>NC_140989.1:212140245-213529696 GCF_052327205.1 Somniosus microcephalus | reverse complement strand
TGTTGGGCCAGGTGTACGTTGTGGTTTGATTCGCAGTCTCTTGCTATGCTGGCATTTATCTCATGAATTGTGTTGTTGTTGAAGTCTGTTCTCGGCAATATTGTGGAAACAGTGATTCTAGTGTTTGGAAATGTACTGCTTGCTTTCCTAATCATTGCTCTGAGCGATGTTGCTACTTCTTTCTGTTGGGTCTTTAGGTCATTTGTGCCCGTGTGTATTATTATGTGTTGGGGGGAGCCTAATCTGGCTTTGGTCAACCATCCCATGGCTCTGTTTGTTGTTGGGCACCAGATCTTTTCTACTTTACTTCTAGGGAATAGCTTTTTCTCCCATAGAAATTTCCCATTTGAGTCTATGAGTATTACGACGTCAGCCTTGTTTGTGTTTACTGTCTGGTGGCTTTCGCTTGGACTCATAGTGTGTGTGCTGGGCTGGGGTGTCTGGTGTGTGCGTACCTCTTGTGAGCGGCCCGCTTGTGGTTCCACGGTGGTGGGGGAAGATTGCGAATCAGTATGCTGGTCGGTCTGTGTGGCACCCCTTGTATTGTGTGTCTGTTGCTTTTGTTCCGTGTGGGAGTGCAGCCGTTCCGTCCGGCTCTGTCTTGTCTTATCTCTAGCCTCTGGTTGCTGGTCTACTGGTGTTATCTCTCCTCTATGGCTCTCTTCTTTTTCCTGCAGCTCTTTCACCTGATTCCTAAGTAGATTCACCTGGTTCTCAAGTAGCTTCAGCTCTCTCTTGTGTCTCTCCCTCTCCTGATTTTGATCATCATTCATTTTGAGGAAGTCCTCTCTAAGTTTAACCATCTATATCTCTAATTGATTAAATTTATCTTTTGGTTGTATCTGGCTGTGTGATCCCGGGGTATGTGTCTGGTCGGCCCTGGAAGGCTCACTCACTTCCTGGCTAGGCTGGTCGGCCCTGGAGGGCTCACTCACTTCCTGGCTATGCTGCTCTTCTCTTGGTGAGCTGGGAATGGTAGGGGGACTATGTGTGGCTTCCTCCCTGGTAGTTATGCTGGGGTTTGTCAGTTGTATCGTGTGGCTGTGGTTCCCCGGGGTTAGTGTCTGGTTTGAACTGTGTGGCTCGTTCACCTCCTGACCAGGCAGATTTTCTCCTGGTAAGTTGTCAATGTTGGGGGGAGTGCGGGCCACTCTGGGGCTGTTCCTTCCCCCCTTAGTTAATTTTTTCAGTGTCCTGAAGGCCGTTGCAAATTTGTCGAGGTTGCCTTGCACTAATATTGTTCCGGTATTGTACGCGTTGACCGTCGTAGTTGAACTGTCTCCTGGTGTGTTAATTTTCATCATGGACCCATTTGCGGTATTTTCTAGCTTAACATTGGTATGGTGTGATTTTATTGCTGTGATCCAAGCCACTGGCTGATCTGAGTAGAAAATGAGGTTACTTTTTGTCCCATTGTTGTAACAGTCAGCAAAAAGTGTTTCTGGTTTTTCTCTCATCTGCTCATGCTTGATCGCTTTTATAGCTTTTTTTGTGGTGTTGGGGGGAATCTGGAAGCGGGGCTGTTGTGGATCTTCTGATTCGCTCATTTTTGGTAAAGTATTGTTGATCTTAGAATAAGCTTTTCTGGGGCCCCGGGTTTGGTGTTTCCCTCTCCCTGTTCGCGAACTTTCCCGGTCCCCCTCTCCGACCCCGTGGTCCCTGGGCCTCGGCTTCTGGGTTCACCCTTCTCAGGTCTGGGTCTGTGAGCCGCTGTTTCCCGGTGCCTTCGGGCTGTTCCCCTCCCCCTCAGAGGTCTCTGTGCCTCTGTCTCGGCCTGGCTCCTCGGGCCTTTCCCTGGCTTCAGTCTCCCTCCCTGGGCCCTGTACTCACAGTCTTGGTTTGCTTCTGGAAGCCTTCTGGTTGCTCCCCTTCTCCTCAGAGGTCTCTGGGCCTGGCTCCTCGGGCCTTTCCCGGGCTTTCTAGCCGCTCGGGCTGTGCTCCCTCTCTCTCCCTCTCTCAATTCAATTCAAATCGCTTTATTGGCATGATAAGTTACATCTTATGTTGCCAAAGCATCGGAAAACATTCATGTTTGTTCACAAAAATACAGATCTATCCATACAGTGTATAAACAGATATATCCCTGAGTGTATAAATGTATACTTTTATATATACTCTTATATTTAGTGGTTGTCCCTCTGTTTATGGCAAGCTGTAACATCGTGTGCCGCTAGTGTTATGCAATTTCTCTCTTCCCCTAGTAGGTATGGGAGTTTTTGGTCGTCATTCAAATTTCTGAATTCCGGGCATATTTTTGTGAATTTTGGGTAGAAATTCTCCCTTATGCCCTGATATTTTCTACAAGCTGTGAGGAAGTGCATCTCTGTCTCCACCACTCCCTGACTGCAGTGAGAGCATATCCTGTCCTCTCTTGGTAGCCGGGTCTGTCTGTGTCTACCTTTTTCGATTGCCAGGTTATGTTCACTAAGTCTGTACATTGTCAAAGTTTTTCTCATTTTGCTATCCTTTACCATGGTCAGGTAATCAGCCATGTTGTATTGTCTGTTTAGGGCCAAGTAGCAATTGAGTTTGCTTTGGGTTTTTGTTGTTTCTGCCCAATATGACATATTTTTCCTTTTGCTTAGCGACGATTGTGTTGGGTCGAATTCTTTGTGTTACGCTGTCACTGTCCTGGGGCTGGTTATTGTTAGTAGTTACTTCACTGAGTCCAAGGACTAGTTGACTGAGGGTGTTCTTCTTTATGGTCCTCTCTTGGCATTTCAGGGCTTCGTAATGATAGCATTGGGGATTGCTCATTTGTAGGTGTTTCCAAAATTTGGTGGCTCTTTTTTGGATAGTGCTTATTAATGGATATTGGCCTAGTTCTGCCCTGCATGCATTGTTTATGGTTTTCGTTTGAGTCCGGAGGATACTTCTACAGAATTCTGCATGTAGGATCTCAATTGGGTGTTTGTCCCATTTTGCAAATTCTTGTTGTGTTAGCGGTCCCCACACCTCACTGCCATAGAGTGCAATTGGTTCAATTACTGATTTGAAAATTTTGAGCCAAATGCTAATTGGGATTTCTATTTGGATTGATTTTTTAATGGCATAGAAAGCCCTTCTTGCTTTCTCTTTCAGTTCATTCACAGCCAGTTTGAAATTTCCCGTAGAACTGATTTTTAAGTCCAAGTATGTGTAGTTAGTGGTTTGTTCAATTTTGGTTGTTCGTAGTGTGAAATTTATTTTGGGTCCCTGATGTCTGGATCTTTCTCCCCGCAGTCTCTCTCTCTCTCCCTCCCCCCCCCCACCCCCCCACCCTGGTCTCTCTCTCCCTTCCCCCCCCCCCCCCGGTCTCTCTCTTTCACCTCCCTCCCCCTCCGGTCTCTCTCTTTCACCTCCCTCCCCCTCCGGTCTCTCTCTTTCCCCTCCCTCCCCCTCCGGTCTCTCTCTTTCCCCTCCCTCCCCCTCCGGTCTCTCTCTTTCCCCTCCCTCCCCCCCCCCCCCCGGTCTCTCTCTTTCCCCTCCCTCCCCCTCCGGTCTCTCTCTTTCCCCTCCCTCCCCCCCCCCCCGGTCTCTCTCTTTCCCCTCCCTCCCCCCCCCCCGGTCTCTCTCTTTCCCCTCCCTCCCCCCCGGGGTCTCTCTTTCCCCCCCCCCCCCGTCTCTCTCTCTCTTCCCCCCCCTCTTTCCCCCCCCCCCCGGTCTCTCTCTCTCCCCTCCCCCCCCCCCCCGCCCCCCCCCCCGTCTCTCTCTTTCCCCCCCCCCCCCTCTGGTCTCTCTCTCTCTTTCTTTTCTCCCCCCCCCCCCCCCCCCGGTGTGTCTCTCTTTCTTCCCCCGCCCCCCCCCCCCCCCCCCCCCCCCCCCCCGGTCTCTCTCTGTCCCCCCCTGGCCTCTCCCGTTCCCTTTCCCCCCGGGGTCACTTGGGCCGGGCCTGACAACGCTCGGCCCGAGACACAGAGCGGGGGAGCGGCAGCGGCCGTCCGTCAACCGCGCGGCCCGAGACACAGCGGGGGAGCGACAGCGGCCTGCCGTCAACCGCTCGGCCCTCTAAACTGCCCTGGCAACGCCAGGCCCCCCCAGCTAGTATACTATAAAGTGCTCCAGTTCCACGATTGGGGATGTCTGCCCAATGGCATCAGTCAAACTGCTGCAGCGCTCGTTACTGCTTTGCTGACATAGCTCAATAGTGTCCCCTAATGGCAGAAACACATTACTGCAGCCTTACAATCATGCCTTTAAATGGTTGACGTGAAACTATCTTGTAAACCAGCAGGAAGTCTGGCTTCAACCTATCACACTAATATTGATTTTAAACCCCATCACTCTTGCACTGCTGCTCCGGGCCCCCCGCCCCCCTCGGGCTGCTGCTCTGGGCCCCCCGCCCCCCTCGGGCTGCTGCTCCGGGCCCCCCGCCCCCATCATAGAAACATAGAAGATAGGAGTAGGCTATTTGGCCCCTCAAGCCTGCTCCGCCATTCAATGAGATCATGGTTGATCATCTAAACTCAGTACCTTGTCCCTGCCTTCTCCCCATATCCCTTGATCCCTTTAGCCTTAAGAAATATATTTAACTCCTTGAATATATTAATGAATTGGCCTCAACTGCCTTCTTTGGTAGAGAATTCCACAGGTTCACCACTCTCTGGGTGAAGAAATTCCTCCTCATCTCAGTCCTAAGTGGCTTACCCCTTATCTTTAGACTGTGACCCCTGGTTCTGGATTTCCCGCCATCGGGAACATTCTTCCCGCATCTAGTCTGTCCAGTCCTGTTAGAATTTTATAAGTTTCAATGAGATCCCCTCTCATTCTTCTAAACTCCAGCGAGTATAAGCCCAATCGACCCAATCTCTCCTCATACGTCATTTCTGCCATCCCAGGGATCAGCCTGGTGAATCTTCGCTGCACCCCCTCCATGGCAAGAACCTCCTTCCTCAGATAAGGTGACCAAAACTGCACACAATACTCAAGGTATGGTCTCACGAAGGCCCTGTACAACTGCAGCAAGACATTCTTGTTCCTGTACTCTAATCCTCTCGCTATGAAGGCCAATGTACCATTTGCCGCCTTAACCGCCTGCTGCACCTGCATGCTTACCTTCAGCGACTGGTGCACAAGGACACCCAGGTCTTGTTGCACTTCCCCTTCTCCCAATCTATTGCCCTTCAGATAATAATCTGCCTTCCTGTTTTTGCCACCAAAGTGGATAACCTTGCATTTATCCACAATATACTGCAACTGCCCAATCACCCCACCTGTCCAAATCATACAGGAGTTTCTCGGCATCCTCCTCCCAGCACCCACGCCCACCCAGCTTTGTGTCGTCTGCAAACTGGGAGATATTACATCTAGTTCCCTCATCTAGATCATTAATATATATTGTGAATAGCTGGGGTCCTAGGACCGATCCCTGCGGGACCCCACTAGTCACTGCCAATCGGAAAAAGACCCGTTTATTCCAACTCTTTGCTTCCTGTCTGCCAACCAGTTCTCTATCCAAGTCGGTACCTTACCCCCAATCCCATGTGCCTTTAACTTTACACGCTAATCTCTTATGCGGGACCTTATCGAAAGACTTCTGAAAGTCCAAATACACCACATCCACTGGTTCTCCCTTATCTATTCTACCAGTTACATCCTCAAAATATTCCAGTAGATTAGTCAAGTGCAGCTGCTCCAGGCCCCCGCCCTCCTCCTCGCCCGAGGCTGCGGCCGGCCCTCGCCCGAGGCGGCGGCTGGGGCCGGCCCTCGCCCGAGGCGGCGGCTGGGGCCGGCCCCCGCCCGAGGCGGCGGCTGGGGCCGGCACCCGCCCGAGGCGGAGGCGGCGGCCGGCCCCCGCCCGAGGCTGGAGGCGGCGGCCGGCCCCCGCCCGAGGCTGGAGGCGGCGGCCGGCCCCCGCCCGAGGCTGGAGGCGGCGGCCGGCCCCCGCCCGAGGCTGGAGGCGGCGGCCGGCCCCCGCCCGAGGCTGGAGGCGGCGGCCGGCCCCCGCCCGAGGCTGGAGGCGGCGGCCGGCCCCCGCCCGAGGCTGGAGGCGGCGGCCGGCCCCCGCCCGAGGCTGGAGGCGGCGGCCGGCCCCCGCCCGAGGCTGGAGGCGGCGGCCGGCCCCCGCCCGAGGCTGGAGGCGGCGGCCGGCCCCCGCCCGAGGCTGGAGGCGGCGGCCGGCCCCCGCCCGAGGCTGGAGGCGGCGGCCGGCCCCCGCCCGAGGCTGGAGGCGGCGGCCGGCCCCCGCCCGAGGCTGGAGGCGGCGGCCCGCCCGAGGCTGGAGGCGGCGGCCCGCCCGAGGCTGGAGGCGGCGGCCCGCCCGAGGCTGGAGGCGGCGGCCGGCCCCCGCCCGAGGCTGGAGGCGGCGGCCCGCCCGAGGCGGCGGCGGAGGCGGCGGCCGGCCCCCGCCCGAGGCGGCGGCTGCGGCCGGCCCGAGGCTGGAGGCGGCGGCCGGCCCCCGCCCGAGGCGGCGGCTGCGGCCGGCCCCCGCCTGAGGCGGCGGCTGCGGCCGGCCCTCGCCCGAGGCTGCGGCCGGCCCTCGCCCGAGGCGGCGGCTGCGGCCGGCCCTCGCCCGAGGCGGCTGCGGCCGGCCCTCGCCCGAGGCGGCGGCTGCGGCCGGCCCTCGCCCGAGGCGGCGGCTGCGGCCGGCCCCCGCCCGAGGCGGAGGCTGCGGCCGGCCGGCCCCCGCCCGAGGCGGCGGCTGCGGCCGGCCCCCGCCCGAGGCGGCGGCTGCGGCCGGCCCCCGCCCGAGGCGGCGGCTGCGGCCGGCCCCCGCCCGAGGCGGCGGCTGCGGCCGGCCCTCGCCCGAGGCGGCGGCTGCGGCCGGCCCTCGCCCGAGGCGGAGGCGGCGGCTGCGGCCCCCGCCCGAGGCGGCGGCTGCGGCCGGCCCTCGCCGGAGGCGGCGGCGGCCGGCCCCCACCCGAGGCTGGAGGCGGCGGCCGGCCCCCGCCCGAGGCGGAGGCGGCGGCCGGCCCCCTGCCCTCCTCCTCGCCCGAGGCGGCGGCCGGCCCCCCCCTCGCCCGAGCAATCCAATGCTTTGTTTGGCTTTAGACTTCATTGTGACCTCGAGCCAGTGATGGCTTTACCCTGCAGTTTTTCAAACAGGGCTGCAGTGCGTAGTCACTGGTCGGCTCAAGACTTGATAGGACACTGAAATTGCAAAAAAAAATGATGATTGCACTTTCTTTGCAGCAGTGTTGATAACTTGTTTGCCCTAACGTAAGTCAGAATTGTAACAGAATCATGCAGCTGAAGATATTTTACACCCCTTTTTGAACAGAGTGTTGAAGGATCATCACGGTCC
The DNA here is from genome assembly GCF_052327205.1 of Somniosus microcephalus. Classification (NCBI taxonomy): domain Eukaryota; kingdom Metazoa; phylum Chordata; class Chondrichthyes; order Squaliformes; family Somniosidae; genus Somniosus; species Somniosus microcephalus. The sequence continues at coordinate 213,522,474 of NC_140989.1, read as the reverse complement.
AGCTCTGACTGATCACCTGTTCTCAAAGGCTCTTTCCTGGAGAAGTTTACCTGTTTTTTCTCTGACGCTGACTGTTCTAGGTGTTCGTGTTGCTTTAAAAATCTCAGCACAGCACGCCATTTCATCTGCCCATTGCCCTTCAAGGTCCCACCCGCCCCACTCTAAATAGAACACGATGAGTGGAACATGCTAGTATTGAGAAATGCACTGAACTTGCCAGTTCCATGATTCCATAGTGAGCTGCTGGAGGGTCAGCTCTGGGCCATTAGTAGCAAGCTGGCAACAGCAGAAGTTCAGCTGGAGATGTTGGGGGAAATTTTAACCTAACGCACCTGCTGGTAAACTGATGGGATGCATGTTACACTAGTTTTGCATCCAGCCGAATTTTGCACACCAATAAATTCAGTATTGGGCGAAATCTATGACCGGCTTTGCAACCGATTCCACAGGTTTCCTGCCTGGAGAGTTCAGTTAAAAAGATCCTCGTAGTGTCTAGAGGTTGGAGTTCATGTACTAACACGTCAGCATCGCCACCCCCTCTGCCGTGCTCGCTAACCTACATTGGCTCCCAGTCCAGCAATGCCTCAATTAGGGTTGCAAAATTCTGGGAATTTTTAAAAGAGGAAACTTTCCACGGGAATTTTTGGGAATTTATGGGAATTTTGAGTTTTTTTGCACACTGATGGTTTTTGTCTCTGACCCTTATATTATCTTTGTCGTCAAAATAGACATACTGTTCCATACAAATAAAAACAGGCTTTCAAAACTTTATTTAGGTTATAATTTTGAACTTTATTGAACCCCCACAAAAAAGACCCATCTAAAATAAAATAAAAAGAGCGTCAGCTTATTTTGCCTGTAATTTGTCCTTATTTTGACCCTTTGAGTCTTCTGCTCATGAGTCTTCTACTCATCATTGCTCCTCCTGATTCTCTGGCTCTGACGTGTCCATTTCCTCCTCTGTGTCACTGTCTAGCTGTGTGGTGGACACTTCTGTATCTGGCTCAATAAGTTGTAGGTTCGCCCGGATAGCCACCAGTTTCTCCACTCTCGTTAGTCAGCCTGTTGCGCACCTTTGTATGCGTATTCCCAAAAAGTGACCAGTTTCGTTCAGAGGCCGCTGATGAAGGTGGGATTTGGAGTATCACCGATGCAATAGGTGACAGGGCCTCAGATGCACAAAGTCCCTTCCACCAGGTATGTGCACTTGCATGATTCCCATCCCCATTCCAAAGACCTTGCTTGGTAGAGAACTTTGCCAGACTTCCCAGAACTTTGCCCACATCCAGATTGAGATGGTGTGAGAGGGTAGAAATCACACTGTAAGCGCTGTTGATCTGTTCTCCAGAAAGTATTGGTCTCCCAACATGCTTTGGGTCCAGCATGTATGCTGCAGCATGAATCGGCTTGACACAAAATTCTTGACGCGTCTGTATGAATTGAACAATTGCCTTCTCCTCTGCTTTGAGCAGCAGGGATGTGGGTAGGGCAATGCTGATTTGTTCTTTTAAATCAGTAAAAAGCCTGAGAACATCTGACAAGACAGTGTCATCTCCTTCAATCTGAGCAATTGCAGATGCTACTAGTGAGAGTAGTTTAAGGCTGCTAACCACTCTCTCCCAAAACACATCATCCAGCAGTATTTTCTTGATGGTGGTTTCCATATCCCCAGACTGGGATATTGCCATTTCTTGCAGCAACTCCTTACCCTCCAGAAGGCTGTTGTACATTATGACAACACCACCCCATCTAGTGTTGTTGGGCAGCTTCAGTGTGGTGTTCTTGTTCTTTGTCATTTGCTTGGAGTTGTCGGTTGCTGCAACTACCTGTTTTCCCCGGACATACTTAACAACTTGCTTGGCTCTCTTGTACAGTGCTTCCATGGTTCTCAAACCCATGATGTCCTTGAGGAGCAGGTTAAGCCCATGAGCTGCGCACCCAATAGACGTAATGTGAGGGTAGGCCTCCTCCACTTGAGCCCAAGCAGCCTTCATATTCGCAGCATTGTCAGTAACTACTGCAAAGACCTTTTGTGATCCAAGATCGTTGATGACCGCTTTCAGCTCATCAGCAATGTATGTGCCTGTGTGTCTGTTGTCCTTAGTGTCTGTGCTCTTGAAGAACACTGGGAGAGGAGTGGAGATGATGTAGTTTATGATGCCCTCCCCTCGTACATTTGACCACCCATCTGAGATTACTGCAACACAGTCTGCCATCGCTATCGTTTCTTTGAGCTTTCCTTGGACTCTGTTATACTCAGCCTCCAGCAAATAAGTAGACAAAGCATGTCTGGTGGGAGGACAGTATGCAGGGCGAATAACATTGAAAAATCTCTTCCAGTACACATTGGCTGTGAGCATGAGGGGTGAGCCTGTTGCATATACAGCTCGAGCAAGGCACTCATCTGCATTCTTCTGGCTATGGTTATCCATTGTATCAAAGAACCTTCCAAGTGGGCCAGGAGTTGCTGATGATAAGGAGCCTGATGCTGAATGAGAACCATCATCTTCTTGAATGGAAGCAGAGGAACTCTGGGCTGACTGCTGTGAGCTTTGAGTGAAGTTGTTGCATTTGGATAAATGCTGCTGCATCTTTGTGGCATTCTTTACATATGGCTTTCTACAGTGTTTGCACATGTACACAGTCTTTCCATCTTTAATGCCTGGGGTAAAATGCTTCCACACATCCGACGGTAAACGTGGCATTGTTCTATGCAGAGAAATAAAGGGCATTCATCTCTGTGTCGAACTGCGGTCGATCAGCACGATTGCAACAGGGTGAGTACATTTTTGCTGATGCTCCATGTGATGGAAGCATGACCTGTACACACACGACGCTACATCACCAATAGTGTATTATTTTGTATATTTTAAATTGAAGGACAACAGAGTTCAACAAGTAACTGGTTTATTTGGTATAAAGTCTGATTTACTTCCTGCATCATCACAACATCAGCAGAAAACAAAATGACTTCCCTCAGGACCCCTAACCTGGATCTTAAAAAAAAAAAAAACTATAGCAGTCTTACAGATGCCTGCAGGCCAATCACAATTCGATATGCAAATATTACAAATAGAGGGAGCTAATCGCTCATCCACTCATCCAACCAATCAGGACACATTTGTTCGCAGTCACACACAAAACTTGTAATTATTAAAACAAGCCAAGTAAGAAGATAAACATATATTGATTAAGAAATTCCTTAATAATTAAGATTCCATCTCTGTTAGTAATTTTAAGAGAGGACCTGTGGGAAAAAAAAAGAAAGAAATACAAAAAAAACAATATTATGCTAGCATGTGCTTTTTTGGGCAAAATTCCCAAGCTAAACTTCCCGTGGAAAATTTCCAGAAATTTACCGGAAACTTTCCACCCCTTTGCAACCCTAGCCTCAATTAAAAAATTCTCATCCTTGTTTTTAAATCCAATCATGGCCTCACCCCCCTCTATCTGTGTAATCTCCTTCAGTGCTCCAAGATATCTGCGTTCCTCCAATTCCTGGCCTCTTGCGCATCCTTGATTTTCATCGCTCCACTATTGGTGGCCATGCCTTCAGCTGCCTAGGCCCTAAACGCTGGAATTACCTCCCTAATCCGCCTCACTTCTCCACCTCTCTCCTCTTTTAAGACACTGCTTAAAACTCTTTGACTAAGCTTTTGGTCACCTGCCCTAATATATCTGTGGCTAGGTATCCTTACTAGTACCTCGTCCCATTCACCTACATTGGTTTCCAGTCTGGCAACGCCTTCAATTTAAAAATTCTCATCCTCGTGTTCAAATCCCTCCATGGCCTCATCCCTCCCTATCTCTGTAACCTACTGCAGCCCCATAACCCGCCGAGAACTCAAACTCTGCGCTCCTCTAATTCTGGCCTCTCCTGACTTCCTACACTCCACCATTGGCGGCCGTGGCTTCAGCTGCCTAGGTCCTAATCTCTGGAATTCACTCCCCAAACCCCTCCCCGTCTCCACCCCTCTCGTCTCCTTTACGACGCTTCTTAAAACCTGTGAAATGTCTTGGGATGTTAAAGCCGCTATATAAATGCAAGTTGTTGTTGCTTTGTCGCTGAACCAACATTTGTGTATTCAAAATAGCATCTGTAATGTTCTGCAACTTTCCTCAAGTGCTGCCTCAATAATTGCCATTTACTTTTCAGAAAGACTCTACGCTATTAACAAAAGGCATGTGTTTGGAAACAGTGCAGTGGATTAATCCCTTCCTTTTGTGTTTCTTAAGCTGTGCCGGCAGTCCTTCTAGTGCCCACGGGGAGCTTCCCAGCAAACGATCTGATGATGCAAGGCCCGGCGAGATATCCCCAAGGTCCTCGGGACAGCGTTCCATAGCCTCTTCCCGATCCTCCGGCTCTTCGAGAAAGAAAATGAAAATAGATGGTAAGTGATGTTACGAGATAGTGTAAGATGAAGCAGAAAGAGTGCATATGACCGATGTCAAGTTGAGAATACAAATGAGAATCAGGCTGAATACAGAAAGTTCAGAGGGGAAGTGAAAAAGAAAATAAGGGCAAAGAGAGTGTGAGAGAATAGAGATTGGCAGCTAACAAGATAATTCAAAAGTCTTCAGTAGGCATATGAAGAGTAAACAGGTAGTAAGAAGAGGGGTGGGGCAATTAGGGACCAAAAAGGAGACCTACGCATGGAGGCAGAGGACATAACTGAGGTACGAAGCACTTTGTATCTGTCTTCACCAAGGAAGAAGATGCAGCCAAAGTGATAGTGAAAGAGGAAGTAGTGGAGATACTGGATAGGAAAAAAATTGATAAAAGGAGGTACTAGAAAGGCTGGCTGTACTTAAAGTAGGTAAGTCACCAGGACCAGATGGGATGCATCCTAGGATGCTGAGGGAAGTTGAGGTGGAAATTGCGGAGGTACTGGCCATAATCTTCCAATCCTCCTTGGATACAGGAGTGGTGCCAGAGGACTGGAGAATTGCAAATGTCACACCCTTGTTCAAAAAATGGTGTAAGGATAAACCCAGCAACTACAGGCCAGTCAGTTTATCCTTGGTCGTGAGGAAGCTTTTAGAAATGATAATCAGGGACAAAATTAACAATGACTTGGACAAGTGTGGATTAATTAAGGAAAGCCAGCACAGATTTGTTAAAGGCAAATAGTGTTTAACTAACTTGATTGAGTTTTTTGATGAGGCAACAGAGGGTTGATGAGGGCAATGCGGTTGACGTGGTGTACATAGACTTCCAAAAGGCGTTTGATTTGATAAAGTGCCACATAATAGGCTTGCCAGCAAAGTTGAAGCCCATGGAATAAAAGGGACAGTGGCAGCATGGATACGAAATTGGCTAAGTGACAGGAAAGAGTAGTGATAAAGGGTTGTTTTTCGGACTGGAGGAAGGTATACAGTGGTGTTCCCCAGGGGTCGGTACGCGGACCACTGCTTTTTTTGATGTATATTAATGACTTGGACTTGGGAGTGCAGGCCACAATTTCAAACTTTGCAGATGACACAAAACTTGGAAGTATAGTGAACAGTGAGGATAGTGATAGACTTCAAGAAGACATAGAAAGGCTCGTGAAATGGCAGATGAAATTTAACGCAGAAAAGTGCGAAGTGATATATTTTGGTAGGAGGAACGAGGAGAGGCAATATAAACTAAAGGATACAATACTAAAGCGGGTGCATGAACAGAGAGAACTGGGGGTATATGTGTACAAATCATTGAAAGTGGCAGGGCAGGTTGAGAAAGTGGTTAAAAAAGCATACAGGATCCTGGACTTCATAAATAGAGGCATAGAGTACAAAAGCAAGGAATTTATGATGAACCTTTATAAAACACTGGTTCAGCCTCAATTGGAGTATTGTGTCCAATTCTGGCCACCACACTTTTGGAAGGATCTGAAGGCCTTCGAGAGGGTGCAAAAAAGATTTACAGGAGTGGCTCCAGGGATGAGGTACTTCAGTTACGTGGATAGACTAGAGAAGCTGGGGTTGTTCTCCTTAGAGCAGAGAAGGATGAGAGATGATTGAGAGAGGTGTTCAAAATCATGATGGGTCTAGACACAGTAGATGGAGAGAAACTGTTCCCACTGGTGGAAGGGTCGAGAACCAGAGGACACAGATTTAAGATGATTAGCAAAAGAAGTACAGGCGACATGAGGAAAAACGTGGTTAAGATCTGGAATGCACTGCCTGAAAGGGTGGTGGAGGCAGACTCGATCGTGGCTTTCAAAAGGGAGTTGGCTAAGTACCTGAAGGAAAAAATTTTGCAGGGCTATGGGGAAAGGGCGGTAGAGTGGGACTAGCTGAAGTGCTCTTGCAGAGAGACGGCACTGGCTCGACAGGCTGAATGACGGCCTCCAGTGCTTTAACCATTCTATGATCTGCAGCACCAGCGAAAACTGCCTTTGGAAAGCGAGGGTGGTATGAATTTGGCTAGATGTGTCCCCCTCTCAACCCCCGCTGCCCTCGCCCTCTCCTCGTGCTATTACCCTGCGTCCCCTCTCCCCATCCCGGCCACCTGCTCACTTTCTCTCCTGCCCCCACCCCCACTCCTTTCCTTTTTTTCCTTCCTCCATTCTTCCCTCCCTTCTCTTTCAGGGGAATTTATAATGGGAAACAAGGAGATGGCAGACCAACTAAATACATACTTTGGTTCTGTCTTCACAAAGGAGGACACAAATAACCTCCCAGAGATGCCGGGGAACATAGGGTCTGATGAAAGGGAGGAACTGAAAGAAATCAGTATTTGTAGGGAAATGGTGTTAGGAAAATTGATGGGACTGAAGGCCAATAAATCCCCAGGGCCTGATGGTCTACATCCCAGGATACTTAAGGAAGTGGCCCTAGAGATAGTAGATGCATTGCTGGTCATCTTCCAGAACTTGATAGACTCTGGAACGGTACCCATGGATTGGAGGGTAGCTAATGTTACCCCACTATTAAAAAAAGGTGGTAGAGAAAAAGCGGGGAATTATAGACCGGTAAGCCTGACATCGATAGTGGGGAAAATGCTAGAGTCTATTATAAAAGATGTAATAGCAGAGCACTTGGAAAGCAGTGACAGGATCAGACAAAGTCAACATGGATTTACAAAAGGTAAATCATGCTTGACTAATTACTGGAATTTTTTGAGGATGTAACTGGTAAAATAGATAAGGGAGAACCAGTGGATGTGGTGTATTTGGACTTTCAGAAGGCTTTCGATAAGGTCCCACATAAGAGACTAGCGTGCAAAATTAAGGCACATGGGATTGGAGGCAAGGTATTGACTTGGATAGAGAACTGGTTGGCGGACAGAAAGCAAAGAGTTGGAATAAACGGGTCATTTTCCGAGTGGCAGGCAGTGACTAGTGGGGTACCGCAAGGATCGGTCCTAGGACCCCAGCTGTTCACAATATATATTAATGATCTGGACGAGGGAATTGGATGTAATATCTCCAAATTTGCAGGCGACACAAAGCTGGGCGGGAGGGTAAGCTGTGAGGAGGATGTCGTGAAACTCCAGTACGATTTGGACAGGTTGGGTGATTGGGCAGAAACATGGCAAATGTACTATAATGTGGATAAATGTGAGGTTATCCACTTTGGTGGCAAAAACAGGAAGGCAGATTATTATTTGAATGGCAATACATTGGGAGAAGGGGAAGTGCAAAGAGACCTGGGTGTTATTGTGCACCAGTCGCTGAAGGTAAGCATGCAGGTGCAGCAGGCGGTTAAGGCGGCAAATGGTATGTTGGCCTTCGTAGCAAGAGGGTTCGAGTACAGGAACAAGGATGTCTTGCTACAGTTGTACAGGGCCTTGGTGAGACCGCACCTTGAGTATTGTGTGCAGTTTTGGTCACCTTACCTGAGGAAGGACGTTCTTGCCATGGAGGGAGTGCAGCGAAGATTCACCAGGCTGATACCTGGGATGGCAGGAATGACGTATGAGGAGAGATTGTGTCAATTGGGCTTATACTCACTGGAGTTTAGAAGATTGAGAGGGGATCTCATCGAAACCTATAAAATTCTGTCAGGTCTGGACAGACTAGATGCAGGAAGGATGTTTCTGATGGCCGGGGAGTCCAGAATCAGGGGTCATAGTCTAAGGATAAGGGGTAAGCCATTTAGGACTGAAATGAGGAGGAATTTCTTCACCCAGAGAGTGGTGAACCTGTGGAATTCTCTGCCACAGAGGGCGGTGGCGGCCAGTTCATTAAATATATTCAAGAAAGAGTTGGATATATTCCTTAAGGCTAAAGGGATCAAGGGATATGGGGAGAAGGCAGGGACAGGGTACTGAATTTGGATGATCAGCCATGATCTCATTGAATGGCGGAGCAGGCTCGAAGGGCCGAATGGCCTACTCCTGCTCCTATCTTCTATGCTTCTATGTTTCTCCCCTCTCTCTCTTCCCCCCCCCCCCCAGCCCCGGGCTGTGGTTGGATAAGAAAAGCAAAGATCAGGAAGGGCTCTGCTCTTGGTCACAATCCAGTGACTCCTGCAGGAAAGAAGTCCTGTGCATGGATGTTGAGGATTGGGTTCGGCTCAGATTCGTTCACTGAGTTTGAAGCATAGAAAGGATCTAAGAGTTCTGATCAATAGTGACAGTTTTTATGCAAATAAATTAAATAATTTCAGTAGCTTTGTGGGATCAGCAGGGTGTTCATGGATTATGCTGCTGACGTGTACAACTTTCAGTTTCGGCAGGTGCTGATGTTGCTGGGAGTGTGCGGCATTCTCCTGTGGATGACAGTACCTGGGCATCTGCCAGTATTTCAGAACAAGACTCCCCTGAAGGAAAGATACCATGCCTGGGGCAAGGCATAACCGGAGATCCTGAGCAAGTCAAAGACACAAACGGCACAGTGGAAGAATCACTCATACACTCGCCAGCCAGGTAGGGTCTACTCAAGTGTACGAAAAGATTGGCCGGGTGTAATGAACTTCTATCAAGAGGCGGTGTAATGAAGCTCTGCATATAAATACTAGGGCTGGTGTAATGAAGCTCTTGTTAATAAATATTGGGGGTGGTGTAATGAAGCTCTGTATATAAATACTGGGGGTGGTGTAATGAAGCTCTGTATATATACTGGGGGTGGTGTAATGAAGCTCTGTATATATACTGGGGGTGGTGTAATGAAACTCTATACAAATACTGGGGGCGGTGTAATGAAGCTCTGTATATATACTGGGGGCGCTGTAATGAAGCTCTATATAAATATACTGGGGGTGGTGTAATGAAGCTCTATATAAATATACTGGGGGTGGTGTAATGAAGCTCTATATAAATATACTGGGGGTGGTGTAATGAAGCTCTATATAAATACTGGGGCAGTGTAATGAAGCTCTGTATATAAATATTGGGGGTGGTGTAATGAAGCTCTGTATATAAATACTAGGTGGTGTAATGAAACTATATAAATACTGAGGGTGGTGTAATGAAGCTGTATATAAATACTGGGGGTGGTGTAATGAAGCTCTGTATATAAATACTAGGGGTGGTGTAATGAAGCTGTATATAAATACCAGGGGTGGTGTAATGAAGCTCTGTATATAAATACTAGGGGTGGTGTAATGAAGCTGTATATAAATACTAGGGGTGGTGTAATGAAGCTCTGTATATAAATACTAGGGGTGGTGTAATGAAGCTCTGTATATAAATACTAGGGGTGGTGTAATGAAGCTCTATATAAATACTGGGGGTGGTGTAATGAAGCTCTGTATATAAATACTGGGGGTGGTGTAATGAAGCTCTGTATATAAATACTGGGGGTGGTGTAATGTAGCTCTGTATATAAATACTAGGGGTGGTGTAATGAAGCTCTGTATATAAATACTGGGGGTGGTGTAATGAAGCTCTGTATATAAATACTAGGGGTGGTGTAATGAAGCTCTGTATATAAATACTGGGGGTGGTGTAATGAAGCTCTGTATATAAATACTAGGGGTGGTGTAATGAAGCTCTGTATATAAATACTAGGGGTGGTGTAATGAAGCTCTACATAAATACTAGGGGTGGTGTAATGAAGCTCTATATAAATACTAGGGGTGGTGTAATGAAGCTCTACATAAATACGAGGGGTGGTGTAATGAAGCTCTATATAAATACTAGGGGTGGTGTAATGAAGCCCTGTATATAAATACTGGGGGTGGTGTAATGTAGCTCTGTATATAAATACTGGGGGTGGTGTAATGAAGCTCTGTATATAAATACTGGGGGTGGTGTAATGAAGCTCTGTATATAAATACTGGGGGTGGTGTAATGAAGCTCTATATAAATACTAGGGGTGGTGTAATGTAGCTCTATATAAATACTGGGGGTGGTGTAATGAAGCTCCATATATAAATACTGGGGGTGGTGTAATGAAGCTCTATATATAAATACTGGGGTTGGTGTAATGTAGCTCTGTATATAAATACTGGGGGTGGTGTAATGAAGCTCTGTATATAAATACTAGGGGTGGTGTAATGAAGCTCTATATATAAATACTGGGGGTGGTGTAATGTAGCTCTGTATATAAATACTAGGGGTGGTGTAATGAAGCTCTATATATAAATACTGGGGGTGGTGTAATGTAGCTCTGTATATAAATACTGGGGGTGGTGTAATGAAGCTCTATATATAAATACTGGGGGTGGTGTAATGTAGCTCTGTATATAAATACTAGGGGTGGTGTAATGAAGCTCTATATATAAATACTAGGGGTGGTGTAATGAAGCTCTATATATAAATACTGGGGGTGGTGTAATGTAGCTCTGTATATAAATACTGGGGGTGGTGTAATGAAGCTCTATATATAAATACTGGGGGTGGTGTAATGAAGCTCTATATATAAATACTGGGGGTGGTGTAATGTAGCTCTATATAAATACTAGGGGTGGTGTAATGAAGCTGTATATATAAATACTGGGGGTGGTGTAATGAAGCTCTATATATAAATACTGGGGGTGGTGTAATGTAGCTCTATATAAATACTGGGGGTGGTGTAATGAAGCTCTATATATAAATACTGGGGGTGGTGTAATGTAGCTCTATATAAATACTGGGGGTGGTGTAATGAAGCTCTGTATATAAATACTGGGGGTGGTGTAATGTAGCTCTGTATATAAATACTGGGGGTGGTGTAATGAAGCTCTGTAGATAAATACTAGGGGTGGTGTAATGTAGCTCTATATAAATACTGGGGGCGGTGTAATGAAGCTCTGTATATAAATACTGGGGGTGGTGTAATGAAGCTCTGTATATAAATACTAGGGGTGGTGTAATGTCGCTCTATATAAATACTGGGGGTGGTGTAATGTAGCTCTATATAAATACTAGGGGTGGTGTAATGAAGCTCTGTATATAAATACTAGGGGTGGTGTAATGTAGCTCTATATAAATACTGGGGGTGGTGTAATGAAGCCCTGCATATAAATACTAGGGGTGGTGTAATGAAGCTCTGTATATAAATACTGGGGGTGGTGTAATGTAGCTCTATATATAAATACTGGGGGTGGTGTAATGAAGCCCTGTATATAAATACTGGGGGTAGTGTAATGAAGCTCTATATAAATACTAGGGGTGGTGTAATGAAGCTCTGTATATAAATACTGGGGGTGGTGTAATGAAGCTCTATATAAATACTAGGGGTGGTGTAATGAAGCTCTGTATATAAATACTGGGGGTGGTGTAATGAAGCCCTGTATATAAATACTAGGGGTGGTGTAATGTAGCTCTGTATATAAATACTGAGGGTGGTGTAATGAAGCCCTGTATATAAATACTAGGGGTGGTGTAATGAAGCTCTGTATATAAATACTGGGGGTGGTGTAATGAAGCTCTGTATATAAATACTGGGGGTGGTGTAATGTCGCTCTATATAAATACTAGGGGTGGTGTAATGAAGCCCTGTATATAAATACTAGGGGTGGTGTAATGAAGCTCTGTATATAAATACTGGGGGTGGTGTAATGAAGCTCTGTATATAAATACTGGGGGTGGTGTAATGTCGCTCTATATAAATACTGGGGGTGGTGTAATGTCGCTCTATATAAATACTAGGGGTGGTGTAATGTAGCTCTATATAAATACTGGGGGTGGTGTAATGTAGCTCTATATAAATACCAGGGGTGGTGTAATGTAGCTCTATATAAATACTGGGGGCGGTGTAATGAAGCTCTGTATATAAATACTGGGGGTGGTGTAATGAAGCTCTGTATATAAATACTAGGGGTGGTGTAATGTCGCTCTATATAAACACTGGGGGTGGTGTAATGTAGCTCTGTATATAAATACTAGGGGTGGTGTAATGAAGCTCTCTATAAATACTGGGGGTGGTGTAATGTCGCTCTGTATATAAATACTGGGGGTGGTGTAATGTAGCTCTATATAAATACTAGGGGTGGTGTAATGAAGCTCTGTATATAAATACTAGGGGTGGTGTAATGTCGCTCTATATAAATACTAGGGGTGGTGTAATGTCGCTCTATATAAATACTGGGGGTGGTGTAATGTAATGAAGCCCTGTATATAAATACTAGGGGTGGTGTAATGTCGCTCTATATAAATACTGGGGGTGGTGTAATGTAGCTCTGTAAATAAATACTAGGGGTGGTGTAATGAAGCTCTATATAAATACTAGGGGTGGTGTAATGAAGCTCTGTATATAAATACTGGGGGTGGTGTAATGTAGCTCTATATAAATACTGGGGGTGGTGTAATGAAGCTCTGTATAGAAATACTAGGGGCGGTGTAATGAAGCTCTGTATATAAATACTAGGGGTGGTGTAATGTAGCTCTATATAAATACTAGGGGTGGTGTAATGTAGCTCTGTATATAAATACTGGGGGTGGTGTAATGAAGCTCTATATAAATAGTAGGGGTGGTGTAATGTAGCTCTGTATATAAATACTAGGGGTGGTGTAATGAAGCTGTATATAAATACTGGGGGCGGTGTAATGAAGCTCTGTATATAAATACTAGGGGTGGTGTAATGAAGCTCTATATAAATACTGGGGGTGGTGTAATGAAGCTCTGTATATAAATACTGGGGGTGGTGTAATGTAGCTCTGTATATAAATACTGGGGGTGGTGTAATGTAGCTCTGTATATAAATACTGGGGGTGGTGTAATGTAGCTCTGTATATAAATACTGGGGGTGGTGTAATGTAGCTCTGTATATAAATACTAGGGGTGGTGTAATGAAGCTCTGTATATAAATACTGGGGGTGGTGTAATGTAGCTCTGTATATAAATACTAGGGGTCACAGATCACAGAATCACAGAAACCCCACAGTGCAGATAGAGGCCATTTCGGCCCATCGAGCCTGCACTGACACATATCCCACCCGATCCCCGTAACCCCTACACCAACACATGTCCCACCCTATCCCTGTAACCCCACGTATTTAATCCCCCAAACACTAAGGGTCAATTTATCATAGCCAATCGACCTAACCCGCACATCTTTGGACTGGTCGTGTAATGAAGCTCTGTATATAAATACTGGGGGTGGTGTAATGAAGCTCTGTATATAAATACTGGGGGTGGTGTAATGAAGCTCTGTATATAAATACTGGGGGTGGTGTAATGAAGCTGTATATAAATACTGGGGGTGGTGTAATGAAGCTCTGTATATAAATACTAGGGGTGGTGTAATGTAGCTCTATATAAATACTGGGGGTGGTGTAATGTAGCTCTGTATATAAATACTAGGGGTGGTGTAATGAAGCTCTGTATATAAATACTGGGGGTGGTGTAATGAAGCTCTGTATATAAATACTAGGGGTGGTGTAATGTAGCTCTATATAAATACTGGGGGTGGTGTAATGTAGCTCTGTATATAAATACTGGGGGTGGTGTAATGAAGCTCTGTATATAAATACTGGGGGTGGTGTAATGAAGCTCTGTATATAAATACTAGGGGTGGTGTAATGTAGCTCTGTATATAAATACTGGGGGTGGTGTAATGAAGCTGTATATAAATACTGGGGGTGGTGTAATGAAGCTCTGTATATAAATACTAGGGGTGGTGTAATGTAGCTCTATATAAATACTGGGGGTGGTGTAATGTAGCTCTGTATATAAATACTGGGGGTGGTGTAATGAAGCTCTGTATATAAATACTGGGGGTGGTGTAATGAAGCTCTGTATATAAATACTAGGGGTGGTGTAATGTAGCTCTGTATATAAATACTGGGGGTGGTGTAATGAAGCTCTATATAAATACTGGGGGTGGTGTAATGTAGCTCTGTATATAAATACTAGGGGTGGTGTAATGTAGCTCTGTATATAAATACTGGGGGTGGTGTAATGAAGCTCTATATATAAATACTGGGGGTGGTGTAATGTAGCTGTATATAAATACTGGGGGTGGTGTAATGTAGCTCTGTATATAAATACTAGGGGTGGTTTAATGTAGCTCTGTATATAAATACTGGGGGTGGTGTAATGAAGCTCTATATATAAATACTGGGGGTGGTGTAATGTAGCTGTATATAAATACTGGGGGTGGTGTAATGTAGCTCTGTATATAAATGCTAGGGGGGGTGTAATGTAGCTCTGTATATAAATACTGGGGGTGGTGTAATGAAGCTCTATATATAAATACTAGGGGTGGTGTAATGTAGCTCTATATAAATACTGGGGGTGGTGTAATGTAGCTGTATATAAATACTGGGGTGGTGTAATGTAGCTGTATATAAATACTGGGGGTGGTGTAATGAAGCTGTACATAAATACTGGGGGTGGTGTAATGAAGCTCTGTATATAAATACTGGGGGTGGTGTAATGAAGCTCTGTATATAAATACTGGGGGTGGTGTAATGAAGCTCTGTATATAAATACTGGGGGTGGTGTCATGAAGCTCTATATAAATACTAGGGGTGGTGTCATGAAGCTGTATATAAATACTGGGGGTGGTGTAATGAAGCTCTGTATATAAATACTGGGGGCGGTGTAATGAAGCTCTGTATATAAATACTAGGGGTGGTGTAATGAAGCTCTGTATATAAATACTCGGGGTGGTGTAATGTAGCTCTATATAAATACTAGGGGTGGTGTAATGTAGCTCTATATAAATACTAGGGGTGGTGTAATGAAGCTGTATATAAATACTAGGGGTGGTGTAATGAAGCTCTGTATATAAATACTAGGGGTGGTGTAATGAAGCTCTGTATATAAATACTGGGGGTGGTGTAATGAAGCTCTGTATATAAATACTAGGGGTGGTGTAATGAAGCTCTGTATATAAATACTAGGGGTGGTATAATGTAGCTCTATATAAATACTAGGGGTGGTGTAATGAAGCTGTATATAAATACTGGGGGTGGTGTAATGAAGCTCTATATATAAATACTAGGGGTGGTGTAATGTAGCTCTGTATATAAATACTAGGGGTGGTGTAATGTAGCTCTATATAAATACTGGGGGTGGTGTAATGTAGCTGTATATAAATACTGGGGGTGGTGTAATGTAGCTGTATATAAATACTGGGGGTGGTGTAATGAAGCTGTATATAAATACTGGGGGTGGTGTAATGAAGCTCTGTATATAAATACTGGGGGTGGTGTAATGAAGCTCTGTATATAAATACTGGGGGTGGTGTAATGTAGCTCTATATAAATACTGGGGGTGGTGTAATGAAGCTCTATATAAATACTGGGGGTGGTGTAATGAAGCTCTGTATATAAATACTAGGGGTGGTGTCATGAAGCTGTATATAAATACTGGGGGTGGTGTAATGAAGCTCTATATAAATACTAGGGGTGGTGTAATGAAGCTCTGTATATAAATACTGGGGGTGGTGTAATGAAGCTCTGTATATAAATACTGGGGGTGGTGTAATGTAGCTCTGTATATAAATACTAGGGGTGGTGTAATGTAGCTCTGTATATAAATACTGGGGGTGGTGTAATGAAGCTCTATATATAAATACTGGGGGTGGTGTAATGTAGCTGTATATAAATACTGGGGGTGGTGTAATGTAGCTCTGTATATAAATACTAGGGGTGGTGTAATGAAGCTCTATATATAAATACTGGGGGTGGTGTAATGTAGCTGTATATAAATACTGGGGGTGGTGTAATGTAGCTCTGTATATAAATGCTAGGGGTGGTGTAATGTAGCTCTGTATATAAATACTGGGGGTGGTGTAATGAAGCTCTATATATAAATACTAGGGGTGGTGTAATGTAGCTCTATATAAATACTGGGGGTGGTGTAATGTAGCTGTATATAAATACTGGGGTGGTGTAATGTAGCTGTATATAAATACTGGGGGTGGTGTAATGAAGCTGTATATAAATACTGGGGGTGGTGTAATGAAGCTCTGTATATAAATACTGGGGGTGGTGTAATGAAGCTCTGTATATAAATACTGGGGGTGGTGTAATGAAGCTCTGTATATAAATACTGGGGGTGGTGTAATGAAGCTCTATATAAATACTAGGGGTGGTGTCATGAAGCTGTATATAAATACTGGGGGTGGTGTAATGAAGCTCTGTATATAAATACTGGGGGCGGTGTAATGAAGCTCTGTATATAAATACTAGGGGTGGTGTAATGAAGCTCTGTATATAAATACTAGGGGTGGTGTAATGTAGCTCTATATAAATACTAGGGGTGGTGTAATGTAGCTCTATATAAATACTAGGGGTGGTGTAATGAAGCTGTATATAAATACTAGGGGTGGTGTAATGAAGCTCTGTATATAAATACTAGGGGTGGTGTAATGAAGCTCTGTATATAAATACTGGGGGTGGTGTAATGAAGCTCTGTATATAAATACTAGGGGTGGTGTAATGAAGCTCTGTATAAATACTAGGGGTGGTATAATGTAGCTCTATATAAATACTAGGGGTGGTGTAATGAAGCTATATAAATACTGGGGGTGGTGTAATGAAGCTCTATATATAAATACTAGGGGTGGTGTAATGTAGCTCTGTATATAAATACTAGGGGTGGTGTAATGTAGCTCTATATAAATACTGGGGGTGGTGTAATGTAGCTGTATATAAATACTGGGGGTGGTGTAATGTAGCTGTATATAAATACTGGGGGTGGTGTAATGAAGCTGTATATAAATACTGGGGGTGGTGTAATGAAGCTCTGTATATAAATACTGGGGGTGGTGTAATGAAGCTCTGTATATAAATACTGGGGGTGGTGTAATGTAGCTCTATATAAATACTGGGGGTGGTGTAATGAAGCTCTATATAAATACTGGGGGTGGTGTAATGAAGCTCTGTATATAAATACTAGGGGTGGTGTCATGAAGCTGTATATAAATACTGGGGGTGGTGTAATGAAGCTCTATATAAATACTAGGGGTGGTGTAATGAAGCTCTGTATATAAATACTGGGGGTGGTGTAATGAAGCTCTGTATATAAATACTAGGGGTGGTGTAATGTAGCTCTGTATATAAATACTGGGGGTGGTGTAATGAAGCTCTGTATATAAATACTAGGGGTGGTGTAATGAAGCTCTGTATATAAATACTGGGGGTGGTGTAATGTAGCTCTATATAAATACTGGGGGTGGTGTAATGAAGCTCTGTATATAAATACTAGGGGTGGTGTAATGAAGCTCTGTATAAATACTGGGGGTGGTGTAATGTCGCTCTGTATATAAATACTGGGGGTGGTGTAATGAAGCTCTGTATATAAGTACTGGGGGTGGTGTAATGAAGCTCTGTATATAAATACTAGGGGTGGTGTAATGTAGCTCTGTATATAAATACTGGGGGTGGTGTAATGAAGCTCTGTATATAAATACTGGGGGTGGTGTAATGTAGCTCTGTATATAAATACTGGGGGTGGTGTAATGAAGCTCTATATATAAATACTGGGGGTGGTGTAATGAAGCTGTATATAAATACTGGGGGTGGTGTAATGAAGCTCTGTATATAAATACTGGGGGTGGTGTAATGAAGCTCTGTATATAAATACTGGGGGTGGTGTAATGAAGCTCTGTATATAAATACTGGGGGTGGTGTAATGAAGCTCTGTATATAAATACTAGGGGTGGTGTCATGAAGCTGTATATAAATACTGGGGGTGGTGTAATGAAGCTCTATATAAATACTGGGGGCGGTGTAATGAAGCTCTGTATATAAATACTAGGGGTGGTGTAATGAAGCTCTGTATATAAATACTAGGGGTGGTGTAATGTAGCTCTATATAAATACTAGGGGTGGTGTAATGAAGCTGTATATAAATACTAGGGGTGGTGTAATGAAGCTCTGTATATAAATACTAGGGGTGGTGTAATGAAGCTCTGTATATAAATACTGGGGGTGGTGTAATGAAGCTCTGTATATAAATACTAGGGGTGGTGTAATGAAGCTCTGTATATAAATACTAGGGGTGGTGTAATGTAGCTCTATATAAATACTAGGGGTGGTGTAATGAAGCTGTATATAAATACTGGGGGTGGTGTAATGAAGCTCTATATATAAATACTAGGGGTGGTGTAATGTAGCTCTGTATATAAATACTAGGGGTGGTGTAATGTAGCTCTATATAAATACTGGGGGTGGTGTAATGTAGCTGTATATAAATACTGGGGGTGGTGTAATGTAGCTGTATATAAATACTGGGGGTGGTGTAATGAAGCTGTATATAAATACTGGGGGTGGTGTAATGAAGCTCTGTATATAAATACTGGGGGTGGTGTAATGAAGCTCTGTATATAAATACTGGGGGTGGTGTAATGAAGCTGTATATAAATACTGGGGGTGGTGTAATGAAGCTCTGTATATAAATACTGGGGGTGGTGTAATGAAGCTCTGTATATAAATACTAGGGGTGGTGTCATGAAGCTGTATATAAATACTGGGGGTGGTGTAATGAAGCTCTGTCTATAAATACTAGGGGTGGTGTAATGAAGCTCTGTATATAAATACTGGGGGTGGTGTAATGAAGCTCTGTATATAAATACTAGGGGTGGTGTAATGTAGCTCTATATAAATACTGGGGGTGGTGTAATGAAGCTCTGTATATAAATACTAGGGGTGCTGTAATGAAGCTCTGTATATAAATACTGGGGGTGGTGTAATGAAGCTCTGTATATAAATACTAGGGGTGGTGTAATGAAGCTCTGTATAAATACTGGGGGTGGTGTAATGTAGCTCTATATAAATACTGGGGGTGGTGTAATGAAGCTCTGTATATAAATACTGGGGGTGGTGTAATGAAGCTCTATATAAATACTCGGGGTGGTGTAATGTAGCTCTGTATATAAATACTGGGGGTGGTGTAATGAAGCTCTGTATATAAATACTAGGGGTGGTGTAATGAAGCTCTATATAAATACTGGGGGTGGTGTAATGAAGCTCTGTATATAAATACTAGGGGTGGTGTAATGAAGCTCTGTATAAATACTGGGGGTGGTGTAATGTAGCTCTGTATATAAATACTGGGGGTGGTGTAATGAAGCTCTGTATATAAATACTGGGGGTGGTGTCATGAAGCTCTGTATATAAATACTAGGGGTGGTGTAATGTAGCTCTGTATATAAATACTGGGGGTGGTGTAATGAAGCTCTGTATATAAATACTGGGGGTGGTGTAATGTAGCTCTGTATATAAATACTGGGGGTGGTGTCATGTCGCTCTATTTTAATACTGGGGGTGGTGTAATGAAGCTCTGTGTATATGTGATAGAAATGGTGATTGCTAGTTCTACTGCTGTCCCACAGGTAAAAGAAAGAGCTTGCATTAAAAAACACCTTTCAGAATGTCCTAAAGTGCTTCTCAGTCACAGAAGTGGTTTTGAAGTGTAAACGCTGTTGTAATGTAGTTAACGACGCAGCCAATTTGCGCACAGCAAGAGATAAAATGACCAGATAAACAGTTTTGACTCTTGCTTGAGGCATAAATATTGGCCAGGACACTGGGGAGAACTCCCTTGCTCCTCTTCGAATAGTGCCATGGGATCTTTTACATCCAACTGAGAGGGCAGACGGGCCCTCGGTTTAACATTGGATGATGAGATTAGTAATGAGATAAGTGCATTTAAAATAACAAGTGGGGATATATTAAATAAACTAATCAAACTCGGAGGATAAAACCCCTGGATTGCATGCACACATTTTAAAAGAATCTAGGGAAGAGATAGCAGAGGCATTACTACGCATATTTATGATATGTTCGAAAAAGGTGTAGTGCCAGAGGACCGGTGGAGGATCACGAATGTAATACCTATATTTAAGAAGAGGGATAGAACACGTCCAGGGAATTCTAGACCAGCCAACTTACCACCAGTGGTAGGAAAAATAATGGAATCCCTACTCGAGGAGAAAATAGAAGAACATTTAGAAACCAAAAACATAGTAATGAATAGTCAGCATGGATTTCTAAAGGGAAAGTCTTGCTTGACGAACCTCATTGAATTTTTTGAAGAGGTAATTGAGAGTAGACAATGTAATGCAGTTAATGTAATTTACCTAGATTTTCATAAGGTTTCATAAGATACCCCATAATAGACTGATGAACAAGGTCAGAATGCGGAGCCAGGGGACAAGTAGCAGAATAGATATCTAGCTAGCTACAAGACAGAAAGCACAGAGTAGGGGGTAAAGAGTAGCATAATGGCAGAAGGTGGGTAGTGGTGTTCCACAAGAATCAGTGCTGGGACCACTTGTTCACAATTTATATTAACGATTTAGACACAATTTCTAAATTCGCAGATGACACCAAATTGGGGGGGATAGTCAATGCTGAGGAGGACTGCAACGAATTACAGGAGGACATTAAACTTGCAGAATGGGCATATAATTGGCAAATGAAGTTCAATGCAGACAAATGTGTGAGGTATTACATTTTGGCCGGAAGAATAGGGAGGTCACTTATTACTTGGAGGGTGCAAGTCTGGGTGGGGTAGAGGAACAAAGGGATTTCGGAGTACAAATACACAAATCACTAAGTTGCGACACAGGTTTGCAAGGCCATAAAAAAAGCAAACCAAGCACTAGGGTTTATTTCTAGAGATGTAGAATTGAAAAGTAGGGAAGTTATGATAAACCTGTATCGAACCTTGGTTCGACCGCAGTTAAAGTACTGCGTACAATTCTGGTCGCCATATTATAAAAAGGATATAGAGGCATTGGAGAGGGTGCAGAGAAGATTTACAAGGATAATACCAGAAATGCGAGGGTATATATATCAAGAATGAATGAACAAGCTGGGTCTCTTTTCTCTTGAAAAAAGGCTGAGGGGTGAACTAATAGAGGTCTTTAAAAT
This sequence comes from Somniosus microcephalus, assembly GCF_052327205.1. NCBI lineage: Eukaryota > Metazoa > Chordata > Chondrichthyes > Squaliformes > Somniosidae > Somniosus > Somniosus microcephalus. The sequence continues at coordinate 213,501,293 of NC_140989.1, read as the reverse complement.
TCTGAAAGGTTTTGATAGAGTGGATACAGAGAGAGTGTTTCCACTTGTGGGGAAGAGCAAAACTAGAGGCCATCAATATAAGATCGTCACCAAGAAATCCAATAGGGAATTCGGAAGAAACTTCTTTCCCCAGAGAGTGATGAGAATGTGGAACTCGCTACCACAGGGCCTGGTTGAAGCGAATAGTATAGATGCATTTAAGGGGAGGCTGGACAAGCATATGAGGGAGAAGGGAATAGAGGGTTATGCTGATGGATTTAGATGAGGAAAGACAGGAGGAGGCTCGAGTGGAGCATAAACACTGGCATGAACTGGTTGGGCTGAATGGCCTGTTTCTGTGCTGTATATCCTATGTAAACATTTCATCTGAAAGATGGCACCTCCGACAGTGCAGCATTGCCTCTATACTGCACTGAAGTGTTCGGCTAAATTATGTTTTGGAATGGGAATTGAACTCGCGACCTTCTGACTCGAGGCGAGAGTGCTACCACTGAATCAAGGCTGACACTTTTGCATACTTTACCTAATTGGCCATTTTTTATGTGAGTGTCTTCATCTTGGGTGTTGATGGCTATTCCACAGGGGGTTTCACAGCCCAGCACCATCCTATCCTCACTTGAAATCCCCACACCTGCCCTTTCAGCAAAGGGTTCAAGATAGCAATTAGGAGCCCAACACCCTGTCCTCTCCCTAAACACAAGTGCACTGAGCTTAATCATAACACCTTTACTGCTGCCTCAACTTTGGCCCGCTAATTAGATCCGACTAGTGAGCTAAGCTGGTCTGTATAGTAATAGCCATGTCAGCCGTGGCTGAGTTGGTAGCACTCTTGCCTCTGAATCAGAAGTTTGTGGGTTCAAGTCCAGAGAGCACACAAATCTAGGCTGACACTCCAATGCAGTACTGAGGGAGTGCTGCACTGTCGGAGGTTCCGTCTTTCGGATGAGACGTTAAACCGAGGCCCCGTCTACCCCCTCAGGTGACGCTATTTCGAAGAGGAGGAGGGGAGTTCTCCTTGGCGTCCTGGCCAATATTTATCCCTCAACATCATTTTAAAAAAAACAGATTATCTGGTCATTATCACATTTCTGTTTGTGGGAGCTTGCTGTGCTCAAATTGGCTGCTGCATTTTTTTCATTACAACAGTGACTACAATTCAGAAAAGTAGTTTGTTTTTTGTGAAGCGCTCTGGGACGTTCTGAGGTAGTGCAAGGCACGATATAAATGCAACTCTTTCTTTTTAATGCATATTATGAGTTGGGCAGGGGTGAATTCTCTTTGCTGCAGTTAGAAGCTTGTCCTTCTCGGGATTACAGGGCAGTCAGTAAGGGGCGATGGAGTCATTAGTGTGCCAGGTCTCGTGTGCTTGATGAGGTGGTTGGGATTTTGCAAGCCAGTGCTGTCCTTGTGAACTGTGTGTGCTATCTATTGATGCAGCATGGTCTTTGATCATCCTTATTTTTGCCTTTGCCTTTTGATGTAATTATTCCTCTATTGACATTACCACTCATATGATGGCCAGTGTGTTGTCAGTCACTGTGATGAATCTGCACAGAATGTGATGACCCAGGTAGGCTGGGAATCCAGAGATGTTTTCATTTGGGCCTTGGATGGGTGTGGAGGTAAGGGGGCAGGAGGAAATCTGCACTGCCATTCTTGGTGAGGACTGAAGATTGAGCGCTACTTGTTCCCTAACTTGAGCCCCTGTTCTGGTGCTTTGTTGTTTTTTCTTGAGGTTGGACTGACTGGAGCAGTTCTGGTCCCATTGCCATGCTGTCAGGCTCTCTGGGAATTTCTTGGAGCCTTATGACCCGGTACTGTGCTGTGCTGTGCGGCATGCTGATGAAGGGCCGACTTGTTCCTACTTTCTGCTGCTTGACCTTTTAAGAGTCAGGGTCCTGTTAATTTACCTTCTGGGATACCTTTCTGGTTCGAGTGCTGTGTGAATGTCCCTCCATCCTGCTGGCTGAGCGCTGTGCGAGAGTCAGTCGCCTGGGCCTGCCAGCCCTCTGGGGCACATGGCAGGTTCACCACCCTGCAGGCCACGGTGTTCGGGCAGTGAGCGTGTGTTTTACTTTGAGTGCGTTCACTTTTGGGAGTAGCTGAGGAGCCACTGGACCATCCAATCAGGAGTGCTGTTTATTCCTAATGCCTCCCGAGTATGGACTGCTTTAAAGCAGAGCTTCAGCATACAGGCAGGTGAAGGCATGAAATCTGCAGTGTTGAATGGTTCAAGTGATGCCTCGCATTAGATGCCTGTGCCAAAATTTGTAATAGTGCAAATATGTGCTTCCAGTGTCCAATCGGAGGCCTTGAAGCCCAAGAAAGCAGCAACCACTTTGTCCTTTCAGTCTGCTGCCAGCTCTCTATCCCAGAGGCCTTTGCAGAACGACACGGCGACAGCAGCAGGAGATGGGACGAGGCAGTTGGCCACTGATGCCTTCGTGCCTTCACCTTCTCCAACCTACAGGCCGCACATTGCTGACATCAGTGTTATAGGAGCCAGACCCACCGCATCCTCAGCTGCAGGTTGGTGCAATGAAGTAGCTTACATGAGCCTCGGTTGTAATGGTGACCCCACCCTCCGGTGGAAGTTGAGAGGGGTGGTGCGTGTTTCCCTGGTGTGAATCCGTTGGACGCGTTGTCTCGTGCGTGATTTGTCTTTAGTAACTGCTTCCCGCCATTGGTTCATCCCTCACAGCTTTGTTTTTTTTTTAAGTTGTGCAGTGGGAAACCGATGTGGAGAGAAGGGGGGAAGAGCGTGGCAGGAATGGTGAGGTATTGTGGGGTGTGTGGGACACGCAAGTAAAGAGTGATCAGACCCTGTATTTCAGCACTTTGTACATAATGTAAAACATATTTTGAGAGATTAGTTGTAAATGGTATTGCCGTGAATGATCAGCTTCATGAAAGTTTAAAGCTACATTGGGTTTGGATCTTCTGCACTCTTTGGCTGTCACTCTCGTCCCATCCAATTCCCTAGAAATTACTAAGCAGTTCCCAAAATTAATTTTGAGTCCTGTTTCTGCAGGGGTTAAGGGTCTTTTCCCAAGTCTGAAGCCAGCATTCTCCAATGCATTGTTTGACTAGTTGTAAAAATCTGAGCGCTCACTGTTTTCCTTTTGGTGATTGCAGCCTCCATGCTCAGCTCCCCACTAACTCTCCAACATCGTATGACAGCTGAACTCACTTACCTGGATGCTATAGAGGAGTCTGTCCGACAGCTCTCTGAGATAGAGAGGACCCGGGGGATCGCACTTGCTCAACAGGAGAGTGTGTCGTTGGCTCAGATCCTGAAGGTACTGGTCTAGGCCTTTGTTTTGTTCAGAACTGCTATTATAAAATGTTTTAAATGACAATGGCTGTAACCTCTCTCAATGCAAGAATTATTCCAAACCAGGCAGAATTCCCCCACAAAGTTCTTGGCTAAATCAGGAAAAACAAAGATAATTTGTATTATGCTGCACCAGAAAAAGGCCCTAAGTCTGCAAACATCAGAAACTAGTCTGCACATAGCTGCACATTCAAACTCTGCTGATAAAAAGGCAAGCTGAGCTTGCCCAGGTTTCCAAGAAACTGCAGTCTTGCAAAGTTTTGAGCCAATATGATGCTATTATGGGGGGCCATGTTTTTTTTAAAAAAAGGAAATCCCAAGCCCAGGGATAAAATATTGCCATTTGGCATTGATGAGTTTTGAGGTGCCTCGTATTCCAAACGTTGGGTCCCTACTGTTTGGGCGCTTGCAGAGCCGAGGGTTAAATTTGCACAAGTGCAGAGTGGTGTTATGTGGAGTCACTGTTCCTGGTTCATTGACTGCTGTTTGTGTTCAGGCCCAGCAACAGAGACACGAACATGATATAGCCTTGCTGAAGCTGAAGGCTGAACAGGAAACGGTGGCAAGTCAGAGACAGCTAGAGGAGACCAGACAGAAAGCTGCACAGGTACTTGAGCATGTTACAGGTGTCTGGAAATGTAACTAATTCAGGGTTGGACTGTCCTCGACATACAACAACGAGATTGCATTTCTATAGTGCCTTTAACATAGCAAGCCCGCCTCTCCGTGTTAACCCCCCCCCCCCCCCCCCACCCCAGAGGAGGCATAATCCCGAAAATGGATGGCAAGCCAAAGGAGGAGGTATTGGGGGTGATCAAGGAGATGTGTTTTTTGGAGGTTCTTAGAGGAAAGGGAGGTGGAGAGTTGGTAGGGTTTAAGGAGGGAATTCTAGAGACTGGGGCTTAGCCGGCTGAAGGCACGGCCACCAATGGTAGGGTGAAGGGAGGGGAATGCACAAGAGCCAGTGTCAGAGGAACGGAGATTTCAGAGGTAGGTTGTAGGGCTGGAGGGAGTTAGAGATAGGGAGGGGAGAAGCCATGGAGGGATTTGAACACCAGGATGAACATTTTAAAAGCAAGACGTTGGGGGACTGGGAGCAATGTAGGTCAGTGAGCACAGGGATAATGGGTGAACGGGTCTTGGATTAGTAAACTTGGAAGGTTAGAGGGGATTCTTGTCTTTTTACGAGATAGTTCAGATGATGCCCATGTGCCCCAATATGCTGTGTCTTATGAGACAGACAGCTTAATCACTCCAATCCATGCTGTTGGTATTTAGTTGCAAGTTCTTGCTTATGCCTATTTTAGCAGCTTGAAAATAACTGCAGAATAGTTTATTTTGAGAACTTCTGCATGAGCCGACTATTCCAGTGCTCTGGCCGGACTCCCACCTTCCATCCTCCATAAACTGCAGCTCATCCTAACTCGCACCAAGTCTCGTTCACCCATCATCCGTGTGCTCGCTGACCTACGTTGGCTCCCAGTCCAACGCCCCGAATTTAAAATTCTCATCCTTGTGTTCAAATCCCTGCAAGGCCTCGAACCTCCCTTTCTCTAACTTCCTCCAAGAACTGTTATTCCAATTCTGGCCTTTTGTACATCCTTGATTTCCTTTGCTCCACCATTGGCGGCCGTGCCTTCAGCTGCCTCGGCCCTAAGCTCTGGAATTTCCTCCCTAAAGCTCTTTGCCTCTCTACACCTCTCTCCTCCTTTAAGATGCTCCTTAAAACCTACCTCTTCGGTCAAGCTTTTGGCTACCTATCCTTGTGTGGCTAGGTGTCAAATTTTGTCTGATAATGCTCCTGTGAAGTGTCGTGGGATATTTTACTGCATTAAAGGCGCTATATAAATGTAAATTGTTGTTGAGTCAGTTTTTCGTCAATGTGAGTATTCTTAATGGCCTCCTCTTGTGCTGTAAGATTCTATGATTATTATCTGAGTGCAAAGGTTATGAGTTCAAGCCCCACTCCATGACTTGAGCACATAATCTGGGCTGACACTGCAGTGCAGTACTAAGGGGGAGTGCTGCGTTATCAGAGGTGCCACCTTTCAGGTGAGACATTAAAACAAAGCCCAATCCACCTGTTCAGGTGGACAGACTAGATCCCATGTTACTATTTGAAGAAGAGCAAGGGAGTTCTCCTAGCATCCTGACCAATATGAATACCTCAACAAAAATAGATGGTTGTATTTTTTCGGATCTGTGCACAAAATAGCTGTCACGTTTCCAACATAACAACAGTGACTACACTTCAAAAGTACTTAATTGGCTGTGAGGTGCTTTGGGAAATTCTGAAGATGTGAAAGGCACTATGAAAGTTGTATCTTTTTGCACTTTGTGCTTCAAAACATTCTCAGCCGTGGAAAACACAGTGCAAAACTGCCTCTAATCAACGCTACATTCGCAATCTCATTAGTCAAACCCACAAGGTTGATGGGGTTAAAGTTGAGGGAGCTTTGGAGCATCCACTTAGCCAATAAAGCAAATTGGATAATGAAGATAAATGTAGACTACAGCCTTTTTTAAATTGTTCTGGGGATGTGGGCGACACTAGCAAGGATACTTTTATTGCCCACCCACAGGTCACCAGAATTATTGAATTCGGTTTCACAACTTACCATAAGGACACAGGAACAGGAGTAGACCATTCAGACCCTTGAGCCTGTTCCACAGTTCAATGAGATCATGGCTGATTTGTACCTCAAACCCATTTACCTGCCTTTGCTCCATATCCTTCAATACCCTTCCGTAACAAAACTCTGTCCATCTCAGTCTGGAAAGCTCCAATTGACCCCCAGCATCCACAGCCTTTTGGGAAGAGAGTTCCAGATTTCTGCTACCCCTTGTGTGAAAAAATGCTTCCTGATTTCACTTCTAAATGGTCTGGCTCTAATTTTAAGCTTGTGCCCATGATGGGGTTTCTACTCATGATCTCCAATACCATAACTACTGGGCTACTGTGCCCATATATGGCATTCGCTAGCGGAGAGGGGGAGACTTTGTATTTTGATTATAAAACAAAGCACATAATAGTGAGACTTGTGTTGCATGATGAAACTTGACAGCAAGGACAAAGCAGTGTGTTTATTGGACCAAAAGTCAATTCCACATTGTATTTTGATAGTTGAACGTCTCTTGGAAGTGCTCTCTGCTGTACTGTTTAAAGTAACTATGGTATCAATTGCTGGTTATTGAGGATGATTGATACAACACTGGTGGATGTGAAGGCTTCTCTTTTGTTTATTGTACATTCAGGCGCATGCAGAGAGTCTGCAGCAGTTTGCACAGACACGCCAAGAGATGCTGCAAGAGTCCACGAATAAAATGATGACTCAACAGGTGGAAGCCGCTAGGCTGACTGCGGACACAGCACGTCAGATCAAAGAGGTACACGGAACTTTATTTTATCCCACTCGGTAAAAAGATCCTTTCCCCCGATCTAGTGTAAAACCGCATACATTTCAGTATTTTGAAGGGCTCGCTCACTTGTGACTACGGCATTGGCTGACCTGTTACAACAACTTGCATTTATATCGCGCCTATAAAGCCGTAAAACGTTCACAGGAGCATCAACAAACAAAATTTGCCACCTAGCCACATAGATATATTAGGGTAGATGACCAAAAGCATGGTCGAAGAGGTAGGTTTGCAGGAGCATCTTAAAAGAGGAGAAAGAGGTGGAGCAGCGTAGCGGTTTCGGGAGGGAATTCCAAAGTTTAGGGTCCAGGCAGCTGCAGGCACAGCCGTCAATGGTGGGGCGATGAAAATCAGTGACGCACAAGAGGCCAGAATTGGAGGAACGCAGAGTTCTCAAAGGGTTGTAAGGCTGGAGGAGGTTACAGAGATAGGAAGGGACAAGGCTGTGGAGAGATTTGAAAACTCCTAGAAACACTAGGATGAGAATTTTTAAATTTGAGGCGTTGCTGGACCAGGAGCCAATGTAGGTCAGCGAGTATAGGAATGATGGGTGAATGGCACTTTGTGCAAGTCAGGGTACGGGCAGCAGAGTTTTGGGTGAGCTAAAGTTTATGGAGGAAGTTGGGAGGCCGGCCAGGAATGCATTGGAACAGTTGAGTCTGGAGACAACGAAGGCATGGATGAGGCTTTCAGCAGCAGGCGGGCTGAGGCAGGGGCGGAGACGGGTGATATTGCGGAGGTGGCAGAGTTTACTGAAGGAAAAGTTTTTAAAATAATTGTTCAGGGGATGTGGGTGTCGCTGGCAAGGCCAGAGTACAAAGTGCACAAGAACTGTGTGGGTAGAACTCCATTTCTTCTTGTGGGAATTGTCTTCCCTTCCATGACTGCATGGCTGGGATTGGTAGATCGCCTTCTGAATCAGGGTGTAAACCCATTGTTTTCGCTCTGTTCACACTTCAGACCACCAGTGCATAGTTGGCATCTTGCTACCCTATGGAAAAAGGGTAACTTTAAATGTAACCAAAAAACTTAATATCACAGTGGTCAGACACTTGAACTTTTAACCTCAGATACTTGAATTTAACTGTGCCATTACTGTTAGTTACTATTTCTGAGAGGAAATGATTTTTTTTTACGCAGCGAGTTATGATCTGGAATGCACTGCCTGAATTGGTGGTGGAAGCAGATTCAATAGTAACTTTCAAAAGGGAATTGGATAAATACTTTAAAAGGAAAGTATTTGCAGGGCTATGGGGAAAGAGCAAGGGAGTGGGACTAATTGAATAGCGCTTTCAAAGAGCTGGCACGGTACAATGGGCCGAATGGCTTCCTTCTGTGATGTATGATTCTGTGATTTCAAAAAGTAAAACTGGAGGTCCAAGTTGCATTCTAATCTGTGCTACACTGATGAAAGGTTCTTTCTGTTTAGATGACCGAGTTGGCCTGCGTGCAGATTGTAGCGGGGTCCCCGACCGTCGTGGCCACAAACCTATCGCGTGGCGTGGCTGCTGCGCCGATGACAGCGCTGTTGGACCAACAGAGGCAGCAGCATTCGGATTTCATGAAGCAGCTGCGAGCCAGGGCTGAACCGGATAGGTAAGGCGCTCGAACACTGCCGCACTCTGATCAATAAAATCAAGCCTCACAAATTTAATAATCTGGGGGGGGGCTTGTTGCTGATTGCTCTGATTTTAGAGATTGTGCCTACTACTGCCATGTGTAGTCATGAAAATGGTCAGGCCCTCTACTGCTGCCTTGTGTTTTTGTCCTGAACTAAATTGGAAGGATTGAGAGGTGTGCTCAGTTAGGTTATTATTCTTTTGCCTCTAGGACCTTGCTTCTTAAACGAGTTTGATGGCACGTCACCTGTAAAATGAATTTAGCAGTCTCAACATAGTTGCCAGTGGCTGTGGGTCTACAGCAAAACTGTACATAATTTGGCACAAGTTGGAACGAAACTGGAAAACATCACTGTGGCGAGAGTGATCATTGGCATGTCTGAATGATCGTTGGGGCAAGGAAGCGTGAGCCTTGATGGCTGCAAGCTCAAGTTCCCAAAAATAAATAAAAGTGCTTTTACAAAACGTGTTTATAATGCTTGTCTGCGTGTCCCCTTGTGGAAGACCTGGTGTAAAGGGGCTCTAAAGAACAGGATTGATAGCTGAAGTCCGCTAACGCTGTCTGTACAAGGGATAAAGCAGGGACCTTCTGGTCTGCATAGCCCAGTAAGTACCACACCACATGATGTCTTTACCCACTGAACCTATGGGGGAGGAGACCCACTGAAGTAGCTTTCGGTGGGAAAAACTGTGTGCATTATTTTTAACCATGGCTGGGAGAGATTGAGTTAAATGACGTGGGAATGAACTAACCAGTTATTTTCTTTGTAAGCAGAAAGGGTGAGAGCAACCTAACATCCGCTGGTCCTGTCGAGAAACTGCCCGATTCTAAAATTCACTACTCTGCTTCATTAGACAGCCTGTCTGAGTCGTCCAGATACAAACATCATGATCGAAGGTGTGATTTCTATATTTACAGTAACTGCTTTTACTAAGTGTAAATTGACTTCTAAGCAGAAGACGACTTCAAAATAATAAAATATCTAATATCCCCCAGCTCCCACCCACCTCCTCTCCTGATGGGGTAGTGTGTCCCTGGGGCCAGCAGCTCTCCAATAGCTTGCCCGATCGGGCATTCTTTGTGTTAGGGCTGAGTGCCAGCGTGCTGGCTGAATTGATCCTGTACTTGCCTGAAGTCCGAGGCACTTCCAACAGGTGAGGTCACTGGATATGTTCAGGTGCAGGAGCCCTGGCTGATCTATTTTTATTTCTTCTTATTGCCCTGACCCAGCAGTGCTGAGGTCAGTTGTAACATCTCAGTCTCTGCCTTAACTGAGATTAGCCAATCAGGACAATCTGAAGTGCAAACCTGGCACCTTCAGTTTGTCAGCCTTCCTGCCAGGCTGTGTTTCACCAGCTGCTCCGCACAAACTGCCATGGTGGCGGTGTGGCTCACATCACCAAATCACAAATCAGCCCCTCGCCCTAGTCCTCCTGGTACCTTCTCCACCGAACAACTCACCTTATTCCATTCCTCATGACGCTCCTTTCAAATCCTCACTGGCTACCGTCCCACCCCGGGTTACTCAGCAGGATACTCAGTTCTTCTGGCCCCATATCTTCGCCCCACCATTAGCTGCCGTACCTTCAGTTTAGGGCCTACACCCTGGGATTCCCTCCTTGCTGCCTTCCACATCTCCACCTTCATTAAGACCCTCCTTAAGCTCCCTGTGGTGCTTTTCTATGTTAAAGGTGCTATATAAATGTAAGGATACCAGAAATGTGAAGGAATACCTATCAGGAAAGGATAAACAGGCTTTGGGTCTCTTTTCTCTTGAAAAGAGAAGACTGAGGGGGTGACCTAACACAGTTCTTCAAACTTATGAAAGATTTTGATAGAGTAGATACTGAGAGAATCTTTCCACTTGTGGGGAAGAGCATAACTAGAGGCCATCAATATAAGATAGTCACCAAGAAATCCAATAGGGAATTCAGAGGAAAATTCTTTACCCAGAGAGTAGTGAGAATGTGGAACTCGCTACCACAGGAAGTGGTTGAAGCGAATAGTATAGATGCATTAAAGGGGAGGCTAGACAAGCATATGAGGGAGAAGTGAATAGAGGGTTATGCTGATAGTTAGATGAGGAGGGTCAAGTGGAGCATAAACGCCGGCATGGACTGAATGGCCTGATTCTGTGCTGTATATCCTATGTAACCCTATGTAATATGTAAAATTGCTGTTGTAGCAGAGGACGTGGTACTTTTCCCAACTCTGACAGAGGGGACAGCTGTTCAATTGAACCTGACACGAAATTATACCTATTTTATAGTTGAATTGCAGAAATACATTAGGGTATTGGAGGTTGTTTTTAGAATGGGTCACTGGGAGGGATTTGGCTAAGCGCGAGCCTTGGGGCCATAGGAACAGGAGTAGGCCATTTAGCCCCTGGAGCCATTTAATGAGATCATGGCTGAAATGCGACCTAACTCCATGTACCCACCTTTGGCCCATATCCCTTAATACCTTTGGTTAACAAAAATCTAGAAATCTCAGATTTAAAATGAACAATTAATCTAACTTCAATTGCCATTTGCGGAAGAGAGTTCCGAACTTATTCCAACCTTTGTTTGTTGAAGTGTTTCCTAATTTCACTCCTGAAAGGTCTGGCTGTAATTTTTAGGCTATGCCCCCCTAGTCCTAGATTCCCTAACCAGCGGAAACGGTTGCTATCCACCCGGTCTGTTACCTTTAATATCTTGAAAACTTCGATCAAATCACCACTTAACCGTCTAAATTCTAGGAACTACAACCCTAATTAGTGTAATCTCTCCTCATAATTTAACCCTTGGAGTCCGGGTATCATTCTGGTAAACCTACGCTGCACTCTCTCCAAGGCCAATATATCCTTTCTAAGGTGTGGTGCCCAGAACTGCTCACAGTACTCCAGGTGTGGTCTAACCAGAGTTTTGTACAGCTGCAATGCAACTTCTACCCGCTTGTATTCTAGTCCTCTAGATATAAAGGCTAGCATTCTCTTAGCCTTTTTGATTATTTTCTGGACCTGTTCATGACATTTTAATCTATGTACCTGGACCCCCAAGTCTCTTTGGACCTCCACTGTTTTTAGATTTTCACCATTTAGAAAGTACCCTGCTCTATCCTTTGTAGGTCCAAAAGTGCCTACATTGAAACCCATTGGCCACAGTTTTGCCCATTAACTTAAACTATCAGTATCCCTTTGTAATTTTATGCTGTCATCTACAATGCCGCCTATCTTTGTGTCATCGGCAAATTTGGATATATGACTTTCTATGCCATCATCGAAGTCGTTAATAAATACTGTGAATAGTTGATGCCCCACACAGATCCCTGCGGGACACCACTAGTCACACCCAGCCAACTAGAGCACCTACCCATTATCCCTACTCTCTGTCTCCTGCCGCTCAGCCAATTTCCTAACCGGGTCAAATCTTGCCTTCAAGTCCATGGGCTTCAACGTTGGTGAACAGTCTCTTATGTGGAACTTTATCAAATGCCTTTTGGAAGTCCATATAAATAACATTCATAGACATTCCCCTATCTACTACTTTAGTCACCTCCATAAAAAATTCAGTCAGGTTTGTCAGTAAGGCCTACATTTCACACATCCATGCTGGCTCTCTCTGATCAGCTGAAGATTTTCAAGGTGTTCAGTCATCCTATCCTTAATTATAGACTCTAGTAATTTCCCAACAACAAATGTTAGACTAACTGGCCTATAATTTCCTAGTTTCCCCCCTCTCGCCATTCTTAAATAGCGCAATTTTCCAATCTAAAGGGGCGGTTCCTGAATCAAAAAGTTTGAAAGATTATAGTTAGGGCATCTACAATGTGCTCACCTACTTCCTTTTAAACCGTGGGATGGAAACCATCTGGTCCTGGGGATTTGTCACTGTTTAGTGCCATTATTTTCTTCATTACTGTTATTTTGCTTACGTTAATTGAGTCCCTGTCCCTGATTCAGTATTGGTGTCCTTGGGATTTCCAGCATGCTGTCCTCTTCCTCTACTGTAAATACTGCCGCAAAGCAATTATTCAACGTGTCCGCCATTTCCTTATTATCTTTAACCATATCACCGATATCGGTTTTCAAGGGGCCAACATTGCTCCTGAATAGAATAGCAAAATACTGCAGATGCTGGAAATCTGAAATAACAACACAAAATGCTGGAAACACTCAGCAGGCCAGGCAGCATCTGTGGAGAGAGAAACAGAGTTAACGTTTCAGGTCTGGGACCCTTCATCAGAAATGTTAATTCTGTTTCTCTCTCCACAGATGCTGCCTGGCCTGCTGAGTGCTTCCAGCATTTTCTTTTGCTCCTGACTACCTTATTTTTCCTAATATAATTGTAAAAATTCTTTGTGTTGATTTTGATATCCCTTGCAAGATTCTTTTCATACTTCCTTTTTGTAGCTCTTACTATCTGTTTTGACACACTTTGCTGTTCTTTGTATCTTTCCCATTCGCCAGGATCTGTGCTATTTTTTTGTATGCTTTTTCTTTTAGTTTTATGCTGTCCCTTACCTCTTTAGTCTTCTGGGCGATATTGGATCAGCCAATATTGGGACAGAGGTAGAACGGTAAGTGTGAGGTGGTACATTATGGTAGGAAGAATCAGGAGGCCACATACTCCTTAGAAAATAAGTGCCTAAATGGGGTAGAGGAACAGAGGGATCTGGGGGGTACAGATACACAAATCACAAAGCACTTTAAAAAATTTTTTAAAAAGGCCATTTAAAAAAAAAGCAAACAGAACACTGGGGTTCATTTCTAGAGGGATAGAATTGAAAAGCAGAGACGTTATGTTAAATTTGTATAGAACCTTGGTTAGACCACACTTGGAGTACTGTGAACATTTCTGGTATCCATATTATAAAAAGGATATAGAGGCACTGGAAAAGGTACAAAAAAGATATACTGGAATGATACCAGAACTGAGAGGTTACACCGATCAGGAAAGATTGAACAAGCTGGGGCTCTTTTCTCTAGAAAAGAGACTGAAGGGTGATCTGATAGAGGTCTTTAAGATTGTGAAGGGGTTCGATAGGGTAGACGTAGAGAAGATATTTCCACTTGCGGGCAATACCAGAACTAGGGGCCATAAATATAAGATAGTCACCAATGAATCCAATAGGTAATTCAGGAGAAACTTCTTTACCCAGAGAGTGGTTAGAATGTGGAACTTGCTACCACAGAGTAGTTGAGGTGAATAGCATAGATGCATTTAAGGGGAATAAACACATCAGGGAGAAAGGAATGGAAGGATATGTTGATGGAGTTAGATTAGGAAGGGTGGGAGGAGGCTTGTGTGAAGCGCCAACACCGGCAGAGACCTGTTGGGCCAAATGGCTTGTTTCTGTGCTGTAAATACTGTGTAACTACGTTGATCCCTGTGTCCTTTCTGTAGCAGTGGCAGCAGTCGGCAAGACAGCCCCTCCTTGACCTCCTCTGAGAAAAGAGCAGAGAGCAGAGCCTCCCGTCATGAGAAGGGAGATAGCTCTATTGAAGAGGAGGTGCACACGGCAGCTGATGACTCGATCCGCAGTGACAGCGTGCCTTCATTACCTGATGAAAAAGGTGAGTTCCTTGACCAGAAATGAGCAATCCTCTTCTCTCCCTCCACTCTTCAGTTAGATGACCAGAATCAAGAAAGTTCATTATTGCCACATTTGTGTTCCTTCCCCATCCAAAGTAAAACGCACTGCTGTGGGTCAAATTCTAACCACCTACACTGGCACTGGTTTAGTTTGGATTCCATGAGCCAGCTGCCTGCGTTTACACTAGTAAATCCAGCTCCATTTTCCCGGTTTTCCTTGGGTCTACGGTTCTGTCGTTGGGGTAAGGAAGCCAGATTTGATGGTGCCAGCTCACAGATGCCAGTCTCCCAGATTCCAAGCTAAATGAACACAAATAGTTCCAGGAAATCTGAACTTCTAAGTGTCATATGTCCCTTGCCGTCATTGTTGCTGGGTCAGAATCCTGAGTGTAGTGTATGTACTTTGCAGAAGGAACTATATTCTGCAGCCCCTGTATACTGCAGTACCAGTAGTGACCACCCCTGTATATAAGCCTGTGTAGTAACTTTGCATAGTTAGTTCCCGTTTGTCTCCACTCAGTAAAGACCTGTTATAACCAACTCCTGCAGTCCGTGTCTCAATTACACAAGGACATAATACTGGCGACGAGCAGATCCGAACTTACCTACAGTCTGCACCACCTCATGGGGATCCATCCCTGAAGCGAAGTTGTCAGAGGTCGAGGCCAGAAGGAAGAAAGAAAAAAAAAATCAGAAGAAACGGGCGTCGACCGTGGGCAACCGCCTCTGATTCATCGGAGTGAAAGATTTGCAGGAGAGGCTGTCGAGAGCGGGGCTTGGTTATCCTGTCGATGGTGTTCCAGCTAATCGGGCTGGTGGCAGGCACTGATCCTTCCTGGGCTGCGGCGGGCTAGAGCTCGATCGGGTGGCTTTTCATCGGGGCCGAGCAGTGTTGTCGGGAAGAGGAGAGAGGGTGGAGCACACAGGGCGCGGCCGGTGCTACGAAGCCGGGGAGCGTACAGACCCGAGAAGAGGGAGGAAAGTGTCCCGCAGGGTTGCTCTGACGATGGGGAAATAAAATAAATTAGAAATGCAGAAAGCCGCGAGGAGCTGCAGTTTGCCACGGGAACCGCGGAGAGCGGCGTTAGCAGCGCGGGGGGGAAGTGCGCGAAGTCCATAGGGCGTCGCCATCAAGGCATAAAACGCCAGCAACAGCGCTAGCAGCAGCGGAGAAGACTGAAGTCGCGGGAGGCGCCATTTTGTTAAATCGGGGAAGAAGGCAAAGCGCGGTAGGCGCCATCTTAGATTTCCAAGATGCCGAAGACTGGCAATATCACTGCCTTCGATAATGCAATAAAAGACTGGACCACGTATGTGGAAA
This sequence comes from Somniosus microcephalus, assembly GCF_052327205.1. Taxonomy (NCBI): domain Eukaryota; kingdom Metazoa; phylum Chordata; class Chondrichthyes; order Squaliformes; family Somniosidae; genus Somniosus; species Somniosus microcephalus. Next base: position 213,486,025 of record NC_140989.1, on the reverse strand, counting down.
GAGTCGAAGTATATTGCGAGGCAAACGAAGTAGCCGATGAGAAAAAGGCATCGGTACTACTAAACTTAATGGGCGCAAGAACGTACGGCCTATTGCGGAACCTGATTACTCCAGCCAAACCGATGGCGAAGAGTTTTAACGAAATTGTTGATATCCTACAGGAACACCTAAATCCTACACCGCTGCTGATAGCAGAAAGATTTAAATTCCACAGGAGAAATCAGCATCAAGATGAGAGCAATGCTGATTACCTTACGGAACTACGCAAGCTATCAAAGCACTGCCAGTTCGGAGCAGGACTGGCAGATACCCTACGGGACAAATTTGTCTGTGGGCTCCTGAGTGAAGGAACCCAAAAGAGGTTACTCTCAGAGAAAGAGCTGACGCTAGATAAGGCTTTCAGCGTGGCAGTATCGTAAGAAGCAGCAGCAAGGGGAGCTGCGGAAATACAGCAAAAGCCACAGGAATACGGCACCCACGAAATGACACGGGGATTTGAAAAATGTTATCGCTGCGGCAGAACAACCCGTGACCAGAAGGACTGCTGGTCCAAGGACAAAATATGCAGGCAATGCGGAAAGATGGGACACATTGCACGAGTTTGCAGGTCTGGGAAGAAGACTAACGACAACAAAAAGGCTACTAAGGAACAGTACAGGAAAGTACAAAAGGTGACGGACAGTAGTTCCGAAGACCAGATGAGCGATAGTGAATCCGGGAACAAGAGACTAAGCTGTCTCAAACTTCACAACGTAATCGCAAAAGAGGATCACCGAACCATTTGGGTCACCCTCACGATAGCAGGGTCCCAAGTCAAAATGGAATTGGATACAGGATCAGCCCTGACCGTCGTGAATCGATGAGACTACGAGCGGCTATTCTCACACATACCCTTGAAAGAGACATCCATTGTCTTGAAGACGTATACAGGGCAAAACGTATACCCCAGAGGGAAAATAAGGGTGCCTGTCGAATACAACGGCAAGGAAATACAGAAATTGTATCTGTACATACTGCAAGATGGTGGACCACCGTTATTGGGACGTGAATGGATCAGAAAGATAAGTTTAGACTGGCACTCCATTCAGGCACTGACGGTGGCTGGTAAAAAGGATGACGACGTCACACCTGGACGATTGTCAAAAATCTTAGCTAACGCCAAAGAGGTATTTCAACAAGAACTGGGAACTCTTAAAGGCGTAACCGCCTCGATAAAAATAGAAGAGAATGCAATTCCCAAGTTTTTCAAAGCAAGACCGGTTCCATATGCAATTCGCCCAGCCGTTGAGGCAGAGCTGGAGAATGCAGGCGTGTTATCTAAGGTAGACTGGAGCGAGTGGGCGACACCCATCGTTCTTGTCATGAAGAAAACGTTAAACAATAAGTCTGAGGAGCCAAGGAAGGTTCGCATCTGTGGGGACTTCAAGGTGACTGTGAACCCAGTCCTTCACACAGTACAATATCCTCTCCCGAGGATAGAAGATATTTTCGCCTCACTATCTGGAGGGAAGCGTTTTACAAAAATTGACCTAGCACAAGCATATTTGCAGATGGAGGTTGAAGAATCCTCTAGGAAGTATCTCACGATAAACACTCACAAAGCCCTTTACCAGTATAATCGACTGGTATTCGGAGTAGCATCAGCTCCGGCGATGTGGCAAAGAGCGATGGAACAAGTCCTGCAAGGGATTCCGGGGACTCAGTGTTACTTGGACGACATCCTAGTGACAGGTGAAGATGACAGTGAACACCTTGCCAACCTAGAGCAGGTGCTCACTAGACTAAGAGAACATGGGCTACGAGCCAATCGCCCCAAGTGCGAGTTTTTTAAGAAACAAATATCGTATTGTGGCCACGTGATTGATGAAGAGGGGTTACATAAGTCCCCTGACAAAATTGAAGCGGTAGTTAAGGCTCCAGCGCCTGAAAATGTGTCGCAACTGAGGTCATTCCTCGGATTGGTGAATTACTACCATAAGTTTTTGCTGAATTTGTCCACAATTCTGCACCCACTGAACGCCCTACTACAAACTGGAGTAGCATGGAAATGGAGCGATGAATGTAAGTGGGCCTTTCAGAAGAGTAAAGACCTAATCACTTCAAGAGAAGTATTGGCTCACTACAACCCATCACTACCGATAAGACTGGCGTGTGATGCTTCTCCCTACGGCATTGGAGTGGTACTGTCACATAAATTCCTTGATGGTTCAGAGAGGCCGATAGCTTTTGCGTCACGCTCGTTAACTTCAGCCGAGCGTAACTACGCCCAGATTGACAGAGAGGCCCTCAGCCTGGTGTGGGGGGTGAAGAAGTTGAATCACTACCTGCACGGTCAGAAATTTACTCTACTAACTGATCATCAACCTCTTGTCTCCATTTTCAACCCTCAGAAGGGCGTCCCGATAATGACAGCACAACGGCTACAGAGGTGGTCCCTTTTCCTAGGGGCACACCAATATGACATCGAGTACAAAGGAACTAAACAGCATGGGAATGCTGATGGATTGTCGCGCCTACCGTTGCCGACGGTGGAAGAAGCACCTGCAGTGGATCCAGTGGAGATATTCCACTCGACTATAGTCGAATGTCTACCTGTGACGAATGCAAACATAGAAAAGGAAACACGAAATGACCCGACACACTCCTGGGTCTATGATTTAATGGTGAAGGGATGGCCAGCACATGGCGAGCCACTGTTGCCAGCATTCTCGCCGAGAAGAGAACAGCTGTCAGTGTGCAGAGGAACTTTGATGTGTGGATCCAGAGTAATAATTCCACCCAAATTGACGGATTGAGTGCTCAATGAGCTTCATGAGGGTCATCTGGGAGCGGTAAAAATGAAGAACTTAGCCAGAGTGTTTGTGTGGTGGCCGGGAATCGATAGAGAAATCGAAGAGATGACCAAGAGCTGTACAGGATGCCAGAAGGTCCAAAACGCCCCACCACAAGCCCCTCTACATCCATGGGAGTGGCCCTCATCTCCATGGCAAAGGGTGCACGTTGATTTTGCTGGTCCATTTATGGACTCGATGTTTTTAATTGCGGTGGATGCACATTCAAAGTGGCCAGAGGTAATAAAAATGTCCTCAACCACCACAGAAAAAACTACCACAGTCTTACGAACCATATTCGCCAGAAATGGGCTGCCTGAACAGATTTGCTCCGACAATGGACCACAGCTTGTGTCTGAAGAGTTCCGGAGGTTCTTAAAGAACAATGGTGTTAAGCATTACACATCCGCCCCATATCATCCAGCCACCAATGGATTGGCTGAGAGGTTCGTTCAAACATTCAAGAAGGCTATCAAGGCAATGTGTAATGAAGACATACCCCTACAACACAAGGTGGATAACTTCTTGTTTGCCTACCGGAATGCGACACATGCGGTTACCAACCAAACTCCAGCCATGATGTTCTTCAATCGAAGACTACGATGCCGCTTGGATTTGGTTAAGCCAAACATCAGAAGAGATGTGGAGAACAGGCAGTTTCAGAATATGAATGAAAGGCCGACCAGGAGTTTTAAGAGGTCAACCAGTTTTGGCCCAGGACAACCGCACAGAGAAATGGCAGCCAGGAACGATCTGTACACGGCAAGGACCTCTAATGTATACCGTGGACGTTGGAGAGAGCATTGTAAGACGCCATGCTGACCAGATTCTAGAGTCACTGGAAAACGTCAATTCCACACCACGATCCGATACACCTGGTGATGAAACCGAAGTACCAATTGCATCTACCTCAGAATCGGGAATATTGGAAGCAGACGAACCCAACAAAGACGTTGATTCCGAATCAACTCTGCCAGAAGAACCTGATACCCCAAAGAGGCGTTATCCAGACAGAATCAGGAAGCCTCCTCAAAGACTGAACTTATAATTGCTTAACTTCAGCTAATGTATATGACAACTGTAATTGTAAATATGTTATTTAATTATTAATCGAATGTTATGTACTGTTTAGCTAAAAGGGGAGGAATTGTAGTGTATGTACTTTGCAGAAGGAGCTATATTCTGCAGCCCCTGTATACTGCAGTACCAGTAGTGACCACCCCTGTCTATAAGCCTGTGTAGTAACTTTGTATAGTAGTTCCCGTTTGTCTCCACTCAGTAAAGACCTGTTATAACCAACTCCTGCAGTCCGTGTCTCAATTACACACGGACATAATACTGAGATTCCCTAATTAATACCATTGTGGCAGCACCTTCACCACGTGGACTGCAGTGGTTTAAGGCGAAGGCCCACCACAACCATCTCTGGACACAATGGAATGGGCAATAAATGCGTGCCTTGCTAGTGTCGCCCACATCTGAAGAACAAATAGAAATCATTTTAGCTGTGCGGTATTGTGACCCATTTAGTTCACCCACTTTCATCACTGAAGGAGCAAGCACTTGCACGCAAGTGTGCAAGAGCAAGAAGTGCTACGTTTACCCAGTCCACTGCAGGAGTTGTATGATGTTGCTATGGGGACGATCAGTGCACTTACACTTTGCATTCCCCTGAGATTGGAATCTTCCCTTCCACTGTCATTCAACAATTCAGTAACTCCGCCCCCCCCCCCCCCCCCAACCCCAATTAATTGTGTCCAAATTAGTAACCAACATTTTGGGTTTAATTTAACATATTCGGCTGATTTTCTTTCGTTTTCCTTTTTGGGGGTGGGGAGTGCAGGAGACGAGCTCCATGTCACCAATCACTTGTGTCCAGGAAGCCATAGGTACCCAAGCACTTGCTGGACATTTCTGTCAGATGACAGGATTGAAGTGGCAGCGCTGGCAACTGATTGATCGAGTCCAACAGTCCCGTGATGAAGACTCAGGTCCTGGTGACGTGGAAGTGAAAGCATTTCCATTTCCCACAGCAGCCTTACTGAGTGACTTTCTGAGGGAGATTGACCATTTAGATCGTTTAGTGCCAAATTGTGGTGTCTGTCTATTCGGAGCTGGGTTGACACTGCCCAACCTCATATTATCCTAATGCCAAATACTTCTCAATACTTGTAATTGTAGGTTTATTGTTTTAACTCTTTACTCTGCAAGGTAATCAGAGGCAAGATCAACCAAGGCTTTAACCTTTTCTTGGACTAATTGGTTTTCATTAACATTAAAATATACAACAAGATTTACAGATAGAGATTCATACCACCTTTAAGTCAGAAGTGCAACTCGAAAATCAGAATGGCCAATTCTTCTGCTTCAGAAAAGTGAGAATTTGACTAATTCTCCATCAACATCCTTTATGATCTTCTGGCCGGCCTCTGGTTTGTCTTTCTTCACTTTAGAATGGCTGCTCTTGTACCATTCTTTCTGCTAAAAGAAGCTTTCAGTAACTTTCCTCTCTTACTTTCCCTTGGCCACAGAAACAGCACCTGGTGTTTACGATGGTTTCCCATGGTCTTTCAAGGCCTCCTTATCTGTATATAATGCTCCTGTGAAGAGCCTTGGGCCGTTTTACTACTTCAACGACGCTATATAAATGCAAGTTGTTTTTGTTGTAGCGCTCCAGACAGTCTGAAGAATACTTTTCAATTTGGCCAACCTTCCCAGCATGCTGCCGTGAACAGTCAGTGAAACCGTTTCATTAATACTTGAATTAATACTTCGAACCAAACTCCGCTCCTTGAGCAAGTAATAAATCCAAGTTTTCTAGCCCATCCTTTTCACTTCCTTACAACTGGTATTGAGAAGTCCAACATCCTTCACAATACTCCGCCTATTATTTTCCATTGCCCATTGTAAGTTGTGTGCTGTCTCTCCAGACTCTGCCTCCGTTGCCACTGAGTACTCCCTGAAGTTTGACGAGTCGATGACCGAAGATGAGATCGAAGAGAAATCCTTCCGCTCCCTGCTGCCATCAGAGAGCCACCGCCGCTTCAACATGGAGAGGAAACGCAGCCGGCAGGACGATTCGGACGAGGACACGGCCCGGGACCAGTCGGCCTTGACAGCTGTCAAAGTGAGTTAATGTATGGGTGTGCCAAGAACAGAGGAGGCATGACAGTTGCTGGAATCTGAGTACTTAGGAGCTGGTGTGACAATTATCAACAACAAAATATGCTAACTTGGGCTGAAAGGGTTAAATTATGAGGCCAACTAGACTTGTATTCCCTTGATATGGAAGATTAAGGGGTGATCTGAGTGAGGTGTCACAATGATTAATAAAGGTTAATAGGGTAGATAGAGAGAAACTATTTCCTCTGGTAGGGGAGCCCAGAACAAGGGGGCATAACCTTAAAATTAGAGCTAGGCCGTTGAGGAAGCACTTCACACAAAGGGGAGTTGAAAATTTCAAAACGAAGATTGATAGGTCTTTGTTAGGCAAGGGTATTGAGCGTTACGGAACCAAGGTGGGTGGATGGAGCTAAGATACAGCTCGGCCATTATCTAATTGAATGGCGGAACAGACTCGAGAAGCTGAATGGCTTCCTCCTGGCAGCCTCGAGGCTGTGTGGAATGCCCAGGTATTCAGTACTGGTGCATCAGATACTGCATGCCATCCACTTGCTGCCCTCCCCATCGCCAGGCGTCTCGACCTCGTCTTGCCAATGGATTCAGATGTTTGGGTGGACGGGCAGGGAGAGTGAGGCGAACTCTGCGTAAATTTCCCGCGCTTAAATCAACCTCCTGCGCAAGTGCCATCCATCTCGGACCTCTCTTGCAGTTACCTTCAATTATCAGTAAAGAATTGTAGTAAATTCTAAAACTTTTAACGTCAAATCCAGCACGTGTTCACCTGACTGGGAGAACGAGGTCAGAAAGATTAACAATCTGATTAAAATGTTAGTCCTCTTCAGGAACCTGGGGTGGGGGGGAGGAGATTTAATTGCCCAACAAGGACGTTTCACTAAAACAAAAGCAAAATACTGGAAATCTGAAATAAAAATACAAAATGTTGGAAACACTCAGCAGCAATGTTCCCTGTAAGCTGCGCAGTGCCCCAGGGGTCCCACGTAGAAAAACCGCACATGCACGGTAATTTGAATTGGCCATGTGGCCCAAAAAAAATCATAGGGAACATTGCTCAGCAGATCAGGCAGCATCTGTGGAGAAAGAAACAGAGTTAACTTTCACTTCTTTGCATCAAAATCTGTCCATCGCACTTTCCTTGATTCAACCACCCACCTCAATTTGCGGCCCCCCCCCCCCCTGAAAAAACAACTTCCTACCCAGTTGTCAATTTACTTGTTTGCCATTTTTCAGAATCTGGCAGCAAATCGGTAGCTGGGTTCCTGACTAAATAAGTGATGTCCTTGCCAGCCTTGGTGTGTTTCACAGAAGATGCAGTAAATTTTGGTAAAATTATGTAGTGACTGCCAGCAATCGCTAAACCTGATGAATGGTGGGACATTTTGGCAAGTTCACACAAGGTGCAACATATGTCAGGCATGTCTGATGGTTCTGGTAGCTGCTTTAGTTGGTGCTGTTGCCTACACCTGGTCTTCAATGTTGTTGAATTAAGGGCAGGTCTTGCATATGTCAGTGGGAAGCAGCTCACTTCACTCAGTGTAATATTTGTGTCTCTTTCTGCTGTTCAGCATGATTTGAGCATGCCCTTCTCCGGGGGGCAGGACAGTTTCTCCAAGTTCACCATGGAGATGGTGAGACAGTACATGAAGGAGGAGGAGATGCGTGCCCAGCACCAGGTGTCACTCCTCAAGCTGCGAGAACGAGCCCTGAAGGAAAAGACCAAAGCCGAGTTGGCCTGGCTGGAACATCAGAAGAAGTGAGTAGCTGACTTATGCAGTGAAGTCAAACTCAATGGCCTTTCAACATTGCAGTGTATGCAAAATGGGTACAGCAGATACTTCCAGTAGTACAACTTGGCGGGTGGGTGGGGAGAGCGTGGGAAAGCCATTTTTCATTGCTCATTATGATGGGCCTGTTATAATGACCCAGAAATTCAGGTCTCCAAGGGTGAGTACGCACGGGGTACTCACCCGTAGGCCCAAAGGAAGTGCCGGTTTCCTGCATGCACTGCGCATACGTGGGAAACCAGCACTTCTGTTCCCCTGAAAGAAGGGGTTCAGAGGTGGGACACGTGCGCAGGAGAGGCTGCGCGTGCGCATCGAACTTAGGTTTTTTTTTTGCAGGTTTTCTCGGGAGGGTAAGTCTCCAGAAGTTAGACATGTAAAAAGCATTCGCAAGGCCTGCTTTTTACAAGGTAAGTGGTGAATTAATTAAAATTAAAACATTTTTTCCACAGGTTTATTATTTTTAAATACTTTAAAGAAAGAAGTTTATTTTTAGCCCCGTTAGAAAATAAAATTCTTTTTTTCAAAAATTAAAATTATTGTTTAAAATAGTTATTTCATGTAATTTATCGTTTATTTACAAAATGTGATGTTTTTTAAAAATTTATTTGAAGATTTAGTGATGTTTTGGGGCTTATAGTATTTATAAGTTTGACAGCCCTTCCTGTCAAACTTATGAATGAAGCATTCCCTGCTCTGATTGGCTCCCCATGGCCCACGTGATCCCAGGGGACGCATCGAACTAACTGCGCCCCTGGGATACGCAAGCACTGCGCGCCGGCAGTTGGAGGAGGCCCAGGATCGCAATTCCACGGGGGCCCGCAGCTCAACGGCCGGCGCGCAAGGTAAGTGCAGGTCGGGGGGGCTTGCACCCGCGGGAAGCCCCGACCCGAATTTCTGGGCCAATATGTAGATTGCACCATATTTCCTCTCATCATCATGGATTAAGGATAGAATGAAAGTGATATTGAAGAATGGTATAATCTTAGGTTGTTTAAAATTAATTCTCGGGATGTGGGCATCGCTGGCAAAGCTGGTATTTATTGCCCGTTCCTGGTTGCCCTCGAGAAGGTGGTGGTGGGCCTTGAACCGCTGCGGTCAGTGTGGTGAAGGTAATCCCATAACTGCTGTTCCTCTTTTGATCCCATAAGTGCTGTTAGGTCGGGAGTTTCACGATTTTGTAGCAGATTGATGCAACCGAGTGCCTTGCTAGCCCACTTCAGAGGGTAGTTAAGAGTCAACCATGCTGGCGTGAGACTGGAGTCACATATAGGCCAGACCGGGTAAGGACAGCAGGTTTCCTTCCCTAAAGGACGTTAATGAACCAGTTGGGTTTTCACAACTATTCAACAGATTCATAGTCACTTTACTTAGACCAGCATTTTATTTTCAAATTTTCTTTAAACTAAATTCAAATTTTCAAACTGTCATGGTGCGATTTGAACCACACTGACCGCAGTGTTTCAAGGCCCACTACCACCTTCTCAAGGGCTGGATTAGTTGTCCAGGATCACCCAACCAGTCCATAATTTAAAAAAAAAATGTATGTAGTGTACTTTGGTGAAATTTGTTTTTACTGAAATGCCAGATGGGTTAACTTACCTCTGAATATTTGACTAACATTCCAATATTGTCATAGATTGCATCATGGTTGCTGAAGCCTCTGTTGAGCCCAGCCATATGAGTCATCCATTCCTCCCTCCACAGTGTTAATGCACCACTTCTTGGCTGTGCACCTAAAAGATGGGGGCAGGCAGAAGAGGAAGGAGAAGATCTTTTGCACTGATTGTCCATCTTGCTATCCATTCATTGGTTGATTGGGTGGGGGGTGGGGAGCGGTGTGAGGGAAGTTGTCTATCTTGCTATCCATTCATTGGGTGGGGATGTGAGGGGAGGTGTCCATCTTGCTATCCATTCAGTGATTGGGTGGGGATGTGAGGGGAGGTGTCCATCTTGCTGTACATTCATTGGGTGGGGGGGTGGGGAGAGGTGTGAGGGGAGGTGTTCATCTTGCTATCCATTCATTGGGTGGGGGGTGGGGAGAGGTGTGAGGGGAGGTGACAAGTCCATTATGGACAAAGGAGCTGAATTTCAGCGGGGAGGTTAGAGTGACTGTCCTTGACTTCAAGTCAGCATTCGACCGAGTGTGACATCAAGGAGCCCTAGTAACCCTGAAGTCCATGGGAATTGGGGGGAAAACGCTCCACTGGCTGGAGTCATACCTAGAACCAAAGGAAGGTGGTTGAAGGTCAATCATTACAGCCCAGGGCATCACTGCAGGAGTTCCTCAGGGCAGTGTCCTAGGCCCAACCATCTTCAACTGCTTCATCAATGACCTTCCCTCCAACATAAGGTCAGAAATGGGGATGTTCGCCGATGACTGCAGAGTGTTCAGCGCCATTCACAACTCCTCAGATACTGAAGCAGTCCATGCCCACATGCAACAAGACCTGGACGACGTTCAGGCTTGGGCTGATAAGTGGCAGGTAACATTTGCGCCACAGCAGTGCCAGGCAATGATTATCTCCAACAAGCAAGAGTCTAACCACCTCCCCATGACATTAAACGGCATTACCATTGCCGAATCCCCCACCATCAACATCCTGAGGGGTCACCATTGACCAGAAACTTAACTGGACCAGCCACATAAATACTGTGGCAACAAGAGCAGGTCAGAGGCTGGGTATTCTGCGCCAAGTGTCTCACCTCCTGACTCCCCAAAGCCTTTCCAGCATCTACAAGGCACAAGTCAGGAGTGTGATGGAATACTCTCCACTTGCCTGAATGAGTGCCGCTCCAACCACACTCAAGAAGCTCGACACCATCCAGGACAAAGCAGCCTGCTTGATTGGCACCCTATCCACCACCTTAAACATTCACTCCCTCCACCACCGGCGTACTGTGATCGCAGTGTGTACCATCTACAAGATGCACTGCAGCAACTCTCCAAGGCTTCTTTGGCAGCACCTCCACCTCGAAGGACAAGGGCAGCAGGCGCATGGGAACACCACCACCTCCAAGTTTCCCTCCAAGTTGCACACCATCCTGACTTAGAAGTGTATCGTCGATGGTTCAAAATCCTGGAACTCCCTACCTAAAAGCACTGAGGGAGTACCTTCACCACATGGACTGCAGCGGTTCAAGAAAGCGGCTCACCCCCACCTTCTCGAGGGCAATTAGGGATGGGCAATAAATGCTGGCCTTGCCAGCGACGCCCACATCCCATAAACGAATAAAAACAAGAGCGGCAGCCCTCCTCTGCTGCTGTATCTTTAACATTTAGTAACGATTGGAGTGAAATGTTCTTAAATATCCTCTGCCCCAACTCCACTGCATCCAGGTCACGCAATTAGTGTCACAATGACCTCCTTGTACTGCCAGTTTGACCATTTTGTAACCCGACATTATCTCCTTTGTTTTGTATGACCTTGTCCTGAAATTATCCCCACTGCAACACTGCAACCAAATTCCTCGCTGTCCCTCAAAAAAAATGCATAGTAAAAAGTTATTAAAATAGCTAATTCGGTGCTTTGCTCCTAACTTTGGTTGTAATTACATAAACAAACAGTGTCAGAACTGATTTAACTGCATTCCATTAAACTAAAGACAGCCTTTTAACTGAGAGACACTTGGTACCTGGGGAGAGCTATTCCAACCCTGATATAGTTAGTACGCATGCGGTAAACTTAAATCACAAACTGCTGTGTTAACATAGTGTAGGAATGGGCAAAAAAGACCTTCAATTTGGAACTGCTTGATTTTAGATCGATAACCTGATGGTACAAATTGTCAATTCATTGTTTTGAAAGTTGCAAGTTGTTTGGTAATTCCAATCCTACAGTCATAGGCTGGCATCTGCCAGTTGTTCATTTAAAGGGAAAGCATGTCTTGTTCCAACTATTCCCTTTATTTGCCATTGAAAAAGGAGGGGGAACACTTTGCCCAAAAGTGCTCTTAGATTTTGCTTCCCGATTAAACTTACAATGATTAGAGAATAAGCAACTTCTCGCGAAAATAGTTTTTCTTCAAGTTCAGTATGACAAACATAGAAAGGAACTAAAGATGGAAATTTTCAAAAAGGACATGCTATCCTAAGCCCTGATCCTGCTTTGGGTTTGGTTGCAAACACAGCAGTGGTGAATACTGTACTTCAGTCTGTTCTGAACAATGGAATGGTTCTACTTTCAAAATCAAAAATACACGTTGTGCACAAGCTGATTTATACATTCTGTTTGTATGGTAGGCAGTCATTGGACCATTTGACTTTACCACACTCTCTTTTAACCAGGCGCCTGAGAGACAAAGGGGAAGATGACAAGATGCCGCCCATCCGTAAGAGACAGCGTGGATTGCTTCTCAGGCTGCAGCAGGAGCAGGTAATACCCATTGAAAGCCAAAAGGAGGTATGGGGCTAGATTTCCCACCCATTGACTGAATGAGGGGGTACTCTACCCCAAGGTTCTCAGTTGGTTGCAAGCCTTTTTTTTGGGAGTATGAAGTCTCCAGTTTTTCCTTGATATGCTAACAATAAATATTGTATATCCTATGCCTGGGGATACAATATAACAAGTGTACATTGCATGGTGCATCTGAACACAGTTTTCCCACTGGAGACCTTTTGTTATGACTCTCATTAAGAGCACACCTGTACATTAGCGATAATGGTTATTCACAAAGTCACGAGAAAAATGCTTGTACATGGGCCCAGAATACATTTTATGCAACTTGTTGTGAGCTTAATGTTATTTGAAATTGTTGTCCTGCTTTTCTTCCATGTGAGAGAAATTAACCATCTGCCATTTGCTGCAATGGATGCGCTATTACACATGCAAAAAAAACAGGTGTCAGCTAAGGTTGGTTGTCCTGTGCCCTTAATTTGGTATGTTATGCGCATAGTTGCTGCTCTGGAATTCGAAAAACTCTTTTATTTTTCATCACGCAAGCTTTCCCTGCTCCAATTGCACGGTTTACTTTCATTAGCTACTTTTGTATTGGTGCTGGTTTTAATTTGGATTCTGGGAATGCGGAATCCATAAGCCAGCTTTGTGTTCACACTAAATCCAGCTTCCTTACCCTTCCAGCAGACCTGTATCCTCGGTTTTTGTAGCTCACAGATACTGGTCTCCTGGAATTAGAATAAAAACAAAAGCAGGGTTTGTTTCTCAAACCACTACACTTGGCCCCTTCCCTCTCTTTATCCCAGAACTACTCTGAAGTGCATCTCGCTCAAGCTGCTTACCTTTCTGTTTTTAATTTCTTCGGACGTACACTCTGGAACATACTTTTCTACAAGGTACCTCTGTTTGACCAGCACTCATCTCTCTATCTCTCTCTCCCAACCCCTGGCATTGAGCTGCTCTGGAAGTGTCTCGATGTACCTTTCTTGCATCTTTTACCTGTACTGCACATCAACCTCTTTCTATTCTATCCTTTCCGATTCCCCTCTTGCTGATCCCGCAAGGTGTACTCGAAGCATACTGTTATAAAGCATTGCCTGATCTTGGTCCTGTTACGTGTTTCCCTTTGCCCCGTCACATTCACAAATTGCTGGTTTGACTTCCTCGCCCCACAAGGTGCTGATTCTTGCTGGTACGTGGTTGGCGCAGGTGCTGGCAATCTGCTGGTAGCTTCGCACAGACTGCAACTGTTGCCTTGTTATTTGCCGTGGAGGCCATCACCGACGGACCAGATCTTGTGTTCACTCAACTTGCCAACTTCCCAGCGGGAGTCACTAGGCACCTCTCGGGCGGGAGTGGGAACCCTGGCTCTTTTTCCTGCTCCTCTTCCCCCACCCCTTCCCGAAGCACAAGGGAACCAAGGACAATTTTAAGATTTCAACCATCCAGGTGAGATGGGTTAGCTCACCACAGACCAGGAATCAAACCTGGGACCTACTGAAATAAAAACACAAAATGCTGAAAACACTCAGCAGGTCAGGCAGCATCTGTGGAGAGAGAAACAGAGTTAAAGTTTCAGGTCGATGACCTTTCATCTGAGACCTACTGATCTGTCTGGGTTAATGCTACACATAAGTTTCATCTAAAAGGTGGAGAAGCTTGCACTATGAAAAAGCATTGCGTGTTATAAAAGATGCACAGTTCGCCTCAATCTTTTAGTGGGACGATGCAATGGACTGCATAGCTTGCAACTCCCTGGGCTGTGGAAATGTGTAGGCTGACCTCATTTGGTGGCTTTTGTCCATGGATAAGCCACAGCATGCTGTTGTTCACGGTCAACATCCCCTCTCCCCGATTGCTTGTTTCTCATTCTCTGATGTGGTAAAACTTTGCCCCTCACTTTGCCACAGGCTGAAATCAAACGTCTACAAGAAGCCAACAGGGCTGCTCGTAAGGAGAGACAGCTAATCCTGAAACAGCAGGAGGAGATTCAGCGCATGCGTCAGACCACCATCAAAATACAGGAGAAACTCAAATCAGCTGGAGAGGGCAAGCTGGTCAGTACCCCACCTTATACACGCCATGTGCAGAAGATGTACTCTACTGAATTATTCAATACAAGGTTACTCTGAAAATAAGGAACTGCGTGCCCATGGGCATAAATAGGGATCTTGTACAATACAAGCTTGCTGTTCAGCAAAGTCTGTACCCTGTATTAGAATTACAATGTAAATGAAAGGATTAACATTTTACAGGGAAGGATATAAACAAGTGCAGGTTAGCCTGTTGGTGAGAAATGTCAGCTTCAGTCTCCCAGTAATTTTACTGAGAAGATAACATGTTGACATTCAGTCTTCTGCAGAGGCCAAACCTCTGTGCTTACAACTGCATACTGTGCCATGGAAAGTATTTTGCCCTCACCTTACTGTCCGTTGTGTGTGTTCATGGGCTATCGAGTGTTATTCTACATTACATAGAATTTACAACACAGGAACAGGCCATTCGGCCCAACTGGTCTGTGCCGGTGTTTTTTCTCCATGAGCCTCCTTCCACTTTCATCTAACCCGATCAGCATATCCTACATTATTGTCAAAAGGCAGAAGCACTTGATAACACAGTGCATAGGAACAGGGGTAGGCCATTCAGCCCCTCGAGCCTGTTTCACCATTCATTTAGATTATGGCTGATCTGCACCTCAATTCCATCTACCTGCCTTTGTTCCATGTCCCTTAATAAATACCCTTACTTAAAAAAAAATCTATCAATCTCAGTTTTTAAATTTTCAATTGACCCCCCGGTCTCAACAGCTTTTTGGGGGGGAGAGTTCCAGATTTCCACTACCCTTTGTGTGAAGAAGTGCTTCCTGACATCAGCCCTGAATGGCCTAACTCTAATGTTAAGGTTATGCACTTTTGTTCTGGTCTCCCCCCACCAGAGGAAATACCTATCATATCAACTCCTTTTAATCATCATAAACACTTCAATTAGACCATTCCTTAATCTGCTATACTCGGAATTTCATGCCTAGTCATAATTTAACAATTTTAGCCCCAGTATCATTCTAGTGAATCTGTGCTGCACCCCCTCCAAGGCCAATATATCTTTCCTGAGGTGCGGTGTCCAGAACTGAACATAGTACTCCAGATGAGGTGCACATGCACACAATTGTTCATTTCTTGTGTGTTACACTTCCTGCCCAAAAACAACAGATGGTTCTCCCTGCATGAGAGGGGTAAGCATGCTGTTCAGTTCTGGAAACTGATTCTGGTGAATCCCAACTGCATTTTGTCCCAACAAATTCCAGAATCGAGGTCCTGTTAAACCTTTCCACAGACCTACCTTGGTATATCCTCTGGCTCAATTTCCATCTCTAACTACTTTTTAAAATCATTTTAGGAGCTGCGGAGCACAGAACAACTCGAAGAGAATGTTTCTAAAGTGAGCCACACTTCCAGTCCCTTGCAAACAGATGTGGAGACACGGAGCCCCTCCCCCGTTTCTATTTCGGGCAGCGAGACCAGCAGCATCATGCAAAAACTGAAGAAGATGCGCAGTCACATGGATGAAAAGTAATGCGATACACACTTAGCTATTGGGGCTTCTATAACGTCTACTGCTGTGAAAATCTGCCAACCCTAACCCACTCCGTTCCAGCCCATCCTGGTGGTGCAGGCTGTGTTTGAGGGGGAGAGGGAGCTGACATTGCCGAGATACAATACAAGAGGCTATGTTGGGCACTGCTGGGAGCTTCCTGTTAACCATTTAAACTGTATCACATTCCACTCGGAACATTTGCATTCAGCCGCTAGATAAAAAGCCCGTTCTAAGTTTCCCGGTTCTGTTTGGAACTGTTCGCCCCGCGACCTCCCCTGCCCCCGCTTAACTCCTTGCCTCCCAAAGCTAGTGACGTTTGCCAGATAATGCGGTTCCACAGGTGCTACCCCAAATTGGCCCTCTGAGGTGGTGGGGCATTTGACCTTTGGCCCCGGGAATGGGGCAGCCAAGTCCAAATGTGACCTCGCCAACTGCACTCCAAGCAGGCTTTCCTGGAAACTCTGGCAGTATTTATTCTTTGCCTCATTATTTGTGTCAGCACCCTTTGCCCCACTGCCCTGGCCCAAGCCTCACGGAATTGGATTGTGAAAGTGAAGACTTTTCACTGGTGAAAGCTCACTTTGCCTTTAGTCAGGGGGGTGGTGGGGACGTGGAGGTACATATAGATTTTATTATCCTTAATCTTCCTGCTGGTATTGCTGGTTTTACATCATTAACGTAAACTTTTTCTTGGTTATTAAATAAGAAATAATTACATGAGAATGATGTGCCGATTTGATGGTTTTTATTTAACTGACCATCTGTTTTTCGAGAATTGATATTTTCATGAAATTTATTTGCTGGTTGTACAGATATTCAAAGCAAGAAGCCCTTGCCCGGTGACACACTGTTTCTCCATCCCCCCATATTGCACATGCTGCGATGGGTGATGGTCACAAACTGTACATTCAGTTGATATCATTTTCAATTTGTAACTGAGTTTTGAATGAGTTTGGGTTGCCAGACTTTCAAAGCCTGAGAGAGACAAATCTGATACCTTGAACAAAGTAAGGGGATGATTGAAGTGTCTAATGCCAATGAAGTGACTCAAGTTAATAAGTCTCACCGTGAAAGGAAAGGTGAATGAAAGTTTGAGGTTACTGCTGACAAAGTTTTTCGATGCACTGTGATGACTTGACAATCCCCCTCTCGTTCTTCCACCCCCCACCCCACCCCACAAAAGCCTGTTGGATCTGAGCAGAAATAATCAGTGACGTCTTAAAATGGCAACTAACCAACCAAAGCACAGTTACATGGGGCCTTAACAGCTACAGTACCCGGGCCAATGACACTTAAGTTTTAAGGTCTAGGTGCACAGAAGAGAAGTTTCTGACTTAAAATCAGAAATAAAAAGCCGCCTTGACAGGAAACTGTAACTGGTCAGCAGTTAGTTTCACAGATCGTGCAATAGTAATCCTTGAGTGGTTATAATGTAGAGCCAGCTGAGACAGGCTGGATGCTGTGTACATGTACCTAGTCTTTGTGTGTGTGTGTGTGTCTGTGTTGGGGAAGCAGTGAAGATGCATACTGTGACAATCAGCTTGCCACGCTGCAAACGTACCATCCGCTGGCTAATTATAGTGGGATTAACATTGAGAAACCTGTGCCCGAGCTGCTTCACCCTTCCTGATGATGGAGCTGCAGTGAGGTAAGCAGCCACTGCAGGAAAAATGTATTTGCAGAAGGCAAGAGGAAGGATGGGGGGTGGGGTGAGGGAATAGTCGGGAAAGGTGGGTGTTCTGCGTGGCTGGCAAGATGCTGTGTCGTGGCAAGCACCCTCCCTGATTGAGGCTGGTAAGCACCACAGAGCTAGAGCAAGGTTATTTGCAGGAACTAAAAGGGGAAGGGAGAGAGAAGCGAAAGTCACAGAGGTGAATATGTTTAAAAAGGTCCTTCAGAGAAACTAGTTAGCACAGTGAGAAGCATTTCCTTTTCCGTTTGGATCATACACCTGTGGGTAAACTCCATGAGCAGTATCCTTTGGAGCATAGAGGTGGCTGTAGCTAATACATCTTGGGACGTTTTCAAATGGATGCAATGAGTTTGGATCATGCCGCGTTAAAATTTCATGCTGGCAGAATGTGGCTTTAGGAGGAGGTTGCTGTTCATACAGCAAAGACGAGTGTCATCAAAGCTTGCGGAAAATTAGGCAGCACAAACCTGCAGGTTCCCCAAGGTAGGTGGCAAGCAAAAGCAGGCACATGGCTTAGGTGTACATTGAAGGTCCATCCTTGAGTTTAAGGGAGGAGATCACTCCTTTAAGGTTATATTCGGCGAGATGATAGCCATGGCCTAGTAAGGACCAGTGAAGGTCAGGGTCTTTATTCGTTTTGTCTTCCCTGTTCTATCTTGATCGTGCTGTCCTGGTACAGATCTTTAAATATGGTGGTTGTCCAGTGATGGAGTATCTAATGAGAACTTGCGACAGCCACCTTAGAAAGATGGGCCTCTTGCCTGTTTGAGCTGCTGTAAGATACTGTATTTAATCTGGGAAACGACTAAACATAGAGGAGGATGTCCCCACATAGAAACTAAAATGGCAGGGGGTTGGAAACCTGTGCAGGGAGGCAGAAGAAAGGGAAGCAAGGATAGAAACAAAAGACAGGAAGGAGAAAAGCAAAAGTGGAAGGCAGAGAAATCAAGGGTGTAAATAAACAGGGCCGCAGCAAATAATAATTCTAAAAGGACTAAGTGTTAAAAAATCAAGCCTGAAGGCTTTGTGTCTTAATGCGAGGAACATTTGTAATAAGGTGGATAAATTAGCTGCGCAAATAGATGTAAACAGATATGATATAATTGGGATTACGGAAACATGGCCCCAGGGTGACCAAGACTGGGAATTCAACATCCAGGGGTATTCAATATTCGGGAAGGACAGGAAAAAAGGAAAAGGAAGTGGGGTCGCATTGCTGGTTAAAGAGGAGATTAACACAATAGTAAGGAAGGATATTAGCTCTGATGATGTGGAATCTGTATGGGCAGAGCTGAGAAATACCAAGGGGCAGAAAACGGTAGTGGGAGTTGTATACAGACCCCCAAACAGTAATGCTGAGGTTGGGGATGGCATTAAATGGGAAATTAGAGATGCATGCAATAAGGGCACAGCAGTTATCATGGGTGACTTTAATCTACATATAGCTTGGGCTAACCAAATTAGTAACAATACTGTGGAGGAGGAATTCCTAGAGTGTATACGGGATGGTTTCCTGGACCAATATGTCGAGGAACCAACTAGAGATCAGGCCATCTTAGACTGGGTATTATGTAATGAGAGGATTAATTAGCAATCTTGTTGTGCGAGGCCCCTTGGGGAGGAGCGATCATAATATGATAGAATTCTTCATTAAGATGGAGAGTGAAGTAGTTGACTTGGAGACTAGGGTCCTGAATTTAAATAAAGGAAACTACGATGGTATGAGGCACAAGTTGGCTAGGATGGATTGGGGAACGTTACTTAAAAAGGTTGACGGTGGACAGGCAATGGCAAACATTTAAAGATCGTATGGATGAACTACAGAATTTTTTCATCCCTGTTTGGCATAAAAAGAAAAGAAAAGGTGACTCAACCGTGGCTAACGAGGGAAATTAGGGATAGCATAAGATCCAAGGAGAGGACATATAATTTCGCCAGAAAAAGCAGCAAACCTGAGGATTGGGAGCAGTTTAGGATTCAGCAAAGGAGGACAAAGGGATTAATTAAGAGGGGGAAATTAGATTGAGAGTAAGCTTGCAGGGAACATAAAAACTGACAGTAAAAGCTTCTATAGATATGTGAAGAGAAAAAGATTGGTGAAGTCAAGCGTAGGTCCCTTGCAGTCAGAATCAGGGGAATTTATAATGGGGAACAAAGAAATGGCAGACCAATTAAATACATACTTTGGTTCTGTCTTCACAAAGGAGGACACAAATAACCTCCCAGAGATGTCGGGGAACATAGGGTCTAATGAGAGGGACGAATTGAATGAAATCAGTATTTGTAGGGAAATGGTGTTCGGGAAATTGACAGGATTGAAGGCCAATAAATCCCCAGGGCCTGATAATCTACATCCTAGGGTACTTAAGGAAGTGGCCCTAGAAATAGTAGATGCATTGCTGGTCATCTTCCAAAATTCTATAGACTTTGGAACAGTTCCCATGGATTGGAGGATAGCTAATGTAACCCCACTATTTTAAAAAGGTGGTAGAGAGAAAACTGAATTATAGACCGGTAAGCCTGACATCGCCAGTGGGGAAAATGCTAGAGTGCATTATAAAAGATGTAATAGAGCACTTGGAAAACAGTGACAGGATCGGACAAAGTCAACATGGAGTTACAAAAGGTAAATCATGCTTGACTAATCTAATCTGGAATTTTTTGAGGATGTAACTGGTAGAATAGATAAGGGAGAACCAGTGGATGTGGTGTATTTGGACTTTCAGAAGGCTTTCGATAAGGTCCCGCATAAGAGATTAGCGTGCAAAGTTAAAGCACATGGGATTGGGGGCAAGGTACTGTCTTGGATAGAGAACTGGTTGGCAGACAGGAAGCAAAGAGTTGGAATAAACGGCTCTTTTTCCGAGTGGCAGGCAGTGACTTGTGGGGCACCGCAGGGATCGGTGCTAGGACCCCAGCTGTTCACAATATATATAAATGATCTAGACGAGGGAACTAGATGTAATATCTCCAAGTTTGCAGACGACACAAAGCTGGGTGAGCGTGTGTGCTGTGAGGAGGATGCAGAGAAACTCCAGTATGATTTGGACATGTTGGGTGATTGGGCAGATGCATGGCAAATGCAGTATAATGTGGATAAATGCGAGGTTATCCACTTCGGTGGCAAAAACAGGAAGACAGATTATTATCTGAATGACAATAGATTGGGAAAAGGGGAAGTGCAACGAGACCTGGGTGTCCTTGTGCACCAGTCGCTGAAGGTAAGCATGCAGGTGCAGCAGGCGCGGTTAATAGGGCAAATGGTCTGTTGGCTTTCATAGCGAGAGGATTCGAGAACAGGAGCAAGGATGTCTTGCTACAGTTGTACAGGGCCTTGGTGAGACCACACCTTGAGTATTGTGTGCAGTTTTGGTCGCCTTATCTGAGGAAGGACGTTCTTGCCATGGAGGGAGTGCAGCGAAGATTCACCAGACTGATGCCTGGGATGGCAGGAATGACGTATGAGGAGAGATTGGGTCGATTAGGCTTATATTCGCTAGAGTTTAAAAGAATGAGGGGGGATCTCATTGAAACTTATAAAATTCTAACAGGACTAGATGCAGGAAGGATGTTTCCTGATGGCGGGGAGTCCAGAACCAGGGGTCACAGTCTAAGGATAAGGGGTAAGCCATTTAGGACTGAGATGAGGAGGAATTTCTTCACCCAGAGAGTGGTGAACCTGTGGAATTCTCTACCACAGAAGGCAGTTGAGGCCAATTCATTAAATATATTCAAGAAGGAGTTAAATATATTTCTTAAGGCTAAAGGGATCAAGGGATATGGGGAGAAAGCAGGGACAGGGTACCGAGTTTGGATGATCAGCCATGATCTCGTTAAATGGCGGAACAGGCTTGAGGGGCCGAATGGCCTACTCCTGCTCCTATCTTCTATCTTCTATGTTTCTATGTCTAAACCAGTTTGTCCGCTATGCTAGTGGTAACCAATAAGACCACTTGAGAAGCAAAACAGTGACCATGGGATCAATGGAAAAGGTGCATGAGGCTTCTGATTTACAAAGATGGTTGCTGTGAGTAATTCCAGCAAACAAAGTGAGAAGCTCAACCTAAATGAACCAAAACACTGAAATAGAAGGAGTGAGGTTATCCAGTTACCTTTTAGGGGAAATAATGAGGGAATACTCCATTTCAAAAATAGAGATATCTTGGAGACAGAGTTCAGAGTTTGAACAAGAATTTTGGGAAGTTAACAAACCCTAATCTTTAAGATAAATTTCGAGATCAATTTGGAGAGAAAAAAGCCTCAATGGCTGAGCATTTGGTCACGGAAAGCAAGTGTTTAGATTTGAGCAACTTTTCATGTGAAGTAAACAGTAAAGCCTATATATGTTCAAAGACTATCTGAAACAGTTCTACGCAAGTCCTGTTGATATTTGCTGCCATAAGAGTGGTAGAAAGATGTCAATCCAGAGATCAGGTAAGAGTGGAAAGTCTCCAGTTTGAATGCATTGATTTAATCTTGCATGATCTCAGTGGGCTGCTTGTGTGCGGCTCTGTTTTATGCATAGGCCTGTACGTACTAACAATACTTACTCTTATCCTGTTAGTCGGGAGGGACTTTCACCTTTCAAAATGTACATCTTCATCCCATTGGCAAGCTTTCTGTGTAGTTCTGATTCAATGCCCCAACTTAAAACTGGAGAAAAGCATCAGAACAGAAGTGCTGACAAAAGTGCTTATGAATTTGTGGGCTTCTGCCATTGTTCCATGAGTTTGATGTTATTAACAAAATGATACTGCAGCTATCAAAACAACAACCACCTGTATTTATATGTGCCTTTAACATAGTAAAATGTCCCAAGGTGCTTCACCAGGAGTGTCATAAAACAAAATTTGGCACCGAGCCACATGAGATATTAGGGCAGGTGACCAAAAGCTTGGTCAAAGAGGTAGATTTTAAGGAGCGTCATAAAGGAGGAAAGAGGTTTAGGGAGGGAATTCCAGAGCTTGAGGCCTTGGTAGCTGAAGGCATGGCCACCAATGATGGAGTGATTAAAATCAGGGATGCTCAAGCAGCCAGAATTAGAGGAGCGCAGATATCTCGGAGTGTTGTGGGGCTGGAGGAGATTACAGAGATGAGGAACAGCGAGGCCATGAAGGAATTTGAAAACGAGGATAAAATATCAAAAAGGGCAGAGGGGTTCCTGAAGTTCCTAATCAAACTCCAAAACCTAGTGGTGATTTCCACCCCCGCCACCCTTCCGCTGAGGGGACTTGTAATTCCCATTTTTACACGGTGAAAGTAATAATGTGAAACTGGAAACAGATTAGCCGACGAGTGGGATTACTGACAGGAAACTAGTTTAGAAGGATTAATTTTGTTGAGGGGGAGGAAGTCATGGCTGTTTATGGAAATGCATTCAACAATAATTGGGGAAAGCTTTTGGAAAGCATAGGCATTGTGTGGAAGGTAGATTACCATTGTTTTTGCCTTGCCTATGTAAGCCTAATTTCCTCTGTCCATTCATGTGCGCATTTTGGCTGTCGCTCTGGAATAAAGATCATTCCTCCTCTATCCTTTTTTCTTCTCTTGGGCTTTTCTTTCCTGTCTTCCTCCTGTCACCCAGTCACACCATTTTTCTTGTGTCTCTTCCTCCCCCCAGCCGATCATTGCTGTACTACTCTAACTTCCTACTCTTCTGCCATTCCAGGCTTAAACCCTCTTTGAATAGGGCCACAGATACCCTCTGTGCCTCGCTTGGCATTCTCTGGGCCCATCGAGATACCCGTTGCTGCCTACTTATGAGCAGAAACCCCAATTGCCCCATCCTCTTCTGTCACTGAACTTCCTAATGCAGAACATTGCCCACCTCCTTCCCGTCCCACTTGCACCACCTGCCATTACTCTCCTGGATTCTGCCAGCGGATCAGTCACTGCCCCGCTCCACATTTCCTTCCAGAATGTCTGTTAAATCATGAACCAGACTCTTGCCATCCACAAACTTATTTTGAATGATTGCATTGACATCCTGGATTTGACTGAAACTTAGCTTACAGTTGGTGACACTTTGCCCCTTACTGAAGCCTCCCGCCTGGCTATAATTTCTACCATGTGTCCTACCTAAACCGCTGTGGTGGTGGTATGGTCCTTGTCACCCAGGAGCAGCTTGGTCTCTCTTCCTCCTACTCCTCAGGTGCCTTCTCCTTTTAGGCTCCTCACCCTTTTCCAGCACCTCACTTCTCATTTAAAGTCCTTCATTGTCTACCCCCACCCCCGGCCCCACCTTGAGTTTCTCCCCAAAATCACCTTCCTTTCCTCCCTCAGCCTCTGCACCGATGAATCTTCATGGTCAGTGATTTCAGTCTTCATCTTGGCTCCCCTTGCTTCTCTTCTCTGAATTTACTGCCCTCCTGTCTTCACTTAACTTCTCGTTCCATGTAACATCTCCTACCCATATTCTTGGCCTTGCCATCTCTGGTGGTCTCTCTACTGCTGTGGTCTCGGTCACTGACAAGGCTGTCTCCAACCACTTCTTTGTATACCTCTTTCCAACTTGATTTCCTCTGCGCCTTTCCTTTTGAAGAAGCGCACCACAGAGTCATTTACATCTGCATTTTCAAACTCCTAACTGCCTTATCTTTACTTTCTCCCAACCTGACTGTACCTCTGGTATGGTCTCCATTTTCGTTTCCTGATGTCCAAGGGAGAACTTGAGCATATCTGGCATGCACTGGGTGAGCTATTCGTCACCAGATCTGGCTGGACTACATGAAGTGTTACCGGGCCTTGCACTACTTTCTCAAAACTGCCCACCATGCCAGGAATATCCTGTTTTTTCTCCTCTACCAACCGTCTCCTAAAACCCCATCCACCCTAACTTCCAGCAACAACAAATGGAAGGAGCTCATGGACGACTTTGTCACTAAGACTGAGACTCTCCGTTCAACTGCCTCTGCTGCTTCACCCTTTGGAAGGGGTACAGTGCAGATTCACCAGAAATGGCGCAGACTCGATGGGCTGAATGGCCTCCTTCTGTGCCATACTATTCTATGATAGCAGGGCTTTAAAGGTTAAATTATAAGGACAATTTGCATAAACTAGGTTTGTATTCCCTTGAGTTTAGAAGGTTGAGGGTTGATCTAAACGAGATATTTAAAATGATGAAGGGATTTAATAGGGTAGATACAGAGAAACTTTCCTCTGGTAGCCGAATCAATCTTAAAATTAGAGCTAGGCCATTTAGGAGTGAAATTAGGAAGTTCTTCACACAATGGGTCGTAGAAATCTGGGTGTGTCTTCCCCCAAAAGGCAGAGGCTGCTGGGACAATTGGATTTTCAAGACTGAGATTGGTAGATTTTTGTTACGTAAGGGTATCAAGGGATATGGAACAATAGTGGTAAAAATTGAGTTGAGGTACAAATGAGCCATAATCAAATTGAATGGCAGAACAGGCTTGAGGGGCTGAATGGCCTACTGCTATTCCTATGATCATTTGTTGCCATGTCAAACCACCCATCCAGACTCTTGCCCCCCACCCCCAACACCCCCTGCTCTACATCTGAACCCACATCCATTTCTTGTTTCTCTTCCTTTTCTTCTCGTGCCCTCTCCGAGCGCACGTTTTCCATGAGACCCACCTCCTGCTTCCTTGACCCCATTCCCACTGAACTGCTGACCACCTAATTTCTCCTCTTGGCCCCCATACTACCTAACATTAGCACCATAGTGACACAGCATAGAAGGAGGCCATTGTGCTCTTTGGTAGAGCTATCCAACTAGTCCCACTACCCTGCTCTTTCCTCATAGCCCTGCAAATTTTTTTCCCTTCAAGTATTGATCCAATTCCCTTCTAAAAGTTACTATTGAATCTATTCTATGGTTGCCGACCCTTCCGTCACTGGAAACAGTTTCTCCTTTACTCTCTCCAAACCGTTCATGATTTTGAACACCTCTCTCAAATCTCCACTTAACCTTATCTGCTTTAGGGAGAACAATTCCAGCTTCTCCAGTATCTCTACATACTGTACATCCCTGGTGTTCGATTAAATCTCTTCTGCACCCTTTCTAAGGCCTGGATAGCCATCCTAAAATGTGGTTCCCAGAATGGAACACAGTACTCCAGCTGAGGCCTGACCAGTGTTTTATAAAGGTTTAGCATAACTTCCTTGCTTTTGTGCTCTATGTTTGTATTAATAAAGCCAAGGATCCCATATGCTTTTATAACAACCTTCTCAACTTACATAGTTATATAGTATTCTGAAGGGGGAGGGTGAACAGTCAGAGGTCGTGGTTCACATTGGGACCAATGACATGGGTAGGAAGAGGGATGAGGTCCTGCAGCAAGAATTTAGGGAGCTGGGTAGCAGATTAAAGAGCAGGACTTCAAAGGTTGTAATCTCTGGATTACTCCCGGTGCCACGTGCTAGTGAGTATAGGAATAGGAGGATAGAGCAGATGAATGCGTGGCTAAAGAGTTGGTGCAGGAGGGAGGGCTTTAGTTTCCTGGATCACTCGGCCTGCTTCTGGGAAAGGTGGGACTTGTACAAGTCGGACTGGTTGCACCTGAACCAGAGCGGGACAAATATCCTTGCGGGGAGGTTTGCTAGCACTGTTCGGGGGGGTTTAAACTAAAATGGCAGGGGGTTGGGAACCTGAGCAGGGAGACAGAGGAAAGGGAAACAGAGATAAAAGCAAAAGATAGGAAGGAGAAAAACAAAAGTGGCAGTCAGAGAAATCAACGGTTTAAATCAAACGTGGCCACAGTAAATAATAATTCTAATAGGTCTAAGTGCGTTAAAAAAACAAGCCTGAAGGCTTTGTGTCTTAATGCGAGGAGCATTTGTAATAAGGGGGACGAATTGGCTGCGCAAATAGAGGTAAACGAATATGATTTGGTTGGGATTACGGAAACGTGGCTCAAGGATGGCCAAGTCTGGGAACTCAACATCCAGGGGTATTCGATATTCAGGAAAGATAGGCAAAAAGGAAAGGGAGGTGGGGTAGCATTACTGGTTAAAGAAGGGATTAATACAATTGTAATGAAGGATATTAGCTCTGATGTGGAATCTGTATAGGTAGAATTGAGAAATACTAAGGGGAAAAAAAACATTAGTGGGAGTGGTATATAGACCTCCCAACAGTAAGGCGGAGGTTGGGGATGGCATTAAAAGGGAAATTAAAGAAGCGTGCAATAAGGGCACAACAGTCATTAATCGACTTTAATCTACATATAGATTGGGCCAACCAAATTAGTAACAATACTGTGGAGGAGGAATTCCTGGAGTGTTTACGGGATGGTTTCCTGGACCAATATGTCGAGGAACCAACCAGAGATCAGGCCATCTTAGACTGGGTATTATGTAACGACAAAGGATTAATTAGCAATCTTGTTGTAGGAGGCCCCTTGGGTCTGAGCGATCATAATATGATCGAATTCTTCATTAAGATGGAGAATGAAGTAGTTGACTCAGAGACTAGGGTCCTCAATTTAAATAAAGGAAACTATGATGGTCTGAGGAGCGAGTTGGGTAGGATTAATTGGGGAATGGCACTCAAAGGGTTGACGGTGGCTAGGCAATGGAAAACATTCAAAGACCGAATGGATGAACTACAGAATTTGTTCATCCCAGTTTGGCATAAAAATAAAACAAAAAAGGTGACTCAACCATGGCTAACAAGGGAAGTTAGGGATAGCATAAGATCCAAGGAGACGACATATAAATTGGCCAGAAAAAGCAATAATCCTGAGGATTGGGAGCAGTTTAGGATTCAACAAAGGAGGACAAAGGGATTAATTAAGAAAGGGAAAATAGAATATATGAGTAAGCTTGCAGGGAACATAAAAACTGACTGTAAAAGCTTTTATAGATACGTGAAGAGAAAAAGATTGGTGAAGTCAAGCGTAGGTCCCTTACAGTCAGAATCGGGAATTTATAATGGGAAACAAAGAAATGACAGACCAACTAAATTCATACTTTGGTTCTGTCTTCACAAAGGAGGACACAAATAACCTCCCAGAGATGCCGGGGAACATAGGGCCTGATGAAAGGGTGGAACTGAAAGAAATCAGTATTTGTAGGGAAATGGTGTTAGGAAAATTGATGGGACTAAAGGCCGATAAATCCCCAGGGCCTGATAATCTACATCCCAGGGTACTTAAGGAAGTGGCCCTGGAAATAGTAGATGCATTGCTGGTCATCTTCCAGAACTCGATAGACTCTGGAACAGTACCCATGGATTGGAGGGTAGCTAATGTTACCCCACTATTCAAAAAAGGTGGTCAAGAAAAAGCGGGGAATTATAGACCGGTAAGCCTGACATCGGTAGTGGGGAAAATGCTAGAATCTATTATAAAAGATGTAATAGCAGAGCACTTGGTAAGCAGTGACAGGATCGGACAAAGTCAACATGGATTTACAAAAGGTAAATCATGCTTGACTAATCTACTGGAATTTTTTGAGGATGTAACTGGTAAAATAGATAAGGGAGAACCAGTGGATGTGGTGTATTTGGACTTTCAGAAGGCTTTCGATAAGGTCCCACATAAGAGATTAGCGTGCAAAATTAAGGCACATGGGATTGGGGGCAAGGTATTGACTTGGATAGAGAACTGGTTGGTGGACAGAAAGCAAAGAGTTGGAATAAACGGGTCGTTTTCCGAGTGGCAGGCAGTGACTAGTGGGGTACCGCAAGGATCGGTCCTAGGACCCCAGCTGTTCACAATATAAATGATCTGGGCGAGGGAATTGGATGTAATATCTCCAAATTTGCAGACGACACAAAGCTGGGTGGGAGGGTAAGCTGTGAGGAGGATGTCGTGAAACTCCAGTACGATTTGGACAGATTGGGTGATTGGGCAGAAACATGGCAAATGCACTATAATGTGGATAAATGTGAGGTTATCCACTTTGGTGGCAAAAACAGGAAGGCAGATTATTATTTGAATGGCAATAGATTGGGAGAAGGGGAAGTGCAAAGAGACCTGGGTGTTCTTGTGCACCAGTCGCTGAAGGTAAGCATGCAGGTGCAGCAGGCAGTTAAGAAGACAAATGGTATGTTGGCCTTCGTAGCAAGAGGGTTCGAGTGCAGGAACAAGGATGTCTTGCTACAGTTGTACAGGGCCTTGGTGAGACCGCACCTTGAGTACTGTGTGCAGTTTTGGTCTCCTTACCTGAGGAAGGACGTTCTTGCCATGGAGGGAGTGCAGCGAAGATTCACCAGGCTAATACCTGGGATGGCAGGAATGACGTATGAGGAGAGATTGTGTCGATTGGGCTTATACTCACTGGAGTTTAGAAGATTGAGAGGGGATCTCATCGAAACTTATAAAATTCTGCCAGGCCTGGACAGACTAGATGCAGGAAGGATGTTTATGATGGCCGGGGAGTCCAGAACCAGGGGTCATAGTCTAAGGATAAGGGGTAAACCATTTAGGACTGAAATGAGGAGGAATTTCTTCACCCGGAGAGTGGTGAACCTGTGGAATTCTCTGCCACAGAGGGCAGTGGAGGCCAGGTCATTAAATATATTCAAGAAGGAGTTGGATATATTTCTTAAGGCTAAAGGGATCAAGGGATATGGGGAGAAGGCAGGGACAGGGTACTGAATTTGGATGATCAGCCATGATCTCATTGAATGGCGGAGCAGGCTCGAAGGGCCGAATGGCCTACTCCTGCTCCTATCTTCAATGTTTCTATTACACAGTATTGACAGCACAGAAACAGGCCATTTGGCCCAACAGGTCAATGCTGGTGTTTATGCTCCACATGAGCCTCCTCCCATCCTTCTTTATCTAATCCTATTAACATAACCTTTTATTCCTTTCTCCTTCGTGTTTATTTAGCTTCCCCTTAAATGCATCTTTGCTCGTTGACCTACAGTGGCTCCTAAGGAGGTCCAGCAACACCTAATTTAAAATTCTCATCCTCGTGTTCAAATCCCCCATGGCCGCACCCCTCTCTATCTCTGCCGCCTCCTCCAGCCCTAGAACCCGCCGAGACCTCTGCGTTCCTCCAATTCAAACCTCTTGTGCATCCCTGATTTCCTCCACCCCTCCATTGTTGGCTGTGCTTTCAGCTGTCTAGGCCCCATGCCACCCTAAATCTCTCCATCTCCCCCTCTTTTTTAAGACCCTTTTTAAATCCACCTCTTTGGTCAAATTTTTCATCACCCCTCCTAATACCACCTTCGCTTTTTTCCTTATGCTTCTGTGAAGCATTTTTGGCTGTTATCCGCACGATATATAAATGTTAGTGGTTGCATCCAAATGGAAGGCAGCTGATCTATTTGTTTTGGTGTGTGTTTAATTTTCTGGCTCTGTGGGCGTTCTTTAAAGTCACGGACTGATCGATAACTGACATGCACTCAGCTTCACAGTAAAACCGCAAATGTTGGCTTATATGACTTGTCAGGGAATCAGGGAGCTATCAGTTTAAAGCACCTCCATTTTAAAAGCTGCAGCTAAAAGATCCACCCCAGAAAGCAGATTACAGCAGGTTCATTTTCATTCCAGCTTTCAAAGTGACAAAAAGGGAGCATCGTCCCCACTTTCTTTGGGCGGGGAAGAAAGAGAGATACTTTCATCCGTGTTTCTCTATGGTACTCTCACTAGTGGAATACACGGTGTTGCTCGGTATCCCGTCGAGTGTCACCTTGTTCAGCCCAGTGTGCTTTTAGTTTGTCATTTTTGGAAGCCGTTTTTTATCTCAAGCTGCTGATGAAATGCATGCGGGATGGGTCTACCCAGAATTCAGATTATCTGCATTTAAAAAGATATTTTGAATTAAACAATGTAAATAACGCAAAGTGGTCAAAAAGCATCAGATACTTCAAATAATGAGTAGACGGTGGTGACGTTGCTGTAGCTTGGTGCTCTTGTTTGAGGTGGTGTGCATGTAAATGGAGCTTGCCCTTGCTAACCCTCACAACTAATGTTTCCGTCTTGTATCTTACACAATTGCTGCTAACAGATGCTTTCTCTGCAGTGGTCCTACAAAATCTAGACTAGAAGCCCTAAATGTCTATTTAATAAAGGTTCAATGATATATACTGCTTGCACTGGGAGTTTGAAATCATTGTTTTGCATCCCAGTAGCACACTGCTATATGACGCTAATATACTGTGCCATGGAGTGCTGGCTCCAGGCCTGTAGTTCTTCACTTGATGACTTGTAGTTCATGTTGGGAAAGTGGTGTTTCAAGACCCATGTACTTCACCATATGGAGGGATGAGGAATCAAAGGGCAAATCAGATTGGTTTACTTCAGCCCACTGCCAGCTTAAGGTGAATTACCAAATGCCTGCCCCTTCAATTAGAGAATGATGGAAAGGAGGGGCAGGGGCAGTACATACTAAAGGGTCTTCAGAATGTTTCATTATGATCTACTGCATCTTTGAAAAATAAATATAATTTACACTTCGAGAAAGAGTAGGGAAGACAGTTATGACAATTTGAGCATCGTGCCATCTACTTTGTGCAGGGGTTCATATAACATTCTTTATCATTTTTAACCCTTGTAGACTTGGCAGTGTAGCTAAGTGAAGCATGCAGTGGGTATCCATTTCATTGCACCACCTTCCACTTGTTGCAGGCCCTCTTAGTTTTGTAAAGTGAGGGTTCTGGCTATGCCGATCTCACCACCTTCGTAGAATGACACCGTTCCAAAAATCACAAAGGAGGAAGACGGCAATCCTCTGATGCCCAATGTGAATTGTAGTCCTGTGTCTGCCCAGCCCAGTCTCCGTAGCCGGATGAGCAAAGATTAGAATCCCTGGGACGTTTGTGGGAAGCTCTGCAAGTAGTCACATTAGAACCACAGCAGTGAAAGTCAAAGACTGAATTTACACCCTTTGCCAACAACAGTGATTGGCTGGAAAGGAAGAGCTCTGCCCTGGGAGATAGCCTTACTCACCCCACTAGAGTCAACTGATTAGAGTGTGTTGGGTGGGGGCTGAAATGAAATGGGATGGGGCAGTAATGTGACTCTGGACCATTGTTTTAATTCATCCCTCTTCCCCCGCCCAGTTCCGAGAGCGGATGTGTCAATGTGCAGACACGAACTCGACCTATGAGAATGTAGCATCGAGAAACGTTTTTTCACATCAACTGTAATTGTAGGTTCAGATCCCAATGCTGGCTGCCACACTCAGCCATATTCCGATGGGTTTGCAGGCTGTGGTTGGACTATTAGGTTGGCCGCTCTGGTACTTGAGGTTCCTCCCTGCCCCAACCGCCCACCCCCCGACAATAAGAGATCGGAGCTGATCTTGGCTTTGGTGAGCACCGTTGCCATTTGAAATCAGAATCTCTCCCAGCTGGAGTTGGATCGAGGCCAGAGGTTAAGGGAGGTTGGCTACCAAATGGTTTTATACTATAAGTGGAATTTCTGCTTAAAATGTGAGGTTTTCTTTAGAGTATCTGAAAGATGAAGTAGTTTTGGGGTAATACTCAGCTGTTGTCTTTTTTTTCTCCTGTTTTGCCTCCTTTTTGTAGACACTGCTCTCCTGTCCACTACTTCTTCTCTGTCTTTACGTCTCACCACTGGGCCTCTCTCAGTGTCTGTTTCCCCAACCTACATCCCAAATTCCAGCTGTACATCTACAACCAGCTGGTCAGGTACTGTGCAACCTCTGCTTCTCACTGGTCGAGCATGCTCTGTTCCATCACATGCACGTGGGGGAGGGGGGAGAGGAGAGAATTGCGCAGAGGAAATTTGAGTTCCTCCATCTCGGCTGTGGCTTCATGTAGATGCACCAACCTGCTGGTTGGCAATATACTGCCCACTTTACAGATGAACTGAAACATGCTTATTAAAGGGGCATTATCATGGAAGTGAGAGATCGAAGTTGCACTAACAGTCTAAGCTGCTAATGCCAACAGAACATTATTATTGAAAATTGAACTGTTTAAAACTTTGAATAGGACTGTTGGAAAGATTTTGGCAAAGCTGCAGCTCACTGATCCCATTGAATGCATCTTTAAGTTACATACTTAAATTTGCATTGCAAGCCTGAAATTCCGGATGAAAGTGCCCCTTTAACAGTACAAATGTGTCTTTTGAGCAATTGAGATTTTTCCATTTTCATTCTCATGAACATTATCGGGACATAATTGTTGCAGTATTTATCGAGTGCCCTTATAGAATATCTCCAAAGTGCGCATGTAATGAGTTTTGTTCAAATGCCTGTCATTTTAAATAGTGCTAGCCGCTCTCCAATCTTTGATTTACAATTTAAAATGGTAATTCATTGAAAGAATTGAAAGTACAAACATTTTCCAGGGCACAGTGCTGCATTAACCAGTGCACTGGGGATGCTCACAGGCAGATGGGAAGACACCAGCTATGGCAGAAATTCTGTGTTTATTCCCGAGTTGTATTTGATTCTGTTTCAGAGCT
The DNA here is from genome assembly GCF_052327205.1 of Somniosus microcephalus. Taxonomy (NCBI): domain Eukaryota; kingdom Metazoa; phylum Chordata; class Chondrichthyes; order Squaliformes; family Somniosidae; genus Somniosus; species Somniosus microcephalus. The sequence goes on along the minus strand of NC_140989.1, from coordinate 213,453,235 downwards.
ATTTGATCCTCCATTTTTCTTTTACTTTAAACTGCATTAAGAACCATGCTTTGCTACATTTCTGCATCTCCCACCCTGAACTAAAATACTATTTCCTCCCCCACTTCTTGCTTTGGAATCACTATTTGTGAAAGTTAATTGTTGGTGCTTCTACTGTGCAGGATCTGGTGTAGGGCTGTTGATTTGCCATTTTGCTCCTCCCCAGTTTTCAAGAGGAAAGCACCTGACACTGATGGCAGGACACAAGTTGTAGTCCAGACGTAACCCCTCTGGTACAGTGCAGCAGCACACAAATCCTGAAGTCACCGTACTGTAAACTTGACCTGTCTTAAATACAGTTCTTCCTTTGTTAACCCTCTACATTATCAGTGGAGAGAAAATGAATTTTGTTGCCATGTGCCAATCGTGTTGGGACATTTCACTATCGCCCTGTTTAATTCATGACCTCTTTATCTTGTACAAAGTGTTGTGAACATTTAGATATTAAGGCCTGGAGTTTCTGCTCAGTTGTGCTGGGTTTTTTCAGCGCAATTCGCCTGAAATCGGCGAAACCAGCACAAAAGATCACGGAATTTTGAGCGCAAATTACATTCAGCGCAAACCAAGTTTCTCCGATCTTTTGGGCTGGTTTAAAAATTATTGTGCTAGAAGCCGGCCCTGCCCACAGAATTGGCCACACCCCCAGATCTAATTAATCGCCATGGCAAGTTTCTACTAATTGTGCTCATTTGCGGGCCTTCAGGGAGGCTTTAAAAAAATTAAGCTGGTTCTTTTGGGTGCAAGGACACTAATAGGCACATTTTAAAAGCTTTTGAATTTTTTTTTTACCTTACTGAGAAACTGACTACAGCATCCCAATATAACTAGTAAATGGCTCTTTTTGTCATTTTCAATTATTTAATATCGGATTACTCACAGGTGGTGGACTAGACACTTCGATTAAAATGCTTATTTTTTGAGAGAATCCCATTTTCAGCTGTACTAATCAAACTGCACCCAAGTTGCCACTGTTAAATATATTCCAGAATATTTTTTAAAGCAAAATTTTAAATGCTGCCCAATTACGCTGCTTCATTGCAGATTCTGCGTTCGGTGATATGCAAATGAGTTTGAGCGGAAACGTGAGGAAAAAAACACTTAAAACTGGTGCAATTTGCGGCTGGATCACCGATTGTGCCCAAAATGGAAACTCTACCCCCTAAATCTTTAACATTGTGTTCGACATTGCCATCAGCATAGGTTTTGTGGTCACTTTAATCTATTGTCCCAGTCCGCAACCTGGTTTCACCAATCTTGTTATAAGTCTTTCCCTGTTCTCATTTCCAAGCGGTCGCGCTTTTACTGCCCCTCTATGCACATATTGGTACAAATCTATGCCGACTACTGTGCAAACCTTTCTGAAAGCTGTGCTTCAATAGGTTAAATCAAGAATAACTGTTATAGATTAAAGAGCAATAGGAACCAATTAATGAAATTCAGATATTTCAGATTCACCTTAGCCACATGAAGCTAAACTAAATAGAGTGGATCAATATCAAATTATGATATCCTTATAAAGTCCTACTAGCAAACCTTGCCAACATCAGCAACTTAGTGACCCTGAATCACGCAGGCAACTGAAGGAAACACTTACTTTTGCCCCCCGCCCCCCCCCCCCCCCCCGGGTTTACCTTGCGTGGTACTTTGAAACCTGCATGTAAAGCCCTCTCAGCCATGAAAGGAAGACTCCCTTTAAAAAGATAGACAACATCCACTGTACCAAGAGAGCCTCACAATTGGCTCATTTTACATCCTTTCAAATTCTACTTTGAACAAGGATTTCATAGCTGTATACTTAACTGTCTGTTTTTACTTTCCCATTCCCTTGTGAATTATTACAAAGCTAACTTGGAAGAATAACGGGGCGGTTTCCTTCATCTAGGCCTGAGAAATCATATTTCACCATGTTCCACGTACAGATAATAAAGTGCAATAAATTGATAATCAGATCTATTCCCACAATAGTCCAAGAAGCTGAATGCTTTGGGGGAGAGGCAAGGAGGATGTGTGTGCATAGGGTGCTTTTGAGATGGCGATTGTAGTTCATCAAGCTCACATTGTTTCATTGACCTTTTCATTGGGGTTCTTCAATGCCAAGACATTTCTGCTGCTATCCAAGTACCTGTGCATAGTGCAGCCAGTTTCTCATGGACTCCATCTCTTTCCTCCAGGCATGTTGGATTTTGCAGCTGTTAATGCCTCTATTAGGAGCTAGTGAACTGTACCAAAGCGTGCTCCTTTTTAGACTGAATGAATCTACCCAGGTACCTTGGATTGCTAAAAGAATTTGGTTCCTTGTTCCAAAAAGGGCCACAAGCTTTTGACCCACTCTGGACCCTAAGGGTCCTGAAATCAATTCTGAAGAGCAACTGTTAGACAGTAATGTTACCACAGATAATCTAGACTATGGCTGGTGACTTCACATAAAGGGTGCATCCTTCCACACTGGTGAGAATCTCACAGGGTACAATAGCCTCTAAAATGTTTAAATACTATTGATCTGAGAGTTGAGTGTGGATTAACTGCATCTGAACACCCTCTAGACTAAAGGAAGGAGAGAAATGGAACTTGGTTGATCCAGAGTTAGCAGTGTCCGTTGCAACTGGATCGCGCATGAATCTGGATGGAGGGGAAAATGTAATGGACACAGTTTGCAGGATCCAAAGTAGGCTTTTGGGGGGAGTATGTTTCAAAGCATACGCAGGAAAATTGAATGGAAATAGTATCACTGGTGAATGACAGAGCTGTTAAATTATTGTTGCTAAATATAGGCCACATTATCATAGCACGTTTCACACTCTACCTTGGAAATTGGTTCCAGTTTTATGTCTGTTCATTCTGTATCATGGATATAAGGCAACTTAAATATGAGCTCTCAATTTAACAATTTGAATAAATCAATGAAATATTCAAGTCCAACTGGACATTTATTTTTAAATTGCTCCAAATGTGGGTAATCCCTGAATTTACCAAGTAGTGGATGGTTCTGGAACATTCTATATGTTTATAATAAAGCCACACTTACACTATTAAAGAAGCACACCCTACAAGTTAACATGGTATTTCAAGGTTGTCCAAGACAGTATATAGCTCACTTTGTAAATGAGTTACCCAATACTCCCTAGCCACAGCTATCCCAGTACCATCACAACCCAGGGCCCTCTCCCCAGTACTCCCAAATCTTTCCATCACATCCCAAAACTACCCTCCCATCACTGCTGCAATCTCTTCTACTACTCCCAGACCCTGGAACCCCCCCGCCCCCCAACTGTATCCACACCACACCCAAAGGCTACAGTCACTGTGCATATGGTGACATTTATTCTCTCGTTCTTCAAGTCAAGTAGTGATTTTATGAATAATTCACAATTTCTTAAATCCTGCGGCTGTGTGAAGTAAGCTCATTGTAGAAGTAAGTGGAAAATGTGTTCACCCGGCCAGCGGGTCTATATTGAATCTTTACAACAACAACTTGCATTTATATTGTGCCTTTAACGTAGTAAAACGTCCCAAGGTGCTTCACAGCATTACAAAACAAAATTTGACACCGAGCCACCTGAGATATTAGTGCAGATGACCAAAAGCTTGGTCAAAGAGAGAGGTTTTAAGGAGTGTCTTAAAGGAGGAAAGCGAGGTGGAGAGGTTTAGGCAGGGAATTCCAGAGCTTAGGGCCTTGGCAGCTGATGGTATGGCCACCAATGGTAGAGCGATTAAAATCAGGGATGCTCAAGGAACCAGAATTAGAGGAGCAAAAGTGAGCGCATTACTTTTGTGTGAGTGGAGTTACCAATTTCCAGCTCTTTTTTAAATACATATTTTCTAAGCCTTAGATTGTACGTCTCAAAATCAGTGATCAAAGGGGGTTCTGTGAAACGCTGCAGGGTGCTGCGTTGAAGTGCCTAGTTTTGGGTGGGAGAGCTTTATTACAGAAGTTCATTGGGTGAATTTGGGATGGAGGGCAGATTAATGAAATAAAGCTTTTTTTTAAATGAGGTATTCCTTGAGTAACTGAAATGTGGAAACTCTGCTCATGTTCAGAATATATCTTTCATTTTCTCCGTATTGATATTTTTCCAGTCCGTTTTTTATATGGAACTTAACAAAGATCATAATCATTTGACTTGGGGCGAGAGGCTGCAACTCTGACAAACTAGATTAATAATCCTCAAGGTGAATAAAGCCTAATTCTGTCTACTTTTCAAACAATTATACTGTCAATAGGAGGTGAAGTCTAAATGCAGGAAAGAGCAGCAAACCTTTTAATAGACTTTGAGCAGGTACGGCACTGGAGTCTTGTTTGCTGGGTTCCTTGGAGGCCACAGTCCGTGAAGGTCCCAGTTACATCCCTGGGCTGGGCTGTTACTATGGCTATGGTGGGGAGCTATTAGTAACCCTGGAGGATTTTTAAAAAAATGAACATTACAAAGTGGAGCCATGCGATGATTGAAGCTGCCAGTTTTCACAAGCGTCCGTGCGTCACCAAATGTCCAGAAAAAATCCTGTCAAATGCATTGATTAACTGTACTTGACCTATTTACATGCAGCACTGATAGCACTACTACAATTTTGTAGGAGGAGATTCTTGCCCTGAATTTTATAGATATTGTGAAATTATAACCCAAGCAGAGCGTGCAGAGTTCAAAATCTTAGTATAAATTTTGAGCTGCAAATTAATGTCTGATTGTACAAAAACAATGTTGGCAGTTTGCTGACTCTCTCGATGCTCGCACTTCCATCAGGTTCCTCACTAAGCGGGAGCAGAAACTGATGCATCGTAGACGACATGCAGAGGAGCTGCTCGAGTGGAAACGGCGGCTTGATGCAGAGGAAGCTGAGATCCGGCGGATGGAAAAGCAGGCCCTGGCTGCATGGGACAAGGAGCTCAAACAAAAGGTGGCAAAGAGAGAGGCAAGCGAAAGAAGTCCAGGGTCGAAAGGTAAGTGTCGGACTCTGTCTCTTCCATTTGTTTTCACGTTTTTCCAATATTTGTGTCTCTTGAAGGCGGTAATCTGTGCTGGGGTACAGGTACAGCGGTGCTGGCAGCCTCCAGGAACTTGTTTAAGTGGCTGTTCCTCTGGTGTCATCAGGCTATTTGACTGAGGGCATGACCGCTGATGGACTGATGCCCACGTGCACTCTTGTCAGTCCAGATTACTGGATAGGGATCAGGGGTGTAAACCCTGGCTTTTTTTATTTGTTCCTGGGATGTGAGCCTCGCTGGCAAGGCCAGCATTTATTGCCCATCCCTAATTGCACTTGAAAGGTGGTGGTGAGCCACCTTCTTGAACCACTGCAGTCCATGTGGTGAAGGTGTTAGGGAGGGAATTCCAGGATTTTGACCCAGCAACGATGAAGGAACGGCGATATATTTCCAAGTCAGGATGGTGTGTGACTTGGATGGGAACATGGAGATGGTGGTGTTCCCATGCGCCTGCTGCCCTGGCCCTTCTAGGTGGTAGAGGTCGCGGGTTTAGGAGGTGCTGCCGAAGAAGCCTTGGTGAGTTGCTGCAGTGCAGCTTGTAGATGATGCACACTACAGCCACGGTGCGCTGGTAGTAGAGGGAATGAATGTTTAAGGTGGTGGATGGGATGCCAATCAAGTGGGCTGCTTTGTCCTGGATGGTGTCGAGCTTCTTGAGTGTTGTTGGAGCTGCACTCATCCAGACAAGTGGAGAATATTCCATCACACACCTGACTTGTGCCTTGTAGATGGTGGAAAGGCTTTGGGGAGTCAGGAGGTGAGACACTCGCCGCAGATTACCCAGCCTCTGACCTGCTCTTGTAGCCACAGTATTTATGTGGCTGGTCCAGTTATGTTTCTGGTCAATGGTGACCCCCACCCCCCCCAGAATGTTGATGGTGAGGGATTCGGCAATGGTATTGCCGCTGAATGTCAAGGGGTGGTGATTAGACTCTCTTGTTGGAGATAGACATTTCCCGGCACTTGTGTGGCGCGAATGCTACTTGCCATTTATCAGCCCAAGCTTGAATGTCGTCCATGTCTTGCTGCATGCGGGCATGGACTGCTTCATTATCTGTGGAGTTGCGAATGGAACTGAACACTGTGCAATCATCAGCGAACATCCCCATTCCTGACTTTATGATGGGGGGTGGGGTATGGAAAGACCCTAGGCAAGACGGAGGGTCAGAGGGATCTGGGTGTGCAAGTACACAGATCCCTGAAGGCGGCGGAACAGGTGGATAAGGTGGTAAAAAAGGCATATGGGATACTTGCCTTCATTAGCCGAGGCATTGAATATAAGAGCAAGGAGGTTATGATGGAGCTGTATAAAACACTGGTTAGGCCACAGCTGGAATATTGTGTGCAGTTCTGGTCGCCACACTACAGGAAGGATGTGATCGCGTTAGAGAGGGTGCAGAGGAGGTTCACCAGGATGTTACCAGGGCTGGAGCGCTTCAGCTATGAAGAGAGACTGGGCAGGTTGGGTTTGTTTTCCTTGGAGCTGAGGAGGCTGAGGGGGGACATGATTGAGGTGTACAAAATTATGAGGGGCATAGATAGGATGGATGCTGAGGAGCTTTTTCCCTTAGTAGAGGGGTCGATAACTAGGGGGCATAGATTCAAGGTAAAGGGCGGGAGGTTTAGAGGGGATTTGAGAAAGAACTTTTTCACCCAGAGGGTGGTTGGAGTCTGGAACTCACTGCCTGAAAGGGTTGTGGAGGCAGAAACCCTCACAACATTTAAGAAGCATTTGGATGTGCACTTGAAATGCCATAGCATACAAGGCTACGGGCCAAATGCTGGAATATGGGATTAGATTAGACAGGGCTTGATGGCCGGCGCGGACACGATGGGCCGAAGGGCCTCTATCCGTGCTGTATTACTCTATGACTCTATGACTCTAAGGTCATTGATGAAACAGCTGAAGATGGTTGGGGCCTAGGACACTGCCCTGAGGAGCTCCTGCAGCAATGTCCTGGGGCTGAGATGATTAGCCTCCAACAACCACAACCATCTTGTTTCATGCTGGTACGACTCCAGTCAGTGGTGAGCTTTCCCCCTGATTCCCTTTGACTTTAAATTTTACTGGGGCTCCTTGATGCCACACTCGCAAATGCTGCCTTGATGTCAAGGGCAGGCACACTCGCCTCACCTCTGGAATTCAGCTCTTTTGTCCATGTTTGGACCAAGGCTGTAATAAGGTCTGGAGCAGAGTGGTCCTGGCGGAACCCAAACTGAGCATCGGTGAGCAGGTTATTGGTGAGTAAGTGCTGCCTGAAAGCGATGTCGATGACACCTTCCATCACTTTGCTGATTGAGAGTAGACTGATGGGCCGGATTGGATTTGTCCTGCTTTTTGTGAACAGGACATACCTGGGCAGTTTTCCACATTGTCAGATAGATGCCAGTGTTGTAGCTGTACTGGAACAGCTTGGCTAGAGACGCGGCTAGTTCTGGAGCACGAGTCTTCAGCACAACAGCCGGGATGTTGTCGGGACCTACAGCCTTTGCTGTATCCAGTGCGCTCAGCCATTTCTTGATATCACGTGGCGTGAATCGAATTGGCTGAAGACTGGCTTCTGTGATGGTGGGGACCTCCGGAGGAGGCCAATATGAATCATCCACTCAGCACTTCTGGCTGAAGATGGTTGCAAGCGCTTTAGCCTTGTCTTTTGCCCTCATGTGCTGGACTCCACCATCATTGAGGATGGGGATATTCATGGAGCCTACTCCTCCGGTTAGTTGTTTAACTGTCCACCACCATTCATGACTGGATGTGGCAGGACTACAGAGCTTTGATCTGATCTGTTGGTTGTGGGATCGCTTAGCCCTGTCTATAGCATGCTGCGTCCGCTGTTTAGCATGCATGTAGTCCTGTGTTGCAGCTTCCCCAGGTTGGTACCTCATTTTATGGTTTTTATTTTATCTCTTGTAATTCAGGAAATCAGATTTCCCTACCATAGTCTCAGTTGCGATCTGGTAACTCTGCCCAGCCCAAGGATTATAACTGGGGTCTTCCTGGACTGTATCTCAGTACCATATCATAGCGTGCAGTTACCCAGTCAACCTCTTGGGTGAGCCCCAAGTTTGAGTTTAATTCCTACTGCTGTCTCTGGGTTGGCATCAGCTGCAGAGTTGAGAAGCAGCAGGAGTTGTGATCGGAGTGTGAGTTGGTTGACGGTGTTTTCACAGTGCTCACAATGATACTAATGCACTACAGGAAAAATCACACTTGAGCCAATCCACTTGTGTGTTATTGTTGGTTCATCATCTCATTGCCCCACCATGAGCAGCACGTCAGATCTGTAACACCAGTACTGCACACTAGTGTTGTACAGATAGTGCTGTGACTGTCACAGGATTTACCTGATGGGAGGCGAATTAACATGGGTGTTAATGCAAGGTGTTTTAGTAAGCGTTTGACCTCTATATTCAGCTCACCCTGGTGGTCAGCTCCTAACCGGTTGCCCTCATGTCGCCCCATGCGCTTCTGAAATGCAGAGTACTTTTAAAGGAGGATGGAGCTAAAAGACAGTTGTTCTGATTTGCACTTCTAACTTTAAAATCAACAGTCACTGATGTTAATCCACCATTGACACAGGTATTGGTGTTCTAACTGGTGTTCCTCTGCTTCCTAGACACAGCTAGTGAGGAAGAATGCCCTGCACCATCTCACTCCCACCTCCACAGTGACAGTTCTATTCCGGAGGAGGTTGGAAGCCCACCTGCACAGACTGTAGAGTCGGCATCAGTAATCCTTCGGATGTCCACCAGCCCTGACCATAGTGTTTTCACAGATGATGGTTACTCCCAGGACTTTGAATCTGTGGCGACACTCAGCAAACAGGTGAGAGATTTCATATGTTTTTCAAACCCCCCCCACAAATATGGAAGGTTTCCTGATCTTGTGGGTAAAGGCAATGTTGAATGTAGTACTAAGGCCATTTAGAGCAGAAGGTCCCCAGCTTCACTCCTGCTCTGTCCCGAGTTAGCTGATCATGGCAGCAGTGGAGACACTGCAGTTAACCTCAGTAACTGGATTAGAGAGGGGTTGCGGGGGGGGGGTGGATTTAGCCAGGATATCTGCTCCTGATTGCTGTCTCACTGTTCCTGCTGGGGAGTGTGTGTGTAATGTGTCCGTGTCATTGACCTGAGGACTTCCTGGTCAAATAGCCTACTGAGACTCACTGTCTGGGCTCACGCATTACGAATGGCTTTGTGGGTGAGGCACCAGTGGCCTTCCAGTGCCCGTGGAGCTGTATCCCAGCAAGACTGGGTGCCTTCAGGAGACTGGAAGGAGAATGTAAAAGGTATTTTCTCGCCAGCTCTTGACTGGATACATCCGTGGATCCTGAAGTAGTCGAAAGAGGAAATGACAGATGCTCTATTGTGTGTAGATGTGTGCCAGAGGACTGGAGAATGGCCTGTGTAGAACCCATTTTAAAAAGTTGACTGTGCTAATCTGGGTAATTACAGGCCAGTTAACATCTGCAGTAGGGAAAATCTTAAGAGTCTTTAATTAACAATGAAATTGCTGCATCTCTGGTTAAAGATAAAACTGCTCGATGCAGTCAGAACAGATTTCAAAAGGGATGATTGTGCTCAACAAACCTCCTTTGAGGAGGTAACAGAGATAGTAGATGGGGAGACACAGTGGAGGTGGCGTACATGGACTTTAGAAAAGTCTCTGACAAGGTGCCACACGGGAGATTACTTGAGATTAAGGAATATGGAATTGGGGGAAGGATAGCAAACTGGATTAAAAATTGGTTAGAAGGGAGGAAACAGAGTAGGAGTTAAGGGCAGTTTTTCAGTGTGGTTGGAAGTGGGTAGTCGTGTTCCACAGGCATCTGTTCTGGGGCCACTTCTGTTCACTCTTTATTCTGTTGTCTGTCAATGATTTGGTTATAGATCTAAAGGGAGTGGTGTCGAAATGTGAAGATGATGCCAAAATAGGAATAGTTCATTCTTTAGAAGACCAAAGGAAGCTGCAATGGGGTATTGATAAGATGGGGGAATGGGCTAAAAAGTGGCAGATGGAATTCAATGTCAGTAAGTGAGGTGATGCATTTTGGTTTAAAAAAAGTAACAGCAGTAATTATACTCTGAGTGGAAGTAGGCTCGGTGCTGTGAAGGGCAGAGAGATTGGGGGGGGGGGGGGGGAGACTGGTTCACAGAATGTTAAAGGGAGCACCTCGGGTTAATCAGGCTGTAAAAAGCAAAGCTAATAGAATTCTAGGTTTTATAAACATAGGAACAGGAGTAGGCCATTCTGCCCCTTGACCCTGTAACGCCATTCAATGAGATGAACTGATTTTACCCGCCTTTGATCCATATCCCTTGATACTCTTGCCCACCAAAAATCTTTCTCAGTCTTGAAATTTTCAATTGACCCCCCAGCTTCCACAGCATTTTGGGGAAAGTTGCAGATTTCCACTACCCTTTGTGTGGACAAAATGCTTCCTAATTTCACTCCTGTCTAGTCTAGCTCTAATTTTGAGATTGTGCCCCCTTGTTCTGGATTCCCCAAAAGAGGAAATAGTTTCTCTATTGAATCCCTTTATCATTTTAAAACCTAGTTTATTCAACCAGTCATCATAATTTTAACCCTTTAAGCACTGCTATCATTCTGGTGAATCTGATTTGTACTCCCTCCAAAGCCAATCTCAAGAGATAATGATGAGCCTATATAAAACCTTAAGACCTCAGTTGGAGTACTGTGTGCAATATTGGACTCCACACTGTAGGAAAGATATTGAGGCTTTAGCGAGGGTACAATGCAGATTCACTGGGATGCTGCCTGCTATGAGGAAATACAAAGGAAGACTTGGAAATTGGTGCTATTTTTCGTTGAAACAAAATAGATTATGGGGCGATACGATTGTTTAAAATTATGAAAGGATGAGACTGTTTCCAGTAGTTAAGGTCAAGAACAAGGAGCCATAGATATAAGATTAAATGTAAGATTTAGAACAGAGGGCAGGAGAAACTTATTCACACAAGACCAGTGAGGCTGTGGAATTCACTTCCAGGCTTAGTGGTTGAGACATTCAGGATAAGATTAGATAGGGGGATAAAGGATATGGTGGTGAGGACTGGTTGCTCATGTGGAGGGTAAACGCCGACATGACTGGGTCCAATGGCCTGTTTCTGTGTTATAACTTCTATTTCTTTCCCTCTGGTCTCTGCACGCTACATTTTACAGGAGGCAGACCAGTGACTAGTTTCCAGTTCTCTGTCTCTGTCAAAGACCACAGTGAGGTCAAGAACTGTATGTGAGTCCGCATTGTAAAAAAGAACTTGCATTTCTATAAAATCTTTCATGTCCTCAGGACGTCTCAAAGCATTTGACATCCAATGTATTAACTTTAAAGTGCATGTACAAATGCAGCAGCCAATTTGTGCATAGTCTCCGCTACCCATATTCACGGCCAGCCCCACCACCACAGAAGCCAGTCTTCAGCCAATTCGATTCACTCCACGTGATATCACGAAACGGCTGAGCGCACTGGACACAGCAAAGGCTGTGGGTCCCGACAACATCCCGGCTGTTGTGCTGAAAACTTGTGCTCCAGAACTAGCCGCGCCTCTAGCCAAGCTGTTCCAGTACAGCTATAACACTGGCATTTATCTGACGATGTGGAAAACTGCCCAGGTATGTCCTGTCCACAAAAAGCAGGACAATTCCAATCCGACCAATTACCGCCCCATCAGTCTACTCTCAATCATCAGCAAAGTGATGGAAGGTGTCGTCAACAGTGCTATCAAGCACCACTTACTCACCAATAACCTGCTCACTGATGCCCAGTTTGGGTTTCACCAGGACCACTCGACTCCAGACTTCATTACAACCTTGGTCCAAACATGATCAAAGGAGCTGAATTCCAGAGGTGAGGTGAGAGTGACTGCCTTTGACATCAGGCAGCATTTGACCGAGTGTGGCATCAAGGAGCCCTAGTAAAATTGAAGTCAATGGGAATCGGGGAAAACTCTCCACTGGCTGGAGTCATACCTAGCACAAAGGAAGATGGTTGTGGTTGTTGGAGGCCAATCATCACAGCCCCAGGACATCGCTGCAGGAGTTCCTCGGGGCGGTGTCCGAGGCCCAACCATCTTCAGCTGCTTCATCAATGACTTTCCTTCCATCATAAGGTCAGAAGTGGGGATGTTTGCTGATGACTGCACAGTGTTCAGTGCCATTCGCAACTCCTCAGATAATGAAGCAGTCCATGCCCGCATTTAGCAATAACTGGACGACATTCAGGCTTGGGCTGATAAGTAGCAGTTAACATTCGTGCCACAGAAGTGCCAGGCAATGACTATCTTCAACAAGCGAGAGTCTAACCATCTAAATCTATGGAATTTGCTACCTCAGAGAGCTGTGGAAGCTGCGACATTAAATAAATTTAAAACAGAGATAGACAGTTTCCTAGCTGATAAGGGAATTAGGGGTTACGGGGAGCGGGCAGGGAAGTGGACGTGAGTCTAGGTTCGGATCAGCCATGATCCTATTGAATGGCGGAGCAGGCCCGAGGAGCCGTATGGCCTACTCCCGCTCCTACTAATGTTTATCTCCCCTTGACATTCAGCGGCATTACCATCGCCGAATCCCCTGCCATCAACATCCTGGGGGGTCACCATTGACCAGAAACTTAACTGGATCAGCCACATAAATACTGTGGCAACAAGAGCAGGTCAGAGGCTGGGTATTCTGCAGCAACCCCTCGATTTAAAAAAATTCTCATCCTTGTTTTCAGTGCCTTCAGCTGCCTAGGCCCCAAGCTCTAGAATTCCTTCCCTAAACCTCTCGAATTCGCTCTCCTCCATGATGCTCCTTAAAACCTACCTCTTTGAGCAAAGTTTTGGTCATCTGTCCTAATATCTCCTTCTGTGGCTCAGTGTCAAATTCTGTTTGATAAACCCTCGTGCAGCACCTTGGATGTTTTACTATGTTGAATGCGCTATATAAATGCAAGTTGTTCTAAGATCCCACAAACAACAATGAGATAAATGACCAGTTAATCTGTTTTTGGTGGTGTTGGCTGAGGGATGATTGTTGGCTAAAACACCAGAAGAGACCCCTGCTCCTCTTCAAGTAGTGCCTTGGAGTCATTAACATCCAACTCAGCAGGCTGGCGGGGCCTCGATTGAACATGTCCTCTGAAGGACTGGGCACGTGCGGAGGCTTGAAAGCACGCTCCCTACCCATCTGACTTTCCTTTCCATCAAATCAGAAAACAGTGCCAGCCGGGGAACTAAGATGTTGGCTTTCCTTTTCCCCCTTTGCAGTCTCCTCCCTCAAAAGCGAGTGTCAGTACATCGAAGCAAGATGGTCAGAAAAGCAACTCCAGCCTCAGTGTACAGATCAAGCCTGCACTAAAATCACGCCAAGCATCCAGCAGCTGGTCTGACGAATCGGTTTCTGTGACGCAGTCGGGTAAGAAATTCCAAACGTGCACGACCAAGATTATCAGGAGTTTACTGGAATTATTCGATGTGCTTGCATTTCGAAGTAGATTAGAATTCTGCATTCAATGTGTTTTAAAAAAAAAAGACACACACAGCTGAAAGTACAGCACGATACAGATGCATTAAATCTATCAGCGTCCTCTCCTGTGTTATAAAGAGGTGAAAATAGCACCTGATTTGGGGAGGCGGTCATGCTGTAGCAGTAAGTTCAGTAAGGGAAGGATGACGTGTGTTGTCACAGGAGAGGTGCCCCTCTGGTTTTGCTTGTTTCTACACCTTGCTGCATTACCACTCTGAATATAATTGGAGTCGCTGGTACAGAGCAGGCAGGTTGTCTTTTGACACCTCATTACAGGAAACTTTGTGATATCCGGCACCGACAGGACCGAGCTGTTGCCGTCCAATCAAAACTGCCGGACAAACCAGCGCTAATGTTAAAACATACGGAAGCTTTTGAGCTCCGTATCTAGCAACAAACCCTAACAGCTTCTAAACAGTCGGCCGTAGCTTGCAAGCGTCTCTGTAGCTAAGCAACAGCTTTAGCTAGACCTTGCAGAGCCTGACTAGTGGAAAAAAAACTTATGAACCGACTCCTGAATTTTGCCGGTGGCTCGAGCATTCCGGACAGTTAACCTCCGGATAAACCAAAGTTTCCTGTATTTCAATTTCCTCATGGCATGCATTGAGTGAGAGATAAAAGCCGAGTCCCTAAGTAAGATTGACTTCATTGGTCAGCATTCTCATGCAACTTGCTGGTCATGTTGCACATGTCGAAATTGGATGAAGAATGCCACTTTACACCTTTTCACTAACACCACAAGCCAGTAACGTGCTTAGCACAGCAGTCAGCACTGAAAACTAAACACATTTCCCTGTTTATGCATTCCCTCCGTACCCTAGCCACCGATTCCATCCACCTTCCCAGCCACTGTTTCAAGCTGAATCAGCCTATTCACACCCCGGCAACCTGTTCAACCCCGAGCTGAGCTTTCGACCCCAATCCCCCACTGTAACATTGCCCGCCTCCACCCCTGCCTCAGTCCATCTGCTGCTGAAACCCTCATTCACGCCTTTGTCACCTCCAGACTCGACTATTCCAGTGTTCTTCTAGTCGACCTCCCATCCTCCACCATCCAAAACTATGCTGTCTGTATCCTATCCAGCAGTAGGTCCTGCTCAGTCATCACGTCTGCCCTTAACAACCTACATTGTCTCCTGACCCTCCCAACACCTCCAATTTCAAATTCTCATTCTTGTGTTTAAATTCCTCATGGTGTCTCCTTGCCTCTGTCTGTAACCTCCACTAGTCCAACACCCCCCCTCCTACCCCCACCCCCCCCCCCCAATGCTCTCCATTCCCCTCACTCTGCCCTCTTGAGCATCCCACCACCCACCCATCACCCTGTCAATCACAGACATGCTTTCCAACACTTAGGCCCCACATCCTGGAATTCCCTATGGAAACCCATTCCTTTCCACCTTTAGCACTCACCTTAAAACATGCCTCTTTGACAAAGCTTTTAGTCACCAGCTCCTAATTTCTTCTCCTTTGGCTCACTGTGGGTCTGACCACTGTGTGTAGACCAGGGCTGTGGGTCTGACCACAATCAGTGTGTATGCCAGGGCTGTGGGTCTGACCAGTCAGTGTGTACAGAACCGTGGGCCTGACCAGTCAGTGTGTACAGCAGGACTGTGGGTCTGATCAGCCAGTGTGTACAGGATTGTGGTTCTGACCACAATCAGTGTGTACAGCAGGGCTGTGGGTCTGACTACAATCGGTGTCAATAGGACTGTAGGTCTGATTAGTTAGTGTGAACAGCAGGGCTGTGGGTCTAATCAGTCACTCAAGAGAATGTGATAACAGAACCTATAGTTATACTGTTGGGGATTTGCACCTATTCATGGGCACTGACACCAGTACTGGGGAAAGAGGGATTTGTTCCACTGGGGTGGGCTCCACTTAAACCAGGCTGGACCAGTGTCCTCGTGAATCGAATAACTAGGGCAGTAGATAAGGCTTTAAACTAAAAATTGGGGCGAGGATTCAAGTGAGGGCAAATGCATAAATCTAAAGAGAAAAGTCAAGGCAATGGAGCAGTGTAGTGATTTGGGTCAAGATAAGCAAAGTGCGACAGGAAGGGACAGAGATTTTAACAGTAATGGTGCATCAGTGAATAAGGTCGAATCAGGGAAAAAGGTAAAAAGTTAACATTAAAGGCACTATCTGAATGCACAAAGCATTCATAACAAGATAGACGAATTAATGGCACAGATAGAGATAAATGTATTGATCTAATAGCCATTACAGAGACGTGGTTGCATGGTGGCCAAGGTTGGCAACTAAATATTCCAGGGTACTTGACGTTTCGAAAAGGCAGACAAAATGGAAAAGGAGGGGGAGGGGTAGCAATGACTATAAAGGATGACATAAGGACAGTAGTGTGGAAAGATCTTGGCTTGGAAGAGCAGGAAGTCGAGTCAGTATGGGTGGAGATAAGAAATAACGTGGCAGAAAACACTTGTAATAGTAGTTTATAGGCCCCCTAACAGTAGCTATATTGTTGGACAGAATATTAATCAAGCAATAAGAGGAGCTTGTAACAAAGGTAATGCAATAATCATGGGGGCCTTTAATCTTCATATAGACTGGAGAAATCAAATTGGCAAAAGTAGTTGGAGGACAAGTTCATTAGAGACAGTTTCCTAGAACATTATGTCGTGGAACCAACCAGGGAAGAAGCTATTATAGATTTTGTTTTATATAATGAGACAGGATTAATTAGTAATCTCAGTAAGAGATCCTCTGGGGAAGAGTGATCATAATATGATAGAATTTCACATTGAATTCGAGAGTGATGTACTTAAGTCCGAAACTAGAGTATTAAACTTAAATAAAACCAATTACATAGGTATGAGGGGAGAGTTGGCTAAGGTAGATTGGAAAATTAGATTAAAAGGTATGATGGTAGATAAGCAATGGCCAACATTTAAAGAAGTATTTCATAATTCTCAATGAATATATATTCCATTGAGAAATAAAAACTCCACGGGAAAAGCGATCCATCCGTGGCTAGCTAAGGTTAAGGATAGTATTAGATTAAAATAAGAGGCTTATAATGTTGGCAAGAAGAGTAGCACGCCTGAGGATAGGGAGAGATTTAGAAACCAGCAAAAGATGACCAAAAATTGATAGAGGGAGAAATTGGAATGAGTAAACTTGCAAGAAATATAAAAACAGATTTTAAGAGCTTCTACAAGTATGTTAAAAGGAAGAGAGTAGTGAAAGTAAGTGTTGGTCCCTTAGAGGCTGAGACAGGAGGAATTATAATGGGGAATAAGGAAATGGCAAAGACTTCAAACCTACATTTTGTATCTGTCTTCACAGTAGAAGATACAAAAAACATGGCAGAAATAGTGGGGAACCAAGTGTCCAATGAGAATGAGGAACTTAAAGTAATTAATATTTAATATTAGTTAAGGAAAAGTACTGGAGAAATTAATGGGACTAAAAGCCGACAAATCCCCTGGACTTGATGGCCTACATCCTAGGGTTCTAAAAGAGATGGCTGCAGAGATAGTGGCTGCATTGGTTGTGATCTTCCAAAATTCCCTAGATTCTGGAACGGTCTCAGTGAATTGGAAGATAGCAAATATAACACCGCTATTCAAGAAAGGAGGGAGAGAGAAAACAGGTAACTACAGGCTATTTAGCCTGACATCAGTAGCAGGGAAAATGCAGAATCCATTACTAAGAAAGTGGTAACCGGGCAGTTAGAAAGTCATAATATGATTAGGCAGAGTTCACATGGTTTTATGAAAGGGAAATAGTGATTGACAAATCTATTTTTTTTTGAGGACGTAACTAGCAGGGTAGATAAAGGAGAGCCAGTGGATGTTGTATATTTGGATTTTCAAAAGGCATTCAATAAGGTGCCACTTGAAAGGTTGTTACTCAAGATAAGATCTCATGGGGTTGGGGGTAATATATTAGCATTGATAGAGGATTGGTTAAAGGACAGAAAACAGAGTAGGAATAAACGGGTCATTTTCAGATTGGCATACTGCTACTAGTGGGGTGCAACAGGGATCCGTGCTGGGGCCTCAGCGATTTATGATCTATATTAATGACTTAGATGAAGGGACCGAGTGTAATGTATCCAAGTTTGCTGACTATACAAAGTTAGGTGGGAAAGTTGTGAGGAGGACACAGAATCTGCAAAGGGATACAGACAGGTTAAGTGAGTGGGCAATAAGGTGGCAGATGCAGGGAAATGTGAGGTTATTCACTTTGGTAGGAAGAATAGAAAAACAATATTTTTTAAATGGTGAAAAACTATTAAATGTTGGTGTTCAGAGGGATTTGGGTGTCCTTGTCCACAAAACACAGTTAACATGCAAGTACAGCAAGCAATTAGGAAGGGAAAGTGTATGCTGGCCTTTATTGCAAGGGGATTGGAGTACAAGAGTAAGAAAGTTGTGCTGCAATTGTGCAGTGCTTTGGTGAGACCACACCTGGAGTACTGTGCACAGTTTTGGTCTCCGTACCTAAGGAAGGATATTCTTGCCTTAGAGGGGGTGCAACAAAGGTTCACTAGATTGATTCCTGGGATGAGAGGGTTGTCCTACGAGGAAAGATGGAGTAGAATGGGCCTATACTCACAGGAGTTTAGAAGAATGAGCTCATTGAAAAGTACAAGATTCTGAGACGGCATGACAGGGTAGATGCTGAGAGGCTGTTTCCCTTGGCTGGAGTGTCTAGAACTAGGGGGCATAGTCTCAGGATAAGGGGTCGGACAATTAGGATTGAGATGAGAACTTTCTTCGGTTCGAGGGTTGTGAATCTTTGGAATTCTCTACCCCAGAGGGCTGTTGATGCTCAGTCATTGAGTATATTCAAGGCTGAGATCGATTAGATTTTTGGAATCAAGGGCTATGGAAATCGGGCGGGAAAGTGGAGTTGAGGTTGAAGATCAGCCACGATCTTATTGAATGGCGGAGCAGGCTCGGAGGGCCGTATGGTCTACTCTGCTCCTAATTCTTATGTTCTTACCTGTCTCTGTCAGCTAATGTTAGTGTGCAGAGGCTGTATGCATGTTAACTGGAGAATTGAGTAAGCATAGCTATCTCTATTTTAAAACTTGTGGATCTGGAACAGAAAGGAGTTTCTCTGTAGTTTTCTTCCCCCTGCCACGTTTGTTAATGAGTGGGGCTGTAATGAAAGCTACTACCTGTTGTAATCTTGACACAAGTGCATCCCTTACAGAAACGACATCAGACCAGAGTGATATTGAGAGCAGGATCCGGGCACTGAAGGATGAGCTTAGGAAGCGCAAGTCCATTGTGGACAAGCTGAAGAAAGAGCAGAAGAAGCGTCAGAAAGAGAGATTGAAAGCACAGGAGGCCAGCCTCATCAAACAACTAGAGGTGAGACTATCATGAAAAGGCCTTAGCCCTGCATTGTCGAGCCATTTTCATTTGGGACTATTAGACAGAGCACCGGTCACTGCAGAAGCTGCGATACAGAGTGTTGCACATATTTCGTATTCCCAAAATAAACTCGGCGTCTACAGAGCAGACCTCTTTTAATTGGAAAATCATTGGGGGGCGTGAAGTGCTTTGGGAGAAAGGCGCTATGTTTTCTTTCTGGCTCTGCTCCACCATCAGTGGCAGAGCCTTCACAACAGGCCCAAAATGCATTCAAAGCCCTTTCCCAAATCCCTCTGCGTTGCCACACCTCTTCTACTTTCAAGAGCCTCTTGAAAACCTACCTTTTTCATTGGTGCCTTGGGTAGTCTTTCTGAATGCTGTCACCCTGCTGCTCAATGCCCACTTCTTTGTTAAAGCAGCTTGGGGCTTTTTGCTATGTTAAATGTTGGATAAGTACAGGTGGTTGTTTTTGAAATTTACTGTGAAAGAGTTTCGGGGGGAACCTCAGCTAAGAAACTTGTTTTGATGGCATTTAACCAACTAGGTTTTTTTGTCACCCTGTTGATCTTTTTAGTTACTTGGGAGACTAGTTTTAATTATTGGTTGTTAAAATTAGGTCTATTGATTGAGAAATGGATTTGCAGTTTGTCTAATCCAGTTAGAAGAATGTGATCGACTTGTGATTCTTTAAATCCAAATGTTTAATTCTTTACTCCCCCCCCCCCCCCCCCACCTCTCTTTCATCACCAGTCCTATGATGAATTTATTAAGAAGACCCAGGCTGAATTAAGTAAAGACCTCGATGTGGGCAGCTCAACCAAACCACAGATCAAAACCCCGTCCTCCGCTGCTGAGAAGCCCAGGATTAAACCGCCCTCTCTGCAGAGGTACTGTCACTGCTGGGCGCTACAGCCTTACTCGGGGAAACTTCTGGAGGAATGTCTGTTCTATTGCTCTTGTATGTGATAAATATAACAGTAATGGTGGGCCATATACCCGAGTGTAGCTGCTGTTGTCCAAATTAGTTTGTGCTTGTGGGGCCCTTCGTTATTTAGCAGCTTTATTTGGGGGGAGCGGTACCTTTACATAGAATGTACAGTACCGAAACAGGCCATTCGGCCCAACTGGTCTGTGCCGGTGTTTATGCTCCACACGAGCCTCCTCCCACCATGCTTTATCTCACCCTATCAGCATATCCTTCTATTCCTTGAATCCCTTCATAATCATAAAGAACTCTTATCAGGTCACCCCTCAGCCTTCGCTTTTCCAGAGAAAAGAGCCCCAGCCTGTTCAATCTTTCCTAATAGTTATAACTTCAGTCAATAAAATGTTCGTGTCGACAGTATAATGTGGTCTTTCAAAAAAAAAAAAAAAAACCTTTCACTCTTGCATGATAAGCCTCTAACACTTGCCCGATCTGGTCATTCTGTGCGAAAGGAAGAGCATTGCTCAATGATTTTTTTTTAAAGAAGTGATTGTTGGGAGATTGCAGTTGCACCAAACCTGTGCAATTGCATCCAAAATAAGAGTTCTATTTTCATACATTATTTGGGCAAGTCAGTTGGATGAGTTTTGGGACGTGCCGTGAGGCAGTCCTGGGAGTGCAGTATTTCCACAAAGTCTGAGAATTGTTGGGATTGTAATCTGCCAGTTGCATGCTCATCTCCTGCCTCCGTGTTGTCATTTTTCATGCACTGAAATGGACAATGATTCTTTTCTCCGCTCATATTTAACTCCCTTTTATCCTTTAAGCTGGAAAAGTTTGATTTTTTTTTTTCTGCCTTCCTCTTCCCTACCTCCATCCCACACTTGTCTGGAGAACTGGTTATGTGTATAATGAGTATTTCTCTGGTCACCTTCAGTGTGAAAAGAGCACCCCCCACCCCCGTGTTGCTCCTTTCTCCCCTCGCAGTGATATAGCCAAGCAAAGTTTCCACCTTAATGAGGGAAGGAGTAACACTCGAGGAGTAACATTTCTTCCACACACTTGTGCACCAGGCCCAATACCATGTTCAATTAGTTTGTGGTAAGAGCTGCAGCTATGTTCTCCTGTTTCGGATGTTGATAGCGGGCAGTCATTTAACCAGAGCTTTGTAAGCTACTGGTTTAGGAAGACTACCCTTAAAACAAGTGACTTTGTTAAGTGCACAGAGAGAAGTGTGTGTGGAAGATAAAATGGGAGGGTGGGGGGGTGATTGGCGGGGGAACTCCTTTCTATCTCAAGTGCGGTAGATTTCTCCAGCATTTTGTATTTGGCAGCCCAGAAATATGATTCTAACATCAGATTAGGATGTTGCCTTTCCCACTACTGCTGCTTCAGGTCCATTTTTATTCAACTGTTACGGATCAGAGTGAGAATTAATTTACATTCCCTAGAAGACGTTTTTGATAGCTGACCGCCCCTTTCACTGATCTAACTCCTACAGGCAGCAGTGCAGACTCCCAAATCTGTCCTTGCAATTTAATATGTGACTCCTACCCAGGGACATTTGCTGCGTTACTGGCAGGGCAGGTTATAAGGCGAAAAGCAAGTCACAGCAACTTGCTGGAAAATAGTGGCACGCCAGTTTCAGGATTCTGACTGGGAGACTAGCGCTCAATTACCAATTGTGTCTCTCGCAGAGATTCCTGAAGGTTAGGCAGAGATATGGCAATGCTGCTTAGTACAGGGACTGCCTCTTTGTGCACCATGGTTCAGGAAGGAGGGTGACTGGATTTATCCATCATTGTACAGTTAAGCTGATTATACTCCATGGACTATATGATTTACGCTGACTAGCTCTAAGTTTAGAATTTGTTTTCTGCTTTTAGGACTGAATCTGCAAAGAGCTGGAAATCCATTACTGAAGGAGAAAGATCCAAAGCATCGCTGGGCTCCATTTCCAAGCCGGGTATGTATCCACCACTACATACAGAAACCGTTAGATTTGGACCCCCAGAGATTGTATCTTTAAACAGCTGGGGGGTAACGTTAAGCTGGTGTAGGATTGAAAAATTCTAGACAATAATTGCTAGTATTTTAATATGTTGACTTGATGTATTGCGCAGCATGCTGTCCGTTTCAAACTGAAAGCCAGGTTAAATCGGCGGCGGATATATTTGTTTTTGGTAATTCCGCAATTCTCTGCTACACCGAATTCCAGCTCAACTGGCTCTCCTTTGTCTCTTAAGTCTTTTGCATTTAGTTTAGATCTTGTACGGTGCCATCACAAAAAAATCAAAATACCATTTATTTCAATAAGGCTTTTTTTTGTTCCTTTTACTGAGAACGGAATGGTAAAAGAAGACTGGTATCAAAATGACATCCTCAAGAGGTGTCATTGCACGTTTACATGGATAAAGTAAGTTCACGTCCCACTTCAGAGAGTTGAGCCCCATAATCCAGGCTGACACTCCAGTGCAGTACCAAAGGAGTGCTGCACTGTTGGAGGTGCTGTCTTTTGGATGAGACATTAAACTTGAGGCCCTGTCCACTCTCAGATGGATGTAAAAGATTCTATGCCACCAACGTTCCCCACAATTTTTTTGGTGCCGTCCGGCCCCTTTAAGCACGCGCGGTTTTTGCATTGAAAATCCAGCTGCGCAGTGTCCCTGAAGTGCTGCGCAGCTTAAAGGGAACATTGCATGGCACTATTCGAAGAAAAGCGGGGGAGTTCTCCCCAGTGTTCTGGCCAATATTTATCCCTCAACCAATACCTAAAACAGATCATCAGGTCATTGACCGCGTTGCTATTTCTGGGAGCTTGCTGTGCACAAATTGGTTGCCGTGTTTCCTACATTCCAACCGTGACTGCACTTCAAAATGTATTTAATTTGTTGTAAAGTGCTTTGGAACGTCCTGAGGTCGTGAAAAGCGTTGTATACACGCAAGTTCTTTCTTTAAAGAAAGTGATTGAGTAACACTAATTACTTGTGTTTGTTACAGAGCAAAGATCATCAAGCCCAGATGGGCAGAAATCCAACAGCCTCAGCGAACTGCAAGCATCAAACCAAAGCAAGTCCGCAATTTTTGATAGTCGAGCTGATGAGTCCTCTCGAAGCCCTTCACCAGTTTCCAAATCTCACGTGAGATCTCAGCCAGATTTTGTCGAGGGGCTGGATAACGTACCAGCAGCCCCGCATCAAAAGGGAGCTCCCGAGTGTAGCTATTTGCCAGACCAGTCGGTCATTAGGTCAGAGGACGGTTCTGGTGATGAAAGTGTCGTGTCCAGTCATCGATCCGTGCAAGATGATGTCCAGGAGGAACTTGAAAATATAAAATCAGAAGAGTCTGATGTAGATGACTTACTCGGGTTCTCTCGACAATCCGATAAATCTGAACCCTTACTGAAACTAGATGGCGAGAAAGCACAGCCCCTCCACGTTGTCGAGCTTATTGAGAGGTTGACTCAACGAAGCACGCTTCTTTCCGAGGAGAGACAGCAGCCTTTTGAAGTTGAGCAAGTTGAAAAGAACTTTGAAGACTTGAAGGGTGAAGAATGCTACTTGCACAAGGAAGGCTCTACTGATGAGGATGGAGTGAGTGATCATTCAGCTAGTTCTGTGAAGATAGTCATATCAATTAAGTCAGACACCTCTGTTGACTCTGTGAAATCTGACCATAGGGCTTTGGATAGAACGTCACCAAAGAATGATTCCTATCCTCAAGATTTTGAGTGCCTCTCTCCAGGAAAGGAGACAACTTACTCGGAAGACTTTGAGTCATCGCCAAGAAAGGAAGCAACTGAAGACTTGGACGAAAGTTCTCGTGCTAGGAGTTACAACGATGGTACCGAATCCGCAGTGGTTCTTTCACCAAGAAACGAGATTGCTTACGAGAGTCTCGTTGAGTCCAAAGTGCTGTTCCGTCTTGAACTTTCCAAGCAAGAGGAAATGGGTGAAGGGGAAGAGCATTCTCGAAGTGCCTCACCAAGCATCGGCACGGACGACGAAATCAGTGAGCGCCTAAGTGAAAAATCCTTTTCCAGCTGCGGTAGTGTGCATTCAGGAAAACTTCTGGATTTGAAGTCGCCAACTGAGAAGAGCAGAAATGAGGAGCGCAGTGATGCAGACAATGAAGAACAGACACCTCTGCCGTCGCACTCTCCCTCTCCGTGTCACACCCCAACGCCTACATCGCATGAAACCGATGAGCTGCCCGAATTCCAAACTGGTGCCAGAGTTTTAGTTAGTAGCATCCAGCCAGGGACACTGCGCTTCAAGGGAAGAACTAACTTCGCAAATGGCTTTTGGGCTGGGGTGGAGCTGGATAAGCCAGAAGGCAGTAATAACGGGATGTATGATGGAGTTGTGTACTTCAGGTGCAAAGACAAATATGGCATCTTTGCTCCTCCCCACAAGATTTCCCTTCTACCTGAGCATTATGAGGAGGCCATCGATACAACGGAAAATGAAGGCGGCCCGTTCTTAGAAGATAAATTAGATAATAAATTAAATCAAGACTGCAAACCATGCAGTGGGGAAGAGGAAAGGCCAGAGCTTTCAAAAGAAGAGTCAAAGCAGGAGGATGAGTCTTTCCTCAGTAAAATCCCCATTGATAAAGTAGATTTTAAGATGACCGCATCTGAAAACAGCTTAAATGATCAATGTGCAAGCAGTCAGTTTTCTGAGTCTAATACTGTTGACTTGGTGCATATTATCAATGAATCTGCTAAGGCAGTGGAGTCTTTTGTATGTGATCAGAATTTAGAGGAGAGTCTGCCCGAATGCGGTGAGGAGGAACAATTGGCAAATTTGAACAAAGACCAGGGTGAAGAAGAGTTCAACCTACCTGATGTGTCCCTAGAAAAAGCATCCAGGCCTGTTCTGGAGACGGTCACTGATTTCCTCACTGAATTGTCTGTGCATTCTTCCAGTGAAACAAAAGAGGAGATTTCACCAGCTATCCATGAGAAGTCTTCAACTCCTCTCTTGGATCTACTGAACAGGGAAAAGGAGCAACTTGAGGCCCAGCTTAGAGCACCATACCTCAGGCCTGAATCTGAGGAAATACATGAGGCGAGTGAGGGCTTTAAAGGAGTGGAACCGAAGGACAATCATGAGGACAGTGAGGACGTTAAAGAAGAACTGAAGGACAGTGAGATAAAAGCCAGCTCTTTGGCTGATAATATCCTGTCTTCCTTTGTCAAGGACGCTGTCAAACAATTGCAGCAAATCAAGAAGGCTCGAGATGAAAAGATCCATCTTACTAATCAAGAGTTGTGGTTTGAATCGGCTGTTGAATCCTCACCCAGGTCACCTCCCAAGTATCTGGAGGTAGAAAATGGGGTTGCTATCCAACAGACTTCTGAAAGGGATGACAGTGATGAGGATAAGGAGGAAATATTATCTCCAGATCTTTGTCCTAGACCTGTGAGTATTCATTTTCAGCCTGTATTTTGGGTTGGGGGTTTACTTTTAAGAATTAGCAATGCGTTATCTATCATAGAGTCATAATGTAATTGTTTTAATAATCCCAGAGGCCCATTAATCCTCCAAAATGTTAGCTTACTCATTGCTTATTGTTGTCATGGAAGTGAGATACAAGCCCAATTTTTCAGGCAGGTTATGCAGGTCACAATGTAACATACCTTGGATGGTCTAAAATCCAGTTCATACAAGTCGTCATTTTTAGAGGGTTCCCTTTGTGTTCCAAAAATGACCCTTTATCAAAAGACTATTGTGAGGAATATCTTGATAATTTGATGATAAATGTATTTGAAGGTGATGAAATCAAACGCTGGTGAATCTCCTTAAAATGTCTAGTTTCTGGGTGCTTTCTAACTTGCCTGTTAATTCACAAAATGCATACAAGCACATCTGAATAATTCTATGTGGTTAGTGACCATTTCTGCTATGTAATTAATGAGGTAAAGACTTTGTGATCTCCATTGAAATTTCTCAGGCCTTTTCTCCTCCACATTGATGTCCTTCCCTAGAAGAGGCACAGTGTTTTAAAACAAGTCCTTTAAGCTAAGTTATGGAAAGTATTTTTTAAATCCTGGACTTGTTCAGATATGTGTAGGGCATATTACAGCATAGTATCCGGAAACAAAATCCAGAGACCGAACAGCTGCCTGGTTAGAAGAATAAGGGTGTGATTATCATCCAGTTGCTCATGCAAATTAACATACAATTGGACAAACAGCCCTCTTCCTGAAAGTGTTTGACAAGCCCCGCTGTTTTCCATACATTTACAAACATGCACAATGTGGCATAAATCATTGAAGTAAATGATTGGGTCATGTTTACACGAGGACATCCTGACTAAACTGACACGTGGCTCTTCTTCCCACACGAACGATTTGGCGAATACTCAGGTTTACCTAAACAGTGCAGGAAAGAAGTTAGAGTATGCAGCAGTTAAACTGGAAGTGATCTGATTTTCAAAAACTTAACTTCAGAGAATCCAATCTGAAATTCTTGTCACTCCCCATGCTGCAAAGTACACCACAGTTAGTGGATTAAGAGAATCCTCTGAACTAAGCTCCTGTAATACTCTTATCCTAGAGTGATTTATACAGGCCCACATCAAAAACTGCTTCCTAAAGTACACATTACTACATCCACGGTTAATTGCAGCTGTCCGTTTTCCTTGTGATCACCTAGTTTGAGGGAGGTTGACTGGTTTCATCGTGACGTGTCAAAAGTAGTACCTCTCATTTCCCACCCCCCCCAACCACCGGATAGTCAGCAGTGTGATATCGCCCTTCATGAGGCTCATGAAATAACCACTAAAGTGGACATATTGATCACACCACATGGGTAAGCGTAACACATCTTATTCGCAACATGTGTGGTATTATAGCTCGGGAAGGCCACTTGACGATACTTTGCAGCATCACACCTGTAGAGAGATTGGCCCGGAATTTGCGGTCAGTGGTGCAGCAAAGGCGTTCACTGTTATGCCCTGAAGTAAGCTCGCACAAAGATCTCACGCTCTCTGGCGAGAATTTTGGGTTTTCCGATGCGTCATTGAAATCACTGTAAGCTAATGGGGATTCCCAGCCCAGAGCTGCTGTGACGTCAACAAACTGTCTAAGCAGCCAATCAAAACACAGAATTCTCACAGACAGCGAATCAGGAAGTAGGTAAGCTCCTTTGATTCTAACTTTCTAAAAATGTTGGAGGGAGCAAAACAAAGATTGGGGCTCTCGCGTGAGGAAAAGGCAAACCTGAAATAATTAAAGTTTCTTAAAAATTGTAAAAAAATTTTTAATGGAAAGTTTGACACTCCACAAAATTAACATTAGTTTTTCACAGTCACTACCTTTGTTTAGCAGTCACTATGCTGTTAAAACCTCAGTTACACCTAATCCAAAAGGATCTAACTTTTAGTGGGGAATTTAAAAGTGCAATTACTGCAGAAGAGTTGAAGTTTTTGTCAGTTTCCATGATTTGACAGGTTACACTGATTGCCGGCTCTGTGGGGGGGTGGGGGCACACTGAGGATAAATTTTCTGCAGAGTGAGAATGCCCATTCGTGCTAAAATAGAGACTGTTTTGTGTTCTGGGCTCCAACTGTGTGCAGAACCCTTGATTTTCATCCCATGGCTGTGGGCGAATTGGAAGACTGGACCCCAGAGGTTCATGGCCAGTGTCCAACCCACCACACATACTCTGAAATAATAGCAAAATACTGCGGATGCTGGAAATTTGAAATAACAGAAAATGCTGGAAATACTCAGCAGGCCAGGCAGCATCCGTGGAGAAACTGTTCTGATGAAGGGTCCCAGACCTGAAACGTTAACTCTGTTTCTCTCTCCACGGATGCTGCCTGGCCTGCTGAGTGTTTCCAGCATTTTCTGTTGTTACTCTGAAATAACACTGATACTGTTCCCATGTTGTTTGACCTCTGATTTGAAGCTTGAATTTCACAGTTTATTAAAACCTCGCTTCGACCATTTTATGTTTTGAAATAAATTCCGCCCACCTTGCACTTTACCTCAAGTTTCCAGATTGGTCCAACAATTTGTCTCTGTACTTTGCGACAGGGCAGCCCAGTGTTCGGCACAAGTGGGCAGGAAGAGTTGGCCAAGCGCCTCGCAGAGCTGGAATTGAGTCGCGAGCTGCTCGACGACCTGGGAGACGACCAGGACTGGTTTGACGAAGACTTTGGACTGAGCTCTCGCAAAGCGCAGCAGCCAGTCCAGGAGCAGGAGGCCCAGCCGCCAAAGGCTGTGCCACTGAAAGTCCGCGAGGAGCCGTACATTGCTGTACCTCACGATGCACTGGATGTTGAGAAGATGGTCCATGCAGCAGCTGAGGAGCTGTGGAAGTGGCAGGAGCTGGGACGGGATCTGCGGGACGTCCAAATACCCCCGGACTATCTCGGGAACAACAAAGGGCAAGATGTAGAGAGTGTCAGCAAAAGAGTTTATTGTGAGGTGAGATCCAGCTCTTGGGTTTAAAGGCAAAATTCATATCTCGTTACTTGGATTAGAAAGGTGTGGTGAGTGATGCTCCACAGTGGCTCTGGTTGACTATATACATAATTGATCTGGACATAGAAATTAAAGGGGAAGTCTGTAGTAGTGCCAAATTTCTGATGTCTGCTCAAACATACAGCACAGGTTAAAAACATTACCTCGATCCTGATATTCGTGTTACTGCTCTGAACTCAATTTATGAATTCACCCTCTCTACCTGTCCAAATCCCGTTATTCCTCCAGTTTCCGATTTGTCTTTCTCTGATCCAAAGTGGGTGACCTCACGCTTCCCCACGTTGAACTCCATCTGCCATAGTTTTGCCCACTCACTGAATCTGTAGCTTCCTGCTCCCATTTACACAACTGATTATGCCTCCTTCCAGCCACTCTCTAAATATTTTTCCAAACTCCTCTCTTTATTCTCAAACCTATGCCTTTTTATTGCTGTATTGTCAACCAATGGATATAATCACTGGTCAGTTACTTGCTGAAAACCCTGTAGAATCTTGTTCTCTCGATTTCGAAGTCAAGATTGTTAATCTAGCAATTAAGGGCAGCCGCAACATGGACCCCTGTAGAACCCCACTCCCACACCTTTCTAGTCCAAGATGCTTCCTTTTACCCTGGCCCTTTACTTTCTGCCCTTCAGCCATCGCTCTGTCCATGTGATCACACTCCCCTTAATTCCAGGCTTTGCCATACGTCTCCTATGTGGTACCTTATTGAATGCTTTCTGAAAATCCATATAAACCACATTACACTGCATTTCTTTTATCGATCCACTCTGTTTATTCAAACGATTCGATAAGGTTGATTGAGCACAACCTCCCGATTGGAAATCAGTGCTGACTGCCCTGACTAGCTCCTGTCTCTCCAATGTCACCCCATGTTGTAGACTAGTAATTTACCAGTAAAGAAGCAAAACTAGCTGGCCTAGAATTTCCTGGCTTATCCTTGTCACCTATTTTTTTGAAGTGAGGAGTTAGTCACATTTGCTGTCCTCCAGTCCTCTGACACAATTTTGCTTTTCACAGAATTTTAGAAGTTGATAGCTGGAGCCACTGCTGTTTCCTCCTTATTTTCCGCATGATCCTCAGATGTAACTCATTTGGTCACGATGAATTGTCTCCTTTTATGTATCTGTACATTCTTTCGTCCCATTTCTCTTTGAATAATAATCTTGCCTAATAGATCTACACTCACCTTTGGTAGTTCTGCAATCCTAATATCCCCCTCCTCTGTGAGAAAGTATCTCTGCCATGCCTTCACTCTTGCAAGTTAATAGAATTCTAAGTTTATCCTTGGTGCCATGGTCACAGATTGTGAAACCATCAGTTGCTGTTTCATACATTTTGCACAGTAGTCCCTTTTTGTTTTGGCTATAGCTGTTTTTAATAGTGACATTCATTTTTTAAAATGTTTGTTTGGGGACAGGGAGAAACTAGTCTCATCTCTCTCTCTCCTCTTCCAGGCTGTGTTTAACTTGACGAGAGAGATTTTCAGTGAGATTTTTGCCGAAGACCCCAATGCCAGCCAGCCCCCATGGATGAAGCCCAGCAGGATTAGCTCTGCTTATTACAGACGAGTGAGGAACCCACAGGATATCAATGAAGTGAAGGTAATGACTCCATGTAATTGTCTTGTCCCACTTGTCAGAAATAATGTACAAAGTATGCTGGTTTGAGCGGAGTTATATAGACTGAGGGAACCCTATTCTCCAATTCCAAAACACGGTAGTAATAAATCTTGAGCTGTCAGCCGTGGCTCAGTAGGTAGCGATCTCTCCTCTGAGTAGTGGGTTAAAGTCCCACTCCGAAGACTTGAGCACAAAGTCCCAGTGCAGTACTGAGGAGGTGCTGCACTGTTGGAGCTGACTTCTTTCGGATGAGGCTGTAATGAAATATGTCATTCATCAGACTCTGTAGTTAACTACATATATTGTATTGCCTGCTCCGGTGCTTTACCTTGTATTGTGTATAGTGGACCGCCCCCTTACATAAAAGATCCTGTGGCACTATTTTGAAGAAAAGCAGGGGAAGTTCTCCTGGTGTCCTGGCCAATATTTATCCCTGAACCAACACCACTAAAACAGATTATCTGACCATTATCTCATTTGTGGGATCTTGCTGTGCAAGAATTGGCTGCTGCTTTTTTTCCCTACATTACAACAGTGGCTATACTTCAAAAGTACTTAATTGGTGTAAAGCACTTTGGGACACAGTGAGATTGTGAAAGGCGCTGTATAATTGCACATTCTTTTCTTTCTTTACTTCCCAACTGAGGTTAAGCTGCATATCAGGAGCAATGGTTAAAAAGTATCAACCAGCCTATAGATCAGATTCTTCAATTTATTATTTTTGGTGTTTTAACCTTCAGGCTCATGAAGGTATTGGTGTAGAACACTTGCAGGTTTACCTGCAGAGTTGATGTATGTTTACACACCAGCTTTAGTGTTGCAGCAAAGCAGTTTCTGCTTCTCTGTGACACAGAAGTTGGAATGCATGTTAGAACCCTCCTCCCAGTAGCTCAGAGTTTCAAACCCACGCTGCGGACTCCTTACCACAGTGTAAAGCCAGCTTCGGTTCCAGCCTTGTTTCCCTTTATGCGCAGCCACGTGATGTGACCTGTTAAACTTTGCAGTGAGGGACTGAGAATGGGCATGTGCAAATCAGCTCTCCATACCCAAAGCAAACTAGAGAGCAGGGTGCTTCCTTTACTTTACTTTGTCTCTTTATAAACCGCCCCCGATGCTTCATCAGTTCGAACCGTCCCATTTCCCACACCAGTCTTTGTGGGGTCTCTCCTACCATCTGGCTGTGTTACAGAACATAAACCTACCGGAAGCTCTGCAGCTTGTGTCGCAGGAGGCCATGTCCCAGCGGGCAGGTGGGACAGTATTCAGTCTCAAAGGCTTGACACCCCCGTCTGTTAAACTGAGAAGTGATTTCAATCCCCAGCCCTTCCTGATGGGCTGGGTCCCCTGTATGAGCCCAGTTCAGCCCCACCGTTTATTGCAAGACTTCCCATAGTTCCAATTTCGAGTCTTCTGCCTACCACTTTATTAAAAATGCGACTTTCTAGGAATCCGATGGAACCAAGGATTACTTCATAGCAGACGCTGTTGGCAAAATGAAGTGCTGTACCATTTTTATAGACTGAATCGATAAATATTCATCTCCCAGCCTAGGTCTTAAGTCAAGGTAAAGTGTAAAAGATAAGTCAAACCTTTTCATCAATCTGACTTTATTTTAATGAACAGCTCCTCTGGGGATGTTGCACATTGCTTTAAACCTCAGTTGCTCTGTGGGCAGGCCTAGATTCATACCTGCTCTTGGATTTCTCTGATAGTTTAGATTAAGATTAGGGTTTCAGGCATTTATTTTTGACAACTTTTTGTCTACCCAAAATTCAGTCTCTGCTTTGATTATTTTTCTCCAGTTTTAAATAGAAGTCACAAATTGGATCAAAATGGGGAAAACACAAAGCCCCGAGTATCAAACTCTGTGCTGTGCAGACCTGTGAGAGGGTGGCAGGGTTGCGGGCTGTTTTGTGGGTGTGGTTAGGGTGTGTGCAGCAGCTGCCATTTCTCCTGTGCTTCTGTCCGCAGACCTTCATTTCCAACGAGGTCCTGAAGTTGTTTGGATTCAGAAAAGAACAAAACCACAAGACAGACTGGCAGAAGATGATGAAATTTGGCAGGAAAAAACGTGACCGAGTTGACCACATTCTGGTAAGTCCTTCAGTTCAGGAGTAGTTTACAATCTACATTAATAACTTGGATGAAGGGACCGAGTGTAATGTAGCCAAGTTTGCGGATGATACAAAGATGGGTGGGAAAGCAAGTTGTGCAGAGGACTCAAAGAACCTGCAAAGGGATATAGACTGGCTAAGTGAATCGGCAAACATTTGGCAGATGGCGTATAATGTGGAAAAGTACGAGATTATACACTTTGGCAGGAAAAATAAAAAAGCAAATTATTTAAATGGAGAGAGATTACAAAATGCTACAGTTCAGAGGGACCTGGGGGGTCCTTGTGCATGAAACACAAAAAGTTAGCATGCAGGTACAGCAAGTAATCAAAATGGAATGTTGGCCTTTATTTCAAGGGGGTTGGAGTATAAAAACAGGGAAGTCCTGCTACAACTGTACAGGGTATTGGTGAGACCACACCTTGAGTACTGCGTACAGTTTTAGTCTCCTTATTTAAGGAAGGATATACTTGCTTTGGAGGCAGTTCAGAAACGATTCACTAGGTTAATTCTAGAGATGAGGGGGTTGACTTATGAGGAAAGGTTGAGCAGGCTGGGCCTATACTCATTGGAATTTAGAAGAATGAGAGGTGATCTTATTGAAACATAAGATACTGAGGGGGCTCGACAAGGTTGATGCAGAGAGGATGTTTCCCCTCATGGGGAAATCTAGAACTCGGGGGCACAGTTTCAGAATAAAGGGTCGCCCTTTTAGAACTGAGATGAGTAATTTCTTCTGAGGGTTGTAAATCTGTGGAATTCTCTGCCCCAGAGAGCTGTGGAGGCTGGGTCATTAAATACATTTAAGGTGGAGATGACAGATTTTTGCAAGATAAGGGAGTGAAGGGTTATGGGGAGCGGGTGGGGAAGTGGCTTTGAGCCCAAGATCAGCCATGATCATCTTGAATGGCGGAGCAGGCTCGAGGGGCCAAGTGACCTAATCATGCTCCTATTTCTTATGTTCTTAGTTCTGTTTTATATAGTCCCATTACACCACGATCATAAACTCTCCTCACCGTGCAAGTGAGCTCTGCCTTATTTTAAATGGCGCAGGGTTTTGGCTGTGGCTTCCTGCCTGGCTATCCTGCTTTCACTTTCAAATTGATTTGGAAACTTGAGAACCTTTCAGTATTTCTCAGGGGTTAGCAGTGTGTAACCCCACGACATCTGCCACCTAGAAGGATAAGGGCAGCAGGTGCACGAGAACACCATCACCTCCAAGTCATGCACCATCCTGACTTGGTCATGTATCGCCGTTCCTTTATAGTCACTGGGTCAAAATCCTGGAACTCCCTACCTTGCAGCACTGTGGGAGCACCTTCACCACACGGGACTACAGCGGTTTAAGAAAAAGACCCACCATCATCATCTCGAGCAACTCGGAACAGACAATAATTTGCCAGCCTTGCCAGTGATGCCCACATCCCCAGCATGAATTTTTACCAAGTTGGTGCTTAAATCAACTAAAAATCAAATTCTTCCTTCTGTTTTTCTTTCCTCCTTGGGTCGAGCACTTCTGGGTCCTGTGTAGCACGCACTAGACACAGACTGAAGCTCTCTGTGCTCTGCCTCAGAAGAGCAACTCCTGTTACAGCAGCGTAATCTTATCCATTTCCCACTCCAGGCATCTGTATGGCCACCCTGAGTGACTTTGCCATTGCTGAGTAGTTTGCGTTCTGGACCAGTATCCTCCAGGATCACCCAAGCTCTTTCTGTCCGAGACCCTATTGCCAGCAGGGAGAAAGGAGCCCATTATCTGGCTTATTGGGCTAAATTTGATCCCCAAGTTCCAGAGAAACGTGCACCACTCCATCCATATTTTAATCTCATGTATGATATAGTG
The DNA here is from genome assembly GCF_052327205.1 of Somniosus microcephalus. Lineage (NCBI taxonomy): Eukaryota > Metazoa > Chordata > Chondrichthyes > Squaliformes > Somniosidae > Somniosus > Somniosus microcephalus. Next base: position 213,419,337 of record NC_140989.1, on the reverse strand, counting down.
ATCTACTCTGAATAAGATTAAATTTGAGGAATCATGTTGTTCAGAGATCTAGTGCCTCAAATATCATTCCTATTCCAATTTGATGAGCAGTTGTTTCTGTCAATGTGCCATTTAGGGAGGAAACTAAGAGTGGCTATTGAATGATCGTGCTATAATTCAAGAGCAGTATATTGATAAAATTCCACCCAACCACCCACAGTACTCTAGGTGACCGAGCAGTACTGGCCGCACTGGGACAGCACCACCTGGACTGACCGACACTCCCAAGCTACGGTTGCACGTGCAGGGAACCAACTTAAAGGAGGAACGTGCAGTTCACCTGCGTTTACCATCTTTTTCCCCTGCTGATGGTGTTCCTTCTTAGGCGTGCTTGACTAGAAAAAAGCCACACGGATTGGCTGTAATGCTGGACGTCTTGACACTCGACCTCCGTGTCTTGAACAGCTGTACTGCTGGAATCAAATTCAAAAGAATCGAGGGACAGGAGGAGACCATTCAGTCCCTTCAACCTGTTCCACCATTCAATTAGATCATGGCTGATCTGTACCTTAATGCTGTCTACCCTCGCCTTGGTTCTGTAACCTTTAATACCCTTTCCTGGAGGGGGAGGATGAACATCCACCTGTCGTGCTGCATATAGGTACCAACGATATAGGTAAAAAATGGGATGTGGTCCTAAAAGCTGAATATAGGGAGTTAGGAGGTAAATTATAAAATAGGACCTCAAAGGTAGTAATCCCAGGATTGCTACCAGTGCCACGTGCTAGTCAGAGTAGAAATAGAAGGATATTTCAGATGAATACGTGGCGAGAGGAACGGTGCAAGGGGGAGGGATTCAAGTTCCTGGGACATTGGAACCGGTTCTGGGGGAGGTGGGACCAGTACAAACTGGACGGTTTGCAGCTGGGCAGGACCGGGACCGATGTCCTAGGGGGGAGTGTTTGCTAGTGCTGTTGAGGGTTTAAACTAAAATGGCAGGGGGTTGGGAACTTGTGCAGAGGGACAGGAAAGGGAAGCAAGAATAGAAGCAAAAGACGGGAAGGAGAAAAGCAGAAGTGGAAGGCAGAGAAATCAATGGTGTAAATCAAACCGGGCCACAGTAAATAATAATTCTAAAAGGACTAAGTGTTAAAAAAACAAGCCTGAAGGATATAATTGGGATTACGGAAACATGGCTCCAGGGTGACCAAGGCTGGGAATTCAACATCCAGGCGTATTCAATATTCAGGAAGGACAGGCAAAAAGGAAAAGGAGGTGGGGTAGCATTGCTGGTTAAAGAGGAGATTAACACAATAGTAAGGAAGGATATTGGCTCTGATGATGTGGAATCTGTATGGGTAGAGCCGAGAAATGCCATGGGGCAGAAAACGTTAGTGGGAGTTGTATACAGACCCCCAAACAGTAATGCTGAGGTTGGGGATGGCATTAAACGAGAAATTAGAGAGGCATGCAATAAAGGCACAGCAGTTATGGGTGACTTTAATCTACATATAGATTGGGCTAACCAAATTAGTAACAATACTGTGGAGGAGGAATTCCTAGAGTGTATACGGGATGGTTTCCTGGACCAATATGTCGAGGAACCAACTAGAGATCAGGCCATCTTAGACTGGGTATTATGTAATGAGAAAGGATTGATTAGCAATCTTGTTGTGCGAGGCCCCTTGGGGAGGAGCGATCATAATATGATAGAATTCTTCATTAAGATGGAGAGTGAAGTAGTTGACTCAGAGACTAGGGTCCTGAATTTAAATAAAGGAAACTACGATGGTATGAGGCGCGAGTTGGCTAAGATGGATTGGGGAACATTACTTCAAGGGTTGATGGTGGATAGGCAATGGCAAACATTTAAAGATCGCATGGATGAACTACAGAATGTGTTCATCCCTGTCTGGCATAAAAATAAAACAAAAATGGTGGCGCAACCGTGGCTAACGAGGGAAATTAGGGATAGCATAAGATCCAAGGAGAGGACATATAAATTGGCCAGAAAAAGCAGCAAACCTGAGGATTTGGAGCAGTTTAGGATTCAACAAAGGAGGACAAAGGGATTAATTAAGAAAGGGAAAACAGAATATGAGAGTAAGCTTGCTGGGAACATAAAAACTGACTGTAAAAGCTTCTATAGATATGTGAAGAGAAAAAGATTGGTGAAGTCAAGCGTAGGTCCCTTGCAGTCAGAATCAGGGGAATTTATAATGGGGAGCAAAGAAATGACTGACCAATTAAATACATACTTTGGTTCTGTCTTCACAAAGGAGGACACAAATAACTTCCCAGAGATGTCGGGGGACATAGGGTCTAATGAGAGGGAGGAACTGAATGAAATCAGTATTTGTAGGGAAAGTGCTAGGTACCAGAAAACAAACACAATCTCTCTTGTCTGTGTTCTTGCAGGTCCAGGAGCTTCACGAGGAAGAAGCTCAGTGGGTGAATTATGATGAGGATGAGCTATGTGTGAAGATGCAGTTGGCGGATGGGATTTTTGATGCCCTGATAAAAGACACAATAAACGTACTGAATCAGATTCAGGAGAAACAGTCAAAGCTCATACCATCCTAACACTGGCCATGCCATCACCTGACTGATGGACTACAGAAGGAAGCCAGGCTTGTGCCTCCTTTGTCAAGAGAGTCGGCGAGCCGAGGGGAGTCAACCTTCAGCCTCGGAACCCATCCCACCGATCGGGTCATGTCATCTGGCGTGGGGTTTCCTCAATGAGTAGATGCTTTGGGGTACTGAACCTGTTCTAGAGTGGGTCGACAGGCAGCATGTGGATACCAGAAGTGCCAATGTTTTCCCCCTTCTATTTATACCCGCCCTTATCCCATTTATTTATCCAAACAGTAGCATAGACTTGAATTCCGAGAAGTTTGCACATTCATTTTTTTCCCCCTCTTGCATTTACGCCTATGTTTACCTTTTTATAAAATGTAACTGTGTATCGTGAGGTGCTATGGTATGTGTTTAGTGTACGCTAACTCAGTGTGAGTTGAATCCAACGATGGCCGATATCATACATTGAGATTGATTGAGCACTACCTCCGAGCTAGGAGTATATCTGCATGATTGAAGTGGAGGACAAAAAGATTGTTTGAGGTAGAAAAGTGCTTCTTACTTCATTACTATAACTCTTGATTTGTTTGTTTTGGTTTTAAGTTATTTCAGAAGGAGGAAAGTCACTTTTTATTCAATTAAACAGGCTCTGTTGTTCACATTATTTCTGGGGAAATGTCGCACGATTTGTGTGGCCTTTGAGATCACTCAAGTTGATTCAGGAGCTGCTTTTTTTTTAAAAGATAATTCGGGTCACAACACCCTGGTTTCTTGAAGTTGATCAGTGCAGTGGTTGTATTCTTTGTACTCATTTATACTCTGTGAAGCAATGGTAAAACTTATGAGCCTGAAGAAAAATCCCTGGGGGTGTCTGTCCCTTTCAGGGGTTCTGACCAGAAGCCACCTAGTGATAACCAACCCACGTTTATAAGACTGCCCCCACTCTCTGATGGCAATATCTTCCCTCCATCAGTTGTATTGGGTGCTGCTCCTATCCAAGTGTATATGCTCTAATGTTCTGCCAATGCCTCTGGTCAAGTTTTCAAGTACCTCTGCTATTTCTGCCAGCTACTGGGGGCCCCTCGAGGCAGTCCTACGTGTGACAAGAAGTCTTCAGTCATTAAAAATTAGATAAGCTGGATCTCTGATTCTCGTCCTTGAGCTACTTGCCCCACCCAGCCACCAAAACAGAAGCCCCCTGATCTCGTTGCACTGAGATTAGCCCTTGGCACCTCGCCACAGTGCCCAAGATCAACGACGTGTGGATATAACCGAATAAGGGAGGTAAATTGCTTTCCATGTTGCCATCCTTGTTCTTGAGTTGAGTTGTACTCCACATGCCCACTTTACCACTCTCCACTTGGGGATTTTTCCTTGGGCATTGCATTGGCCTGGCTTGCCCATGTAATTGAGTTTTAGCGCTACAGTAAGTGAGGACAATCTCTGTTTGACAGAGGGCGCGAGATGCTGTAAATGTGAGCGGCTGAGAAACACCAGTTTTAACTTGTTGCGGTTTTCTCTGTACCTCGCTGAGGTGATAGTGGTATTTCTCAGCCTCTCACTCCAGCAAAGCTCACTCACGAGCAGGAGTCCTGGCTGATTTTTTTTTTCTGCCTTTCATAACCCTGGGGTCTGTGAGGCTTGCCCTCGAACAATTAAGATTCAGCAGCTCACCGTACTCACTGGAGGACGTTAATTATTTTAATCAGCTGCTGTGTGATCCAGATTGTGTTTGGGTATAGTTATTCCTGTTGCGTATAGTTTTAGTGCTAAGTAAATTCATCCTTGCCTGTCTCATTGTCGGACTTGGCGCACCTATTTCAGGAGAGCAAATGGTTTCTCCTCTTTCCCCCACTGCCCCACCCCCACCCCCTTCTGCTCCCTCTTTTACTGGCTCCTTTATTTTACAGACTGGCCACAGATCACAATAATGTTCACTGGAGATCAACATACTGTGAGAATCAAAGCACAACAATCGGCCAGACCAGAGCCACAGGTTTCCAGCTGTAGATCGGAGTGTAATTTCTATCGGCGGAGCAGGGTTCTCTGTAAATGGCGAAAATGGAGCTTAAAGGAGGATCATTTTCTTTTGAGCAAAAAAATAATGGAATTTGTAAATCGGGGGGAAGTTTCTTTGAAGTGTAACTTCAGCACTGCAGTGATTACGCGGAGCTTTAACACTTTATAGCAGTGAGGTTTTCCGTGTGTGATGGAAGCCTTGAAACCGAGGTGAAAGATGTCAGCTGAGCAGAGGGAAGCCTGCCCATTGATGTGAGGTGTTCACGATACAATTGTGAAGGATTGGTCTGGTCACTGTGTAGTGAACGCATAAACACCTTTAACCATGCCGCTACTTGGCAACCAAGCCAGTTCTCTCTCCCTGTATGTTGGGCCTGTCTTCTGTTTGTTACAAAATATTAGCCAGATATCTACTTGCTGGTTTAATGTGGTCACCCTCAGACCATTGCCTTAACCCACATTGGCTACAATACTGATAGTTGGTCAAGTACTGCTAGGTTTGCAACTGGGCTGTATTGGAGTAAAGGTTATTTCACTGTGATTCTGGATAAGACCACATTTCTCTCTCTCTCGTAATTAGCCGTGTACCAAAGGAGCTGAGGCAGCATTGCAAACATGCTTCTGACCAAATTGGTTGCTGCTAACCAGGAGCGCCACCTTCACATACTAATGGGGCAGCACAGGCTGTCCCTTCAGATACAGGGCGAAACGCAAACCGCAGCATCCAAGCCAAGCACTGACAAACACAACTTGCTCACCAACTAGTGTTCTAATCCTCAGCCTGTTCGGGGATGTTGTGACCAGTTTATCCATAGGGCTTGAGTTTAAAATGGTTGCCTTAGTTACTTATATACTTGAGAAAGCCAGTACTGTGTATTGTTCAGCACAAGTGCTGGGCTGCTCGACGACACAAAAAAAGAGAATGAAACCTATTTATTAAGAACTTGAAGTTCAAATGCTGCTGTGCTCAGTGCTGTAGTGGACCGGTCTCCCCATTACATTGTGCCCAGTCTCTCAAAATATACTGGGTAGACAAATACAAGGAGACTTGCCTATGTGTACTGTACAGTGCAGAGTTACACGGAGTACTTGTATAGTGTGTGTGTAAATACTGGCTGAGCATTCCTATTTGAGGTAATTCCCTTCCCTTTTGTAATTTTTGGGGAAGGGGGTGACGTGTGTAGTATGGAAATGTAAAATAATGGGTTTTTCTCTCTATACATATCTGTATATATATTTGATAAATTGACATTAATACTTAAGAATTTTGTAAATAAACCTTTACTGATTCATAAATGGCTTTGATTTTGCGTCATTTCATTTACATGGTGAGATGTGAAGTTGGAGGGATTTCTTTTACTGATTTGCATTGTAACTTGCGTCTCTTACCCCGGGAGCCTTGCATGGATTGGAATCCTACCTCCTCTAAGTTGGATTTTAGGTGCTGAAGTGACAGATTCTATCTAATCAAACACTGGTGCTTTTATTCAACAGACTCTTGTGGAAAAAGCAGAAAGAAATCCTGTTCTTTGTGTCCTCTTGCCTGTTCTACCACATTTTGTGTGTAACTTCTCTCCTGAATGGACTGGCTCTAATTTTAAGGTTATGTCCCCTTGTCCTGGACACCCCAACCAGCAGAGAATGTTACTATCTACCCGATCAATTCCTTTCATAGAAACATAGAAGATAGGAGCAGGAGTAGGCCATTCGGCCCCTCGAGCCTGCTCCGCCATTCGATGAGATCATGGCTGATCATCCAAATTCAGTACCCTGTCCCTGCCTTCTCCCCATATCCCTTGATACCTTTAGCTCTAAGAAATATATCTAACTCCTTCTTGAATATATTTAAAGACTTGGCCTCAACTGCCCTCTGTGGTAGAGAATTCCACAGGTTCACCACTCTCTGGGTGAAGAAATTCTTCCTCATCTCTGTCCTAAATGGTTTACCCCTTATCCTTAGACTATGACCCCTGGTTCTGGACTCTCCAACGATCGGGAACATTCTACCTGCATCTAGTTTGTCCAGACCTGTCAGAATTTTATAAGTTTCGATGAGATCCCCTCTCATTCTTCTCAACTCCAGCGAGTATAAGCCCAATCGACCCAATCTCTCCTCGTACGTCATTCCTGCCATCCCAGGGATCAGCCTTGTGAATCTTCGCTGAACTCCTTCCATGGCAAGAGCATCCTTCCTGAGATAAGGCAACCAAAACTGCACACAGTACTCAAGGTGTGGTCTCATCAAGGCCCTGTACAACTGCAGCATGACATCCTTGCTCCTGTACTCAAACTCTTTCGCTATGAAGGCCAACATACCATTTGCCTTCTTCACCGCCTGCTGCACCTGCATGCTTACCTTCAGCGACTGGTGCACAAGGACACCCAGGTCTCGTTGCACTTCCCCTTCTCCCAATCTATTCCCATTCAGATAATAGTCTGTCTTTCTGTTTTTGACACCAAAGTGGATAACCTCACATTTATCCACGTTATATTGCATCTGCCCAATCACCCAACCTGTCCAAATCATCCTGGAGTTTCTCGGTATCCTCTTCGCAGCACACACGCCCACCCAGCTTTGTGTCGTCTGCAAATTTGGAGATATTACATCCAATTCCCTCGTCCAGATCATTAATATATATAGTGAACAGCTGGGGTCCTAGGACCAATCCTTGCGGTACCCCACTAGTCACTGCCTGCCACTCTGAAAACGACCCGTTTATTCCAACTCTTTGCTTTCTGTCCGCCAACCAGTTCTCTATCCAAGTCAATACCTTGCCCCCAATCCCATGTGCCCTAATTTTGCACGCTAATCTCTTATGCGGGACCTTATCGAAAGCCTTCTGAAAGTCCAAATACACCACATCCACTGGTTCTCCCTTATCTATTTTACCAGTTACATCCTCAAAAAATTCCAGTAGATTAGTCAAGCACGATTTACCTTTTTGTAAATCCATGTTGACTTTGTCCGATCCTGTCACTGTTTTCCAAGTGCTCAGCTATTACATCCTTTATAATGGATGATGTAAGCCCCCAAAGTGCGGACCAAGTGATATACAAGGTCGACGACACCGGCTTGTTGTAAGAAAGACAGACCCAATAATTGAAGTCAAAACGGTTTATTCAGGCCTAGGGAGCTATGGCTCTTGCGTCCCAACACAAGGCTCCGACTCCACCGAATCTCTTGAGGTTCACACAGTTATACACATTTTCCGAGACCTCCTACTCTAGAGGTCCAATCGATTTTAAAGTCTATACATTAATCACTAACTAGGTGTGTCTAACTTATACAAGGTAGCCTATAACAAGTTTCACTTTTCACTGCAGGGGCCTGTAGACCCTCTGATTTCTTGGAAATGAGTCATCCAGGACATGTGATTTCTGAGAAACGAGTCATTCTCTCTCTTGACCACTACTAAGTTTCTTTTTTCCAGAAAAGGGTTCTGTCAGTGTCTCTTTTTGTAAGTTTCATCTTTCTAAACTGGTATGGTCATTTCTGCAATTAAACATAGGATAATTAGTACATTTCATCTTTACACATTTTGCTGCCGCAATTGCGTTCTACTAAATGTGCCCTGTTACGCTCATTTTTAAATCTTACTTCAATGGACTCTAGCATTTTCCCTACTACCGATGTCAGGCTAACTGGTCTGTAATTCCCCGCTTTCTCTCTACCACCCTTTTTGAATAGTGGGGTAACATTAGCTACCCTCCAATCCATGGGTACAGTTCCAGATTCCAGCGAATTTTGGAAGATGATCAGCAATGCATCTACTATTTCTAGGGCCACCTCCTTAAGTACCCTAGGATGTAGATTATCAGGCCCTGGGGATTTATCAGCCTTCAATCCCGTCAATTTCCCTAACACCATTTCCCTACAAATACTGATTTCTTTCAGTTCCTCCCGCTCATCAGACCCTATGTTCTCCAACATCTCTGGGAGGTTATTTGTGTCCTCCTTTGTGAAGACAGAACCAAAATATGCATTTAATTGGTCAGCCATTTCTTTGTTCCCCATTATAACTTCCCCTGCTTCTGACTGCAAGGGAGCTACACTTGATTTCATTAATCTTTTTCTCTTCACATATCTATAAAAGCTCTTAGTCAGTTTTTATGTTCCCGGCAAGCTTATAAGCTTTTCATATTCTATTTTCCACTTCTTAATTAATCCCTTTGTCCTCCTTTGTTGAATCCTAAACTGCTCCCAATCCTCAGGGTTACCGCTTTTTCTGGCCAATTTATATGCCCTCTCCTTGGATCTTATGCTATCCCTAACTTTCCTTGTTAGCCACGGTTGAGTCACCCTTTTTGTTTTATTCTTATCCCAAACTGGGATGAACAACTTCTGTAGTTCATCCATGCAGTCTTTGAATGTTTGCCATTGCCTATCCACCGTCAACCCTTTGAGTGACATTCCCCAATCAATCCTACCCAATTTGCGCCTCATACCATCGTAGTTTCCTTTATTTAAATTCAGGACCCTTGTCTCCGAGTCAACTACTTCACTCTCCATCCTAATGAAGAATTCTATCTCATTATTATCGCTCTGACCCAAGGAGCCTCATACAACAAGATTGCTAATTAATCCTCTCTCTTTACATAATACCCAGTCTAAGATGGCCTGATCTCTGGTTGGTTCCTTGACATATTGTTCCAGAAAACCATCCCGTAAACATTCTAGGAATTCCTCCTCCACAGTATTTTTACTAATTTGGTTAGCCCAATCTATATGTAAATTAAAGTCACCCATGATGACTGCTGTGCCCTTACTGCATGCTTCTCTAATTTCCCTTTTAATGCCATCCCCAACCTCCGTATTACTATTTGGAGGTCTATATACCACTCCCACTAACGTTTTCTGCCCCTTGATATTTCTCAGTTCCACCCATACAGATTCCGCATCATCAGAGTTAATATCCTTCCTTTCAATTGTGTTAATCCCCTCTTTAACCAGCAATGCCACCCCACCTCCCTTTCTTTTTTGCCTATCCTTCCTAAATATTGAATACCCCTGGATGTTGAGTTCCCAGCCTTGGCCACCCTGGAGTCATGTTTCTGTAATCCCAATCAAATCATCTTAATTTACCTCTATTTGCGCAGCTAATTCATCCACCTTGTTCCAAATGCTCCTTGCATTAAGACACAAAGCCTTCAGGCTTGTTTTTTTAACGCTCTCAGACCTATATGAATTATTATTTACTGTGACCATGTTTGATTTAAACCGTTGAGTTCTTTGCCTTCTAATTTTGTTTTTCTCCTTCCTGTCTTTTGCTTTTTTCCTTGTTTCCCTTTCCTCTGTCTCCCTGCTCAGGTTCCCAACCGCCTGCTGTTATGTTCATTAATAATTAGACATTCTTATTATGAACACAGCTAGCTTCTAGCTAGTTATTTATTCAGTACACGTTCTCTAGGTACAGTATCTGTAGAGGCTTCCATGTGTGCTCCTGTGTGCAGGCTGCCATCTTGACTGTTGCCTTCTGGGTTGCCTAGTGCCTCATGGGTAATGTAGTCTTAAACATACAGCTATATACAGCTCTACACAGCTCCACCGAGTGTCCACTATAGAGTGACATGCTATTGATCACTACATCCCCCTTTGAGGTTTAACAAAATCAATATCAATCAACTTTCAAGAAAACAATAAAGATAATATCAGTAACACTTTTGTTAGTGCTCTATAAACATAAACATTTTCAAAACAGTCAACACATTTTCAAAGCTTTACATTGTACTCAAAGATTAAGTCTATCAGGCTCTTTTACTTCACGTGTGGATCTTCTCAACACGGGTAAGTCTGATGTGTCTTCATGAGACTGTTCTGGCGGTGAATGACAAGATGCAGTTGCGGCATTGTCATCAATCTGGTCTTGAATAGTCTCTTGTGTTTTTAGGAGGGAACGGCGGTTCCTCCTGAGAATCTGTCCTTCCTCAGTTCTAACAGTGTATGACCTTGGTCCTACTTCCTCAAGAACTGTAGCTTTCCTGTTCCATGCATCTGGATCCTCAATCCTGACAACATCATCCTTTGTCAATGGTTTTAGAGTTTTGGATGACTTGTCATAGTATGATTTCTGTTTCAGCTTTAACAGTTGAAGTCTCTGTCTCAGTTCCTCACTTTGCTGTTCTTTTGCACAGCAGGGTAGCGTGGTGCGCAACTTGTGACCCATTAGTAGTTCAGGTGAAGAACCACAGTCTAAAGGTGAGGCTCGGTAGCTCAGCAGGGCGAGATAAGGATCAGACTTGCTTTCTGTCGCTTTCTTCAGTAGCTGCTTGAGAACTTGAACACCTTTCTCTGCCTTACCATTTGACTGAGCATACAAAGGACTGGATGTGATGTGCTGAAAGTCATAATGTGCTGCAAACTGTTGCCACTCCTTACAGTTGAAGCACGGACCATTGTCGCTAACGGCAATCCTGGGAATTCCATGTCTGGCGAAGGTGGATTTCACATGCATTATGACACTGCTTGCTGTGGTGCTTGAGAGCAGCGCCATCTCAGGATAGTTAGAATAGTAGTCAATCACTATTAGATAGTCTTTACCATTTAAATGAAAAAGGTCCATACCAACTTTTTGCCATGCTGCTGTTGGTATGTCAGCTACTATCATTGGTTCCTTTGCTTGTTTGTTTTGGTGTTTCTGACATGTCTCACATTTGCCTATCATGTTCTCAATGTCCTTATTTATGCCAGGCCAATAAACAGTGTCTCTTGCTCTCCTTTTGCATTTTTCAATTCCGAGGTGTCCCTCATGAATCCTTTTGAGCATGTCTTGACGTAGAGCCTGTGGAATGACTATTCTGTTCTGTTTTAGTAATAGTCCACTTGCGACACTCAATTCTGACCTTGTGAAAATATTTTGGACAGGAACCTTTTGGCCAACCATGATGAGTGTTCTCTATTACTGTTTGTAATACTGTATATTTTACTGTTTCTTCTGCTATTTGCTTTGATTTTGTGTCTGACACGGGCAGCGCAGCAGTGACCATACTCACATGAACATCCATGTCTTCAGTAGAGCTCACATGACTCATTGTGGGTGCTCGGGATAGTGCATCTGCTAACACTATGTATTTGCCTGGTGTGTAGAACAGTTCAAAGTCATATCTTTGCAGCTTCATCATGAGTCGTTGAATCCTTGGAGACATCTCATTCAGGTTTTTTTTCATGATGGCAACCAGAGGGCTGTGGTCTGTCTCAACTGTGAAGGTGGGAAGTCCATATATGTAGCCATGAAGCTTTTCTAGTCCAACTACCAAGCCTAGACATTCCTTTTCAATCTGGGCGTATCGACACTCCGTATCAGTCATAGACCTGGAGGCATAGGCAACAGGCTTCCAATCTTCACCATCTGCTTGTAGCAAGACCGCACCTAGGCCATCTTTTGATGCATCCGTTGACACTTTGATTCTTTTTGTTGGGTCAAAGAAGGTGAGTACAGGTGTGGTTGTCAGCACTGTTTTGAGGTTTATCCACTCTTGTTCATGTCTTTCTGTCCATGCGAACTCATTTGTTTTATGTAGCAGGTCTCGCAGACAGGCTGTCTTGGCTGACAAGTTAGGAATGAACTTTCCAATGACGTTTATCATCCCCATGATGCGTAGCACTCCTTTTTTGTCAGTGGGTCGGGGCATTTTGAGTATGGCGTTTACTTTTTCCATATCTGGCTCTATTCCTTTACCAGATAGATTATCTCCTAGGAAAGTGAGTTCTGGACGCCAAACTGACACTTGGCTTTGTTGAGCTTCAGTCCATTCCGGCATATGCTCTGTAGCACTTTAGTCAGTCTCTCATTGTGTTCTTTCAATGTGGAGCCCCAGATGATAATGTCATCAACATAGACCCGAACTCCTTCCAGACCTTCAATTATGTGTTCCATCGCTCTATCAAAGATTTCAGATGCAGATATTATCCCGAAAGGCATTCTGAGGAAACAATACCTGCCAAATGGTGTGTTGAAGGCACAGTATTTGGTGCTCTCTTCATCCAGTTTTAGTTGCCAAAATCCTTGTGAGGCATCGAGCTTTGTAAAGTATCTGGCACCTGACATTTCACTGGTGATTTCTTCTCACTTGGGAATCTGGTAGTGTTCACGTTTTATGTTTGCATTTAAGTCCTTTGGATCCATGCATATTCTTAGATCATTGTTCTTTTTCTTTACACATACCATGGAGTTAACCCAGTCTGTTGGCTCTTCGACTTTCCTGATGACTCCTAGTGTGGTCATTCTGTCCAGTTCATTCTTGAGCCGGTCACGCAGGGGTGCTGGAACTCTTCGTGGAGCATGTACCACTGGCTGAGCATCCTGCTTTAGCTGGATCTTGTAAGTGAATGGTAGAACTCCAAATCCTTTGAACACATCCTGGAAATTATTCACTACAGAATCCACTGAGTCATCTGGTCTGCTTATGGCACAGCTTATACGGTAGACTCTTTTGACCAGTTCTAAGTCCTCACAAGCTTTGTCACCCAGTAGTGAATCAAGCCTTTCAGCCACAACAGAAAACATGAGATGATGCACTTTGTCTTTGACTGTCACTTTAAGTCTGCATACACCTAAGCTATCTATTTTCTGTCCATTATAGTCCTTCAGTAGTACTGACTTTTTCTGTATTTTGGGCTTTTCTTTCATATTGTTAATGTCACTCATACTGATTATGTTTGCTTTTGCCCCAGTGTCCAGTTTCAATGTAACTAATGCTCCATTTATCTGCAGTGGGATCATCCATTTGTCCTCTTTTACTGCATTAACTTTATGTTCAGCATTGTCTATTTCTGAGGGCTGCACATTTTCTGCATCTTTTTTGATATCGTCACGACACCATTCCTACAAAAAATGTCTCACTTACATCAGTGTCCTCAATCACATTAACTCGTTGCCCTTTCATCGTTTTTACTTTTGAAAAGCATTGTTTGGCAAAGTGATTCTTTCCATTACACTTCGTGCACATTTTTCCAAACGCTGGGCATTGTCTTAACTGGTGTTTGTAACCACAGCGTTTACAATTAAAAATGTCATCCTCCGATTGCTTTTCATTTCTGTTCTGCCCACGTTTCTTCCCCTTGTAGGACACAGCACCGACAGCAGCATTATCACTCATTACATTCGCATCATTATTGATTTCACTGAAAGTCTTCACGTGATTTCGAGCTAGCTCGCTGGCTTTGCATATTTTCACTGCATGTTCCAAATTTAGTTCGGTTTCTCTCAACAGACGTTCCCTGACTTTTTTATCATGAATACCAAACACAATCTGGTCACGAATCATGGATGCTTTGAGCTCAGAGAAATTAAATGTCTGTGCTTTCAGTTTCAGATCAGTTATAAAGCTAACAAAAGTCTCATTTTGTTGCTGTGTCCGAGAACGGAAGATGTATCTTTCATACGTCTCATTCTTTTTGGGAGAGCAATGTGCATCAAATTTTTTTAGCACATCTTCTAATTTTTCTCTGTTCTCCGCTGGATTAAATACAAATGTATTAAATACCTCTATCGCCTGTGGGCCTTGCAACCGTAAGCAGCAACGCTATCTTCCTTGCATCTGGCTTCGTACCGAATCCGATGGCTGCAATGTAGAGTTCGAATTGTTGTTTAAAAATCCGCCAATTGTAGTCGACATTTCCATCGAGATTCAAACCTCCTGGTGGCTTCAAATTCTCCATGTCGCTTTTCACAATTTTCAGCAGATCTTCACCACCCTGGTACCATGTTATGTTCATTAATAACTAGACATTCTTATTATGAACACAGCTAACTTCTAGCTAGTTATTTATTCAGTACACGTTCTCGAGGTACAGTATCTGTAGAGGCTTCCATGTGTGCTCCTGTGTGCAGGCTGCCATCTTGACTGTTGCCTTCTGGGTAGCCTAGTGCTTCATGGGTAATGTAGTCTTAAACATACAGCTATATACAGCTCTACAGAGTTCCACCTAGTGTCCACTATAGAATGACATGCTATTGATCACTACACCTGCCACTTTAGTTTAAACCCTCCCCAAAAGCACTAGCAAACACACCCCCTAGGACATCGGTCCCGGTCCTGCCCAGGTGCAAACCGTCCCGTTTGTACTGGTCCCACCTCTCCCAGAACCGGTTCCAATGTCCAAGGAATTTGAATCCCTCCCCCTTGCAGCATTCCTCTAGCCATGTATTCATTTGAAATCCTAAAAACCTAAATCAAATCAAATGTTTTAAAATCCTGGAAAAGTCACGAACTGAAGTGCTACTTGACTGGCTGGCCTCGCCCACTGCCTGCCCCTGTCAGCTGCTAGTGTGGCGGAGCCATCAAAGGACTCAGATCGTTTGTATATACAGTAATTCCTTTAACAACATGTTAGCTACAGTCTGTATCTTTATTTATGCTGTTTAACTGTACAGAGTGTGGTTACTTTAACAGCGCGGTTAAAACGTGATGACGTCACGACGTTCATCACGTGATCCCCCACTGGCAGGAAAACGTGATGACGTCATGACGTCAGACACAGGACTGCAGGGGCAGTCCTCGTGGAGCCTCCAGAGAGAGCAGACCTACATTCGATGTTATCCTGCAGTTTCTTCTTGAAGCCTGTTTGTTTCATTAAAGTTCATTTTGTTTGATCGCCTGAGTCAAACTCAGTCTTTTAGTTAGGAACCCACGTTCCTACATTGGTGACCCCCGACGACCGACATCAGTTTCCAGGCCGCAGGCACCACGCTCCTTTGCGACGTCTCCATGGGTGTTCCCCGACCTATCATGACAGTCGCATGGCGCCGGAAGGTGTTTGACGCCATACTCGGGTTGTCACACCCTGGTATGAAGGCTTCACAACGGCTAATGTCGGCGAAGTTCGTCTGGAAGGGTTTGCACCTCGATGTCCGTGACTGGGCCAACACCTGCGTGGTCTGCCAGAAGGCCAAAGTCCAGCGTCATGTAAAAGCTCCAGTGGCTACGTTCGCTGTTCTGGAGCGTCGTTTCAACCACGTGCATGTGGACCTTGTGGGGTCACTTCTGCCTTCTCATGGTTATACGCATCTCCTCACCATGGTGGACCGCACCACTAGGTGGCCAGAGGCAATTCCTTTGGTTTCCACCACTTCGGCAGACGTCGCTAGAGCTTTCATCTCCTGTTGGGTTGCTCGTTTCGGGGTACCAGCGGACATCTCTTCCAATCGCGAGCCACAATTTTCCTTGGAGCTTTGGAACGCTGTAGCTCAGGGGCTCGGCACCAAACTTCATCGCACCACCGCCTATCATCCACAGGCGAACGGCCTTTGCGAGCGATTCCACAGGTCGCTTAAAGCCGCCCTACAGGCCAGTCTTCAAGGTGCGGGATGGGTGGGCAGACTCCCATGGGTCCTTTTGGGTCTTCGTACGGTGCCCAAAGACGACCTGCAATCGTCCTCGGCCGAACTCGTTTATGGCCAGCCGCTCCGAGTACCAGGAGATTTCCTCCCTTCTCCCACAGAGCCATGGTCCGCCTCCCAGCAACTCGTCAGCCACCAGGAAGCGGCCAGATGCTTCGCTCCAGTGCCTACATCAAATCACGGCCTACAGAGCTCCCACGTGCCAGCGGAGCTGAAGAACGCCGAGTATGTATTTATCTGCCATGACGCTCGCCGGGATCCGCTCAAGCCCCCTTACACTGGTCCTTTCCGCGTCATCGAATCAGGAGATAAATCCTTTTCGGTCGACATCGGAGGAAAGCCGGATCACATTTCGGTGGACCGGTTGAAGCCGGCTCACCTGGACCTGGACCGCCCAGTCGTCGTCGCTCAACCGCCGAAACGTGGCCGACCAACCACAGCCGCCCGCCAGCTCATCCACACTCGCCCCGCCAGCTCGACCACCGTCCATCAGCTTCTTCTGCAGGGTTACTGAAGTCGCTCGGACAGACTTGTCAGGCCTCCTCGACGTCTCACTTTTGCTGTTAAAGACAATTTCTGGGGGGGCGCATGTGGCGGAGCCACCAAAGGACTCAGATCGTTTGTATATAATTCCTTTTAACAACATGTTAGCTACAGTCTGAGTCTGTATATTTATGCTGTTTAACTGTACAGAGTGTGGTTACTTTAACAGCGCGGCTAAAACGTGATGACGTCACGCCGTTCATCACGTGATCCCCCACTGGTGGGAAAACATGATGACGTCATGACGTCAGACACAGGACTGCAGGGGCAGTCCTCGTGGAGCCTCCAGAGAGAGCAGACCTACATTCGATGTTATCCTGCAGTTTCTTGTTAAAGCCTGTTTGTTTCATTAAAGTTAGTTTTGTTTGTGATGAAATATTCCATTCATCACTGCCTGTGATTGTGGTTGGTTTCAGGTTCCCCCTTACCATTGTATTGCCTGTGACTGTGGTTGGTTTCAGGTTTCTCCTCACCATTGTATTGTGTATTGGAATGTATGGAATGTGTTGTGTGTAGGGCTCCGCCCATACCTGGCCTCTATGTAAGCCAGCTCAGTCTGGCCTCACAGCCAATACTGCAGACCTCCAGGGAAGATACCTCTCTCCACTGCGTGTTATCTTCTAAGTTAATAAAAGCCTTGTTTTGTTTCGCTAACATCGAGTCTCGGGATTATTGAGGCACATCAATTTTATTAACTTATTTTTCAACACAATGGATCAACTCCTGAAACCCGAACGTTTGGATTTGGATCAGCATGCTCCGGACGCATCAGCACGCTTCAGACACTGGTTTATGTGTATGGAATTCTTCCTGGACAATTCCGCAGCCGTCAAAGACGCTACGGGCGCTGCGAGTATGAAACTCGGAATTCTGCGGAATTGGGTAAGCCACCGGGTTTACCGCCTCATCCAAGACGCCGACACGTACCTGGCCGCCTGCGACATCTTAAAGGCGCATTACCAGCAGCCTACGAATGAGGTGTATGCTAGGCATCTGCTCGCCACTCGCGCACAGCGACCTGGGGAATCGGTGGAGGAGTTCCTAGGCACCCTGAAAATGCTTGGCAAAGACTGCAAGTGCCGAGATGTAAAAGCCGCAGTGTACACCGACGAGCTTGTCCGCGATGCCTTTATTACAGGCCTCAGCTCCACTTACATCCGGCAAAGACTGCTGGAAAAAATGGGATTGCACCTGAAACCGGCTGCGGACACCGCGCGATCCCTGGATGTGGCCCAGAGAAACTCGGACGCCTACTCTTCAGCCCGCGCCGTCCACGCCGCCACGTGTGCACCAAGGGCGCCGCCATCTTGGAGGGCATCTTCCCCGCCCGGCAGCCCGACACCGTCGGGGCCCCGCTCTCCCCCCAGAAGCCCTACGACAGCCGCGACGCGTCAGGGACCCAACTGCTACTTCTGCGGGCAGCCAAAGCACACCAGAAACCTGTGCCCGGCGAAAGGCACCACCTGCTTTAAGTGCGGTAAGAAGGGGCACTTTGGGAAGGTGTGCAGAGGGAACCCCGCTGGAAAACCAAAACCCGCCACCGCCGCGTGTGCCCCGTGGGAGCGGCCATCTTGGACGCCATCTTGCCCGACCTCGTGGGGTCCGCCATCTTGTGAGCAGACAGCGCGGACGCCATCTTGTCTCGATCAGGGCCCTACAGTGGCATCGGTCACAGTGGACCAGACCAGGCCCCACCCGCTATCCAAATCAATGGTGGACATCGAGGTAAACGGGTGCGGGGTTAAATGTTTAATTGACAGTGGAAGCACGGAGAGTTTTATCCACCCGGAACTGGCACGACAACTCTCCCTAAAGGTGGTCCCTACTCGGGGTACCATCTCTATGGCTGATAAAACCCAGACATCGACCATTCTGGGTTACTGCACAGTACAATTGTCCGTTAACGGGACTGTATACGATAATTTTAAAGTATTAATCATGAAGAATCTATGCGCGAGCGTGATCTTGGGTCTGGATTTCCAGTGCAACCACCAAAGCATCACGCTCAAGTACGGTGGGTCCCAGCCGCCCCTCACAGTGTGCGGCCTGGCTACCCTGAAGGTAAAGCCGCCTTCGCTATTCGCGAACCTTACCCCTAACTGCCGGCCAATAGCGACCAAAAGCAGGAGGTACAGCTGGGAGGACAGGCGGTTTATCGCGACCGAGGTAGACAGGCTCCTGAAAGAGCGCATTATTGAATGCAGCAATAGCCCGTGGCGCGCCCAAGTGGTGGTGGTAAGGGGTAGCGAGAAGAAACGGATGGTGATCGACTATAGCCAAACGATCAACAGGTACACCCAACTAGACGCCTACCCGCTACCCCGCATATCAGAAATGGTGAACCAAATCGCCCAATACCGGGTGTTCTCCACCATCGACCTCAAGTCAGCGTACCACCAGCTCCCTATCAGACCAGAGGACCGCCCGTACACCGCCTTCGAGGCGAACGGACGCCTCTACCAATTCCTCAGAGTCCCCTTTGGGGTGACGAATGGGGTCTCGGTCTTCCAGAGGGAGATGGATCGCATGGTCGATGACCACCACTTGCAGGCAACCTTCCCCTACCTCAACAACGTCACCATCTGCGGTCACAACCAGCAGGATCACGACTCGAACCTCGAGAGGTTCCTGAAAACCGCACAAAAACTCAACCTCACCTACAATGAGGACAAGTGCGTTTTCAACACCACGCGCCTCTGCATACTAGGCAGCGTGGTGGAGAATGGGGAAATCGGACCAGACCCCGACCGATTGCGCCCCCTACGGGAGCTGCCCCTGCCCAACACTCCCAAAGCCCTGAAAAGGTGCCTGGGGTTATTTTCTTATTATTCCCAATGGGTCCCCAACTACTCCGACAAAGCCCGCCCCCTCTTGAAAGCATCCTCTTTTCCGCTCTCTGCTGAGGCCCATGCCGCCTTCAAAAGCATTAAGCAGGATATTGAGCGGGCCACGCTACAGGCAGTGGACGAGGACACTCCACTTCAAGTGGAAAGTGATGCGTCTGACTTTGCCTTGGCGGCCACCCTCAACCAGGCGGGGCGGCCCGTAGCTTTCTTCTCGAGGACCCTCCAAGGGCCCGAGATCAGACACTCCTCCGTGGAAAAGGAGGCCCAAGCCATCGTGGAGGCAGTGCGCCACTGGCGCCACTACCTAGCCGGCAAACGCTTCACCCTACTTACCGACCAGCGGTCGGTAGCGTTTATGTTCAATAATAAACAGAGGGGGAGGATCAAAAATGATAAGATTCTTAGGTGGCGGATCGAGCTCTCCACCTTCGAGTATGACATCATTTACCGGCCAGGGGCCCTTAACGAATCCCCAGATGCCCTCTCACGAGGGATGTGCGCCAGCGCCACCGGGGATCGGTTACAGACCCTCCACAACGACCTCTGCCACCCAGGGGTCACGCGGCTGTTCCACTTCATAAAGTCCCGCAACTTACCCTACTCGATTGAGGAAGTTCGGTCTCTGACCAGGAACTGCCGCACTTGCGCTGAGTGCAAGCCTCGGTTCTACCACCCTGATAGAGCCCACTTAATCAAAGCTACACGACCCTTTGAGCGGCTCAGCTTAGATTTCAAGGGCCCCCTCCCGTCCGTCGACCGCAATGTTTACTTCCTGAACATTGTGGACGAATACTCCCGGTTCCCATTCGCCTTCCCCTGCCCAGACATGACCAGCGCCACGGTCATTAAATGCCTCAACAGCCTGTTCTGCCTGTTCGGCATGCCGAGCTACATCCACACGGATAGGGGGGCGTCCTTCATGAGTGAAGAGCTACGCCAGTACATGCTGTCCAGGGGTATCGCCACGAGCCGTACCACCAGCTACAACCCCCGGGGTAACAGTCAAGTGGAGCGAGAGAACGGGACAGTATGGAAAGCAGTCACTCTAGCTCTGAGGACCAAGGGCCTCCCTATCTCCCGCTGGCAGGAAGTCCTCTCAGATGTGATCCATTCGATACGGTCGCTATTGTGTACTGCCACTAATGCCACGCCTCATGAACGAATGTTTAGCTTCCCCCGGAAATCCACCTCAGGCGTATCCATGCCGTCATGGCTCTCCACCCCGGGTCCGGTATTCGTGCGAAGGCATGTGAGGGGCCATAAGACGGACCCTCTCGTGGAGCCAGTGCACCTACTCCACGCCAACCCCCAATACGCGTATGTCCGGCACGCCGACGGAAGGGAGGACACCGTGTCAATAAAAGACGTCGCCCCAGCCGGTAACGACAACAACCACGGCAATAGCAGCAACAACGACCACAGCAACTCTTACCCACCCACTACTCTTTCATCACCCCCGGAAGAACATCGACCAACGGCACCCCCACCAACTACCCCTTCAACAACCCTGGCGGCACCCCCGGCAGAGACCCAGGAGGCCACCGGGGACACCCAGCCGACACCCGCGACACCACAACAGCCACGTCGGTCGCAGAGGACTACCAAACCCCCGAACAGACTAAATCTATAGAAGGGGTGAATGTGATGAAATATTCCATTCATCACTGCCTGTGATTGTGGTTGGTTTCAGGTTCCCCCTTACCATTGTATTGCCTGTGACTGTGGTTGGTTTCAGGTTTCTCCTCACCATTGTATTGTGTATTGGAATGTATGGAATGTGTTGTGTGTAGGGCTCCGCCCATACCTGGCCTCTATGTAAGCCAGCTCAGTCTGGCCTCACAGCCAGTACTGCAGACCTCCAGGGAAGATACCTCTCTCCACTGCGTGTTATCTTCTAAGTTAATAAAAGCCTTGTTTTGTTTCGCTAACATCGAGTCTCGGGATTATTGAGGCACATCAGTTTGATCACCTGAGTCGAACTCAGTCTTTTAGTTAGGAACCCACGTTCCTACATTGGGCCAATACAGATTGGCTTTGCCACCTGGGATGGCACATTCCTTTGCAGAAGTGCTCTTATCTAAAACCTTCACAGCCGTTCATACAGTGACCATTAAAAAAAACGCAATCTCCTGAACCTCAAACTTTAGAAGTTTTACAAAAATTCTCTCTCTCTCCCCCCCATCAAAATAAAGTCCCGCCGCCCCCCCCCTTAAAGGACGATCAATCAAGACGTATTATTGAGTTAACAATAACACGCCACTGGACTAAGATATTGGGTTAGAAAAGCATGGAAGCTTGTTACTAGGGCGCACTTACACATTCCTGTCTCACCCTTTCCCACTGGGCCGATGTTGAGTTCAACAGCGTCACAATCCCAGATATTGACACGTAAGAAACTAACAATTAGCCCACTCGCCCCTCTCTAAAGGCACACCTCTTGGTGGGGGGTATCCTATACACGCCTATCCTAACACTTCCAACCAAAAATGAGTGTCTCAGGTAAGATCACAACAAAGCTCTTTTGCTTGGTGTATAATTTCCCTTAACCTGCAGGGCGGCCTCATGTTCAACAATCTGTCGATTCATTGCGAATTATAGAAAGTTGCGGTTTTATTTTGAAATGCAGGGCCGTTTGTTGCATGAAGAATTTTTGTTTTTAAAGCATACATTCCACAAAAGGTCCTTGTTTTAGCTGGGTCTCAATGCCTTAGTCCCGATTAACCGCGGTTAGAGGTCAGTTGTTAGGGGCGGTGTTCCCTTGTTAAAGGGGAACCGACCCCGTCACTGTTTTGGAGCTGGTAAAGAACCCCACAAGGTGGTTTTGGGGGGTGGGGTGTGGAGGGCACCTCTCCCCTCCCTTAGTAACTTAGATCAAGGATTTTACTGATAATATATAAAACAGAAGGTGGGGGATTTACACCAGAGCTTCCAGTGACACCACGGATTGTTGTGACCCAACTTTCGAATCAGTTCGATTTCAGCCTTAAAATCACTCGCAGCCTCCTGGTTTGTGTGTTTGTTGGGGGCTGGGGATCCTGGTTTTGAGTCCGTGTCTTTTCTTCTACTGCGGAAGTGTCCCAATGATTGGGGTCTCTGTTCCCCAGTTTTCTCCCCTCCAGGGCTGCCAACTCAGGTTTGATCACATGACCTCCGGCCCCCCACGCTCCCGGCATTGGCCGCCAATCCTCGCGGTGCCTGCCCTTCCCAGGGCAATCGGAAAGCGAACAAACTGTTTATTCTTGACTGTCAGTCAAACAGTCTTTTTTTTTATCCCCCCCATCTCCAATATTTCTAGAACTAGCAAACAAAAGCGTTCAAAAAACCTTTCTTTTAAAAAAATTGTTTTTAAGGCCCCTGTAATTTTTCTCTTTTGCCTGCAGCAGTGTCCTGGAGATTAGTGTTTAATTCCTGGAGACTCCAGGGCAATCCTGAAGGGCTGGCGACCCTGCTCGCCTCTCTTGCTGGGGTACGAGCTCCATGGGCATCCATTGAACTCTGGCATTCCACCCAGGCTGTTCAACTTGGAGGGCTTCACAGTTCAGCCCCAATTTGCCATATTCACCTGACATTTGAGGGTCCCCCCAATTCTGGCCCCATGGGTTCAAAGGTGTCGGTTATCTAGAAAGTACGTTTGAAGCGGGTGAATCAGAATAAAGTGTCCCTCCGCACACACACACCATTTTCAGTGTTCCGCTGTCACCGACGATCAGAGTCTGGACCGCTTCCCAACAAATTTAGGTCATGACTCTGGAGCCTCTCGCTGTTATTCCATCCTCCTATAACCTGCAGGTTTTTAGAAACAAACATTTTACTTCCTTTTAGAAGGGGACCATTCAGCCCATTGTGCCTGTTCTGCCTCTTTGACAGAGCTATCTGATTAGTCCCACTTCTCTGCTCTTTCCCTGTAGCCCTGTAAATTTTCTCCCCTTCCAAATATCTATCTAACCCCCTTTTGAAAGTTATTATTTAATCTGCTTACCCCACCCTTTCAGGCAATGCATTCCAGATCATCATAACTCGCTACATAAAAAAATTCTCCTCGCCTCCCCTTGGTTCTTTTGCCAATTATCATAAATCCAGGTCCTCTGGTTACCGACCCTCCTGCCAGTGGAAACAGTTTCTCCCTATCTACTCTATCAAAACACTTCATAATTTTGAACACCTCTATTAAATCTCCCCTTAATCTTCTCTACTCTAAGGAGAACAATCCCAGCTTCTGTAGTCGTCTCCTCTAATTGACCACCTTTGATGGTGTCCCACATTATGGGCTTTTTCCGCTTTGACTTCTCGATGTAACAATGAGCTGGCTGTTAAGCCTGATGCCCGCTGTCCCTGATGAGGCAAAGAAGTTGCTTCACAATAGGTACTGACTGAGGGCATTGGATTGCCTGGAATCTCCAGGAATGAAGAATTAATCTCCTGGGCATTGCTGTGAGCATAAACCCAGGAGAAAGATCACAGTGGAGTTAAAAATAATTGTTTTTTTTCCCATTTTCTTTGAACACAGGTATATTAGCTATAAAAATATTTAAGAAGTCACACAACACCAGGTTATAGTCCTGGTGTTGTGTGACTTCTTACATTTGTCCACCCCAGTCCAACTCCGGCATCTCCACACCATAAAAATATTTGAGATGGGGCAGAAAGGTCTGTTCGACCGGGCAGGGCAGTTGGAGGCGGGAGGTCATGTGATGAAGTTTCCAGGAATAAGCTACCAGGGTCAACGTTGCAAGGACTCTGAGCTGTGCAGAGTTAGAATGTGCCAGACGGTCACGAGAGCAGCTCCTGGAGATTTTCTATCCACTGGGATCAGTGAGCAGAGAATGGCGGGGAAGAGTGCCCGCGATCCTTGGCCATGGGCTGGCCGTGGGCACCATGCGACGGCGGCCTCTCGGGGCCTTGCAAGGGTTACTTGGAAATCTGTTGTGACCTGAGGGTAGAGAGAGAAGAAAGAGGGAAAGAGACTGCCTAAAAACGCATAGGGAGTTAATCACCTTGGTACTTCCAGAGGCTGAGTGGCGGACATAAAAGCGTTATGATAAATACTGTTAACAGACAGTAAACCCACAGATGGGGCAATGAGAGCAGTGAATGGTCCAAGTCTTTAACCAGCTCGCAAAGGCAGGGTCTTTCCTATAATTTTTGCGTTTTGAAGTTTTTAACTCGATCTTGGTTTATCGATGGATTAACAGATACCTGGGAGTGAGTTACAAGCTTGAATCTAATCAAGGGGATCGGGGGGTTTATATAGAGGAACAGATACCCGGGAGTGAGTTACAGGCTGGAATCTAATCGAGGGATTCGGGTGGTTTATATATAGAATAACAGATACCCGGGAGTGAGTTACTGGCTGGAATCTAATCGAGGAATTCGGGTGGTTTATATATAGACTATCATACACGGGAGTGAGTTACAGGCTGGAATCCAATCAAGGGGTCCAGGTGGTTTATATATAGAATAACAGATACCCGGGATTGAGTTACAGGCTGGAATCTAATTGAGGCATTCGGATGGTTTATATATAGAATAACAGATACCCGGGAGTCAGTTACAGGCTAGAAGCTAATCGAAGGGTTCAGGGGGTTTATATATAGAATAACAGATACCTGGGAGTGAGTTACAGGCCAGAATCTAATTGAAGGGTCCAGGTGGTTTATATATAGAATAACAGATACCTGGGAGTGAGTTACAGGCCAGAATCTAATTGAAGGGTTCAGGTGGTTTATATATAGAATAACAGATACCCTGGAGTGAGTTACAGGCTGGAATCTAATCGAGGGGTTAGGTGGGTTTATATATAGAATAACAGATACCTGGGAGTGAGTTACAGGCTGGAATCTAAACGAGTGGTTTATATATATGCAGGTGGTGAGAGAACCATGCTTACGGGATAGCATCGTGGGTATTTTACCGGGCTCAGAGACCTGCACAAATGATCCAGAGACTGAGAGTTCAAATGGCAGCTGGGGAATTTAAATTCAGTTAATTAAATAAATCTGGAATAAAAAGCTAGTCTCAGAAATGGTGACCATGAAACTACCGGATTGTTGTTAAAAAGGCATCAGGTTCATTAATGTCCTTTAGGGAAGGAAATCTGCTGTCCTTTCCTGGTCTGGCCTATATGTGACTCCAGACCCACCGCAATGTGGTTGACTCTCTGATGTGCACAACCGCTACGAAAACCAATAATAAGAATAAAACCAGACTTCGGCACTGGCTTCGGACATGACAACGGCTCACCCAGCCCAGTTGACCCTCCTTACTAACATCTGGGAGCTTGTGCCAAAATTGGGAGAGCTATCCCACAGACTAGTCAAGCAACAATAATAACAACAGAAGGTGCTGGAAACACTCAGCAGGTCAGGCAGCATCGAGGAGAGAGAAACAGAGTCAAGGTTTTGGGTCGAACCCTTCATCAGAACTGGAAAAGGTTAGGGAAAAGAGATTTTTAAGCAGGGGCAGGGAGGAGGGGAGGAAAGAACAAAGGGAAGGTCTGTGATGGGATGAAAGGCAGGAGAGACTGACTGACAACAGGGACGATAGTGCAAGGCAAAGGGAGATGGTAATAGGACAAGTTAAGAAACAAAAGATGGCTCTAGATGATGTGTGAATGGTGATGGCATTTTGATGATGAACTCTTGCCTTCAATTTCCACCTTTCCCTCACCTGACCGAGCTGGCCGACTCCCGAAGGACATAACTGCTAGTTTGGGCCTGCGACAGGTGGTGAGAGAACCAACACAAGGGAAAAACCTACTTGACCTCGTCCTCACCAATCTACCTGTCACAGATGCATCTGTCCATGACAGTATTGGTAGCAGTGACCACCGCACAGTCCTTGCGGAGATGAAATCTGAGGACACCCTCCATCGTGTTACACGGGATAGATTCAGAACAGATCTAGCAGCTCAAAACTGGGCATTCATGAGGTGCTGTGGGCCATCAGCAGCAGCAGAATTGTATTCCACCACAATCTGTAACCTCATGGCCTTGCATATCCCTCACTTTACCATTACCATCAAGCCAGGGGACCAACCCCGGTTCAATAAGGAGTGCAGAAGAGCAAGCCAGGAGAAGCACCAGGTGTACCTAAAAATGAGGTGCCACCCTGGTGAAGCTGCAACACAGGACTACATGCATGCTAAACAACAGAAGCCGCATACTATAGACAGAGCTAAGCGATCCCACAATCAATGGATCAGATCAAAGTTCTGCCACATCCAGTCGTGAATGGTGGTGGACCATTAAACAACTAATGGGAGGAAGAGGCTCCATGAATATCCCCATCTTCAATGATGGTAGAGCCCAGCACGTGAGTGCAAAAGACAAGGCTGAAGTGTTTGCAATCATCTTCAGCCAGAAGTGCTGAGTGGATGATCGCTATCGGCCTCCTCCTGAGGTCCCCACCATCACAGAAGCCAGTCTTCAGCCAATTCGATTCACTCCACGTGATATCAAGAAATGGCTGAGTGCACTGGATACAGCACAGTACAGCTACAACACTGGCACCTATTAGACAATGTGGAAAACTGCCCAGGTATGTCCTGTCCACAAAAAGCAGGACAAATCCAATCTGGCCAATTACCACCCCATAAGTCTACTCTCAATCATCATTAAAGTGATGGAAGGTGTCGTCGACAGTGCAATCAAGCAGCACTTACTCACCAATAACCTGCTCACCGATGCTCAATTTAGGTTCCGCTAGGACCACTCAGCTCCAGACCTCATTACAGCCTTGGTCCAAACATGGACAA
Organism: Somniosus microcephalus; assembly: GCF_052327205.1. Lineage (NCBI taxonomy): Eukaryota > Metazoa > Chordata > Chondrichthyes > Squaliformes > Somniosidae > Somniosus > Somniosus microcephalus. Next base: position 213,392,281 of record NC_140989.1, on the reverse strand, counting down.
AAAGAGCTGAATTCCAGAGGTGAGGTGAGAGTGACTGCCCTTGATATCAAGGCAACATTTGACCGAGTGTGGCATCAAGGAGCCCGAGTAAAATTGAAGTCAATGGGAATCAGGGGGAAAACTCTCCACTGGCTGGAGTCATACCTAGCACAAAGAAAGATGGTTGTGGTTGTTGGAGGTCAATCATCTCAGCTCCAGAATATCGCTGCAGGAGTTCCTCAGGGCAGGGCAAGTTACACACCATCCTGACTCGTCGTTCCTTCATCGTCGCTGGGTCAAAATCCTGGGACTCCCTCTCTATAACAGCGCTGTGGGAGTACCTTCAGTACCAGGACAGCAGCAGTTCAAGAAGGCGGCTCACCACCACCCTCACGAGGGCAATTAGGGATGGGCAATAAATGCTGGTCTTGCCAGCGACATCCACATCCCAGGAACGAATAAAAAAAAACGAGATAACTTCGAGTGAGTTACTGGCTGGAATCTAATCGAGGGGTTCCAGTTGTTTATATATAAAATAACAGGTACCCGGGAGTGAGTTACTGGCTGAAATCTATTTGAGGGGTTCGGATGGTTTGTTTATATATAGAATAACAGATACCTGGGAGTGAGTTACAGGCTGGAATCTAATCGAGGGTTTCGGGGGGTTTATATATAGAATAACAGATACCCGGGAGTGAGTTACAGGCTGGAATCTAATTGAGGGGTTCCAGTTGTTTATATATAGAATAACAGATACCCGGGAGTGAGTTACTGGCTGGAATCTAATCGAGGGGTTTGGATGGTTTATATATAGAATAACAGATACCCGGGAGTGAGTTACAGGCTGGAATCTATTTGAGGGGTTCGGTGGGTTTATATATAGAATAACAGATACCCGGGAGTGAGTTACTGGCTGGAATCTATTTGAGGGGTTCGTTGCGTTTATCTATCTATATATATATATAAAAGAGCTCTTCTGTCTGTCCCGATGTCTGTCTGTCCCGATGTCTGTCTGTCCCGATGTCTGTCTGTCCCGATGTCTGTCTGTCTGTCCGTGTTCTATACGTTTGAAAGTTATAGAGCGTACCGACGCGCGCGTCGCCTCAAAAGAAAGCTTGCGATTCTGGACCGGTGATAGGCGTATTTACGTTTCGGCCGGACAAAAATCACGCCCGCGGTATCCAAAAAACGTTCAGCGTTCCGCTCATTAGCATCTCATTAGCGACAGTGTGACGTCGAGGTCGCCCAATCGTACGGCGGGTTCCTGGCACGTGCTCTCTCTCTCACACACTCCCAATCTCTCCAATTCCAATTCCAATTCCAATTCAAATGCTTTATTGGCATGAAAGTTTACAGAGAACCATATTGCCAAAGCTTACATAGCAAAAAGGTACAGTTTTCCAACATTCTGTAGGTGTCAATCGATTTGACATTTGTTGGCTACATACAATATTACTTTTAAACAATATTAATTTTAAACAGTCTTTGTACTTCATTTGGTACGTTCAATATTAATTTTAAACAGTCTTAATTTTAGACAGTCCTCAGGTTGTGACATGTTGTTACATATTTGGCCCCAAGGTATGGTCTGTCTCCTTCTCCTAGGACTAATCTCAATTTTGACAGATCATCCAATTCCTTGAAATCTGGGGTTGTTTGGCTTAGCTTGTTGAATAATATGTTTCTTGATGTGTTGAATTTTTCGCATTTTAGGAGGAAATGCATTTCTGTTTCAACCTCGCCAGCCAGACATTGATCGCATATTCTATTCTCTCTAGGCTGCCAGGATTTCTTGTATCTGCCTTTTTCAATTTCCAGTTGGTGGTCGCTTAGTCTGTACCTGGTGAGGGTCTGTCTCTGTTTTGTGTCTCTGATGGTCGTGAGGTAGTCTGCCAGTTTATATTCTCTTTTTAGGGCCCGGTAACATTCTAATCTGCTTTGGCTTTCGGTTATTTTGTTCCAATGTTCCAGGTAGGTTTCTTTGCATTTTTTAATGATTTGGTTCACTCGGATTGGTGTTTGGACGGCTGTGTTGGTCTGGGGCTGGTCAGGGTCCAGCTGAGTACTTAGTTTCAGTAGCAGCTGACTCAGGGGACTCTTTTCTGGGTTTAGCTCTTGGGTCTGAAAGGCTTTGAAATGAAGGGTGTCTGGGGAGCTAGATTTGAGGTGATTTAGGAAGTTTAGTGCTCGTTTTTGGATGTTTATTATCAGTGGGTATCTGCCTAGTTCGGCTCTGCATGCATTTGTTGGCGTTTTTCTTTGGGTGCGAAGGATGCTTCGGCAGAATTCTGCATGTAGGGCTTCTATTGTGTGTTTTTCCCATTTAGTGTAGCTTTGGTGATTTAGCAGGCCCCATACTTCACTACCGTACAGTGCAATGGGCAGGATTATGCTGTCAAATATTTTGAGCCAGATTTTGATTGGGATTTGGATGTTGTAGAATTTTCTTTTTATTGCATATAGGGCTCTTCGGGCTTTTTCTTTTAGTGCATTCACTGCTATGCTGAAGCTCCCTGATGCTGTAATAGTTAGACCAAGGTAGGTGTAACTCATAGTGTGTCCTATAGTGGTATCACTGAGGGTAAACTGGTATTTGTTTTCCTGACATCTGGGTCTTTTTTGAAAAATCATGATGTTGGTTTTCTTTAGATTTACTGTTAGAGCCCAATTTTGGCAGTATTTGTCGAGTAGGTCTAGTTGTTGCTGTAATCCCTGTTCTGTGGGAGACAGCAGAACCAGGTCGTCCGCATAGAACAGGGATTTCACTTCTCCATCCAGGAGACGGAGACCTGGTGACTCGCTTTGCTCCAGCATGTCTGCTAATTCATTTATGTATATGTTGAACAGGGTCGGGCTCAAATTGCAGCCCTGCCGGACGCCTCTTCTCTGGGTGAAGAAATCGGTGCGTTTGTCTCCAATTTTGACCCCGCATTTGTTTTTCAGATACATTGATTTAATAAGGTCATAGACTTTGCCCCCTATTCCACACTGAAGATGTTTATAATAGAGCCCTTCGTGCCATATAGAGTCAAAGGCTTTCTTGAAGTCTGTTAAGTATGTGTATTGTATTGAACAATCAACACAAAGACTTAAACGTATAACTCAAACAGGTCTTTACTGGTTGGAGGTAGGGACTATACGTAGGTCTTTACTTCATGCCCACAGGCGGGAACTGAGGGGAGATCAATACCCACAGCACTATTTATACCCCTATGGCCAGGAGTGGTACTGCGTATCACTACGCCCTACAAGTAGTGCAGTCCTGTCCATAGGTTCAAAGTAGCACACATATTACATACACAACATTCCTCCCTTCCTAGCTTTACAGTCATCTCCCCATTTAACATAACGTAATAACATATATACATATATAACTTCAGGTTTACATAACAGAATAACATAGATACATAGATAACTTCATGTCAAAACAGATCACAGATTCAGTCTCTGCGGAAAACAGTTCACAGATTCAATCTCTGTGGTGTAGTCGGTTCACGTTGCTGGAGTGACTCATTCAATAGTCCTTCCATGGATTTAACAGTTTGAACTTCCGAACTGAATTGGCTCCGTTCGGAGGGACCACGTGTGTGATCTGGTAGAGGTAATAATGGTTCAGATGGGTCATCTTCTGTTTCGACTTTTCCTGTTCTGCTTCTTGGAGACTCTCTGGGCTCCACTGTCAGCTGCCAGCTGCATGCGCAGTTCCTCCTTCTCTTCCTCCTTTTTCCGTAGTAGAGCCACCTTCTCCCGATGTTCCGTAGACTTTCGGTGCTCCTCCATGATTTCTGTATGGTGGGAGTCGAAGTTACAAGTTGGGCAGGACAGGACATAGTAATATTCGGTGTCGTCCTGATCTAGGCCAGTGAGAGGGTCTTCTATTTCCTCCATACCCAGCTGGGCGTTAGCCAGCTTTTGTTCCAAGTCCAGACATCTTTCCTGAAGAGACTTCTTCATGCGTACCTCTTCATCCAGCTTTTTCTGGGATTTCAGCAAGTCGTTTACTAATGACCTCATTTGAGATTTTACTACTTCAACTTCTTTTGGAGATTGATTGATCGGACTATTCAATCCCTCTACCGGAGCAGCTGTTTCAGCAGTCTGTTGTTCTACGTTGACGTGAGTCAGCGTACTTTTGGCATCCAAGTGCTGCTCTGTTGCAGTCATCTCAGTCTGTGTTGCCACCTCAGCTCTTCCAATAACCTTTGAGAGCTCCGAACCCCTTTCGTTTGAATATTGAAGTTCGTGTTCCAGTTTTTCCCGTTTCAGAGTCCTGTCCTTCAGCATATGCAGGAGTTGGCTGACCGTTAACTCCTCTGACATCAGACGTTTTGTGTGCTCCTGCTCCATTTTCTCCATCAGCTGCTTCTGTTGTCTTTCCAGATTCTCCAACTCTATATCAAAGAACTCTTTCGTTGCATTCAACTCTTGCTCAAAACGGCGAAGCATTTGTTCTAATTGCTGTTGTAGTTTGAAATGGAGTTGAGTTCGAGCCCGGTGTCCCTCAGAAATGGGCACATCAGTAGACTTGCCAGACTCAGAATCCACAGTTAAACTATGTTGTTGTTGCTCAGTGGAATTCTGTGTGGAAACTTTGTCTTTTGCACCTGAGTTGGGCTTACCATCATCCATTCCAGAGTCTGGGCCGACTATCTTCACCGAGTTCTCACTCGTTATTGTTTGTAGGAAATGCCAGTCCATATTCATTTTCCTAATCCACTCCCGTCCTAGTAGTGGAGAACCTCCTTCAGATATCACATATAAGTCCATTATTTGACTGTCTTCGCCCTTGTGGACCACTGCAACCTCTATTTTCCCGATGGGGTACACTCTTTGCCCCGTGTATGTTTTCAATATAATCCCCGTATCCTGTAGGGGAATATGTTGGAATAACTTTCCGTAATCTTTCTTATTTATGACCGTCAATGCCGATCCAGTGTCCAATTCCAGTTTTACTTGGACTCCTTCTATCTGAAGAGTGACCCAAATTGTCTGGAGGTCTGCACCCTTACCAGCGTTGAGTACTCTTAAGCTAGCCAGTTCATTACAGCTTAAGCTAGCCAGTTCATTACTGCTAGCGTCTGAATCGGACTCCTGTTCGGTCACCTTGTGTACCTTTGCGTATTTTCCTTGCGGTGACTTCTTGTTGCTGGTCTTCTTCCCTGACCTGCATACTCTAGCTATATGTCCAAGCCTACCACAAGTTCTACATTCTTGGTTTTTAAACCAACACTGGTTCTGATCATGCGTTGTCTTTCCACAACGATAACATTTGCCAGAGCTCACACCCAATTTGTGTGCACTGAGCTCCGGTGACCGTAGCTGCATTACTGCCGTGCCTCTCGCTGCGGCTTCGTGTGCTGCTGCCATAGTGACCGCCTTCTCAAGCGTCAGCTCATTCTCCTCGAGCAGTCGCTTTTGTGTATCCTGTTTAAATAAACCACACACAAATTTGTCTCGTAGTGCATCTGTCAGTCCCGATCCAAACTGGCAATATTTCGCTAATTTACGCAATTCCAGCAAATATTCAGCATTGCTTTCATGCTGTAGCTGCCTTCTGTCGTAAAATTTAAATCGTTCCGCTAGCATCAGCGGTGTGGGGTTTAGATGATCTTTCAGGACAGTAACAATCTCATCGAACGTCTTATCCGCCGGTTCATCTGGTGATAACAGGTGTTTCAATTGCCCGTATGTCTTCGCACCCATTAAATTTAATAATGTTAGAGCTTTATCTTGGTCACGAATTTTATTGGCCTTACAATAATTTTTTACTCTTTCAACATATATGGCCCAATCTTCGAGGTCACTATCAAAGGTGCTAATATTCCCGTGTTTAGGCATTGTAGATTTGCAATTTCTCAGATTTTATTTTGTTTACTTGTTATCAAAGATGGCGGCTTCCCGCTCTTGCCGTCGTCCTCCGCCCACAAAATGGCGGTTTTCCCGCGCTTGGCGGTCTTCACCCGTCCCCCGACGCCGTCTCCCTTCAGCCCCCGAGTGCGGCCCTTATCTTCGCCGCGATCGATAGCCCGCGCTGTGCACCGCGGCTCTCGCACCTTGAGCTTCTGCAGCCGCCGCGCCTTTCAGTCCGAGTGCGGCCCTTATCTTTGGTTCCGATCGCTGGCCCGCGCTGCGCCTCGCACTTGAAGCGGCTCCCGGCCTCTGGCTCACCCGCTCGCGCGGCTCTTGCTCGCTCCCTCCCGGGCTCTGGCTTACCCGCTCGCGCGTTTCACCGCGGCTCTTATCAGGGATTGCGATCGCCCTTAGCTTCTCCAACTTCCCCAGCCCTGTCTTTGCAGCCAACGCTGCACGGCTTACCCCACCACCTAGGTTGAACAAGGAAACTGCAGAAAGACTTCTGTCAGTCGCTGGAAGCTGTCAGGATGGCTGCTGCACTCCAGTGCTCAGTCGCTGATGGAGGCTTCAGAGTCCTAAAGCCTGTCGCTTCTAGTGGGGTGGTGATGTTTGAAACCTCTCTTCAACTGCCGCAGGGTAAGAACCTGACTCGTCGCCAGTGTTAAGTATGTGTATTGTATTGAACAATCAACACAAAGACTTAAACGTATAACTCAAACAGGTCTTTACTGGTTGGAGGTAGGGACTATACGTAGGTCTTTACGTCATGCCCACAGGCGGGAACTGAGGGGAGATCAATACCCACAGTACTATTTATACCCCTATGGCCAGGAGTGGTACTGCGTATCACTACGCCCTACAAGTAGTGCAGTCCTGTCCATAGGTTCAAAGTAGCACACATATTACATACACAACAAAGTCGATGAAACAGGCGAATATTTTCCCATTTTTTGTTTGGTGTATATGTTTTTCAATGAGGGTGTGAAGGGTATAGATATGGTCGGCGGTGCGGTGTTTTGGAAGAAAGCCTATTTGGTTTTTTCTGAGGATATTATGTTTGTTAAGAAAATCAAGTAATCTACTATTTAGAATACTGCAGAATAACTTCCCTGGACAACTGTTGACACAGATGCCGCGGTAGTTATTTGGGTCTGATTTGTTTCCACTTTTATATATGGGGGAGATTAGTCCTTGGCACCAGATATCGGGAAAACAGCCTGAACGTAATATGATGTTGAATAATTTGAGTACCGCACCCTGCATCTCCATATTGCTGAACTTGAGCATTTCATTTTTGATGTTGTCTGGGCCACAGGCTTTCTTTAGGTGGAGAGATTTTGTTTTTGTGGCCAGTTCTTTCCATGTGATTGGGGAGTCTAGAGGGTTTTGGTTGTCTTTAATTGTTGCTTCTAATGTGTGGAGTTTTTCTGTGACCTGATGTTGACTTGGGTTTGTTTCGTTTATTGGGATGTCTTTGTAGAGGTTTTCAAAATGTGTTCTCCAGATGTCGCCATCTTGGATTGGTAATGCTTGCAATTGTGTTGTACTCAGGTTATTCCACATTTCCCAGAATTGTTTTGGATTGGTGGAGTTTTCAATTTCTTCGAGTATTTTGTGGGTATAGTTTTGTGTTTTGTTCCTAATGGTGTGTTTATATCTTTTGAGGGTTTCATTGTATCTAGTACGTAGGTCCGGATTGTTTGGCTGGCGATGCTTTTGGTTTGATATTTTTCTCAGGTCTTTTCTGGCATTTTTGCATTCGTGGTCAAACCATTTCTTATTTTTATTTTGTCTTTTGTGACGCTTCCTTTTCTGTTTCACAAGGTCGGCTTTTACAGCTGCCTCATGGAAGATCATATTTATATCCTCTATGGCCATGTTTACACCATCTCTGGTGATCTCGTATGGGTTTTCTTTAAATTTTGATATTTTACTTGTGAGATCAGGTGACTTTAGTGCTGTGATGAATTTTTCTCCACTGTCTGGGGCCCATCTGTATGTCTGGTTTATTTTATGGAGCTTACTGGGTTCCTTTTTTGTGTCTGTAGTTTGGGCAGAAAGTTTAAGGTACATATTTATTTGGTTATGGTCTGAGAGGGGGGATTGCTGCCTGACAGTGAATGAGTTGATATCGCAGGGGGGTCCAGGTCAGTGATTGTATAGTCCACCACACTAGACCCAAGAGTTGAGGAGTATGTGAGTCTCCCTAAGGAGTCCCCTCTGAACCTACCGTTAACTATGTACAGGCCTAAGGCTCGGCAGAGTTGCACTACCTCCCTACCGCTTTTATTTATTTCACGATCAAGGTTGTTCCGATTTGCGATGGCTGGTGTGACATCTAAAGGGGTCTGGCCAAACACATGGTTGTTTCCCTGTGGGTCTATGAAGTCAGGTTCACAACCGGTCCTTGCATTTAGGTCCCCACATATTATCACCTTTCCTTGGGCCTGGAAATGGCTGATTTCCATGTGGAGAGTATCAAATAACTCCTCTTCGAAATATGGCGATTCTATTGGAGGTATGTAGATCGCACATAAGTAAACATCTTTTTTTGCTATTCCTATATTTTTATCTAGTTTTAGCCATACGTGTGATTTTCCCTGTTTTACCGGTGAGATGTGTTTGTCCAGTTCTCCCTTATACCACACCAATATTCCCCCGGAGGTTCTGCCCTTGCGTGTTTTAGTGTTCTTTACTGAGGGCACAATGATTTCATGGTACATTGGAGGACAGTGGGTCGGCACGTCCTTTTGGCACCATGTTTCTGTTAACACAATTATATCAATGTCTTTTATAGCTTTTAGGAATTCAGGGTCTGTACTCTTCATCCCAAAAGTTGAGGAGCGGAGGCCCTGGATATTCCAGCAGCTTATGTGGAAAGAACGCATTTATATAGTTCAAAAAAACGAAATAAAATGGACCTATTTTGTGGGATGAGTGTGGAAACACTATTTTCTATAATGCTAAATGATGATTTAGTATAAATTTCATGAGGCATGCACATATAGCTATCTAATAATAGTAATAATACTGATAAGATAACAATAATGATAATGATAAATAACAATATTAATAATTTAGTGCATTCCTCTCCGGCTTTCTATCAGGCTGTTCATCATCGTCATGATCTTTCTCAGTTCTTGGTCTACAGTCTGTGGTCTAGAGGGGGGTCTTGGGTCAGGTATAAAAGCACGGTTCTGTTGTTGGTTTTGTATAGGGGGGTGGGGGACATTGGTGGTCCTGTTTGGGTTTGGGCTCCCAATGGTAGAGGGGGTGGGAGGGCTGCGTCTTTTGGCAGTGTTTATGAGGTTTCTTGCGAAGACCCACATCCGCTGTTTGAGTAGATGTATTTCGTCATAGAGGTCCCTTGTGTTGATGTTTGGATGATGGGCCAGGGAGACGTTGGGGAAGACAGAACATCTCGTGTCGATCTCCCTGTTGGTGTTGTGGATTATATAGGCTGGGGTGTCCTTTCTGGGCAGTAGTGTGGAGATCACGATCCGCGCCTCGGGGAATTCCCTGCTGGCCTTTTCCGCCATCCTGCTCACCGCCCTAGCAGTGCCTTCCTGTAGGGTGCGTAGGTCGTTCGTGCCTGTGTGGATCACAATCCATTTGGTGCTTCCAAGGGATTCTTTGTTCAGGATCTTCATTGCTTGGTCTGTGTTGCTGCACCATTTTTTCAGGACTTGATGGTCTGGGAACAGCCTCTGGGGGTCCAGAAACTTTCCGTTGGAGTCGGTCAGCAGGACCGCCTGAGGGGCTGGTTTTTCAGACTGGGTAACAGTAGTCTGGGGAGGACTCGCCTGGTGGCTGGTTGTTGGCTGGGTTTCTGGGATATGTTGTGTGGCAGGAGCGGGGTTTGGGGCTTTCGGTGTGTCCTCGTTTGGGGGGGTATCTGACGGTTTTTGTGTTCCTGTGTGTGAGGACTGGGTAGCAGTAGTCTGAGCATGACTCGACTGAGGGCTGGTTGTTGGCTGGGTTTCTGGGCTAGGTTGTGTGGTAAGAGCGGGGTTTGTGGCTTTCGGTGTGTCTTCGTGTGGGGTGGCATCCGGCGGGTTCTGTGTCCTTGTGTGTGTTGTTTTTGTGTCCTCAGGTTTTTGGACCTTAAGAGGTTTGTGTTGCCTGCTGAGCCTTTCTACGGTCTCCTTCGTTTTGTTTAGTTGAGTACGGAGTTCTTTGATCTCATTTCTTTGCTCCTCTATGGTCTTTCTCAGCTTGTGGATGGTGGACTCGTGTTCCGTTTTTAGCTGTTTGAATTCCTCCTTCAAATTCTTGGCCAGTGTTTCTCTGTATTCGTTGAAATCAAGTTCTAGTTTGGCCAGATTCTCTTTCATCATTTTGTTTTCGTTGAGAGGTGTGGGGGGGGTGGAGATGGACAGGGAGGTGTTTTCCTCTGCTGGTCTCTCTTCTTCTTCCTCCACTTGGCTCTCATCATCCTCTGTTCGACTCTCTTTTGCTTCCTGTCCATTGGTCCTCTTTGTGTCTGCCTTAGTTTTCAACTGGGGGAATTCCTTTTCGAAGGAGTCCAGATTTTCCACATTCCCCTGTATCATGATCTTTCTATTTTTGTTGTAGTAGCTTATGGTTAGCAGGGGGTCATCTTTATCTAGGTTTCCATCTTTACATATTTTCAGTCTGCCTCCACTGCCAATACCTTCACTGGAGACGTATGCATAGTGTTTTTGTAAAGTCTCCTTCCAGGAGGTGACGTATTCGGTGTAGAATATGAGGTTGTTCTTCAGCTTAGTCCCTTTGTGTGTGGTATAGTCAACGTAGAGGATCTCTGGGTTATTTTTTAGTGTTGTGTACTTGTATTTTTCCTTTGCTTTATTTTTTGTGCATTGCTCAGGATATATCATTTCCCTGCTCATTGTAGTCGTTTGTTTTTTGTCTCAGATAGATAACTTTTTTTTTTTCTCTTTTTTGTGTCGTGTTCCACCTTAGCCCACTTTTAGGTCCAAAATTGGGAGTTTTTCAGGGGTACATCTTTGATATAGCTGCTCTTAAAGGTTTATCTTTCTCTTTCTCTCACAGGCTCTTGGTTCGGGTAGTTTATCGTTTCTCTCGGGTTTCTATTCCTTTTCCTCGCGGGTTTGTTGTTCTTTTTTCAGGTTTTTTTCGAACTAAATTTAAATAAAATTAAACTTTTTCCGAACTAACTTTAACGAAAATGAAACTTAGGTAGAATTAGGTAAAACTTATTTCTCCGGTTTTTTTTCCTCTTCCGACTCTCTCACTCGCTCTCCGGGTCTCGGACTCGCTCTCTCTCTCCGTGCTCCAAACTCGTCCACTCTCCGTGCCCCGGACTCATTCGCTTTCCGCGCTCTGGGCGGATCTCCTTGCGTCGTCGTGTCGGTCTCAGGCCCCCGGGTTTTTTGCCTCACCAGGCGGTTTTCTGCCCTGGTCTCTGGGCCTCGCGGTCTCGGGTTCACCCTCCCCAGGCCTCTTACTCGTTTTCCCGGTTCGGGCCGCTCCTCCCGTTCTCCGACCTCGCGGTCTCGGGTTCACCCTCCCCAGGCCTCTTACTCGTTTTCCCGGTTCGGGCCGCTCCTCCCGTTCTCCGACCTCGCGGTCTCGGGTTCACCCTCCCCAGGGCTCTTACTCGTTTTCCCGGTTCGGGCCGCTCCTCCCGTTCTCCGACCTCGCGGTCTCGGGTTCACCCTCCCCAGGCCTCTTACTCGTTTTCCCGGTTCGGGCCGCTCCTCCCGTTCTCCGACCTCGCGGTCTCGGGTTCACCCTCCCCAGGCCTCTTACTCATTTTGCCGGTTCGGGCCGCTCCTCCCGGTCTCCGATCCCGCGGTCTCTCTCTCCCAATCTCTCTCTCTCACACTCCCAATCTCTCTCTCTCTCACACTCCCAATCTCTCTCTCTCACACTCCCAATCTCTCTCTCTCTCTCTCTCTCCCAATCTCTCTCTCTCTCACACTCCCAATCTCTCTCTCTCTCACACTCCCAATCTCTCTCTCTCTCTCCCAATCTCTCTCTCTCTCTCTCACACTCCCAATCTCTCTCTCACTCTCTCACACTCCCAATCTCTCTCTCTCACACACTCCCAATCTCTCTCTCTCACACTCCCAATCTCTCTCTCTCATACTCCCAATCTCTCTCTCTCTCACACTCCCAATCTCTCTCTCTCACACACTCCCAATCTCTCTCTCTCACACTCCCAATCTCTCTCTCTCATACTCCCAATCTCTCTCTCTCTCACACTCCCAATCTCTCTCTCTCACACTCCCAATCTCTCTCTCTCTCACACTCCCAGTCTCTCTCTCTCTCACTCCCAATCTCTCTCTCTCTCACACTCCCAGTCTCTCTCTCTCACACTCCCAATCTCTCTCTCTCTCACACTCCCAATCTCTCTCTCTCTCTCACACTCCCAATCTCTCTCTCTCTCACACTCCCAATCTCTCTCTCTCACACTCCCAGTCTCTCTCTCTCACACTCCCAGTCTCTCTTTCTCACACACTCCCAGTCTCTCTCTCTCACACTCCTAATCTCTCTCTTTCTGACACTCCCAATCTCTCTCTCTCACACTCCCAATCTCTCTCTCTCACACTCCCAATCTCTCTCTCTCTCTCTCTCACACTCCCAATCTCTATCTATCTCTCTCACTCCTAATCTCTCTCTCTCACACTCCCAATCTCTCTCTCTGACACTCCCAATCTCTCTCTCACACTCCCAATCTCTCTCTCTCTCACACTCCCAATCTCTCTCTCTCACACTCCCAATCTCTCTCTCTCTCACACTCCCAGTCTCTCTCTCTCTCACACTCCCAGCCTCTCTCTCTCTCACTCCCAATCTCTCTCTCTCACACTCCCAATCTTTCTCTCTCTCTCACACTCCCAATCTCTCTCTCTCTCTCACACTCCCAATCTCTCTCTCTCTCTCTCTCACACTCCCAATCGCTCTCTCTCTCACACTCCCAATCTCTCTCTCTCTCGCACTCCCAATCTCTCTCTCTCTCTCTCTCCCAATCTCTCTCTCTCTCACACTCCCAATCTCTCTCTCTCACACACTCCCAATCTCTCTCTCTCACACTCCCAGTCTCACTCTCTCACACTCCCAATCTCTCTCTCTCACACACTCCCAATCTCTCTCTCTCACACTCCCAATCTCTCTCTCTCATACTCCCAATCTCTCTCCCTCTCACACTCCCAATCTCTCTCTCTCACACTCCCAGTCTCTCTCTCTCACACACTCCCAATCTCTCTCTCTCTCACACTCCCAGTCTCTCTCTCACTCCCAATCTCTCTCTCTCTCACACTCCCAGTCTCTCTCTCTCACACTCCCAATCTCTCTCTCTCTCACACTCCCAATCTCTCTCTCTCTCTCACACTCCCAATCTCTCTCTCTCACACTCCCAATCTCTCTCTCTCACACTCCCAGTCTCTCTCTCTCACACACTCCCAGTCTCTCTCTCTCACACTCCTAATCTCTCTCTTTCTGACACTCCCAATCTCCCTCTCTCACACTCCCAATCTCTCTCTCTCTCTCTCTCACACTCCCAATCTCTATCTCTCTCTCTCTCACTCCTAATCTCTCTCTCTCACACTCCCAATCTCTCTCTCTGACACTCCCAATCTCTCTCTCTCTCTCACACTCCCAATCTCTCTCTCTCTCACACTCCCAATCTCTCTCTCTCACACTCCCAATCTCTCTCTCTCTCACACTCCCAGTCTCCCTCTCTCACACACTCCCAATCTCTCTCTCTCTCACACTCCCAGTCTCTCTCTCTCTCACTCCCAATCTCTCTCTCTCACACTCCCAATCTCTCTCTCTCTCTCTCACACTCCCAATCTCTTTCTCTCTCTCACACTCCCAATCTCTCTCTCTCTCTCTCTCTCTCTCTCCCAATCTCTCTCTCTCACACTCCCAATCGCTCTCTCTCTCACACTCCCAATCTCTCTCTCTCTCGCACTCCCAATCTCTCTCTCTCTCTCTCTCCCAATCTCTCTCTCTCTCACACTCCCAATCTCTCTCTCTCTCTCACACTCCCAATCTCTCTCTCACACTCCCAATCTCTCTCTCTCTCTCACACTCCCAATCTCTCTCTCACACTCCCAATCTCTCTCAATTCCAATTCAATTTCAATTTCAATTCAATTCAAATGCTTTATTGGCATGAAAGTTTACAGAGAACCATATTGCCAAAGCTTACATTGCAAAAAGGTACAGTTTTCTAACATTCTGTTGGTGTCAATCGATTTGACATTTGTTGGGTATATACAATATTACTTTTAAACAATATTAATTTTAAACAGTCTTTGTACTTCATTTGGTACGTTCAATATTAATTTTAAACAGTCTTAATTTTAAACAGTCCTCAGGTTGTGACATGTTGTTACATATTTGGCCCCAAGGTATGGTCTGTCTCCTTCTCCTAGGACTAATCTCAATTTTGACAGATCATCCAATTCCTTGAAATCTGGGGTTGTTTGGCTTAGCTTGTTGAATAATATGTTTCTTGATGTGTTTAATTTTTCGCATTTTAGGAGGAAATGCATTTCTGTTTCAACCTCGCCAGCCAGACATTGATCGCATATTCTATTCTCTCTAGGCTGCCAGGATTTCTTGTATCTGCCTTTTTCAATTTCCAGTTGGTGGTCGCTTAGTCTGTACCTGGTGAGGGTCTGTCTCTGTTTTGTGTCTCTGATGGTCGTGAGGTAGTCTGCCAGTTTATATTCTCTTTTTAGGGCCCGGTAACATTCTAATCTGCTTTGGCTTTCGGTTATTTTGTTCCAATGTTCCAGGTAGGTTTCTTTGCATTTTTTAATGATTTGGTTCACTCGGATTGGTGTTTGGACGGCTGTGTTGGTCTGGGGCTGGTCAGGGTCCAGCTGAGTACTTAGTTTCAGTAGCAGCTGACTCAGGGGACTCTTTTCTGGGTTTAGCTCTTGGGTCTGAAAGGCTTTGAAATGAAGGGTGTCTGGGGAGCTAGATTTGAGGTGATTTAGGAAGTTTAGTGCTCGTTTTTGGATGTTTATTATCAGTGGGTATCTGCCTAGTTCGGCTCTGCATGCATTTGTTGGCGTTTTTCTTTGGGTGCGAAGGATGCTTCGGCAGAATTCTGCATGTAGGGCTTCTATTGTGTGTTTTTCCCATTTAGTGTAGCTTTGGTGATTTAGCGGGCCCCATACTTCACTACCGTACAGTGCAATGGGCAGGATTATGCTGTCAAATATTTTGAGCCAGATTTTGATTGGGATTTGGATGTTGTAGAATTTTCTTTTTATTGCATATAGGGCTCTTCGGGCTTTTTCTTTTAGTGCATTCACTGCTATGCTGAAGCTCCCTGATGCTGTAATAGTTAGACCAAGGTAGGTGTAGCTCATAGTGTGTCCTATAGTGGTATCACTGAGGGTAAACTGGTATTTGTTTTCCTGACATCTGGGCCTTTTTTGAAAAATCATGATGTTGGTTTTCTTTAGATTTACTGTTAGAGCCCAATTTTGGCAGTATTTGTCGAGTAGGTCTAGTTGTTGCTGTAATCCCTGTTCTGTGGGAGACAGCAGAACCAGGTCGTCCGCATAGAACAGGGATTTCACTTCTCCATCCAGGAGACGGAGACCTGGTGACTCGCTTTGCTCCAGCATGTCTGCTAATTCATTTCTGTATATGTTGAACAGGGTCGGGCTCAAATTGCAGCCCTGCCGGACGCCTCTTCTCTGGGTGAAGAAATCGGTGCGTTTGTCTCCAATTTTGACCCCGCATTTGTTTTTCAGATACATTGATTTAATAAGGTCATAGACTTTGCCCCCTATTCCACACTGAAGAAGTTTATAACAGAGCCCTTCGTGCCATATAGAGTCAAAGGCTTTCTTGAAGTCGATGAAACAGGCGAATATTTTCCCATTTTTTGTTTGGTGTATATGTTTTCCAATGAGGGTGTGAAGGGTATAGATATGGTCGGCTGTGCGGTGTTTTGGAAGAAAGCCTATTTGGTTTTTTCTGAGGATATTATGTTTGTTAAGAAAATCAAGTAATCTACTATTTAGAATACTGCAGAATAACTTCCCCAGACAACTGTTGACACAGATGCCGCGGTAGTTATTTGGGTCTGATTTGTTTCCACTTTTATATATGGGGGAGATTAGTCCTTGGCACCAGATATCGGGAAAACAGCCTGAGCATAATATGATGTTGAATAGTTTGAGTATCGCACCCTGCATCTCCATATTGCTGAACTTGAGCATTTCATTTTTGATGTTGTCTGGGCCACAGGCTTTCTTTAGGTGGAGAGATTTTGTTTTTGTGGCCAGTTCTTTCCATGTGATTGGGGAGTCTAGAGGGTTTTGGTTGTCTTTCTCTCTCCCAATCTCTCTCTCTCTCACACTCCCAATCTCTCTCTCTCACACACTCCTAATCTCTCTCTCTCATACTCCCAATCTCTCTGTCTCTCACACTCCCAATCTCTCTCTCTCACACTCCCAATCTCTCTCTCTCTCACACTCCCAATCTCTCTCTCTCATACTCCCAATCTCTCTGTCTCTCACACTCCCAATCTCTCTCTCTCACACTCCCAATCTCTCTCTCTCTCTCACTCCCAGTCTCTCTCTCACACACTCCCAGTCTCTCTCTCTCTCACACTCCCAATCTCTCTCTCTCACACTCCCAATCTCTCTGTCTCTCACACTCCCAGTCTCTCTCTCTCACACACTCCCAATCTCTCTCTCTCTCACACTCTCAGTCTCTCTCTCTCACACTCCCAATCTCTCTCTCTCTCACACTCCCAATCTCTCTCTCTCTCTCACACTCCCAATCTCTCTCTCTCTCACACTCCCAATCTCTCTCTCTCTCTCACACTCCCAATCTCTCTCTCTCATACTCCCAATCTCTCTCTCTCTCACACTCCCAGTCTCTCTCTCTCAAAATCCCAGTCTCTCTCTCTCTCACACTCCCAATCTCTCTCTCTCACACTCCCAGTCTCTCTCTCTCACACTCCCAATCTCTCTCTCTCTCACACTCCCAATCTCTCTCTCTCTCACTCCCAATCTCTCTCTCACACTCCCAATCTCTCTCTCTCTCACACTCCCAGTCTCTCTCTCTCAAAATCCCAGTCTCTCTCTCTCTCACACTCCCAATCTCTCTCTCTCTCACACTCCCAGTCTCTCTCTCTCACACTCCCAATCTCTCTCTCTCTCACACTCCCAATCTCTCTCTCTCTCACACTCCCAATCTCTCTCTCTCTCACTCCCAATCTCTCTCTCACACTCCCAATCTCTCTCTCTCACACTCCCAATCTCTCTCACACTCCCAATCTCTCTCTCTCTCTCTCTCTCCCAATCTCTCTCTCTCACACTCCCAATCTCTCTCTCTCTCACACTCCCAATCTCTCTCTCTCACACTCCCAATCTCTCTCTCTCTCTCTCCCAATCTCTCTCTCTCTCACACTCCCAATCTCTCACTCTCTCACACTCCCAATCTCTCTCTCTCACACACTCCCAATCTCTCTCTCTCACACTCCCAATCTCTCTCTCTCATACTCCCAATCTGTCTCTCTCTCACACTCCCAATCTCTCTCTCACACACACTCCCAATCTCTCTCTCTCACACTCCCAATCTCTCTCTCTCACACACTCCCAATCTCTCTCTCTCACACTCCCAATCTCTCTCTCTCACACTCCCAATCTCTCTCTCTCACACACTCCCAATCTCTCTCTCTCACACTCCCAGTCTCACTCTCTCGCACTCCCAATCTCTCTCTCTCACACACTCCCAATCTCTCTCTCTCACACTCCCAATCTCTCTCTCTCATACTCCCAATCTCTCTCTCTCTCACACTCCCAATCTCTCTCTCACACTCCCAATCTCTCTCTCTCACACTCCCAATCTCTCTCTCTCACACACTCCCAATCTCTCTCTCTCACACTCCCAGTCTCACTCTCTCACACTCCCAATCTCTCTCTCTCACACACTCCCAATCTCTCTCTCTCACACTCCCAATCTCTCTCTCTCATACTCCCAATCTCTCTCTCTCTCACACTCCCAATCTCTCTCTCTCACACTCCCAGTCTCTCTCTCTCACACACTCCCAATCTCTCTCTCTCTCTCACATTCCCAGTCTCACTCTCTCTCACTCCCAATTTCTCTCTCTCTCACACACCCAGTCTCTCTCTCCCACACTCCCAATCTCTCTCTCTCTCACACTCCCAATCTCTCTCTCTCTCTCACACTCCCAATCTCTCTCTCTCACACTCCCAATCTCTCTCTCTCACACTCCCAGTCTCTCTCTCTCACACACTCCCAGCCTCTCTCTCTCACACTCCTAATCTCTCTCTCTCTGACACTCCCAATCTCTCTCTCTCACACTCCCAATCTCTCTCTCTCACACTCCCAATCTCTCTCTCTCTCTCTCTCTCACACTCCCAATCTCTATCTCTCTCTCTCTCGCTCCTAATCTCTCTCTCTCACACTCCCAATCTCTCTCTCTGACACTCCCAATCTCTCTCTCTCTCTCACACTCCCAATCTCTCTCTCTGTCGCACTCCCAATCTCTCTCTCTCTCACACTCCCAATCTCTCTCTCTCTCACACTCCCAGTCTCTCTCTCTCGCACACACTCCCAATCTCTCTCTCTCTCACACTCCCAGTCTCTCTCTCTCTCACTCCCAATCTCTCTCTCTCTCACACTCCCAATCTCTCTCTCTCTCTCACACTCCCAATCTCTCTCTCTCTCTCACACTCCCAATCTCTCTCTCTCTCTCTCTCCCAATCTCTCTCTCTCACACTCCCAATCTCTCTCTCTCACACTCCCAATCTCTCTCTCTCTCGCACTCCCAATCTCTCTCTCTCTCGCACTCCCAATCTCTCTCTCTCTCTCACACTCCCAATCTCTCTCTCTCTCTCTCTCCCAATCTCTCTCTCTCACACTCCCAATCTCTCTCTCTCTCGCACTCCCAATCTCTCTCTCTCTCTCTCTCTCCCAATCTCTCTCTCTCTCACACTCCCAATCTCTCTCTCTCTCACACTCCCAATCTCTCTCTCACACTCCCAATCTCTCTCTCTCTCTCTCCCAATCTCTCTCTCTCTCACACTCCCAATCTCTCTCTCTCACACACTCCCAATCTCTCTCTCTCATACTCCCAATTTCTCTGTCTCTCACACTCCCAATCTCTCTCTCTCACACTCCCAATCTCTCTCTCTCTCTCACTCCCAGTCTCTCTCTCACACACTCCCAGTCTCTCTCTCTCTCACACTCCCAATCTCTCTCTCTCACACTCCCAATCTCTCTGTCTCTCACACTCCCAGTCTCTCTCTCTCACACACTCCCAATCTCTCTCTCTCTCACACTCCCAGACTCTCTCTCTCACTCCCAGTCTCTCTCTCTCTCACACTCCCAGTCTCTCTCTCTCACACTCCCAATCTCTCTCTCTCTCACACTCCCAATGTCTCCCTCTCTCATACTCCCAGTCTCTCTCTCTCTCACTCCCAATCTCTCTCTCTCTCACACTCCCAGTCTCTCTCTCTCACACTCCCAATCTCTCTCTCTCTCACACTCCCAATCTCTCTCTCTCACACTCCCAATCTCTCTCTCTCTCTCTCTCCCAATCTCTCTCTCTCTCACACTCCCAATCTCTCTCTCTCTCACACTCCCAATCTCTCTCTCTCTCTCCCAATCTCTCTCTCTCTCACACTCCCAATCTCTCTCTCTCTCTCACACACTCCCAATCTCTCTCTCTCACACTCCCAACCTCTCTCTCTCATACTCCCAATCTCTCTCTCTCTCACACTCCCAATCTCTCTCTCTCACACACTCCCAATCTCTCTCTCTCACACTCCCAATCTCTCTCTCTCACACACTCCCAATCTCTCTCTCTCACACTCCCAATCTCTCTCTCTCACACTCCCAATCTCTCTCTCTCACACACTCCCAATCTCTCTCTCTCACACTCCCAGTCTCACTCTCTCACACTCCCAATCTCTCTCTCTCACACACTCCCAATCTCTCTCTCTCACACTCCCAATCTGTCTCTCTCATACTCCCAATCTCTCTCTCTCTCACACTCCCAATCTCTCTCTCTCACACTCCCAATCTCTCTCTCTCACACTCCCAATCTCTCTCTCTCACACACTCCCAATCTCTCTCTCTCACACTCCCAGTCTCACTCTCTCACACTCCCAATCTCTCTCTCTCACACACTCCCAATCTCTCTCTCTCACACTCCCAATCTCTATCTCTCATACTCCCAATCTCTCTCTCTCTCACACTCCCAGTCTCTCTCTCTCACACTCCCAGTCTCTCTCTCTGACACACTCCCAATCTCTCTCTCTCTCACATTCCCAGTCTCTCTCTCTCTCACTCCCAATTTCTCTCTCTCTCACACTCCCAGTCTCTCTCTCCCACACTCCCAATCTCTCTCTCTCTCACACTCCCAATCTCTCTCTCTCTCTCACACTCCCAATCTCTCTCTCTCACACTCCCAATCTCTCTCTCTCACACTCCCAGTCTCTCTCTCTCACACACTCCCAGCCTCTCTCTCTCACACTCCTAATCTCTCTCTCTCTGACACTCCCAATCTCTCTCTCTCACACTCCCAATCTCTCTCTCTCACACTCCCAATCTCTCTCTCTCTCTCTCTCACACTCCCAATCTCTATCTCTCTCTCTCTCGCTCCTAATCTCTCTCTCTCACACTCCCAATCTCTCTCTCTGACACTCCCAATCTCTCTCTCTCTCTCACACTCCCAATCTCTCTCTCTCTCGCACTCCCAATCTCTCTCTCTCACACTCCCAATCTCTCTCTCTCTCACACTCCCAGTCTCTCTCTCTCACACACTCCCAATCTCTCTCTCTCTCACACTCCCAGTCTCTCTCTCTCTCACTCCCAATCTCTCTCTCTCTCACACTCCCAATCTCTCTCTCTCTCTCACACTCCCAATCTCTCTCTCTCTCGCTCACACTCCCAGTCTCTCTCTCTCTCTCTCTCTCTCTCTCTCTCCCAATCTCTCTCTCTCACACTCCCAATCGCTCTCTCTCACACTCCCAATCTCTCTCTCTCTCTCTCTCTCCCAATCTCTCTCTCTCTCCCAATCTCTCTCTCTCTCACACTCCCAATCTCTCTCTCTCTCACACTCCCAATCTCTCTCTCACACTCCCAATCTCTCTGTCTCACACTCCCAATCTCTCTCTCTCACACACTCCCAATCTCTCTCTCTCATACTCCCAATCTCTCTCTCTCATACTCCCAATCTCTCTGTCTCTCACACTCCCAATCTCTCTCTCTCACACTCCCAATCTCTCTCTCTCTCACACTCCCAATCTCTCTCTCTCATACTCCCAATCTCTCTGTCTCTCACACTCCCAATCTCTCTCTCTCACACTCCCAATCTCTCTCTCTCTCTCACTCCCAGTCTCTCTCTCTCACACTCCCAATCTCTCTCTCTCTCTCACACTCCCAATCTCTCTCTCTCTCTCACACTCCCAATCTCTCTCTCTCTCTCTCTCTCTCTCACACTCCCAATCGCTCTCTCTCTCACACTCCCAATCTCTCTCTCTCTCTCTCTCTCCCAATCTCTCTCTCTCTCACACTCCCAATCTCTCTCTCTCTCACACTCCCAATCTCTCTCTCACACTCCCAATCTCTCTCTCTCACACTCCCAATCTCTCTCTCTCACACACTCCCAATCTCTCTCTCTCATACTCCCAATCTCTCTGTCTCTCACACTCCCAATCTCTCTCTCTCACTCCCAATCTCTCTCTCTCTCACACTCCCAATCTCTCTCTCTCATACTCCCAATCTCTCTGTCTCTCACACTCCCAATCTCTCTCTCTCACACTCCCAATCTCTCTCTCTCTCTCACTCCCAGTCTCTCTCTCACACACTCCCAATCTCTCTGTCTCTCACACTCCCAGTCTCTCTCTCTCACACACTCCTAATCTCTCTCTCTCTCACACTCCCAGACTCTCTCTCTCACTCCCAATCTCTCTCTCTCTCTCACACTCCCAGTCTCTCTCTCTCACACTCCCAATCTCTCTCTCACACTCCCAATCTCTCTCTCTCTCTCTCACACTCCCAATCTCTCTCTCTCTCACACTCCCAATCTCTCTCTCTCTCACACTCCCAATCTCTGTCTCTCACACTCCCAATCTCTCTCTCTCATACTCCCAATCTCTCTCTCTCTCACACTCCCAGTCTCTCTCTCTCACAATCCCAGTCTCTCTCTCTCACACACTCCCAATCTCTCTCTCTCTCTCTCTCACACTCCCAGTCTCTCTCTCTCTCACACACTCCCAATCTCTGTCTCTCACACTCCCAGTCTCTCTCTCTCACACTCCCAATCTCTCTCTCTCACACTCCCAATCTCTCTCTCTCTCACACTCCCAATCTGTCTCTCTCTCTCACACTCCCAATCTCTCTCACACTCCCAATCTCTCTCTCTCACACTCCCAATCTCTCTCTCTCACACTCCCAATCTCTCTCTCTCATACTCCCAATCTCTCTCTCTCTCTCACTCCCAGTCTCTCTCTCTCACACTCCCAATCTCTCTCTCCCGCACACCCAATCTCTCTCTCTCTCATACTCCCAATCTCTCTCTCTCTCACACTCCCAATCTCTCTCTCTCTCACACTCCCAATCTCTCTCTCTCACACTCCCAATCTCTCTCTCTCTCTCTCACACTCCCAATCTCTCTCTCTCTCACTTCCAATCTCTCTCACACTCCCAATCTCTCTCTCTCTCACACTCCCAGTCTCTCTCTCTCTCACACTCCCAATCTCTCTCTCAATTCAATTCAATTCAATTCAATTCAATTCAATTCAATTCAAATCGCTTTATTGGCATGATAAGGTACATCTTATGTTGCCAATGCATCAAAATACATTTATGGTTGAACACATAAACGCAGTTCTATTCATACAGTGTATAAACAGGTATATCCCTGAGTGTATAAATATACATTCACATTATTCATATATACTCTTTTCTTAGGTTTACTGGTTGTCCCTCTGTTCATGGCAAGCTGTAACATAGTGTGCCGCCAGTGCTACACAGCTTTTCTCCTCCCCCAGTAGGTATGGGAGTTTTTGGTCGTCATTCAAATTTCTGAATTCAGGGCATATTTGTGAGAATTTTTGGTAGAAATTCTCCCTGATGCCCTGATATTTTCCACAGGCTGTGAGGAAGTGCATCTCTGTCTCCACTACTCCCTGACTGCAGTGAGAGCATATCCTGTCCTCTCTTGGCAGCCTGGTCTGCCTGTGTCTGCCTTTTTCGATCGCTAGGCTATGTTCGCTAAGTCTGTACCTTGTCAAGGTTTTTCTCAGTTTGTTATCCTTTACCATGGTCAGGTACTCAGCCATGTTGTATTGTCTGTTTAGGGCCAAGTAGCAATTGAGTTTGCTTTGGGTTTTTGTTGTTTCTGCCCAATATGACAGGTATTTTTCCTTTTGTTTAGTGACAATTGTGTTGGGTCGAATTCTCTGTGCTACGATGTCACTGTCCTGGGTCTGGTTATTGTTAGTAGTGTTAGTGGTTGCTTCACTGAGTCCCAGGACTAGTTGACTGAGGGAGTTATTCTTTATGGTCCTCTCTTGGCATTTCAAGGCTTCGTAATGATAGCAGTGGGGGTTGCTCATTTTTAGGTGTTTCCAAAATTTGGTGGCGCTTTTTTGGATAGTAATTATTAGTGGAAATTGGCCTAGTTCTGCCCTGCATGCATTGTTTATGGTTTTCCTTTGAGTCCGGAGGATACTTTTACAGAATTCTGCATGTAGGATCTCAATTGGGTGTTTGTCCCATTTTGCAAATTCTTGTTGTGTTAGCGGTCCCCAGACTTCACTGCCATAGAGTGCAATTGGTTCAATTACTGAGTTGAAAATTTTGAGCCAAATGCTAATTGGGATTTCTATTTGGATTGATCTTTTAATGGCGTAGAAAGCCCTTCTTGCTTTCTCTTTCAGTTCATTCACAGCCAGTTTGAAATTTCCCGTAGAGCTGATTTTTATGCCCAAGTATATGTAGTTAGTGGTTTGTTCGATTTTAGTTGTTCCTAGTGTGAGATTTATTTTGGGTCCCTGATGTCTGGATCTTTGTTGGAACACGAGGACTTTGGTTTTTTGTAGGTTTATTGTCAGGGCCCAGGTCTGACAGACTGATTCCAGCAGATCCAGGTTCTGCTGTAGGCCCTCCTTAGTTGGTGACAGCAGAACCAGGTCGTCTGCATAGAGGAGGAATTTAACCTTGGATTCATATAGGGTGAGGCCGGGTGCTGTAGATTGTTCAAGTAGTTTTGCCAATTCATTTATGTGGATATTAAAGAGTGTCGGTGAGATTGGCGAGCCCTGCGTCACCCCCCGCCCCTGTGGGAAGTATTTTGTTTGTTTGTCTCCAATTTTAACTGCACATTTGTTGTTTGTATACATTGATTTAATTACATCATATGTTTTTCCCCCTACCCAGCTTTCGAGAAGTTTCAGGAATAGACCGTCGTGCCAGATGGAATCGAAAGCCTTCTGGAAATCTATATAGCATGCATAGATTTTGCTTTTGTTTTGATGGACGTGTTTGTCAATTAGGGTCTGTAGGGTGAAGATATGATCTGATGTTCTATAGTTTGGCAGGAATCCAATTTGGCTTTTACTCAAGACATTGTGCTCCTCAAGGAAGTTTATAAGTCTTTTGTTTATGATACTACAGAAAACCTTTCCCATGTTACTGTTTACACAGATGCCTCGATAGTTATTTGGGTCACCTTTATCCCCACTTTTGTATATGGGCGTTATGAGTCCTTTGTTCCACTCACATTCCCAATCTCTCTCTCTCTCACACTCCCAATCTCTCTCTCTCTCACACTCCCAATCTCTCTCTCTCTCACACTCCCAATCTCTCTCTCTCTCACACTCCCAATCTCTCTCTCACACTCCCAATCTCTCTCTCTCTCACACTCCCAATCTCTCTCTCACACTCCCAATCTCTCTCTCTCACACTCCCAATCTCTCTCTCTCTCACACTCCCAATCTCTTTCTCTCTCACACTCACAATTTCACAATTCAAATCGCTTTATTGGCATGATAAGGTACATCTTATGTTGCCAAAGCATCAAAATACATTTATGGTTGAACACATAAACGCAGTTCTATTCATACAGTGTATAAACAGGTATATCCCTGAGTGTATAAATATACATTCGCATTATTTATATATACTCTTTTCTTAGGTTTACTGGTTGTCCCTCTGTTCATGGCAAGCTGTAACATAGTGTGCCGCCAGTGCTACACAGCTTCTCTCCTCCCCCAGTAGGTATGGGAGTTTTTGGTCGTCATTCAGATTTCTGAATTCAGGGCATATTTGTGAGAATTTTTGGTAGAAATTCTCCCTGATGCCCTGATATTTTCCACAGGCTGTGAGGAAGTGCATCTCTGTCTCCACTGCTCCCTGACTGCAGTGAGAGCATATCCTGTCCTCTCTTGGCAGCCTGGTCTGCCTGTGTCTGCCTTTTTCGATCGCTAGGCTATGTTCGCTAAGTCTGTACCTTGTCAAGGTTTTTCTCAGTTTGTTATCCTTTACCATGGTCAGGTACGCAGCCATGTTGTATTGTCTGTCTGTTTAGGGTCAAGTAGCAATTGAGTTTGCTTTGGGTTTTTGTTGTTTCTGCCCAATATGACAGGTATTTTTCCTTTTGTTTAGTGACAATTGTGTTGGGTCGAATTCTCTGTGCTACGATGTCACTGTTCTGGGGCTGGTTATTGTTAGTAGTGTTAGTGGTTGCTTCACTGAGTCCCAGGACTAGTTGACTGAGGGAGTTATTCTTTATGGTCCTCTCTTGGCATTTCAAGGCTTCGTAATGATAGCAGTGGGGGTTGCTCATTTTTAGGTGTTTCCAAAATTTGGTGGTTCTTTTTTGGATAGTAATTATTAGTGGAAATTGGCCAAGTTCTGCCCTGCATGCATTGTTTACGGTTTTCCTTTGAGTCCGGAGGATACTTTTACAGAATTCTGCATGTAGGATCTCAATTGGGTGTTTGTCCCATTTTGCAAAATCTTGTTGTGTTAGCGGTCCCCACACTTCACTGCCATAGAGTGCAATTGGTTCAATTACTGATTTGAAAATTTTGAGCCAAATGCTAATTGGGATTTCTATTTGGATTGATCTTTTAATGGCGTAGAAAGCCCCTCTTGCTTTCTCTTTCAGTTCATTCACAGCCAGTTTGAAATTTCCCGTAGAGCTGATTTTTATGCCCAAGTATGTGTAGTTAGTGGTTTGTTTGATTTTAGTTGTTCCTAGTGTGAGATTTATTTTGGGTCCCTGATGTCTGGATCTTTGTTGGAACACGAGGACTTTGGTTTTTTGGAGGTTTATTGTCAGGGCCCAGGTCTGATAGACTGATTCCAGCAGATCCAGGTTCTGCTGTAGACCCTCCTTAGTTGGTGACAGCAGAACCAGGTCGTCTGCATAGAGGAGGAATTTAACCTTGGATTCATATAGGGTGAGGCCGGGTGCTGTAGATTGTTCAAGTAGTTTTGCGAATTCATTTATGTAAATATTAAAGAGTGTCGGTGAGATTGGCGAGCCCTGCGTCACCCCCTGCCCCTGTGGGAAGTATTTTGTTTGTTTGTCTCCAATTTTAACTGCACATTTGTTGTTTGTATACATTGATTTAATTACATTGTATGTTTATCCCCCTACCCCGCTTTCGATAAGTTTCAGGAATAGACCGTCGTGCCAGATGGAATCACACTCGCAGTCTCTCTCTCTCTCACACTCCCAATCTTTCTCTCTCTCTCACACTCCCAGTTTCTCTCTCTCTCTCTCTCTCTCACTCCCAATCTCTCTCTCTCTCACACTCCCAGTCTCTCTCTCTCACACACTCCCAATCTCTCTCTCTCTCACACTCCCAGTCTCTCTCACACTCCCAATCTCTCTCTCTCTCACACTCCCAATCTCTCTCTCTCTCTCACACTCCCAATCTCTCTCTCTCTCACACTCCCAATCTCTGTCTCTCTCACACCCCCAATCTCTCTCTCTCTCACACTCCCAATCTCTCTCTCTCTCACACTCCCAATCTCTCTCTCTCACACTCCCAATCTCTCTCTCTCACACTCCCAATCTCTCTCTCTCTCACACTCCCAATCTCTGTCTCTCTCACACTCCCAATCTCTCTCTCTCTCACACTCCCAGTCTCTCTCTCTCGCACTCCCAATCTCTCTCTCTCTCACACTCCCAATCTCTCTCTCTCACACTCCCAGTCTCTCTCTCTCACACTCCCAGTCTCTCTCTCTCACACTCCCAATCTCTCTCTCTCTCACACTCCCAATCCCTCTCTCTGTCTCACACTCCCAATCCCTCTCACTCTCTCACACTCCCAATCTCTCTCTCTCTCTCACTCCCAATCTCTCTCTCTCTCACTCTCCCAATCTCTCTCTCTCACACTCCCAATCTCTCTCTCTCTATCACACTCCCAATCCCTCTCTCTCTCTCACACTCCCAGTCTGTCTCTCTCTCACACACACGCTCCCAGTCTCTCTCTCTCTCACACACACACTCCCACTCTCTCTCTCACACACTCCCACTCTCTCTCTCACACACACCCACTCTCTCTCTCTCACACACACTCCCACTCTCTCTCTCTCTCACACTCCCACTCTCTCTCTCTCTCTCACACTCCCCTCTCTCTCTCTCACACTCCCAGTCTCTCTCTCTCACACTCCCAGTTTCTCACTCTCTCACACTCCCAGTATCTCTCTCTCTCTCTCTCTCTCACACTCCCACTCTCTCTCACACTCCCAGACTCTCTCACTCTCACACTCCCAGTCTCTCTCTGTCTCTCTCTCTCTCTCACTCCCAGTCTCTCATCTCTCTCTCTCTCTCTCACTCCCAGTCTCTCTCTCTCTCTCACACTTCCAGTCTCTCTCTCTCTCACACACACTCCCAGTCTCTCTCTCTTCCCCCCCAATCTCTCTCTCTTTCTCTTCTCCCCCCAATCTCTCTCTCTCTCTCTCCCCCAGTCTCTCTCTCTCTCCCCCAGTCTCTCTCTCTCTCTCACCCCGTCTCTCTCTACTTCCCTCTCTCTCTCTCTCTCCTTCCCCCTCTCTCTCTCTCCTTCCCCCTCTCTCTCTCTCCTTCCCCCTCTCTCTCTCTCCTTCCCCCTCTCTCTCTCTCCTTCCCCCTCTCTTTCCCTCTCTCTCTCCTTCCCTCTCTCTCTCTCCTTCCCTCTCTCCCTCCTTCCCTCTCTCTCTCTCTCCCTCCATCTCTCTCACTCTCTCTCCATCTCTCTCACTCTCTCCTTCCATCTCTCTCACTCTCCTTCCATCTCTCTCTCTCTCTCCGTCCCCCTCTCTCTCTCCTTCCCTCTCTCTCTCTTTCCTTCCCTCTCTCTCTCCTTCCATCTCTCTCTCTCTCTCCTTCCCTCTCTCTCTCTCTCCTTCCCTCCCTCTCTCTCTCTCCTTCCCTCTCTCTCTCTCCTTCCCTCTCTCTCTCTCTCTCCTTCCCTCGCTCTCCTTCCCTCTCTCTCTCTCTCTTCCCCCCAGTCGCTCCCTCTCTCTCTTCCAACAACAACATGCGCTCGAAAAAGCCTCGGCACCGCCGGGCACTCCAGCTAGTATAGAATAACAGATACCCGGGAGTGAGTTACTGGCTGGAATGATGGTTTATATATAGAATAACAGATACCCGGGAGTGAGTTACAGGCTGGAATCTAATCGAGGGGTTCGGGGGGTTTATATATAGAATAAATGATTTGGCCCTTGTCTATTTTGTTTTCTCCCCTTGTTGTAATTTTTTGGGTGGATAGGGTGTTTGATGGCTCTTGAAAAAAGTCATCAAACATCAAGCCAAAAAAGCCCCCTGCAGATGATGCTCCATGATATCCGCGCTGATTATGACATCATAACTGTGACACCTCCACTGTGGGTCCCTTTAAGCGACTCAGGTGGTCCAGATTTAACTCTTTGTGCGACGCTTGTGTTTCAGATTGCTTCACTTTACAAGAGTTGCTTAAAAATGATGTATTCGTGGATTTCTTGAACACATTCCTCAACCTACCGGTAAGTGAAGGGAGCCGCATCACAGAGCTCTGATCTCCAGTGGGAATGCCAAGCCAGTTGGCATAGTGAACACATTCTGATACACTAAGTTGTTGCCTCAGTGTATGGAGAGGAAAGGCTGTTCAACGTCTGTGTCCATCCCTGAAACATTCTTTTGTTATTTTTTTATTTTTTGGTTGCTGCTGTACATTTCCAACAGTTTATTGTTTTACTCCCTTGCAGTACTGAGGGACTGCTGGACTGTCGGAGGTGCCACCTTTCAGATGAGACGTTAAACTGAGGCTGTATTTGCCCTCTCTGGTGCACATAAAATATCGCATGGCACTTTGCGAAGGAGAGCAGGGGAGTTCTCCCCGGTGTTCTGATATTTATCCCGCAACCAACATTACTAAAACAGATTATCTGGCCATTATTTCATTGCTGTTTGTGGGAGCTTGCTGTGTGCAAATTGGCTGCTGCATCTCCTACATTATAACAGTGAATACACTTCATAAAGTGCTTAATTTTCTGTGACATGCTTTCAGATTCACATAAAAATGAGATTCAACAATTGCCTCAAACACAAAACAAGACAACCAACAATTTCAAATTGTCACGTAATCATGTTAAAAACCTGGATCATGTCCCCTTTTCAGTCTTTTCCCAGTTTGGTTCTGGAAGTATCTCTGCAGAGGTTGTAGCTCAAGTCCTGCTATGGCACCCTTCAGTCTTCTTTGAACCCTCTCCACCAAAAGTCCTTTAAATTCTCCCTGAGCTGATAGCATTAGAGAATGAGCCAAAATCTGGTGGTGAGGCCCACTGCCACCTAATATCGCCCATCTCCGCCCCGCCTCAGCCTATCTGATGCTGAGATCCTCATCAATGCCTTTGTTACCTCTAAACTTGACTATTCCAATGCTGTCCTGGCCGACCTCCCATCTTCTACCCTCCATAAAGCATCAGCTCATCCAAAATTCCTGTTCATCCATCACCCCTGTGCTCGCTGACCTACATTGGCTTCCAGTCCGGCAATGCCTCGATTTTTAATATTCACATCCTCGTGTTCAAACCCCTCTATGGCCTCACCCCTCCCTATCTCTGTAACCTCCTCCAGCTCTACAACCTTCCGAGAACTCTGCGCTCTTCCAATTCTGGCCTCTTGTGCATCCCCCCGCTCCCTTCACTCTACCATTGGCGGCCGTGCCTTTCTTAATCGGCGAACTGGCATCCACCACATGAGCCTGCAGCCTGTTTCAGAGGTCCACTATTCTCTGGGAAAAGAATTCCCTCCCTAAATCTCTCTGCCTTTCTACGCTCCTTAAATCTAAGCTTTTGGTCACCTGTCCTAATGTCTCCTTCTTTGTCTCGGTGTCTGAATACGCTCCTTGGGATGTTTTACTACGTTAAAGGCGCTATATAAATACAACTTGTTGTTGCGATTCTATGAAGTCAATAGGAGCAGCCTGGCGGGAGGAAGGTCCTAAGGTGAGGGTCTCTCAGTCAGTGCTACAACTGACATTTTATAGTAAGAATGTCTGCTGAGAGTGTAAGTTTCTTCCATCAAGAAGGGTGAGTACTTTGAACAAAATGTAACCCCTACACTTTCCCTTGTCTTTTGAAATAATCCCCTTTCAACTCACTGTCCACGTATTTCAGTATCGAGCCTATTTAGGGACTCAATTGTGTTCATGTAGGCCGATTATTTCAACTGGATCGGTTAGGGAGGACCAGGGGTCACAATTTTAAGTTGCACAAGGCCAGATCAAGGCTACAACAACAACAACTTGTATTTATATAGCGCCTTTAATGTAGTAAAATGTCCCAAGGTGTTTAACAAGAGCGATATCAATAAAAACACCTTTGACACCGAGCTACAGAAGGAGATATCAGGACAGATGGCAAAAAGCTTGAGCAAAAGATAGGTTTTAAGGAGCATCTTAAAGCAGGATAGAGAGGTGGAGAGGTTTGGGGGGGGGGAATTCCAGAGCTTGGGGCCAAGGCAGCTGAAAGCACAGCCGTCAATGGTGGAGCGATTAAAACTGGGGAGGTACAAGAGGCAAAAATTGGAGGAGCGCAGAAATCTCAAAGGTTTGTAGGGCTGGAGGGGGTCACAGAGATAGGGAGGGGTGAGGCCATGGAGGAATTTGAAAACAAGGATGAGGATTTTAAAATTGAGGCGTTGCCGGACCAGGAGCCAGTGTAGGTCAGCAAGCACGGGGGGTGATGCATGAACGAGACTTGGTGCGAGTTAAGATACGGGCAGCAGAGTTTTGGAGGAGCACAAGTTTATGTGGGGTGTAAGATGGGAGGCTGGCCAGGAGAGCGTTGGAATAGTCGAGTCTAGAAGTAACAAATGCATGGATGCGGGTTTCAGCAGCAGATGAGCTGAAGCAGGGGTGGAGTCGGGCGATGTTACGGAGCTGGAAGCAGGCAGTTTTGGTGATGGAGCGGATGTGTGATCTGAAGCTCATCTGGGGGTCAAACACAACACCAAGGTTGTGAACAGTCTGGCTCAGCTTCTGACAGGTGCCAGGGATGGAAACGATGGCCAGGGAACGGAGTTTGTGGCAGGGACCAAAGACAAGTGCCGCTAAATTTGATACCCCACCGGAAAGGGGCGGGGGTATCGCGATGCGCGATTAACCCGTGCCCGTTAATTCCGATGCAGGCAGCATGCCAAATTCTTGCTGCCTGCTCATTTAAATGATTGCAGCATCCAGCCAGCGCTAATCATGCTTTCATTGGCTGGACGCATCAGCAAGGGACCAATATGGTGAGAAGCAATCACCAGTTAAAGCTAGTCTGCACTGCTTAAAGCTAGCCTGCACTTCTTAAAGGGAAGGTGCACTGTGACTGGAGCAGGAGCTGGGAGTCGTGTTTGAAGAGATTCTGACCTGGGAAAGAGTGACAAATGGCACAACAGGGGAGAAAGAGAGCTCCAAGGTTATTGGATGCTGCACTGGAGGTCTTGGTGGAGGAAGTGGAAAGGAGGAAAGATGTCCTGTATCTGCAGGAGGGATGGAGGCCCTCCAGATACATGGTCAAAAGGCAGTGGGATCAGATAGCCGTGAGATCAGTGCAAGGAGTCATGCTTTGAGGACCTGGATGCACTGCCGCAAGAAGTTCAAAGACCTCACACGAGTGGTCAAGGTCAGTGAATGCATCTTCAAATGCCATATCCTACCAACTGCACCACTATCCTCAGCCACTGCTCAGTGCACCACCTGCCAACAATCTCTATCAATCAGGACTCAATCCTAATGTTCATAGCTTCACATCACCCTCACACACTTAGCACTGCTGCAAGCCTCACACACTCATCTCACAGCTTGCACACATTGTCAGCTATTCAACCATGACAGCCAAGTCAGTCAAACAGATTGCACAATACTCACTGAAACACTTCCCTCTCTCTTGCAGGACAAGGTGGTGCACAACCAAAGGTAGCAGGAATTAACCGGAGGGGGAGCGGAGCGCCTGCAGGTCTTAACCGCCATGGAGGAGACGGGGCTGGCCATTATTGGGATGGCCATTGCTGAGCCCGTGGCCAATGTTGGGGCTGAATCAATTGAAGATGACCTCATACCTAATCCTCCTTCTCACATCCCACTTCCCCCTCATCCCACAATCTCTTCTGACTTACAATCTCCAAGTTCCCCGCCAAGTTACACACCATCCTGACTTAGAAGTATATCGCCGATCCTTCATCGTCCTTGTGCATTCCCTTAGTGCCTGTCAAATAAGAAATAGGATCAGGAATAGGCCACTTGGCCCCTCGAGCCTGCTCTGCCATTCAATAAGATCATGGCTCAAAGCCACTTCCCCACCCGCTCCCCATAACCCTTCACTCCCTTATCTTGTAAAAATCTGTCTATCTCCACCTTAAATGTATTTAATGACCCAGCCTCCACAGCTCTCTTGGGCCGAGAATTCCACAGAATTACGACCCTCTGAGATAAGAAATTCCTCCTCATCTCAGTTCTAAAAGGGCTACCCTTTATTCTGAAACTGTGCCCCCGAGTTCTAGATTTCCCCACGAGGGAAAACATCCTCTCAGCATCTACCTTGTCGAGCCCCCTCAGTATCTTACATGTTTCAATAAGATCACCTCTCATTCTTCTAAATTCCAATGAGTATAGGCCCAGCCTGCTCAACCTTTCCTCATAAGTCAACCCCCTCATCTCAGGAATCAACCGTGTGAATCACCTCTGAACTGCCTCCCATGCAAGTATATCCTTCCTTATTTAAGGAGACTAAAACTGTACGCAGTACTCCAGGTGTGGTCTCACCAATACCCTGTACAGTTGTAGCAGGACTTCCGTGCTTTTATACTCCAACCCCTTTGAAATAAAGGCCAACATTCCATTTGCCTTTTTGATTACTTGCTGTACCTGCATGCTAACTTTTTGTGTTTCATGCACAAGAACCCCCAGGTCCCTCTGAACTGTAGCATTTTGTAATCTCCATTTAAATAATAATTTGCTTTTTTATTTTTCCTGCCAAAGTGTATAACCTCGCACTTTCCCACATTATACTCCATCTGCCAAATATTTGCCCACTCACTTAGCCTGTCTATATCCCTTTGCAGATTCTTTGAGTTCTCTGCACAACTTGCTTTCCCACCCATCTTTGTATCATCTGCAAACTTGGCTACATTACACTTAGTCCCTTCATCCAAGCCATTAATGTAGATTGTAAATAGTTGAGGCACCCCACTAGTTACTGTTTGCCAACCGGAAAATGACCCATTTATCCCGACTTTCTGCTTTCTGTTAGTTAGCCAATTCTCTATCCATGCTAATATATTACCCCTAACTCTGTGAGCTCTTATCAATTCAATTCAATTCAATTCAAATGCTTTATTGGCATGAAAGTTTACAGAGAACCATATTGCCAAAGCTTACATAGCAAAAAGGTACAGTTTTCCAACATTCTGTAGGTGTCAATCGATTTGACATTTGTTGGGTATATACAATATTACTTTTAAACAATATTAATTTTAAACAGTCTTTCTACTTCATTTGGTACGTTCAATATTAATTTTAAACAGTCTTAATTTTAGACAGTCCTCAGGTTGTGACATGTTGTTACATATTTGGCCCCAAGGTATGGTCTGTCTCCTTCTCCTAGGACTAATCTCAATTTTGACAGATCATCCAATTCCTTGAAATCTGGGGTTGTTTGGCTTAGCTTGTTGAATAATATGTTTCTTGATGTGTTGAATTTTTCGCATTTTAGGAGGAAATGCATTTCTGTTTCAACCTCGCCAGCCAGACATTGATCGCATATTCTATTCTCTCTAGGCTGCCAGGATTTCTTGTATCTGCCTTTTTCAATTTCCAGTTGGTGGTCGCTTAGTCTGTACCTGGTGAGGGTCTGTCTCTGTTTTGTGTCTCTGATGGTCGTGAGGTAGTCTGCCAGTTTATATTCTCTTTTTAGGGCCCGGTAACATTCTAATCTGCTTTGGCTTTCGGTTATTTTGTTCCAATGTTCCAGGTAGGTTTCTTTGCATTTTTTAATGATTTGGTTCACTCGGATTGGTGTTTGGACGGCTGTGTTGGTCTGGGGCTGGTCAGGGTGCGGCTGAGTACTTAGTTTCAGTAGCAGCTGACTCAGGGGACTCTTTTCTGGGTTTAGCTCTTGGGTCTGAAAGGCTTTGAAATGAAGGGTGTCTGGGGAGCTAGATTTGAGGTGATTTAGGAAGTTTAGTGCTCGTTTTTGGATGTTTATTATCAGTGGGTATCTGCCTAGTTCGGCTCTGCATGCATTTGTTGGCGTTTTTCTTTGGGTGCGAAGGATGCTTCGGCAGAATTCTGCATGTAGGGCTTCTATTGTGTGTTTTTCCCATTTAGTGTAGCTTTGGTGATTTAGCGGGCCCCATACTTCACTACCGTACAGTGCAATGGGCAGGATTATGCTGTCAAATATTTTGAGCCAGATTTTGATTGGGATTTGGATGTTGTAGAATTTTCTTTTTATTGCATATAGGGCTCTTCGGGCTTTTTCTTTTAGTGCATTCACTGCTATGCTGAAGCTCCCTGATGCTGTAATAGTTAGACCAAGGTAGGTGTAACTCATAGTGTGTCCTATAGTGGTATCACTGAGGGTAAACTGGTATTTGTTTTCCTGACATCTGGGTCTTTTTTGAAAAATCATGATGTTGGTTTTCTTTAGATTTACTGTTAGAGCCCAATTTTGGCAGTATTTGTCGAGTAGGTCTAGTTGTTGCTGTAATCCCTGTTCTGTGGGAGACAGCAGAACCAGGTCGTCCGCATAGAACAGGGATTTCACTTCTCCATCCAGGAGACGGAGACCTGGTGACTCGCTTTGCTCCAGCATGTCTGCTAATTCATTTCTGTATATGTTGAACAGGGTCGGGCTCAAATTGCAGCCCTGCCGGACGCCTCTTCTCTGGGTGAAGAAATCGGTGCGTTTGTCTCCAATTTTGACCCCGCATTTGTTTTCCAGATACATTGATTTAATAAGGTCATAGACTTTGCCCCCTATTCCACACTGAAGAAGTTTATAATAGAGCCCTTCGTGCCATATAGAGTCAAAGGCTTTCTTGAAGTCGATGAAACAGGCGAATATTTTCCCATTTTTTGTTTGGTGTATATGTTTTTCAATGAGGGTGTGAAGGGTATAGATATGGTCGGCGGTGCGGTGTTTTGGAAGAAAGCCTATTTGGTTTTTTCTGAGGATATTATGTTTGTTAAGAAAATCAAGTAATCTATTTAGAATACTGCAGAATAACTTCCCGAGACAACTGTTGACACAGATGCCGCGGTAGTTATTTGGGTCTGATTTGTTTCCACTTTTATATATGGGGTATATATGCAGTATATATGGGGTATATATGCAGTATCCTTTTATGTGGCACCTTATCGAATGCCTTCTGGAAATCCAAATACACAACATCCACTGGCTCACTCTTATCCATCCTACTCGTTACATCCTCAAAGAACTCCAACAAATTTCATACCTTTCATAAAATCATGCTGACTCTGCTTGACTGCATTATGATTTTCCAAATGCCCTGCTACTGCTTCCTTAATGAAGGACTCCAGCATTTTCCCAACGACAGATGTTAGGCTAACTGGTCTATAGTTTCCTGCTTTCTGTCTCCCTCCTCTCTTAAATGGGGTATTACATTTGCGGTTTTCCAATCCGCTGGGACCTCTCCAGAGTCCAGGGAATTTTGGTATATTGCAACCAATGGATCCACTATCTCTGCAGCCACTTCTTTTAAGACCCTGGGATGCAGGCCATCTGGTCCAGGGGACTTGTCATCTTTTAGTCCCATTATTTTACCAAGTACTTTTTCCTTAGTGATAGTGATTGTCTGTAGTTCCCCCCTCCCTGTGGCCCCTTGATTCTCCATTATTGGGATGTTTTTAGTGTCTTCTACCGTGAAGACAGATACAAAATATTTGTTCAGAGTCTCTGCCATTTCCCTGTTCCCCATTATTAATTCCCCAGTCTTATCCTCTAAGGGACCAACTTTTACTTTAGCTACTCGCTTCCTTTTTATATACCTGTAGAAGCTCTTACTTTCTGTTTTAATATTTCTTACCAGTTTACTCCCATAATTCATCTTCTCTCTTTTTTTGTCACCCTTTGCTGGTTTTTGAATATTTCCCAATCCTCTGGCCTCCCACCAATCTTGGCAACATTGTATGCCTTCGTTTTCAATTTGATATCATCCTTTACTTCCTTAGTTAGCCACGGATAGTGCTTCCTTCTCTTAAAATCTTTCTTTCTCACTGGAATATATTTTTGTTGAGAGTTATAAAATATCTCCTTAAATGCCCACCACTACATTTCAACTGTCTTACCTTGTAATTTATTTTTCCAGTCCACTTTAGCCAGTTCTGCCCTCATGCCATTGTAATTACCTTTGTTTAAGGTCAGGACACTGGTTTGAGATACAACTTTCTCACCCTCCAACTGAATTTGAAATTCAACCATGTTATGATCACTCTTTCCGAGAGGATCCTTTACTATGAGATCATTTATTAATTCTGTCTCATTACACAGTACCAGATCCAAGATAGCCTTCTCCCTGGTTGGTTCCATTACATACTGTTCTAGGAAACCATCCCGGATACACTCTGTGAACTCCTCCCCAAGGCTACCATGGCCAATTTGATTTGTCCAATCAATATGGAGATTAAAATCACCCATGATTATTACCGTACCTTTTTTACAGGCCTCCATTATTTGTTGATTTATACTCTGTCCAACAATATTGCTACTGTTCGGGGGCCTGTAGACTATGCCCACCAGAGACTTTTTCCCCTTATTATTTTTTATCTCCACCCAAACCGATTCTACATCTTGATCTTCTGAGCCAATATCACATCTCACCACTGCACTGATCCCATCCTTTACCAACAAAGCCACCCCACCTCCCTTTCCTGTCTGTCTATCCTTCCGAATTGTCAATTACCCTGGAATATTCAGTTCCCAGCCCTGATCACCTTGCACCCAACATCTCTGTAATGGCAATCAAATCACACCCATTTGTATCTATTTGTGCCGTCAACTCATCTATCTTGTTACGAATGCTGCGTGCATTCAGATATAGAGCTTTTAACTTTGTCTTTTTACCATTTCTCCTTGTTTTGGCCCCATTTTCTGTTGCACTCTTATTTTTAAACATTCTGTCCCTTCCTGTCACACTCTGGGATTATTTCCCCCAACCCTATCCTGCTCTATTGTTTTCTCATTTCTCATTGACTTTTTAAATTCCCGCTCACCTGGACCCTCCCCCCCACTATTTAGTTTAAAGCCCTCTCTGCAGCCCTAGTTATTTGATTCACCAGGACTCTAGCCCCAACATGGTTCAAACGGAACCGCTCCCTCTTATCCCAGTACTGGTGCCAGTGCCCCACAAATTGAAACCCATTTCTCCCACACCAGTCTTTGAGCCACTCGTTCATTTCTCTGATCTTATTTACCCTATGCAAATTCGCTCGTGGCTCAGGTAGTAATCCAGAGATTATTACCTTTGTGGTTCTGCTTTTTAATTTAGCCCCTAGCTGCTCATACTCCCTCAGCAGAACCTCTTTCTTTGTCCTACCTATGTCATTGGTATCTACGTGGACCATGACAACTGGATCTTTCCCCTCCCACTCCAAGTTCCTCTCCAGCCCAGAGGAGATGTCCTTAACTGTGGCACTGGGCAGGCAACACAGCCTTTGGGACTCATGCTCTCAGCTGCAGAGAACAATATCTATCCCCCTAACTATACTGTCCCCTATCACTACAACATTTCTTTTTACTCCCCCCACTTGAATGGCTCCCTGTACCACGGTGCTGTGGTCAGATTGCTCATCCTCCCTGCTGTCCCTGTCCTCGTCCACACAGGGAGCAAGAATCTCGTACCGGTTAGACAAGGCCAAGGGCTGAGGCTCCTCCATCACTATTTCCTTGATCCCAATACCTGCCTCGCTTGTAGTCATACCCTCCTGTCCCTGACCATGGTGCAAATTGGAAGGAATTACTCTAGTGGGTGTGACTGCCTCTTGAAATTTAGTGCCCAGGTAACGCACACCCTCCCTAATGTGTCGCAGTGTCCGAAGCTCGGACTCCAGCTCATCAACTTTGAGCTGAAGATCCTCGAGCAGCCAACATTTGCTGCAGATGTGGTCGCTGTTGTGTCTGTGTATAATAAGACACAGACTGCAGGAGAAACGGTACAACAGGTGTTTACTAAACGTGGCTCACACTGGAACTGCCTGTACAGATTACTGCTCAGTGCTATATACAGGTGTGGTCACTGCCGGTACTACAGTATACATGAGCTGTAAAAAGTAGTTCCCCCGTTAAAGGTATATACATTACAATTCCTCCCCTTTTAGATTAACAGTACCATAACACTCATTTAACAATTAAATATCAAACTAATTACAATTAACACTTTTAACATGCAACATTAGCTGAAAATAGTCTATTTATATATTCAGTCTTTGGGGAGGCCTCCTGATCCTTTCCCGAGTGTCTTGCCCTTGGTGCGGAGGCGATTCTGGGCCCCTGTCACCGGTTGGTTCATCAGCTTCCGATGCTACTGTTTCTGGGGTAGATGCGACCTGTACGTCGGGTTCATCACCAGGTACGTATGGGCGAGGCATGGGGTTGACTTGTTCCTGTGACTCTAGGATCTGGTCAGCATGGCGTCTCACGATGCTCTCCCCAACGTCCACTGTGTACATTAGTGGGCCCTGCCGTGTGCATATCGTTCCTGGCTGCCATTTTTCTGTTCGGTAGTCGCGGGCCAAGACTGGTTGCCCTACATTGAAGCTCCTTGTTGGCTTCTCATGGATGTGCTGGAATTGCTTACTCTCAACGTCTCTTCGTACGTTTGGTCTGAGCAAATCCAGGCGAGATCTTAACCTTCGGTTAAAGAACATCATGGCTGGGGCCTGGTCGGTGACTGCATGTGTCGCATTCCGGTAGGCGAACAGGAAATTGTCCACCTTGTGCTGCAGCGGAATGTTGTCATTGTACATAGCCTTTACTGCCTTCTTAAAGGTTTGTCCGAACCTCTCAGCCAATCCATTTGTGGCTGGATGATACATAGATACATAGATACATAGAAGATAGGAGCAGGAGTAGGCCATTCGGCCCTTCGTGCCTGCTCCGCCATTCGATGAGATCATGGCTGATCCTTTAATTCAGTATCCCGTCCCCGCCTTCTCTCCGTAACCCTTAACCCCTTTTGCCCGTAGAAATATATCTAATTCCCTCTTAAATATATTTAATGAGCTGGCGTACACTGCCCTCTGTGGCAATGAGTTCCACAGGTTCACCACTCTCTGAGTGAAGAAATTCCCCCTCATCTCTGTCCTAAATGGTTTAGCCCTTATCCTTAAATTATGTCCTCTAGTTCTGTTCTCACCCGCCAAGGGAAACATTCCTTCTGCATCCAGTCTGTCTAGACCTGTCAGAATTTTATACACTTCTATGAGGTCCCCTCTCAATCTTCTAAACTCCAGTGTGTACATCCCTAAACTACATAGTCTCTCCTCATAGGTCATTCCCGCCATTCCTGGTATCAGCCTGGTGAATCGCCGCTGCACCCCCTCCATGGCAAGAACATCCTTCCTCAGATGAGGCGACCAAAACTGTACACAGTACTCGAGGTGTGGTCTCACCAGTGCCCTGTACAGCTGCAGCAAGGTATCCCTGTTCCTGTATTCTAACCCTTTTGCTATGAAGGCCAGCATACCGTTTGCCTTCTTGACCGCCTGTTGCACCTGCATGCTCGCCTTCAGTGACTGGTGTACAAGAACACCCAGGTCTCTCTGTACTTCCCCCTCTCCCAATCTATTGCCATTTAAATAATAATTTGCCCTCCCGTTCCTGCACCCAAGGTGGATAACTTCGCACTTGTCCACATTATAGTGCATCTGCCATTTATCCGCCCAATCGCCCAGTTTGTCCAAATCGCTCTGGAGCTTCCTGGTCTCTTCCTCTGAGCCCACCCCCCCTCCTAGTTTAGTGTCGTCTGCAAATTTGGAAATGCTGCATCCGACTCCCTGATCCAGGTCATTAATGTAAATTGTGAACAGCTGGGGGCCCAGGACAGATCCCTGTGGTACCCCACTTGTTACTGCCTGCCATTCAGAAAATGAGCCGTTTATTCCAACTCTCTGTTTTCTATCTGACAGCCAGTTCCCTATCCACGCCAAAACTTTCCCCTTTATCCCATGAGCCTCAATTTTCCATGCTAATCTTTTATGTGGGACCTTATCGAAGGCCTTTTGGAAGTCCAGGTACACCACATCTACTGGCTCTCCCCCATCTATTCTACCAGTTACTCCCTCAAAAAATTCCAATAGATTAGTCAAGCACGATTTACCCTTTGTAAATCCATGTTGACTCTGTCCTATCCTGTCCCCATTTGCTAAGTGCTCTGCTATTTCATCCTTAATGATGGACTCCAGCATTTTGCCCACAACTGATGTAAGGCTTACAGGTCTGTAATTACCTGCTTTTTCCCTACCCCCCTTTTTGAATAGTGGGGTAACGTTAGCTACCCTCCAATCCATCGGTACTGTTCCCGAGTCTAATGAATTCTGAAAAATCATCCTTAGTGCATCCGCTATCTCTAGGGCCACCTCCTTCAGTACCCTAGGATGCATGTTATCAGGCCCTGGGGATTTGTCCACCTTCAATCCCTTTAGCTTCCTTAACACCATATCCTTAGAGATATTGATTTGCGTCAGTTCCTCCTTTGCCAATGTCCCTATTTTTCCCGATATCCCAGGGAGGTTTTTTGTGTCTTCCTTCGTAAAGACTGACCCAAAGTATGCATTTAGTTGATCTGCCATTTCCTTATTTCCCATTATATATTCCCCCGTATCTGACTGCAATGGACCAACTTTGGTTTTCACCAGTCTTTTCCTTTTGATATACTTATAAAAGCTTTTGGAGTTAGTTTTTATATTTTCCGCCAGCTTGTTTTCGTAAGCTATTTTGCCCCTCTTGATTATGCCCTTTGCCCTCCTTTGCTCTATCTTAAACTGTTCCCAATCTTCCGCTCTGGCGCTTTTTTTGGCTATTTTATACGCCCTATCTTTGGATTTTATGCTGTCTCTAATTTCCCCTGTTATCCACGGTTGAGTCACCTTTTTAGATTTCCTTTTATGCCAGATTGGTATAAATAATTTTTGCAATTTTGTCATTCTATCTTTAAATGTTTGCCATTGTTTATCTACCTCCAGTCCTCCCAGGAACGTTGTCCACTCAGACCTACTCAGTTCCCGTCTCATGGCATCATAATTCCCCTTGTTTAAATTCAGGACCTTAGTCTCTGAGTCAATTTCTTCGCTCTCCATTTCGAGTGAGAAATCGATCATGTTATGATCGCTCTGACCCAAGGGTCCCCGTACAACAAGATTACTGATTAGTCCCTTCTCATTGCACAGTACCCAGTCCAATATAGCCTGTTCCCGAGTTGGTTCCTCGACATATTGATCCAGATAACCATCCCTCAAACACTCAAGGAATTCCTCCTCCTCATTATTTTTACTGATTAGGCTAGTCCAATCTATATGTAAGTTAAAGTCACCTATGATGACAGCTGTGCTCTTATTGCACGCTTCTCTAATTTCCCTCGTGATGCCCTCCCTAACCTCTATTTTACTATTTGGAGGCCTATATACCACTCCTATTAATGTTTTTCGCCCCTCGCTATTTCTTAGCTCCACCCATATAGATTCTGTATTAACTGAGTTAATATCCTTCCTTTCAATTGCATTTATCCCCTCTTTTACTAGCAATGCTACCCCTCCTCCCTTTCTTTTTTGTCGATCCTTCCTAAATACTGAATACCCCTGTATGTTAAGCTCCCAGCCCTGCTCACCCTGCAACCATGTTTCCGCAATCCCAATTAGATCATAATTATTAACCTCTATTTCCACAGCTAATTCATCTACCTTGTTCCTGATGCTTCTCGCATTAAGGTATAAAACCCTCAGGCTTTTTTTATGCTCACATTTTTTATGAATTAGTTTGGCCCTTTGTTTTTTGTTCCTCACCCTTTTATCATTTATTTCTGTCTGCCTTTCACTTTCCTCTATTTCACTACATAGGTTTCTAGCCCCCTGCCATACTAGTTTAAATGCTCCCGAACTGCTTTATCAAAAATTACCCCGAGAACATCAGTTCCATCTCTGCACAGGTGTAGACCGTCCCTTTTGTATAGGTCACACCTACCACAAAACTGGTTCCAATGCCTCAAAAATTTAAAACCCTCCCTCTTACACCACTGCTCAAGCCACGTATTTAGCCTAACTATCCTGTTCTCTGTACTCTTACTAGCACGTGGCACTGGTAGTAATCCAGAGATTACTACCTTCGAGGTCCTACTTTTTAGTTTGGCTCCTAACTCCCTAAATTCTACTTGTAGGACCTCTTCCCTTTTTTTAGCTACGTCGTTGGTACCAACATGTATCACGACAACTGGCTGTTCCCCCTCCCCCTCCAGAATGTTCTGCACCCGCGCCGAGACATCCTTGACCCTTGCACCAGGGAGGCAACATACCATCCTGGAGTCTCGGTCGCGACCACAGAAACCCCTATCTATTCCCCTTACAATCGAATCCCCTATTACTATAGCCCTGCCACTCTTTTTCCCTCCCTTCTTTGCAACAGAGCCAGTCATGGTGCCATGAGCCTGGCTGCTGGTGCCTTCCCCCGATGTGTCACCCCCCCCGACAACAGTACCTAAGGCGGTGAACCTGTTGCTAAGGGAGACAACCCCAGGGGATTTCTGCACTACCTTCCTGCCCTTGCTCTGCCTTTTGGTCACCCATGTACTGTCTACGCTGGCCTTAACCTGCGGTGTGACCAACTCACTAAATGTGCTATCCACACCCCTCTCAGAATCGTGGATGCTCCAA
Source organism: Somniosus microcephalus (assembly GCF_052327205.1). Lineage (NCBI taxonomy): Eukaryota > Metazoa > Chordata > Chondrichthyes > Squaliformes > Somniosidae > Somniosus > Somniosus microcephalus. Next base: position 213,349,083 of record NC_140989.1, on the reverse strand, counting down.
AGTGAGTCCACCTGCAGCTCAAGGGCCGTCATGCGGTCCCACATGAGCTGCAGCTGGACACACTTCCTGCACACATAGTCGTCAGGGACACAGGAAGCGTCCCTGATTTCCCACATGTTACAGGAGGAGCATGACACAGGTCCGAGCTCTACTGCCATGACTTAACCCTTATATTACTTTTAATTTTCTAGTTTTAGTTTATTTATCGACTTTTGTTTTCCCGAAGCTTACTTAGACCAATGTATACTGTACTCCTCTTATTCCTTTTTAAACTAACCAAATCCCACTAGTTTTGGTTTTACTTTCTAGGAAGGTTTGAGGAAAGTACTTACCAGTTAGTCTTACCTCCCTGGTCTTTCGCTGACTTCCCGGTCTTGTGTCCCCTTGGTCCTACGCCGACTTCCCGCTCCTCCCGGTTCCTGCCCTGCTGAAAAGAAACTGAGACCAAAAAATTTGTGACCTCTGTTTTTAGACAGCTGCTAAAAGACTACTAGGTTAGAGGAGGGGGGCGGTGGGGGTTCCTACTCTGTAGGAACTCGGGTTTAAGCCACCACCCTCCTTAAATACCTTTCACCTGGGTGCTTCCCACCAGGTCCGCTTCTGAAAAAAAGCTCAAGAGCTGGACTTCCGCCTCAGCTGTTTTTTAAATGGCCCCGAGTCTCGCCGACTGCTGCCTCTCCGCTCCGCTCTCCCGAACTGGTCGGGCCTCTGCCTTCGCGCCGGTTTTTAAGCCGGGCTCCTCCTCCGCTGCTGCTCTCTCCCGAACACCTCCCAGGCTCCGTGCTCCGACTGCTCTCAGGCCTCGCTGCTCTCCGGTTTTTATACCGGCTCCTCACCTCCCAGGCTCCGTGCTCCGACACATACGGGGCGGATGTGTAATGCCTTACCCCATTCTTTTTCAAGAACCTCCGGAACTCTTCGGACACAAACTGTGGTCCGTTGTCGGAGCAAATCTGTTCTGGCAAGCCATTCCTGGCAAAAATGGTCCGTAGGACTGCAATAGTTTTCTCCGTGGTGGTGGAGGACATTTTGATGACCTCAGGCCATTTCGAGTGCGCATCCACGGCTATTAAAAACATTGAGTCCATGAATGGACCAGCAAAATCAATATGCACCCATTGCCATGGAGATGAGGGCCACTCCCATGGGTGTAGAGGGGCCTGTGGTGGTGGATTTTGGACTTTCTGGCATCCTGAGCAGCTCTTGGTCAGGTCCTCGATTTGTTTATCGATTCCCGGCCACCACACATAAGCCCTGGCTAGGCTTTTCATTTTTACCCCTCCCAGATGACCCTCATGAAGCTCATTGAGCACTCTATCCCTTAACTTGGGTGGAATTACCACTCGGGATCCACACATCAAGGTCCCCCGGCACACTGACAGCTGTTCTCTCCTTGTCGAGAATGCTGGCAACAGTGAGTCGCCATGTGCTGGCCATCCCTTCACCGTCAAATCATATACCCGAGACAGTGTCGGGTCATTTCGGGTTTCCTTTTCGATACAAGCGTTAGTTACCGGTAGGTATTCAACTATAGTCGAATGGAATATTTCGACAGGATCCACTGTTGTTGCTTCCTCCGCAGTAGGCAGTGGCAGGCGTGATAGCCCATCAGCATTTCCATGCTGTTTCGTGCCCTTATATTCAATCTGATAGTGGTGCGCCCCTAGAAAAAGTGACCATCTTTGTAGTCGTTGCGCACTTATCACCGGAACGCCCTTCTTTGGATTAAAAATGGAGACAAGAGGCTGGTGATGAGTCAGCAAGGTGAATTTCTGCCCGTGCAGATAGTGATTGAACTTTTTCACTCCCCACACTAGGCTGAGGGCCTCCCTGTCAATCTGGGCGTAGTTACGCTCAGCTGAGGTTAGTGATCATGACGCAAAGGCTATTGGCCTCTCTGAGTGTCTGAGAATTTGTGCGACAGCACCGCTCCAATGCCGTAGGGTGACGCATCACATGCCAACCAAATCGGTAATGCTGGGTTGTAATGGGCCAGTACCTCTTTCGATGTGATTAGTGTTTTGCTCTTCTGGAAAGTTCGTCTACATTCGTCACTCCACTTGCATGGCACCCCAGTTTGCAGTAGGGTGTTCAGTGGGTGTAGTATTGTAGACAAATTTGGCAAGAACTTATGGTAGTACTTTACCAGCCCGAGGAACGACCTCAGTTGTGACACATTTTCCGGTGCTGGAGCCTTGACTACTGCCTCAATCTTCTCTGGGGACTTATGTAACCCCTCTTTATCGATAACGTGGCCACAATACGAGATCTGTTTTCTAAAAAACTCGCATTTGGGGCGGTTAGCTCGGAGCCCATATTCCTGCAATCTAGTGAACACCTGCTCCAGGTTGGCAAGTTGATCACTGTCATTTTCGCCCGTGACCAGGATGTCGTCCAAATAACACTGGGTCCCTGGGATCCCGTGCAGGACTTGTTCGATTGCCCTCTGCCAAATAGCCGGAGCTGATGCTACCCCGAATACCAGCCGGTTGTATTGGTAGAGACCTTTATGGGTGTTGATTGTGAGGTATTTTTTTGATGCTTCTTCTACCTCCATTTGCAGATACGCCTGGGCCAGATCAATCTTAGTGAAGCGTTTCCCTCCAGATAGCGAGGCGAAAATATCTTTAATCCGCGGAAGTGGATATTGTACGGTGTGAAGGACCGGGTTCACTGTTAGCTTAAAGTCCCCACAGATGCGAACCTTCCTTGGTTCCCCAGGCGTGCTGCTCAACGGCTTTTTCATCACAGGGATGATGGGTGTATCCCACTCGCTCCAGTCTACTTTGGACAGTACACCTGAACGTTCCAGACTCTCCAGCTCTGCTTCGACGGCTGGGCAGATCGCATAAGGTACCTTAAAACATTTTGGGCTTGCGTTTTCTTCAATTTTAATTGTCGCTGTCATGCCTTTTAGTGTTCTGAGTCCTTGCTGGAACACTTCTTTCGTGTCAGTTAGGATTTTGGACAGTCGCCCAGGTGTGACGTCGTCATCCTTTTTGTCAGCCACAGTCAGTGCCTGTATGGAATGCCAATCCAGTTGTATTTTACGGATCCATTCACGTCCCAGTAATGGTGGTCCTCCATCTTGCAATACATACAGGTCTAGTTTTGGTGTTTCCTTACCGTTATATATAACGGTCACCCTTATTTTTCCTTTCGGGTAGACATTTTGCCCCGTGTACGTCTTCAAAATAATTTTTGTGTCTCACAAGGGTATGTTTGAGAATAGCCGCTCGTAGTCCCATCGGTTTATGACTGTTAGGGCTGATCCTGTGTCCAATTCCATCTTTACCTGGACTCCTGCTATCTTGAGAGTGACCCAAATGGTTCGGTGATCCTCCGTTGTGATCACATTATGTAGTTTCAGACAACTCAGTTCCCTGCTTTCGGAGTTGTTATCACTCTTTTGTTCGTCTGAACTATTCTCCGTCATCTTATGTACCTTCTTGTACTTTCCTTTGGTAGGTTTCTTATTGCTGGTTTTCTTTCCCAACCTGCAGACTCGTACTATGTGTCCTACTTTTCCACACTGTCTGCACACTTTGTCTTTGAACCAGCAATCATTCTGGTCGTGTGTTGTTCTGCCGCAGCGATAGCACTTCTCTGTTCCATATGACATTTCGTTTGTGCCATATTCTTGCGGTCTCTGTTGTATCTCTGCAGCGCCCCGTGCTGCTGCTTCATATGATACCGCAATGCTGAAAGCCTTTTCCAGCGTAAGGTCCTTTTCAGATAAAAGCCGTTTCTGGGTTCCTTCACTTTGAAGCCCACACACAAACTTGTCCGTTAAGGTATCTGCCAGTCCCGCTCCAAACTGGCAGTGTTTCGATAGTTTGCGCAGTTCTGTTAAATAATCAGCATTGCTTTCATCCTTATGCTGGTTCCGTTTGTGAAACTTAAATCTTTCTGCTATCAGCAGCGGTGTGGGGTTTAAATGTTCCTGTAGTATCGTTACTATGTCTTCAAAACTCTTTTCCATTGGCTTCGTTGGGGTTACTAGATTTCGTAATAAACCATACGTCTTTGCACCCATTAAATTTAACAATACCGACGCTTTCTTGTCATCTGACACCTCATTTGCCTTGCAGTACACCTCTATTCGTTCGACATATGTAGTCCAATCTTCGACTTCATTGTCAAATGCGGTGATACTGCCACTCTTCGGCATTTTGGGTGTGGTTTAAAATGGCGTCTCCCAATGGCTTAAAATGGCATCTCCCGCGCTTTCCTTCCTCCCCCGCTGCGGCCAACGCCGCTCCCGGCGGTTCTCGTGGCAATGGCGGCACCCTGTAGGTTTCGCGCGCTTCTCCTGCGCTGCTGCCAACGCCGCTCTCGGCGGTCCTCGTGGCAATGGCGGCGCCTCGCGTGTTTCTGCGCGTCTCTCTCTCCCTCTCTTCGACGTTGCTCAGCCCCTGAACACCGGCTGCACCCTGTGTGCTCTGTCATCTCTCTCTCTCCCCCGTCGACGCTGCTCGGCCCTTTGTTGTGCCGCTCGGTCGGGCTCTAGCCCGCTGCTGTCCGGGAAGGGTCTGCGCACTACCTGTTGCCAGCCCGTTTCACTGGACCACCTCGACTGGAAAGCCAAGCCTGGCTCTCGACAGCCTCCCCCGCAATTCTCGAGTCTCTGCTGGATGACTGGGCGGTTGCCCGTGGTCGACGCCCGAGTCTCTGGCCTTGACCTCCAATCCACTGATCTCCAGGAACGAATCCCCGGGAGGTGATGCAGAGTTGCAGGTAGGTTCGAACTTGCCTTGTCGCCAATGTTGTGTCCGTGTATAATAAGACACAGACTGCAGGAGAACGGTGCAACAGGTGTTTACTAAAAGTGGCTCACACTGGAACTGATCGGTACAGATTACTACTCAGTGCTATATACAGGTGTGGTCACTGCCGGTACTACAGTATACATGACCTGTAAAAAGTAGTTCCCCCCTTAAAGGTATATACATTACAGTCGCTGTGGACTTCAATGGTGTCGGCCAGCTCCCACATACAACAACAACAACACATTGCCTGATCGCCCATCTCAATTAATTAATTAATTAGTTTTTAAAATTTGGAACACGCTTATCTTTTGATCTACACCAAGGCACTTAAATTTAGACGCCCACATTTGGAAAAATGTGAGAAATAGAGAAATACTCACCAACCAATCACTTACCTGCTTTCTGGTGACACTTGGATTACTTTTTACTTCCTTACACTCACCGGTCCGCGCTGCCCGGTCTCCCGCTGTTTAAATACTGCCACTGATACCGCCTCCAATTAGGTCCGTGCTGCCCGGTCTCCCGCTGTTTAAATACAGCCGCTGATACCACCTCCAATTAGGTCCACGCTGCCTGGTCTCCCGCTGTTTAAATACAGCCGCTGATACCGCCTCCAATTAGGTCCACGCTGCCCGGTCTCCCTCTGTTTAAATACCGCCGCTGATACCGCCTCCAATTAGGTCCGCGCTGCCTTGTCTCCCTCTGTTTAAATACCACCGCTGATACCTCCTCCAATTAGGTCTGCGCTGCCCGGTCTCTCGCTGTTTAAATACCGCTGCTGATACCGCCTCCAATTAGGTCTGCGCTGCCCGGTCTCCCGCTATTTAAATACCGCCGCTGATACTGCCTCCAATTAGGTCTGCGCTGCCCGGTCTCCCGCTGTTTAAATACCGCAGCTGATACCGCCACCAATTAGGTCCACGCTGCCCGGTCTCCCGCTGTTTAAATACTGCCGCTGATACCACCTCCAATTAGGTCCATGCTGCCCGGTCTCCCGCTGTTTAAATACAGCCGCTGATACCGCCACCAATTAGGTCCACGCTGCCCGGTCTCCCGCTGTTTAAATACTGCCGCTGATACCGCCTCCAATTAGGTCTGCTGTGTTGCCTATTTCTTTACGCGGGAGACCGTAGTCCCCCACATTGGTGACCCCGAATGTCGGCGGCCGAAGCCCCCGACTCATGCAGCCCTACAGAGGCCAGCAACGACCCGATGGCAACCAGCAGCAGCCTGATGTTGGCCGGCGCCGCGTCCTTGAAGCTCCCCAACTTCTGGGAACACCAAGCACCAGCTTGGTTCGCGCACTCGGAGGCCCAATTCACCCTTCGCCGGGTTCAAGACGATGAAGAAAGGTACCTCCACGTAGTCTCAGCACTAGCAAGCTCTACCGCCGCCGAAATTCTCGACCTGCTGGGGAACCCACCACAGACTGGCACGTACTCAACCATTAAGGGCCGCTTGCTGCAGGCTTATGGCCTGTCCAAGGAGGAGAGGGCCCGCAGGCTTCTCTCACTACCAGGCCTCGGCGATTCTACCCCGACCCAGTTGATGAGCCGGATGCTTGCGCTCCTGGGCTCTGAACCGCTGTCCTTTTTGTTTCGGGCCCTTTTCCTCAGCCTGCTTCCTCAGCAGGTACAGAATGCCCTCGCGGGGTCCCCGATCACGGACTGCATACAACTGGCAGCCGCCGCGGACGAAGTTTTCGTCGTCGCCCAACTCGGCTGTGCAGCCGCGAGGCTCCCCGACACCACCGAGCGCGCGCCGCCACGCCAGGCCGCAGAACTATGCTACTACCATGCGCGTTTCAGCCACAAGGCCCAACGCTGCAGAGCACCCTGCTCTTTCGATCAAATCAAGATGGCCGCCCGGCCCAACGCACCAGCCCCGAGGCCCGCTCGACCGCACCCCCGCCGCCACGATGGCCATCGGCACCGCAGGTAAACTGCTGTACATAACCGACTCTCTTTCGGGGAGCAGATTCCTTTGCGACACCGGAGCCCAATGCAGCATAATTCCTGCCTCCCAGCTCGACATCCAGGCAGGCCGCAGTGGCCCACCCCTCGTGGCGGCAAATGGCGCAGCCATCGCTACTTTCGGAAAGCGACGGGCCGAGGTTTGTTTCAACGGCCAGCGATTTACATGGGATTTCGTGACGGCCTCGGTGGCACATCCTTTGCTGGGCGCCGATTTTCTTTGCGCCCACGGACTCCTGGTCGACATCCGCGACAGGCCCCTGATCGACGCAGCAACTTTTGCTTCACTGGCCTGCCAGCAGAGCAACAGCCCGGCCCTCGTCGGGTCCTGCTCCGCCCCGGCGCATGACGACTACGCCCGCCTACTCGCAGATTTCCCGAGGTTCATACAACCGACCTTCTCAGCCGCGGCAGCCAAGCATGGGGTCGAACACCACATCGCCACTACGGGACCACCAGTGTTCGCTCGAGCCAGACGCCTGGACCCAGCCAAGATGGCGGTGGCCAAGGAAGAATTCGCCACGATGGAAAAACTGGGCATCATCCGCCGCTCGAACAGCCCTTGGTCGTCCCCCCTCCACATTGTGCCCAAGCCGGGCGGTGGCTGGCGCCCCTGCGGCAACTACAGATGGCTCAACGACGCCACCACGCCTGATAGATACCCCATTCCGCTTAAGAACGCCGCACAGGCCTTCCAACGGCTCATGGACTCCGTCCTACGGGACCTGAGCTTCCTGTTCGTCTATCTGGACGATATCCTCGTGGCCAGTGCCAGCAAGGCCGAGCACATCGCGCATTTGCGCTCCCTTTTCCAGCGCCTCAGCCAACACGGGCTAATCGTCAACCCGGTCAAATGTCAGTTCGAAGCAGCCCAAATTGACTTTCTCGGCCACAGAATCTCGCCAAGGGGAGCCATTCCCCAACCTTCCAAGGTGCAGGCGGTGGCGGACTTTCCCCAGCCCACCTTGGTTAAGGCGCTGCAGGAATTTTTGGGGATGGTCAATTTCTATCACCGGTTCGTGCCCAAGGCCGCCGCACTCATGCGCCCCCTTTACGAAGCCACCAGGGGCAAAACGGGCAAAGAGCAACTCACCTGGTCCAGCGAGATGGCGACAGCCTTCCACCAGACCAAAAGTGCCTTGGCCAACGGTACACTACTGGCCCACCCTATCCCGGGCGCCAAGACCGCCCTCACCATGGACGCCTCGGATTACGCTGTCGGCGCCCTCCAGCAACAGTGGGTCGAAGGTGCGTGGCAGCCACTGGCATTTTTCAGCCGACAGCTGCGCAAGAACGAGCAGGCCTACAGCATGTTCGACAGAGAGCTTCTGGCCCTGTTCCTGGCAATCCGGCACTTCCGTTTCCTTCTGGAAGGCCGGCCGTTCACCGCATTCGTGGACCACAAGCCGCTCACTTTCGCCATGGCCAAAGTAACCGAACCCTGGTCCGCGCGCCAACTCAACTTCATCTCGGAGTTCACCACGGACATCCGCCATGTCGCTGGCAAGGACAATTTGGTGGCCGACTGCCTCTCAAGACCCTCGCTCCACGCAGTGCAGCTGGGCGTCGACTACGCCAGCATGGCGAGAGACCAGGCTGCCGATGCGGAGATCCAGGCCCTCAGGACGTCAACTACCAGCCTCACCCTGGCCGACATCCACTTCCACGCAGCCGGCACAACCCTCCTGTGCGACGTCTCAGTCCCCTCGCCTAGGCCGGTCGTTCCATCCGCCTGGCGCAAGCGAGTTTTCGACATCATCCACGGCCTTTCACATCCAGGGATGCGTGCGTCTCAGAAACTTATGTCCGCCAAGTTCGTCTGGCCTGGACTCCACAAGGATGTGAGAGACTGGACCAACACATGCGTGCCGTGTCAGCGCGCTAAGGTCCAGCAGCGCACCAAGGCGCCATTGGAGTGTTTCCCGGTGCCCGAGAGGCGTTTCGACCACGTCCACGTCGATCTGGTAGGCCCCTTGCCGCCGTCGCACGGTTTTACACACCTGCTCCGATCGTCGACCGCACCACCAGATGGCCCGAGGTGGTTCCCCTCGCCTCCACCACCACGACCGACGTCGCACGAGCATTCGTCTCGACATGGGTGGCCCAGTTCGGCGTGCCGACTGACATATCCTCGGACAGAGGCCCCCAGTTCACCTCCCACTTGTGGAATGCCATCATCGCCGGCCTCGGCACCAAGTTGCACAGGACAACAGCCTATCACCCGCAGGCCAACGAGCTCTGCGAGAGCTTTCATCGTTCTTTGAAAGCCTCCCTCCGTGCCAGCCTGGCCGACACCAGCTGGATCGACAAACTACCCTGGGTTCTCCTGGGATTGCGTACCGCGCCCAAAGAGGACCTCCGCGCCTCTGCGGCCGAGATGGTCTACGGCCAACCGCTCAGAGTACCAGGCGACTTCCTCTCCCTGACAACGGAGCCGTGGTCGGCCGCCAGACAGCTTTCCCTGCACCAGGACGCAGCCCAGCAATTCCGTCCAGTGCCCACTTCGCAACACGGCCCGCAGCCGTCCTACGTGCCTCGAGACTTACGACATGCGGAGTTCGTCTTCGTGCGCCGGGACGCGCACAGAGGCCCGCTGCAGGCACCATACACCAGCCTCTTCCCAGTATTGGAGACGGGGGACAAAGCTTTTCTTATCGATGTTGGCGGGAAGCCGGACCTTATTTCAGTAGACCGCCTCAAACCGGCGCACCTGGACCTCAGCTTCCCGTTTTGGCCGGCTCTTCCCCCACGGCGGGGCAGACCTCCCGCGTTGGCGGCGGCCCCACAAGAGGACCAAGACACGCCAGAACCTTACTTCCCGGCCGCCGCCCCACCTTCACCGGCAGCCCATCCAGCCAGCCCACCGGCAGACCAGCCACCAGACCAGCCGACGAACCAACCGGCCGATTTCCCAGACAGCCCTCCTCACACGCCAGATGGCTACTACAGCCGCTACGGCCGCTTGGTCAAACCTCCGCAGAGACTGACTTTTACAGTTAACGAGGATTCTGGGGGGGCGTATGTGGCGTTGCCACATTGGGGAAACACTGTGTGTATGTAGATAAACCTGTATAATCCCCTTTTAACTGCTGTATTCCACTCCCCCCGCAAGACAGTTGCAAGCTGAGAGAAATAAGGCACGTTCAGACTTGCCTGCTGCTGATAGAAGGAAAACCAATCAGGTTCCAGCAGGTGACGAATCCGTGAGTCATCACAGGTTTGCGGGCTTCACGAATTCAGTACTGTATTGTGAGAGTTGGAGTAAAGACCTATTTCTTGTAGCTCGCTGTGTTGCCTATTTCTTTACGTGGGAGACCGTAGTCCCCCACACTGCGCTGCCCGGTCTCCCGCTGTTTAAATACCGCCGCTGATATCGCCTCCAATTAGGTCCGTGCTGCCCGCTCTCCCGCTGTTTAAATACAGCCGCTGATACCGCCTCCAATTAGGTCCGTGCTGCCCGGTCTCCCGCTGTTTAAATACTGCCGCTGATACCGTCTCCAATTAGGTCCGCGCTGCCCAGTCTCCCACTGTTTAAATACTGCCGCTGACACCGCCTCCAATTAGGTCCACTCTGCCCGGTCTCCCGCTGTTTAAATACTGCCGCTGATACCGCCTCCAATTAGATCCGTGCTGCCCGGTCTCACGATGTTTAAATACTGCCACTGATACCGCCTCCAATTAGGTCCGCGCTGCCCAGAATCCCGCTGTTTAAATACTGCCGCTGATACCGCCTCCAATTAGATCCGTGCTGCCCGGTCTCACGATGTTTAAATACTGCCGCTGATACCGCCTCCAATTAGGTCCGTGCTGCCTGGTCTTCCACTGTTTAAATACCGTTGCTGATGCCGCATCGAATTAGATCCGTGCTGCCCGGTCTGCCGCTGTTTAAATACAGCCGCTGATACCGCCTCCAATTAGGTCCGTGCTGCCTGGTCTCCCGCTGTTTAAATACCACCGCTGATACCGCCTCCAATTAGGTCCGCGCTGACCGGTCTCCCGCTGTTTAACTACCGCCGCTGCTACCTCCTCCAATTAGGTCCACGCTGCCCAGTCTCCCGCTGTTTAAATACAGCCGCTGATACCGCCTCCAATTAGGTCTGCGCTGCCCGGTCTCCCGCTGTTTAAATACTGCCGCTGATACCGCCACCAATTTGGTCCACGCTGCCCGGTCTGCCGCTGTTTAAATACTGCCGCTGATACCGCCTCCAATTAGGGCCGTGCGGCCCGGTCTTCCGCTGTTTAAATACTGCCGCTGATACCGCCACCAATTTGGTCCACGCTGCCCGGTCTTCCGCTGTTTAAATACTGCCGCTGATACCACCTCCAATTAGGTCCGTGCTGCCCGGTCTTCCGCTGTTTAAATACTGCCGCTGATACCGCCTCCAATTAGGTCCGCGCTGCCCGGTCTCCCGCTGTTTAAATACTGCCGCTGATACCGCCTCCAATTAGGTCCGCGCTGCCCGGTCTCCCGCTGTTTAAATACTGCCGCTGATACCACCTCCAAGTAGGTCCGTGCTGCCCGGTCTCCCGCTGTTTAAATACTGCCGCTGATACCGCCTCCAATTAGGTCCACGCTGCCCAGTCTCCCACTTTTTAAATACAGCCGCTGATACCGCCTCCAATTAGGTCTGCGCTGCCTGGTCTCCCGCTGTTTAAATACTACCGCTGATACCGCCTCCAATTAGGTCCACTCTGCCCGGTCTCCCACTGTTTAAATACTGCCGCTGATACTGCCTCCAATTAGGTCCGCGCTGCCCAGTCTCCCGCTGTTTAAATACTGCCGCTGATACCGCCTCCAATTAGATCCATGCTGCCCAGTCTCCCGCTGTTTAAATACCGCCGCTGATACCGCCTCCAATTAGGTCCACGCTGCCCGGTCTCCCGCTGTTTAAATACTGCCGCTGATACCGTCTCCAATTAGGTCCACGCTGCCCAGTCTCCCGCTGTTTAAATACTGCCGCTGATACCGCCTCCAATTAGATCCATGCTGCCCGGTCTCCCGCTGTTTAAATACTGCCGCTGATACCGCCTCCAATTAGGTCCGTGCTGCCCGGTCTCCCACTGTTTAAATACTGCCGCTGACACCGCCTCCAATTAGGTCCACGCTGCCCGGTCTCCCGCTGTTTAAATACTGCCGCTGATACCGCCTCCAATTAGCTCTGTGCTGCCCAGTCTCCCACTGTTTAAATACTGCCGCTGATACCGCCTCCAATTAGGTCCGCGCTGCCCGGTCTCCCGCTGTTTAAATACAGCCGCTGATACCGCCTCCAATTAGATCCGCGCTGCCCGGTCTCCCGCTGTTTAAATACTGCCGCTGATACCGCCTCCAATTAGGTCCACGCTGCCCGGTCTCCCGCTGTTTAAATACAGCCGCTGATACCGCCTCCAATTAGGTCCACGCTGCCCGGTCTCCCGCTGTTTAAATACTGCCGCTGATACCGCCTCCAATTAGGTCCATGCTGCCCGGTCTCCCGCTGTTTAAATACAGCCACTGATACCGCCTCCAATTAGGTCCGCGCTGCCCGGTCTCCCGCTGTTTAAATACAGCCGCTGATACCGCCTCCAATTAGATCCGCGCTGCCCGGTCTCCCGCTGTTTAAATACAGCCGCTGATACCGCCTCCAATTAGGTCCACGCTGCCCGGTCTCCCGCTGTTTAAATACAGCCGCTGATACCGCCTCCAATTAGGTCCACGCTGCCCGGTCTCCCGCTGTTTAAATACTGCCGCTGATACCGCCTCCAATTAGGTCCGCGCTGCCTGGTCTCCCGCTGTTTAAATACTGCCGCTGATACCGCCTCCAATTAGGTCCGTGCTGCCCAGTCTCCCGCTGTTTAAATACTGCCGCTGATACCGCCTCCTGTTAAATATGTCTATTGTATTGAACAATTAACACAAAGACTTAAACGTATAACTCAAACAGGTCTTTACTGGTTGGAGGTAGGGACTATACGTAGGTCTTTACTTCATGCCCACAGGCGGGAACTGAGGGGAGATCAGTACCCACAGTACTATTTATACCCCTATGGCCAGGAGTGGTACTGCGTATCACTACGCCCAACAAGTAGTGCAGTCCTGTCCATAGGTTCAAAGTAGCACACATATTACATACACAACATTCCTCCCTTCCTAGCTTTACAGTCATCTCCCCATTTAACATAACGTAATAACATATATACATATGTAACTTCAGGTTTACATAACAGAATAACATAGATACATAGATAACTTCATGTCAAAACAGATCACAGATTCAGTCTCTGCGGAAAACAGTTCACAGATTCAATCTCTGTGGTGTAGTCGGTTCATGTTGCTGGAGTGACTCATTCAATAGTCCTTCCATGGATTTAACAGTTTGAACTTCCGAACTGAATTGGCTCCGTTCGGAGGGACCACGTGTGTGATCTGATAGAGGTAATAATGGTTCAGATGGGTCATCTTCTGTTTCGACTTTTCCTTTTCTGCTTCTTGGAGACTCTCTGGGCTCCACTGTCAGCTGCCAGCTGCATGCGCAGTTCTTCCTTCTCTTCCTCCTTTTTCCGTAGTAGAGCCACCTTCTCCCGATGTTCCGTAGACTTTCGGTGCTCCTCCATGATTTCTGTATGGTGGGAGTCGAAGTTACAAGTTGGGCAGGACAGGACATAGTAATATTCGGTGTCGTCCTGATCTAGGCCAGCAAGAGGGTCTTCTATTTCCTCCATACCCAGCTGGGCGTTAGCCAGCTTTTGTTCCAAGTCCAGACATCTTTCCTGAAGAGACTTCTTCATGCGTACCTCTTCATCCAGCTTTTTCTGGGATTTCAGCAAGTCGTTTACTAATGACCTCATTTGAGATTTTACTACTTCAACTTCTTTTGGAGATTGATTGATCGGACTATTCAATCCCTCTACCGGAGCAGCTGTTTCAGCGGTCTGTTGTTCTACGTTGACGTGAGTCAGCGTACTTTTGGCATCCAAGTGCTGCTCTGTTGCAGTCATCTCAGTCTGTGTTGCCACCTCAGCTCTTCCAATAACCTTTGAGAGCTCCGAACCCCTTTCGTTTGAATATTGAAGTTCGTGTTCCAGTTTTTCCCGTTTCAGAGTCCTGTCCTTCAGCATATGCAGGAGTTGGCTGACCGTTAACTCCTCTGACATCAGACGTTTTGTGTGCTCCTGCTCCATTTTCTCCATCAGCTGCTTCTGTTGTCTTTCCAGATTCTCCAACTCTATATCAAAGAACTCTTTCGTTGCATTCAACTCTTGCTCAAAACGGCGAAGCATTTGTTCTAATTGCTGTTGTAGTTTGAAATGGAGTTGAGTTCGAGCCCGGTGTCCCTCAGAAATGGGCACATCAGTAGACTTGCCAGACTCAGAATCCACAGTTAAACTATGTTGTTGTTGCTCAGTGGAATTCTGTGTGGAAACTTTGTCTTTTGCACCTGAGTTGGGCTTACCATCATCCGTTCCAGAGTCTGGGCCGACTATCTTCACCGAGTTCTCACTCGTTATTGTTTGTAGGAAATGCCAGTCCATATTCATTTTCCTAATCCACTCCCATCCTAGTAGTGGAGAACCTCCTTCAGATATCACATATAAGTCCATTATTTGACTGTCTTCGCCCTTGTGGACCACTGCAACCTCTATTTTCCCGATGGGGTACACTCTTTGCCCCGTGTATGTTTTCAATATAATCCCCGTATCCTGTAGGGGAATATGTTGGAATAACTTTCCGTAATCTTTCTTATTTATGACCGTCAATGCCGATCCAGTGTCCAATTCCAGTTTTACTTGGACTCCTTCTATCTGAAGAGTGACCCAAATTGTCTGGAGGTCTGCACCCTTACCAGCGTTGAGTACTCTTAAGCTAGCCAGTTCATTACAGCTTAAGCTAGCCAGTTCATTACTGCTAGCGTCTGAATCGGACTCCTGTTCGGTCACCTTGTGTACCTTTGCGTATTTTCCTTGCAGTGACTTCTTGTTGCTGGTCTTCTTCCCTGACCTGCATACTCTAGCTATATGTCCAAGCCTACCACAAGTTCTACATTCTTGGTTTTTAAACCAACACTGGTTCTGATCATGCGTTGTCTTTCCACAACGATAACATTTGCCAGAACTCACACCCAATTTGTGTGCACTGAGCTCCGGTGACCGTAGCTGCATTACTGCCGTGCCTCTCGCTGCGGCTTCGTGTGCTGCCGCCATAGTGACCGCCTTCTCAAGCGTCAGCTCATTCTCCTCGAGCAGTCGCTTTTGTGTATCCTGTTTAAATAAACCACACACAAATTTGTCTCGTAGTGCATCTGTCAGTCCCGTTCCAAACTGGCAATATTTCGCTAATTTACGCAATTCAACATATATGGCCCAATCTTCGAGGTCACTATCAAAGGTGCTAATATTCCTGTGTTTAGGCATTGTAGATTTGCAATTTCTCAGATTTTATTTTGTTTACTTGTTATCAAAGATGGCGGCTTCCCGCTCTTGCCGTCGTCCTCCGCCCACAAAATGGCAGTTTTCCCGCGCTTGGCGGTCTTCACCCGTCCCCCGACGCCGTCTCCCTTCAGCCCCCGAGTGCGGCCCTTATCTTCGCCGCGATCGATAGCCTGCGCTGTGCACCGCGGCTCTCGCACCTTGAGCTTCTGCAGCCGCCGCGCCTTTCAGTCCGAGTGCGGCCCTTATCTTTGGTTCCGATCGCTGGCCCGCGCTGCGCCTCGCACTTGAAGTGGCTCCCGGCCTCTGGCTCACCCGCTCGCGCGGCTCTTGCTCACTCCCTCCCGGGCTCTGGCTTGCCCGCTCGCGCGTTTCACCGCGGCTCTTATCAGGGATTGCGATCGCCCTTATCTTCTCCAACTTCCCCAGCCCTGTCTTTGCAGCCAACGCTGCACGGCTTACCCCACCACCTAGGTTGAACAAGGAAACTGCAGAAAGACTTCTGTCAGTCGCTGGAAGCTGTCAGGATGGCTGCTGCACTCCAGTGCTCAGTCGCTGATGGAGGCTTCAGAGTCCTAAAGCCTGTCGCTTCTAGTGGGGTGGTGATGTTTGAAACCTCTCTTCAACTGCCGCAGGGTAAGAACCTGACTCGTCGCCAGTGTTAAGTATGTGTATTGTATTGAACAATCAACACAAAGACTTAAACGTATAACTCAAACAGGTCTTTACTGGTTGGAGGTAGGGACTATACGTAGGTCTTTACTTCATGCCCACAGGCGGGAACTGAGGGGAGATCAGTACCCACAGTACTATTTATACCCCTATGGCCAGGAGTGGTACTGCGTATCACTACGCCCAACAAGTAGTGCAGTCCTGTCCATAGGTTCAAAGTAGCACACATATTACATACACAACACCTCCAATTAGGTCCACGCTGCCCGGTCTCCCGCTGTTTAAATACCGCTGCTGATACCGCCTCCAATTAGGTCCACGCTGCCCAGTCTCCCACTGTTTAAATACCGCCGCTGATACCGCCTCCAATTAGGTCCACGCTGCCCGGTCTCCCGCTGTTTAAATACCGCCGCTGATACCGCCTCCAATTAGGTCCGTGCTGCCCGGTCTCCCGCTGTTTAAATACTGCCGCTGATACCGCCTCCAATTAGGTCCACGCTGCCCGGTCTCCCGCTGTTTAAATACCGCCGCTGATACCGCCTCCAATTAGATCCGTGCTGCCCGGTCTCCCGCTGTTTAAATACTGCCGCTGATACCGCCTCCAATTATGTCCATGCTGCCCGGTCTCTTGCTGTTTAAATACTGCCGCTGATACCGCCTCCAATTAGGTCCACGCTGCCCGGTCTCCCGCTGTTTAAATACTGCCGCTGATGCCGCCTCCAATTCGGTCCGTGCTGCCCGGTCTCCCGCTGTTTAAATACTGCCGCTGATGCCGCCTCCAATTAGGTCCGTGCTGCCCGGTCTCCCGCTGTTTAAATACTGCCGCTGATACCGCCTCCAATTAGGTCCGTGCTGCCCGGTCTCCCGCTGTTTAAATACTGCCGCTGATACCGCCTCCAATTAGGTCCGTGCTGCCCGGTCTCCCGCTGTTTAAATACCGCCGCTGATACCTCCTCAAATTAGGTCCGTGCTGGCCAGTCTCCCGCTGTTTAACTAATGCCGCTGATACTGTAGTGTATGTAACCTGTACTACCTTAAGAGGATACCTTAAGGTGATGGACTGCTTTTTGATGGCTCCTGTACATTGTAGTACCGGTGGTGACCACACCGGTATATAAACCCTGCGGAGCAATGTGTACCTCAGTTCCGCCCTGACCCTCAATCACTGAAGACCTGTTTACTTACTTCTGTAGTCTGTGTCCTGTTATTCAGTATAACTGCATTTGTAAACACAGACTCAACAGTGGCGACGAGTCTGATCTTACCTAGCGGCAGTTTTGCATCCAAGGAAGCTTCATCCTCAGAAACGGGCGTCGAAAAAGGGCATCCGCCCTCAACATCCTGCTGAGCACTGCATCGCACGGGAGGCCATCGGGAACCCGGGTTGGTTTACTGGCCACGAAGTCCAACATCAGTGATCATCCCTTCTACGACAGCGGCGGGTAAGCCCGATCGAGCGGCACGGGGGGGTGGTCGGCCGAGTTGTCAGTGGGAGAAGGGGAGGGAAAACGATGAAAAGGGCAGAGAACACGACCGCAGCCGGTGTCAGGAGCCGGACTGCAATCGGGGCAGAGACGCGCAGCAGCCAGAAAAGCGTTTATGGCCACAAGGACCGCAGGAGTGGCGGGGCAACAAGAGCAGCAGCGCAAGGAAAATAAAGGACTGCTGGGAGGCGTGGATGGCAACAGCGTGGGAATCGCCATCTTGAGTCGGCGGGGGAAGAAGACAAGCGCGGGAAAAGCCGCCAAGCGCGGGAAAAGCCGCCATTTAAATAATTTTTAAAAAAAAAAAGTCATCATCTTAAATAATATCCGAAGGGAAAGGAGAAACTCAGCAAGGATGCCAAAAACGGGTAACATCACTGCTTTTGATAACGATGTGGAAGATTGGGTCACTTATGTGGAACGCATTGAAGTTTACTGTACAACGAATGAGGTACCGGATGATAAGAAAGCACTAACCCTATTAAACTCGATGGGTGCGAAGACGTACGGGTTATTAAGGAACCTTGTAACCCCAGACAAACCAGTAGGGAAGAGTTTCGCGGATATTGTTACTATCCTGCAAGAGCATTTAAACCCCATGCCGCTGCTGATAGCGGAACGATTTAAATTCTGCAAAAGAATTCAACTTAAAGAAGAAAGCAACGCTGAATTCCTAACAGAACTGCGCAAGTTATCAAAGTGCTGCCAGTTTGGAACAGGACTAGCAGACGCATTGAGAGATAAGTTTGTGTGTGGGCTCCTAAGGGAAGGAACCCAGAAGCGACTGCTGGAGGAAAAGGATCTTACGCTGGACAAAGCTTTCAGCATTGCAGCATCCCACGAGGCAGCAGCACGGGGCGCTGCAGAGATACAGCAAAGGCCACTGGAATTCAGCACCAATGAAATGGCATTGGGCGCAGTAAAGTGCTATCGTTGCGGAAGGACAATGCATGACCAGAACCAGTGCTGGTTCAAAGACAAAGAATTCAGGCAATGTGGCAAACTTGGTCACATAGCGAGAGTATGCCGGTCAGGAAAGAAGACCAGCAGCAAAAAGTCACCGCAGGAGAAGTACAAAAAAAGTACACAAGGTGACAGAGAACAGTTCGGATGAACAGAAGACGGATTCAGACTCCAGCAGTAAGGAACTGGGTTGTCTGAAAATACATAATGTGGGTAACACAGCAGACCACCAAACTATCTGGGTCATGCTCCGGATAGCAGGAGTCCAAGTGAAGATGGAATTGGACACAGGGTCGGCATTAACGGTCATGAATAAGCAAGATTACAAAAGGTTATTCTCGCACATTCCCCTGAGGGATACGGAGATTGTATTGAAAACATACACGGGGCAAATAGTATACCCCAAAGGAAAGATGAAAGTAAATGTGGTCTACAATGGTAAAGAAAGTCAGAAAATGGACTTGTATGTGTTACCTGATGGAGGTCCGCCACTACTGGGATGGGAATGGATCCGGAGAATAAATGTGGACTGGCATTCCATACAAGCACTGACTGTGGATGCCTGTAAGGAGGATGACGTCAAACCTAAATGACTGTCCAAAATCTTAGACGATGCTAAGGAGGTGTTCCAACAGGGACTTGGAACACTGAAAGGAATTACGGCAACCATCAAGGTTGAAGAACATGCAAACCCAAAAGTTTTCAAAGCCAGACCGGTGCCTTATGCGATACGACCTGCTGTGGAAGCAGAGCTGGAAGGGCTAGAACGTTCAGGGGTACTGTCCAAGGTGGACTGGAGCGAATGGGCTACACCCATTGTTCCTGTCATGAAGCGTTCGTTGAGCAACAAGCCGGGGGAACCTGGGAAGGTTCGCATCTGTGGCGATTTCAAGATCACTGTTAATCCAGTTCTTCACACGGTGCAATATCCGCTTCCGCGGATTGAAGATATCTTCGCTTCGCTGTCTGGCGGGAAACACTTCACCAAGATAGACCTGGCGCAGGCGTACCTACAGATGGAAGTTGATGAAGCGTCACGTCAGTATCTCACGATCAACACACATAAGGGCTTATATCGGTATAATAGGCTGGTTTTTGGAGTGGCATCGGCTCCAGCGATTTGGCAAAGGGCCATGGAGCAGGTATTGCAGGGAATCGCAGGCACACAATGCTACCTGAATGACATCCTGATTACAGGAGATAACGATAAGGATCACCTCGCGAATTTGAAGCAGGTGCTCATCAGATTGAAAGAATATGGGCTAAGAGCTAATCGCCAGAAATGCGAGTTCTTTCAAAAGCGAATCTCGTACTGCGGCCACGTCATTGACCAGGAGGGGCTCCATAAGTCACCTGACAAAATCGAAGCTGTTGTCAAAGCTCCAGCACCGGAAAATGTATCCCAGTTGAGGTCGTTCCTCAGGTTGGTTAACTATTACCACAAGTTTCTTCCAAATTTATCCACGGTGTTACACCCGCTAAACACTCTTTTGCAAATGGGAATACCATGGAAGTGGAGCGATGATTGTAAGCCGGCTTTTCAAAAGAGCAAGGCACTGATCACCTCTAAGGAAGTGTTGGCTCACTTTAACCCAACGCTGCCTATTCGCTTAGCTTGTGATGCTTCTCCATATGGTATTGGGGCAGTGCTCTCACATAAGTTTCCAGATGGCTCGGAAAGGCCAGTCGCTTTCGCATTTAGATCATTGACCTCCGCTGAGCGCAACTATGCTCAGATAGATAGGGAGGCTCTCAGCCTCATGTGGGGAGTTAAGAAATTTAACCATTATCTGCAAGGCCAAAAGTTTACGCTGCTGACAGATCACCAGCCGTTGGTTTCCATTTTCAACCCTAAGAAAGGTGTTCCGGTAATGACGGCGCAGAGGCTTCAGAGATGGTCCCTTTTTCTAGGGGCACATCAATATGATATTGAATTCAAAGGTACAAAGCAACATGGTAATGCTGATGGGCTGTCGCGCCTGCCACTGCCTACAGCGGAAGAGGCACCGGCAGTTGACCCTGTCGAGATATTTCACTCGACCATCATCGAATGCTTACCAGTCACCAATGCGGGTATTGAGAGAGAGACCCGAAATGACCCGACACTGTCTCGGGTCTACGACTTGACAGTGAAGGGATGGCCAGCACATGGCGAACCACTGTTACCAGCATTCTCAGCCAGACGAGAACAGCTGTCCGTATGTCAAGGAACATTGATGTATGGAACAAGGGTGATTATTCCTCCTAAATTAAGGGAGAGAGTTCTAAAAGAATTGCACGAAGGTCATCTGGGGGGAGTCAAGATGAAAAGCCTTGCTAGGGCTTATGTGTGGTGGCCAGGTATCGACAAACAAATAGAGGATCTGACTAAAAGCTGCTCAGGGTGCCAAAAAGTTCAGAACGCACCTCCAATTGCACTGCTGCATCTGTGGGAATGGCCTTCAGCCTCATGGCAACGTGTGCATATCGACTTTGCAGGTCCATTCATGGATTCCATGTTTTTGATAGCAGTAGACGCACATTCTAAATGGCCAGAAGTGATTAAGATGTCGACCACTACCTCTGAGAAGACGATTGCAGTTCTAAGAACCATATTTGCAAGGAATGGATTGCCGGAGCAAATATGTTCAGACAACGGACCACAGTTCGTGTCCGAAGAATTCCAGAAATTCATGAAAAAGAATGGGGTGAAACACTATACATCTGCCCCATATCATCCGGCTACAAATGGGTTGGCCGAGAGATTTGTACAAACGTTCAAAAAGGCGATAAAGGCCATGAGTGAAGATCATATTCCACTACAACACAAGGTGGACAATTTCCTAATGGCGTATCGAAACGCCAAGCATGCAGTGACAAATCAAAGCCCTGCCATAATGTTCTATAACAGAAGGTTGCGGTCCCGGTTGGATTTGTTAAAACCCAATGTGCGACGGGAAGTCGAAAACAAGCAATTCCAGCATATAAATTAAAAAGGCCACTTGTAGTTTTGAAATAGGACAACCAGTGTTGGCCAGGGACTATAGGGATGATAAATGGCAACCTGGGACAATTCGTGCACGACAAGGACCCTTGATGTACACGGTAGACGTTGGAGAGAACGTAATACGACGTCATGCTGACCAACTTGTGGAATCGAGAACAAGGGTCGACCCCATGTCTACGGCAGAGACACCAGTTGAAGAACTTACTGAGCCTGTAGCATCTACCTCAGACTCGAACGTATTGGATGATGTTAAATCCATAGGCGATCAAGTGGATGAGTCACCCCAGCAACGGGAACCAGAGATCCCTGAACGGCATTATCCGGGCCGGATCAGGAGGCCTCCTCAGAGACTGAATCTTTGAACAGTTCTTGTGTGTAAATTGTATTTTTGTTATCCATGTAGTGTATTAATTTGGGGTGTCCACTGTTAAGCTAAAAGGGGAGGAATTTTAGTGTATGTAACCTGTACTACCTTAAGAGGATACCTTAAGGTGATGGACTACTTTTTGATGGCCCCTGTACATTGTAGTACCGGTGGTGACCACACCGGTATATAAACCCTGCGGAGCAAAGTGTACCTCAGTTCCGCCCTGACCCTCAATCACTAAAGACCTGTTCACTTACTTCTGTAGTCTGTGTTCTGTTATTCAGTATAACTGCATTTGTAAACACAGACTCAACAGATACCGCCTCCAATTAGGGCCGTGCTGCCCGGTCTTCCGCTGTTTAAATACTGCCGCTGATACCGCCTCCAATTAGGTCCGTGCTGCCTGGTCTCCCGCTGTTTAAATACTGCCGCTGATACCGCCTCCAATTAGGTCCACGCTGCCCGGTCTCCCGCTGTTTAAATACTGCCGCTGATACCGCCTCCAATTAGGTCTGCGCTGCCTGGTCTCCCGCTGTTTAAATACTGCCGCTGATACCGCCTCCAATTAGGTCTGTGCTGCCCGGTCTCCTGCTGTTTAAATACTGCCGCTGATACCGCCTCCAATTAGGTCCGTGCTGCCTGGTCTCCCGCTGTTTAAATACTGCCGCTGATACCGCCTCCAATTAGGTCCGCGCTGCCTGGTCTCCTGCTGTTTAAATACTGCCGCTGATACCGCCTCCAATTAGGTCCGCGCTGCCTGGTCTCCTGCTGTTTAAATAACGCCGCTGATACTGCCTCCAGTTATGTCCAAGCTGCCTGGTCTCCCGCTGTTTTAAGTACTGCCGCCGCAATAAAAAAAACCACTGCATGCAATTTCGAGTTGCCTGGTGAAATCCGGCACCAACTTGGCACAGAGCTTTGCGCAGAGCTTGGAGACCATTCTTTTCAGTATGGAAATGCTGGCCAACTCCATTAGCACACTTGTGGATCCAACCATGATGCAGCTTCTGATGGCTGATGTCTCATCGTCCATTGCAGCACAAGCAGCAGCCACCCAACATCTGAGTGCTGCAGTGGAAGCTCAGACTGCGGCTATCATGGCTCTGGATACCAGTGTTCAAAAGGGCTTGCAGGTGTAGTGTATGTACCTTTAAGGGGAGAACTACTTTTTACAGCTCCTGTATACTGTAGTACCGGCAGTGACCACACCTGTATATAAACCCTGAGTAGGGATCTGTACAGTTAGTTTTAGAGTAACCCTCATCCAGTAAACACCTGTTGATTGTTCCCTGCAGTCTCGTGTCTAGTTATTGAAGGACACACCACATCAAGATACACGGATCTAACATTGGCGATGAGAAGACTCATACCTACCTGCAACTCTGCATCACCTCCCAGGGATTCGCTCCTGGAGAAAAGTGAAAGAAGAAGGCCGAGCCTAGAAGCACGGGCGTCGACCATCCAGCGGAGACTTTAGCATCGCAGGGGAGGCTGTTGAGAGCTGGGCTTGGTTCTCCAGTCACGGTGGTCCAGCGAAACGGGCTGGCAACAGGTACGGCGCAGACCCTTCCTGGACAGCGGCGGCTAGAGCCGACCGACGGCACAGAAAAAGGCCGAGCAGCGTCGACGGGAGAAGAGAGAGGGCAGAGTGCACAGGGCGCAGCTGGTGTTCAGGACTGAGCAGCATCAACGAGAGAGAGAGGCACGCAGGAAAACGCGCAGAACGCAGCCGGTGTTCAAGGGACGAGCAGTGTCAGCGGGGAAGAAAGGTAAACGCGCAGAGCGCAGCCGGTGTTCAAGGGCCGAGCAGCATCAGCAGGGAAGAAAGGAAAGCACGGGAGACGCCATTTTGAGCCGCAGCGGAGAAGAAGGGAGAGTGCGAGAAATGCCATTTTGAGCCACAGCGGAGAAGAAGGGAGAGCGCGGGAAAACGCCATTTTGAGCTGCAGTGGAGAAGAAGGGAGAGCGCGGGAAAACGCCATTTTGAGCCAGTCTAACCACACCCAGGGATGCCAAAGAGTGGCAGTATCACAGCGTTCAACAATGAAGTCGAAGATTGGACGACATATGTCGAACGCATAGAAGTGTACTGCAAGGCGAATGAAGTGCCAGATGAGAGGAAAGCGCTGGTATTGTTGAATTCAATGGGTTCAAAAATGTATGGCTTACTGCGAAACCTAGTGGAAAAGGATTTTGGAAACATAGTGTCAATCCTACAGGACCACTTAAACCCCACACCGCTGCTGATAGCAGAAAGATTTAAGTTTCACAAAAGGAACCAGCATAAAGATGAAAGTAATGCTGAGTATTTAACGGAACTGCGCAAGCTATCGAAACACTGCCAGTTTGGAACGGGACTAGCAGATACTTTAAGGGACAAGTTTGTGTGTGGGCTTCAAAGTGAAAGAAGCCGTTTCTGGGTTCCATCAGAAAAGGATCTTACGCTGGACAAGGCTTTCAGCATAGCAGTATCACACGAAGCAGCCGCACGGGGCGCTGCAGAGATACAACGGAGACCGCAAGAATACGGCACAAATGAAATGTCATACGGAACAGTGAAGTGCTATCGCTGCGGCAGAACAACACACGACCATAATGATTGCTGGTTCAAGGACAAAGTGTGCAGACAGTGTGGAAAAGTAGGACACATAGCAAGAGTCTGCAGGTCGGGAAAGAAAACCAGCAGCAAGAAATCTCCACAGGAGAAGTACAAGAAGGTACATAAGGTGACGGAGAGTAGTTCAGACGAACAGAAGAGTGATACAGACGCCGGAAGCAAGGAGCTGGGTTGTCTGAAACTACATAAGGTGATCAAAACGGAGGATCACCAAACTATCTGGGTCACGCTCAAGATAGCCGGAGTCCAAGTGAAAATGGAATTGGACACAGGATCAGCCCTAACAGTCATAAACCGAAGGGACTACAAGCGGCTATGCTCACATATACCCTTGAGAGATACAGAGATTGTCTTGAAGACGTACACGGGGCAAAAAGTCTACCCCAAAGGAAAAATAAGGGTGAACGTTATATATAACGGCAAGGAAACACCAAAAATGGACCTATATGTATTGCCAGATGGAGGACCACCACTACTAGGATGTGAATGGATCCAGAAGATACAGCTAGATTGGCATTCCATACAAGCACTGACTGTAGATGCCAAAAAGGATGACGACGTCACACCTGGACGACTGTCAAAAATGCTAACTGCCGCACAAGAAGTGTTCCAGGAGGGACTCGGAACACTAAAAGGCATAACAGCAATGATCAAAATAGAGGAAAATGCAAGCCCAAAGTTTTTTAAGGCCTTATGCGATCCGCCCAGCCATCGAAGCAGAGCTGGAAGGTTTGGAACGTTCAGGAGTACTGTCCAAAGTGGACTGGAGCGAGTGGGCTACACCCATCGTTCCTGTAATGAAGAGGTCGTTGAGTAATACGTCTGGGGAACCAAAGAAGGTTCGCATCTGTGGGGACTTTAAGGTGACAGTGAACCCAGTCCTTCACACGGTACAATATCCACTTCCGCGGATTGAAGATATTTTCACCTCGCTATCTGGAGGGAAACGCTTCACTAAGATTGATCTGGCCCAGGCATACCTGCAAATGGAGGTAGAAGAAGCCTCAAAACAGTACCTCACGATCAATACTCATAAAGGTCTCTACCAATACAACCGGCTGGTGTTCGGGGTAGCATCAGCTCCGGCTATGTGGCAAAGGGCAATGGATCAAGTCCTGCAAGGGATTCCAGGGACCCAGTGTTATTTGGACGACATCCTGGTCACGGGCGAAAATGACAGTGATCACCTTGCCAACCTGGAGCAGGTGCTCACTAGATTGAAGGAATATGGGCTCCGAGCAAATCGCCACAAATGCGAGTTTTTCCAGAAGCAGATCTCGTATTGTGGCCACGTTATTGATGAAGAGGGGTTACATAAGTCCCCTGAAAAGATTGAGGCAGTAGTGAAGGCTCCAGCACCGGAAAATGTGTCACAACTGAGGTCGTTCCTCGGGCTGGTGAACTACTACCATAAGTTCTTGCCGAATTTGTCTACAGTACTACATCCACTGAACACCCTACTGCAAACGGGGGTACCATGGAAGTGGAATGACGAATGTAAACGAGCTTTCCAGAAGTGCAAGAATTGACCACATCAAAAGAGGTGTTGGCTCATTTCAACCCAGCACTACCAATTCGGTTGGCGTGTGATGCATCACCCTATGGCATTGGAGCGGTGCTGTCGCACAAATTCCAGGACGGCTCGGAGAGGCCGGTAGCCTTGGTGTCTCGGTCACTAACCTCAGCCGAGTGTAACTACACCCAGATTGACAGGGAGGCCCTCTGTGATGAAATATTCCATTCATCACTCATCAGTATTTCTCTGCCTGTGACTGTGGTTGGTTTCAGTTTCATTTCCATTGTATTGTACTGTGTGTAGGTCTCCGCCCATACCTGGCTCCTATGTAAGCTGGCCCAGCCTGCAGCACATCCAGTACGGCAGACCTCTGGATGGAAGATACATTCTCCTCTGTGTGTTACCTTCTAAGTCAATAAAAGCCTTGTTTTGTTTCGCTAACATCGAGTCTCGGATTTATTGAGGCACATCACCCTCAGCCTAGTGTGGGGAGTGAAAAAGTTCAACCACTAACTGCATGGGCAGAAGTTCACCTTGCTGACTGACCACCAACCACTTGTCTCCATCTTTAATCCAAAGAAGGGCGTTCCGGTGATGACTGCGCAACGGCTACAAAGATGGTCCCTTTTTCTGGGGGCGAACCGATATGAAATCAAGTATAATGGCACGAAACAGCATGGAAACGCTGATAGGCTATCACGCCTGCCACTGCCTACTGTGGAGGAAGCACCAGCAGTGGACCCTGTCGAAATATTTTATTCGACTATAATTGAACGCTTGCCAGTAACTAACGCTGATATAGAGAAGGAGACCCGAAATGACCCGACACTGTCTCGGGTATATGACTTGACGGTGAAGGGATGGCCAACACATGGTGACTCACTGTTGCCAGCATTCTCATCCAGAAGAGAACAGCTGTCAGTATGCCAGGGGATCTTGATGTGTGGATCCCGAGTGGTAATTCCACCCAAGTTAAGGGAGAGAGTGCTCAATGAGCTTCACGAAGGCTATCTGGGAGGGGTGAAAATGAAAAGCCTTGCTAGGGCTTATGTGTGGTGGCCAGGGATCGATCAGCAAATCGAGGACCTGACAAAGAGCTGCTCAGGATGCCAGAAGGTCCAAAATGCACAACCACATGCCCCTCTACACCCATGGGAGTGGCCCTCATCTCCATGGCAACGGGTGTATATTGATTTTGCTGGTCCATTCATGGACTCAATGTTTTTAATAGCCGTGGATGCGCACTCGAAATGGCCTGAGGTGATCAAAATGTCCTCCACCACCACGGAGAAAACTATTGCAGTCCTACGGACCATATTTGCCAGGAACGGCTTGCCAGAGCAGATTTGCTCTGATAACGGACCACAGTTTGTGTTCGAAGAATTTCGAAGATTCATGAAAAGGAATGGGGTAAGGCATTACACGTCCACTCCGTATCATCCAGCCACGAATGGATTGGCTGAGAGGTTCGTACAAACCTTTAAAAAAGCAGTAAGGGCCATGTGCGATGACGACATTCCACTGCAGCATAAGGTGGACAATTTCCTGTTAGTCTACAGAAATGCGACACATGCAGTCACCAACCAGACCCCGGCCATGATGTTCTTTAACCGAAGGTTGAGATCTCGTCTGGATTTGCTCAAACCAAATGTACGAAGAGCTGTTGAGAATAAGCAATTCCAGCACATCAATGAGAAGCCGACAGGAGCTTCGATGTAGGGCAACCAGCCTTGGACCGCGACTACCGAACAGAGAAATGGCAACCAGGAACGATATGCACATGGCAGGGGCCACTAATGTACACAGTGGATGTTGGGGAGAACATTGTGAGATGCCATGTCGACCAGATCCTAGAGTCACAGGAACGAGTCAACCCCATGTCTCGCGTACCTGGTGATGAACCCGACATACAGGTAGCATCTACCCCAGAAACAGTAGCATCGGAAGCTGATGAACCAACTGACGACAGGGGGCCTCCGCACCAAGAGCAAGACACTCAGGAAAGGCGCTATCCAGAAAGATTCAGGAAGCTGCCCCAAAGACTGAATTTATAAATGGACTATTTTCAGTTAATGTTGCATGTTAAAAGTGTTAATTGTTAAATGAATGTTATGGTACTGTTAATCTAAAAGGGGAGGAATTGTAGTGTATGTACCTTTAAGGGGAGAACTACTTTATACAGCTCCTGTATACTGTAGTACCGGCAGTGACCACACCTGTATATAACGCTGAGTAGTAATCTGTTGTTTCAGTTGCAGTTTGAACCACGTTGAGTAAACACCTGTTGATTGTTCCCTGCAGTCTCGTGTCTAGTTATTGAAGGACACACCACATCAAGATACACGGATCTAACAGCAGGGTGTCACAGCGGTCTAGCAATCTGTCCTCCAACAGATTACTTGGATTGCTGCGGCACCGTCCAGGGAGTGGCAGTGGCTCCAAGGAGCACGATCCTGCTGTCCTCTCTCAGGATGACAGCATTCGTCGTCCCACCATTGCCACTCCACCAGTGACCTTGCTGTCACCTGTCAGCCAGCCAGCCCAGACTGCTGCCGCCCATGCCGAGGTGGTGCAGTCCAAAGCTGGGCCTTCTAGGCCCAGAGGTGTTCGAAGTTGTCCACCAAAGCCATCTGCAGTCTCCTCCACTGAAAGTCAGCAGCCTTCTGTTGTGTCCGAAAGTAATAAGACACCAGACTGCAGGGGAACGGTACAACAGGTGTTTACTCAACGTGGCTCACTCGGGAACTGAACTGTACAGATTACTACTCAGTGCTATATACAGGTGTGGTCACTGACGGTACTACAGTATACATGAGCTGTAAAAAGTAATTCCCCACTTAAAGGTATATACATTACAATTCCTCCCCTTTTGATTAACAGTACCATAACACCCATTTAACAATTAAATATCAAACTAATTACAATTAACACTTTTAACATACAACGTTAGCTGAAAATAGTCCATTTATATATTCAGTCTTTGGGGAGGCTTTCTGATCCTTTCTGGATAGCGCCTTTCCTGAGTGTCTCGCTCTTGGTGCGGAGGCGATTCTGGCCCCCTGTCGTCGGTTGGGTCATCAGCTTCCGATGCTACTGTTTCTGGGGTAGATGCGACCTGTACGTCGGGTTCATCACCAGGTACGTATGGGCGAGGCATGGGGTTGACTTGTTCCTGTGACTCTAGGATGTTCTCCCCAACGTCCACTGTGTACATTAGTGGGCCCTGCCGTGTGCATATCGTTCCTGGCTGCCATTTTTCTGTTCGGTAGTCGCGGGCCAAGACTGGTTGCCCTACATTGAAGCTCCTTGTTGGCTTCTCATGGATGTGCTGGAATTGCTTACTCTCAACATCTCTTCGTACGTTTGGTCTGAGCAAATCCAGGCGAGATCTTAACCTTCGGTTAAAGAACATGATGGCCGGGGCCTGGTTGGTGACTGCATGTGTCGCATTCCGGTAGGCGAACAGGAAATTGTCCACCTTATGCTGCAGCGGAATGTTGTCATTGTACATAGCCTTTATTGCCTTCTTAAAGGTTTGTACGAACCTCTCGGCCAATGCATTTGCGGCTGGATGATACGGGGCGGATGTGTAATGCCTTACCCCATTCTTCTTCATGAACCTCCGGAACTCTTCGGACACAAACTGTGGTCCGTTATCGGAGCAAACCTGTTGTGGCAAGCTGTTCCTGGCAAAAATGGACTGCAATAGTTTTCTCCATGGTGGTGGAGGACATTTTGATGACCTCAGGCCATTTCGAGTGCGCATCCACGGCTATTAAAAACATTGAGTCCATGAATGGACCAGCAAAATCAATATGCACCCGTTGCCATGGAGGTGAGGGCCACTCCCATGGGTGTAGAGGGGCATGTGGTGGTGCATTTTGGACTTTCTGGCATCCTGAGCAGCTCTTGGTCAGGTCCTCGATTTGTTTATCGATTCCCGGCCACCACACACAAGCCCTGGCAAGGCTTTTCATTTTTCCCCCTCCCAGATGACCCTCATGAAGCTCATTGAGCACTCTATCCCTTAACTTGGGTGGAATTACCACTCGGGATCCTCACATCAAGGTCCCCCGGCACACTGACAGCTGTTCTCTTCTTGTCGAGAATGCTGGCAACAGTGAGTCGCCATGTGCTGGCCATCCCTTCACCGTCAAATCATATACCCGAGACAGTGTCGGGTCATTTCGGGTCTCCTGTTCTATACGAGCATTAGTTACCGGTAGGTATTCAACTATAGTCGAATGAAATATTTTGACAGGATCCACTGCTGGTGCTTCCTCCGCAGTAGGCAGTGGCAGGCGTGATAGCCCATCAGCGTTTCCATGCTGTTTTGTGCCCTTATATTCAATCTCATAGTGGTGCGCCCCTAGAAAGAGTGACCATCTTTGTAGTTGCGCAGTCATCACCGGAACGCCCTTCTTCGGACTAAAAATGGAGACAAGAGGCTGGTGGTCAGTCAGCAAGGTGAATTTCTGCCCGTGCAGATGGTGATTGAACTTTTTCACTCCCCACACTAGGCTGAGGGCCTCCCTGTCAATCTGGGCGTAGTTATGCTCGGCTGAGGTTAGTGATCGTGACGCAAAGGCTATTGGCCTCTCTGAGCCGTCCGAGAATTTGTGCGACAGCACCGCTCCAATGCCGTAGGGTGACGCATCACACGCCAACCGAATTGGTAGTGCTGGGTTGAAATGGGCCAATACCTCTTTCGATGTGATTAGTGTTTTGCTCTTCTGGAAAGCTCGTTTACATTCGTCACTCCACTTCCATGGCACCCCAGTTTGCAGTAGGGTGTTCAGTGGGTGTAGTATTGTAGACAAATTTGGCAAGAACTTATGGTAGTAGTTCACCAGCCCGAGGAACGACCTCAGTTGTGACACGTTTTCCGGTGCTGGAGCCTTGACTACTGCCTCAATCTTTTCTGGGGACTTATGTAACCCCTCTTTATCGATAACGTGGCCACAATACGAGATCTGTTTTTTAAAAAACTCGCATTTGGGGTGGTTAGCTCGGAGCCCATATTCCTTCAATCTAGTGAGCACCTGCTCCAGGTTGGCGAGGTGATCACTGTCATTTTCGCCCGTGACCAGGATGTCGTCCAAATAACACTGGGTCCCTGGGATCCCTTGCAGGACTTGTTCCATTGCCCTTTGCCAAATAGCCGGAGCTGATGCTACCCCGAATACCAGCTGGTTGTATTGGTAGAGACCTTTATGGGTGTTGATTGTGAGGTATTTTTTTGATGCTTCTTCTACCTCCATTTGCAGATACGCCTGGGCCAGATCAATCTTAGTGAAGCGTTTCCCTCCAGATAGCGAGGCGAAAATATCTTTAATCCGCGGAAGTGGATATTGTACGGTGTGAAGGACTGGGTTCACTGTTACCTTAAAGTCCCCACAGATGCGAACCTTCCTTGGTTCCCCAGGCGTGCTGCTCAATGACTTTTTCATCACGGACGATGGGTGTAGCCCACTCGCTCCAGTCTACCTTGGACAGTACTCCTGAATGTTCCAAACTCTCCAGCTCTGCTTCGACGGCTGGGCGGATCGCATAAGGTACCGGTCTGGCCTTATAAAATTTTGGGCTTGCGTTTTCTTCTATTTTAATTGTTGCTGTCATGCCTTTTAGTGTTCCGAGTCCTTGCTGGAACACTTCTTGCGCGTCGGTTAGGATCTTTGACAGTCGCCCAGGTGTGACGTCGTCATCCTTTTTGGCAGCCACAGTCAGTGCTTGTATGGAATGTCAATCCAGCTATATTTTCCGGATCCATTCACGCCCCAGTAATGGTGGTCCTCCATCTTGCAATACATACAGGTGTAGTTCTGGTGTTTCCTTACCGTTGTATATAACGGTCACCCTTATTTTTCCTTTGGGGTAGACTTTTTGCCCCGTGTACGTCTTCAAAATAATTTTTGTGTCTCTCAAGGGTATGTGTGAGAATAGCCGCTCGTAGTCCCGTCAGTTTATGACTGTTAGGGCTGACCCTGTGTCCAATTCCATTTTTACCTGGACTCCTGCTATCTTGAGAGTGACCCAAATGGTTCGGTGATCCTCCGTTTTGATCACATTATGTAGTTTCAGACAACTCAGCTCCCTGTTTTCGGAGTCGGTATCACTCTTTTGTTCGTCTGAACTATTCTCCGTCACCTTATGTACCTTCTTGTACTTTTGTTTTGGAGATTTCTTATTGCTGGTTT
The DNA here is from genome assembly GCF_052327205.1 of Somniosus microcephalus. Classification (NCBI taxonomy): domain Eukaryota; kingdom Metazoa; phylum Chordata; class Chondrichthyes; order Squaliformes; family Somniosidae; genus Somniosus; species Somniosus microcephalus. Next base: position 213,317,136 of record NC_140989.1, on the reverse strand, counting down.
TCTTTCCCGACCTGCAGACTCATGCTATGTGTCCTACTTTTCCACACTGTCTGCACACTTTGTCTTTGAACCAGCAAGCATTGTGGTCGTGTGTTGTTCTGCCGCAGCAATAGCACTTCTCTGTTCTGTATGACATTTCGTTTGTGCCATATTCTTGCGGTCTCTGTTGTATCTCTGCAGCGCCCCGTGCTGCTGCTTCATATGATACCGCAATGCTGAAAGCCTTGTCCAGCGTAAGGTCCTTTTCAGATAAAAGCCGTCTCTGGGTTCCTTCACTTTGAAGCCCACACACAAACTTGTCCGTTCCAAACTGGCAGTGTTTCGATAGTTTGCGCAGTTCTGTTAAATAATTAGCATTGCTTTCATCCTTATGCTGGTTAGCTTTGTGAAACTTGAATCTTTCTGCTATCAGCAGCGGTGTGGGGTTTAAATGTTCCTGTAGTATCGTCACTATGTCTCCAAAACTCTTTTCCACTGGCTTCGCTGGGGTTACTAGATTTTGTAATAAGCCATACGTCTTTGCACCCATTAAATTTAACAATACCGACGCTTTCTTGTCATCTGACACCCCATTTGCCTTGCAGTACACCTCTATTCGTTCGACATATGTAGTCCAATCTTCGACTTCATTGTCAAATGCGGTGATACTGCCACTCTTCGGCATTTTGGGTGTGGTTTAAAATGGCATCTCCTGCGCTTTCCTTCCTTCCCCGCTGCTGCCAACGCCGCTCTCGGCAGTCCTCGTGGCAATGGCGGCGCCCTGTAGGTTTCGCGTGCTTCTCCTGCGCTGCTGCCAATGCCGCTCTCGGCGGTCCTCGTGGCAATGGCGGCGCCTCGCGGGTTTCTGCGCGTCTCTCTCCCGCTCTTTGACGCTGCTCGGCCCCTGAACACCGGCTGCGCCCTGTGCGCTCTGCCCTCTCTCTCTCTCCCCCGTCGACGCTGCTCGGCCCTTTGCTGTGCCGCTCGGTCGGGCTCTAGCCCGCCGCTGTCCGGGAAGGGTCTGCGCACTACCTGTTGCCAGCCCGTTTCGCTGGACCACCGCGACTGGAAAGCCAAGCCTGGCTCTCAACAGCCTCCCCCGCAATTCTCGAGTCTCTGCTGGATGACTGGGCGGTTGCCAGTGGTCGACGCCCGTATCTCTGGCCTTGACCTCCAATCTACTGGTCTCCAGGAACGAATCCCTGGGAGGTGATGCAGAGTTGCATGTAGGATTGAATTTGTCTCGTCGCCAATGTTGTGTCCGAAAGTAATAAGACACCAGACTGCAGGGGAACGGTACAACAGGTGTTTACTCAACGTGGCTCACTCGGGAACTGAACTGTACAGATTACTACTCAGTGCTATATACAGGTGTGGTCACTGCCGGTACTACAGTATACATGAGCTGTAAAAAGTAGTTCCCCCCTTAAAGGTATATACATTACACCTTCCACCAGCCATGCTGCAGCCACTGGGGTAACACTGCATAGGAGCACGAGGACAGGCAAAGGCACACGGATGACAGGCACTAAGGGAATGCACAAGGGTGATTAGTTGACATGTGTATGCAATATGGCATGATTTCATTTATAAATTTGGTTTGGAATCTTTATTTTGTGGTGGCTTTTATTTTTGCATTGTGGCCACGCAGACGCTGTGATGGTCAGTGACAGAGGGAAAGTAAGGTGTGGGACTGTTGATGAATGTGGAATTGGGGTTGCGGTTAATCGTATCACGACCTAGTGCGCAATACACAACTTTTCCAGAGCAGCTACAACACTGGCATCTACCTGACAAGATGGAAAACTGCCCAGGTATGTCCTGTCCACAAAAAGCAGAACAAATCCAATCCAGCCAATTAATGCCCCAATCAGTCTACTCTCAATCATCAGCAAAGTGATGGAAGGTGTCATCGACAGCGCTATCAGGTGGAACTTAATCAGCAATAACCTGCTCAGCGATGCCCAGTTTGGGTTCCGCCAAGACCACTCGGCTCCCGACCTCATTACAGCCTTGGTCCAAATATGGACAAAGGACCTGAATTCCCGAGGTGAGGCGAGAGTGACTACACTTGGCATCAAGGCAGCCTTTGACCGAGTGTGGCATGAAAGAGCCCTAGTAAAATTGAAGTCAATGGGATTCAGGGGGAAAACTCTCTACTGGCTGGAGTCATACCTAGCACAAAGGAAGATGGTTGTGGTTGTTGGAGGCCAATCATCTCAGCCTCAGAACATCGTTGCAGGAATTCCTCAGGGCAGTGCCCTAGGCCCAACCATCTTCAGCTGCTTCATCAATGACCTTCCCTCCTGACACCCCAAAGCCTTTCCACCACCTACAAGGCACATGTCAGGAGTGTGATGGAATAACCTCCACTTGCCTGGATGAGTACAGCTCCAACAACACTCGAGAAGCTCAACACCATCCAGGACAAAGTAGCGCGCTTGATTGGCATCCCATTCACCACCTTAAGCATTCATTCCCTCCACCACTGAGTACCGTGGGTACAGTGTGTACCATCTACAAGATGAACTGCAGCAACTCGCCAAGGCTTCTTCGACAGCACTTCCCAAACCCGCGACCTCTACCACCTAGAAGGACAAGGGCAGCAGGCGCATGGGAACACCACCACCTCCAAGTTCCCCTCCAAGTTACACACCATCCTGACTTGGAAATATATCACCGTTCCTTCGTGAGTCAAAATCCTGGAACTCCCTCCCTAACAGCATTGTGGGAGTACCTTCATCACACGGACTGCAGCGGCTCAAGAAGGCTGCTCACCACCATCTTCTCAAGTGCAATTAGGGGTGGGCAATAAATGCTGGTCTTGCCAGCGACGCCCAAATCCCAAAAGGAATAAAAAAAACTCTCTGCAAATTGGCACTGAATGAGCAGCTTACCTGTAGCTGTTTTCCTAGCGATTGGAGTTAACGAAAGAGAGGGAGAGGGAAAGAGAGAGAAAGAGGGTAGCAATCACATTGGACACACAGCGTAATGACGCAAATACATCAGTAAGGCTTTGCGCTCATTGGTGTTTCCAGGAAAATGCTAAACACTTTGCGAAAAATCCAAGCAGAATCAAGTGTTCCCTGCAATTTACTTTGTATCTAACCCATGCTGTACCTGCCCTGGGAGTGTTTGATGGGACAGTGTAGAGGGAGCTTTACCCTGTATCTAACCCGTGCTGTACCTGCCCTGGGAGTGTTTGATGGGACAGTGTAGAGGGAGCTTTACTCTGTATCTAACCCATGCTGTACCTGCCCTGGGATTGTTTGATGGGACAGTGTAGAGGGAGCTTTACTGTGTATCTAACCAGTGCTGTACCTGCCCTGGGAGTGTTTGATGGGACGGTGTAGAGGGAGCTTTACTGTGTATCTAACCCGTGCTGTACCTGCCTTGGGAGTGTTTGATGGGACAGTGTAGAGGGAGCTTTACTTTGTATCTAACCCGTGCTGTACCTGCCCTGGGAGTGTTTGATGGGACAGTGTAGAGGGAGCTTTACCCTGTATCTAACCCGTGCTGTACCTGCCCTGGGAGTGTTTGATGGGACAGTGTAGAGGGAGCTTTACTCTGTATCTAACCTGTGTTGTACCTGCCCTGGGATTGTTTGATGGGACAGTGTAAAGGGAGCTTTACTGTGTATCTAACCAGTGCTGTACCTGCCCTGGGAGTGTTTGATGGGACGGTGTAGAGGGAGCTTTACTGTGTATCTAACCCGTGCTGTACCTGCCTTGGGAGTGTTTGATGGGACAGTGTAGAGGGAGCTTTACTTTGTATCTAACCCGTGCTGTACCTGCCCTGGGAGTGTTTGATGGGACAGTGTAGAGGGAGCTTTACCCTGTATCTAACCCGTGCTGTACCTGCCCTGGGAGTGTTTGATGGGACAGTGTAGAGGGAGCTTTACTCTGTATCTAACCTGTGTTGTACCTGCCCTGGGATTGTTTGATGGGACAGTGTAAAGGGAGCTTTACTGTGTATCTAACCAGTGCTGTACCTGCCCTGGGAGTGTTTGATGGGACAGTGTCGAGGGAGCTTTACTGTGTATCTAACCCGTGCTGTACCTGCCCTGGGAGTGTTTGATGGGACAGTGTAAAGGGAGCTTTACTGTGTATCTAACCAGTGCTGTACCTGCCCTGGGAGTGTTTGATGGGACAGTGTAGAGGGAGCTTTACTGTGTATCTAACCCGTGCTGTACCTGCCCTGGGAGTGTTTGATGGGACAGTGTAAAGGGAGCTTTACTGTGTATCTAACCAGTGCTGTACCTGCCCTGGGAGTGTTTGATGGGACAGTGTAGAGGGAGCTTTTACTGTGTATCTAACCCGTGCTGTACCTGCCCTGGGAGTGTTTGATGGGACAGTGTAAAGGGAGCTTTACTGTGTATCTAACCCGTGCTGTACCTGCCCTGGGAGTGTTTGATGGGACAGTGTAGAGGGAGCTTTACTCTGTATCTAACCCGTGCATTCACCTCTTGATGATTGTGGGTTCAAGTCCCTCTCCAGACTTGAGCCCATAATCCAGGCTGACACTCCGGTGCAGTGCTGAGGGAGTGCTGCACTGTCAGAGGTGCCATATTTTGGATGAGGCGTTAAACCGAGGCCCAGCCTGCCCTCCCAGGTGCCGTAAAAGATCCCATGACACTATTCAAAGAAGAGCAGGGGAGTTTTAGCTGGTGTCATGGCTAATATTTATTCCTCAACCAACACCACTAAAAAAAACCCAGATCTGGTCATTATCACATTGTTGTTTGTGGGAGTATGCTGTGCACAAATTTGGCGGCCGTGTTTTCTACATTACAACAGTGACCACATGTCAAAAAGAACTTAAGTGACTGTAAAGCTATTTGGGGCGTCCTGAGGTCGGGAAAGGCGATATATAAATGCAAGTTCTTTCTTTCTTTGTTCACAGTGGGCTTAAGGTTGCCAACCCTCCAGGAGTGTCCTGGAGTCTTCAGGAATTTAACGTCAATCTCCTCGACTTTTCATGCGAGCAAGAGCCCAGGAGAAAAATCACAGGGGCATTTTAAAAATGTGCTTTTTATTTCATTTTCTTTGCACACTTTTGTTCATTAGTTACAAAAATATTGGTGATGGGGGAAAAAGTGTCTGTTCGACCGGGTGGGGCGGTTGGAGGCGGGAGGTCATGTGATGAAATTAATTATTAGGAATACGACCAATCAGAGATGCCGACCCTAAATGGGTTCCTTCTGTCACCATGACGAAAACTGCGAGTCAGACGATGTTTGAATGTGGTGCCTTTATTTGCTGACATTGGCCCAGTAATTCCTTTCCAAACGCGTGAGTACGGTTGGGGTACTCACGCGTCTGGCCGGAGGAAATGCCGGTTTTCAGCATGCACAGTGCATGCGGGGAAAACCGGCATTTCCTGTCCTCTGAACGAAGGGGTTCAGAGGCAGAACGCGCGCGACTGCACAGGCAGCGCGTGCGCAGTAAAATTCCTTTTTTTTCCAGAGTTGCACGCGTGTTAAGGCCTCCGGTCTTTACGCGTGGAAAAACAAGACGTTGTTGCGGCTGCCGCGGAACACGGATGGAGGCTGAACCGATCTGAGGAACACATGGCTTTTATTACATTCTCTTGAGAGATGGCTGCCCCAGCTCCTCTCTCTGTTAAACCTGAAAACAGACTGAGGGCGACACCCGCGCTTTTGAGTACACACTGAGGGCGACGCCGGCTCCTTTGTCATGCCTTAAAGGCAGCATGCTTCTTAAAGGCAAGGTGCCCGATTTATTGTCCACGGACGGAAAAGTGGATTGCGCCCGTTTAGGTGGCGGTCCGCCACACAGCTCCCCCCAGAATCCGCTTAGGAGGTGTGGATGAGACGGTGCGGCGGTCTGATGGGCCAGCCGGACCGGCTCTTGTAGGACGCCGGTGGACGTGGAACGGCCGGGCGTGGAGCAGCCGGGTGTACTGGCTTGAGGGCAGGTCGGCCGCATGGCGGTGGGCGAGCTACTGGGACCTGCTCACCGGGCTCCGAGTGAGCTGGCTTGAGTCGGTCAACCGACACTTTTTCAGTCCTGTCGCCCACTTGTAGGTCGAAAAATTTGTCCCCAGCCTGTAGCACTTTGTAGGGCCCGTCGTACGGGGGTTGAAGGGGTCCGCGGTGGGCATCGTGCCGGACGAAAACGAACCGTGCCTGGTGCAGGCTTAGCGGGACGTGTGAGGTGGATTCGCCGTGCCGGGCAATGGGCACCGGGGCGAACTGTAGTGCCGGTGAGGCGAAGTCGTGGCGTTGCTGGTCGGCTGACCAGGGTGTCGTGGCGGTGGGCAGGAACTCGCCGGGTACGCGCAGTGGCTGGCCGTACACGAGCTCTGCTGCCGATGCGTGGAGGTCTTCTTTAACCGCGGAGCGCAGGCCGAGGAGGACCCACGGGAGTTGGTCGGTCCAGGCGCCGTCTGGAGGCTGGCTTGAAGAGATGCCTTCAAGGATCTGTGGAACCGCTCACACAGTCCATTGGCTTGGGGGTGGTACGCTGTGGTGCGGTGAATGGTCACCCCGAGATTGCGTGCGATGGCGGTCCAGAGTTCAGAGGTAAATTGCGGACCTCTGTCCGACGTCATGTCGGAGGGGACGCCGAACCGTGCGACCCAGGTGCTGCTGAAGGCTCTGGCGATGTCGGCGGTGGTGGTAGAGGTCAGTGGAATTGCCTCGGGCCAGCGTGTGGTGCGGTCGACGATCGTCAGCAAGTGCGTGTGGCCTTGCGACGGCGGCAGGGGCCCGACGATGTCCACGTGGATGTGGTCGAATCTACGTGAAGGGACGGTGAACTCCCTGAGGGGTGCTTTCATGTGTTGCTGCACCTTGGCCCGTTGGCAGGCTAGGCAGGAGTTGGCCCAAGTACGCACATCCTTGCGAAGGCCGCGCCAGACAAAGCGGTTGGCTACCAATTTGATGGATGTGCGGGCGCCGGGGTGGGAGAGGTTGTGGAGAATTTTGAATACCCGGCGGCGCCAGGATGCTGGGACGATGGGCCGAGGTTGAGATAGGGATATGTCACACTTAACCGTGACTGCGGTCGGGCCGCAGGCGACATCGGCCAGGCGTAGCCCTGGTAGGTTGGTAGGTGCGGAGAGCAGATCAGGGTCCGTGAGCTGGTCTGCTGCGAGTTGAGCATAGTCGACTGCCAGGTGTGCGGCGTGGATGGCCGGGCGGGAGAGGCAGTCGGCTACCACGTTGTCTCGGCCGGAGACGTGTTGGATGTCCATGGTGAACTCAGACACTGCCGCGAGCTGGCGCTGCTGCCTGGCGGACCAGGGGTCGGTTGTCTTTGCCATTGCGAATGTCAGGGGTTTGTGGTTGACAAACGCAGTGAAGGGGTGGCCCTCCAGCAAAAACCGAAAATGGCGGACCGCCAGGTACAGCGCGAGGAGCTCGCGGTCGAAGGTGCTGTACTTGACCTCCGGGGGGCGTAGTTGGCGGCTGAAGAAGGCAAGTGGTTGCCAGGCGCCGTCGACCCACTGCTCGTACATGGCGCCGACCGCGTGGTCGGAGGCGTCCGTGGTGAGCGCTACTCTGGCATTGGGCCGTGGGTGCGCGAGCAGGGTGGCGTCGGCGAGCGCGGTCTTGGTGGAGTTGAAGGCGGCTGATACGTCTGCCGTCCATTTGACCGCCATCTTGCCGCTCCTGCCCCGGAGGGCTTCATACAGGGGCTTCATGAGGGACGCCACTTTGGGGATGAAGCGGTTGTAGAAATTCACCATCCCGAGGAACTCCTGGAGTCCTTTGATGGTGGTGGGGCGGGGAAATTGCTGGACGGCCTGCACCTTGGTGGGCAGGGGAATGGCCCCAGCATGGGTGATGTGGCGGCCGAGGAAGTCGATCTTGTCCAGGCCGAACTGGCACTTGGCTGGGCTGAGGATGAGCCCGTGGTCGCTGAGGCGCCCGAACAGGATGCGAAGGTGTTCGAGGTGTTCCTGCTTGGAGGAACTGGCTACCAGGATGTCGTCCAGGTAGACGAGCAGGAACTTCAGGTCCCGAAGGACCGAGTCCATGAGCCGTTGGAATGCCTGGGCCGCATTTTTGAGGCCGAAGGGCATCCGCAGGAACTCGAAAAGCCCGAAGGGGGTGATTACGGCCGTCTTGGGGACGTCCGCGGGGTGGACGGGGACTTGGTGGTAGCCGCGCACCAGGTCGACTTTGGAAAAGACTGAGCGGCCGGCCAGTCTAGCCGAGAAGTCCTGAATGTGCGGCACGGGGTACCGATCAGGGGTGGTGGCATCGTTGAGGCGGCGGTAATCCCCGCAGGGGCGCCAACCCCCGCCTGGTTTGGGGGCGATGTGGAGTGGGGAGGCCCAGGGACTGTTGGAGCGGCGGATGATGCCGAGCTGTTCCATAGTGGCAAACTCGGTCCGCGCGATCTCCAGTTTGGCCGGGTCCAGCCTGCGGGCGTGGGCGTACACTGGGGGGCCTGTGGTGGGGATGAAGTGTTCCACCCCGTGTTTGGCGACCTCCGCGGAGAAGGTCGGGTTGGTGAGGGCCGGGAATTCGGCCAGGAGTGCCGAGTAGTCATCCGTAACCCGGGCGTGGCACTGTGACGCCATGTCGGCGGGTTGACGGGGGGCCATGGCGCCCAGGATGGGGGACATGGTGTTCATGTCCACGAGGCAGTGTCGAGGGATGTCTACCAGTAGGCCTTGGGCGCACAGGGAGTCTGCGCCGATGAGAGGGGAGAGTACCTTGGCAGTGATGAACTCCCATCGGTAGCGGCGACCAGCGAGGTCGAGGGTGACTGTGCGGGTGCCGTACGTCCGGATGTCCGAGCCGTTAGCGGCAGCCAGCGCCTGTCCTCGTTCGCCCTTTTGGATGTCGAGGGCGGAGGCCGGGATGATGCTGTGCTGAGCTCCAGTGTCGCACATGAACCGGTGGCCGGTTTTGTCATCCGTGACGTACAGCAGGGAGCCCGCGTGGCCCACGGCCATCGCGGGGGCTGGTACGGGGGCGGACTTGAAGGAGCAGGGAGGTGTGCACCGTTGTGCCCTGGCGCCGAACCGTGCGTGGTAGTAACAGTAGCCCGGGTTTGTGGGGCGCGAAGGCCCCGTGGGCCCCGTGGCTGGGCCTTGTGGCTGCGTGGTGGCCGGTGAGGGGCGCGCCCAGGCTGTGGCTGCCAGGTCCGGAGCGACGTCGCGGCTGGAGTGAGCGGACAGCAGCTTGTCGGCCTCGTCGGCCAGGGCTTCTAGGTCCGTGAGGCCGGACGCCACGATCGCTGGGCAGGTGCTGGGAGGTAGCTGGCGGATGAACAGCGTGCGGAAGAGGGACCCGGGTGGGCTCTCGTCGGTGAGTGAGAGCATGTGGGAGAGGAGGTCTGACGATGAGGCGTCACCGAGGCCTGGAAGGTCGAGGAGACGGCAGTTTCGCTGGTATGTCGAGGTCGTAAATTTTTTAAGGAGCGCGGCCTTAAGATGTGCATACTTGCCCTCCTCTGGTGGATTCTGCAGCGCTATCCAGACCTTCGTGACTGTGGAGCTACCGAGTGATGCAACGAGGTAGTCATACTTCGTCCCATCTGTGGCGATGTGTCGCAGCTGGAATCGGGACTCAGCTTGGAGGAACCAGGCTTCGGGCTGGTTTTCCCAAAACTCTGGCAGTTTCACGGAAACTGCATTCGTGTCCGCCATTGCAGTGCTCGGAATACGTTCTGAGCGTCGGGGTCACCAATGTTGCGGCTGCCGCGGAACACGAATAGAGGCTGAACCGATCTGAGGAACACATGGCTTTTATTACATTCTCTTGAGAGATGGCTGCCCCAGCTCCTCTCTCTGCTAAACCCGAAAACAGACTGAGGGCGACACCCGCGCTTTTGAGTACACACTGAGGGCGACGCCCGCTCCTTTGTCATGCCTTAAAGGCAGCATGCTTCTTAAAGGCAAGGTGCCCGATTTATTGTCCACGGATGGAAAAGTGGATTGCGCCCGTTTAGGTGGCGATCCGCCACAACGTAAGTATTTAGTTTTTCAGGTAAGTGGGCTTTTAGTACAATGTAGAAATTTTTTTTCCACAGGTTTGTTATTTTTAAAGAATTTACAGGATGGTAAGTTTAGTTTTAGACCCTATTTTTAAAAAAATTATTTTTTTCAAAAAATTGATTAATTGTTTAAAACATTTTTAAAAACTTATTTATAGTTATTATAATCAGTGGGATGTTTTTTAAAATTTTATTCAAAGTTTAACTAGTGTTTTGGCAGCCCATACTTTTCATGAGTTTGACAGTCTTTACTATCAAACACATGAATGAGTTTCCCCTCCCCTGATTGGCTGCAGAGTGCTCACCTGATCCCAGCCGGCACATCGCACTAAGTACGCCGCTGGATCAGGTAAGCACTGTGCGCTGACATCTGAACCGGGCCAGTGACAGGAAATCCACTGCGGGCCAGGTTTCAGATGTCGGCGCGCCGGGTAAGTGCACATCGGGGGCTTGCACGCGCGGAAAGCCCCCGACACCAAGTTCTGGGCCATTGTGTCTTTGCCATGCTTCCCCTGGTCAACCCGGCAGAATAAAAGGTTTGACAAACAATATTGATTAAAAGGTGTTAAGTCTGTGTGTCCCAGTTATGCTTATTATAAATCACTGGACACAGACCACAAGAATAACTTTAACAGGTCTTTACTATTCGGAGGTCAGGGCTGAACTGCCCAGCAAATCCCTACACAACACTTATATACCGGTGTGGTCACCACCGGTATTACAGTATACAGCAGCCAAGAGAAAGTAGTACATCTCTTAAGGTAGTTCTCTTAAGGTGGAACAGGTTACATACACCACAATCCTCCCTTTTTAGCTTAACAGTTATATCCCCATTTAACATAACATAATAACATATATATATACAACTTCATGCAAAACAGTTCAAAGATTCAGTCTCTGAGGAGGCCTCCTGATTCGAGTTGGATAACGCCTTTCAGGGGTCTCTGATTCTCGTTGCTGGGGTGACTCATCTAGTTGGTCTCTTATGGATTGGACATCATCATCAGGTACATTCACTTCTGAGGTAGATGCTTCAGGTTCACTAACTTCTTCCACGGTTGTCTCTGCCGTAACCATGGGTTCGCCCTTGTTCTCGATTCTACCAGTTGGTCAGCATGACGCCATATTACATTTTCACCAATATCTACCGTGTACATCAGGGGTCCTTGTCTGGCCCGAATTGTTCCAGATTGCCATTTCTCGTTTTTATAGTCCCGGGCTAACACTGGTTGTCCTATTTCGAAACTCCGAGTGGTCTTGTTATTTATATGCTGGAACTGTTTGTTTTCAACTTCCCTCCGCACATTTGGTTTTAACAAGTCCAACCTGGACCGCAACCTCCTGTTATAGAACATCATGGCAGGACTTTGGTTTGTCACTGCATGAGTGGCGTTTCGATATGCCAGTAGGAATTTATCCACCTTGTGTTGTAGTGGAATCTGATCTTCGCTCATGGCCTTTATTGCTTTTTTGAACGTTTGTACAAATCTCTCGGCCAACCCGTTTGTAGCCGGATGATATGGGGCAGAGGTATAATGTTTCACCCCATTCTTCTTCATGAATTTCTGGAATTCTTCTGACACGAACTGCGGTCCGTTGTCTGAACATATTTGTTCTGGCAATCCATTTCTTGCAAATATCGTTCTTAGCACCGCGATCGTCTTTTCCGAGGTAGTGGTAGTCATTTTAATCACTTCTGGCCATTTAGAATGTGCGTCCACCGCAATTAAAAACATGGAGTCCATGAATGGACCAGCAAAGTCAATATGTACACGTTGCCATGGGGTTGAAGGCCATTCCCATGGATGCAGCGGTGCAATCGGAGGTGCATTTTTCACTTTTTGGCACCCTGAGCAGCTTTTCGTCAGATCCTCTATCTGCTGGTCGATACCTGGCCACCACACATAAGCCCTAGCAAGGCTTTTCATCTTGACTCCCCCCAGATGACCTTCATGCAGTTCCTTTAGAACTCTCTCTCTTAAGTTAGGAGGAATAATCACCCTTGTTCCATACATCAATGTTCCTTGACAGACGGACAGCTGTTCTCGTCTTGCTGAGAATGCTGGTAACAGTGGATCACCATGTGCTGGCCATCCCTTCACTGTCACTTCGTAGACCCGGGACAGTGTCGGGTCGTTCCTGGTTTCTCTTTCAATACTTGCATTGGTGACTGGTAAACATTCGATGATGGTCGAGTGAAATAACTCAACAGGGTCAACCGTCGGTGCCTCCTCCTCCTCTGTAGGTAGTGGCAGGTGCGACAGCCCATCAGCATTACCATGCTGCTTTGTACCTTTGAATTCGATCTGATATTGATGTGCCCCTAGGAAAAGGGACCATCTCCGGAGTCTCTGTGCTGTCATCACCGAAACACCCTTCTTAGGGTTAAAAATGGATACCAACGGCTGGTGGTCTGTCAGAAGCGTAAACTTTTGGCCCTGCAGGTAATGATTAAACTTCTTTACTCCCCACACAAGGCTGAGAGCCTCCCTATCTATCTGAGCATAGTTGCGCTCAGCGGAGGTCAATGATCTGGATGCGAACGCAACTGGCCTCTCCAGGCCATTTGGCAACTTGTGTGAGAGTACTGCCCCAATACCATATGGAGAAGCATCACAAGCCAAACGAATAGGCAGCGTTGGGTTGAAGTGAGCCAACACTTCCTCTGAGGTGATCAATGCCTTGCTTTTGCGAAAGGCCCTCTTACAGTCCTCGCTCCACTTCCATGGTACTCCCTTCTGCAAAAGAGCGTTCAGCGGGTGCAGCACCGTGGATAAATTTGGCAAAAACTTATGGTAATAGTTAATCAACCCTAGGAACGATCTCAACTGGGATACATTATCCGGAGCGGGAGCCTTCACAACAGCTTCGATCTTGTCAGGAGACTTATGAAGCCCCTCCTGGTCAATGACATGACCACAGTACGAGATCCGCTTCTGAAAGAACTCACATTTCTGGCGATTAACTCGAAGTCCATATTCTTTCAATCTGGTGAGCACCAGTTCCAAATTTGCAAGGTGTTCCTCGTCATCATCTCCTGTAATCAGAATATCGTCCAGGTAACATTGTGTGCCTGGAATTCCCTGTAATACCTGCTCCATGGCCCTCTGCCAAATTGCTGGAGCCGATGCCACTCCAAAAACCAGTCTATTATACCGGTACAAGCCTCTATGCGTGTTGATCGTGAGATACTGGCGTGACTCTTCCTCAACTTCCATCTGTAAGTACGCCTGCGCCAGGTCTATCTTGGTGAAGTGTTTCCCGCCAGACAACGAAGCGAAGGTATCCTCAATCCGCGGAAGCGGATACTGCACCGTGTGAAGCACCGGATTAACAGTGATCTTGAAATCTCCACAGATGCGAACCTTCCCCGGTTCCCTCGGCTTGTTGCTCGATGAACGCTTCATGACGGGGACAATGGGCATGGCCCACTCACTCCAGTCTACCTTAGACAGTACTCCTGAACGTTCTAGCCCTCCCAGCTCAGCTTCCACAGCAGGTCGTATCGCATTTGAAAAATTTCGGGTTTGCATGTTCTTCAACCTTGATGTTTGCCGTAATTCCTCTCAGTGTTCCCAGTCCCTGTTGGAACACCTCTTTAGCATCGTCCAATATTCTTGACAATCGTTTAGGTTTGACATCTTTTTTACCGGAATCTACCGTTAGTGCTTTTAAGGAATGCCAGTCCATATTTATTTTCCTAATCCACTCCCGTCCCAGTAGTGGTGGACCTCCCTCAGGTAGCACATATAAGTCCATTCCTCGGCTTTCTTTGCCCTTGTGGACCACCTTTACCTCTATCTTCCCGATGGGGTATACTCTTTGCCCCGTGTATGTTTTCATTACAATCTCCGTATCCCGTAGGGGAATATGTGGGAATAACCTTTTGTAATCTTGCTTATTCATGACCGTCAATGCCGATCCAGTGTCCAATTCCATCTTCACTTGGACTCCTGCTATCTGAAGTGTGACCCAGATTGTTTGGAGGTCTGCTTCATTACCAACATTGTGTACTCTTAGACTACCCAGTTCATTACTGCTGGAGTCTGAATTTGACTTCTGTTCGTTCGAACTGTTCTCTGTCATCTTGTGTACCTTTCTGTACTTTTCCTGCGGTGACTTTTTGTTGCTGGTCTTCTTTCCTGACCGGCATACTTTAGCTATGTGACCAAGCCTGCCACATTTTCTGCATTCCTGATTTTTGAACCAGCACTGGTTCTGATCGTGCGTTGTCTTTCCACAACGATAACATTTTACTGTACCCAAGACCATTTGATTGGTGCTGAGTTCCGGTGACTGTAGCTGCATTTCCGCAGTGCCTCTCGCTGCGGCTTCGTGCGATGCTGCAATAGTGACAGCTTTATCAAGCGTAAGATCATTCTCCTCAAGCAGTCGCTTTTGTGTTCCTTCTTTTAACAATCCACACACAAATTTATCTCTCAGCGCATCTGCTAGTCCTGTTCCAAACTGACAGTACTTTGATAGCTTACGCAGTTCAATTAAAAATTCAGCGTTGCTTTCGTCTTTCAGCTGCGTTCTTCTGTAAAATTTAAATCGTTCCGCTATCATCAGCGGCGTGGGGTTTAAATGATTTTTCAGGACAGTAACAATATTCGTGAAAGTCTGATCCGCTGGTTTATCTGGTGACAGAAGGTGCTTCAATAGCCCGTATGTCTTCGCACCCATTGAGCTTAATAAGGTTAGTGCTTTCTCATCATCTGGTACCTTATTTGCTTTACAATAAACTCCCATGTGTTCTACATACGTGGTCCAATCTTCGATATTGCTATCAAAGGTATTAATGTTCCCATGTTTAGGCATCCTTGCAAGTTTTTAAATTTTTCTTTTTCTCAAAATGGCGGCTTCTCGCGCTTGTCTTCTTCCCCCGCCTACTAAAATGGCGGCTTCCCGTGCTTGGCAGTCTTTCCTGCGCTCGTCTTCTTCCCCCGCCGACTACAATGGCAGATTCCCGCGTTTGCCTTCTTCCCCCGCTGGCTGCAATGGCGATTGCCGTGCTGCTGCCGTTCTCGCCTCCCCAGCGGTTCTCAATTCCCCGACGCTGCTTTTACTCCCCCGCGGTTCCCGTGGGCATTCACGCTTCCCCTGCTGTTGCGCCTCTCAGCCCCGCATGCAGTCCGGTCCTTTACACCGGCTGCGTTTGAGTTCTCCGCGGCTCTCGTGCCTTAAGCTGCCCCAGTCGCTGCGCCTCTCGGCCTCGATTGCAGCCCGGCCCTTTTCACCGGTCGTGGTCGAGTTCTCCGCCCTTTTTCCTCCGTTTTCCCTCCCCCACTCCACAGTCAACACGGCCGACTTTCTGCTCGTGTCGCTGATCGGCTTACCCACCACCGTGGTAGAAGGGATGGTCACTGCCTGTCGCTGATGGAGGGCTTCGTGGTCAGAATTTTTCTTTTTAACCCGGGTTCTCGATGCCTCCTGTGCGATGGTGCTCAGCAGGATGATGAGGGCAGATGCCTCTTCTCGACGCCCGTTCTGAGGACGAAGCTGCCTTGGATGTAAAACTGCCGCAGGGTAAGATCGGACTCGTCGCCACTGTTAAGTCTGTGTGTCCCAGTTATGCTTATTATAAATCACTGGACACAGACCTCAAGAATAACTTTAACAGGTCTTTACTATTCAGAGGTCAGGGCTGAACTGCCCAGCAAATCCCTACACAACACTTATATACCGGTGTGGTCACCACCGGTATTACAGTATACAGCAGCCAAGAGAAAGTAGTACATCTCTTAAGGTAATTCTCTTAAGGTGGAACAGGTTACATACACCACAAAAGGGACCATCCCTTTAAGAGGCATCAGGAAAGAGAATGGGCGAGTGTGAGTAAGAACATAAGAATATAAGAATTAGTAGCAGGATTAGGCCATATGCCCCTTCGAGCCTGCTCCGCCATTCATGGCTGATCTTCGACCTCAACTCCACTTTCCCGCCCGATCTCCATGTCCCTCGATTCCCCTAGAGTCCAAAAATCTATCAATCTCAGCCTTCAATATACTCAAAGACCCAGCATTCACAGCCCTCTGGGGCAGAGGATTCTAAAGAGTCACAACCCTCTGAGTGAAGAAATTCCTCCTCACCTCAGTCTTAAATGGTCTTCCCCTTATTCTGAGACTGTGCCCCCTAGTTCTAGACACTCCAGCCAGGGACACAACCTCTCAGCATCTACCCTGTCAATCCCCTTCAGAATCATGTATGTTTCAATGAGATCACCTCTCATTCTTCTAAACTCCAGAGAGTATACACAATCAATTCAATTCAAATTGCTTTATTGGCATGATAAGGTACATCTTATGTTGCCAAAGCATCGAAAAACATTTATGGTTGAACACATAAACGCAGATCTATCCATACAGTGTATAAACAGATATATCCCTGAGTGTATAAATATACATTCGTATAATTTGTATGTACTCTTTTCTTAGGTTTAATGGTTGTCCCTCTGTTTATGGCAAGCTGTAACATAGTGTGCCGCTAAGGTTACACAGTTTCTCTGTTCCCCTGGTAGGTATGGGAGTTTTTGGTCGTCATTCAAATTTCTGAATTCAGGGCATATTTTTGTGAATTTTTGGTAGAAATTCTCCCTGATGCCCTGATATTTTCCACAAGCTCATCATAAGACAGCCCTCTCATCCCAGGGACCAATCTAGTGAACCTTTGTTCCACTGCCTCTAAGGCATGTATGTCCTTTCTCAGATAAGGAGACCAAAACTATGTACAGTACTCCAGATGTGGTCTCACCAAAGCGCTGTACAATTCCTCACTCTTATACTCCAACCCCCTTGCAATAAAGGCCAACATGCCATTTGCCTTCCTTATTGCTTGCTGTACCTGCATGCTAGCTTTCTGTGTTTCTTGCACGAGGACACCCAAATCTCTCTGAACACCAACATTTGATAGTTTCTCACCATTTAAAAAATATTGCTTTTCTATTCTTCCTACCAAAGTGAATAACCTCACATTTCCCCACATTATATGGGGAATAATAGAATGTTCCCAGGAATGATGCCACCTTATTGCCCACTCACTTAACCTGTCTATATAAGGACATAAGAACATAAGAAATAGGAGCAGGAGTAGGCCAATCGGCCCCTCGAGCCTGCTCCACCATTCAATAAGATCATGGCTGATCTGATCCTAACCACAAATCTTCTATCACTCTCCATCCCACCCGAACCCATGTGATCTCCCGGGAGAGGCGAGAAACCAGATAAAAAACCCAATGGCCAATTTGGGAGAAAAAATCTGGGAAATTCCTCTCCGACCCATCTAGGCGATCGAAACTCATCCAGGAGATCACTCTGTCCCTATATTTTCTACAGTACTTACCTTCTGTAAAGGCGATCTCCACCCCAGCCAGGAACAGGAATAAAACCATCTCCTCAAATCTAACACAGAATTAGAACACAAGAAGTAGGAGCAGAACCAGGCTACACGACCCCTGGGCCCGCTCCACTACCCACAGGACCATGACCATTCCGAACCTAGACTCATGTCCAATTTCCTGCCCGCTCCCCGTAACCCTTAATTCCCTTTACTTCTAGGAAACTATCTATTTCTGTTTTAAATTTATTTAATGATGTAGCTTCCACAGCTTTCTGGGGCAGCAAATTCCACAAACCTACCACCCTCTGAGTGAAGAAGTTTCTCCTCATCTCAGTTTTGAAAGAGCAGCCCCTTATTTTAAGACTATGCCCCCTAGTTCTAGTTTCACCCATCATTGGGAACATCCTCACCGCATCCACCTGATCAAGCCCCTTCACAATCTTATATGTTTCAATAAGATCGCCTCTCATTCTTCTGAACTCGAATGAGTAGAGTCCCAATCTACTCAACCTCTCCTCATATGACCACACCCTCATCCCCGGGATTAACCGAGTGAACCTTCTTTGTACTGACTCGAGAGCAAGTATGTATTTTCTTAAGTATGGACACCAAAACTGTATGCAGTATTCCAGGTGCGGTCTCACCAATACCTTGTACAACTGCAGCAATACCTCCCTGTTTTTATATTCTATCCCCCTAGCAATAAAAGCCAACATTCCATTGGCCTTCTTGATCACTTGCTGCACCTGCATACTAACTTTTTGAGTTTCGTGCACCAGGACCCCCAGATCCCTTTGTACTACAGTACTTTCCAGTTTCTTGCCATTAAGATAATAACTTGCTCTATGATTTTTCCTGCCAAAGTGCATAGCCTCACACTTTCCATCTGCCAAATCTCTGCCCACTTACTTAGCCTGTCTATGTCCCATTGCAGGCTTTTTATATCCTCCTCACTCACTACATTCTCTCCCATCTTTGTATCATCTGCAAACTTTGATATGTTACACTCGGTCCCCTCCTCCAAATCGTTAATATAGATTGTAAAGAGTTGGGGACCCAGCACTGACCCCTGCGGAACACCACTAGTTACTAATTGCCAGTCTGAGAATGAACCATTTATCCCAACTCTCTGCTTTCTGTTAGAGAGCCAATCCTCCACCCACGCCAGAATATTACCCCCAATCCCGTGATTTTTTATCTTGAGCAATAATCTTTTGTGTGGCACCTTGTCAAATGCCTTTTGGAAGTCTAAATACACTACGTCCACTGGTTCCCCTTTATCCACCCTGTATGTTACTTCCTCAAAGAACCCAAGCAAATTTGTCAAACATGACTTCCCCTTCATGAAACCATGCTGAGTTTGTCCTATTAAATTATGATTATCCAAATGTCCTGTTACTGTCTCCTTAATAATGGACTCTGACATTTGACCAACCACAGATGTTAGGCTAACTGGTCTATAGTTTCCAGCCTTCTGCCTACTACCCTTTTTAAATAAGGGTGTTACGTTAGCAGTTCTCCAATCTGCCGGGACCTTTGCTGAGTCCAGGGAGTTTTGGAAAATTATTACCAATGCATCCACAATCCCTACCGCCACTTCCCTCAAGACCCTAGGATGTAAGCCATCAGGTCCAGGGGATTTATCCGCCTTGAGTCCCATTATTTTACCAAGTACCACTTCCTTAGTGATTTTAATCGTATTTAGCTCCTCCCGCCCTAGAGCCCCCTGTTTGTCCAGTGTTGGGATATTCTTAGTGTCCTCTACCGTAAAGACTGATACAAAATATTTGTTCAGCGTTTTTGCCATCTCCATGTTTCCCACCATTAATTTCCCAGTCTCATCCTCTAAGGGACCAACATTTACTTTAGCCACCCTTTTTCTTTTTATATAACTATAGAAACTTTTGCTATCTGTTTTTATATTTTTTGCTAATTTACTTTCATAATCTATCTTCCCTTTTTTAATCAATCTTTTTGTTATTTTTTGCTGTCTTTTAAAGACTTCCCAATCTTCTATCCTCCCACTAGATTTGGCTACCTTATATGCCCTTGTTTTTAGTCGGATACTATCCTTAATAACTTTACTTGGCCACAGATGGCTATCTTTTCTTTTACACCCTTTTTTCCTCAGTGGAATATATATTTTTTGGAAGTTGTAAAATAACTCCTTAAATGTACACCACTGATCATGTACCGTCTTACCCTTTAATCTATCTTCCCAGTCCACTCTCATCAATTCCGCTCTCATACCTTCATAGTCTCCTTTATTCAAGCTCAGCACGCTTGTTTGAGATCCAACCTTCTCACCCTCTAATTGAATATGGAATTCAACCATGTTATGGTCACTCATTCCAAGGGGATCCTTTACTAGGACATTTTTAATTAATCCTGTCTCATTATACAGGACCAAATCTAAGGTTGCTTGCCCCCTGGTCGGTTCAGTTACATACTGCTCAAGAAACCCATCTCTAATACACTCAATGAACTCATCCTCAAGGCTGCTCTGCCCAATTTGATTTGTCCAGTTAATATGATAGTTAAAATCCCCCATAATAATAGCTGTTCCCTTATTACAAGCCTCAACTATTTCCTGATTAATACTCCGTCCAACAGAGTTGCAACTGTTCGGAGGCCTATAGACTACGCCCACTAGTGTTTTTTTCCCCTTATTATTCCTTATCTCCACCCAAACTGTTTCACTATCTTGCTCCTTTGACCCAATATCATTTCTCTGTATTATAGTGATTCCTTCCTTTATTAAGCTTCCTGCCTGTCCGTCCTGATTGTTAAATAACCTGGTATGTTTAATTCCCAGTCATGGTCACCCTGCAGCCATGTTTCTGTAATGGCCACAAGATCATACCCATATGTAGTTATTTGTGCCATTAACTCATTCATTTTGTTACGAATGCTACGTGCATTCAGATAAAGAACTTTCATATATGTTTTGTGACACTCAGTTCCTGTTTTTTCCCCTTTTACTACTTTACCTTTTACTCCATACCTTCTGTCCCTTCCTGACACGTTCTGTTTTTTAATTCACCCATTGCTACCTAAGTCTATGACCTTCTCCATTGTCATTTCTATTATTTGCTCTCTAGAAACCTCCCCCCCACTAATTAGTTTAAAGCCCTCTCTACAGCCCTAGTTATATGATTCGCCAGGACTCTAGTCCCAGCACTGGCCAAGTGGAGTCCGTCCCAACGGAACAGCTCCCTCCTGTCCCAGTACTGGTGCCAGTGCCCCAAGAAGCAAAACCCATTTCTCCCACACCAGTCTTTGTGCCACGCATTTAACTCTT
This sequence comes from Somniosus microcephalus, assembly GCF_052327205.1. NCBI lineage: Eukaryota > Metazoa > Chordata > Chondrichthyes > Squaliformes > Somniosidae > Somniosus > Somniosus microcephalus. Next base: position 213,296,544 of record NC_140989.1, on the reverse strand, counting down.
TAATTTTATTTATCCAAGCCAAATTCGCTCGTGGCTCAGGTAATAACCCAGAGATTATTATCCTTGAGGTTCTGTTTTTTAATTTGACCCCTAGCTGCTCATACTCCTTTAACAGAACCTTCTTCCTTGTCCTATCTACATCGTTTGTACCAACATGGACCACGACAACTGGATCCTCCCCCTCCCACTCCAAGTTTCTTTCCAGCCCAGAAGAGATGTCCTTAACCCTGGCACCGGGCAGGCAACACAGCCTTCAGGACTCCCGCTCTTGACTGCAGAGAACCCTATCTATCCCCCTAATGATACTATCCCCTACCACTACAACATTTCTTTTTACTCCCTCCACTTGAATGGCCCCCTGTACCACGGTGCTGTGGCCAGGTTGCTCATCCCCCCTGCAGTCCCCACTCCCGCCCTCACAGGGAGTAAGAACCTCAATCCTGCTTGACAAGAGCAAGGGCTGCGGCTCCTTCAACACTACCTCCTGGATCCCTGTACCTGCCTCACTCGTAGTTGCACCGTCCTGTCCCTGACCACGGACTACATCTGCATTAATTAATTTCATAGGTGTGACCACCTCCTGAAACATAGAGTCCAGGAACTTCTCCCCCTCCCTGATGTGTCACAGTGTCTGAAGCTCGGTCTCAAGCTCTTTAACATGGAGCTTGAGTTTCTCTAGCAGCAAACACTTATCGCAAATGTAATCACTGTGAGCCTCAATGGGGTCCACCAGCTCCCACATTTCGCAACAGTGACACATCACCTGTTCACCCATATCTATGTAATTAATTAAATTTCTTATTATTAGTTATGAAGACCCTCTGCCCCGATATAAATGATAATATTACACCACTATTTAATAGGACTTACCAACTTAAAGGTATAGAAGAGAAGGAAGAGGACCTACCAACCAGCGGACCACCAACATCCCTCGTGAATGCTGTCTGGGGGACCTGTCCGGTTGAATTGTCCTTGCTGCTCCGCTTCCGCAGTGTTGGATTAGCCTGAGAGTGGGAAGCAAAACAGAGCAAAAAGCACCCCCTCATCTCCCACTTGCCCGAACTCTACTTACACTCAATGTGACCGCACTCAGCGATACCGCACTAAGCCCACCCCTTTTTATACCCGGATTCTACTTCCGGTTTAAACTCCCAACAGCTTAATTTACTCTAAAAAATTTAACTTACTTCAAATAATTAACTTTTTTACTCACTAAAATTCAGTAAATGCACTTAAAAGACTTTCTGCCACTTACCAAACTCTGCTTAAACTCAATGCGACTTGCACTCCCTTTGCAGGCTCTTTGTGTCCTCCTCACAGCTTACTGTCCCACCTAGCTTTGTATCGTCAGCAAACTTGGATACATTACGCTCGGTCCCTTCATCTAGGTCATTAATATAGATTGTAAATAGCTGAGGCCCCAACACTGAGCCTTGCGTCACCCCACTAGTTACAGCCTGCCAACTGGAAAATAACCTATTTACCCCTACTCTCTGTTTTTTGTCTGTTAACCAATCCTCTATCCATATTACCCCCAATCCCATGAGCACTTATCTTGCGTAGCAACATTTTATGTGGCACCTTATCGAATGCCTTTTGGAAATCCAAATATACTACATCCCTCTATAGATATGTGAAAAGAAAAAGATTGGTGAAGTCAAGCGTAGGTCCCTTGCAGTCAGAATCAGGGGAATTTAAAATGGGGAACAAAGAAATGGCGTACCAATTAAATACATACTTTGGTTCTGTCTTCACAAAGGAGGACACAAATAACCTTCCAGAGATGTCGGGGAACATAGGGTCTAATGAGAGGGAGGAATTGAATTAAATCAGTATTTGTAGGGAAATGGTGTTAGGGAAATTGACGGCATTGAAGGCCGATAAATCCCCAGGGCCTGATAATTTACATCCTAGGGTACTCAAGGAAGTAGCCCTAGAAATAGTAGATGCATTGCTGGTCATCTTTCAGCATTCTATAGACTCTGGAATAGTTCCCATGGATTGGAGGGTAGCTAATGTAACCCCACTATTTAAAAAAGGTGGTAGAGAGAAAACAGGGAATTATAGACCAGTAAGCCTGACATCGGTAGTGGGGAAAATGCTAGAGTCCATTATAAAAGATGTAATAGCAGAGCACTTGGAAAACAGTGACAAAGTCAACATGGATTTACAAAAGGTAAATCGCGCTTGACTAATCTACTGGAATTTTTTGAGGATGTAACTAGTAGCATAGGTAAGGGAGAACCAGTGGATGTGGTATATTTGGACTTTCAGAAGGCTTTCGATAAGGTCCCACATAAGAGATTGGCGTGCAAAGTAAAGCACATGGGATTGGGGGTAAGGTACTGTCTTGGATAGAGTACTGGTTGGCAGACAGGAAGCAAAGAGTTGGAATAAACGGGCCTTTTTCCGAGTGGCAGGCAGTGACTAGTGGGGTACCGCAGGGATCGGTGCTAGGACCCCAGCTATTCACAATATATATTAATGATCTAGATGAGGGAACTAGATGTAATATCTCCAAGTTTGCAGATGACACAAAGCTGGGTGGGTGTGTGTGCTGTGAGGAGGATGCAGAGAAACTCCAGTATGATTTGGACAGGTTGGGTGATTAGACAGATGCATGACAGATGCAGCATAATGTGGATAAATGCGAGGTTATCCACTTTGGTGGCAAAAACAGGAAGACCGATTATTATCTGAACAGCAATAGATTGGGAAAAGGGGAAGTGCAACGAGACCTGCGTGTCCTTGTACACCAGTCGCTGAAGGTAAGCATGTAGGTGCAGCAGGCGGTTAAGAAGGCAAATGGTATGTTGGCCTTCATAGCGAGAGGATTCGGGTACAGGAGCGAGGATGTCTTGCTGCAGTTGTACAGGGCCTTGGTTTTTAAATGTGTAACTTCTGCAGACTTACCCTCCCGGGAAAAGGAGGCGTAAGGCCTGCTTTTTACAAGGTAATTGGTGAATTAATTAAAATTAAAACATTTTTTCCACAGGTTTATTATTTTTAAATACTTTAAAGCAAGGTAAGTTTATTTTTTGCCCCGTTAGAAAATAAAATTATTTTTTTCAAAAACTTAAATTATTGTTTAAAATAGTTATTTCATGTAATTTATAGTTTATTTAAAAAATGTGATTTAAAAAAAAAAATTATTTGAAGATTTAGTGATGTTTTGGGGCCGTAGTATTTATAAGTTTTGACAGCTCTTCCTGTCAATCTTATGAATGGAGCATTCCCTGCTCCGATTGGCTCCCCATGGCCCATGTGATCCCAGGGGCCGCATCGAACTAACTGCGCCCCTGGGATATGCAAGCACTGCGTGCCGGCAGCTGGAGCAGGCCCAGGATACTTGGGGAACACCAGAGGTAACGATGTGGGAGCAGGAAGAGAAGCCGTTGCAGGTGATTCTCTGGCTATGATTAGATAGATAAGAATGGAACCAGGCGAGTGCAGTCCCACCCAGCTGGACAACTGTGTCAAGTCTGCAGACAAGTCAAGAAGGACGTGGAGGGATAGTTTACCTTTGTCACAGTCACAAAGGATATAATTTGTGACTTTAATGAGAGCCGTTTCAGTACAATCCAGAGAGCGGTCCAGAATCTAGGGAATTTTGGAAGATCACAACCAATGCATCCACTATCTCTGCAGCCACCTCTTTTAGAACCTGAGGAAGTAGGTCATTAGGTCCAGGGGATTTGTTGGCTTTTAGTCCCCAAAATCCTCAAGTACTTTTCTCTACTGATCTTAATTACTCTAAGTTCCTCACTTTTATTAGCCCCTTGGTTCTCCACTACTTTTGGTACACTTTTTGTGTCTTCTACTGTGAAGACAGATACAAAATATTTGTTTAAAGTCTCTACTATTTCCTTATTCCCCATGATAATTTCACCTGTCTCAGCCTCTAAGGGACCAAAGCTTACTTTTGCTACTCTCTTCCTTTTTACATACTTGTAGAAGCTCTTAAATTCCGTTTTTATATTTCTTGCTAGTTTACTCTCATATTCTATTTTCTCCCTTTTTATCAATCTTTTGCTCGTCCTTTGCTGGTTTCTAAAGCTCTTCCAATCCTCAGTCTTACTACTATTCTTCACAACATTAGAAGCCTCTTTTAATCTACTACTATCCTTACCTTCTTTAGTTAACCATGGATGGATCACTTTTCCCGTGGAGTTTTTATTTCTCAATGGAATATATATTCGTTGAGAATTTTGGAATATTTATTTAAATGTTTGCCACTGCTTATCTACCGTCATACCTTTTAATCTAATTTCCTAATCTACCTTAGCTAACTCGCCCCTCATACCTATTCAATTGGCTTCATTTAAGTTTAAGACTCTTGTTTCCGACTGAAGTATTTCACTCTCAAACTCAATGTGAAATGTTATCATATTATGATCACTGTTCCCCAAAAGAGCCTTTACTATGAGATTACTAATTAACCCTGTCTCGTTACACAATACAAGATCTAAAATGGCCTGTTCCCTGGTTGGTTCCATGATGTATTGTTCTCGGAAACAGTCTTGAACGCATTCCATGAACTCGTCCTCCAGAGTAACTGCCTTGTGATTTGTTTCTCAGGTTTTTGGACAGATTCCACTCTACGTTTATAAAGACAAATGTTGGGAGCTACACCCTGACTTGCCATCCAATCTGGTGAGCGCGAAGTGATCGAATCTGAGTACACGGATATAGCGAAACAGTGCACACCCTGTGCGTTCCCCAGCACTGGACCAATCCTCTCCGCCCAGCTACCCATACTGGACCTATACAACGGAGTGTAAGCGGAACTCCCCCCTCCCCCAGACCACCCCGGGATCCTAGACCTAGACCATCTGGGGAACCGGGATTCAGACTACTCCCCGAGAACCGGGATCTGGACTACTCCCTGGAGACTGGGAATTGGACTACTCCCTGGAGACCGGGATCTGGACTACTTCCCGGGGAACTGGTTCCAGACTACTCCCCGAGAACTGGGATCTGGACTACTCCCTGGAGACCGGGATCCGGACTACTCCCTGGGGAATCGGGATCCAGACTACCTGGGGAACCGGGATCCGGACTACTTCTTGGGAACCGGTTCCAGACTACCCCCCCACCCCCCTCCCATTACCGATCCAGACTTCCCCCCCCAACCGGGATCCGGACTACTCCCCGGGGAACCGGGATCCAGACTACCCCCCGAGAACCAGGATCCGGACTACCCGGGGAACCGGGATCCAGACTATCCTGGGGAGAACTGGATGCGGACTAACCCCCCACCCATCCCCGGGGAACCGGGATCCAGACTACCCCCAGGGAACTGTATCCAGATTGGCGCTCTTCCTCACGTGCTACTGATGATTGGCTGCACGATCAAGTTAGAATATGCAGTCTGAACCATTCCACTGGAGCTACCTGGTGAGCTGAGTGACTGAGTGAAGCCATGGCATGATACTAAGCCTTGAGATGAGAAGGTCCCAGGTTCAATGCATGGCCTGTGCTGACCTACCCTGGTTTCGGTCAGGGCAACAGTGAAAACACTAGAGTCAGTCTCAGCTCTCCAGGCCAGGGAGGGGATAAAATCAAGATATTAAGGGGAACAGATAGGGTAGATAGAGAGAAACTATTTCCACTGAATGGGGAGTCTAGGGCTAGGGGGCATAACCTTAAAATCAGAGCCAGACCTTTCAGAAGTGAAGTTAGGAAACACTTCTACACACAAAGGGTGGTAGAAGTTTGGAACTCTCTTCCGCAAATAGCAATTGATGCTAGATCTATTGTTAATTTTAAATCTGAGATTGATAGATCTTTGTTAACAAATGGTATTAAAGGATATGGGGCAAAGGTGGGTACATGGAGTTAATTCACAGCTCAGCCATGATCTCATTGAATGGCTGAGCAGGCTCGAGGGGATAAATGGCCCACTCCTGTTCCTATGTTCCTATCCAGGGTTCCTGCCTCTGATTGCTGTTCAAGGGAGTTCTCCAGTGAATTCAATGTGGAAGTGGCATGAAAATAGCACTGGGCTTGGCTGTAATGCTGCCTCATAGCTAGGGGTGGGTGGGGATTATCCTCTGAGTTTGCACCGACAGTGGTGGGGGTGGATGTGTTCGGGTGCTGGTGCTGGAATTTCAAGGGCTGGCCCAATACGTGTGACCAAAGAGGCTCAACTCCCTGAGTCAGCACACACAAGAAGAATGATCCTCTCATGCTAGGAATTACGTCGGGAGTGGGAGGGTGGGTAGGGGGAAGCCACTCAAAAGTGGTTCCCACTGATATTTTGCTTAACTTACGGCGCCCAATTGGGAGAATCCCTAAGGAAACTCCCAACGTCACTATCTGGGTGCCCGCCTGATGTGTGGGCACTAGGATTGGCAGTGCCCACCGGACTGGACCCCAGCACGAGTCCTTGGGATGGGAGGGGTGAAAATTGTGATTCAGTGGGCAAGAGCTCCCATTGAGAGATACAGTCGAGTGTGAATATCTGTCCACATAACTTCACCAATCTCACGCTCACAGTCGGGGGGACCTTCCTCAAGGGAGCACGGGTTGGAGAGTCCGTGCTGCTGTGTTGTAGTCCCAGCTCTTGCACCTGCATACTCTATTGGAAATCGCTTTCTCCCTCATTTTCATCATATTAATTGTTAACCAGAACTTCTGCAATTCCAACTGCATGGAGGGACTGAACCACCTTTCTTGGGAAATTGCTCTGGAACAGCTCTAGGGGATACTGTGCAGGATCTGAATGAGCAGCAGTAAGTATATAGAAGGGTAAATTCACCGATCCTGTGCTCAAAGTCTGGAGGACAACAGCGCAGCATTGATTCTCTTACCTGGGCTCCCTTTGAACATGGCTCCCCTCCAACCTGCCCCCTCTTAATAACAGTCCTTGGTATCAAGGTGGAAGCCAAAACACAAGCAATAGGTTGAATGAGGCTTCAATTCTGTTGCATGTACTTGCCCTAGTGTTCACTATCTGTCTGGTACCTCGTGTTATGGGAACATAGCCAGTCGCTGGAAGGTTTTTGGATTGTCCATCCCTTAAAAAAAAAGATTCAATGCTGTGTTTGATCTCAGATCAAGAACGTGAATGGGTTTCTGAAATGGATGGAAGAAAATCGTTTGGCCCACTTTCTCACGACGGACCTGTACCTTCACTTTGTTCTGTGTGAATTGCTGCTGGGCTTAACTATGCCCATCTTAACAGGTGTGTGCAACCCAAACGTCTACCTGCTTCAGTCATAATGATTCTTTTGATTGTATGCTTCTAATAATTAAGGCAGACACCCCAGTGCAGTACTGAGGGAGCGCTGCACTGTCGGAGGTGTCATCTGTCGGATGAGATGTTAAACCGATGTCTCCTCTCTCAAGTGAACGTGGCACTAGATCGAAGATGAGCAGGGGAGTTCTCCCCAGTGTTCTGGTCAATATTTAGCCCTCAACCAACATCACTAAAACAGATTATCTGGTCATTATCACACTGCTGTTTGTGGGACCTTGCTATGCGCAAATTGGCTGCCGTGTTTCCTATGGTACAACAGTGACTACACTTCAAAAGTACTTCATTGGCTGTAAAGCGCTATGGGACGTCTGGTGGTCGTGAAAGGTGCTATATAAATACAAGTCTTTCTTTTTTCTTTCTTTAATTGGGGAATCCATTTGAAAGGAAAGACAAAAGGTTCATAGATGCTTATGCTCTGCATGCAGTCTTGTGCCTCCCCTCACCGCCCCCCCCACCCCCCACCCCGTCGTTCACTCGTAGGGCAAACTCCCGGGGTGGCAAAAATTAGAGAGAGAAAAATTCCATGGCCAATTTAGGAAGCTCTTTCCTGACTCTCTCAGATGATCAAGCGAGGGTCCACGAGATTATTGTTACCCCAGAAACATAGCTACATGTCCTTATACAGTCCCTCCAACCCCATATGTCCCCATTTACTTAGAAGCACAGGACTGGAAATGTTCATCTCCATCCATCAGGCTGGTCCCAGAACTCACTGACTTCTCACCCCACTTTACTCCATCAATAAACTGGTGTTGTCTCTACACCAGGCCACCGTGAGAAAATCCACCCAGGTAGTGTAGTGATCAATAACATGTCATTCTGTGGTGGACACTAGGTGGAGCAGTAGAGCTGTATATAGCTGTATGTATTAAGACTACACTACCCAGCTGTATAGATATTAAGACTACATTACCCATGAGGCACTAGGCTACCCAGAAGGCAACAGTCAAGATGGCAGCCTGCACACAGGAGCACAAGGCTGCATCTCTACAGATACTGTACCAAGTCCACATGGCTCAATAAAGTAACTAGCAAAAGCTAGCTGTGTTCATAATAAGAATGTCTATTTATTAATGAACATAACAGGTAGAGTTTCTCTTTTTCTGTCTAGAAAAGAGATGGGGAGAAATTCTTTTACACAATGAGTTGATGTGATCTGGAATGCACTGCCTGAAAGGGTGGAGGAAGCAGATTCAAGAGTAACATTCCAAAGCGTATTGAATAAACACATGAAGGGGAAAGATTTGCAGGGCTATGGGGAAAGAGCTGGGCAGTGGGGCTAATTGGATAGCTCTTTCAAAGAGCCGGCACAGGCACAATGGGCCTAATAGCCTCCTTCTGTGCTGTAAGATTCTGTGATACGGAGTGCACACTCTCTCCCTATAGAGATGCCCATTGCAACATTACCTCTGGAGTCCCACAAGGATCTAACTTTGCCCTCCCCCTCTTCCTCATCTACATGCTGCCCTTTGGTGACATCATCATCTGAAGATATGAGGTCAGGTTCCACATATACGTTGATGACACCCAGCCCTATCTCACCACCACCTCTCTCGACCCCTCCACTGCCTCTGATTTGTCATGCTGCTTGTCCGACATCGAGCCCTGAATGAGCAGAAATTTCCTCCAATTAAATATTGGGAAGGCTGAACCCATTGTCTTCGGTCCCTGCCACAAACTCCGTTCCCTAGCCACCAACTCCAGCCCTGGCAACTGTCTGAGGCTGAACCAGACCGTTCGCAACCTTGGGAGTTCTATTTGACCCTACTCTGATCTTCTGACCCCATATCTGCTCTATCACAAAGACCACTTACTCCAGCTTGGTCACACTGCCTGTTTCTGCCCCTGCCTCAGCCCATTTGCTGCTGAAACCCTCATCCCTGCCTTTGTCACCTCCAGACTCAACTATTCCAATGAACTCCTGGCCGGCCTCCCATCTTCACCCTTCCTAAACTTCAGCGCACCCAAAACTCTGCTGCTCGTGTCCTAACTCGCACCAAGTCCCGTTCACCCATCACCCCTGTACTTTCTGACCTACATCGGTTCCTCCGACAGTGCAGCACTCCCTCAGTACTGCACTGGAGTGTTAGTTTGGATTATCTGCTCAAGTCTTTGGAGTGGGGCTTGAACCCACAAGCTTCTGACTCCGAGGCGAGAGTGCAACCCACTCTGATTCAATTCCGAGTCTGTACTGAGTTAGTTCACCTCAGCTGGGTTAGAAGTTGAGGTGCTACACTTGACCTCAACAAGCTAGGCTACGGAGGTGCGAACATTAGCCAGAATTCCCACTCCTGATCACCCTCCAGTGACCCCCACCATTGGAAAGCCCATGTCTCTGGACATTGGGTTAGGACAGGATCAGCTATGGCTCTGATGCCCTCCGTGTTTCAGTTTCCTGCCAACCCTCACTGTCTAGGCTTGCATATGAAGATTGGTCACATGGTGGAGGTTCTGGGCCGTTGCTGGCTCCATTGTGGAACTGTGTCCCAGGCATTGTCGGCACCTTTGGCAAACAAAAATAAAATGTACTTGTTACCATTTGTAGCATTTTCATATGTTGCCTGAGCTGAATTTGGATAATTTATAATATTTCTGTAATGTTAAATGCAACATTTTCCGACTCGCCATTTCATCCAAAAGACAGTGCAATCCAAGCCTGCTTACCATAATAACATGCAAAGATAGCAGACACAGGGAGGATTATTGTGGAAGATGTCAAGCATTTCATGCTCTGGTTGTGGAATGGTTCCTGGGGGCACCAGAATTGGTTGCTTGCACAGGTTTCCATAGCTCCAAAACAATGGAACAACCTTGGGGAAGGGGGGTCATTCAGTTGGTAATTGTCAATCCCTGCCGAGCATCCTCGGGTACCTGCAAAGACCTGTCCATTCAATGTTGATAGATGGCCTTTACTGGCTTAGTTGAACGATGAAAGATGTGGCTGGGTCCAATTTGGAGCTCATCGGTGATTGACAGCTTGCCGACCAACCCATCCTGCCCCCCCTTCCCGTTGAGTTGAGAGTTGAGGAAATGTAGGGGAGTGACAGATTTCACTGTGAAAACTGTATTCTGTTCATTCATGTATATATTGTTATATAAAATAAGCCAGCTTGCAGTCATGCCTTATCTCACTAGAGGGCTTTTACTCCACCTTCTGTACAAACAGGGGAATGGAAAATTCCCATCCTTGTGTTCAAAATCGCTCCATGGCCTCGCCCCTCCCTATCTCTGTAACCCTCTCCAGCCATACAAGCCTTTGAGATCTCTGCGCTCCTCTAATTCTGGCCTCTTGCGCATCCCCGATTTTCACCACTCCACCATTGGCAGCCGTGCCTTCAGCTGTCTAGGCCCTAAGCTCTGGAATTCCCTCCCTAAACCTCTCCGCCTCTCTACCTCCTTTAAGATGCTCCTTATAACCTACCTCATCTGTCCTAATATCTTTTTATGTGGTGCAGTGTCAATTTTTATCTGATTATGCTGCTGTGGAGCGCCTTGGGACATACGTTAAAGGCGTTATATAAATGCAAGTTGTTGCATGTTGCAGCACATGCAATGTTAAGGTAGTTGATTATATACAGGAAAGACTCTCTGTTATGATCCCCAAGTCACACTATTCTTTAACTGGATATCGGGCAGTTTAAAGGTGCACTTTGGTTCATAGGGGTCACAAGGTCTGTTTACAGGAGTAACCAATAATGCAGTACCTAAGAGAATATCTAGTGCGATATCTGAAAATGGTGACATCCATTGTTATAAAAGGATAAATGGTTGCTGTATATTAAAGCAGGACATTAGAAGTGGTTGTCCACCTTAGCTGGTCCAATCTGGATAAGATGCATATTGAAGTCTATCACTTGTCCTTGGTTTGCTTTTCAAGACCCCAGGATATGATTAATGTTACATCTGTTTCACAGAATCCAAAATAGCTGCATTGCCTCAGCAATCGGAAGACTCCCTCTCAATACTGCAATTCTCTGAGGATAGTCTGAGCCCCGAGAATGTGAGCAATAGAGCAGAAGGCTCTGAGATTGGGCTGAACCAAGTGCCATCCAAGGGTGAGTACCAGAAAATAGGGAGATTCTGGATTTCATCTCTCACCATTCTGAGAACTGCACCAAGTCCAGTTAAGCTGGACAGGATACCGGAGCTTTCTGCTAAGTGCTGATTAAAACATGGTCAAAAGCACAATCATGTAAGTGAGACCTCGACACCTGTCTATTGAGTCTTATGTTATTAATCAGAGATGATTGACAGATCTGACATTATGGGTTGTTAGATTGTTTAAGCCTGGGGAATATTACCACAGGCTGTAGTTTGGGCTTGAAATCCGGACTCCACCTACAACATTACCTTGTGAAGGTCTATGAAAGCCTGTTTCATCAAAAAGTCCTGCTGCTGAAACTGTTTATTTTTTTTTTTTAAGTGTTCTTTAACTCTTCGTCAACTGATTCCAATTTTATTGTTTTCAAGTATTATCATAATGTTTTCTTCCCTTCAACCTTTGAGCTTGCGCCTCTGAGTCAGAAGGTCATGGGTTCAAGTCCCACTCTGAAGACTTGAGAACAAAATCCAGACTGATACTCCCAGTGCAGTGCTGAGGGAGCATGGCACAGTCGGAGGTGGCGTCTTTCGGATGAGACGCTAAACCTACTCTCTCGGGTGGACATAAAAGATCTCATGGCCGTTATTTTGAAGAAGAGCAGGGGAGTTCTCCCCAGAGTCCTGGCCAATGTTTATCTCGCAAACAATATCCTAAAAGCAGATTATCTGGTCTTCATAACCTTGCAGTTTGTGGGATCTTGCTGCGCAAAAATTGGCTACCGCGTTTCCTACATTACAACAGTGACTACAGTTCAAAAGTACTTAATTGAAAGAAAAAAGACTTGCATTTCTACAGCGCCTTTCACAACCACCGGATGTCTTAAAGCACTTTACAGCCAATGAAGTGCTTTTGAAGGGTAGTCACTGTTGTAATGTGGGAAACGCAGCAGCCAATTTGCGCACAGCAAGCCCCCACAAACAGCAATGTGATAATGACCAGATAATCTGTTTTTTGTTATGTTGATTGAGGGATAAATATTGGCCCAGCACACCAGGGAGAACTCCCCTGCTCTTCTTCGCAATAGTGCCATGGGATCTTTTACATCCACTTGAGAGAGCAGTTTAACGTCTCATCTGAAAGACGGCACCTCCGACAGTGCAGCACTCCCTCAGTACTGCACTGGAATGTCAGCCTAGATTTATGTGCTCAAGTCCCATGGAGTGGGACTTGAACCCATAACCTTCTGACTCAGAGGTGAGTGCGCTGCCCACTGAGCCACAGCTGACACTTGTTGCCTATAAAGCTGTTTGGGATGTCCTGAGGTCATGAACGATGCTTTATAAATGCAAGTCTTTCTTTTTCTTTTTATTCTTTTCTTTCTGTCTTCCGTTTCACGTGGTATTGAATTAGGGTAGGAAAAATGTACAGCAAACGATTTTCATTTCAAATACCAGAGGGAGCACAGGTTAACAAGTTAGAGGAAATCAGGCAGACTGAAAAGGACAATAGAGATTCAGAACAACAGGTGCTGAGAACTAGCAACTGTAGCGGAGCAAAGATATTTGGGGGTGTAAGCACACAAATTGTTTAAAGCTAGCGTGCACAGGTACAAAAAGTAATCAAAAAGGCTAATGAAATGTTGGCCTTTATCTCAGTGGCTGGAATACAAGGGGTGGAAGTTATGTTACAGTTGTACAGCGCCTTGGTTAGACCCCACCTGGACACAGCGTTCAGTTCTGGGCACCGCACCTCAGGAAGGATATATTGGCCTTGGAGGGGGAGCAGCGCAGATTCACCAGAATGATACCGGGGCTCAAAGGGTTAAATTATAAGGGCAGGTTGCATAAACTTGGTTTGTATTCCCCTGAGTATAGAAGATTGAGGGGTGATCTGAGGTGTTTAAATTGATTAAGGGTGTTGTGTATGTACCTTTAAGAGAAGAACTGATTCTATACTGCAGTACCGGCAGTGACCACCCCTGTATATAAAGCCATAGCAGGCTTCTGTATTTCAGTCTTAAGTTCAGTAAATACCTGTTATTATTGTTCTGCTGCAGTCCATGTATTATTTATACTCGGACACAACATTGGCGACGAACAGGTTCGAACTCACCTGCAGTACTGCATCACCTCACGGGGATCTTTCCCTGAGAAGAAGCTTTTGGAGGTCGAAGTCAGAACAACAAACGTCGACCGCGGGCAACCGCCCAAGGATCCATTGGAGTTCGGAGAGTTGCAGGAGAGGCTGTGGAGAGCTGGGCTTGGCTCCCCAGTCAAGGTGTTCCAGCAAATCGTGCTGGTAGCAGGTAGTGCGCTGACCCTTCCGGACTGTGGTGGGCTCGAGCTCGATCGAGCGGCTCTGCAAAGGGGCCGTGCAGCGTCGTCGGGAGGAAAAGAGAGAGAGAGAGGGTGGAGCGCACAGAGCGCGGTCGGTGCTCAAGAACCGGGCAGCGCAGCGAAAATAAAACAAGGGGAAGGAAAAGTGAGATGCGCTGAAGCCACGGGTCACCGCCATTACCCTGCAGAACGCTAGGAGCAGCGTGGCAGCAAGGGGAAGAAGGAAAAGCGCGGGAGGCGCCATTTTATTCCATTGGGGAAGAAGGAAAAGCACGGGAGGCGCCATTTTAATCCATTGGTGAAGAAGAAAAAGCGCGGGAGGCGCCATTCTAAATCACCCAAGATGCCGAAAAGTGGCAGTATCACTGCTTTCGACAATGAGGTAGAAGACTGGACCACGTATGTGGAAAGAATTGAAGTGTACTGCAAGGCAAATGAGGTGGCCAATGGAAAGAAGGCGTCGGTATTATTAAATTTGATGGGCGCGAGAACGTACGGCCTATTGCGGAATTTAATTACCCCAGCTAAACCAATGGAGAAAAGTTTTTGTTGTGTATGTAACCTGTTCCACCTTAAGAGAGCTTAAGCCTGTTCCACCTTAAGAGATGTACTACTTTCTCAGGCTGCTGTAGACGTAATACCGGGGGTGAACACACCGGTATATAAGCACTGTGCAGTAATCTTGTATTGAGTATAGTCCCTACCTCCAACCAGTAAAGACCTGTTTTTATTGTTACTCATTAGTCTGTGTCTTAATTAACTAAATAATTCACAGACTTAACACTGGCGACGAGTCAGGTTCTTACCCTGCGGCAGTTATTCCACGGCGGCTTCGTCCACAGACAGGACGTTGAAGAGAGGTTTCAAACCGCACCACCCCACTGGAAGCGACAGGCATTAGGACCCTGAAGCCTCCATCAGCGACTGAAAACTGGAGGACAGAAGACATCCTGCAGCTTCTTATTCAACCTCGGTGGTGGGTAAGCCGAGCAGCGTTGGCTGCAAAGACAGGGCTGGGGGAAGTCGGAGGAACAAGGGCGATCGCGATCGGGAGATAAGGGCCATCGATCGCAATCCCTGATAAGGGCCGCACTCGGGCTGAAAGGCGCAGTGTCGGCAGACACTGAAGGCGCGAGAGCCGCGGTGAAAAGCGCGGGCCATCGATCGCGGCGGAGATAAGGGCCGCACTTGGGGCTGAAGGGAGACGTCGTCGGGGGACGGGTGAAGACCGCCAAGCACGGGAAAACCGCCATTTTGTGGGCGGAGGACGACGGCAAGAGCGGGAAGCCGCCATCTTTGATAACAAGTAAAGAAAATAAAATCTGAGAAATTGCAAATCTACAATGCCTAAACACGGGAATATTAGCACCTTTGATAGTGACCTCGAAGATTGGGCCATATATGTTGAAAGAGTAAAAAATTATTGTAAGGCCAATAAAATTCGTGACCAAGATAAAGCTCTAACATTATTAAATTTAATGGGTGCGAAGACATACGGGCAATTGAAACACCTGTTATCACCAGATGAACCGGCGGATAAGACGTTCGATGAGATTGTTACTGTCCTGAAAGATCATCTAAACCCCACGCCGCTGATGCTAGCGGAACGATTTAAATTTTATGACAGAAGGCAGCTACAGCATGAAAGCAATGCTGAATATTTGCTGGAATTGCGTAAATTAGCAAAATATTGTCAGTTTGGAACGGGACTGACAGATGCACTACGAGACAAATTTGTGTGTGGTTTATTTAAACAAGATACACAAAAGCGACTGCTCGAGGAGAATGAGCTGACGCTTGAGAAGGCGGTCACTATGGCAGCAGCACACGAAGCCGCAGCGAGAGGCACGGCAGTAATGCAGCTACGGTCACCGGAGCTCAGTGCAAACAAATTGGAGTGGAGTTCTGTCAAATGTTATCGTTGTGGAAAGACAACGTATGATCAGAACCAGTGTTGGTTTAAAAACCAAGAATGTAGAACATGTGGTAGGCTTGGACATATAGCTAGAGTATGCAGGTCAGGGAAGAAGACCAGCAACAAGAAGTCACCGCAAGGAAAATACGCAAAGGTACACAAGGTGACCGAACAGGAGTCCGATTCAGACGCTAGCAGTAATGAACTGGCTAGCTTAAGCTGTAATGAACTGGCTAGCTTAAGAGTACTCAACGCTGGTAAGGGTGCAGACCTCCAGACAATTTGGGTCACTCTTCAGATAGAAGGAGTCCAAGTAAAACTGGAATTGGACACTGGATCGGCATTGACGGTCATAAATAAGAAAGATTACGGAAAGTTATTCCAACATATTCCCCTACAGGATACGGGGATTATATTGAAAACATACACGGGGCAAAGAGTGTACCCCATCGGGAAAATAGAGGTTGCAGTGGTCCACAAGGGCGAAGACAGTCAAATAATGGACTTATATGTGATATCTGAAGGAGGTCCTCCACTACTAGGACGGGAGTGGATTAGGAAAATGAATATGGACTGGCATTTCCTACAAACAATAACGAGTGAGAACTCGGTGAAGATAGTCGGCCCAGACTCTGGAACGGATGATGGTAAGCCCAACTCAGGTGCAAAAGACAAAGTTTCAGCACAGAATTCCACTGAGCAACAACAACATAGTTTAACTGTGGATTCTGAGTCTGGCAAGTCTACTGATGTGCCCATTTCTGAGGGACACCGGGCTCGAACTCAACTCCATTTCAAACTACAACAGCAATTAGAACAAATGCTTCGCCGTTTTGAGCAAGAGTTGAATGCAACGAAAGAGTTCTTTGATATAGAGTTGGAGAATCTGGAAAGACAACAGAAGCAGCTGATGGAGAAAATGGAGCAGGAGCACACAAAACGTCTGATGTCAGAGGAGTTAACGGTCAGCCAACTCCTGCATATGCTGAAGGACAGGACCCTGAAATGGGAAAAACTTGAACACAAACTTCAATATTCAAACGAAAGGGGTTCGGAGCTCTCAAAGGTTATTGGAAGAGCTGAGGTGGCAACACAGACTGAGATGACTGCAACAGAGCAGCCCTTGGATGCCAAAAGTACGCTGACTCACGTCAATGTAGAACAACAGACCGCTGAAACAGCTGCTCCGGTAGAGGGATTGAATAGTCTGATCAATCAATCTCCAAAAGAAGTTGAAGTAGTAAAATCTCAAATGAGGTCATTAGTAAACGACTTGCTGAAAGCCCAGAAAAAGCTGGATGAAGAGGTACGCATGAAGAAGTCTCTTCAGGAAAGATGTCTGGACTTGGAACAAAAGCTGGCTAACGCCCAGCTGGGTATGGAGGAAATAGAAGACCCTCTCGCTGGTCTAGATCAGGATGACACCGAATATTACCATGACCTATTGAGTGACACTGAATATTATAGTGACCTGGTCTGCCCAGCTTGTGATGAAAACTCCCAAAGTGCAGAAACCATGATGAATCACAAAAAGTCTAAGAAACACCGGGAGATGGTGGCGCTACTACTGAAAAAGGAGGAAGAGAAGGAGAAACTTTGCATGCAGCTGGCAGCTGACAGTGGAGCCCAGAGAGGATCCAAGAAGCAGAAAAGGAAAAGCCGAAACAGAAGATGACCCATCTGAACCATTATCACCTCTACCAGATCACACACGTGGTCCCTCCGAACGGAGCCAAATCAGTTCGGAAGTTCAAGCTGTTAAATCCATGAAAGGACTATTGAATGAGTAACGTGAACCGACTACACCACAGAGATTGAATCTGTGAACTGTTTTCCGCAGAGACTGAATCTGTGATCTGTTTTGACATGAAGTTATATATGTATATCTGTTATTACGTTAGGTTAAATGGGGGGATGACTATAAAGCTAAGAAGGGAGGAGTGTTGTGTATGTAACCTGTTCCACCTTAAGAGAGCTTAAGCCTGTTCCACCTTAAGAGATGTACTACTTTCTCAGGCTGCTGTAGACGTAATACCGGGGGTGAACACACCGGTATATAAGCACGGTGCAGTAATCTTGTATTCAGTATAGTCCCTACCTCCAACCAGTAAAGACCTGTTTTTATTGTTACTCATTAGTCTGTGTCTTAATTAACTAAATAATTCACAGACTTAACAGTTTTGAAGAGATTGTTAATACCTTACAGGAACATCTAAACCCTACACCGCTGCTGATAGCAGAAAGATTCAAGTTCCATAAAAGAAACCAGCACAAAGATGAGAGCAATGCTGACTATCTTATGGAACTACGCAAGTTATCGAAGCACTGCCAGTTCGGAGCAGGACTGGCAGACACCTTACGGGATAAGTTTGTCTGCGGGCTCCAGAGTGAAGGAACACAGAAACGACTACTTTCAGAAAAAGACCTGACGCTAGAACAGGCTTTCAGCGTGGCAGTATCCTACGAAGCAGCAGCACGGGGAGCTGCGGAAATACAACAGAAACCACAAGAATACAGTGCTAACGAAATGGCGTATGGAGCAGAAAAGTGCTATTGCTGCGGCAGCACAACCCATGATCAGAAGGACTGCTGGTTTAAGGACAAAGTATGCAGGCAATGTGGGAAAATGGGACACATAGCAAGAGTCTGCAGGTCGGGAAAGAAAACCAACACTACAAGAACTACTAAGGAAAAGTACAAGAAAGTAAAGAAATTGACAGACAGTAGTTCGGAAGATCAGGAGAGTGATAAGGACTCCGGGAGCAGGAGACTAAGTTGTCTAAAGTTACACAACGTGACCACAAAGGAGGATCACTGAACCATTTGGGTCACCCTCATGATAGCAGGGTCCCCAGTAAAGATGGAATTGGACACAGGATCAGCCCTAACTGTCATGAATCGACGAGACTATGAGTGGCTATTCCCACACATACCCTTGAAGGACACGTCCATTGTATTGAAGACATACACGGGGCAAAAAGTCTACCCCAGAGGAAAAATAAGGGTGCCAGTTGAATACAACGGCAAGGAAACACAGAAACTGTATCTATATATACTACCAGATGGAGGACCACCATTATTGGGACGTGAATGGATCCAAAAAATACAATTGGATTGGCATTCCATTCAGGCGCTAACTGTGACTGATAAAAAGGATGATGACGTCACACCTGGACGACTGTCAAAGATTCTAACTGACGCGAAAGAGGTGTTCCAACAAGGACTTGGGACTCTAAAAGGAGTAACGTGAACGATAAAAATCGAAGATAACGCAAACCCCAAAATTTGTAAGGCCAGACCGGTACCTTACGCGATCCGCCCAGCCGTTGAAGCAGAGCTGGAGAGTCTGGAGCATTCGGGTGTGCTGTCCAAGGTGGACTGGAGCGAATGGGCCACACCCATCGTTCCTGTAATGAAGAAATCATTGAGCAGCACGCCTGGGGAACCGAAGAAGGTTCGCATCTGTGGGGACTTCAAGGTAACTGTGAACCCAGTCCTGCACACAGTACAATATCCACTTCCACGGATAGAAGATATTTTCGCCTCACTATCTGGAGGGAAACGCTTTACAAAGATTAATCTGGCCCAAGCGTATCTACAAATGGAGGTGGAAGAAGCATCTAGGAAATACCTCACGATAAACACTCACAAAGGCCTTTACCAGTACAATTGACTGGTATTCGGGGTAGCATCAGCCCCAGCTATTTGGCAGAGGGCGATGGAACAAGTCCTGCAAGGGATCCCGGGGACCCAGTGTTATTTGGACGACATCCTGGTTACGGGCAAAAATGACAGTGAACACCTTGCCAACCTGGAGCAGGTGCTCACAAGATTACAGGAATATGGGCTACGAGCCGACCGCCCCAAATGCGAGTTCTTCAGGAGACAAATCTCGTATTGTGGCCACATGATTGATGAGGAAGGGTTGCATAAGTCGCCGGACAAGATTGAGGCTGTAGTCAAGGCTCCAGCACCGGAAAATGTGTCGCAACTGAGGTCGTTCCTTGGGTTGGTGAACTATTACCATAAGTTCTTGCCGAATTTATCTACAATTCTGCACCCACTGAACGCCCTACTGCAAACTGAAGTAACATGGGAATGGAGTGATGAGTGTAAGCGTGCCTTTCAGAAATGTAAAAGCCTAATCACTTCAAAAGAAGTATTGGCCCACTACAATCCAACACTACCGATTCGGTTAGCATGTGATGCGTCTCCCTATGGCATTGGAGCGGTGCTGTCACACAAATTCCTTGATGGTTCAGAGAGGCCAATAGCCTTTGCGTCGCGCTCGTTAACCTCAGCCGAGCGTAACTACGCCCAGATTGACAGGGAGGCCCTCAGCCTGGTGTGGGGGCTGAAGAAGTTCAATCACTATCTGCACGGGCAGAAATTCACCCTACTGATGGATCATCAGCCCCTGGTCTCCATTTTTAACCCAAAGAAGGGCGTTCCGGTGATGACGGCGCAACAGCTGCAAAAATTGTCACTTTTTCTAGGGGCACATCAGTACGACATAGAGTACAAGGGTACGAAACAGCATGGAAACGCTGATGGGCTGTCGTGCCTACCGTTGCCTACGGTAGAGGAAGCACCTGCAGTGGACCCTGTTGAGATATTCCATGCGACCATAGTCGAATGTCTACCTGTTACAAACTCAAGTATAGAGAAGGAAACCCGAAATGACCCGACACACTCTCGGGTCTATGATTTGACGGTGAAGGGATGGCCAGCACATGGCGACTCACTGTTGCCAGCATTCTCGCCAAGGAGAGAACAGCTGTCGGTGTGCCGGGGGACCTTGATGTGTGGATCCCGAGTGGTAATTCCACCCAAGTTGAGAGATAGAGTGCTCAATCAGCTTCATGAGGGTCATCTGGGAGGGGTAAAAATGAAAAGCCTAGCCAGGGCATTTGTGTGGTGGCCGGGAATCGATAAAGAAATCGAGGATATGACCAAGAGATGCACAGGATGCCAGAAGGTCCAAAACGCTCCACCACAGGCCCCGTTACATCCATGGGAGTGGCCCTCATCTCCATGGCAACGGGTACACATTGATTTTGCTGGTCCATTTATGGACTCAATGTTCCTAATCGCTGTGGACGCCCATTCGAAATGGCCAGAGGTCATCAAAATGTCCTCCACCACCACAGAGAAAACTATTGCAGTCCTACGGACCATCTTCGCCAGGAATGGCTTGCCAGAACAGATTTGCTCCGACAATGGGCCACAGTTTGTGTCAGAGGATTTCCGGAGGTTTCTGAGGAATAATGGGGTGAAGCATTACACATCTGCCCCATATCATCCAGCCACAAATGGATTGGCTGAGAGGTTTGTTCAGACCTTTAAAAAGGCAATAAAGGCAATGCATAATGACGACATACCATGACAACACAAGGTGGATAATTTCTTGTTTGCTCACCGGAATGCGACACATGCAGTCACCAACCAAGCTCCAGCCATAATGTTCTTCAACCGAAGGCTAGGATGTCGCCTGGATTTGCTCAAACCAAACATAAGATGAGATGTTGAGGATAAGCAATTCCAGCACATAAATGAGAAGCCAACCAGGAGCTTCAAGATAGGGCAACCAGTCTTGGCCCGCGACTACCGAACAGAAAAATGGCAGCCAGGAACGATATGCACACAGCAGGGACCACTAATGTACACAGTGGACGTTGGAGAGAGCATCGTGAGACGCCATGCTGACCAGATTCTAGAGTCACAGGAACAAGCCAAACCCATACCATGAGCAGGTGCACCTGGTAATCAACCCGAAGTACAGATTGCGTCTACCTCAGAAGCAGTGGTATTGGAAGCTGACGAACCAACCAATGACAATGAGCCAGAATCAACTCCGCCGCAAGAACAGGATACTCGAGAAAGGCGCTATCCAGTCAGGATCAGGAAGCCTCCTCAAAGACTGAACTTATAAATGATTATTTCAGTTGATGTATATAGTACAGAGAAAATTGTAATTGTAATTAGTTATTATTTAGTTGTTAAATGAATGTTATGTACTGTTTATCTAAAAGGGGAGGAATTGTTGTGTATGTACCTTTAAGAGAAGAACTGATTCTATACTGCAGTACCGGCAGTGACCACCCCTGTATATAAAGCCATAGCAGGCTTCTGTATTTCAGTCTTAAGTTACCCTCTGTTCAGTAAATACCTGTTATTATTGTTCTCCTGCAGTCCGTGTATTATTTATACTCGAACACTACAAAGGGATTCAACAGGATAGTTAGAGAAACTACTTCCTCTGATGGAATCATCGAATCATAGAATGGTTAGAGCACAGTAGGAGGCCATTCAGCCCATCGAGCCCATGCCGGCTCTCTGCAAGAGTACTTCAGCAAGTCCCACCACCCCCCCGCCCTTTCCCCGTAGCCCTGCAAAGTTTTTTTCCTTCAGGTACTTATCTAATTCCCTTTTGAAAGCCATAATTAAATCTGCCTCCACCACCCTTTCAGGCAGTGCATTCCAGATCATAACCACTTGCTGCGTAAAAAAGTTTTCCCTCATGTCACCTTTGGACCTTCTGCCAATCACCTTAAATCTGTGTCCTCTGGTTCTCAACCCTTCCGCCAATGGGAACAGTTTCTCTCTATCTACTCTGTCTAGTCCCCTCGTGATTTTGAACACCTCTATCAAATCTCCTCTCAACCTTCTCTGCTCTAAGGAGAACAACCCCAGCTTCTCCAGTCTATCCACATAACTGAAGTCCCTCATCCCTGGAACCATTCTTGTAAATCTTTTCTGCACCCTCTCTAAGGCCTTCACATCCTTCCTAAAGTGCGGTGCCCAGAATTGAACACAATACTCCAGTTGTGGCTGAACCAGTGTTTTATAAAGATTCATCATAACTTCCTTGCTTTTGGACTCTATGCCTCTATTTATGAAGCCCAGGATCCTGTATGCTTTTTTAACCACTTTCTCAACCTGCCCTGCCACCTTCAACAATTTGTGCACAAATACCCCAAGGTCTTTTTGTTCCTGCACCCACTTTAGAATTGTATCCTTTAGTTTATATTGCCTCTCCTTGTTCTTCTACTAAAATATATCACTTCACACTTTTCTGCGTTAAACCTCATCTGCCATGTGTCTGCCCATTCCACCAGCCTGTTTATGTCCTCTTGAAGTCTATCACTATCCTGTTCACTATACTTCCAAGTTTTGTTTCATTTGTAAATTTTGAAATAGTGCCCTGTACTCCTAAGTCCTTGTAATTAATATATATCAAGAAAAGCAGTGGTCCTAGTACCGACCCCTGGGGAACTCCACTGCAGTATACCTTCCTCTAGTCCGATAAACAACCGTTCACCACTACTCTCTGTTTCCTGTCACTTAGCCAATTTTGTATCCTTGCTGCCACTGTCCCTTTTATTCCATGGGCTTCAACTTTGCTGGCAAGCCTATTATGTGACACTTTATCAAATGCCTTTTGGAAGTCCATGTACGCCACATAAACTGCATTGCCCTCATCAACCCTCCCTGTTACCTCATCAAAAAAGTCAATCAAGTTGGTTAAACACGATTTGCCTTTAACAAATCCGTGCTGGCTTCCCTTAATTAATCTACACTTGTCCAAGTGACTGGTAATTTTGTCCCTGATTATCATTTCTAAAAGCTTCCCCACCGCCGAGGTTAAACTGACTGGCCTGTAGTTGCTGGGTTTATCCTTACACCATTTTTTGAACAAGGGTGCAACATTTGCAATTCTCCAGTTCACTGGCACCATCCCCGTATCCAAGGAGGATTGGAAGATTATGGCCAGTACCTCCGCAATTTCCACCTTTACTTCCCTTGCTATCCTAGGATGCATCCCTTCCGGTCCTGGTGACTTATCTACTTTAAGTACAGGCAGCATTTCTAGTACCTCCTCTTTATCAATTTTTAAGCCATCCAATATCTCCACTACCTCCTCTTTCACTATGATTTTAGCTGCATCTTCTTCCTTGGTAAAGACAGATGCAAAGTACTGATGGGAGAAACAATTTCCTTTGATGGGAGAATCAAGAATGAGGGAACATAATTTTAATATTAAGAGCCAGGCTGTTCAGGAGTGGAATCAGGAAGTGCTTCTTTACACATACAGTAGTGGAAATCTGGAACGCTCTCCTGCAAAAGGCTGTGGATGCTGGGATGCAAGTGGAGCTTTCAAGACTGATACCAATAGATTTTTGTTAAGTAAGGGTATCAAGGTATGGAGCTAAGATGGGTAAATGGGGTTGTAATACAAATTACTCGCGATCTAATTAACTGGCAGTGCAGGCTCGAGGGGCTGAATGGCCTCCTCCTTTTCCTATGTTCCTATGAGAAAGGTCACTGAAGCAAACAGTGTAAGTGGTTGTCTGTGAGGGTGCCGGTCAGTTCCTTCAGTAACCCCTAGATGGCACCTTCACTGGTTGGTTTCCCTTTGTTAATTGTTACTTGTTTCTCCTGTTTATTACTTAACTGCCTTTCACCTGGTTTATTGGTTTCACCTGTTTTTGCTTGTATTTAAGTTCTGTGGTTTCTTCTCTCTGTGCTCAGTCCTGACAAGGTGCACAGTCTCGACAAGCCTGTTGCTGTGGTAGCGTGCCTTGACAAGCCGGTTGCCTTCGTGGTTGCTTGTCTTGAGCTCCTATGTCTATAACGGTTTATCTGTGTTATGTTTTGCTTGTATTTGAGTTCTGTGGTTTTTCCCTTTGTTCTCGGTCTTGACAAGGTGCTGACAAGTTGCTCAGTCTTGATAAGATGCTCAGTTTGGACAAGCCGGTTGCCCTGTGGCAGCTTGTCTCGAGCTCAGTCTTGACAAGCCGGTTACCTCACGGTAGCTTGCCTTGAGTTCCTATCTTGACAAGCCGGATGCCCTGGGGTAGCTTGTCTTGAGCTCAGTCTGGACAAGCCGGTTGCCTCATGGTAGCTTGTCTTGAGTTCCTATCTTGACTAGCCATTTGCCTATGTGGTAGCTTGTCTTGAGCTCTTATGTTTTGTACTGTTTACCTGTGTGATTCTAGTAAAGTACTGTTATTTAAGACTGCCTATCTGCTTCTCGCCTCGTCTGTCTGCACTTGGCTCCAGAACCAGCCTCGCCCGGACAGCACGGCCCCGTGTCTACATGGCCCCGTGACAGCAACCCTGACAGTTGTCACGATATAGTAATCTTGAGCAGGAAAGTTTGTGGATCTTTCCTTAGCAGCAGTGTTTGTGGCTGAGAACATATAAATGTTCTGGATCAGACTGGAGAAATACGTAAGTCTCCAAGGCGGATGATATTTTTCCTTTATCGTTCGATTCCTGGGTTACCAGGAGCCCTGAAAACAACAGAACGTAAGAGGATCACAAGGGACTGAAGAGGAACTATAGAGTAGAAATTAGTGTTGGTGATATTTCAGTGAGTGAGTGGTCAACCCAGACTCCCTGGGGAGATTACCGGGGAGCAGTTAGTGTTGATTAATTTAAATGCCAATTAGATAGATTTATTTTCAGAAAATAATATTCTGGGATTTAGTATGAGTAATTCGAGACAGGACATGTGGTAAGTGCTGGGGAGGAACAGGTGACTTTGGACCTATGGCTCCCAAAGCTGTCCACCACTGGGGTTTCCCTCGCCTCGTGTTTGGGCCTGTTGTAGTCTCATTGACAGAGATTGAGTGCCAGGATTAGTCAACAACTCCATTATTGTTGTATCAGGCAACTATCAGGATGGTTGAGGTGAACTCGATGGACCGTGGTCTTTTGTCGTCCAGCAGTTCCTAGGTTCCTATGAACACTTAACCTGTTCTTTTGACCTTCCTCCATCTGGAGTAAACCAGTTTATCTGTAACTAAAATAACGGAGCGAAGAATGTTATACGAGTGCGCTGAGCGGATGTTTACTATTATCGGCAACACCAATGTCCAGGCTTCTGTGTGTTTCGTGTGACAGAAGGGGCTAAAAGGAACAGTGAGAAGTTATGGGATTGATCTATCGAAAAGGCTCCTGTCGCTAAATGCTTCTCTTCCCGTTTGGTTCCGTCAGAAGAGACAGAGACAGAAGAGACGCCAGACCAGTGGCTGCTGAGGAGATGCATCGGGACTGTGCAGGGAATGAAACGCTTCCGATCGTTCCTCATGGGAACGCATGGTAGGAGAAACTGTGGGACATATTAGTAAAGGGAGCTCGCTCCCCAAACTGGGTGCAGGCTGGAATTTGAGCCTTGGGCCCAGACTACACTGACTGTCCCTTCACATGAACCCAGTCTGTCCCTTCACGTAAACCCAGTCTGTCCCTTCACATAAACCCAGTCTGTCCCTTCACATAAACCCAGTCTGTCCCTTCACGTAAACCCAGTCTGTCCCTTCACATATACCCAGACTGTCCCTTCACATAAACCCAGTCTGTCCCTTCACATAAACCCAGTCTGTCCCTTCACATATACCCAGTCTGTCCCTTCACATATACCCAGTCTGTCCCTTCACATGAACCCAGTCTGTCCCTTCACATATACCCAGTCTGTCCCTTCACATATACCCAGTCTGTCCCTTCACATGAACCCAGTCTGTCCCTTCACATAAACCCAGTCTGTCCCTTCACATGAACCCAGTCTGTCCCTTCACATAAACCCAGTCTGTCCCTTCACATAAACCTAGACAGTCCCTTCACATAAACCCAGTCTGTCCCTTCACATAAACCCAGTCTGTCCCTTCACATAAACCCAGTCTGTCCCTTCACATAAACCCAGTCTGTCCCTTCACATAAACCCAGTCAGTCCCTTCACGTAAACCCAGTCTGTCCCTTCACGTAAACCCAGTCAGTCCCTTCACGTAAACCCAGTCTGTCCCTTCACATAAACCCAGTCTGTCCCTTCACGTAAACCCAGTCTGTCCCTTCACGTAAACCCAGTCTGTCCCTTCACGTAAACGCAGTCTGTCCCTTCACATAAACCCAGACTGTCCCTTCACATAAACCCAGTCTGTCCCTTCACATATACTCAGTCTGTCCCTTCACATATACCCAGTCAGTCCCTTCACATAAACCCAGTCTGTCCCTTCACATATACCCAGTCTGTCCCTTCACATAAACCCAGTCTGTCCCTTCACGTAAACCCAGTCTGTCCCTTCACATATACCCAGTCAGTCCCTTCACATAAAGCCAGTCTGTCCCTTCACATATACCCAGTCAGTCCCTTCACGTAAACCCAGTCTGTCCCTTCACATATACCCAGACTGTCCCTTCACATATACCCAGACAGTCCCTTCACATATACCCAGACAGTCCCTTCACATATACCCAGACAGTCCCTTCACATATACCCAGTCTGTCCCTTCACATATACCCAGACTGTCCCTTCACATATACCTAGACAGTCCCTTCACATATACCCAGACAGTCCCTTCACATAAACCCAGTCTGTCCCTTCACATAAACCCAGTCTGTCCCTTCACATAAACCCAGTCAGTCGCTTCACATATACCCAGACAGTCCCTTCACATATACCCAGACAGTCCCTTCACATATACCCAGTCTGTCCCTTCACATATACCCAGACAGTCCCTTCACATATACCCAGACAGTCCCTTCACATATACCCAGTCTGTCCCTTCACATATACCCAGTCTGTCCCTTCACATATACCCAGTCTGTCCCTTTACATATACCCAGACAGTCCCTTCACATATACCCAGACATTCCCTTCACATATACCCAGACAGTCCCTTCACATATACCCAGTCTGTCCCTTCACATATACCCAGTCTGTCCCTTCACATAAACCCAGTCAGTCCCTTCACATATACCCAGACAGTCCCTTCACATAAACCCAGTCAGTCCCTTCACATATACCCAGACAGTCCCTTCACATATACCCAGACAGTCCCTTCACATATACCCAGTCTGTCCCTTCACATATACCCAGACAGTCCCTTCACATATACCGAGACAGTCCCTTCACATATACCCAGACAGTCCCTTCACATATACCCAGTCTGTCCCTTCACATATACCCAGACAGTCCCTTCACATATACCCAGTCTGTCCCTTCACATATACCCAGACAGTCCCTTCACATATACCCAGACAGTCCCTTCACATATACCCAGACAGTCCCTTCACATATACCCAGATAGTCCCTTCACATATACCCAGTCTGTCCCTTCACATATACCCAGACTGTCCCTTCACATATACCCAGACAGTCCCTTCACATATACCCAGACAGTCCCTTCACATAAACCCAGTCTGTCCCTTCACATAAACCCAGTCTGTCCCTTCACATAAACCCAGTCAGTCGCTTCACATATACCCAGACAGTCCCTTCACATATACCCAGACAGTCCCTTCACATATACCCAGTCTGTCCCTTCACATATACCCAGACAGTCCCTTCACATATACCCAGACAGTCCCTTCACATATACCCAGACAGTCCCTTCACATATACCCAGTCTGTCCCTTCACATATACCCAGTCTGTCCCTTCACATATACCCAGTCTGTCCCTTCACATATACCCAGACAGTCCCTTCACATATACCCAGACAGTCCCTTCACATATACCCAGTCTGTCCCTTCACATAAAACCAGTCTGTCCCTTCACATATACCCAGCCTGTCCCTTCACATAAACCCAGTCTGTCCCTTCACATAAACCCAGTCAGTCCCTTCACATAAACCCAGTCAGTTCCTTCACATATACCCAGTCTGTCCCTTCACATATACCCAGACTGCACTGTGTCTATTCACATATGCCTAGACTTTGTAATGAACCTGAGGTACGTTTACCCAAATAACTAGTTGTTGTGTGCATTGTGTAGGAGAGGAATTGGCGGAGTTCTGGGTGAGGATGGAGAGGATGCTGAAACTGGATGAAACCAATGTCAATCAAAGAGATCAGTACTTCGCTCAGCTCCGAATGTTGCAGGCCACTCACCTGCAAGATGGCTCCGTCGTTATGTCCACCTGTGGTGGTTTCATCGGTAAGGGATTGGCAGGCTTGAAGGGGAGTCCGATCCAATCAAAAGGTTCAAGTCACATCATAACCTGCAACACCAGCTCATTCCCTCATGAAATATTTTCAGTTTTAGTCACTGAAACACAAACAGCGACCGCTCACCAAAGCAAAAGATAGGAAGGAGAAAAACAAAAGTGGCAGTCAGAGAAATCAATGATTTAAATCAAACATGGCCACAGTAAATAATAATTTTAATAGGTGTAAGAGCGTTAAAAAAACAAGCCTGAAGGCTTTGTGTCTTAATGCGAGGAGCATTTGTAATAAGGTAGACGAATTGGCTGCGCAAATAGAGGTAAACGAATATGATTTGGTTGGGATTACGGAAACATGGCTCAAGGATGGCCAAGACTGGGAACTCAACATCCAGGGGTATTCGATATTCAGGAAAGATAGGCAAAAAGGAAAGGGAGGTGGGGTAGCATTACTGGTTAAAGAAGGGATTAATACAATTGTAATGAAGGATATTAGCTCTGATGATGTGGAATCTGTATGGGTAGAATTGAGAAATACTAAGGGGAAAAAAACATTAGTGGGAGTGGTATATAGACCTCCCAACAGTAAGGCGGAGGTTGGGGATGGCATTAAAAGGGAAATTAAAGAAGCGAGCAATAAGGGCACAGCAGTCATCACGGGTGACTTTAATCTACATATAGATTGGGCCAACCAAATTAGTAACAATACTGTGGAGGAGGAATTCCTGGAGTGTTTACGGGATGGTTTCCTGGACCAATATGTCGAGGAACCAACCAGAGATCAGGCCATCTTAGACTGGGTATTATGTAACGACAAAGGATTAATTAGCAATCTTGTTGTACGAGGCCCCTTGGGTCTGAGCGATCATAATATGATCGAATTCTTCATTAAGATGGAGAATGAAGTAGTTGACTCAGAGACTAGGGTCCTCAATTTAAATAAAGGAAACTACGATGGTCTGAGGAGCGAGTTGGGTAGGATTGATTGGGGAATGGCACTCAAAGGGTTGACGGTGGCTAGGCAATGGCAAACATTCAAAGACCGAATGGATGAACTACAGAATTTGTTCATCCCAGTTTGGCATAAAAGTAAAACAAAAAAGGTGACTCAACCGTGGCTAACAAGGGAAATTAGGGATAGCATAAGATCCAAGGAGACGACATATAAATTGGCCAGAAAAAGCAATAATCCTGAGGATTGGGAGCAGTTTAGGATTCAACAAAGGAGGACAAAGGGATTAATTAAGAAAGGGAAAATAGAATATGAGAGTAAGCTTTCAGGGAACATAAAAACTGACTGTAAAAGCTTTTATAGATATGTGAAGAGAAAAAGATTGGTGAAGTCAAGCGTAGGTCCCTTACAGTCAGAATCAGGGGAATTTATAATGGGAAACAAAGAAATGGCAGACCAACTAAATTCATACTTTGGTTCTGTCTTCACAAAGGAGGACACAAATAACCTCCCAGAGATGCCGGGGAACATAAGGCCTGATGAAAGGGTGGAACTGAAAGAAATCAGTATTTGTAGGGAAATGGTGTTAGGGAAATTGATGGGATTGAAGGCCGATAAATCCCCAGGGCCTGATAATCTACATCCCAGGGTACTTAAGGAAGTGGCCCTAGAAATAGTAGATGCATTGCTGGTCATCTTCCAGAACTCGATAGACTCTGGAACAGTACCCATGGATTGGAGGGTAGCTAATGTTACCCCACTATTCAAAAAAGGTGTTAGAGAATAAGCAGGGAATTATAGACCGGTAAGCCTGACATCGGTAGTGGGGAAAATGCTAGAATCTATTATAAAAGATGTAATAGCAGAGCACTTGGTAAGCAGTGACAGGATCGGACAAAGTCAACATGGATTTACAAAAGGTAAATCATGCTTGACTAATCTACTGGAATTTTTTGAGGATGTAACTGGTAAAATAGATAAGGGAGAACCAGTGGATGTGGTGTATTTGGACTTTCAGAAGGCTTTCGATAAGGTCCCACATAAGAGATTAGCGTGCAAAATTAAGGCACATGGGATTGGGGGCAAGGTATTGACTTGGATAGAGAACTGGTTCGCGGACGGAAAGCAAAGAGTTGGAATAAACGGGTCATTTTCCGAGTGGCAGGCAGTGACTAGTGGGGTACCGCAAGGATCGGTCCTAGGACCCCAGCTGTTCACAATATATATTAATGATCTGGACGAGGGAATTGGATGTAATATCTCCAAATTTGCAGATGACACAAAGCTGGGTGGGAGGGTAAGCTGTGAGGAGGATGTCGTGAAACTCCAGTACGATTTGGACAGATTGGGTGATTGGGCAGAAACATGGCAAATGCACTATAATGTGGATAAATGTGAGGTTATCCACTTTGGTGGCAAAAACAGGAAGGCAGATTATTATTTGAATGGCAATAGATTGGGAGAAGGGGAAGTGCAAAGAGACCTGGGTGTTCTTGTGCACCAGTCGCTGAAGGTAAGCATGCAGGTGCAGCAGGCGGTTAAGAAGGCAAATGGTATGTTGGCCTTCGTAGCAAGAGGGTTCGAGTACAGGAACAAGGATGTCTTGCTACAGTTGTACAGGGCCTTGGTGAGACCGCACCTTGAGTATTGTGTGCAGTTTTGGTCACCTTACCTGAGGAAGGACATTCTTGCCATGGAAGGAGTGCAGCGAAGATTCACCAAGCTGATACCTGGGATGGCAGGAATGACGTATGAGGAGAGATTGTGTCGATTGGGCTTATACTCACTGGAGTTTAGAAGATTGAGAGGGGATCTCATCAAAACTTATAAAATTCTGTCAGGCCTGGACAGACTAAATGCAGGAAGGATGTTTATGATGGCCGTGGAGTCCAGAACCAGGGGTCATAGTCTAAGGATAAGGGGTAAGCCATTTAGGACTGAAATGAGGAGGAATTTCTTCACCCAGAGAGTGGTGAACCTGTGGAATTCTCTGCCACAGAGGGCGGTGGAGGCCAGTTCATTATATATATTCAAAAAAGAGTTGGATATATTTCTTAAGGCTAAAGGGATCAAGGGATATGGAGAGAAGGCAGGGACAGGGTACTGAATTTGGATGATCAGCCATGATCTCATTGAATGGCGGAGCAGGCTCGAAGGGCCGAATGGCCTACTCCTGCTCCTATCTTCTATGTTTCTATACCCTGTCGCTCTATCGTATTAGGATGAGAGTCTGACACCATGTCTGCTACCAGCTGCCTCCATAACAAGGTGACACACATGTCAGCCGTGGCTCAGGGGGCACCATTCTTACCTCTGAGTCTGAAGGCCGTGGGTTCAAGTCCGACTCCAGAGACTTGAGCACGTAATCTAGGCTGACATTTCAGTGCAGTACTGAGGGGGTGCTGCACTGTCAGAGGTGCTGTAGTATGGAAGAGATGTTAAACTGAGGCCCCGTATAGATGGACAGATGGAAAAGATTGCACGGCACTATCCATGAGAAGCAGGGAGTTCTCCCAATCTCCTCGCCAACATTCCTCCCTCAACCATTGCCAGCAAACTAGATCTATGGATTATTTATGTTGTTGCTGTTTGTGGGACCGTGCTGTGTACAAATTGGCTGCTGTTTTTGCCTTCATAACAACACGGCTTACACTTTAATAGTAAGAAGTCACACAACACCAGGTTATAGTCCAACAGCTTTATTTGAAATCACAAGCTTTCGGAGCGCTGCTCCTTCTTCAGGTGAAGTGGAGAAATGCATAAAGACACAGCTTATATCGTCAGAGAATCATGTCAGATGTTTACAGGTAACCTTTCCAACTGCCATTTATCACACCTCGGCAGAGAGATAATCACAGCAGTCAAAGGTGTGAATGGTGTCCAAACACGTCAGTCAGGGAAACATTACATCAAAGAACAATGAGGTGGGGTCACAGGGGGTCGAATATTGCAGATGCTGGGGTCTGTATGAAAAACAAAAAAACAGACAAAAAACATTTTTTTTTTTTTGGCTGGAAATCACAGCAGGTCCGGCCGCATCTGTGTAGAGAGAACAAGCCAATGTCGACTTGAGTCTGGATGACCCTGCATCAGGTGGGGTTACATGTAGCGTGACATGAACCCAAGACCTCTGTTGAGGCCGTCCTCATGGGTGCGGAACTTGGCTATCAGTTTCTGCTTGACGATTTTGCGTTGTCGTGTGTCTCGAAGGCCGCCTTGGAGAATGCTTACCCGAAGATCGGAGGCTGAATGTCTTTGACTGCTGAAGTGTTCCCCGACTGGGAGGGAACACTCCTGCCTGGTGATTGTTGCGCGGTGTCCGTTCATCCGTTGTCGCAGTGTCTGCATGGTCTCGCCGATGTACCATGCTCCGGGGCATCCTTTCCTGCAACGTATGAGGTGGACAACGTTGGCCGAGTCACATGAGTATGTACCATGTACCTGGTGGGTGGTGTCCTCACGTGTGATGATGGTATCTGTGTTGATGATCTGGCATGTCTTGCAGAGGTTGCTGTGGCAGGGTTGTGTGGTGTCGTGGTCGCTGTTCTCCTGAAAGCTGGGTAATTTGCTGCGAACGATGGTTTGTTTGAGGTTAGGCGGCTGTTTGAAAGCGAGTAGTGGAGGCGTGGGGATGGCCTTAGCGAGGTGTTCGTCATCATCGATGACATGTTGAAGGCTGCGAAGAACATGGCGTAGTTTCTCCGCTCCGGGGAAGTACTGGACGACGAAGGGTACTCTGTTGGTTGTGTCCCGTGTTTGTCTTCTGAGGAGGCCTATGCGATTTTTCGCTGTGGCCCGTCGGAACTGTCGATCGACGAGTCGAGCGTCATATCCCGTTCTTACAAGGGCGTCTTTCAGTGTCTGTAGGTGTCCATCGCGTTCCTCCTCGTCTGAGCAGATCCTGTGCATTCGCAGGGCTTGTCCATAGGGGATGGCTTCTTTAACGTGGTTAGGGTGGAAGCTGGAGAAGTGAAGCATCGTGAGGTTGTCCGTGGGCTTGCGGTCGAGTGAAGTGCTGAGGTGTCAGTCTTTGATGGAGATTTGTGTGTCCAGGAATGAGACCGATTCTGAGGAGTAGTCCATGGTGAGTTTGATGGTGGGATGGAACTTGTTGATGTTATCGTGTAGTCTTTTCAGTGATTCTTCGCCGTGGGTCCATAGGAAGAAAATGTCGTCGATGTATCTGGCGTATAGCGTTGGTTGGAGATCCTGTGCAGCGAAGAAGTCTTGCTCGAACTTGTGCATGAAGATGTTTGCGTATTGGGGTGCGAATTTGGTCCCCATGGCTGTTCCGTGTGTTTGGGTAAAGAACTGGTTGTCAAAGGTGAAGACATTGTGGTCAAGGATGAAGCGGATGAGTTGTGGGATGGCGTCTGGAGATTGGCTGTTGTTGGTGTTAAGTACTGAGGCTGTCGCAGCGATGCCGTCATCGTGGGGGATACTGGTGTAGAGTGCCGAGACGTCCATCGTGGCGAGGAGTGTTCCTGGTTCAACTGGTCCGTGGGTGCTGAGTTTCTGTAAGAAGTCTGTAGTGTCGCGACAGAAGCTGGGGGTTCCCTGTACGATGGGTTTCAGGATGCCCTCGACATATCCAGAGAGGTTCTCACACAGGGTTCCGTTGCCTGATGCGATAGGACGTCCAGGTGTGTTGGCTTTGTGTATCTTTGGGAGGCAGTAGAAGTCTCCCACGAGGGGAGTACGTGGGATGAGAGCATGTAGGATGCTTTGAAGGTCTGGATCGAAGGTTTTGATCAGTCTGTTGAGTTGGCGGGTGTGTTCTTTGGTCGGATCTGCGGGTAACTGTCTGTAGTGTTCCTGGTTGTCCAGTTGTCGGTATACTTCTTTGCAATAGTCTGTTCTGTTCTGTATGACGATGGCACCTCCTTTGTCTACTGGTTTGATGACGATGTTGCGGTTGGTCTTGAGAGCGTGGATGGCGTTGCATTGTGCTCGGGTGACATTCTGGACTGTCTTGTGAGTGCGGCTGATGAATCTGGCGTTGATGCATCTCCTGACAGCTTGAGCATACATGTCAAGCTTAGGGCAGCGACCCTCCGGAGGGGTCCAATTTGACTCTTTCTTCTTCGGTAGCTGCACTGCGGATCCCTCTGTCTGCTGTTCCGGATCATTGATTGTCTCATTGGGTTCGCTGCTGACATCTTGGGATTTGTGGAAGAATTCCCGGAGCCTCATTCTCCTGATGAATTCCTCTGTGTCTGCCGCGAGACCGATGGGGTCCATTTTGGTGGTGGGGCAGAAATTGAGCCCTCGGCTGAGAACTTCAATTTCGTCTGGTTGAAGGGTGTGGTTGGACAGGTTGACGATGGATTTCCCTGTGGTTTCAACCGTGGTACCGGGGGAGGCTTGGTTGCTGCTGCTGGTGATGCCAAGTTTCTCAAGCTTCCTGTTCTTGGTGTGCATGTAGGTAGCGTAGTTCCGTTGCCTTGTTTGTTTGGCGGTGTCTCGCAGCTGGTCTGCTGCGTCCTGAGCACAGGCTGAGAACATGGACTCCATCTCGGTTTCGAGGTTGCGGCGTCTGCTGTAGAGCTGGTGTACGAGATGGTTGAGGAGTGTGCGAGAGGTACGACGGCAGAGTCTCTCAGCGTAGTCTGTGTTGTAGGTCGACTTGAGTGGGTTAGTGATCTGTAGTCCTTTCGGGATCTTGTCTGCTTTCTTGCATCTCTGTAGAAACTTGATGTCTGTGTCAATATGCGCGATCTTCTTGGAGATCCTCTCCACTTTGAGCCGGCAGTTTGTGGTGTCGATAGTAGTCATGGTGTGGAGATGCCGGAGTTGGACTGGGGTGGACAAATGTAAGAAGTCACACAACACCAGGTTATAGTCCAACAGCTTTATTTGAAATCACAAGCTTTCGGAGCGCTGCTCCTTCTTCAGGTGAAGTGGAGAAATGCATAAAGACACAGCTTATATAGTCAGAGAATCATGTCAGATGTTTACAGGTAACCTTTCCAACTGCCATTTATCACACCTCGGCAGAGAGATAATCACAGCAGTCAAAGGTGTGAATGGTGTCCAAACAGGTCAGTCAGGGAAACATTACATCAAAGAACAATGAAGTGGGGTCACAGGGGGTCGAATATTGCAGATGCTGGGGTCTGTATGAAAAACAAAAAAACAGACAAAAAACATTTTTTTTTTTTTGGCTGGAAATCACAGCAGGTCCGGCCGCATCTGTGTAGAGAGAACAAGCCAATGTCGACTCGAGTCTGGATGACCCTGCGTCAGGTGGGGTTACATGTAGCGTGACATGAACCCAAGATCTCGGTTAAGGCCGTCCTCATGGGTGCGGAACTTGGCTATCAGTTTCTGCTCGACGATTTTGCGTTGTCGTGTGTCTCGAAGGCCACCTTGGAGAATGCTTACCCGAAGATCGGAGGCTGAATGTCCTTGACTGCTGAAGTGTTCCCCGACTGGGAGGGAACGCTCCTGCCTGGTGATTGTTGTGCGGTGTCCGTTCATCCGTTGTCGCAGTGTCTGCATGGTCTCGCCGATGTACCATGCTCCGGGGCATCCTTTCCTGCAACGTATGAGGTAGACAACGTTGGCCGAGTCACATGAGTATGTACCATGTACCTGGTGGGTGGTGTCCTCACGTGTGATGATGGTATCTGTGTTGATGATCTGGCATGTCTTGCAGAGGTTGCTGTGGCAGGGTTGTGTGGTGTCGTGGTCGCTGTTCTCCTGAAAGCTGGGTAATTTGCTGCGAACGATGGTCTGTTTGAGGTTAGGCGGCTGTTTGAAAGCGAGTAGTGGAGGCGTGGGGATGGCCTTAGCGAGGTGTTCGTCGTCATCGATGACATGTTGAAGGCTGCGAAGAACATGACGTAGTTTCTCCGCTCCGGGGAAGTACTGGACGACGAAGGGTACTCTGTTGGTTGTGTCCCGTGTTTGTCTTCTGAGGAGGTCTATGCGATTTTTCGCTGTGGCCCGTCGGAACTGTCGATCGACGAGTCGAGCGTCATATCCCATTCTTACAAGGGCATCTTTCAGTGTCTGTAGGTGTCCATCAGTTTGGGACACCGTGAGTTCATGAAAGGTGCGATATCAATGCAAGTTCTTTCTACCAGATCTACAGTTCAACCCCATCACATTGTAGAATTATAAAAAATTAGACCAGGAGGAGGACATTTGTGGGCTCTTTGAAAGAGCTGTGCAATCAGTACCCTTCTCATGCCTTTCCCCGTACCCTTTCACAATTTTTCTTTTTCAAAATTTTATCCACTTCCCTTTTAAAAGTGAATATCTGCCCAATCTCCTCGCCTGTCTCTATCTTCCTGAGGTCACTTACAATCCTCTTCAAAGTCAATCTCGATTTTTGTGTCATCTGCAAAAGAAGTCCAGATTATTGATGTATACTGAGGAAAGCAATAGTTCCAGCACTGACCCCTGAGGACAGCACTGTTTTTAATTTCTCACTGTCTCTTCTCAGGAAGATACCCTCAGCTCGTTCCCTTTTATCTCATTGAAATTAGGGTTTTTTTTCTACCCAAGTACCTTTATCTTTGTAACCCTTCCATTTTGTCTGTATTGAACCTAATGATGTTACTACGGTCGCTGTTTTCTAAATGTTCCCCTACCATTACGTTATCTACTTCATTTCCTGGAACTAGATTCAACCCTGCCTCTTTCCTTATTGAACCCGAATTATACTGATCCCACATCTAACCGACTCTTGAATGGTTTTCACCACCACTGCCTGGAGGTCCAGTCCAAGTCATGGTCACTTTTTGACTGGCCAAGGTATAGCTTCAAATGACCTCTGGGAATCTGAATTCAACTGAATTGTGACTTGAGCTCAAAAACCTAGGCTGACACTCCAGTGCAGTACTGAGGGAGTGCTGCACTGTCGGAGGTGCCGTCTTTCGGATGAGACGTCAAACCAAGGCCTGCTCTCTCAGGTAGATGTAAAAGATCTCAAGGCACCATTTCGAAGAAGAGCTGGGGCGATCTCCCCAGTGTCCTGGCCAATATTTATCCCTCCGTCAACAGCACTAAAACAGATTATCTGGTCATTATCACATTGCTGTTTGTGGGATCTTGCTGTGTGTAAATAGGCTGCCACGTTTTCTACATTACAACAGTGACTACACTTCAAAAAGCACTTCATTGGCTGTGAAGCACTTGGGGACACCCTGAAGTCGTGAAAGGCGCTATAGAAATGCAAGTCCTTCTTTCTTTATCGCTATCTCTCTTTTTCTCTCTTTCTCTCTATTTCTCACTATTTCTCTCTGTTTTATTCAAGGGTTCTCCCAGGCTCATTTTTCTCTCCATCACCTTCTCTTCCTTCTCCAAATCTTTGACCCCCTCTACAACCCATCCAATCTTATCCATTTTTTTTGCTAATTATTATATTCTACATTCATCGGCTTTGGTTCGAACACCCTTGGTGCTCACATCCTCTTGGTGCAATGACTCCATCAGTAGCCCACCACCCGCTCCATGCTCTTCAGTTGGCGGTGAAAATTTTTGTTCTTTCAATTCTTCAACGATCCGACCTCGGCGAGCCCTCGAGTCCAACCAACAGCTCCCACCTCTTGCCTTTAAAGTCAGCCTTCATCTGTTGACTTTCTTGGCCTCACTATCTCCTCTGATCTTAAATAAATATGAGCTGATCAGAGAGAGCCAGCATGGATTTGTAATGGGCAAGACATGTCCTAGTTGAATTTTTTGATGAGGTTACTAATGTGGTAGATAAGGCATTTGATAAAGTTCCACATAAGAGATTGTTAACAAAAATGAAAGCATATGGAATTGGAGGCAACCTATTGACTTGGATAAGAAATTGGTTAGGAGATAGGAGGCAGAGAGTAGGGACAATGGATATGTACTCTGATTGGCAGAATGTGACTAGTGGTCTCCCCCAGGGGAGTACCAAGGCCTCAGCTTTTCACTATATTTCTAAATGACTTGGATGAAGGAATAGAGAGTCATGTATCTAAGTTTGCTGATGACACCAAGTTAGGAAGAAGAAGAAGATGAGAGGTGGCACAGTAAATAGTGATCTAATTGTTTTGAGATGATTAAAGGATTTGATAGGGTAGTTGGTGAGGGAGTCCAGAACAAGACGACATAACCCTAAAATTGGAACCAGGCCATTCAAGGGTGGTCAGGAAGCACTTCTTCACACAAAAGATAGTGGAAATCTGGAATACTCTACCCCCAAAAAAGCTGTTGAGGCTGGGGGTCAATTGAAAATTTCAAAATTGAGGTTGATAGATTTTTGTTAGACAAGGGTATTAAGGGCTACAGAACCAAGGTGGGTAGATGGAGTTAAGATACAGATCAGCCATGACCTAATTGAATGGTGGAACAGGCTCGAGGAGCTGAATGGCCTCCTGTTGTTCCTGTGTTCCTATCTCAAAGCAGCTGATGGTGGAAGGAGGGGATGTGCTTGTGGGTTTGGGGCTAAGATGGATGGCTCAGGGAAGACATCGATTTACTCTCCATCTGGCTGTTCCACACCTTCTGTGGGAGACTTCCATCCAGGCACTGGGTGACACAAATGGAAAATGCCCAGAGCTGCCTTTGTTACAATAATCAGTGCATTAGTTCACCCGAAAGCCGTGTGTGTGACGTAATGCTGTATTGTCAAGTCCTAATGATCAATCAGATTGCCAAACCAGAGGGCATTGTGCCTCCAACTAGTTTTATTTTATTATTCATTCTCGGGATGTGGGCACTGCTGGCAAGGCTGCATTTCTTAGCCATCCCTAGTTGCTCTGTGAACATGGCTCTTGAGCCATCATTGGTAGCAGTTTGATACAACAGAGTGGCTTGCAAGCAATGTTTCCTCTAATTTTCTTTTGGGCCACACGGCCCTTTCACAATGACACTTGATTTGCAACTGGTACTGCTTTTATTTTTGGAGAAGGAAGCTGTGTCATTGACCCAAAACTACCTCCAAAGGAAGCCCATGGAATTAAGGGGAAAGTGGTGGTATGGATACAGGCATTGGCTCAGTGACAGGAGCAAAGGGTGGTGGTGGAGGGATGTTTTTCGGACTGGGGGTGTTGTTGTAATGGTTTTATAAACGACCTAGACTTGGGTGTAGGGAGCAGCATTATAAAGTTTGCAGATGATACAAAACTTGGCAACATAGTAGAGAGTGATGAGGATAGTTATAGGCTTCAGGAAGATAGACAGGATGGTGAAATGGGCAGCAGCATGGCAGATGGAGTTCAATGCGGGATGCACTTTGGGAGGACTAATATGGAAAGACAGTATACTATAAATGGCAAGATTTTAAAAAGTGTAGATGAGCAGAGAGACCTTGGTGTTATATACACAAATCCTTAAAGGTGGCAGGGCAAGTTGATAAGGTGGTTAAAAAAGCATGTGGGTTTATAAATAGAGGAATAGAATATAAAAGCAAAGAGATCATGCTAGAACTTTATAAATGACTGGTTAGACCTCAGTTGAA
Organism: Somniosus microcephalus; assembly: GCF_052327205.1. Taxonomy (NCBI): domain Eukaryota; kingdom Metazoa; phylum Chordata; class Chondrichthyes; order Squaliformes; family Somniosidae; genus Somniosus; species Somniosus microcephalus. The sequence continues at coordinate 213,256,654 of NC_140989.1, read as the reverse complement.
GTATTGTGGACAACTCTGGGCCCCACACTTCAGGAAAGATGTAAAGGCCTTATAAAGGATACAGAGGAGGTTTACCAGGATGTTACCAGGGCTGAGGGACTTCAGTTATGAGGAGAGGTTGGAAAGGTTAGGACTGTTCTCCTTGGAACAGAGAAGGTTAAGAGGGGACCTAATAGAGGTTTTCAAGATGGAGAGAAGTTTTGATCGAGTAAATAAAGAAATAATATTCCTTCTGACGAGTGGGTCAATAACTAAAGGTCATAGTTTCAAAATCATTGGAAAAAGATCTAGAGGGGAGATGAGGGGAAATGTTTTCACTCAAGAGTTGTTGGGATCTGGAACGCTCGACCTGAAAAGCTGGTGGAAGCTGATTCCATAAATAATTCTAAAAGGGAGTCGGACAGGTACTGGAGGATGAGGAACTTATAGGGTTACGGACAAAAAGCGGGGATATGGGACTGAGCACAATGGCTCTTTCAAGGAGCCAGCACAGGCACGACGGGCCAAATGGCCTCCTCCTCTGTTTTAAGATTTTTTGAAAAGAGCCTCTGGCCTTTTGTTCCATATATGATTCTGTAGAAGATCTATAATGCTGTTGTCTGACTCATGTTTCTTTTGCTCTTCATTGAGAAGACATTCGATTGTCCAAATCGGAGCAGCCCTATCGAACCAGGAGGGACTTTATGGTGAAACTGCAAGAACGGGTCCTGCAGAAACTGAAGGTGTACTGGTTGCCTCGCTTCCTCACACACTGCAAACATTGCTTGAGGAAGGTGAAAGAATGTGGCCCTATCCTCCGAGAATATAGAGCGAAGGTGTCTAAAGGGGAGCTTACAAAACATCAGCTGGGCCCTTCCGAGCTGACAATGACTATCAAACAAACAGAAGGCGTCACGCAGCCATACTTCACCAAAGCCAGCAAGCGCCTCCTCTGGAGGCTCCCTTACTGCACGGGCAAGCAACCAAAAACTACCATGACTGGACATCAGCCTTCAAGTACCCTGAAAGCTAAGGACCAACGGGACTATTCTCAGGGTCAGTCGAAGGCCAGGACCATCCCAAAGCTTAGTCCACCTGATCTCCCCGTGCGGCACCCATCGGGATGCCTTTCTCAGTCTCCGAAGCAGGCCTGTTGTTCTTCAGCAGCTAAAGATGTGTGGACAGCTGACGCACAGGGCACCTCCGAGGAGTATATCTTCCCGCAGCTGGACTCCTCCATCCCTGTCATCAAAGCACCCTCGATGCTGTTATGCCAGAAGTTTTCTGAGAAGACCCAGCAGTCCGAGTATCTCCACTGGGCCTTCAACGCAGACCAGCTGGCAGGAGAACCATTTGCAACCTTCCTGAGGGTGAATAACAACCTCTCAAAGCTCCACTACCTGCGTTTGTGGCATGAAATGAGCAACTTCTTGAATGTCGTGTTGAGCGTGAAGGACAGGGCTGGGTATCTCCTGAGGGAGATCCTAGCGGAGAAGATTGTAGAGGTCTACCTGAAGGAGAGCAGTAAGCAATATGCCAAGCTTCAGGTGGAAACTGCCAAGCAGCTCAAGATCCTTCTCCCCTCGGGTAGGGTTATCCCATGGATATTCACTGCACAGAAAGAGGTTTGTGAGGTGAGAATCCACTGCCAACTTTGGTTTTGTGTGTGTATCTGAAGGAGGTAGGTGATGGTGTGAGTGAAGGAGATCTACCCAGTTCAGATATGGAAAGGTCAGGTGCAGCACAAAGCTGACATTGGAGACATTGAGATGAATTGCCTGTGCAGGGAATGTGGTCACCTCATCTGTGTGAAAGCACTGCAGTGTTTCATGGGCAGGATAGAGCAGGAAGAAGCTTAGCCAGTCAGTCCCAAGCTAGCCACGGACACACCATCAGACCTCACTATTTGATAGGGAGAAACAGTTTCCACTGGCGGGGGGCGGGGGGGGCGGTCAGTAACCAAAGGACACAGATTTAAGATCATTGGTAAAGAACCAGAGGGGGAGATGAGATTTTTTTTTTACACAGCGACTTGTTATGATCTGGAATGCGCTGCCTGAAAGGGTGGTGGAAGCAGATTAATTAGTAACTTTCAAAAAGAAATTGGATATATACTTGAAAAGGTAAAGTTTGCAGGGCTATGGGGAAAGAGCAGGGGGAGTGGGACTAATTGGATCGCTTTTTCAAAGAGCCAGCACAGGCACGATGGGCCGAATGGCCGCCTTCCATGCTGTATGAGTCTATGTCACTCTTATTGGCTAATGTTCCATTGCAGTTATCCTTACGAACTTACAAAAAAGAGGGACATAAATACAGCCTGTTCCATCCTGTGTGGCGTGATTTCATAGAATCATAGAATAGTACAGCACAGAAGGAGGCCATTCAGCCCATCGAGTCTGCGCCAGCTCTTTCGAAGAGCAATCCAGTTAGTCCCACTCCCCCGCTCTTTCCCCATATCCCTGCAATATTTTCTCCTTCGAGTATTTATCCAATTCCCTTTTGAAGGCTACTATTGAATCTGTATCCACCACCCTATCAGGCAGCGCATTCCAAATCCTAACCATTCGTTGCATAAAAAAGCTTTTCTTCATGTTGCCTCTGGTTCTGTTGTCAATCATCTTAAATCTGTGCCCTCTGGGTATCGATCCTTCAGCCGCTGGAAACAGTTTCTCTTTATTTACTCTTATCTAAACCCTTCATAATTTACACACACCATCACCCCCATTCCTTCCCCATAGTTGATAGATTTTTGAGATTGATATTGATAGATTTTTGTTAGGTGATGGTATCTAGGGATATGGAGTTGAGGTCCAGATCAGCCATGATCTATTTGAACAGTCTCAAGGGGCTGAATGGTTTCCTCCTGTTCAGAATGTTCCCCCAGCGCAGTCACACCATCTCTTGGGAGAAGCAAAGGCAAAACCAGAAAAATCCTGAGGCTGGTTTAGGAGAAACTCTGGGAAATTCCTCTCCGAACATGATAGGCGATTGAGCAAACTCCGGGAGATCGCGGTGACTGGATGTCACATTGCCCCATGACTCGTTCACCTTCTATACGTCAGCCACTCTCAGGAACTTGGCCAGCTCCCTTTTGAATGCTTCCAGCGAACCCCCATTCACTGCACGAGCCGCCAACTTATTCCAGCTCGCAATAACTCTCTGCACAAAGAAACACCTGCTAACATCTAACCACCGTTGGCCATGCACATTCTCTTTCCAGCTGAGACTCATATTGGAAGTAAAGGTAGTAATTACCTGTGGGTGGGATGAAACTTGTCCGGGGATAAATTGAAAGAAATCTGGGAGCTGTTAGTTGATTCGACACTGACCTTTTGGTAGGAAGTAGCGTTGAAACATAGAAACATAGAAGATAGGAGCAGGAGTAGGCCATTCGGCCCCTCAAGCCTGCTCCGCCATTTAATGAGATCATGGCTGATCATCCAAATTCAGTACCCTGTCCCTGCTTTCTCCCCATATCCCTTGATTCCTTTAGCCTTAAGAAATATATCTAACTCCTTCTTGAATATATTTAATGAATTGGCCTCAACTGCCTTTTGTGGTAGAGAATTCAACAGGTTCACCACTCTCTGGGTGAAGAAATTCCTCCTCATCTCAGTCCTAAATGGCTTACCCCTTATCCTTAGACTGTGACAGCTGGTTCTGGACTCCCCCGCCATCGGGAACATCCTTCCTGCAACTAGTCTGTCTAGTCCTGTTGCAATTTTATAAGTTTGAATGAGACCCTCTCTCATTCTACTAAACTCCAGCGAATATAAGCCCAATCGACCCAATCTCTTCTCATACGTCATTCCTACCATCCCAGGTATCAGTCTAGTGAATCTTCGCTGCACTCTCTCCATGGCAAGAGCATCCTTCCTCAGATAAGGCGACCAAAACTGCACACAATACTCAAGGTGTGGTCTCACCAAGGCCCTGTACAACTGCAGCAAGACATCCTTGCTCCTGTACTCGAACCCTCTCGCTATGAAGGCCAACATACCATTTGCCTTCTTAACCACCTGCTGCACCTGCATGCTTACCTTCAGTGACTGGTGCACAAGGACACCCAGGTCTCGTTGCACTTCCCCTTCTCCCAATCTATTGCCATTCAGATAATAATCTGCCTTCCTGTTTTTGACACCGAAGTGGATAACCTCACATTTATCCATGTTCTATTGCATCTGCCATGCTTCTGTCCAATCACCCAACCTGTCCAAATCATCCTGTAGTTTTTTGGCATCCTCCTCACAGAACACACGTCCACCCAGCTTTGTGTCATCTGCAAATTTGGAGATATTACATCTAGTTCCCTTGTCTAGATCATTAATATATATTGTGAATAGCTGGGGTCCAAGGACCGATCCCTGCGGTACCCCACTAGTCACTGCCTGCCACTCGGAAAAAGACCCGTTTATTCCAACTCTTTGCTTTCTATCTGCCAACCAGTTCTCTATCCAAGTCAACACCTTGCCCCTAATCCCATGTGCCTTAACTTTACATGCTAATCTCTTATGTGGGACCTTATCGAAAGCCTTCTGAAAGTCCAAATACACCACATCCACTGGTTCTCCCTTATCTATTTTACTAGTTACATCCTCAAAAAATTCCAGTAGATTAGTCAAGCACGATTTACCTTTTGTAAATCCATGTTGACTTTGTCCGATCCTGTCACTGTTTTCCAAGTGATCTGCTATTACATCTTTTATATAATGGACTCTAGCATTTTCCCCACTACCAATGTCAGGCTTACCGGTCTGTAATTCCCCGTTTTCTCTCTACCACCTTTTTTGAATAGTGGGGTAACATTAGCTACCCTCCAATCCATGGGTACTGTTCCAGATTCCATCGAATGTTGGAAGATGATCAGCAATGCATCTACTATTTCTAGGGCCACTTCCTTAAGTACCCTAGGATGTAGATTATCAGGCCCTGGGGATTTATCGGCCTTCAATCCCATCAATTTCCCTAACACCATTTCCCTACACATACTGATTTCATTCAGTTCCTCCCTTTTATCAGACCCTATGTTCCCCGACATTTCTGGGAGGTTATTTGTGTCCTCCTTTGTGAAGACAGAACCAAAATATGTATTTAATTGGTCTGCCATTTCTTTGTTCCCCATTATAAATTCCCCTGATTCTGACTGCAAGGGACCTACGCTTGACTTCACCAATCTTTTTCTCTTCACATATCTATAAAAGCTTTTACAGTCAGTTTTTATGTTCCCTGAAAGCTTACTCTCATATTCTATTTTCCCTTTCTTAATTAATCCCTTTGTCCTCCTTTGTTGATTCCTAAACTGCTCCCAATCCTCTGGATTACTGCTTTTTCTGGCCAATTTATATGCCCTCTCCTTGGATCTTATGTTATCCCTAATTTTCCTCGTTAGCCACGGTTGAGTCACCTTTTTTGTTTTATTTTTATGCCAAACTGGAATGAACAAATTCTGTAGTTCATCCATTCGGTCTTTGAATGTTTGCCATTGCCTATCCACCGTTAACCCCTTGAGTGACATTCCCCAATCAATCTTACCTAATTCGCACCTCAGACCATCGTAGTTTCCTTTATTTAAATTCAGGACCCTAGTCTGAGTCAACTACTTCATTCTCCATGTTAATGAAGAATTCGATCATATTCGATCAGTCCAAAGATGTGCGGGTTAGGTCGATTGGCTATGATAAATTGACCCTTAGTGTTAGGGGGATTAAATATGTGGGGTTACGGGGATAGGGTGGGATATGTGTTGGTGTAGGGGTTATGGGGATCGGGTGGGATATGTGTCGGTGCAGGCTCGATGGGCCGAAATGGCCTCTATCTGCACTGTGGGGTTTCTGTGATTCTGTGATTCTGTGATATTATGATCGCTCCGACCCAAGGGGTCTCGTACAACAAGATTGCTAATGAATCCTTTCTCGTTACATAATACCCAGCCTAAGATGGCCTGATCTCTGGTTGGTTCCTCGACATATTGGTCCAGGAAACCATCCCGTAAGCACTCCAGGAATTCCTCCTCCACAGTATTGTTACTAATTTGGTTAGCCCAATCTATATGTAGATTAAAGTCACCCATGATGACTGCTGTGCCCTTTTTGCACGCTTCTCTAATTTCCCTTTTAATGCCATCCCCAACCTCCGCATTACTGTTTGGAGGTCTATATACCACTCCCACTAACATTTTCTGCCCCTTGGTATTTCTCAGTTCTACCCATGCACCTGCATGCTTACCTTCAGTGACTGGTGCGCAAGGACAGCCAGGTCTCGTTGCACTTCCCCTTTTCCCAATCTATTGCCATTCGGATAAAGTGGAAAACCTTGCAGTTATCCACATTATACTGCATCTGCCATGCATCTGCCCAATCACTCAACCTGTCCAAATCATACTGGAGTTTCTCGGCATCCTCCTCACAGCACACATGTCCACCCAGCTTTGTGTTGTCTGCAAACTTGGAGATATTACATCTAGTTCCCTCGTCTATATAATTAATATATATTGTGAATAGCTGGGGTCCTAGCACCGATCCCTGCGGTACCCCACTCGTCACTGCCTGCCACTTGGAAAAAGACCCGTTTATTCCAACTCTTTGCTTCCTATCTGCCAACCAGTTCTCTATCCAAGTCAGTACCTTACCCCCAATCCCATGTGCTTTAACTTTACACGCTGATCTCTTATGCAGGACCTTATTGAAAGCCTTCTGAAAGTCCAAATACACCACATCCACTGGTTCTCCCTTATCTATTCTACCAGTTACATCCTCAAAAAATTCCAGTAGATTTGTCAAGCACGATTTGCCTTTTGTAAATCCATGTTGACTTTTTCCGATCCTGTCACTGTTTTCCAAGTGCTCTGCTATTACATCTTTTATAATGGACTCTAGCATTTTCCCCACTACCGATGTTGTAATGTATGTACCTTTAAGAGGAGAACTACTTTTACAGCTCCTGTATACTGTAGTACCGGCAGTGACCACACCTGTATATAAACCCTGAGTAGGGATCTGCACTGTTAGTTTTTAGAATACCCTCATCCAGTAAACACCTGTTGATTGTTCATCTGCAGTCTCCGTCTATTTATTGAAGAACACCATACCTAAAGATTCACGGATTTAACAGATGTCAGGCTTACCGGTCTATAATTCCCCGTTTTCACTCTAACACCTTTTTTAAATAGTGGGGTAACATTAGCTACCCTCCAATCCATGCGGACTGTGCCAGAGTCTATAGAATTTTGGAAGATGACCAACAATGCATCTACTATTTCTAGGGCCACTTCCTTAAGTACCCTAGGATGTAGACCATCAGGCCCTGGGGATTTATCGGCTTTCAATCCTATCAATTTCCCGAACACCATTTCCCTACAAATACTGATTTCATTCAGTTCCTCCCTCTCATTAGACCCTATGTTCCCCAACATTTCTGGGAGGTTATTTATGTCCTCCTTTGTGAAGACAGAACCAAAGTCTATATTTAATTGGTCAGCCATTTCTTTTTCCCCATTATAAATTCCCCTGATTCTGACTGTAAGGTACCTACGCTTGACTTCAATCTTTTTCTCTTCACATATCTAAAGAAGCTTTTAGTCAGTTTTTATGTTCCCTGAAAGCTTACTCTCATATTCTATTTTCCCCCTCTTAATTAATCCTTTTGTCCTTCTTTGCTGAATACTAAACTTCTCCCAATCCTCAGGTTTGCTGCTTTTTCTGGCGAAATTATATTTCCTCTCCTTGGATCTTATGCTATCCCTAATTTCCCTTGTTAGCCACGGTTGAATCACCTTTTTTGTTTTATTTTTATGCCAGACAGTGATGAACAAATTCTGTAGTTCATCCATGCGATCTTTAAATGTTTGCCATTGCCTGTTGCCCGTCAACCCTTGAAGTAACATTCCCCAATCCATCCTAGCCAATTCACGCCTCATACCATCGTAGTTTCCTTTATTTAAATTCAGGACCCTAGTCTCTGAGTCAACGACGTCACTCTCCATGTTAAGGAAGAATTCGATCATATTATGATCGCTCCTCCCCAAGGGGCCTTGCACAGCAAGATTGCTAATCAATCCTTTCTCATTACATAATACCCAGTCTAAGATGGCCTAATCTCTAGTTGGTTCCTTGACATATTGGTCCAGGAAACCATCCCGTATACACTCTAGGATTTGCTCCTCCACAGTATTGTTACTAATTTGGTTAGCCTAATATACAGGAAACTTTGTGCTATCCGGTACCGACGGGACTGAGCTGTTGCTGTCCCATCAAAACTGCCAGACAAACCAGCGCTAATGTTGAAACATACGGAGATTTTGAGCTCTGTATCTGGCAACAAACCCTGTTGCTTAGGAACAGCTTCTAAACAGTCGGCCATACCTTGCAAGCGTCTCTGTAGCTTAGCAACAGCTTCAGCGAGACCTTGCAGAGCCTGACTGGTGAAAAAAAAGCAACGAAAAGAAAAAAAAACTAACGAAACGGCTCCTGATTTTTGCCGGTGGCTTGAGCATTCTGGACAGTTAACCTCCGGATAAACCAAAGTTTCCTGTATATGTAAATGAAAGTCACCCATGATAACTGCAGTGCCCTTATTGCACACGTCTCTAATTTTCTGATTAATGCCATCCCCAACCTCAGCATTACTGTTTGGGGGTCTGTATACAACTCCCACTAACGTTTTCTGCCTTTTGGTATTTCTCAGCTCTACCCATACAGATTACACATCATCAGAGCTAATATCCTTCTTTACTATTGTGTTAATCTCCTCTTTAACCAGCAATACTACCCCACCTCCTTTTCCCTTTTGCCTGTCTTTCCTGAATATTGAATACCCCTGGATGTTGAATTCCCAGCCCTGGTCACCCTGGAGCCATGTCTCCGTAACCCCAATTATATCATATCCGTTTACATTTATTTGTGCAGCTAATTCATCCACCTTATTACGAATGCTACTTGCATTAAGAGACAAAACCTTCAGGCTTGTTTTTTTAACACTCTTAGTCCTTTTAGTGGGGGATGTTTGAGAGGGGGATGGCCACAGGGGACCCCTGTATTACCTGCCTGCGCCTACTACTCTGCCTGGCAAAGCAAAGGATGCTGGGTTGTATGGTGAAGGATTTTGATGAGGTGAATAAGGGAAATTTGTTTCAATGGGTGACGAGGGCGAAATTTAAGATCATCGCAAAACGAATGAAGGAAGAGGTTATCAGGTATTTTTATGTTAGGGCATAGAATGTGGTTTAGTGCCATACAGGGCAGGCTGAATGGGATCTTAAAGTATGTGTGAAGCAGAAACAAACCCTACAATGTGGTGTCTACTCTTCCAACAGATACTTGGAGAACAATGATGGGAGCAGAATTGACGATAGATTTTAAAAAAGGGGATAAATATTTGAAAAAGAAAAAAAATGAACCGGGCAGGGGAAATAGGAACAAGTGGATCGCTCTTCCAAAGAGCCGGCACAGTCACGATGGGCTGAATGGCCTCCTTCTGTGCTATAAAATTCTATGGGGGCAAAATTCCGCTCCTTTGCGCCTGCCGTTAGCGCCACTGGGGGGCGCAAAGGGCTTACCGCCGGCAATGACGTCATTGGCGAGCGACGCGACCCCTTAGCATCCCGCCGCGGACCCTTGCCGCCCCGCAGCAGAAATTTAGCTACGCGCCGCGAGGCTGCCGAAACGGGCCGACCTCCGCTCGCAGGGCGGTATTTAAAGGGGAGGTACAGCTGCGACCCGTGCCGCCATTTTCTTCTTTTGGCCGACCTCCAGGTCGTCCCTTCATGGCGGCAAGTGGCGTGGTCAGTGGCCGTGGCAGCACGCCGCCCTGGTGGCCTAGTGTGGGCCATTGGAGGCCCTGCAGGGCTCGCAGTGTCCTTCCCCTTTAACGGAAGGGGCGGGTGGTGAAACGCGTCAGTGCTACTTGGAGTGGTCGCGTAGTGCTCCAGCATTTGAGCGCTTTGCGCACCTGACACCGCCACAAGAGGAAGTGGAGCGCCAGTGATAGTACTCCACTTCCTCTCCGGGGCGGTAAGCCAAATTTAGTGGGCAGGGCAGTGCTACCGCGCCAGGTGCTAAATGTCCGGTGCTAATTCAGTTGCCACCCCCAAATGGGGTGTAACCGAATTTCGTACCCTATGATTCTAGATTGCCAAATCAGTGGGTTCAAGTTGCCAGAGGTCCGATGAAGGTGTCCGTGGTTGGCCAGTAGCTATGTACAGTTATGGTCAGCGTGACATGAGACCACCCATGCCCAGCAGGAGAGTATATCAGGAGAACACTGTGCATTCCCCATATCTTTCTACCCATTAAATTAGTGGGTACAAAACAGGGAGCAGGCTTGCGATTTCCCTGGTGTCTTGAAAGCTGTTCCGGCACTCGTCACTTATCACGTAACTGGTTAAAAGAAAGGATGGCACATCAGCTACTGTCTCCGCTCCCTCACGGAGCACATGACTACTGCCAGACCTTGCAAGGTCTGGTTGCGCAGGTGACAGTGTGCCTCTGGTACCTTGCCGGTAGATGGTCATCACCATTGAGCCTGAACTTGTCCTCTCCCAACACCCATACACGAGCACTCACTGTCAAAGAGGAGGCACCTGACAGCCCTCAAGAGCGGGAACCCTGGTTGAATTTCCCTTCCCTAGCTCAGGAGACCCGAAGCCAAGTGGAATGCTCCAGCTGCTGTCCAGCCTGAGATCAACCGACTCAGCCTAGACCAGGAATGAAATAAGAAAAGAGTATATATAAATTATATGAAAGTATATTTATACACTCAGGGATATATCTGTTTATACACTGTATGGATAGATCTGTATTTTTGTGAACAAACATGAATGTTTTTCGATGCTTTGGCAACATAAGATGTAATTTGTCATGCCAAAAAAGCGATTTGAATTGAATTGAATTGAATTGAGTCTGAGGCCAACTGTGTGGGTCAGTGCCATATAGGGCAGGCTGGATGTGATCTTAAAGTATGTGTGAAGCAGAAACAAGCCCTTCAATGTGGTGTCTACTCTTCCAACAGATACTTCGAGATACGTATGATGAGTTTCTGGATCAAGATGATAAGAACTTCCAACATCTTGTGGTAAGACTGTCACAGATCCTTTTACACTGTCCAACACCACCAGTTGTGTTGATGGGGAGTGACGCCGCCAAACTGCACAAAGGATAGCAGGTCTGAGACAGACAGGCCTCGCATCCCTCCAAGTACTGTACCACTAAATTTAAGCTCAGGAGGAAATAAAGAGCAGAACGTTCAGTGTAAACTTTCCTCCTGATGTTAACTTGCATTTCAAAGGGAAATAGGAGAATATTACAAAAAAAAAATCAAGGCTAGAAAATGGGCATTTGGGGGTTTTCAATTTTCACTGATCGTATTTGAGATTAAAATCCTCTGACTTTAAAATAAATACCATAAAGTATTGAACGAGGAATGCCCATACAGCCCATCAGATCCATTCCTCCCACACACCATGTCCACTCTACCCTATCATGGACTCTACCGACCCAGTTAATCTCCTCCTACACACCATGTCCACTCCACCCTATCACGGACTCTACCCACCGATTTAATCTCCTTCCACACACCATGTACACTCCACCCTATCACGGACTCTACCCACCCATTTAATCTCCTTCCACACACCATGTCCACTCCACCCTATCATGGACTCTACCCACCCATTTAATCTCCTTCCACACACCATGTCCACTCCACCCTATCATGGACTCGACCCACCCATTTAATCTCCTTCCACACACCATGTCCACTCCACCCTATCATGGACTCTACCCACCCATTTAATCTCCTTCCACACACCATGTCCACTCTACCCTATCATGGACTCTACCCACCCATTTAATCTCCTTCCACACACCATGTCCACTCCACCCTATCACGGACACTACCCAACCATTTAATCTCCTTCCACACACCATGTCCACTCCACCCTATCACTGACTCTACCCACCCATTTAATCTCCTTCCACACACCATGTCCACTCCACCCTATCACTGACTCTACCCACCCATTTAATCTCCTTCCACACACCATGTCCACTCCACCCTATCACTGACTCTACCCACCCATTTAATCTCCTTCCACACACCATGTCCACTCCACCCTATCATGGACTCTACCCACCCACTTAATCTCCTTCCACACACCATGTCCACTCTACCCTATCATGGACTCTACCCACCCATTTAATCTCCTTCCACACACCATGTCCACTCTACCCTATCATGGACTCTACCCACCCATTTAATCTCCTCCCACACACCATGTCCACTCCACCCTATCATGGACTCCACCGACCCATTTAATCTCCTTCCACACACCATGTCCACTCCACCCTATCATGCACTCTACCCACCCATTTAATCTCCTTCCACACACCATGTCCACTCTGCCCTATCATGGACTCTACCCACCCATTTAATCTCCTTCCACACACCATGTCCACTCCGCCCTATCATGGACTCTACCCACCCATTTAATCTCCTTCCACACACCATGTCCACTCCACCCTATCATGGACTCTACCCACCCATTTAATCTCCTTCCACACACCATGTACACTCCACCCTATCATGGACTCTACCCACCCATTTAATCTCCTTCCACACACCATGTACACTCCACCCTATCATGGACTCTACCCACCCATTTAATCTCCTTCCACACACCATGTACACTCCACCCTATCATGGACTCTACCCACCCATTTAATCTCCTTCCACACACCATGTCCACTCCACCCTATCATGGACTCTACCCACCCATTTAATCTCCTTCCACACACCATGTCCACTCCACCCTATCATGGACTCTACCCACCCATTTAATCTCCTTCCACACACCATGTCCACTCCACCCTATCATGGACTCGACCCACCCATTTAATCTCCTTCCACACATCATGTCCACTCCACCCTATCATGGACTCTACCCACCCATTTAATCTCCTTCCACACACCATGTCCACTCCACCCTATCACGGACTCTACCCACCCATTTAATCTCCTTCCACACACCATGTACACTCTACCCTATCATGGACTCTACCCACCCATTTAATCTCCTTCCACACACCATGTACACTCTACCCTATCATGGACTCTACCCACCCATTTAATCTCCTTCCACACACCATGTACACTCCACCCTATCATGGACTCTACCCACCCATTTAATCTCCTTCCACACACCATGTCCACTCCACCCTATCACGGACTCCACCGACCCATTTAATCTCCTTCCACACACCATGTACACTCCACCCTATCATGGACTCTACCCACCCATTTAATCTCCTTCCACACACCATGTCCACTCCACCCTATCATGGACTCTACCCACCCATTTAATCTCCTTCCACACACCATGTCCACTCCACCCTATCATGGACTCTACCCACCCATTTATTCTCCTTCCACACACCATGTACACTCCACCCTATCATGGACTCTACCCACCCATTTAATCTCCTTCCACACACCATGTCCACTCCACCCTATCATGGACTCTACCGACCCATTTAATCTCCTTCCACACACCATGTCCACTCCACCCTATCACGGACTCCACCCACCCATTTAATCTCCTTCCAGACACCATGTCTACTCCACCCTATCACGGACTCTACCCACCCATTTAATCTCCTTCCACACACCATGTCCACTCCACCCTACCATGGACTCTACCCACCCATTTAATCTCCTTCCACACACCATGTCCACTCCACCCTATCATGGACTCTACCCACCCATTTAATCTCCTTCCACACAACATGTCCACTCCACCCTATCATGGACTCTACCCACCCATTTATTCTCCTTCCACACACCATGTACACTCCACCCTATCATGGACTCTACCCACCCATTTAATCTCCTTCCACACACCATGTCCACTCTACACAATCATGGACTCTACCCACCCATTTAATCTCCTTCCATACACCATGTCCACTCCACCCTATCATGGACTCTACCCACCCATTTAATCTCCTTCCACACACCATGTACACTCCACCCTATCATGGACTCTACCCACCCATTTAATCTCCTTCCACACACCATGTCCACTCCACGCTATCAGGGACTCTACCCACCCATTTAATCTCCTTCCACACACCATGTACACTCTACCCATCATGGACTCTACCCACCCATTTAATCTCCTTCCACACACCATGTCCACTCTACCCTATCATGGACTCTACCCACCCATTTAATCTCCTTCCACACACCATGTCCACTCCACCCTATCATGGACTCTACCCACCCATTTAATCTCCTTCCACACACCATGTCCACTCCATCCTATCATGGACTCTACCCACCCATTTAATCTCCTTCCACACACCATGTACACTCCACCCTATCATGGACTCTACCCACCCATTTAATCTCCTTCCACACACCATGTCCACTCTACCCTATCATGGACTCTACCCACCCATTTAATCTCCTTCCACACACCATGTCCACTCCACCCTATCATGGCCTCTACCCACCCAGTTAATCTCCTTCCACACACCATGTCCATTCCACCCTATCATGGACTCCACCGACCCATTTAATCTCCTTCCACACACCATGTCCACTCCACCCTATCATGGACTCTACCCACCCATTTAATCTCCTTCCACACACCATGTCCACTCCACCCGATCACGGACTCTACCCACTCATTTAATCTCCTTTCACACACCATGTCCACTCTACCCTATCATGGACTCTACCCACCCATTTCATCTCCTTCCACACACCATGTACACTCCACCCTATCATGGACTCTACCCACCCATTTAATCTCCTTCCACACACCATGTCCACTCCACCCTATCACGGACTCTACCCACCCATTTAATCTCCTTCCACACACCATGTACACTCCACCCTATCATGGACTCTACCCACCCATTTAATCTCCTTCCACACACCATGTACACTCCACCCTATCATGGACTCTACCCACCCATTTAATCTCCTTCCACACACCATGTACACTCTACCCTATCATGCACTCCACCCACCCATTTAATCTCCTTCCACACACCATGTCCACTCCACCCTATCATGGACTCTACCCACCCATTTAATCTCCTTCCACACACCATGTACACTCTACCCTATCACAGACTCTACCCGCCCATTTAATCTCCTTCCACACACCATGTACACTCTACCCTATCATGGACTCTACCCACCCATTTAATCTCCTTCCACACACCATGTACACTCTACCCTATCATGTACTCCACCCACCCATTTAATCTCCTTCCACACACCATGTC
Source organism: Somniosus microcephalus (assembly GCF_052327205.1). Lineage (NCBI taxonomy): Eukaryota > Metazoa > Chordata > Chondrichthyes > Squaliformes > Somniosidae > Somniosus > Somniosus microcephalus. The sequence goes on along the minus strand of NC_140989.1, from coordinate 213,241,388 downwards.
CATTCCACCCTATCACGGACTCTACCCACCCATTTAATCTCCTTCCACACACCATGTACACTCTACCCATCATGGACTCTACCCACCCATTTAATCTCCTTCCACACACCATGTCCACTCCACCCTATCATGGACTCTACCCACCCATTTAATCTCCTTCCACACACCATGTCTACTCCACCCTATCATGGACTCTACCCACCCATTTAATCTCCTTCCACACAACATGTCCACTCCACCCTATCATGGACTCTACCCACCCATTTATTCTCCTTCCACACACCATGTACACTCCACCCTATCATGGACTCTACCCACCCATTTAATCTCCTTCCACACACCATGTCCACTCTACACTATCATGGACTCTACCCACCCATTTAATCTCCTTCCATACACCATGTACACTCCACCCTATCACGGACTCTACCCACCCATTTAATCTCCTTCCACACACCATGTCCACTCCACCCTATCATGGACTCTACCCACCCATTTAATCTCCTTCCACACACCATGTACACTCCACCCTATCATGGACTCTACCCACCCATTTAATCTCCTTCCACACACCATGTCCACTCCACCCTATCATGGACTCTACCCACCCATTTAATCTCCTTCCACACACCATGTCCACTCCACCCTATCACGGACTCTACCCACCCATTTAATCTCCTTCCACACACCATGTCCACTCCACCCTATCACGGACTCTACCCACCCATTTAATCTCCTTCCACACACCATGTACACTCCACCCTATCACGGACTCTACCCACCCATTTAATCTCCTTCCACACACCATGTCCACTCCACCCTATCACTGACTCCACCCACCCATTTAATCTCTTTCCACACACCATGTACACTCTACCCTATCATGGACTCTACCCACCCATTTAATCTCCTCCCACACACCATGTACACTCCACCCTATCGTGGACTCCACCCACCCATTTAATCTCCTTCCACACACCATGTCCACTCCACCCTATCGTGGACTCTACCCACCCATTTAATCTCCTTCCACACACCATGTCCACTCCACCCTATCATGGACTCTACCCATCCATTTAATCTCCTTCCACACACCATGTCCACTCCACCCTATCATGGACTCTACCCACCCATTTAATCTCCTTCCACACACCATGTCCACTCCACCCTATCATGGACTCTACCCATCCATTTAATCTCCTTCCACACACCATGTCCACTCCACCCTATCATGGACTCTACCCACCCATTTAATCTCCTTCCATACACCATGTACACTCCACCCTATCACGGACTCTACCCACCCATTTAATCTCTTTCCACACACCATGTCCACTCCACCCTATCATGGACTCCACCCACCCATTTAATCTCCTTCCACACACCATGTACACTCCACCCTATCATGGACTCTACCCACCCATTTAATCTCCTTCCACACACCATGTACACTCCACCCTATCAGGGACTCTACCGACCCATTTAATCTCCTTCCACAGACCATGTCCACTCCACCCTATCATGCACTCTACCCACCCATTTAATCTCCTTCCACACACCATGTCCACTCCACCCTATCATGGACTCTACCCACCCATTTAATCTCCTTCCACACACCATGTCCACTCCACCCTATCATGGACTCTACCCACCCATTTAATCTCCTTCCACGCACCATTTACACTGCACCCTATCATGGACTCTACCCACCCATTTAATCTCCTTCCACACACCATGTCCACTCCACCCTATCATGGACTCTACCCACCCATTTAATCTCCTTCCACACACCATGTCCACTCCACCCTATCATGGACTCTACCCACCCATTTAATCTCCTCCCACACACCATGTACACTCTACCCTATCATGGACTCTACCCACCCATTTAATCTCCTTCCACACACCATGTCCACTCCACCCTATCACTGACTCCACCCACCCATTTAATCTCCTCCCACACACCATGTCCACTCCACCCTATCATGGACTCTACCCACCCATTTAATCTCCTTCCACACACCATGTCCACTCCACCCTATCACTGACTCTACCCACCCATTTAATCTCCTTCCACACACCATGTACACTCTGCCCTATCATGGACTCTACCCACCCATTTAATCTCCTTCCACACACCATGTCCACTCCACCCTATCATGGACTCTACCCACCCATTTACTCTCCTTCCACACACCATGTACACTCTACCTTGTTCGCTCTAATTGTTTTTGTACTGAGCGAGCCATGAACTCCTTTGAGCGCGACCTTTTTGTCCATGAGCAAATGTTAAAACAACAACAACTTTTACAACAACGCCAGCAACAGAAACCACTTAAAAGCAGATACACAGCAATGCCTTACTGCCAACCCACCATCTTAAATCATGAGACAGTCAGACAAGCTTCTATACAAGTTTAACATAACTTCGCTAGAAATGAACCCCACTGCTTTATTTGCACTTTTATGGCTTTTTTAACCTGCGTTGCTACTTTTAATGATTTGTGAATCTGTACCCCGAGATCCCTTTACGCCTCTACCCTATTTAGACTCTTAGAGGGAAAAATTGGGTGGCACCCATTTAGGGGCCCTCACGTCGAGCGCCCCGTAAAAGTAAATTCAGTAGTAGCGCCCCAAGCAGGAGGTGGGGCGCTACTGGAAAGCACTCCACCCCCCGCTTGGGGCACGACGACTGAATTTCGTGATGCTACGTGCGGCGCTGGGTCATTGCAGGCCTCCTCCCCTGATTAAAGTTAATGGCTGATCGATCGTGGCGGGCACCCCACATACAAATGTGAAAGGGGGCAGGTGCTGGCAGTCGGACAAAATAAAAATGGCTGCCTGACACCTGCCCTTTAAGTAGCGTCGCCGCCGCTGCAAAAACGCTCCCCTGACCCTGTCGGACTTATCATCCACCGATAGGTCGGGGCGCAAGGGAAGTTTGTGGCCGGGGCGCGAGCGGGGCACTGCGCACGGTGATGATGACATCGTTGGCGGCTCAGTGCCACGGGGTGCTACTGGCTACTGCCACCACTAACCGCCCGCTGAATTTCGTGGGAGGCGTTAGCGGCACCGCGCCTGGGCACTAGAGGATTTGCGCTCGGGCGCTAGGGGATTTGAGCAAACCAACCCAATTTCTCCCCCTTATTTTCCCAGGAGTAGATGGCCTCCTTATTTCACACTTATTTATATTAAAATTCATTTGTCATTTACATGCCCATTCTGCAAGTTTGTTTATGGTATAATTAATTAAAAGCTTTTAGTTCGTCATTTACCAACTCTATTTAATAAATAAATCACTTGTCAGAAATGACTGGGATATAAAAGAACAGCATAATAATGCATTAACACTTCAGAAACCTCACTCAGTTACACAGTTATGCATCGACAAACAATCCAGTAGCCCAAGGTGAGCTGAAAGAGGCATATCTATTCGTGCAATTTGTATTCATTTTAAGGTTTTCAACATATTAGCCCATCCTTCATGTCACTATAGCAGTGGCTGCACAAGCAGCAGGAGCAGCTGCTTTCCTATGGTGCTGATGTGCTGTACATTCACATAAGTAATTAGAATATTAATCACAATGCAACCAGACAACCAACAGATATAAAGTGCTGTAGTTCTTTAGTTCACAGTATTAAAAAGAATTGAACAAAAACGGGTATCCATATTTCCAACTTTATTCGCTTCCATTAATAAACCTTGTCTTCTTGAACCAGCAACCCCCCCCATGTAACATGTCAGAAATATAGCACTTATTCACAAGGGCAGAAAAACATACACAATTTGCATCACCGAATTAAAAACAAAAAGCAGAAAAAGCTATGATTTATCAGAAATAAGCATTCATCTTTCTTCCTGGACAGGAAAACCAATCAGACTGACTTGGAAATGTTTACTAATGTGTTGACGTAAAGATGTTAATTTACAAATTTCGCTTCTTATGTTTTCCCCTCAAACATTCTACACAATATTAATCCCTGCTCTTATCACGAAGTGTTGAATTATATTAGGCACTTCGCAATTAAATAGTGGGAAACAAACTTCATTTTACTCTCAATTTTTAATCTCCTATTTCAAACATTTATACCAAATAAAAATTGTACATTATCAGTTTAATCAAAGTATTTTCTGTGTCTTTCTCAACAAACAAATAGTGGTTTCTTCTAAAGTAGCTTCCTGCCATTTTTATACATCATTACATAATTTGTTTTTCTATTTACACTCCACTAAATGTTTAAGAGGAAATCTATATTTACATTATTCCTGAGAATTGTTAGGACCATAGAACGACAGACAAAATAAAATGGTTTATGTTTTTCTCCTTTTTTAGTTCTCTTGCTAAACGTCTTAATGATATTTTTTAAAAAGTCAATAAAAAGTAATATGCATGGTGGCATAGTGGTTAGCACTGTTGCCTCACAGTGCCAGGGACCCGGGTTCGAATCCGGCCTCGGGTGACTGTCTGTGTGGAGTTTGCACATTCTCCCCGTGTTTGCGTGGGTTTCCTCCGGGTGCTCCGGTTTCCTCCCACAGTCCAAAGATGTGCGGGTTAGGTTGCTTGGCTATGATAAATTGACCCTTAGTGTTAGGGGGATTAAATAAGTGGGGTTACTGGGATATGTGTTGGTGTAGGGGTTACAGGGATCGGGTCAGATATGTGTCGGTGCAGGCTCGATGGGCCGAAATGGCCTCTATCTGCACTGTGGGGTTTCTGTGATTTCTGTGATCCTACAAATCCTCCCCTGCCTTTCCCCCTCCTCAACAGCATGGTTGCATGTTTGTGTAAAGCTACTCACTTCAGTCGATCGTTCAAAATCAAATATTGAGAAATTTCAATTTTAAAATGTTTTAAGCATTTAAGAACTTCTTTAAAAGCATTTGGACTTCAAGACCTGGTTGAAACTTGTTTAGATGAGGGGAAAATTGATTTTTTTTTCTGTTTCTTCCAAAATGTGGAGGCTCAGTCGTTGAGTATATTCAAGACAGAGATCAATAGATTTTTGGATATTAAGGGAAATGGGGATAGTGCAGGAAAGTGGAGTTGAGGTAGAAGATCAGCCATGATCTCATTGAATGGCGGAGCAGGCTCGAAGGGCCAAATGGCCTACTCCTGCTCCTGTTTCTTATGTTTTTATGTAAAATCATGTTCGAAACTTAGGGGGGAAACAAGTGCTTTTAACATTTTTTGAGAGAAGTTCATTAAAAATCTTTAAATTCTTTCAAGTCTCGTTGCAGCGTTGACAGAAGTTGCTCCAAGTTTCTCTTTCCCTCTTCAACGCTGTCGCTAAACAGACAACAAAAAATAATAAAATAAACTCTAATTCCAAATGGAGCTCAAATAAGAAAGTGAATAAAGTGGTTAAACTTCCTAAGAAGGCGGTGAAGTTATCGATCCCCAGCCTTGGCGATGAGTTGGGATCAGTTTTGGAGAAGTTGTTTCCTCTTTTTATGCTGCCATTCCCTTCGTCTCTCACAGACTCTGAGGTACAAACAGGGGTACAAACTTTTTCCCCGATTTCATAACATGATTTAAATAACCCTGATAGACTCTTTCAAAAAGGGGACAACACCTGGCAAAATTTAACTGGAACATACCGCAGGACATTCAACATCACTTTTCCGTATTCTTTTCCAGCTTTAAACAATTTTCTGAATTAAAAAATAAAATTCTCATTTTTGTTTCACCGGGGGCCTAAAACCTGTTTGCTTTCGCCTCATTCCACCAGCCATTGTACATGTGCGGTCGCCTCTCTATCCCCCTCTCTCTCTCCCAAGTCTCTCTCTCTCTCTCTCCCCCAGTCTATCCCCCCTAGTCTCTCTCACCCTTAGTCTCTCTTTCTCTCCCATCTCTTTCTCTCCCTAGTCTCTCTCTCCCCATCTCCCTCTCTCCCCTGTCTCTCTCTCTCCCCGTCTCTCCCTCTCTCCCCGTCTCTCCCTCTCTCCCCGTCTCTCCCTCTCTCCCCGCCTCTCCCACTCTCCCCGTCTCTCCCTCTCTCCCCGTCTCTCCCTCTCTCCCCGTCTCTCCCTCTCTCCCCGTCTCTCCCTCTCTCCCCGTCTCTCCCTCTCTCCCCGTCTCTCTCTCCCCGTCTCTCTCTCTCTCTCTCCCCGTCTCTCTCTCTCTCTCCCCGTCTCTCCCTCTCTCTCCCCGTCTCTCCCTCTCTCCCCGTCTCTCCCCGTCTCTCCCCGTCTCTCCCTCTCTCCCTCTCTCCCCGCCTCTCCCACTCTCCCCGTCTCTCCCTCTCTCCCCGTCTCTCCCTCTCTCCCCGTCTCTCTCTCCCCGTCTCTCTCTCTCTCTCTCTCCCTGTCTCTCTCTCTCTCTCCGTCTCTCTCTCTCTCTCCCCGTCTCTCTCTCTCTCTCCCCATCTCTCTCTCTCTCCCCGTCTCTCTCTCTCTCTCCCCGTCTCTCTCTCTCTCTCCCCGTCTCTCTCTCTCTCTCTCCCCGTCTCTGTCTCTCTCTCCCCATCTCTCTCTCTCTCTCTCTCCCCGTCTCTCTCTCTCTCTCACCGTCTCTCTCTCTCCCTCCCCGTCTCTCTCTCCCTCCCCGTCTCTCTCTCCCTCCCCATCTCTCCCTCTCTCAATTCAATTCAATTCGCTTTATTGGCATGACAAGATACATCTTATGTTGCCAAAGCACAGAAAAAGAACATTTATAATTGAACACATAAACGCAGATCTAGACATAGTGTATAGACAAATATACCCATGTATACATAAATATACACACATATAACATACATATAATCTTTTCTTAGATTCAATGGTCACTGGTTGTCCCTCTGCTTATGGCAAGCTGTAACATAGTTTGCCGCTAATGTTACACATTTTCTCTGTTCCCTTAATAGATATGGGAGTTTTTGGTGGTCATTCAAATTTTCGAATTCAGGGCATATTTTTATGAATTTTGGGTAGAAATTCCCCCTTATGTCCTGATAGTTTCCACAAGTTGTGAGGAAGTGCATCTCTGTCTCCACCACTACCTGACTGCAGTGAGAGCACAGCCTGTCCTCTCTGGGCAGCCAGGTCTGCCTGTGTCTGCCTTTTTCGATGGCCAGGCTATGCTCACTAAGTTTGTACATTGTCAAGGTTTTTCTCAGTTTGCTATCTTTCACCATGGTCAGGTAATCAGCCATTGTGTACGGTCTGTTTAGGGCCAAATAGCAATCGAGTTTGTTTTGGGTTTTTGTCGTTTCTGTCCAATATGTCAAATATTTTTCTTTTTGTTTAGTAATAATTGTGTTGGGTCGAATTCTCTGTTAGGATGTCACTGTCCTGGGGCTGATTATTATTAGTAGTGTTAATAGTTACTTCACTGAGTCCCAGGATCAGTTGACTGAGGGGACTCTTCTCTTTGTTCCCCTCTTGGCATTTCATGGCTTTGTAATGATAGCAGTGGGGGTTGCTCATTTTTAGATGTTTCCAAAATTTGATGGCTCTTTTTTGGATATTAATTAGTAGTGGATATTGGCCTAATTCTGCCCTCATGCATTGTTTGTGGTTTTCCTCCGAGTCCGGAGGATACTTTTACAGAATTCTGCATGCAGGGTCTCAATTGGATGTTTGTCCAATTTTGCAAATTCTTGTTGTGTCAGCGGACCCCACACCTCACTGCCATAAAGTGCAATTGGTTCAATTACTGATTAAAACATTTTGAGCCAAATGCCAATTGGAATTTCTATTTGGATTGACTTTTTAATGGCATAGAAAGCCCTTTTTGCTTTCTCTTTCAGTTCATTCACACCCAAATGAAAATTTCCCGTAGAACTGATTTTTAAGCCTAAGCATGTGTAATTTGTAGTTTGTTCAATTTTTGTTGCTCCGAATGTGAAGTTTATTTTGGGTCCCTGATGTCTGGATCTTTGCTGGAACACAAGAACTTTGGTTTTTCGGGGGTTTATTGTCAGGGCCCAGGTCTGACAGAACGACTCTAGCAGATCCAGGTTCTGCTGTAGACCCTCCTCTGTTGGTGAGAGCAGAACCAGGTCGTCTGCATAGAGGAGGAATTTAACCTTGGAGTCATATAGGGCGAGGCCAGGTGCTGTAGTTTGTTCAAGTAGTTTTGCCAATTCATTTATATAAATATTAAAAAGTGTCGGTGAGATAGACGAGGCCTGCGCCACGCCACACCCCTGTGAGAAATATTTTGTTTGTTTGTCTCCAATTTTAACTGCACATTTATTATTTGTATACATTGATTTAATTACATCATATGTTTTTCCCCCTACACCACTTTCAATAAGTTTTAAGAATAGACCATCGTGCCAAATAGAATCGAAAGCCTTCTGGAAATCTATAAAGCAGGCAAAAATTTTGCTTTTGTTTTGGTGAACATGTTTGTCAATTAGGGTGTGTAAGGTGAAAATATGATCCGATGTTCTATAATTTGGTAAGAATCCAATTTGGTTTTTACTCAAGACGTTGTGCTCCATAAGGACGTTTATAAGTCTTTTGTTTATGATACTACAGAATACCTTCCCCAGATTACTGTTCACACAGATGCCTCGGTAGTTATTTGGGTCAACTTTGTCTCCACTTTTATATATGGGCGTTATGAGTCCTTTGTTCCAGACATCAGGGAAGTAACCGACACTCAGAACCAAGTTGAAGAGTTTTAGGATAGCCAATTTCAGTTTATCATCAGTGTGTTTAAGCATCTCGTTTAGGATGCCATCTGCACCACAGGCTTTTCTTGGTCGCAGGTCCTTGAGTTTTTCAAATAGCTCTTTTTCAGTTATTGAGGAGTCTAAAGGGTTTTGGTAATCTTTTATGGTCAGTTCGAGCTTTTCCAATTTTTTACATATTTGATCTTGTTCTGGGCTTAGTGTGTTTTTCTGGTATAATTTTTCAAAATGGTTTTCCCATATGTCTCCATTTTGAATGGGCAATTCGTCGTGTTGCTTTTTGTGTAATGTATTCCAGTTGTCCCAGAAACAATTAGAATCAATAGATTCTTCAATGGTGCTGAGTTTATTCTTAATATACTGTTCTTTCTTGGTTCTGAGTGTGTTTTTGTATTGTGTTAGTGCCTGACAATAAGCAAGGCGTAATTCCTCGTTTTCAGGTTGTCTGTGTTTTTGGTTTGATATTTTTCTGATGTTATAACAGTCTGAATCATACCATTTTTCGTGGTTTTGTGTTTTGGATTTACTCTTGGAAGATTTCAAGTTCGACATTGATGCCAAATTATCAAAAATATTATTTAGGTTATTCACTGCCAGGCTTACGCCTTCTTTATTGTGAGTGTATGTGTTTTCCAGAAAGGTGTCCAAGAGAGATTGAGTTGATTGACTGCTAATTGCTTTCTGGTAATTTTCAGTGATATTTTGGGCCCATCTGTAGGATTTGTTAATGATGTACAGCTTACTGGGCTGTGTTTCTGTGTTGGTTGTTTCTGTCCTTTTAAGATACGCAGTAATTTGGCTGTGATCTGACAGAGGTGTTAGTGGTTTGACTGTGAATGCTCTGAAAGAGGATGGGTCCCGATCTGTAATCATATAGTCTACGGTGCTGATGCCAAGAGGGGAAGAATAGGTCGATCTTCCTAGAGAGTCCCCTCTGAACCTACCGTTGACAATTCTCCCCCATCTCTCTTTCTTCCCTGTCTCCCTCTCTCCCCGTCCCTCTCTCCGCGTCCCTCTCTCGCCGTCCCTCTCTCGCCGTCCCTCTCACCCCCGTCTCTCTCTCCCCCGTCTCCTTCTTTCCCCCGTCTCCCTCTCTCCCCCGTCTCCCTCTCTCCCCATCTCTCTCCCCCATCTCTCTCTCTCCCCCGTCTGTCTCTCTCCCCCGTCTCCCTCTCTCCCTGTCTCCCCCTCTCTCCCCGTCTCCCTCTCTCTCCCCGTCCTCCCCTCTCCCCGTCCTCCCCTCTCCCTGTCTCTCTCTCTCCCCGTCTCTCTCTCTGCCCGTCTCTCTCTCTGCCCGTCTCTCTCTCTGCCCGTCTCTCTCTCTGCCCGTCTCTCAATTCAATTTTTTCAATTCAAATGCTTTATTGGCATGAAAGTTTACAGGGAACCATATTGCCAAAGCTTACATAACAAAAAGTACAGTTTTCCAACATTCTGTAGGTGTCAAACAATTTTGACCTTCGTTGGGTACGGACAATATTAATTTAAACAGTCGTTGACCCTCGTTGGGTACATTCAGTATTAATTTTTTTTTTAAACAGTCGTTGGGTACAAACCGTCTCTCCCGCTCTCCCCGGCTCTCTCTCTCTCCCCCGGCTCTCTCTCTCTCTCCCCCGGCTCTCTCTCTCTCTCCCCCGGCTCTCTCTCTCTCTCCCCCGGCTCTCTCTCTCTCTCCCCCGGCTCTCTCTCTCTCCCCCGGCTCTCTCTCTCTCTCCCCGGCTCTCTCTCTCTCTCCCCCGGCTCTCTCTCTCTCTCCCCCGGCTCTCTCTCTCTCTCCCCGGCTCTCTCTCTCTCTCCCCCGGCTCTCTCTCTCTCTCCCCCGGCTCTCTCTCTCTCTCCCCCGGCGCTCTCTCTCTCTCCCCCGTCTCTCTCTCTCTCTCCCCCGTCTCTCTCTCTCTCTCCCCCGGCTCTCTCTCTCTCTCCCCGTCTCTCTCTCTCTCTCCCCCGTCTCTCTCTCTCTCTCCCCCGTCTCTCTCTCTCTCCCCGTCTCTCTCTCTCTCCCCGTCTCTCTCTCTCTCTCTCTCTCCCCCGGCTCTCTCTCTCTCCCCGTCTCTCTCTCTCTCTCCCGTCTCTCTCTCTCTCCCCCCCGGCTCTCTCTCTCTCTCCCCGTCTCTCTCTCTCTCTCTCTCTCTCCCCCGGCTCTCTCTCTCTCCCCCGGCTCTCTCTCTCTCCTCCGGCTCTCTCTCTCTCTCTCCCCATCTCTCTCTCTCTTCTCCCCGTCTCTCTCTCTCTCTCTCTCTCTCCCCCGGCTCTCTCTCTCTCCCCGTCTCTCTCTCTCTCTCTCTCCCCGTCTCCTCTCTCTCTCTCTCTCTCTCTCTCTCTCTCCCCCGGCTCTCTCTCTCTCCCCGTCTCTCTCTCTCTCTCTCTCTCCCCCGGCTCTCTCTCTCTCCCCGGCTCTCTCTCTTTCTCTCCCCGTCTCTCTCTCTCTCTCCCCGTCTCTCTCTCTCTCTCTCTCTCTCTCCCCCGGCTCTCAGTTCAGTTCAAATGCTTTATTGGCATGAAAGTTTACAGAGAACCATATTGCCAAAGCTTACATAGCAAAAAGGTACAGTTTTCCAACATTCTGTAGGTGTCAATCGATTTGACATTTGTTGGGTATATACAATATTACTTTTAAACAATATTAATTTTAAACAGTCTTTCTACTTCATTTGGTACGTTCAATATTAATTTTAAACAGTCTTACTTTAAACAGTCCTCAGGTTGTGACATGTTGTTACATATTTAGCCCCAAGGTATGGTCTGTCTCCTTCTCCTAGGACTAATCTCAATTTTGACAGATCATCCAATTCCTTGAAATCTGGGGTTGTTTGGCTTAGCTTGTTGAATAATATGTTTCTTGATGTGTTGAATTTTTCGCATTTTAGGAGGAAATGCATTTCTGTTTCAACCTCGCCAGCCAGACATTGATCGCATATTCTATTCTCTCTAGGCTGCCAGGATTTCTTGTATCTGCCTTTTTCAATTTCCAGTTGGTGGTCGCTTAGTCTGTACCTGGTGAGGGTCTGTCTCTGTTTTGTGTCTCTGATGGTCGTGAGGTAGTCTGCCAGTTTATATTCTCTTTTTAGGGCCCGGTAACATTCTAATCTGCTTTGGCTTTCGGTTATTTTGTCCAATGTTCCAGGTAGGTTTCTTTGCATTTTTTAATGATTTGGTTCACCTCGGATTGGTGTTTGGACGGCTGTGTTGGTCTGGGGCTGGTCAGGGTGCGGCTGAGTACTTAGTTTCAGTAGCAGCTGACTCAGGGGACTCTTTTCTGGGTTTAGCTCTTGGGTCTGAAAGGCTTTGAAATGAAGGGTGTCTGGGGAGCTAGATTTGAGGTGATTTAGGAAGTTTAGTGCTCGTTTTTGGATGTTTATTATCAGTGGGTATCTGCCTAGTTCGGCTCTGCATGCATTTGTTGGCGTTTTTCTTTGGGTGCGAAGGATGCTTCGGCAGAATTCTGCATGTAGGGCTTCTATTGTGTGTTTTTCCCATTTAGTGTAGCTTTGGTGATTTAGCGGGCCCCATACTTCACTACCGTACAGTGCAATGGGCAGGATTATGCTGTCAAATATTTTGAGCCAGATTTTGATTGGGATTTGGATGTTGTAGAATTTTCTTTTTATTGCATATAGGGCTCTTCGGGCTTTTTCTTTTAGTGCATTCACTGCTATGCTGAAGCTCCCTGATGCTGTAATAGTTAGACCAAGGTAGGTGTAGCTCATAGTGTGTCCTATAGTGGTATCACTGAGGGTAAACTGGTATTTGTTTTCCTGACATCTGGGTCTTTTCTGAAAAATCATGATGTTGGTTTTCTTAGATTTACTGTTAGAGCCCAATTTTGGCAGTATTTGTCGAGTAGGTCTAGTTGTTGCTGTAATCCCTGTTCTGTGGGAGACAGCAGAACCAGGTCGTCCGCATAGAACAGGGACTTCACTTCTCCATCTAGGAGACGGAGACCTGGTGACTCGCTTTGCTCCAGCATGTCTGCTAATTCATTTATGTATATGTTGAACAGGGTCGGGCTCAAATTGCAGCCCTGCCGGACGCCTCTTCTCTGGGTGAAGAAATCGGTGCGTTTGTCTCCAATTTTGACCCCGCATTTGCTTTTCAGATACATTGATTTAATAAGGTCATAGACTTTGCCCCCTATTCCACACTGAAGAAGTTTATAATAGAGCCCTTCGTGCCATATAGAGTCAAAGGCTTTCTTGAAGTCGATGAAACAGGCGAATATTTTCCCATTTTTTGTTTGGTGTTTATGTTTTTCGATGAGGGTGTGAAGGGTATAGATATGGTCGGCGGTGCGGTGTTTTGGAAGAAAGCCTATTTGGTTTTTTCCTGAGGATATTATGTTTGTTAAGAAAATCAAGTAATCTACTATTTAGAATACTGCAGAATAACTTCCCTAGACAACTGTTGACACAGATGCCGCGGTAGTTATTTGGGTCTGATTTGTTTCCACTTTTATATATGGGGGAGATTAGTCCTTGGCACCAGATATCGGGAAAACAGCCTGAGCGTAATATGATGTTGAATAGTTTGAGTATCGCACCCTGCATCTCCATATTACTAAACTTTAGCATTTCATTTTTGATGTTGTCTGGGCCACAGGCTTTCTTTAGGTGGAGAGATTTTGTTTTTGTGGCCAGTTCTTTCCATGTGATTGGGGAGTCTAGAGGGTTTTGGTTGTCTTTAATTGTTGCTTCTAATGTGTGGAGTTTTTCTGTGACCTGATGTTGACTTGGGTTTGTTTTGTTTTTTGGGATGTCTTTGTAGAGGTTTTCAAAATGTGTTCTCCAGATGTCGCCATCTTGGATTGGTAATGCTTGCAATTGTGTTGTACTCAGGTTATTCCACATTCCCAGAATTGTTTTGGATTGGTGGAGTTTTCAATTTCTTCGAGTATTTTGTGGGTATAGTTTTGTGTTTTGTTCCTAATGGTGTGTTTATATCTTTTGAGGGTTTCATTGTATCTAGTACGTAGGTCCGGATTGTTTGGTTGCCGATGCTTTTGGTTTGATATTTTTCTCAGGTCTTTTCTGGCATTTTTGCATTCGTGGTCAAACCATTTCATATTTTTATTTTGTCTTTTTTGATGCTTCCTCTTCTGTTTCACGAGGTCGGCTTTTACAGCTGCCTCATGGAAGATCATGTTTATATCCTCTATGGCCGTGTTTACACCATCTCTGGTGATCTCATATAGATTTTCTTTAAATTTTGAAATTTACTTGTGAGATCAGTGAATTTAGTGCTGTGATGAATTTATCTCCACTGTCTGGGGCCCATCTGTATGTCTGGTTTATTTTATGTAGCTTACTGTGTTCCTTTTTTGTGTCTGTAGTTTGGGCAGAAAGTTTAAGGTACACATTTATTTGGTTATGGTCTGAGAGGGGGATTGCTGCCTGACAGTGAATGCGTTGATATCGCAGGGGTCCAGGTCAGTGATTGTATAGTCCACCACACTAGACCCAAGAGTTGAGGAGTATGTGAGTCTCCCTAGGGAGTCCCCTCTGAACCTACCATTAACTATGTACAGGCCTAAGGCTCGGCAGAGTTGCACTACCTCCCTACCGCTTTTATTTATTTCACGATCAAGGTTGTTCCGATTTGCGATGGCTGGTGTGACATCTAAAGGGGTCTGGCCAAACACATGGTTGTTTCCCTGTGGGTCTATGAAGTCAGGTTCACAACCGGTCCTTGCATTTAGGTCCCCACATATTATCACCTTTCCTTGGGCCTGGAAATGCTGATTTCCATTTGGAGAGTATCAAATAACTCCTCTTCGAAATATGGCGAATCTATTGGAGGTATGTCTCTCTCTCTCCCCCGGCTCTCTCTCTCTCCCCCGGCTCTCTCTCTCTCTCTCTCCCCGTCTCTCTCTCTCTCTCTCTCTCTCCCCGTCTCTCTCTCTCTCTCTCTCTCCCCCGGCTCTCTCTCTCTCTCTCCCCGTCTCTCTCTCTCTCTCTCCCCGTCTCTCTCTCTCTCTCTCTCTCCCCCGTCTCTCTCTCTCTCTCTCTCTCCCGTCTCTCTCTCTCTCTCCCCCGGCTCCCTCAATTCAATTCAAATGCTTTATTGGCATGAAAGTTTACAGGAACCATATTGCCAAAGCTTACATAACAAAAAGTACAGTTTTCCAACATTCTGTAGGTGTCAAACAATTTTGACCTTCGTTGGGTACAGACAATATTAATTTAAACAGTCGTTGACCCTCATTGGGTACATTCAGTATTAATTTTTAAACAGTCGTTGGGTACATTCGGTATTGATTTAAACATTCTTAATGTTTATATATGCTATGGGTGTGCTCGTTAGTCCCTCACTGTTGCTCAGGTTGTGACATGTTGTTACATATTGGGCACCAAGGTATGGTCTGTCTCCTTCTCCCAGGGCTAATCTTAATTTTGACAGGTCATCCAATTCTTTGAAATCTGGGGTTGTTTGGCTGAGCTTGTCAAAATATATGTTTCTTGTTTTGTTGAATTTTTTGCATTTTAGGAGGAAGTGCATCTCTGTCTCAACCTCGCCGGCCAGACATTGATCACATATTCTATTCTCTCTAGGCTGCCAGGATTTCTTGTATCTTCCTTTTTCAATTGCCAGTTGGTGGTCGCTTAGTCTGTACCTGGTGAGGGTCTGTCTCTGTTTTGTGTCTCTGATGGTCGAGAGATAGTCTGCCAGTTAATATTCTCTTTTTAGGGCCCGGTAACATTCTAATCTGCTTTGGCTTTTGGTTATTTTGTTCCAATGTTCCAGGTAGGTTTCTTTGCATTGTTTAATGATTTGGTTCACTCGGATTGGTGTTTGGAGGGCAGTGTTGGTCTGGGACTGGTCAGGGTCCGGCTGAGTAGGAGTACTTAGTTTCAGTAGCAGCTGACTCAGGGGACTCATTTCTGGGTTCAGCTCTTGGGTCTGGAGGGCTTTAAAATGAAGGGTGTCTGGGGAACTAGATTTGAGGTGATTTAGAAAGTTTAGTGCTCGTTTTTGGATGTTTATTATCAGTGGGTATCTGCCTAGTTCGGCTCTACATGCATTTGTTGGTGTTTTCCTTTGGGTGCGAAGAATGCTTCGGCAAAATTCTGCATGTAGGGCTTCTATTGTGTGTTTTTCCCATTTAGTGTAGCTATGGTGATTGAGTGGGCCCCATACTTCACTACCGTACAGCGCAATGGGCAGGATTATGCTGTCAAATATTTTGAGCCAGATTTTGATTCGAATTTGGATGTTGTAGAATTTTCTTTTTATTGCATATAGGGCTCTTCGGGCTTTTTCTTTTAGTGCATTCACTGCTATGCTGAAGCTCCCTGATGCTGTGATGGTTAGACCAAGGTAAGTGTAGCTCATAGTGTGTCCTATGATGGTATCACTGAGAGTAAACTGGTATTTGTTTTCCTGACATCTGGGCCTTTTTTGAAAAATCATGATGTTGGTTTTCTTTAGATTTACTGTCAGGGCCCAATTTTGGCAGTATTTGTCGAGTAGGTCTAATTGTTGCTGTAATCCTTGTTCTGTGGGAGACAGCAGAACCAGGTCGTCCACATAGAACAGGGATTTCACTTCCCCATCTAGGAGACAGAGACCCGGTGACTCGCTTTGCTCCAGCATGTCTGCTAACTCACTTATGTATATGTTGAACAGGGTCGGGCTCAAATTGCAGCCCTGCCGGACGCCTCTTCTCTGGGTGAAGAAACCGGTGCGTTTGTCTCCAATTTTGACACTGCATTTATTTTTCAGATACATCGATTTAATAAGGTCAGAGACTTTCTCTCAATTTTCAATTCAATTCAAATGCTTTATTGGCATGAAAGTTTACAGGGAACCATATTGCCAAAGCTTACATAACAAAAAGTACAGTTTTCCAACATTCTGTAGGTGTCAAACAATTTTGACCTTCGTTGGGTACATACAATATTAGTTTAAACAATATTAATTTAAACATTCGTTGAACATCGTTGGGTACATTCAGTATTAATTTTAAACAGTCCTCAGGTTGTGACATGTTGTTACATATTTGGCACCAAGGTATGGTCTGTCTCCTTCTCCCAGGACTAATCTTAATTTTGACAGGTCATCCAATTCTTTGAAATCTGGGGTTGTTTGGCTGAGCTTGTCAAATAATATGTTTCTTGCTGTGTTGAATTTTTCGCATTTTAAGAGGAAATGCATCTCTGTCTCAACCTCGCCGGCCAGACATTGATCACATATTCTATTCTCTCTAGGCTGCCAGGATTTCTTGTATCTTCCTTTTTCAATTGCCAGTTGGTGGTCGCTTAGTCTGTACCTGGTGAGGGTCTGTCTCTGTTTTGTGTCTCTGATGGTCGAGAGATAGTCTGCCAGTTAATATTCTCTTTTTAGGGCCCGGTAACATTCTAATCTGCTTTGGCTTTTGGTTATTTTGTTCCAATGTTCCAGGTAGGTTTCTTTGCATTGTTTAATGATTTGGTTCACTCGGATTGGTGTTTGGACGGCAGTGTTGGTCTGGGACTGGTCAGGGTCCGGCTGAGTAGGAGTACTTAGTTTCAGTAGCAGCTGACTCAGGGGACTCTTTTCTAGGTTTAGCTCTTGGGTCTGGAAGGCTTTAAAATGAAGGGTGTCTGGGGAGCTAGATTTGAGGTGATTTAGGAAGTTTAGTGCTCGTTTTTGGATGTTTATTATCAGTGGGTATCTGCCTAGTTCGGCTCTGCATGCATTTGTTGGTGTTTTCCTTTGGGTGCGAAGAATGCTTCGGCAAAATTCTGCATGTAGGTCTTCTATTGTGTGTTTTTCCCATTTAGTGTAGCTATGGTGATTTCTCTCTTTCTCTCTCTCTCTCTCTCTCTCTCTCTCTCTCTCTCTCTCTCTCTCCCCCGGCTCTCTCTCTCTCCCCCGGCTCTCTCTCTCTCTCTCTCTCTCTCTCTCTCTCTCTCTCCCCGTCTCTCTCTCCCCCGGCTCTCTCTCTCTCCCCCGGCTCTCTCTCTCTCCCCCGGCTCTCTCTCTCCCCTGGCTCTCTCTCTCTCTTCCCCGTCTCTCTCTCTCTCTCTCTCTCCCCCGGCTCTCTCTCTCTCTCTCTCCCCCGGCTCTCTCTCCCTCTCTCTCCCCCAGCTCTCTCTCTCTCTCCCCTGGCTCTCTCTCTCTCTCCCCCGTCTCTCTCTCTCTCTCTCTCTCCCCGGCTCTCTCTCTCTCTCCCCTGGCTCTCTCTCTCGCTCTCTCTCTCTCCCCCAGCTCTCTCTCTCTCCCCCCGGCTCTCTCTCTCTCCCCCGGCTCTCTCTCTCTCTCTCTCCCCCCCGTCTCTCTCTCTCTCTCTCTCTCTCTCCCCCGTCTCTCTCTCTCTCCCCCGTCTCTCTCTCTCTCTCCCCCGTCTCTCTCTCTCTCTCTCCCCCGGCTCTCTCTCTCTCTCCCCCCCGGCTCTCTCTCTCTCTCCCCCCTCTCTCTTCCCCCCTCTCTCTCTCTCTGCCCCGGCTCTCTCTCTCTCCCCCAGCTCTCTCTCTCTCTCCCCGGCTCTCTCTCTCTCTCCCCCGGCTCTCTCTCTCTCCCCCGTCTCTCTCTCTCTCTCCCCCGGCTCTCTCTCTCTCTCCCCCGGCTCTCTCTCTCTCCCCCGTCTCTCTCTCTCTCTCCCCCGGCTCTCTCTCTCTCTCCCCCGTCTCTCTCTCTCTCTCTCCCCCGGCTCTCTCCCTCTCCCCCGTCTCTCTCTCTCTCCCCCGTCTCTCTCTCTCTCCCCCGGCTCTCTCTCTCTCTCTCCCCGGCTCTCTCTCTCTCTCTCTCCCCCGGCTCTCTCTTTCTCTCTCCCCCGGCTCTCTCTCTCTCTCCCCAGCTCTCTCTCTCTCTCCCCCGTCTCTCTCTCTCTCCCCGTCTCTCTCTCTCTCTCCCCCGGCTCTCTCTCTCTCTCCCCCGGCTCTCTCTCTCTCTCCCCGTCTCTCTCTCTGTCCCCCGGCTCTCCCTCTCTCCCCCGGCTCTCTCTCTCTCTCCCCCGGCTCTCTCTCTCTCGTTCTCTCCCCCGGCTCTCTCTCTCTCCCCCGGCTCTCTCTCTCTCTCCCCCGTCTCTCTCTCTCTCTCCCCCGTCTCTCTCTCTCTCTCTCCCCCCCGGCTCTCTCAGTTCAGTTCAGTTCAGTTCAAATGCTTTATTGGCATGAAAGTTTACAGAGAACCATATTGCCAAAGCTTACATTGCAAAAAGGTACAGTTTTCCAACATTCTGTAGGTGTCAATCGATTTGACATTTGTTGGGTATATACAATATTACTTTTAAACAATATTAATTTTAAACAGTCTTTCTACTTCATTTGGTACGTTCAATATTAATTTTAAACAGTCTTACTTTTAAACAGTCCTCAGGTTGTGACATGTTGTTACATATTTAGCCCCAAGGTATGGTCTGTCTCCTTCTCCTAGGACTAATCTCAATTTTGACAGATCATCCAATTCCTTGAAATCTGGGGTTGTTTGGCTTAGCTTGTTGAATAATATGTTTCTTGATGTGTTGAATTTTTCGCATTTTAGGAGGAAATGCATTTCTGTTTCAACCTCGCCAGCCAGACATTGATCGCATATTCTATTCTCTCTAGGCTGCCAGGATTTCTTGTATCTGCCTTTTTCAATTTCCAGTTGGTGGTCGCTTAGTCTGTACCTGGTGAGGGTCTGTCTCTGTTTTGTGTCTCTGATGGTCGTGAGGTAGTCTGCCAGTTTATATTCTCTTTTTAGGGCCCGGTAACATTCTAATCTGCTTTGGCTTTCGGTTATTTTGTTCCAATGTTCCAGGTAGGTTTCTTTGCATTTTTTAATGATTTGGTTCACTCGGATTGGTGTTTGGACGGCTGTGTTGGTCTGGGGCTGGTCAGGGTCCGGCTGAGTACTTAGTTTCAGTAGCAGCTGACTCAGGGGACTCTTTTCTGGGTTTAGCTCTTGGGTCTGAAAGGCTTTGAAATGAAGGGTGTCTGGGGAGCTAGATTTGAGGTGATTTAGGAAGTTTAGTGCTCGTTTTTGGATGTTTATTATCAGTGGGTATCTGCCTAGTTCGGCTCTGCATGCATTTGTTGGCGTTTTTCTTTGGGTGCGAAGGATGCTTCGGCAGAATTCTGCATGTAGGGCTTCTATTGTGTGTTTTTCCCATTTAGTGTAGCTTTGGTGATTTAGCGGGCCCCATACTTCACTACCGTACAGTGCAATGGGCAGGATTATGCTGTCAAAAATTTTGAGCCAGATTTTGATTGGGATTTGGATGTTGTAGAATTTTCTTTTTATTGCATATAGGGCTCTTCGGGCTTTTTCTTTTAGTGCATTCACTGCTATGCTGAAGCTCCCTGATGCTGTAATAGTTAGACCAAGGTAGGTGTAGCTCATAGTGTGTCCTATAGTGGTATCACTGAGGGTAAACTGGTATTTGTTTTCCTGACATCTGGGTCTTTTCTGAAAAATCATGATGTTGGTTTTCTTTAGATTTACTGTTAGAGCCCAATTTTGGCAGTATTTGTCGAGTAGGTCTAGTTGTTGCTGTAATCCCTGTTCTGTGGGAGACAGCAGAACCAGGTCGTCCGCATAGAACAGGGACTCTCTCTCTCTTTCTCCCCGTCTCTCTCTCTCTCTCTCCCCGTCTCTCTCTCTCTCTCCCCGTCTCTCTCGCTCTCTCTCTCCCCCTCTCTCTCTCTCTCTCTCTCTCTCTCCCCGTCTCTCTCTCTCTCCCCCGTCTCTCTCTCTCTCTCCCCCGGCTCTCTCTCTCTCCCCCGGCTCTCTCTCTCTCCCCCGGCTCTCTCTCTCTCTCCCCCGTCTCTCTCTCTCTCTCCCCCAGCTCTCTCTCTCTCTCCCCCGTCTCTCTCTCTCTCCCCGTCTCTCTCTCTCTCTCTCTCTCCCCCGGCTCTCTCTCTCTCTCTCTCTCTCCCCCGGCTCTCTCTCTCTCTCCCCCGGCTCTCTCTCTCTCTCTCTCCCTTTCTCTCTCTCTCTCCCCCGGCTCTCTCTCTCTGTCCCCGGCTCTCTCTCTCTCCCCCGGCTCTCTCCCTCTCTCCCCCGGCTCTCTCTCTCTCTCCCTCGGCTCTCTCTCTCTCTCCCTCGGCTCTCTCTCTCTCTCCCTCGTCTCTCTCTCTCTCCCCTGGCTCTCTCTCTCTCTCCCCCGTCTCTCTGTCTCTCCCCGTCTCTCTCTCTCTCTCTCTCTCTCTCCCCCGGCTCTCTCTCTCTCTCCCCCCGGCTCTCTCTCTCTCCCCCGGCTCTCTCTCTCTCTCTCTCTCTCCCCCGGCTCTCTCTCTCTCTCCCCCGGCTCTCTCTCTCTTCCCCCGGCTCTCTCTCTCTCTCTCTCCCCCGGCTCTCTCTCTCTCCCCCGGCTCTCTCTCTCTCCCCCGGCTCTCTCTCTCTCCCCCGGCTCTCTCTCTCTCTCTCCCCGTCTCTCTCTCTCCCGTCTCTCTCTCTCTCTCCCCATCTCTCTCTCTCCCCGTCTCTCTCTCTCTCCCCGTCTCTCTCTCTCTCTCTCCCCGTCTCTCTCTCTCCCCGTCTCTCTCTCTCCCCGTCTCTCTCTCTCCGTCTCTCTCTCTCCAATTCCAATTCCAATTAAAATGCTTTATTGGCATGAAAGTTTACAGAGAACCATATTGCCAAAGCTTACATAGCAAAAAGGTACAGTTTTCCAACATTCTGTAGGTGTCAATCGATTTGACATTTGTTGGGTACATACAATATTACTTTTAAACAATATTAATTTTAAACAGTCTTTGTACTTCATTTGGTACGTTCAATATTAATTTTAAACAGTCTTAATTTTAAACAGTCCTCAGGTTGTGACATGTTGTTACATATTTGGCCCCAAGGTATGGTCTGTCTCCTTCTCCTAGGACTAATCTCAATTTTGACAGATCATCCAATTCCTTGAAATCTGGGGTTGTTTGGCTTAGCTTGTTGAATAATATGTTTCTTGATGTGTTGAATTTTTCGCATTTTAGGAGGAAATGCATTTCTGTTTCAACCTCGCCAGCCAGACATTGATCGCATATTCTATTCTCTCTAGGCTGCCAGGATTTCTTGTATCTGCCTTTTTCAATTTCCAGTTGGTGGTCGCTTAGTCTGTACCTGGTGAGGGTCTGTCTCTGTTTTGTGTCTCTGATGGTCGTGAGGTAGTCTGCCAGTTTATATTCTCTTTTTAGGGCCCGGTAACATTCTAATCTGCTTTGGCTTTCGGTTATTTTGTTCCAATGTTCCAGGTAGGTTTCTTTGCATTTTTTAATGATTTGGTTCACTCGGATTGGTGTTTGGGCGGCTGTGTTGGTCTGGGGCTGGTCAGGGTCCGGCTGAGTACTTAGTTTCCGTAGCAGCTGACTCAGGGGACTCTTTTCTGGGTTTAGCTCTTGGGTCTGAAAGGCTTTGAAATGAAGGGTGTCTGGGGAGCTAGATTTGAGGTGATTTAGGAAGTTTAGTGCTCGTTTTTGGATGTTTATTATCAGTGGGTATCTGCCTAGTTCGGCTCTGCATGCATTTGTTGGCGTTTTCCTTTGGGTGCGAAGGATGCTTCGGCAGAATTCTGCATGTAGGGCTTCTATTGTATGTTTTTCCCATTTAGTGTAGCTTTGGTGATTTAGCGGGCCCCATACTTCACTACCGTACAGTGCAATGGGCAGGATTATGCTGTCAAATATTTTGAGCCAGATTTTGATTGGGATTTGGATGTTGTAGAATTTTCTTTTTATTGCATATAGGGCTCTTCAGGCTTTTTCTTTTAGTGCATTCACTGCTATGCTGAAGCTCCCTGATGCTGTAATAGTTAGACCAAGGTAGGTGTAGCTCATAGTGTGTCCTATAGTGATATCACTGAGGGTAAACTGGTATTTGTTTTCCTGACATCTGGGCCTTTTTTGAAAAATCATGATGTTGGTTTTCTTTAGATTTACTGTTAGAGCCCAATTTTGGCAGTATTTGTCGAGTAGGTCTAGTTGTTGCTGTAATCCCTGTTCTGTGGGAGACAGCAGAACCAGGTCGTCCGCATAGAACAGGGATTTCACTTCTCCATCTAGGAGACGGAGACCTGGTGACTCGCTTTGCTCCAGCATGTCTGCTAATTCATTTATGTATATGTTGAAGGGCTCAAATTGCAGCCCTGCCGGACGCCTCTTCTGTGGGTGAAGAAATCGGTGCGTTTGTCTCCAATTTTGACCCCGCATTTGTTTTTCAGATACATTGATTTAATAAGGTCATAGACTTTGCCCCCTATTCCACATTGAAGAAGTTTATAATAGAGCCCTTCGTGCCATATAGAGTCAAAGGCTTTCTTGAAGTCGATGAAACAGGCGAATATTTTCCCATTTTTTGTTTGGTGTATATGTTTTTCAATGAGGGTGTGAAGGGTATAGATATGGTCGGCGGTGCGGTGTTTTGGAAGAAAGCCTATTTGGTTTTTTCTGAGGATATTATGTTTGTTAAGAAAATCAAGTAATCTACTATTTAGAATACTGCAGAATAACTTCCCTAGACAACTGTTGACACAGATGCCGCGGTAGTTATTTGGGTCTGATTTGTTTCCGCTTTTATATATGGGGGAGATTAGTCCTTGGCACCAGATATCGGGAAAACAGCCTGAACGTAATATGATGTTGAATAATTTGAGTACCGCACCCTGCATCTCCATATTGCTGAACTTGAGCATTTCATTTTTGATGTTGTCTGGGCCACAGGCTTTCTTTAGGTGGAGAGATTTTGTTTTTGTGGCCATTTCTTTCCATGTGATTGGGGAGTCTAGAGGGTTTTGGTTGTCTTTGATTGTTGCTTCTAATGTGTGGAGTTTTTCTGTGACCTGATGTTGACTTGGGTTTGTTTCGTTTATTGGGATGTCTTTGTAGAGGTTTTCAAAATGTGTTCTCCAGATGTCGCCATCTTGGATTGGTAATGCTTGCAATTGTGTTGTACTCAGGTTATTCCACATTTCCCAGAATTGTTTTGGGTTGGTGGAGTTTTCAATTTCTTCTAGTATTTTGTGGGTATAGTTTTGTGTTTTGTTCCTAATGGTGTGTTTATATCTTTTGAGGGTTTCATTGTATCTAGTACGTAGGTCCGGATTGTTTGGTTGGCGATGCTTTTGGTTTGATATTTTTCTCAGGTCTTTTCTGGCATTTTTGCATTCGTGGTCAAACCATTTCTTATTTTTATTTTGTCTTTTGTGACTCTTCCTCTTCTGTTTCACGAGGTCGGCTTTTACAGCTGCCTCATGAAAGATCATATTTATATCCTCTATGGCCATGTTTACCCCATCTCTGGTGATCTCATATAGATTTTCTTTAAATTTTGAAATTTTACTTGTGAGATCAGGTGAATTTAGTGCTGTGATGAATTTATCTCCACTGTCTGGGGCCCATCTGTATGTCTGGTTTATTTTATGTAGCTTACTGGGTTCCTTTTTTGTGTCTGTAGTTTGGGCAGAAAGTTTAAGGTACACATTTATTTGGTTATGGTCTGAGAGGGGGGATTGCTGCCTGACAGTGAATGCGTTGATATCGCAGGGGTCCAGGTCAGTGATTGTATAATCCACCACACTAGACCCAAGAGTTGAGGAATATGTGAGTCTCCCTAAGGAGTCCCCTCTGAACCTACCGTTAACTATGTACAGGCCTAAGGCTCGGCAGAGTTGCACTACCTCCCTACCGCTTTTAATTATTTCACAATCGAGGTTGTTTCGGTTTGCGATGGCTGGTGTGACATATAGAGGGGTCTGGCCAAACACATGGTTGTTGCCCTGTGGGTCTATGAAGTCAGGTTCACATCCTGTCCTTGCATTTAGGTCCCCACATAGTAGCACCTTTCCTTGGGCCTGGAAATGGCTGATTTCCATGTGGAGAGTGTCAAATATCTCCTCTTCAAAATATGGCGATTCTATTGGAGGTATGTAGATCGCACATAAGTAAACATCGTTTTTTACTATTCCTATATTTTTATCTAATTTTAGCCATACGTGTGATTTTCCCTGTTTTATCGGTGAGATGTGTTTGTTCAGTTCTCCTTTATACCACACCAGGATTCCCCCGGAGGTTCTGCCCTTGCGTGTCTTAATGTTCTTTACTGAAGGCACAATAATTTCATGGTACATTGGGGGACAGTGGGTCGGCATGTCCTTTTGGCACCATGTTTCTGTTAACACAATTATATCAATGTCTTTTATAGCTTTTAGGAATTCAGGGTCTGTACTCTTCATCCCAAAAGTTGAGGAGCGGAGGCCCTGGATATTCCAGCAGCTTATGTGGAAAGAACGCATTTATATAGTTCAATAAAACGAAATAAAATGGACCTATTTTGTGGGATGAGTGTGGAAACACTATTTTCTATAATGCTAAATGATGATTTAGTATAAATTTCATGAGGCATGCACATATATCTATCTAATAGTAGTAATAATACTGATAAGATAACAATAATGATAATGATAAATAACAATATTAATAATTTCTCCGGCTTTCTATCAGGCTGTTCAGCATCGTCATGATCTTTCTCAGTTCTTGGTCTACAGTCTGTGGTCTAGAGGGGGGTCTTGGGTCAGGTATAAAAGCACGGTTCTGTTGTTGGTTTTGTAAAGGGGGGTGGGGGACATTGGTGGTCCTGTTTGGGTTACGGCTCCCAATGGTAGAGGGGGTGGGAGGGCTGCGTCTTTTGGCAGTGTTTATGAGGTTTATGAGGTTTTTTGCTCTCTCTCTCCCCCCGTCTCTCTCTCTCTCCCCGTCTCTCTCTCTCTCCCCGTCTCTCTCTCCCTCTCTCTCCACCTCTCTCTCCCCGTCTCTCTCTCTCTCCATCTCTCTCCCCGTCTCTCTCTCTCTCTCCCTCTCTCCCCGTCTCTCTCTCTCTCTCTCCCCATCTCTCTCTCTCTCCCCGTTGTAGTGTATGTAACCGTCTACCTTTAAGAGACTATTGTATGTAACCGTTCACCTTTAAGAGAACTATTTTAGGTGTGGCACTACTTGTTTGGCTTCTGTATACGGTAATACCGACGGTGACCACACCGGTATATAAGTGCTGTGGCATGATTTATAGGGCAGATTCGCCCTGACCTTCGAATAGTAAAGTCCTGTTGTATGTTACTCCTGAAGTCTGTGTCGTAATTAACTGCACAACCCACAGACTTTACAGTGGCGACGAGTCCGATCGTACCCTGCGGCAACAATAATTTCAAAGCAACGAAAGAGCGTCGAAAAGAGGCAACCGCCCTCGTCATTCGGCTGGGAGAAAACTCAAGGCTGCAGCAATAGAAAGGAGGAAGACTTTAGCAACAAAAACTTCCATCAGCAACAGGCACTGACTGTCCCTTCTGCCACGGTGACTGTGAGTAAGGGAAAGTGAAAAGAATAGCCGGAGGATAAGGGCTGGGCACTTGACCACGGTCGAGGGGGAAAAGGAGCCGGAAAAAAAAAAGTCGGGTCCAACGGCGTCGTGAGAGACCGCGACCGGCGGGAAAAGCCGGGCGGTGACCGAAGCCATGAAGCGCTGCGACCGGGAGTGTAGGCGCAGGAAGAAAGAAACTCAGCCGCAGCCGGGGAGGGAAGCACCGGACTGCGAGAGGGCTGGGAGGCGCGATTGGGGTCCGAGCGAGCGGGAGAGGCAGAGCCGACCAAGAGAGACTGCGCGAGAGCCAGTCCAGCGGCTGAACTGTCCTCCGTCAACGGGGTGTAACCAGCGCTGGTAGAGCCGAGCGAGCGGGAGAGAGGCAGAGCCGAGCAAGGGGAACTGTGCGAGAGCCAGTCCAGCGTCTGCACTGTCCTCCGTCAACGGGGTGTACCCAGCGCCGGTAGAGCCGAGCGAGCGGGAGAGAGACAGAGCCGAGCAAGGGGAACTGTGCGAGAGCCAGCCCAGCGGCTGAACCTGTTCGCCGTCAACGGGGTACCCAGAGCCGGTCGCCCTGCCATAAAATAAAAAATAAAAAAAGGGGAAGCCTTGAAGCCGACGTACAGGCTGTGAACCTGAAAGCCAGCGGCCGTCGCCCGTGGGGAAAGTGTACCCCTCCCGCCAGGGAAGAAACGCGGGAAGCCGCCATTAGGCGGGGAAGAAGACAGAAGCGGGAAACCGCCATTGAAGTGGGCGGGGAGAGAAGATAAGAGCGGGAAACCGCCATTTTTGCGGGATAACCGCCATCTTCGAAAAAAAAAGAAATAATAATTTAAAGAAATACTTGTGTTGTTCCCAAAGAGAGGAAGATGCCTAAGCGTGGTAACATCAACGATTTTAATTCCGCGGTAGAAGACTGGGCCACGTATGTGGAACGCATTGAGATCTATTGTGAGGCCAATAAAATAGAAGAAGATGACAAAGCTATAACCTTGCTGAACTCGATGGGCGCAAAGACATACGGGCTCTTGAAGCATCTACTAGCACCAGCTAAACCGGCAGATCAGACTTTCGATGAGATAGTGGCTGTTCTGAAGGATCACTTGAACCCCACACCGTTGATGTTGGCTGAACGATTCAAATTCTATGCGAGAACGCAACGGAAGGACGAAAGCAACGCAGAATACTTGGTCGAACTGCGTAGACTAGCGAAATACTGCCAGTTTGAAGGGAATCTGACAGAGGCATTGCGAGACAAGTTCGTATGCGGATTGTCCAAGGAAGGGACGCAAAAGCGACTACTCGAAGAGAACGACCTTACACTTGACAGGGCTGTCCTTATAGCAGCATCGCACGAAGCCGCAGCGAAAGGAACTGCGGAAATGCAGCTAAAGGCAGCGGCACTCGGTGTGGACCAAATTACCTCGAGTATAACAAAATGCTATCGCTGTGGGAAGACAACACACGATCAGAACCAATGCTGGTTTAAGAACCAGGAATGTAGGAAATGTGGCAAACTGGGTCACATCGCTAAGGTATGCCGGTCAGGGAAGAAGACCAACAACCAGAGGAAGCCATCACAGGAAAAGTACAACAAGGTACACAAGGTGGCTGAGAAGAGTTCAGACGAACAGAATTCGGACTCAGACCCAAACGGCCAGGAGCTGGGTAGTCTGAGAATTCATAATGTGAGTAAGGAAGCTGACCTACAAACTATCTGGGTCATGCTAAAAATAGCTGGAGTCCAAGTGAAAATGGAGTTGGACACTGGATCAGCTGTATCAGTCATAAATCGAAGGGATTACCACAGGCTATTCTCACATATACCCTTAAGAGATACCAAGTTCGTATTGCAGACATACACGGGGCATAAAGTATACCCCATGGGAAAGATAAGAGTCAAGGTGAGAGATAGGGGTAAAGAACACCCAAGAATGAACTTATACGTACTACCTGAGGGAGGACCACCACTTCTAGGACGGGAGTGGATCAAGAAAATAGACATGGAATGGCACTACCTACAAGCAATGATGAGTGAGGACTTGGTGCAGACAAGCAGCTCAGACTCTGAGCCGGAAGACGATAAGTCCAGCCCAAGTATGAAAAACAAGATTAACATGAACTCACTGACTAAGGTTGGAAAAACGATGGCGTGTAGAAAGACAGAGAATTCTGAGTCTGTTCAAGTTACAGACATATGCATTACGGAGGAACACCGGGCTCGAACTCAACGTTATCTCAAAGTACGACAACAATTAGAACAATTGAGTTACCGTCTCGTACAAGAGATGAAAACAATGAAAAAGTTCTATGACACCGAATGGGAGAGGCTGGAAAGACAACAGAACCTGCTGGCTCAAGCAGAGAGCGACCATAGAGCCATCGTGACCAATTACCGATCACATCTCCCTTATGATGTTCAGGAGTTAGAATATTTGCATGATCTAGAGATACAGCATAAAGGCAAACCACGCTACACTGAGGATTTTGTCCTGCAATTGGAGACGGAGCTAGTGCAGGCAAGGTTAAGAGAAGCTGAATCGCAATGTGCACTTAAAGAGATGCAGAAAAAAATCTTGGACATAGAAAAGAGAAACGCTTCTTTACCTGATGAGAATAATGTGGCCATGTTGCAAGAGGAGCTTATAGGGGCGAAACTGAAAGAAGCTAAGCAAAGGATGTTGGAACTTGAAACACAGAACCAAATCAGCAGTAACCAGCTATGTCGAGCAGAGAAGGAGTGCAATGGTCTACAGGAGAAGGTGCAATATCTCTCAGCCCAGAATAAGGGACTACTCACTCAGTTAAATGAAAGTAAAGGGAAAATGGCTGAGATAGACTGCAAGAATAAAGAAGATTTGATGGCAGTGAGACTTCGAGAGGCAGATAGCATAGCAGCCTTGGCTGAACTCCAACAGAAAATTGCGAAAGAAGCAAATGAAGAGGAATCTTCAGGAAGCCAGGATTTTATTCCAGTTCTTCTCTACGACTCCTTACAAGCAGAGTGTGAGAAGTTGAAAGAACAGTATGAACAGGCCCAGGCTATAATTCTGGAGGGGGTTAACTCGGCAACCTCCGAAAAGCTAGTTTCAGTAGAAGCATATGAGCAACTAAAGGTTGAACATGAGCAAGAAGTCCAAAGGCTGCAGGAAATTCTTGATGAGCTCAAGGCCAAGACAGACTCATCGGTAGAAGTTCCATCCATAGATGAGAAATTAGAGGTGAAAGACATGGCAGAACATGAAAGACAAGATGTCCAAGAACTCATAAAAATATTGAAGGAAACCCAAGACAAATATGAGGCGGCAATGACCGAGGTTCAACAACTTGAAGAACAGATTCAACTGGGAATCCTTTCAGTGGAAGAAAAGGAAACTGTAAGAAACACAGAGACTGTAAGAATGGCCCCTGAACATGAGCTAGAGAGCATCAAGGCGCAACTTCTCCGAGCGCTGAAAGCCAAAGTACAAGAGGAAAAGAAGGTGAAAGCATTGGAGGAAAAGGTGGAGGAAATGGAGAAGACTCTGATCCACAGTGTTCCCGTGGAAGAGTTAACGGTCAGCCAACTCCTTCATATGCTGAGGGACAAGACTCTGCAATGGGAACAATCTGAACACGAGCTTCAATCTTCAAAGGGAAGGAGTTCGGAGCTCTCAAAAGTTATGGAAATAGCTGAGGTTGCAACACAGATTTTACTGGGATGTCAAAAGTACGCTGAATCATGTCTATGTGAACAACAGAATATTGAAACAGCTGCTCCAGTAGAAGGATTGAATAGCCCGATCAATCAATCCCCGATGGAAGGGGAAGTATTGAAATCACAAATGAGGTCCTTAGTGAAGGATTTGCAGGAAACCCAGGAAGAGCGGGATGACTATGAACGCATTAAGAAGTCCCTTCAGGAAAGATGTCTAGGGAGGGAACAACAGTCGGCTAACGTCCAGTTGGGTAAGGAAGAAGTAGCAGGCCCTCTCGCTAGACTAGCTCAGGATGACACCGAATATTACCATGACCTGTTGAGTGACACGGAATATTACGAGGACTTGGTCTGCCCAGCTTGTGATGAAAACTCCCAAAGTGCAGAAATCAGGATGAAGCACTTAAAGTCTAAGGAACATAGGGAGATGGTGGCGCTACAGCTGGCAGCTGAGAAGGGAGCCCCGAGAGTCTCCAAGAAGCAAAAAAGGAAAAGACGAAGCCGAAGATGATAACCATCTAAATCATTATCACTTCTAATGGGAAAGTAGGGAAAAATTACTAAGGCAGTCCAGCTGTTTGTAAAAGTCAGCACTGCTGGTTCAGCAGGACGGAAGTTCAAGCTGTTACGTCAAGGGAAAGACTATTGGATGAGTCACGCTAGCAATGTGAACCGGCTACACCACAGAGATGTTGTTCGGACCGAGTCAAGACCAGAGACTGAATCTGTGAGCTGTTCCCACAGAGACTGAACCTGTGAACTGTTTTCCGCAGAGACTATATCTGTAAATTGTTTTACATGAAGTTGAATATATGTTATGTTTAATGGGGAATACGTATGTTGTAAGCTAAAAAGGGAGGATTGTAGTGTATGTAACTGTCTACCTTTAAGAGACTATTGTATGTAACCGTTCACCTTTAAGAGAACTATTTTAGGTGTGGCACTACTTGTTTGGCTTCTGTATACGGTTTATAGGGCAGATTCGCCCTGACCTTCGAATAGTAAAGTCCTGTTGTATGTTACTCCTGAAGTCTGTGTCGTAATTAACTGCACAACCCACAGACTTTACACCCGTCTCTCTCTCTCTCTCTCTCTCTCCCCGTCTCTCTCTCTCTCTCTCTCCCCGTCTCTCTCTCTCTCTCCCCCCGTCTCTCTCTCTCTCTCTCTCCCCGTCTCTCTCTCTCTCTCTCTCTCTCCCCGTCTCTCTCTCTCTCTCCCCATCTCTCTCTCTCTTCCCCGTCTCTCTCTCTCTCTCCCTCTCTCCCCGTCTCTCTCTCTCCCTCTCTCTCCCCATCTCTCTCTCTCTCTCTCTCTCTCCCCGTCTCTCTCTCTCTCCCCGTCTCCCTCTCTACACCGTCTCTCTCTCTCTGCCCCGTCTCTCTCTCTCTCCCCCGTCTCCCTCTCTCTCTCCCCGACACTGTCTCTCTCTCACTCCTCCCTGCGATTCCCTCTCTCTCCCCTTTCGATCCTCGACCTTCCCCTCACCGGCCACCAACAGATCCCCTGACCCCTGCATGGAGCCGACGAAAACATGGTCCAACTGAACACTGCACGTACGGCCCCAGTATCCCACAAGCAGGCAGTTGAAGGCTGAAAGGCAAAAAAATCAGAGTGCGGGTGATTCTCTCGCTGTCCAGCTGAAAGGTCAAAGTTCAAGGGAGAAAAACAACGCCCTCCCGGTGTTACACAGCAACCCATCAACCATCGAAACACACACTTCAAGAGCTGCAATTGGGATCGGCTCTGAGGTCGCAAGACTCACAAACGAGTCTGTCTGGATTCCCGGGGCCATTGTGTAATTGGCCCCTCTCCGCCACAGGTACTGTCCAGCTCTCTGCGCGGCTTTTCAATTCAAGTGCTGGGAGCTCGGGGATCAATGCGCCTGCCCGCACACCTTAGAGCGGACAGTGGACTCTGCCCACCCATTTAATCTCCTTCCACACACCATGTCCACTCCACCCTATCATGGACTCTACCCACCCATTTAATCTCCTTCCACACACCATGTACACTCCACCCTATCATGGACTCTACCCATCCATTTAATCTCCTTCCACACACCATGTACACTCCACCCTATCATGGACTCTACCCACCCATTTAATCTCCTTCCACACACCATGTCCACTCCACCCTATCATGGACTCTACCCACCCATTTAATCTCCTTCCACACACCATGTACACTCCACCCTATCATGGACTCTACCCACCCATTTAATCTCCTTCCACACATAATGTACAATCTACCCGATCATGGACTCTACCCACCCATTTAATCTCCTTCCACACATCATGTCCACTCTATCCGATCATGGACTCTACCCACCCATTTAACCTCCTTCCACACATCATGTACAATCTACCCGATCATGGACTCTACCCACCCATTTAATCTCCTTCCACACATCATGTCCACTCTACCCTATCATGAATGTGTTACGTCCTGTAATACACCCTCTATAAGGTGTTAGATCCTGCAATATGCTCTTTCTGAGCTATTGGGCTACATCTTCCTCGATGCACACTGTTATTAATGTGTTAGTTGCCCAGCAGGTTCAGGGGATGACGAGTCTGCAGTGAGTTACGAATCTCCAGCATTTGATGTTAGATTTACGCCGCTCCGCTGTTTGCCTCACACTGAGAGCACCTGCCCCTCAATCTCCTGATATTTGTAAGAACTTGCTGGATTTGCACATTAATTGCCCATTAAACTCACTGCAGAAAGTTAGGGTTCATATTTAACAGCTTAAGCTCCCTTTTAACGATGTGATAATTGTTAATGCTATGCCAATCATTGTCTGCGGCCTAGAAAGGGAACACTTTAAACTCTTTGCTCTCATTCTTGCAGGTAGAATATTCGACTTAGAGATTTAAAAAATTTTAAATTTTAAATTTCAATATGCTTTTCTTATCTTTCCTTTCTGTCTCTTTTTTCACTCTCTCAATCCAATATTTCATTCTCTCTCTTTATTTCTCTTTCCGTATCTGATTTGACTCTAAGTCACCCTCCTTCACCGTTGTTCCTTGGTTTCTTTCTCAATCCTTAAATCTCATTGGTTAAGTAGATACACTGTTGGGCTCGCCTTTCACTGAGGTCCCCGATGCCCCTTTGCCCTCGCTGTTATCAGCTCACACTTCCAGCAAGTTATGGCGCAAATTATATTCAAATTGAAGGGTGCAGGCAAAGATCTAACTACTAACGTCATACGCCATGAGATGCCCCGTTCCAGCAAGATGTGGCCCATTATAAACCCATTGTATGTCCTGTGGAACAGTTAATAGATTATAGTACAAGTTATTTATTTAATTATTTTTATTCATTTACGGGATGTGGGCGTCGCTGGCAAAGCCAGCATTTATTGTCCATCCCTAATTGCCCTTTGAGAAGGTGGTGGTGAGCCGCCGCCTTGAACCACTGCAGTCCGTGTGGTGAAGGTACTCCCACAGTGCTGTTAGGGAGGGAGTTTCAAGATTTTGACCCAGCGACGATGAAGGAATGGCAATATACTTCTAAGCCAGGATAGTGTGTGACGTGGAGGGGTGTTCCCATGCACCTGCTGCCCTTGTCCTTCTAGGTGGTAGAGGTCACAGGTATGGGAGGTGCTGTTGAAGAAGCCTTGGCGAGTTGGTGCAGTGCATCTTGTAGATGGTACACACTGCAGCCACGGTATGCTGGTGGTGGAGTGAGTTAATGTTTAAGGTGGTGGATGGGTGTCAATCAAGCGGTCTGCTTTGTCCTGGACTCATCCAGGCAAGTGGAGAATATTTCATCACACTCCTTACTTGCCCCTTGTAGATGGTGGAAAGGGAGTCAGGAGTTGAGACACTCGCCACAGAATACCCAGCCTCTGACCTGCTCTTGTTGTCACAGTATTTATGTGGCTGGTCCAGTTAAGTTTCTGGTCAATGGTAACCCCCAGGATGTTGATAGTGGGGGATTCGGCGATGGCAATGCCATTGAATGTCAAGGAGAGGTGGTTAGTCTCTCGCTTGTTGGAGATAATCATTGCCTGGCACTTGTATGGCACGAATGTTACCTGCCACTTATCAGCCCAAGCCTGAATGTCATCCAGGTCTTGCTGCATGCGGGCATGGACTGCTTCGTTATCTGAGGAGTTGTGAATGGAACGGAACACTGTGCAGTCATCAGCGAACATTCCCACTTCTGACCTTATGATGGAGGGAAGACCATTGATGAAGCAGCTGAAGATGGTTGGGCCTAGGACACTGCCCTGAGGAGCTCCTGCAGCGATGTCCTGGGGTTGAAATAATTGGCCTCAACCACAACCATCTTTCATTGGCCCTGAAATTAGGATCGGGAGCTTGCCGCGCGTGCAAGCCCCCGATGTGCACTCACCCTGCGCGCCGACATCTGAAGCCTGGGCCTGCTTGCATTTCCTGTCACTGGCCCAGTTCAGATGTCGGCGCGATGTGCTTACCTGATCCAGTGGCGTAGTTAGTGCGACGTGCCGGCTGGGATCAGGTGAGCACTGTGCAGCCAATCAGGGGAGGGGAAACTCATTCATGAGTTTGAGAGTAAGAACTGTCAAACTCATGAAAAGTATGGGCTGCCAAAACACTACTTAAACTTTAAATAAAATTTTTAAAAACATCCCACTGATTATATTAACTATAAATAAGTTTAAAAAAATGTTTTAAACAATTAATCAATTTTTTGAAAAAAATAAATTTTTTAAAAATAGGGTCTAAAACTAAACTTACCTTACTGTAAATTCTTTAAAAATAATAAACCTGTGGAAAAAAAAAAATTCTAAATTGTACTAAAAGCCCACTTACCTGTAAAACTAAGTACTTACGTCTGGTTTTTCCACGCGTAAAAACCGGAGGTCTTTACACTCGGGCAACTCTGGAGGAAAAAAAAAGGAATTTCACCGCGCACGCACTGCCTGTACAGTCGCACGCATTCTGCCTCTTAACCCCTTGGGTCAGAGGACAGGAAATGCCGGTTATCAGCGCATGCGCTGTGCATGCTGAAAACCGGCAATTCCTCCGGGCACACGCGTGAGTACCCCATCCGTACTCACGTGTTGTGGCAGGAATTACTGGGCCATTGTGTTAGGTATGACTCCAGCCAGTGTAGAGTTTTCCACCAGATTCCCATTGACTTCAGTTTTACGAGGGCTCCTTGATGCCACACTCGGTCAAATGCTGCCTTGATGTCGAGGGTAGTCACTCTCACCTCAGCTCTGGAATTCAGCTCTTTTGTCCATGTTTGGACCAAGGCTGGAATGAAGTCTGTGTGGTCCTGGCGGAATCCAAACTGAACATTGGTGAGCAGGTTATTGGTGAGTAAGTGCCACTTGATAGCACTGTTGACGACACCTTCCATTACTTTGCTGATGATTGAGAGTAGGCTGATGGGACGTTAATTGGCCGGATTGGATTTGCCCTGCTTATGGTGGACAGGACATACCAGGGTAATTACCACATTGTTGGATAGATGCCAGTGTTGTAGCTGTACTAGAACAGCTTGGCTAGAGGCGCGGCTAGTTCCGGAGCACAAGTCTTCAGCACGACAGCCAGGATGTTGTCGGGACCCACAGCCTTTGCTGTATCCAGTGTGCTTAGCCGTTTAGAACAGATATAACAGATTATGTCCTGTAATACACCCTCTATACTTTTATATCCCAGTAATACATTGCCAATTACGTGTGTTATCCTGTAATGTGCTCTATGTAAGGTATTATACGTCCTCTATAATGTATTGCATTCCGTGAATGGTTTTACCTGATTTGGGAAGGTGATTGAGAGAGGAGCAACAAGGCTATCACCTGGGCTCTAAATTCTGAATGGTGCCTCAAAAAAACAAATTGTTTCAATAGAGAAATAAATGCGATGAGTGGCAGAAGATGCCAGATTCACCAGGAGAAGGGAGGAGAGTGCCAGAATCAACTAGGAGGGTTACAGCAGAGAATGTCTGTCTGAAAGGGTGGGGAGTTGGATGGGGTACAGTGTGTGTGAAAGGGTCGGGTGTTGGATGGGGTACAGTGTGTGTGAAAGGGTGGGGAGTTGGATGGGGTTCAGTGTGTGTGAAAGGGTGGGGAGTTGGATGGGGTACAGTGTGTGTGAAAGGGTGGGGAGTTGGATGGGGTACAGTGTGTGTGAGAGGGTGGGGAGTTGGATGGGGTACAATGTGTGTGAAAGGGTCGGGTGTTGGATGGGGTACAGTGTGTGTGAAAGGGTGGGGAGTTGGATGGGGTACAGTGTGTGTGAAAGGGTGGGGAGTTGGATGGGGTACAGTGTGTGTGAAAGGGTGGGGAGTTGGATGGGGTACAGTGTGTGTGAAAGGGTGGGGAGTTGGATGGGGTACAGTGTGTGAAAGGGTGGGGAGTTGGATGGGGTACAGTGTGTTGAAAGGCTGGGGAGTTGGATGGGGTTCAGTGTGTGTGAAAGGGTGGGGAGTTGGATGGGGTACAGTGTGTGTGAAAGGGTGGGGAGTTGGATGGGGTACAGTGTGTGTGAAAGGGTGGGGAGTTGGATGGGGTGCAGTGTGTGTGA
This sequence comes from Somniosus microcephalus, assembly GCF_052327205.1. Lineage (NCBI taxonomy): Eukaryota > Metazoa > Chordata > Chondrichthyes > Squaliformes > Somniosidae > Somniosus > Somniosus microcephalus. The sequence continues at coordinate 213,205,316 of NC_140989.1, read as the reverse complement.
AAGGGTGGGGAGTTGGATGGGGTGCAGTGTGTGTGAAAGGGTGGGGAGTTGGATGGGGTACAGTGTGTGTGAAAGGGTGGGGAGTTGGATGGGGTACAGTGTGTGTGAGAGGGTGGGGTGTTGGATGGGGTACAGTGTGTGTGAAAGGGTGGGGAGTTGGATGGGGTACAGTGTGTGTGAGAGTGTGGGGAGTTGGATGGGGTACAGTGTGTGTGAAAGGGTGGGGAGTTGGATGGGGTACAGTGTGTGTGAAAGGGTGGGGAGTTGGATGGGGTGCAGTGTGTGTGAAAGGGTGGGGAGTTGGATGGGGTTCAGTGTGTGTGAAAGGGTGGGGAGTTGGATGGGGTACAATGTGTGTGAAAGGGTGGGGAGTTGGATGGGGCACAGTGTGTGTGAAAGGGTGGGGAGTTGGATGGGGTACAGTGTGTGTGAAAGGGTGGGGAGTTGGATGGGGTTCAGTGTGTGTGAAAGGGTGGGGAGTTGGATGGGGTACAATGTGTGTGAAAGGGTGGGGAGTTGGATGGGGCACAGTGTGTGTGAAAGGGTGGGGAGTTGGATGGGGTACAGTGTGTGTGAGAGGGTGGGGAGTTGGATGGGGTGCAGTGTGTGTGAAAGGGTGGGGAGTTGGATGGGGTTCAGTGTGTGTGAAAGGGTGGGGAGTTGGATGGGGTACAATGTGTGTGAAAGGGTGGGGAGTTGGATGGGGCACAGTGTGTGTGAAAGGGTGGGGAGTTGGATGGGGTACAGTGTGTGTGAAAGGGTGGGGAGTTGGATGGGGTTCAGTGTGTGTGAAAGGGTGGGGAGTTGGATGGGGTACAATGTGTTTGAAAGGGTGGGGAGTTGGATGGGGTACAGTGTGTGTGAGAGGGTGGGGAGTTGGATGGGGTACAGTGTATGTGAAAGGGTGGGGAGTTGGATGGGGTACAGTGTGTGTGAAAGGGTGGGGAGTTGGATGGGGCACAGTGTGTGTGAAAGGGTGGGGAGTTGGATGGGGTACAGTGTGTGTGAGAGGGTGGGGAGTTGGATGGGGTACAGTGTGTGTGAGAGGGTGGGGAGTTGGATGGGGTACAGTGTGTGTGAAAGGGTGGGGAGTTGGATGGGGTACAGTGTGTGTGAGAGTGTGGGGTGTTGGATGGGGTACAGTGTGTGTGAAAGGGTGGGGAGTTGGATGGGGTACAGTGTGCGTGAAAGGGTGGGGAGTTGGATGGGGTACAGTGTGTGTGAAAGGGTGGGGAGTTGGATGGGGTACAGTGTGTGTGAAAGGGTGGGGAGTTGGATGGGGTACAGTGTGTGTAAGGGTGGGGAATTGGATGGGGTACAGTGTGCGTGAAAGGGTGGGGAGTTGGATGGGGTACAGTGTGTGAAAGGGTGGGGAGTTGGATGGGGTACAGTGTGCGTGAAAGGGTGGGGAGTTGGATGGGGTACAGTGTGTGTGAAAGGGTGGGGAGTTGGATGGGGTACAGTGTGTGTGAGAGGGTGGGGAGTTGGATGGGGTACAGTGTGTGTAAGGGTGGGGAATTGGATGGGGTGCAGTGTGTGTGAAAGGGTCGGGTGTTGGATGGGGTACAGTGTGTGTGACAGGGTGGGGAGTTGGATGGGGTACAGTGTGTGTGAGATGGTGGGGAGTTGGATGGGGTACAGTGTGTGTGAAAGGGTGGGGAGTTGGATGGGGTACAGTGTGTGTGAGAGGGTGGGGAGTTGGATGGGGTACAGTGTGTGTAAGGGTGGGGAATTGGATGGGGTGCAGTGTGTGTGAAAGGGTCGGGTGTTGGATAGGGTACAGTGTGTGTGACAGGGTGGGGAGTTGGATGGGGTACATTGTGTGTGAGAGGGTGGGGAGTTGGATGGGGTACAGTGTGTGTGAAAGGGTGGGGAGTTGGATGGGGTACAGTGTGTGTGAAAGGGTCGGGTGTTGGATGGGGTACAGTGTGTGTGAGAGGGTGGGGAGTTGGATGGGGTACAGTGTGTGTAAGGGTGGGGAATTGGATGGGGTACAGTGTGTGTGAAAGGGTGGGGAGTTGGATGGGGTACAGTGTGTGTGAAAGTGTGGGGAGTTGGATGGGGTACAGTGTGTGTGAAAGGGTGGGGAGTTGGATGGGGCACAGTGTGTGTGAAAGGGTGGGGAGTTGGATGGGGTACAGTGTGTGTGAAAGGGTGGGGAGTTGGATGGGGTACATTGTGTGTGAAAGGGTGGGGAGTTGGATGGGGTACAGTGTGTCTGAAAGGGTGGGGAGTTGGATGGGGTACAGTGTGTGTGAAAGGGTGGGGAGTTGGATGGGGTACAGTGTGTGTGAAAGGGTGGGGAGTTGGATGGGGTGCAGTGTGTGTGAAAGGGTGGGGAGTTGGATGGGGTTCAGTGTGTGTGAAAGGGTGGGGAGTTGGATGGGGTACAGTGTGTGTGAGAGGGTGGGGAGTTGGATGGGGTGCAGTGTGTGTAAGGGTGGGGAATTGGATGGGGTGCAGTGTGTGTGAAAGGGTGGGGAGTTGGATGGGGTACAGTGTGTGTGAAAGGGTGGGTAGTTGGATGGGGTACAGTGTGTGTGAAAGGGTGGGGAGTTGGATGGGGTACAGTGTGTGTGAAAGGGTGGGGAGTTGGATGGGGTACAGTGTGTGTGAGAGGGTGGGGAGTTGGATGGGGTACAGTGTGTGCGAGAGGGTGGGGAGTTGGATGGGGTGCAGTGTGTGTGAGAGTGTGGGGTGTTGGATGGGGTACAGTGTGTGTGAAAGGGTGGGGAGTTGGATGGGGTACAGTGTGTGTGAGAGGGTGGGGAGTTGGATGGGGTGCAGTGTGTGTGAGAGTGTGGGGTGTTGGATGGGGTACAGTGTGTGTGAAAGGGTGGGGAGTTGGATGGGGTACAGTGTGTGTGAAAGGGTGGGGAGTTGGATGGGGTACAGTGTGTGTGAAAGTGTGGGGAGTTGGATGGCGTACAGTGTGTGTGAGAGGGTGGGGAGTTGGATGGGGTACAGTGTGTGTGAAAGGGTGGGGAGTTGGATGGCGTACAGTGTGTGTGAGAGGGTGGGGAGTTGGATGGGGTACAGTGTGTGTGACAGGGTGGGGAGTTGGATGGGGTACAGTGTGTGTGAAAGGGTGGGGAGTTGGATGGGGTACAGTGTGTGTGAGAGGGTGGGGAGTTGGATGGGGTACAGTGTGTGTGACAGGGTGGGGAGTTGGATGGGGTACAGTGTGTGTGAGAGTGTGGGGTGTTGGATGGGGTACAGTGTGTGTGAAAGGGTGGGGAGTTGGATGGGGTACAGTGTGTGTGAAAGTGTGGGGAGTTGGATGGGGTACAGTGTGTGTGAGAGGGTGGGGAGTTGGATGGGGTACAGTGTGTGTGAAAGGGTGGGGTGTTGGATGGGGTACGGTGTGTGTGAAATGGTGGGGAGTTGGATGGGGTACAGTGTGTGTGAAAGGGTGGGGAGTTGGATGGGGTACAGTGTGTGTGAAAGTGTGGGGAGTTGGATGGGGTACAGTGTGTGTGAGAGGGTGGGGAGTTGGATGGGGTACAGTGTGTGTGAAAGGGTGGGGAGTTGGATGGGGTACAGTGTGTGTGAAAAGGTGGGGAGTTGGATGGGATACAGTGTGTGTGAAAGGGTGGGGAGTTGGATGGGGTACAGTGTGTGTGAGAGGGTGGGGAGTTGGATGGGGTACAGTGTGTGTGAGAGGGTGGGGAGTTGGATGGGGTACAGTGTGTGTGAAAGGGTGGGGAGTTGGATGGGGTACAGTGTGTGTGAGAGGGTGGGGAGTTGGATGGGGTACAGTGTGTGTGAAAGGGTGGGGAGTTGGATGGGGTACAGTGTGTGTGAGAGTGTGGGGTGTTGGATGGGGTACAGTGTGTGTGAAAGGGTGGGGAGTTGGATGGGGTACAGTGTGTGTGAGAGTGTGGGGTGTTGGATGGGGTACAGTGTGTGTGAAAGGGTGGGGAGTTGGATGGGGTACAGTGTGTGTGAAAGGGTGGGGAGTTGGATGGCGTACAGTGTGTGTGAAAGTGTGGGGAGTTGGATGGGGTACAGTGTGTGTGAGAGGGTGGGGAGTTGGATGGGGTACAGTGTGTGTGAAAGGGTGGGGAGTTGGATGGGGTACAGTGTGTGTGAAAAGGTGGGGAGTTGGATGGGATACAGTGTGTGTGAAAGGGTGGGGAGTTGGATGGGGTACAGTGTGTGTGAAAGGGTGGGGAGTTGGATGGGGTACAGTGTGTGTGAGAGTGTGGGGTGTTGGATGGGGTACAGTGTGTGTGAAAGGGTGGGGAGTTGGATGGGGTACAGTGTGTGTGAAAGGGTGGGGAGTTGGATGGGGTACAGTGTGTGTGAGAGTGGGGTGTTGGATGGGGTACAGTGTGTGTGAAAGGGTGGGGAGTTGGATGGGGTACAGTGTGTGTGAAAGGGTGGGGAGTTGGATGGCGTACAGTGTGTGTGAAAGTGTGGGGAGTTGGATGGGGTACAGTGTGTGTGAGAGGGTGGGGAGTTGGATGGGGTACAGTGTGTGTGAAAGGGTGGGGAGTTGGATGGGGTACAGTGTGTGTGAAAAGGTGGGGAGTTGGATGGGATACAGTGTGTGTGAAAGGGTGGGGAGTTGGATGGGGTACAGTGTGTGTGAGAGGGTGGGGAGTTGGATGGGGTACAGTGTGTGTGAAAGGGTGGGGAGTTGGATGGGGCACAGTGTGTGTGAGAGGGTGGGGAGTTGGATGGGGTACAGTGTGTGTGAAAGGGTGGGGATTTGGATGGGGCACAGTGTGTGTGAGAGGGTGGGGAGTTGGATGGGGTGCAGTGTGTGTGAAAGGGTGGGGAGTTGGATGGGGTGCAGTGTGTGTGAAAGGGTGGGGAGTTGGATGGGGCACAGTGTGTGTGAGAGGGTGGGGAGTTGGATGGGGTGCAGTGTGTGTGAAAGGGTGGGGAGTTGGATGGGGTACAGTGTGTGTGAAAGGGTGGGGAGTTGGATGGGGCACAGTGTGTGTGAGAGGGTGGGGAGTTGGATTGGGTACAGTGTGTGTGAAAGGGTGGGGTGTTGGATGGGGTACAGTGTGTGTGAGAGGGTGGGGAGTTGGATGGGGTGCAGTGTGTGTGAAAGGGTGGGGAGTTGGATGGGGCACAGTGTGTGTGAGAGGGTGGGGAGTTGGATGGGTGCAGTGTGTGTGAAAAGGTGGGGAGTTGGATGGGGTACAGTGTGTGTGAAAGGCTGGGGAGTTGGATGGGGTACAGTGCGTGTGAAAGGGTGGGCAGTTGTGTTACGTCCGTGTAATAATAAGAAAAGGACTGCAGAGAACCGTACAACAGGTGTTTACTCAACGTGGTTCAAACTGCAACTGAAACAACAGATTACTACTCAGCGTTATATACAGGTGTGGTCCTTCATTCGCCTTGCAGTGTACTTCTATGTGTTCGACATATGTCGTCCAATCTTCGACTTCATTGTCGAACGCTGTGATACTGCCACTCTTCGGCATTTTTGGGTGTGGTTAGACTGGCTTAAAATGGTGTCTCCTGCGCTTTCCTTTCTTCCCTGCTGCGGCTTAAAATGGCGTCTCCCGCGCTGCTGCCAACGCCGCTCTCGGTGGTCCTCGTGGCAATGGCAGCGCCTCGCATTTTCCTGCGCACCTCTCTCCCCCGTTGACGCTGCTCGGCCCTTGACCACCGGCTGTGCTCTGCTCTCTCTCGCCTCTCTTCCCCCGTTGACGCTGCTCGTCCCTTGACCACCGGCTGCGCTCTGCGCTCTCTTGCCTCTCTCCCCCGTTGACGCCACTCAGTCCTGAACACCGGCTGCGCCCTGTACGCTCTGCCCTCTCTCTCTCCCCCGTCGACGCTGCTCGGCCTTTTTCTGTGCCGCTCGGCCGGGCTCTAGCCCATCGCTGTCCGGGAAGGGTCTGTGCAGTACCTGTGTCCAGCCCGTTTCGCTGGACCACCATGACTGGAAAGCCAAGCCTGGCTCTCGACAGCCTCCCTTGCGATGCTCAAATCTCCGCTGGATGACTGGGCAGTTGCCCGTGGTCGACGCCCGTGCTGCTGGACTCGACCTTCTTCCACTGTTCTCCAGGAGCGAATCCCTGGGAGGTGATGCAGAGTTGCAGGTAGGTTCGAACTTGCTCGTCGCCACTGTTACGTCCGTGTAATAATAAGAAAAGGACTGCAGAGAACGGAGAACAGGTGTTTACTCAACGTGGTTCAAACTGCAACTGAAACAGCAGATTACTACTCAGCGTTATATACAGGTGTGGTCACTGCCGGTACTACAGTATACATGAGCTGTAGAAAGTAGTTCCCCCCCTTAACGGTACATACATTACAAGTTGGATGGGGTACAGTGTGTGTGAAAGGGTGGGGAGTTGGATGGGGTACAGTGTGTGTGAGAGGGTGGGGAGTTGGATGGGGTACGGTGTGTGTGAAAGGTTGGGAATTTGGATGGGGTACAGTGTGTGTGAGAGGGTGGGGAGTTGGATGGGGTACAGTGTGTGTGAAAGGTTGGGAATTTGGATGGGGTACAGTCTGTGTGAGAGCGTGGGGAGTTGGATGGGGTACAGTGTGTGTGAAAGGGTCGGGTGTTGGATGGGGTTCAGTGTGTGTGAAAGGGTGGGGAGTTGGATTGGTTACAGGGTGACGTAATAAAACTCACTACGCACTTGGTTTGAGTATAAAGCAAGGCTTTAATCAAGTTGTTTCAGAACATGGAGGTCTAGTTGTACTTCACTAGTTCCTGTCTTCCAAAATGTCCCTGGACAAGCTGGGCCCACGCCCGAGTATTTATACTCCTTGGATGGCGCCACCAGCTGGCCGTCCAGCGTTATTTCATGATTAGTTTCTTTATGATTATGAGATTTATAACACAGGGTGTGTGTGTATGGGTGAGGAGTTGGATGGAGTACACTGTGTAAAAGGGTGCGGATTTGGATGGGGTGCAGTGTGTGTGAAAGGGTGGGGAGTTGGATGGGGTACGGTGTGTGTGAAAGGGTGGGGAGTTGGATGGGGTACAGTGTGTGTGAAGGGGTGTGGAGTTGGATGGGGTACAGTGTGTGTGAAAGGGTAGGGAGTTGGATGGAGTACAGTGTGTTTGAAAGGGTGTGGAGTTGGATGGGGTACAGTGTGTTTGAAAGGGTGGGGAGTTGGATGGGGTACAGTGTGTGGGAAAGGGTGGGGAGTTGGATGGGGTACAGTGTGTGTGAAAGGGTGCGGTGTTGGATGGGGTACAGTGTGTGTGAGAGGGTGGGGAGTTGGATGGGGTGCAGTGTGTGTGAGAGGGTGGGGAGTTGGATGGGGTACAGTGTGTGTGAAAGGGTGGGGAGTTGGATGGGGTACAGTGTGTGTGAAAGGGTGCGGTGTTGGATGGGGCACAGTGTGTGTGAAAGGGTGGGGAGTTGGATGGGGTGCAGTGTGTGTGAAAGGGTGGGCAGTTGGATGGGGTACAGTGTGTGAAAGGGTGGGGAGTTGGATGGGGTACAGTGTGTGGGAAAGGGTGGGGAGTTGGATGGGGTACAGTGTGTGTGAAAGGGTGGGGTGTTGGATGGGGTACAGTGTGTGTGAAAGGGTGGGGTGTTGGATGGGGTACAGTGTGTGTGAAAGGGTGGGGAGTTGGATGGGGTGCAGTGTGTGTGAGAGGGTGGGCAGTTGGATGGGGTACAGTGTGTGAAAGGGTGGGGAGTTGGATGGGGTACAGTGTGTGGGAAAGGGTGGGGAGTTGGATGGGGTACAGTGTGTGTGAAAGGGTGGGGAGTTGGATGGGGTACAGTGTGTGTGAAAAGGTGGGGAGTTGGATGGGGTACAGTGTGTGTGAAAGGGTGGGGAGTTGGATGGGGTACAATGTCTGTGTGAAAGGGTGGGGCGTTGGATGGGGTACAGTGTGTGTGGAAGGGTGGGGAGTTGGATGGGGTACAGTGTGTGTGGAAGGGTGGGGAGTTGGATGGGGTACAGTGTCTGTGTGAAAGGGTGGGGAGTTGTGTTACGTCCGTGTAATAATAAGAAAAGGACTGCAGAGAACCGTACAACAGGTGTTTACTCAACGTGGTTCAAACTGCAACTGAAACAACAGATTACTACTCAGCGTTATATACAGGTGTGGTCCCTGCCGGTACTACAGTATACATGAGCTGTAGAAAGTAGTTCCCCCCTTAAAGGTACATACATTACAATTCCTCCCCTTTTAGATTAACAGTACCATAACACTCATTTAACAATTAAATATCAAACTAATTACAATTAACACTTTTAACATGCAACATTAGCTGAAAATAGTCTATTTATAAATTCAGTCTTTGGGGAGGCTTCCTGATCCTTTCTGGATAGCGCCTTTCCCGAGTGTCTTGCTCTTGGTGCGGAGGCGATTCTGGCCCCCTGTCGTCGGTTGGTTCATCAGCTTCTGATGCTACTGTTTCTGGGGTAGATGCTACCTGTACGTCGGGTTCATCACCAGGTACGTATGGGCGAGGCATGGGGTTGACTCGTTCCTGTGACTCTAGGATCTGGTCAGCATGGCGTCTCAAGATGCTCTCCCCAATGTCCACTGTGTACATTAGTGGCCCCTGCCGTGTGCATATCGTTCCTGGTTGCCATTTCTCTGTTCGGTAGTCGCGGGCCAAGACTGGTTGCCCTACATTGAAGCTCCTTGTCGGCTTCTCATTGATGTGCTGGAATTGCTTACTCTCAACATCTCTTCGTACATTTGGTCTGAGCAAATCCAGACGAGATCTCAACCTTCGGTTGAAGAACATCATGGCCGGGGCCTGGTTGGTGACTGCATGTGTCGCATTTCTGTAGGCTAACAGGAAATTGTCCACCTTATGCTGCAGTGGAATGTCGTCATCGCACATGGCCTTTACTGCTTTTTTAAAGGTTTCTACAAACCTCTCAGCCAACCCATTTGTGGCTGGATGATACGGGGCGGATGTGTAATGCCTTACCCCATTCCTTTTCATAAACCTTCGAAACTTTTCGGATACAAACTGTGGTCCGTCATCAGAGCAAATCTGCTCTGGCAAGCAGTTCCTGGTAAAAATGGTCCGTAGGACTGCAATAGTTTTCTCCGTGGTGGTGGAAGACATTTTGATCACCTCAGGCCATTTTGAGTGCACATCCATGGCTATTAAAAACATTGAGTCCATGAATGGACCAGCAAAATCAATATGCACCCCTTGCCATGGAGATGAGGTGTAGAGGGGCATGTGGTGGTGCATTTTGGAACTTCTGGCATCCTGAGCAGCTCTTTGTCAGGTCCTCAATTTGTTGATCGATCCCCGGCCACCACACATAAGCCCTAGCAAGGCTTTTCATTTTCACCCCTCCCAGATGACCTTCGTGAAGCTCATTGAGCACTCTCTCCCTTAACTTGGGTGGAATTACCACTCGGGATCCACACATCAAGGTCCCCTGGCATAGTGACAGCTGTTCTCTTCTGGATGAGAATGCTGGTAACAGTGAGTCGCCATGTGCTGGCCATCCCTTCACCGTCAAATCATATACCCGAGACAGTGTCGGGTCATTTCGGGTCTCCTTCTCTATACCAGCGTTAGTTACTGGCAAGCATTCAATTATAGTTGAATGAAATATTTCGACAGGATCCACTGCTGGTGCTTCCTCCGCAGTAGGCAGTGGCAGGCGTGATAGCCCATCAGCGTTTCCATGCTGTTTCGTGCCGTTATACTCGATTTCATATTGGTGCGCCCCTAGAAAAAGGGACCATCTTTGTAGCCGTTGCGCAGTCATCACCGGAACGCCCTTCTTTGGATTAAAGATGGAGACAAGTGGTTGGTGGTCAGTCAGCAAGGTGAACTTCTGCCCGTGCAGATAGTGATTGAACTTTTTCATTCCCCACACTAGGCTGAGGGCCTCCCTGTCAATCTGGGCGTAGTTACGCTCGGCTGAGGTTAGTGACCGAGACGCAAAGGCTACTGGCCTCTCCGAGCTGTCCGGGAATTTGTGCGACAGCACTGCTCCAGTGCCATAGGGTGATGCATCACACGCCAACCGAATTGGTAGTGCTGGGTTGAAATGAGCCAACACCTCTTTTGATGTGATCAATGCTTTGCTCTTCTGGAAAGCTCATTTACATTCATCACTCCAGTTCCATGGTACCCCCGTTTGCAGTAGGGTGTTCAGTGGGTGTAGTACGGTAGACAAATTCGGCAAGAACTTATGGTAGTCGTTCACCAGCCCGAGGAACGACCTCAGTTGTGACACATTTTCCGGTGCTGGAGCCTTGACTACTGCCTCAATCTTTTCAGGGGACTTATGTAACCCCTCTTTATCAATAACGTGGCCACAATACGAGATCTGCTTCTGGAAAAACTCGCATTTGTGGCGATTAGCTCGGAGCCCATATTCCTTCAATCTAGTGAGCACCTGCTCCAGGTTGGCGAGGTGATCACTGTCATTTTCGCCTGTGACCAGGATGTCGTCCAAATAACACTGGGTCCCTGGAATCCCTTGCAGGACTTGTTCCATTGCCCTTTGCCAAATAGCCGGAGCTGATGCTACCCCGAACACCAGCCGGTTGTATTGGTAGAGACCTTTATGAGTGTTGATCGTGAGGTACTGTTTCGAGGCTTCTTCTACCTCCATTTGCAGGTACGCCTGGGCCAGATCAATCTTAGTGAAGCGTTTCCCTCCAGATAGCGAGGCGAAAATATCTTCAATCCACGGAAGCGGATATTGTACAGTGTGAAGGACTGGGTTCACTGTCACCTTAAAGTCCCCACAGATGCGAACCTTCTTTGGTTCCCCAGGCGTATTACTCAACGACCTCTTCATTACAGGAACGATGGGTGTAGCCCACTCACTCCAGTCCACTTTGGACAGTACTCCTGAATGTGCCAAAACTTCCAGCTCTGCTTCGACGGCTCGGCGGATCGCATAAGGTACCGGTCTGGCCTTAAACTTTGGGCTTGCGTTTTCCTCTATTTTGATCGTCGCTGTTATGCCTTTTAGTTTTCCGAGTCCCTGCTGGAACACTTCTTGTGCATCAGTTAGCATTTTTGACAGTCGTCCAGGTGTGACGTCGTCATCCTTTTTGGCATCTACAGTCAGTGCTTGTATGGAATGCCAATCTAGCTGTATGTTCCGGATCCATTCACGTCCTAGTAGTGGTGGTCCTCCATCTGGCAATACATATAGGTCAATTTTTGGTGTTTCCTTGCCGTTATATATAACGTTCACCCTTATTTTTCCTTTGGGGGAGACTTTTTGCCCCGTGTACATCTTCAAGACAATCTTTGTATCTCTCAAGGGTATATGTGAGAATAGCTGCTTGTAGTCCCTTCGGTTGATGACTGTTAGGGCTGATCCTGTGTCCAATTCCTTTTTCACTTGGACTCCTGCTATCTTGAGCGTGACCCAGATAGTTTGGTGATCCTCCGTTTTGATCACATTATGTAGTTTCAGACAACCCAGCTCCTTCCTTCCGGCGTCTGTATCACTCTTCTGTTCGTCTGAACTACTCTCCGTCACCTTATGTACCTTCTTGTACTTCTCCTGTGGAGATTTCTTGCTGCTGGTTTTCTTTCCCGACCTGCAGACTCTTGCTATGTGTCCTACTTTTCCACACTGTCTGCACACTTTGTCCTTGAACCAGCAATCATTATGGTCGCGTGTTGTTCTGCCGCAGCGATAGCACTTCACTGTTCCGTATGACATTTCATTTGTGCCATATTCTAGCGGTCTCCGTTGTATCTCTGCAGCGCCCCGTGCTACTGCTTCGTGTGATACTGCAATGCTAAAAGCCTTGTCCAGCGTAAGATCATTTTCTGATAGAAGCCGTTTCTGGGTTCCTTCACTTTGAAGCCCACACACAAACTTGTCCCTTAAAGTATCTGCTAGTCCCGTTCCAAACTGGCAGTGTTTCGATAGCTTGCACAGTTCCGTTAAATACTCAGCATTACTTTCATCTTTATGCTGGTTCCTTTTGTGAAACTTAAATCTTTCTGCTATCAGCAGCGGTGTGGGGTTTAAGTGGTCCTGTAGGATTGACACTATGTTTTCAAAATCCTTTTCTACTGGCTTCTCTGGGGTTACTAGGTTTCGTAGTAAGCCATACATTTTTGCACCCATTGAATTCAACAATACCAGCGCTTTCTTGTCATCTGGTCCTTCATTCGCCTTGCAGTGTACTTCTATGTGTTCGACATATGTCGTCCAATCTTCGACTTCATTGTCGAACGCTGTGATACTGCCACTCTTCGGCATTTTTGGGTGTGGTTAGACTGGCTTAAAATGGTGTCTCCTGCGCTTTCCTTTCTTCCCTGCTGCGGCTTAAAATGGCGTCTCCCGCGCTGCTGCCAACGCCGCTCTCGGTGGTCCTCGTGGCAATGGCAGCGCCTCGCATTTTCCTGCGCACCTCTCTCCCCCGTTGACGCTGCTCGGCCCTTGACCACCGGCTGTGCTCTGCTCTCTCTCGCCTCTCTTCCCCCGTTGACGCTGCTCGTCCCTTGACCACCGGCTGCGCTCTGCGCTCTCTTGCCTCTCTCCCCCGTTGACGCCACTCAGTCCTGAACACCGGCTGCGCCCTGTACGCTCTGCCCTCTCTCTCTCCCCCGTCGACGCTGCTCGGCCTTTTTCTGTGCCGCTCGGCCGGGCTCTAGCCCATCGCTGTCCGGGAAGGGTCTGTGCAGTACCTGTGTCCAGCCCGTTTCGCTGGACCACCATGACTGGAAAGCCAAGCCTGGCTCTCGACAGCCTCCCTTGCGATGCTCAAATCTCCGCTGGATGACTGGGCAGTTGCCCGTGGTCGACGCCCGTGCTGCTGGACTCGACCTTCTTCCACTGTTCTCCAGGAGCGAATCCCTGGGAGGTGATGCAGAGTTGCAGGTAGGTTCGAACTTGCTCGTCGCCACTGTTACGTCCGTGTAATAATAAGAAAAGGACTGCAGAGAACGGAGAACAGGTGTTTACTCAACGTGGTTCAAACTGCAACTGAAACAGCAGATTACTACTCAGCGTTATAAAGAGGTGTGGTCACTGCCGGTACTACAGTATACATGAGCTGTAGAAAGTAGTTCCCCCCCTTAACGGTACATACATTACAAGTTGGATGGGGTACAGTGTGTGTGAAAGGGTGGGGAGTTGGATGGGGTACAGTGTGTGTGAGAGGGTGGGGAGTTGGATGGGGTACGGTGTGTGTGAAAGGTTGGGAATTTGGATGGGGTACAGTGTGTGTGAGAGGGTGGGGAGTTGGATGGGGTACAGTGTGTGTGAAAGGTTGGGAATTTGGATGGGGTACAGTCTGTGTGAGAGCGTGGGGAGTTGGATGGGGTACAGTGTGTGTGAAAGGGTCGGGTGTTGGATGGGGTACAGTGTGTGTGAAAGGGTGGGGAGTTGGATTGGTTACAGGGTGACGTAATAAAACTCACTACGCACTTGGTTTGAGTATAAAGCAAGGCTTTAATCAAGTTGTTTCAGAACATGGAGGTCTAGTTGTACTTCACTCGTTCCTGTCTTCCAAAATGTCCCTGGACAAGCTGGGCCCACGCCCGAGTATTTATACTCCTTGGATGGCGCCACCAGCTGGCCGTCCAGCATTATTTCATGATTAGTTTCTTTATGATTATGAGATTTATAACACAGGGTGTGTGTGTATGGGTGAGGAGTTGGATGGGGTACACTGTGTAAAAGGGTGCGGATTTGGATGGGGTGCAGTGTGTGTGAAAGGGTGGGGGGTTGGATGGGGTACAGTGTGTGTGAAAGGGTGGGGAGTTGGATGGGGTACAGTGTGTGTGAAAGGGTGGGGAGATGGATGTGGTACAGTGTGTGTGAAAGGGTAGGGAGTTGGATGGGGTACAGTGTGTTTGAAAGGGTGGGGAGTTGGATGGGGTACAGTGTGTTTGAAAGGGTGGGGAGTTGGATGGGGTACAGTGTGTGTGAAAGGGTGCAGAGTTGGATGGTTTACAGTGTGTGTGAAAGGGTGGGGAGTTGGATGGGGTGCAGTGTGTGTGAAAGGGTGGGGAGTTGGATGGGGTACAGTGTGTGTGAAAGGGTGGGGAGTTGGATGGGGTACAGTGTGTGTGAGAGGGTGGGGAGTTGGATGGGGTTCAGTGTGTGTGAGAGGGTGGGGAGTTGGATGGGGTACAGTGTGCGTGAAAGGGTGGGGAGTTGGATGGGGTACAGTGTGTGTCAAAGTGTGGGGAGTTGGATGGGGTGCAGTGTGTGTGAAAGGGTGGGGAGTTGGATGGGGTACAGTGTGTGTGAAAGGGTGGGGAGTTGGATGGGGTACAGTGTGTGTGAAAGGGTGCAGAGTTGGATGGTTTACAGTGTGTGTGAAAGGGTGGGGAGTTGGATGGGGTGCAGTGTGTGTGAAAGGGTGGGGAGTTGGATGGGGTACAGTGTGTGTGAAAGGGTGGGGAGTTGGATGGGGTACAGTGTGTGTGAGAGGGTGGGGAGTTGGATGGGGTTCAGTGTGTGTGAGAGGGTGGGGAGTTGGATGGGGTACAGTGTGTGTGAAAGGGTCGGGAGTTGGATGGGGTACAGTGTGTGTCAAAGTGTGGGGAGTTGGATGGGGTACAGTGTGTGTGAGAGGGTGGGGAGTTGGATGGGGTTCAGTGTGTGTGAGAGGGTGGGGAGTTGGATGGGGTACAGTGTGCGTGAAAGGGTGGGGAGTTGGATGGGGTACAGTGTGTGTCAAAGTGTGGGGAGTTGGATGGGGTACAGTGTGTGTGAAAAGGTGGGGAGTTGGATGGGGTACAGTGTGTGAAAGGGTGGGGAGTTGGATGGGGTACAGTGTGTGTGAGAGTGTGGGGAGTTGGATGGGGTACAGTGTGTGTGAAAGGGTGGGGAGTTGGATGGGGTACAGTGTGTGTGAAAGGGTGGGGAGTTGGATGGGGTACAGTGTGTGTGAAAGGTGGGGAGTTGGATGGGGCACAGTGTGTGTGAAAGGGTGGGGAGTTGGATCGGGTACAGTGTGTGTGAAAGGGTGGGGAGTTGGATGGGGCACAGTGTGTGTGAAAGGGTGGGGAGTTGGATGGGGTACAGTGTGTGTGAAAGGGTGGGGAGTTGGATGGGGTACAGTGTGTGTGAAAGGGTGGGGAGTTGGATGGGGTACAGTGTGTGTGAAAGTGTGGGGAGTTGGATGGGGTACAGTGTGTGTGAATGGGTGGGGAGTTGGTTGGGGTACAGTGTTTCTGTGAAAGGGTGGAGTGTTGGATGGGGTACGGTGTGTGTGATGGGTGAGAAGTTGGATGGTGTTAAGTATGTGTATTGTATTGAACAATTAACACAAAGACTTAAACGTATAACTCAAACAGGTCTTTACTGGTTGGAGGTAGGGCCTATACGTAGGTCTTTACTTCATGCCCACAGGCGGGAACTGAGGGGAGATCAGTACCCACAGTACTATTTATACCCCTATGGCCAGGAGTGGTACTGCGTATCACTACGCCCTACAAGTAGTGCAGTCCTGTCCATAGGTTCAAAGTAGCACACATATTACATACACAACATTCCTCCCTTCCTAGCTTTACAGTCATCTCCCCATTTAACATAACGTAATAACATATATACATATATAACTTCAGGTTTACATAACAGAATAACATAGATACATAGATAACTTCATGTCAAAACAGATCACAGATTCAGTCTCTGCGGAAAACAGTTCACAGATTCAATCTCTGTGGTGTAGTCGGTTCACATTGCTGGAGTGACTCATTCAATAGTCCTTCCATGGATTTAACAGTTTGAACTTCCGAACTGAATTGGCTCCGTTCGGAGGGACCACGTGTGTGATCTGGTAGAGGTGATAATGGTTCAGATGGGTCATCTTCTGTTTCAACTTTTCCTTTTCTGCTTCTTGGAGACTCTCTGGGCTCCACTGTCAGCTGCCAGCTGCATGCGCAGTTCCTCCTTCTCTTCCTCCTTTTTCCGTAGTAGAGCCACCTTCTCCCGATGTTCCGTAGACTTTCGGTGCTCCTCCATGATTTCTGTATGGTGGGAGTCGAAGTTACAAGTTGGGCAGGACAGGACATAGTAATATTCGGTGTCGTCCTGATCTAGGCCAGCGAGAGGGTCTTCTATTTCCTCCATACCCAGCTGGGCATTAGCCAGCTTTTGTTCCAAGTCCAGACATCTTTCCTGAAGAGACTTCTTCATGCGTACCTCTTCATCCAGCTTTTTCTGGGCTTTCAGCAAGTCGTTTACTAATGACCTCATTTGAGATTTTACTACTTCAACTTCTTTTGGAGATTGATTGATCGGACTATTCAATCCCTCTACTGGAGCAGCTGTTTCAGCGGTCTGTTGTTCTACGTTGACGTGAGTCAGCGTACTTTTGGCATCCAAGGGCTGCTCTGTTGCAGTCATCTCAGTCTGTGTTGCCACCTCAGCTCTTCCAATAACCTTTGAGAGCTCCGAACCCCTTTCGTTTGAATATTGAAGTTCGTGTTCAAGTTTTTCCCATTTCAGAGTCCTGTCCTTCAGCATATGCAGGAGTTGGCTGACCGTTAACTCCTCTGACATCAGACGTTTTGTGTGCTCCTGCTCCATTTTCTCCATCAGCTGCTTCTGTTGTCTTTCCAGATTCTCCAACTCTATATCAAAGAACTCTTTCGTTGCATTCAACTCTTGCTCAAAACGGCGAAGCATTTGTTCTAATTGCTGTTGTAGTTTGAAATGGAGTTGAGTTCGAGCCCGGTGTCCCTCAGAAATGGGCACATCAGTAGACTTGCCAGACTCAGAATCCACAGTTAAACTATGTTGTTGTTGCTCAGTGGAATTCTGTGCTGAAACTTTGTCTTTTGCACCTGAGTTGGGCTTACCATCATCCGTTCCAGAGTCTGGGCCGACTATCTTCACCGAGTTCTCACTCGTTATTGTTTGTAGGAAATGCCAGTCCATATTCATTTTCCTAATCCACTCCCGTCCTAGTACTGGAGAACCTCCTTCAGATATCACATATAAGTCCATTATTTGACTGTCTTCGCCCTTGTGGACCACTGCAACCTCTATTTTCCCGATGGGGTACACTCTTTGCCCCGTGTATGTTTCCAATATAATCCCCGTATCCTGTAGTGGAATATGTTGGAATAACTTTCCGTAATCTTTCTTATTTATGACCGTCAATGCCGATCCAGTGTCCAATTCCAGTTTTACTTGGACTCCTTCTATCTGAAGAGTGACCCAAATTGTCTGGAGGTCTGCACCCTTACCAGCGTTGAGTACTCTTAAGCTAGCCAGTTCATTACAGCTTAAGCTAGCCAGTTCATTACTGCTAGCGTCTGAATCGGACTCCTGTTCGGTCACCTTGTGTACCTTTGCGTATTTTCCTTGCGGTGACTTCTTGTTGCTGGTCTTCTTCCCTGACCTGCATACTCTAGCTATATGTCCAAGCCTACCACAAGTTCTACATTCTTGGTTTTTAAACCAACACTGGTTCTGATCATGCGTTGTCTTTCCACAACGATAACATTTGCCAGAACTCACACCCAATTTGTGTGCACTGAGCTCCGGTGACCGTAGCTGCATTACTGCCGTGCCTCTCGCTGCGGCTTCGTGTGCTGCTGCCATAGTGACCGCCTTCTCAAGCGTCAGCTCATTCTCCTCGAGCAGTCGCTTTTGTGTATCCTGTTTAAATAAACCACACACAAATTTGTCTCGTAGTGCATCTGTCAGTCCCGTTCCAAACTGGCAATATTTCGCTAATTTACGCAATTCCAGCAAATATTCAGCATTGCTTTCATGCTGTAGCTGCCTTCTGTCATAAAATTTAAATCGTTCCGCTAGCATCAGCGGCGTGGGGTTTAGATGATCTTTCAGGACAGTAACAATCTCATCGAACGTCTTATCCGCCGGTTCATCTGGTGATAACAGGTGTTTCAATTGCCCGTATGTCTTCGCACCCATTAAATTTAATAATGTTAGAGCTTTATCTTGGTCACGAATTTTATTGGCCTTACAATAATTTTTTACTCTTTCAACATATATGGCCCAATCTTCGAGGTCACTATCAAAGGTGCTAATATTCCCGTGTTTAGGCATTGTAGATTTGCAATTTCTCAGATTTTATTTTGTTTACTTGTTATCAAAGATGGCGGCTTCCCGCTCTTGCCGTCGACCTCCGCCCACAAAATGGCGGTTTTCCCGCGCTTGGCGGTCTTCACCCGTCCCCCGACGCCATCTCCCTTCAGCCCCCGAGTGCGGCCCTTATCTTCGCCGCGATCGATAGCCCGCGCTGTGCACCGCGGCTCTCGCACCTTGAGCTTCTGCAGCCGCCGCGCCTTTCAGTCCGAGTGCGGCCCTTATCTTTGGTTCCGACCGCTGGCCCGCGCTGCGCCTCGCACTTGAAGCGGCTCCCGGCCTCTGGCTCACCCGCTCGCGCGGCTCTTGCTCGCTCCCTCCCGGGCTCTGGCTTACCCGCTCGCGCGTTTCACCGCGGCTCTTATCAGGGATTGCGATCGCCCTTATCTTCTCCAACTTCCCCAGCCCTGTCTTTGCAGCCAACGCTGCACGGCTTACCCCACCACCTAGGTTGAACAAGGAAACTGCAGAAAGACTTCTGTCAGTCGCTGGAAGCTGTCAGGATGGCTGCTGCACTCCAATGCTCAGTCGCTGATGGAGGCTTCAGAGTCCTAAAGCCTGTCGCTTCTAGTGGGGTGGTGATGTTTGAAACCTCTCTTCAACTGCCGCAGGGTAAGAACCTGACTCGTCGCCAGTGTTAAGTATGTGTATTGTATTGAACAATTAACACAAAGACTTAAACGTATAACTCAAACAGGTCTTTACTGGTTGGAGGTAGGGACTATACGTAGGTCTTTACTTCATGCCCACAGGCGGGAACTGAGGGGAGATCAGTACCCACAGTACTATTTATACCCCTATGGCCAGGAGTGGTACTGCGTATCACTACGCCCTACAAGTAGTGCAGTCCTGTCCATAGGTTCAAAGTAGCACACATATTACATACACAACAGATGGGGTACAGTGTGTGTGAAAGGGTGGGGAGTTGGATGGGGCACAGTGTGTGTGAAAAGGTGGGGAGTTGGATGGGGTACAGTGTATGTGTGACAGAGTGGGGAGTTGGATGGGGTACAGTATCTGAAAAGGATGTGAAGTTGGCTGGGGTCCAGTGTATGTAAGGGTCTGGAGTTGGATGGGGTAAAGTGTGTGTGAATGGTTGGGGAGTTGGATGGGATTCAATGTGTGTGTGAAATGGTGGGGAGTTGGATGGGGTACAGTGTGTGTGAAGGGTGGGAAATTGGATGGGGTACACTCTATGTGGTGAAGGTACACCCACAGTGCTGTTAGGTAGGGAGTTGCAGGATTTTGACCCAGCGACGATGAATGATCGGCAATATATTTCTAAGTCAGGATGGTGTGTGACTTGGAGGGGAACGTGGAGGTGGTAGTGTTCCCATGCGTCTGCTGCCCTTGTCCTTCGAGGTGGAAGAGGTTGCGGGTTTGGGAGTTGCTGCTGAAGAAGCCTTGGCGAGTTGCTGCAGTGCATCTTGTAGATGGTACACACTGCAGCCATGGTACATCGGTGGTGGAGTGAATGTTTATGGTGGTGAATGGGGTGCTTATCACGTGGGCTGCTTTGTCCGGGATGGTGTCGAGCTTCTTGAGTTTTTTGAAGCTGCACTCATCCAGGCAAGTGGAGAGTATTCCATCACACTCCTGACTTCTGCCTTGTAGATGGTGGAAAGGCTTTGGGGAGTCAGGAGGTGAGACACTCGGTGCAGAATACCCAACCTATGACCTGTTCTTGTTGCCACAGTATTTATGTGGTTGGTCCAGTTCAGTTTCTGGTCAGTGGTGATCCCCCAGGATGTTGATTGTGGGGGATTTGGTGATGGAAATGCCGTTGAATTTTCAAGGGGAGTTGGATAGACTCTCGCTTGTTGGAGATGGTCATTTCCTGGCACTTGTGTGGAGCAAATGTTACCTGCCACTTATCAGCCCAAGCCTGAATGTTGTCCAGGTCTTGTTGCATGCGGGCATGGATTGCTTCGTTATCTGAAGAGTTGTGAATGGCGCTGAACACTGTGCAGTCATCAGCGAACATCCCCATTTCTGACCTTATGTTGGAGGGAAGGTCATTGATGAAGCAGCTGAAGATGGTTGGGCCTAGGACACTGCCCTAAGGAACTCCTGCAACAATGTCCTAGGCTGTGATGATTGACCTTCAACCACCACAATCATCTTCCTTTGTGCTAGGCATGACTCCAGCCAGTGGAGAGTTTTCCCCCAATTCCCATTGACTTCAGTTTTACTAGGCCTCCTTGATGTCACACTTGGTCAAATACTGCCTTGATGTCAAGGGCAGTCACTCTCACCTCACCTCTGGAATTCAGCTCCTTTGTCCATGTTTGGACCAAGGCTGTAATGAGGTCGGACTTTGCAGGGCCAACTGGGCTGGGTGTGCCGAGGTCAATGCTGGGTGGTCCGGCCGGTTGCATTCTTTTTCGTAGCGGTTAGTTACAACTGGGTGGCTTGCTCGGCCATTTCGGAGGGCAGTTAAGAGTCAACCACATTGCTGTGGGTCTGGAGTCACATATAGGCCAGACCAGGTAAGGTCGGCAGATTTCCTTCCCTAAAGGACATTAGTGAACCAGATGGGTTTTTATGACATCCAATAGTTTCATGGTCACCATTACTGATACTAGCTTTTTATTCCAGATTTATTTAATTAACTGAATTTAAATTCCCCAGCTGCTATGGTGGGATTTGAACTCACGTCTCTGGATCATTCAGGCCAAGTCTCTGGATTACTAGCCCAGTGACATTACCACAACACAACCGTTCGCTTTATATGAATCCCCTTCCTAATGGAACCTCACACCTCTACTGTGCTAGAGGCGTGTGTGTAGCAAACCACGGGCTTGGGATGAGGTAAAAGTTCTAATGTAAAATGCAATCTAAATTCGAAACAGGAAAATGACTTGTTTTTGCAGTCCTGTGGGCATTTTATTGTAAAATTCATGTCAAGGTCAAACTCTCGTTTATTTGACCTTTTAAGGCTGCAACCAAACCGAAAGATCCAAGCACCTGGACGCAGTGCCAAAGACGGCCGCTGCCTGAGACAGACAACGAAAACCTTCACATCAGACGAATGGCACGATCCTTGCTCCTGGCCCAGGCCTGCTCTGCTATTGGGGACACTGAGAACCTGAGTGATAACGACTGGAAGCTGCTGGCTAAGGAGGACACTACCAATCTGGGCTCTATGCAGATATTCCCAAGAGTGTTGACAAAAGATATCGGTAAGAGAAATAGGAAAACAAACGAGGAACTGGGGATAAGATTTATTTTTACATCTCCATTGAAAGGAGATATTGCACACACCCCAATTCCCCTGCCCTCTCGCACCCCCCCACCCCACCTCACCCCCCGACACTCCTCCCCTGAAGCACTGGAGCCCAGTTCCACAGGCCTTATCACCCATTCAGACACCGAAATGGCAAAACTACGGGCGCAATCTTGCCAGCCCTGGGGAGGCGGGTATGGAGGCGGGACTGTCAGAAAAATGGCAGAATCTGGGGGCGGGTGCCCATCTTGCCAGCCCACCTCTGTGCTGTCTTGCCTGGAGGCGGGTAGCCGACCCGCGCCGGGTCCCATCTCCTTGGAGGCGGGAAGGGGATTACAGCCACTTGACTGTCTGTTAACAGGTAGTTAACAGGTAGATAAGAGGATTATCCCCATTTTACCCACACAAGTGCGGGCTTCCCGAAGGCTCCGAACCCTGCCAGGGTCACCAAGGCGAGCATTGGGTCTGCGGGGGTGGGAGGGGTGCAAAAGTGCGCTGTGAAGGTAAGTGATGGGTGCAAGGGTGGAGAGGTGAGTATGTGAGGTAAGTGGAAAGTTTTAGAAAAAGTTTACTTACCTTTGTTTCTTCCTGCAGGCTTCAAGAGTTGGGGATGCGGAGAGTCTCGCATCTCCGTGGCAGAGATGACAGATGGCTGCTGCATTCTCCAATACAACAACCATCTAATTTCTGCTAAAGAAAAAGGTTTGATGAGTCTTGAATTCAACAACTTATCAAACTACAGAGAATGTCAGTGTTTGACAGCTTTACAGAGCTGCCAAACGATGACAATTCATCTGTCAAAAATTTTTGACAGATGAAACGTCATACGCTGACGTTCTCTGTAACCGGCTTCCCGTTAATTGGCCTGCTAAGCCCGCCCAGGTCAATCAAGGGAAAATAGCGTGGGCTGGCCAGAAGTCAATGGAGGCGGGCCTAAAACCTGACAAGTGGGAGTCCTGCCTCCAAAAGCTCCCCATTAGCAAAATCCAGCCCTTCAAGTCCGACTCATGGCAGTGAGAGTTGACCGGCTATTTTACCATGATGGGGCATCATAGTCCAGCTTCATCCTGTCCTCATTCAACACAAAGGCCCCGATTTTCCCCGAGCCGTCGGGCGGGGTTTCAGGCAGGCGGGGGCTGAAAATCACAGAAATAGGGGGTCGCGACCCCCCCCGCCCGATTCCCCGCCCCGCCCGACTTTCGCCCCCGTGTTTCAGCGCGACCCGAATCAGTCCCGCCCGCAGCAGGCGGGACTGGTCGGCAGGAGCCTAATGATCAATAATTGGCATGTTTAATCCTATTTTCAAGGGCCCTTGAAATTTTCAGCCGTTCCCCACGTAAACTACGCCTGGTGGGTACACAGCTGATGAAACCTGGCGTGAACAATGTTGGCTTGCTTGCTTTCAGCTGCAGGTCAATCAGGACTGAAGAGATTTAATCAGCCAGCATTTGTAGGCTGCAGGACCTTGTTGCTGAAGGCTTGGGGCAATTTGTTGAAGGCTTAGGCACAGCTGTGGAAGGTTGGAGCCTCACACACTTCTCCAGTGTGAGCTCCTGGGAAGCCCCTCTCACCACCCTAACTCAGCGCTTCCTCAACGGAGGCATCTGCCAGAAGCATGGGAGGCCTTTTGTTCCTTCCCTTCCTGGCATTAGAGGATCTCCAACAGCAGAGGAGGCTGGAGCAGCTCCAGCAACAGCAGCACCAGCAACTGCAGCACCAGCAGGAGCGACAGGCTGCGGCTCAGCCACCTGAGGCAGCACAGGCCAGAAGGGGCCAGCGCATGGAAGGCCATCGGCGCAGGAGATACCCCCCAACCAGGGTCGACAGACACAGGGTGAGCTACCTCAACATGACTGAGCAGCAGTGCCAAAGGTGGCTCCGACTTTCATGAGAGGTAGTGACTGACATCTGCGCAATGCTCCAGCAAGACCTGGAGCCCAGAGCACCAGGTCGACACTCCTTACCAGTGGCCATCAAAGTCACCACCGCACTCAACTTTTATGCCTCAGGCTCCTTTCAGGGATCAGCAGCAGACATCAGCGGCATCCCCCAGGCGGCCACACACACTTGCATCAAACAGGTCACCGATGCCCTCTTTGTCCTCGCGCACAATCACATCCATTTCACCAGAGATCGCGCAAGTGTGAGGGCGCGAGCACTTGGATTAGCTCAGCTGGCAGACTTTCCAAGGGTGCAGGGCATCATTGACTGCACACATGTGGCCCTTAGGGCACCCCACCGCAATCCAGGAGTTTTTGTCAACCGCAAGGGCTTCCACTCCCTTAACATTCAGCTGGTGTGTGACCACAAGAAGGTGATTTTGCATGTTTTTGCCAATTACCCTGGCAGCTGCCATGACTCCTTCATACTGCGCCAGTCTACTGTGCCTCCGCTATTCAGTCCGCCAAACGAACTTCAGGGATGGCTACTTGGAGACAAGGGATATCCCCTGCGGTCTTGGCTAATGACGCCGTTGAGGAGACCAGCCAATGAAGCTGAGGAGCGTTACAACTCCAGCCACATTTCCACCAGATGCATTATCGAGCAAGCCATTGGATTGCTGAAGATGCGCTTCAGATGCCTCGATAGATCAGGTGGAGCCCTACAGTACTCATCAGCCAGGGTCTCCAAAATCATCATGGTATGCTGTGTGCTTCACAACATGGCACAGCGTCGTGGCTTGCCGATTCCGCAGGACCAAGAGGCTCCTCACAGAGCCGCCTCGGATGAGGAGGAGGAGAAGGAGGAGGAGGACGGAAATGAGCATCCTGCAGAGGGCTGCCAACCAGCGGCACCAGTGCGCGAGAACATTGCTGGGCGGAATACAAGGAATGCACTCATCCTGGGCAGATTTGCGTAGCCTAGTACATCAAACACTGCAGCCTCGCTGCTTCTTAACTGACCATGGACAGTGGCCCATGCCTGCGCATTTCTACCTATTTGACCAGCTTGCTGACATCTGCAAGTTATCCTAAGGCCTCAATGTGATATCCCCATTCGCCAAATGACAGACGCCATAACTGCAGCAGTTGCCACCAGAATTTTAATGTACAGGAAACTGATGGCATTAAAACTATTTACAAGACTTTTCACCCAAGTGACTACCCTTGTGATTAGTGGTGCTTTATTTTTCTCTTACGCGTGCTCCTACGTAGTGGTACCCCTGTGGCTTCAACAGATGAGGAGGCCCCTTGCTCACTTTCCTGCTGCGCCTGTCTCGACACCTTTGGCGGGCGTCCTCTTGGGTGGCTGTAACGTCCGTGTGTAATTGAGACACGGACTGCAGAAGTTGGTTATAACAGGTGTTTACTGAATGGAGACAAAACTGGAACTACTATACAAAGTTACTTCACAGGCTTATATACAGGGGTGGTCACTACTGGTACTGCAGCATACAGGGGCTGCAGAATATAGTTCCTTCTTCAAGGTACATACACTACAATTCCTCCCCTTTTAGCTAAACAGTACATAACATTCGATTAATAATTAAATAACATATTTACAATTACAGTTGCTATATACATTAGCTGAAGTTAATCAATTATAAATTCAGTCTTTGAGGAGGCTTCCTGATTCTGTCCGGATAACGCCTCCTTGGGGTATCAGGTTCTTCTGGCAAAGTTGATTCGGGATCAACGTTGTTGTTTGGTTCGTCTGCTTCCAATATCACCGATTCTGAGGTAGATGCAATTGGTACTTCGGTTTCATCACCAGGTGTATAGGATCGTGGTGTAGATTTGACGTTTTCCAGTGACTCTAGAATCTGGCCAGCATGGCATCTTACAATGCTCTCTCCAATGTCCACGGTATACATTAGAGGTCCTTGCTGTGTGCAGATCGTTCCTGGCTGCCATTTCTCTGTGCGGTAGTCCCGGGCCAAAACTGGTTGACCTATCTTGAAACTCCTGGTTGGCCTTTCATTCATATTCTGAAACTGCCTGTTCGCCACATCTCTTCTGATGTTTGGCTTAACCAAATCCAAGCAGCATCTTAGTCTTCGATTGAAGAACATCATGGCTGGAGTTTGATTGGTAACCGCATGTGTCGCATTCCGGTAGGCAAACAAGAAGTTATCCACCTTGTGTTGTAGGGGTATGTCTTCATTACACATTGCCTTGATAGCCTTCTTGAATATTTGAACGAACCTCTCAGCCAATCCATTGGTGGCTGGGTGATATGGGGCGGATGTGTAATGCTTAACACCATTGTTCTTTAAAAACCTCCGGAACTCTTCAGACACAAACTGTGGTCCATTGTCGGAACAAATCTGTTCAGGCAGCCCATTTCTGGCGAATATGGTTCGTAAGACTGTGATAGTTTTTTCTGTGGTGGTTGAGGACATTTTTATTACCTCTGGCCACTTTGAATGTGCATCCACCGCAATTAAAAACATCGAGTCCATAAATGGACCAGCAAAATCAATGTGTACCCTTTGCCATGGAGATGAGGGCCACTCCCATGGATGTAGAGGGGCTTGTGGTGGGGCGTTTTGGACCTTCTGGCATCCTGTACAGCTCTTGGTCATCTCTTCGATTTCTCTATCGATTCCCGGCCACCACACAAACGCTCTGGCTAAGTTCTTCATTTTTACCCCTCCCAGATGACCCTCATGAAGCTCATTGAGCACTCTATCCTTCAATTTGGGTGGAATTACAACTCTGGATCCACACATCAAGGTTCCTCGGCACACTGACAGCTGTTCTCTTCTCGGCGAGAATGCTGGCAACAGTGGTTTGCCATGTGCTGGCCATCCCTTCACCGTTAAATCATAGACCCTGGAGAGTGTTGGGTCATTTCGTGTTTCCTTTTCTATGTTTGCTTTCGTCACAGGTAGACATTCGACTATGGTCGAGTGGAATATCTCCACAGGATCCACTGCAGGTGCTTCTTCCACCGTCGGCAACGGTAGGCGCGACAATCCATCAGCATTCCCATGCTGTTTAGTTCCTTTGTACTCGATTTCATATTGGTGTGCCCCTAGGAAAAGGGACCACCTCTGTAGCCGTTGTGCTGTCATTATCAGGACGCCCTTCTTAGGGTTGAAAATGGAGACAAGAGGTTGATGATCAGTTAGTAGAGTAAATTTCTGTCCGTGCAGGTAGTGATTGAACTTCTTCACCCCCCACACCAGGCTGAGGGCCTCTCTGTCAATCTGGGCATAGTTACGCTCGGCTGCAGTTAACGAGCGTGAC
Source organism: Somniosus microcephalus (assembly GCF_052327205.1). Lineage (NCBI taxonomy): Eukaryota > Metazoa > Chordata > Chondrichthyes > Squaliformes > Somniosidae > Somniosus > Somniosus microcephalus. The sequence continues at coordinate 213,178,922 of NC_140989.1, read as the reverse complement.
GCAAAAGCTATCGGCCTCTCTGAACCATCAAGGGATTTATGTGACAGTACCGCTCCAACGCCGTAGGGTGACGCATCACACGCCTGTCTTATCGGTAGTGATGGGTTGTAGTGAGCCAATACTTCTCTTGAGGTGATCAGGCCTTTACACTTCTGAAAGGCCCGCTTACATTCATCGCTCCATTTCCATGCTACTCCAGTTTGTAGCAGGGCGTTCAGTGGGTGCAGAATTGTGGACAAATTCGGCAAAAACTTATGGTAGTAATTCATCAATCCGAGGAATGACCTCAGTTGCGACACATTTTCAGGCGCTGGAGCCTTAACTACCGCTTCAATTTTGTCAGGGGACTTATGTAACCCCTCTTCATCAATCACGTGGCCACAATACGATATTTGTTTCTTAAAAAACTCGCACTTGGGGCGATTGGCTCGTAGCCCATGTTCTCTTAGTCTAGTGAGCACCTGCTCTAGGTTGGCAAGGTGTTCACTGTCATTTTCACCTGTCACTAGGATGTCGTCCAAGTAACACTGAGTCCCCGGAATCCCTTGCAGGACTTGTTCCATCGCTCTTTGCCATATAGCCGGAGCCGATTCAACTCCGAATACCAGTCGATTATACTGGTAAAGACCTTTGTGAGTGTTTATCGTGAGATATTTCCTAGAGGATTCTTCAACCTCCATCTGCAAATATGCTTGCGCTAGGTCAATTTTTGTAAGACGTTTCCCTCCAGATAGTGAGGCGAAAATATCTTCTATCCTCGGAAGAGGATACTGTACTGTGTGAAGGACTGGGTTCACAGTCACCTTGAAGTCCCCACAGATGCGAACCTTCCTTGGCTCCTCAGACTTATTGTTTAACGTTTTCTTCATGACAGGAACGATGGGTGTCACCCACTCGCTCCAGTCTACCTTAGTTAACACGCCTGCCTTCTCCAGATTCTCCAGCTCTGCCTCGACGGCTGGGCAAATTGCATACGGTACCGGTCTTGCTTTGAAAAACTTGGGAATTGCATTCTCTTCTATTTTTATCGAGGCGGTTACGCCTTTAAGAGTTCCCAGTTCTTGTTGAAATACCTCTTTAGCGTTAGCCAAGATTTTTGACAATCGTCCAGGTGTGACGTCGTCATCCTTTTTACCAGCCACAGTCAGTGCCTGAATGGAATGCCAGTCTAAACTTATCTTTCTGATCTATTCACGTCCCAATACGGTGGTCCACCATCTTGCAGTATGTACAGATACAATTTCTGTATTTCCTTGCCGTTGTATTCGACAGGCACCCTTATTTTCCCTCTGGGGTATACTTTCTGCCCCGTATACGTCTTCAAGACGATGTGTCTTTCAAGGGTATGTGTGAGAATAGCCGCTCGTAGTCTCGTCGATTCATGACGGCCAGAGCTGATCCTGTATCCAATTCCATTTTGACTTGGGACCCTGCTATCGTGAGGGTGACCAATGGTTCAGTGATCCTCTTTTGTGATTACGTTGTGTAGTTTGAGACAGCTTAGCCTCTTGTTCCCGGATTCACTATCGCTCTTCTGGTCTTCGGAACTACTGTCCGTCATCTTTTGTACTTTCCTGTACTTTTCCTTAGTAGTCTTTTTGTTGTCGTTAGTCTTCTTCCTGGACCTGCAAACTTGTGCAATGTGTCCCATCTTTCCGCATTGCCTGCATGTTTTGTCCTTAGACCAGCAGTCCTTCTGGTCATGGGTTGTTCTGCCGCAGCGATAACATTTTTCAAATCCCCGTGTCATTTCATGAGTGCCGTATTCCTGTGGCTTTTGCTGTATTTCCGCAGCTCCCCTTGCTGCTGCTTCGTATGATACTGCCACGCTGAAAGCCTTATCTAGCGTCAGCTCTTTGAGAGTAACCTCTTCTGGGTTCCTTCACTCAGGAGTCCACAGACAAGTTTGTCCCGTAGGGTATCTGCCAGTCCTGCTCCGAACTGGCAGTGCTTTGATAGCTTGCATAGTTCCGTAAGGTAATCAGCATTGCTCTCATCTTTATGCTGATTTCTCTTGTGGAATTTAAATCTTTCTGCTATCAGCAGCGGTGTAGGATTTAGGTGTTCCTGTAGGATATGAACAATTTCGTTAAAACTCTTCTCCATCAGTTTGACTGGAGTGATCAGGTTCCACAATAGGCCATACGTTCTTGCGCCCATTAAGTTTAGTAGTACCGATGCCTTTTTCTCATCAGCTACTTCATTTGCCTTGCAATATACTTCGACTCTTTCCGCATACGTGGTCCAGTCTTCTATTGCATTATCGAAGGCAGTGATGTTGCCAGTCTTCGGCATCTTGGAGATCTAAGATGGCACCTCCCGCACTTTGCCTTCTTCCCCGATTGAACAAAATGGCGCCTCCCGCGCTTTGCCTTCTTCCCCGCTGGATTAAGATGGCGCCGCCCGCGCTTTCTGTCTTTTCCGCTGCTGCCAGCATTGTTGCTGGTGTTTTTGTGCCTTGATGGCGACGCCCTATGGACTTCACGCGCTTCCCCCCCCGCGCTGCTGCCAACGCCGCTCTCCGCGGTCCCCGTGGCAAACTGCAGCTCCTCGCGGCTTTCTGCGCTTCTAATTTCTTTTTCTTTTATTTTAATTACTGTTCCCGTCGTCAGAGCAGACCCTATGGGACACTTCCCTCCCTCTTCTCGGGTCTGTACGCTGCCCAGCTTCGTAGCACCGGCCGCGCCCTATGTGCTCCACCCTCTCTCTCTCTCTCTCCTCTTCCCGACAACGCTGCTCGGCCCCGATGAAAAGCCACCCGATCGAGCTCTAGCCCGCCGCAGCCCAGGAAGGATCAGTGTACTACCTGCCACCAGCCCGATTAGCTGGAACACCATAGACTGGATAACGAAGCCTAGCTCTCGACAGCCTCTCCTGCAAATCTTCGAATTCGATGAATCAGAGGGCGGTTGCCCACGGTCAACACCCGTTTCTTCTGTTTGTTTGTTTTTTCTTTTTGGATTTCTTCCTTCTGGCTTCGACCTCTAATAAATTCGCTTCAGGGATGGATCCCCGTGAGGTGGTGCAGAACTGTAGGTATGTTCGGATCTGTTCATCGCCAATGTAATGTCCGTGTGTAATTGAGACACGGACTGTAGAAGTTGGTTATAACAGGTGTTTACTGAATGGAGACAAAACTGGAACTACTATGCAAAGTTACTACACAGGCTTATATACAGGGGTGGTCACTACTGGTACTGCAGTATACAGGGGCTGCAGAATATAGTTCCTTCTTCAAGGTACATACACTACAGTGGCGAGCCTGTGAGGGCTCGCCAGCAGTCTGCTGCTCCTGCAGCTGTGCAGGGCTTGAGACTCCTAGCTCACTGGGGTGTGGACTCCGGCGGGGCTCGGACCGAGGGCTCTGAAGTGACATGGAAGTGTGAGTGCGTGGAGAGGAGCCCCCACTTCCTTGAGGTGTGCCAACAACCTCCCTCTCATGGGTCAGCTCCCCCTCAGTGCCTGCAAGCGGCTGGAGAGCACCTTGCTGCACATCAGGGGGGCCATGGGGACCCGTCTTTGCACTGGAAGTCCTGCTAAGAGGGACTTCCATGAAGGTCTGGTTTCGGTGCTCAATGGATGCCCATCGCTCCTCAAGAGATGTCATTCTATTCTGAGCACTGTAGGAATTAATACAAACGGGGGGTTGGGGTTATTGTCTCTGGGCAGTCAGAAGCCTCTGAGCTGCTCCAGGGACCCCAGTGTGGTTTCAAAGCGCTCCCCTATTCCTGGTTCTGACCGCCGGACTTATTCGGTAGCGATGTAGACAGAAAAACACAGACTCGTGGTTTGGGTGCAAAGCAGACCAGTATTTATTGAAACAAAAGAAAGAAACAACTTTAAAATAACCAATACAACATACCTATGCCTGGTACAGCACTTTTGCTTAAAACAGTTCACTTATCGTTTACTGCAGCACTCTTTTGCTTAATAGAACATTGTTGCTTAAATGCAGCACTTTACTTCTTAGTACAACACTGTTACTTAGATACAGCACTTTTAAATACAGCTACTTAGTGTTCACTACAGCACTTCTCTGCTCAGTGCAACACCCTTTTTAATAGCACTCTTGATACAGAACTCTTAGGCCTAGAAATTCGGTGGGCTGCGCCACCAGTTAGTGCCTAAAGAGGACACTCAGTGGCTTTAGCGCCACTGGCCATGCCTCCTGCGATATTTAGCGGGACGCTAATGGCAGCGTTAGCCTGTAGCGCTGCGCTGCCACCGATGACATCATTGGTGTGCGCAGTGCCCCGCTATCGCCCCGAGCGCAATATTGGGTCGCGCCCCCCCCGTAGCGCCGGTCGCAAATCGCGACCGGTTCACGGGGTCTACCTGTGGCGGTAATGGCGCAAATTAAGGTGGAGGTGCGGGGCGGCCATTTTTTTCGGTGGCCACCTGCCAGCACCTCTTCGCGCCGCCCTCCCCGGCCTCCTGATCTCCCCCCCCGGGCAGTGCAAGCTGTGTCCCGAGTGCCCGGCACTTCTCCTCAGTGCCGGGCTCTTTTGCCGGCACTCACGATCGGTGATCGGGCTGGTGCAGGCCCCTCTCCCTTAAGAAGGGGAGGAAGGCCTGCAGTACCGCAACACGCCATGCCGCAGCATGTGGTGCTGCGGCACGTAGCGCTGCGATATTCAGTTTGAGCGCCCCAAGCGGGACACGGGAAGCCTCGAGCAGCGCCCCGAGTCCCTCTTGGGGCGCTCCAACTGAATATCGGGAGGGCGCAAGCGGCTCCACCCGGAGCGCAAATTCCGGCGCCCAGGCGAGCTTGGCGCCCCAAACGCGGCGCCACCGAATTTTTAGCCCTTTGTGTTCACTACAGCACTTTTCTGCTAGTGCAACACTGTTACTTAAATAGGGGAGGAGAAAATGGACACAACGAGGGAAAATCAACTAAAATTACAGTTCTAACAAAATTCCCCTTAATTCTCACCCCTATACCTATTCTAAGTTGCCTTGTAATGGGCCAGAAAAATATATGCTCACCAATGAAAACGCCTGCTCTGTGCCCTTGCGGTCTTTGATGTTCACTGCCCCGAAGTAGAGAACACCCCAGTATTTTAAAAGTAAACTGCTGGTATTCCACTCCTTTAGGCAGGCTCTCAAGTTGTAGAGGGCACGGAGGCGAGGCTGCAGAGAGAGAGATCACTTCCTGAGAAGCTATCTTATACCCCATTTGGGGCCGAAATCTCCCCGCCCAAATCCGGGTGCATCTGGGCTAAACAAAAGGGATCCGATGTCCCCATTAACTGAGATGGGTTTTGGATGAATCACCCATTTACCGTGATGGGTTTGTGAATGTATTCCCATTCATCATACTGGGTTTGAATAGAGCTGTCTTGGTTTGAAAAAAAGCATGTCTATTTCCTTAATTGCTTGAGTAAACAGCCTTGGAGGTTAGTGTAAACAAAAGTCATTGTCCTGTGGTCAAACTGAAACTGCAGTCTCAATTGGTTAATCCTTTGTGTAAACATTGTAGCAGTTTCTGTAAACAAACATCGAGTGTCTCTGCAGGGAGGGAAACTGCCTTTGATTGGCAGTTTAGTCAGCCATCTTTGATCTTCGCTTTTCATATGTACACAGCCTGTGTCCTGCCACGAGATCAGACAGCCATCTTTGATTACCCCTTTTTCACAGACACACACAAGCTGCCTTTCAAGTCCTTTTTGTCTTCTGCCATGAGGTCTGATGGCCATTTTGATCCCTGGATTTTAAAGGTATATTACCCAGGTATTCTTTAATCAAAATCAATCTTCGGAACTGTAGGAAATTTCAAAATTATTGCGAAATCCTTACAGCACTCAACATGTTTGCGATACCCTGGCGACTAAGCTCCTCCATGGCCGCAGCCTTCCTCTCCTCGGCCGCGGCCCTCCTCTCCTCGGCCGCGGCCCTCCTCTCCTCGGCCGCGGCCCTCCTCTCCTCGGCCGCGGCACTCCTCTCCTCGGCTGCAGCCCTCCTCTCCTCGGCGGTAGCCAGCCTTACCACGAAGGTAGCCATCCTTTCCATGGTGATGCTTTCATGCGCCAATGACTCCAATAAGGCTCTGCTCATGCTCGCCATGGACTCCTCCATTCGCTCCACACTCGCAGCGACCCTGGAGACAAAACCTGCCAGAGACTCCTGCATCTGTGCATGGAGATCCATCACCTCCTCTCTTGCGGATGGACCCAGAGGCATAGGGTCGACATGCAGCTGAGCTGAGCTGGCAGAGGCCTGCACCCTCCGATGAGGACTCTCCACTGCTGTCCCTGTCTCCACAATCTGCTGATGCTCACTTGTGAGCTGTGAAACACCAGGTGACAACACTACTCTATGTCCCGAAGGCCCCCCCGAGGTGTGAGTGTCTGCGCTGGTGCTGGGTGCGCTTACTTCTGCTGACGCTGCGCCCTCAGAGGCTGGAGCTTCCTCTGAGGAGTCTGGCTGCAAAGCCTCTTCCTCCTCGGCAGTGGCAATGGGGGCTCCGGATGGTCCTGTGGGGGAGTAAAGGAAAGAGTTAGAGATGTGATGCCACGGCTACTTGCACATTGGATTTGGCAGATGCTCATAAGTCCAAATGATGTGGCTTCAAAATCATATCAGCAACTCATGCTATGTCAATGAGAGAGATGGGAAACTATTCTGTTACCAGCTTGAGGGCTTGCTCCTGTCTCTCCTGCCCCAGCTTCCACAGGCACGTCAGCCCCAGCAATCTCCATCACTGCTTCCTCCCAGGTGGTCAGGTGGGCGATTGAGGGTGGTCCTCCTCCAGTCCTTGATCGCTCTCTCCTATTGTGAGCTCTCTTTTCCTGTAATGAGGGAGACAAGTGGAGTTTGAGTGAGAGTGCAGGAGTGAGTGTAGAGATTGCATAGCATAGATACTTAGAAGGAGACTATTCTGCCCTTGTAGCGCGTTCCTATGCAGAGCTAGACAGGTAACTAACAATTTGATATCTTCCCATAAAAATCACAAGGCTTGACTTTTCTTGTAAACTTTACTGAAAGATTCTTATTGTGAAACTGAAATACAATACAGAAATGGAAGCACACATTAGTATACAAGCACATAACTGATATGCATACACAAATTTAGGTACGCCTGAGCAACACAGTACATTTGGCATGTAACTTACCAAACACGTGGAAACACAGCTTACTGTGAATATACATTTAGCAAACGGGAAGGCATTCTCTTTAAATTAGCCCTGTACATAGTGCATCAAAATACAGCTACAAGTTAACCAGCTAGACAGAGAGCAAGCACTTCACGGCTAGCTGTGTAAGTTTGCTTACAAAGAAAAGTTACAAACTGAACATTTTCTGCAAAATATAGTGTACACTAATCATCTATAACATTCTCAAGTACTTACAGACAAATAGTGTCCAAGGCTGGAGCATGACAACAATATAACTTCCCAGACCATGTGTGGCTGCAGGTCTGTGATATACAGTAGTTTACTTTACTGCGCTTTACTGCAGTTGCTAGGTACCAAATATCCAATAGGTGGCGGCACACAATGGAAATCGACCCAAATTACTCAAACCCCTGAATTAACTGGAAAACTAACATAAATTCCTAAAGAAAGGCAGCACAGAGACAAAGATGGTGTGAGGCTGCAAGACCAAGGGCCCTCCCTATGTGTTGTCAGTTGTGTTCCAAGCATCAGAGTGAGAGGCAGTGTGAGGGCTGCATGATGGAATAGTTATGTGAATGTGAGCATAGAGAGAGAAGGAATGGGTAAGGGTGCATGGATGTGACTGTGAAGTGGGATGTGGAGGAAGTGATTGCTGAAGCTGAGTGCTGTTGGGGAAAGGCAATGGGGAGTAGGTTGAGGGTGATGGAAACTTCATACTTACTTTTCCTGTGCAGTGAAGGTCATGGAAGCGGTTCCTGCACTGCATCCAGGTCCGACGGGTGACTCCCAGAGAGTTGACCTCTGCAGCCACCTCAATCCATGCAGCCCTGGTCTCTTTGGGAGGCCTCTTCCTCCCTGAGCTAGGGAAGAGGACCTCCCTGTGGGCCCTAACCCCATCCACCAATGTCTGCAATGAGGTCTCATCAAATTTGGCAGCAGCTCGGCCTCTGCCGCTGGCAGCAGCTGGTGCAGGCTCCTGTGCCATTCTGTCCGACTAGTTGGGAAGCCTGCAGAGGTTGAGAAGCTTGCTGGAGACTTTAAAAGCACCACAAATGATGACATCATAATGTGGGGCTTTCTGACTGGAATTGGACACTTAGCAAGGGTGCCCACACGCTGGAAATTAATTGGCCAATTGAGGGAAAATTCTGTGCAGCTGGCTGACCCATTTAGATTTGGGTCGGAACCCGATATTCGGGGAACCCGACAATTTCCCGCACCTTTGGGAAAATCGGGGCCAAAGACACGCACACATAGGGCTGAAGTTTAACTCAGCCGTTAGGCGGGCTTTGAGGCGTGTGGGGGGTTAAAATCGCAAAACCTGGGGGTCGGGACCTCCCCCGCCTGGTTCCCGACACCTAGCCATTTTAACCCAGGCATGTCTGATGGTCCCGAATCAGTCCCGCCTGCAACAGGCGGGACTCGTCTTTAGGGCCCTTAAACAGCACTAATTGGCCTTTATAATCCCATTTTAACAGGCCCTTGCCTGTTTAATCCTTTTCCCACATAAAACACGCCTGGTGGGGATCACGCCTGTGAAACCTGGCGTAAGCACTATTAGCTTGCTGACTATCAGCTGCAGGCCAACCATTAAAGAGGAGATTTGATCAGTCATCATTTGCAGGTGGCAGGACTTTGTTGTCTCAGGCCTGGGGCAACTTTTACCAGGCTTAACCACACCTGTGGAAGGTTGGAGCCTCACACACATCTCCAGTGTGACCTCCTGGGAAACCCCGCTCGCCACCTTCACTCAACGCTTCCTCAACGGAGGCATATACCAGAAGCATGGGAGCCATTTATTTCCTTCCCTTTTGGGCATTAGATGAGCTCGAACACCAGCTGCGGCACCAGCAGAACCAGGAACAACAGCAGCAGCAACAGGAGCACCAGGCTGCTGCTCACCCACCTGAAGCTGCACAGGCCAGAAGGGGCCAGCGCTTGGAAGTGGCTTGAGAGCACCTTGCTGCACATCAGGGGGCCATGGGGACCCGTATCTGCACTGGCAGTCCTACTCAGGACTTCCATGAAGGTCTGGTTTCTCTGTTCAATAGATGCCCATTGCTCCTCAAGAGATGTCATTCTATTATGAGCACTCACCATGTTTTCCATACCCTGGCGACTTATCTCCTCCATGGAGATTGCCATCCTTTCCATGGTGATGCGTTCATGCGCCAATGACTCCACAAAGGCTCTGCTCATGTTCGCTATGGACTCCTCCATTCGCTCCACACTCACATCGACCCTGGAGGCAAAACCTGCCAGAGACTCCTGCATCTGTTCCTGGAGTTCCAGCCCTGCTGATCTTATGGATGGACCCAGAGGCAGAGGGTCGACATGCAGCTGAGCCGAGCTGGCAGAATCCTGCGCCCTCCAACTAGCACTCTCCACTGCTGTCCCTGTCTCCATAATCTGCTGATGCTCACTTGTGAGCTGTGATACACCAGGTGACAACACTACTCTATGTCCCGAAGGTCCCACCGAGGTGTGAGTGTCTGCGCTGGTGCTGGGTGCGCTGAACTCTGCTGACGCTGTGCCCTCAGAGGTTGCAGATTCCTCTGAGGGGTCTGGAAGCTCAGGCTCTTCCGCCTGGACAGTGGGGACAGGGGCTCTCGATGGTCCTGTGGGGGAGTGAAGGAAAGAGTTAGAGATGTGAGGTCAAGGTTACATGCACATTGCATATTGCAGATGATCATAGGTCCATCTGTTGTAGCTTCAGAATCATTATCAGCGACTCATGCAATGTCAATGAGAGAAAACTATTCTGTCACCAACTTGCTGTGATGCACCCATCTGTCCGTCCCCCACTTGCGCCTCATCCTCCAGTCCTACGATCTCCAGGACCGCCTCCTCCAAGGGGGTGAGGTGGGCTCCGGATGGTGGCCCTCCTCCTGTCCTCGCTCATTCTCTTTTATTGTGAGCTCTCTTTTCCTGCAATGAGGGAGACAAGTGGAGTTTGAGTGAGAATGAAGGAGTGAGTGTAGAGAATCCATAGCATAGATGCTTAGAAGGAGACAAAGATGGAGTGAGGTGGCAAGACCAAGGGCCCTCCCAGTGTGTTGTCAGTTGTTTTCATAGCATCAGAGTGATAGGGAGTGTGAGGGCTGCATAGTCGAATAGTTAGGTGAAAGTGAGCATAGAGAGAGAGGGAACGGGTAAGGGTGCAGGGATGTCAGTGTCAAGTGGGATGTGGAGGAAGAGATTGCTAAAGCTGAGTGCTAGTGAGGAGAGGCAATGGAGACCAGACTGAGAGTGATGGGAACTTCATACTCACTTTTCCAGTGTGCTGAAGGTCATGAAAACTCTTCCTGCACAGTATCCAGGTTCTGCGGGTAGCCGATAAGGAGTTGACCTCCTCTGCCACTTGCAGCCATGCAGCCTTTGTCTGCTGGGAAGGCATCTTCCTCCCTGATGAAGGGAAGAGCACCTCCTTGTGAGCTCTTGCTCCCTCCACTAAAGCCTGCAGGGCAACGTCGTCAAAACGGCATACAGACCTCGGTCTTTTTCTTGCCACTCTGCTTCCAGCTCACTGTATCAGCAAATGCCAAAAGGTTGGCAGCCTACAGAAGAAGCAAGGCTTGTTGCAGACCCTAAATGCAGCAGCAATAATGATGACATATTATGCGACTTTCTGACTGGAAATACTTATTTGCCAAGGGTTCCCACACGTTGGAAATCAAATGGCCAATTGAGTTAAAATTGCATCAATCTCACAGACCCATTTAGATTCGTGTGGGCAACACTAAATTCGGGGAACCCGACCTTTCCCCGCACCTGAGTTAAAATCGACCCCATAATCTCTCCAAAAAGAGGCCACTAAATGACAAGTATTTGTTTCTCCCTTTGTCCAGGGGGCCCAGAAACATTTACCCAGGGGGCCCAGAAACATTTACCCAGGGGCCCAGAATCATGTACCCAGGGGGCCCAGAAACATTTACCCAGGGGCCCAGAAACATTTACCCAGGGGGCCAGAAACATTTACCCAGGGGCCCAGAATCATGTACCCAGGGGGCCCAGAAACATTTACCCAGGGGGCCCAGAAACATTTACCCAGGGGCCCAGAATCATGTACCCAGGGGGCCCAGAAACATTTACCCAGGGGCCCAGAAACATTTACCCAGACCCAGAAACATTTACCCAGGGGGCCCAGAAACATTTACCCAGGGGGCCAGAAACATTTACCCAGGGGGCCCAGAAACATTTACCCAGGGGCCCAGAAACATTTACCCAGGGGGCCCAGAAACATTTACCCAGGGGGCCCAGAAACATTTACCCAGGGGCCCAGAAACATTTACCCAGACCCAGAAACATTTACCCAGGGGGCCCAGAAACATTTACCCAGGGGGCCAGAAACATTTACCCAGGGGGCCAGAAACATTTACCCAGGGGGCCCAGAAACATTTACCCAGGGGGCCAGAAACATTTACCCAGGGTGCCAGATACATTTACCCAGGGGGCCCAGAAACATTTACCCAGGGGGCCAGAAACATTTACCCAGGGGGCCCAGAAACATTTATGCAGGGGCCCAGAAACATTTACCCAGGGGCCCAGAAACATTTACCCAGGGGCCCAGAAACATTTACCCAGGGGCCCAGAAACATTTACCCAGACCCAGAAACATTTACCCAGACCCAGAAACATTTACCCAGACCCAGAAACATTTACCCAGACCCAGAAACATTTACCCAGGGGCCCAGAAACATTTACCCAGGGGCCCAGAAACATTTACCCAGACCAGAAACATTTACCCAGGGGCCCAGAAACATTTACCCAGGGGCCCAGAAACATTTACCCAGGGGCCCAGAAACATTTACCCAGGGGCCCAGAAACATTTACCCAGGGGCCCAGAAACATTTACCAAGACCCAGAAACATTTACCCAGGGGCCCAGAAACATTTACCCAGGGGCCCAGAAACATTTACCCAGACCCAGAAACATTTACCCAGACCCAGAAACATTTACCCAGGGGCCCAGAAACGTTTACCCAGACCCAGAAACATTTACCCAGACCCAGAAACATTTACCCAGACCCAGAAACATTTACCCAGGGGCCCAGAAACATTTACCCAGGCCCAGAAACATTTACCCAGGTGCCCAGAAACGTTTACCCAGACCCAGAAACATTTACCCAGACCCAGAAACATTTACCCAGGGGCCCAGAAACATTTACCCAGACCCAGAAACATTTAGCTAGGGGGCCCAGAAACATTTACCCAGACCCAGAAACATTTACCCAGACCCAGAAACATTTACCCAGACCCAGAAACATTTACCCTGTAGGAGTCTCTGCACTCCTAGCAAAGAATCTATAAACTCACTAGTAGTTAACAACTGAGTTTAATGTACTGAAACTTTACAAAACAAGAAAATGTAGGAGAAGCTCTAAACAGGTCTATTCACTATCACTCCACACGAGGACTCGCTGGAAACGCCCTCTACCTCTGGCGTCATGACATCATCATGTTTCCCGCCGTTGGGGACGTCACATGACCCATGTGATGACGTCATCGCGTCAGATCGCGATTTTGTCGATCTAGCTCTGTTTAACCAGAGCCAACATTAAAAGGTAATAAACATGATTAAAGGCAATTATACAAGTCACTGTGAGAGTCTCTTAGTGGCGTTGCTACATACACTACCCCAGAATTGTCTTTAACGAGAAGAGTCAATTGTTGAGGAGGTCAGACAAGTCTGTTGGACCGACTCTTAAATTCCCGGAGGCGCCGATCGCCATTGTGGCCGCGGGGGAAGTACCGGGCTTGACTCGCGGCGGTCTATTCGACGGTCTGGTAACGAAACTGCATGGTGGGTGGCAGCAGTGGGCCTTCGGGCCGAAACGAGCATGATAGTAACAGTAACCGGTCGTCAGAGGCGCCGAGGTCGGGGCTGGGTTCCTCGTGGCGGGGCGTTGCGCGATGGCACGGCGCAGTATTGTTGCCAGACTGCGTAAATCTTATCCGCCTCTTCGGCGAGCGCAACGCAGTCTGTGGTCTCTGCTCGGGCGAGGGCTGCCTGGACTTGTTCGGGGAGCTGAGTAAGGAACAGCTCGTGAAACAGAAAGCACTGGGGCTCGGACCCCAGGAGAGTCAGCATGTGGCTCATTAGCTCCGAGGGTTTGGAGTCACCTAACCCTGGTAGCGTCAGCAAGCGGCGAGCGCGCTCCGCTTTGGTAAGACCAAATACCTGCAGCAATTGTGTGTTGATGGCGACATACTTGTCAGCATTCGGGGGACTCTCCAGAAGGCTGATGATTCTCGACGCCATCGAGCTATCGAGGGCGGAGACCACGTGGAGATATCTGGTCTGGTCCTGTACAACGTTGCGGAGTTCAAATTGTGCCTCGGCTTGCACAAACCAAGAGATCGCCTGTTGTTCCCAGAATTGGGGGAGCTTCAAGGCCACTGCATTGGCCTCCATTACTGGCCCGTGTTCTGCGTTTGTCGCGAAAAACGATCGCGAGGATTCGGGGTCACCAATGTAGGAGTCTCTGCACTCCTAGCAAAGAATCTATAAACTCACTAGTAGTTAACAAACTGAGTTTAATGTACTGAAACTTTACAAAACAAGAAAATGCAGGAGAAGCTCTAAACAGGTCTACTCCCTATCACTCCACACGAGGACTGGCTGGAAACGCCCTCTACCTCTGACGTCATGACATCATCACGTTTCCCACCGTTGGGGACGTCACATGACCCACGTGATGACGTCATCGCGTCAGATCGCGATTTTGTCGATCTAGCTCTGTTTAACCAGAGCCAACATTAAAAGGTAATTAAAATGATTAAAGGCAATTATACAAGTCAATGTGAGAGTCTCTTAGTGGCTTTGCCACAACCCAGACCCAGAAACATTTACCCAGGGGGCCCAGAAACATTTCCCCAGACCCAGAAACATTTCCCCAGGGGCCCAGATACATTTACCCAGGAGACCCAGAAACATTTACCCAGACCCAGAAACATTTACCCAGACCCAGATACATTTACCCAGACCCAGAAACATTTACCCCGACCCAGAAACATTTACCCAGGGCCCAGAAACATTTACCCAGGGGGCCCAGAAACATTTCCCCAGGGCCCAGAAACATTTACCCAGGGGGCCCAGAAACATTTACCCAGACCCAGAAACATTTACCCAGACCCAGAAACATTTACCCAGGGGCCCAGAAACATTTACCCAGACCCAGAAACATTTACCCAGACCCAGAAACATTTAGCTAGGGGGCCCAGAAACATTTACCCAGACCCAGAAACATTTACCCAGACCCAGAAACATTTACCCTGTAGGAGTCTCTGCACTCCTAGCAAAGAATCTATAAACTCACTAGTAGTTAACAACTGAGTTTAATGTACTGAAACTTTACAAAACAAGAAAATGTAGGAGAAGCTCTAAACAGGTCTATTCACTATCACTCCACACGAGGACTCGCTGGAAACGCCCTCTACCTCTGGCGTCATGACATCATCATGTTTCCCGCCGTTGGGGACGTCACATGACCCATGTGATGACGTCATCGCGTCAGATCGCGATTTTGTCGATCTAGCTCTGTTTAACCAGAGCCAACATTAAAAGGTAATAAACATGATTAAAGGCAATTATACAAGTCACTGTGAGAGTCTCTTAGTGGCGTTGCTACATACACTACCCCAGAATTGTCTTTAACGAGAAGAGTCAATTGTTGAGGAGGTCAGACAAGTCTGTTGGACCGACTCTTAAATTCCCGGAGGCGCCGATCGCCATTGTGGCCGCGGGGGAAGTACCGGGCTTGACTCGCGGCGGTCTATTCGACGGTCTGGTAACGAAACTGCATGGTGGGTGGCAGCAGTGGGCCTTCGGGCCGAAACGAGCATGATAGTAACAGTAACCGGTCGTCAGAGGCGCCGAGGTCGGGGCCGGGTTCCTCGTGGCGGGGCGTTGCGCGATGGCACGGCGCAGTATTGTTGCCAGACTGCGTAAATCTTATCCGCCTCTTCGGCGAGCGCAACGCAGTCTGTGGTCTCTGCTCGGGCGAGGGCTGCCTGGACTTGTTCGGGGAGCTGAGTAAGGAACAGCTCGTGAAACAGAAAGCACTGGGGCTCGGACCCCAGGAGAGTCAGCATGTGGCTCATTAGCTCCGAGGGTTTGGAGTCACCTAACCCTGGTAGCGTCAGCAAGCGGCGAGCGCGCTCCGCTTTGGTAAGACCAAATACCTGCAGCAATTGTGTGTTGATGGCGACATACTTGTCAGCATTCGGGGGACTCTCCAGAAGGCTGATGATTCTCGACGCCATCGAGCTATCGAGGGCGGAGACCACGTGGAGATATCTGGTCTGGTCCTGTACAACGTTGCGGAGTTCAAATTGCGCCTCGGCTTGCACAAACCAAGAGATCGCCTGTTGTTCCCAGAATTGGGGGAGCTTCAAGGCCACTGCATTGGCCTCCATTACTGGCCCGTGTTCTGCGTTTGTCGCGAAAAACGATCGCGAGGATTCGGGGTCACCAATGTAGGAGTCTCTGCACTCCTAGCAAAGAATCTATAAACTCACTAGTAGTTAACAAACTGAGTTTAATGTACTGAAACTTTACAAAACAAGAAAATGCAGGAGAAGCTCTAAACAGGTCTACTCCCTATCACTCCACACGAGGACTGGCTGGAAACGCCCTCTACCTCTGACGTCATGACATCATCACGTTTCCCACCGTTGGGGACGTCACATGACCCACGTGATGACGTCATCGCGTCAGATCGCGATTTTGTCGATCTAGCTCTGTTTAACCAGAGCCAACATTAAAAGGTAATTAAAATGATTAAAGGCAATTATACAAGTCAATGTGAGAGTCTCTTAGTGGCTTTGCCACAACCCAGACCCAGAAACATTTACCCAGGGGGCCCAGAAACATTTCCCCAGACCCAGAAACATTTCCCCAGGGGCCCAGATACATTTACCCAGGAGACCCAGAAACATTTACCCAGACCCAGAAACATTTACCCAGACCCAGATACATTTACCCAGACCCAGAAACATTTACCCCGACCCAGAAACATTTACCCAGGCCCAGAAACATTTACCCAGGGCCCAGAAACATTTACCCAGGGGGCCCAGAAACATTTCCCCAGGGCCCAGAAACATTTACCCAGGGGGCCCAGAAACATTTCCCCAGGGCCCAGAAACATTTACCCAGACCCAGCAACATTTACCCAGAGGCCCAGAAACATTTACCCAGGGGGCCCAGAAACATTTCCCCAGGGCCCAGAAACATTTACCCAGACCCAGAAACATTTACCCAGGGGCCCAGAAACATTTACCCAGGGGCCCAGAAACATTTACCTGTTGTGTCGGTACCTTTCTACCAAGACATAATTTAGGACTCAGAACTCAGAGATTCAAATATGAAGTGCTTTCTTCAGGAAGGAAAGGAAGTTCTGGAAAGTTCCGAACAAAGAGAGATAAACTTAACCAAGAGAACACCCAACCATTTATCTGCAGTGACAGCACCACCATAGGTGGGAGGAGAACACACAATACATAACATATTCCTCCCCTCTTAAATGAAAGGTCCACATTATTCCTCAACAGGTAAGTTACTTTCAATGCACTCACTAACCAAGGGTAGAGGTAGACTGCCTCAAACCCTGACTTTACCCTGGGGTTTATTCTGCCCCAGTCTTGTGGGTAAGTCACTAAGCCTACAGATCCAAGCGTCTTGGAGGCTGCCGCTCCCTGACAGGATACCGGCGGTCATCGCTGGCTTCCACAGCAGTAGGCATTGACACAGGCCTGGATGGAGAAGGTGCCTGTGTCAGTTGAAAGTCAGGAGTTTGCACAGGTGGAACAGTCTCTATGACTTCCTGTGTTGGAGAAGAGCACTGTGGCAAAGGATGCTGGTTTGCGGTATCATCCGTAAACAGTTCAGGCCAACCAGCTGTTGGAGCCTCTGTGGCTGTCTCTGCTCCTAGCAACAGTTGATCTGTGTGTCTTCTCCAGACGACGTCCTCGGCAGTCTCAACCATGTAAGACACAGGGCCTGTCTGCGCGATCACCGTAGCAGCAACCCATTTTGGTCCAATGTTGTAGTTTCGAGCTAGGACGTGCTCTCCAGGGTGAAACCGTCTCTCCTTGGCTCTTTTCTCTCTCTTTTCAACTTGAGCTTGTTGTTGACGATGAACAACCTCTTCTGCCCTTGGAGGTTTGAGTAAGTCAAAACTTGTCCGCAACTGCCTCTTCATCATGAGCGAAGCGGGAGAAGTTTTGGTTGTGGCATGCGGCTCGTTCCTGTAGGACAACAGGAAGCTGTTCAGACATTGGTGGATTGAGCCCTGACCTTGCGATGCCTTCAAGGCGTGCTTCAAAGTTTGCACGAACCTTTCTGCCAGGCCGTTAGTAGAGGGATGATAGGGCGCAGACCTGATGTGTTGGACACCATTCACATGCAGGAAGGTTGCAAACTCCTGTGATACAAATTGTGGACCGTTGTCACTTACGAGTTGTTCCGGTGAGCCATAACGGCTGAACAACTCACCAAGTTTCTCAATTGTTTCCTCTGCCGTGGTAGACCTCATCACAGCGACCTCCGGCCACTTGCTATGAGCGTCCACAACCACCATAAACATCTTCTCTTCAAAAGGACCGGCGAAGTCCACATGTACTCGCTGCCACACTTCTGCAGGCCAATCCTAGGGGTGTAGGGTTGCCAGCTGTGGAACATTCCGGACCCTTTGACATGGGGAACATGTTTTGGCTTTCTCCTCAATATTCCCATCAAGACCTGGTCACCAGAAGTAGCTTCTTGCCATTTCCTTCATCCGAACCATCCCACTGTGGCCTGTATGAAGTTGTTGCAGTATAGGTTCCCTCAGAGGTAGCGGAATGATGACACGGCGTCCCCAAAGAAGACAACCTGCCTGGATGGAGAGCTCATTTCTTTTTGAAACGTAAGGTTTCAAACTAGGAGAATCTCTCATAGCTCTCCCTCGAATGACATCGTCCATTACCTCAGAGAGGACTGGATCGTTGCGGGCGTACCTTCGCACCTGAACTGCCGTGACAGGTGCTCCCTCCACTTGTCTAAAGTAGAAGATGTCTATCTGATGAGGTTCTGGGGGAGTAACAGACAAGGGTAGCCTCAAGAGACCGTCTGCGTTGCCGTGCAAGTCTGATTTGCGATATTTGATGTCGTATGTGTGTCCTGACAACAGTAAAGCCCACGTTTGCATCCTGCTTGCAGCAAGAGACGGAATTCCGGTGTGGAGCCCGAAGATTGAAGTCAATGGACGGTGGTCCGTCAGGAGTGTGAACCTTCTCCCAAACAGGTACTGATGAAATTTTCGAATTCCAAAAACGATTCCCAAGGCCTCGCGCTCAATCTGTGCATAGTTACTCTCGGCCTTGTTCAAGGTGCGTGATGCGAAAGCGATAGGTTTCTCTTCACCAGAAGGCATGATGTGGGATATGACTGCTCCCACACCATATGGTGATGCATCACATGCAAGCTGCACGGGTAGCTTTGGGTCGAAGTGTGTCAGGACCTCCGATTTCAGCAATGCTTTCTTTGCTTGGGCGAAAGCTTCGTTGCACAGTTCAGTCCATTTCCATGTTTTGCCTTGACATAGCAACTGATGTAACGGCTTCAGCAATGTTGCTAAGTGTGGAATAAACTTCCCATAGTAGTTAAGTAGCCACAGAAATGAACGTAACTGGCTCACATTCTGGGGTGCTGGGGCCTCCACGATCACCTTGACCTTTGACGGCGCCTTATGCAGGCCAGTAGCGTCAATCACATGCCCCAGGTACTCAACTGAAGACTGAAAGAATTCACATTTGTCCTTACGAACTCTGAGTCCGTACTCTTTCAGTCGTTGTAGTGTCGCATCCAAGTTCAAAAGATGATCCTCATTTGTCCCAGTGACAAGGATGTCGTCCAGGTAGCACTGGACTTCTGGCAGTCCACTCAAAATCTGATGCATTGCCCTTTGGAATAGAGCAGGGGCCGACGTAATTCCAAACGGAAAGCGGCAGTACCTGTATAGCCCCTTGTGTGTCACAATTGTCAGCAGCTCCTTTGATTTGTCATTGACATGCATTTGTAGATAAGCCTGGCATAAGTCTATTTTGCTGAACTTTTGCCCTCCGCCCAGGCCCGTAAAAAGATCATCAAGGAGGGGAAGAGGGCACTGTTCCGCAGACAGCACCGGGTTAATAGTCACTTTAAAATCCCTGCAGATTCGAACAGATCCATCCTTTTTCAGGACAGGGACAATGGGTGTGGCCCATTTGCTCACGCTCACAGGCTCCAGGACTCCATTCTCGACTAAGGCCTCCAAGTTAGCCTCAACGTTTGGCCTAATTGCATAGGGTACAGGTCGGGCTTTGTGAAACTTCGGCTTGCTGTCAGGTTTAATGTCCAGTCTCACGCTGATCTTTTTCATGCTCCCAGGTTCCCCATTGAAGAGTTCTGCATGTTTGTTTAACACTGCAGTCAGACCTGGCTCCCCTTTTGATATCATGCGGACTGCAGGCCAGTCCAGCGTGATTTTCTCTAGCCATGCACGTCCCAGTAGCGATGGGCAATTTCCCTTTACCACATATAGTGGCAGTTTCGCAGTCTGTCCATTAAATTTAACTGTCACCTCAATGGCGCCTCTCATGGCCACAGGTTCGCCGGTATACGTCTTCAGCACAATGTTTGTTGGCTGAAGGGTAAGATGCTTTAGCATTTTGTTGTAGACAGTGTCTGAAACAAGGGACACAGCCGCGCCTGTGTCCACCTCCATCTGCACTGATTGTCCCTCCACCAGTGGTGATACCCAGTAGCCATTTGAACCACCTGCAACCGTCAGTATGTGCACCTCTTCCTCCTCAGAGGTGTCGCTGCCCTCTGTTTTGCTTGTTCCATCATACTGCACTGAATGAACACTCCTTTTCCTCTCTTATCCAAATACAGACATTTTGCTTTCATGCTTCCCAGCTCTGTCTGTTCTTTTTTTACCTCTACAGGCACGTTCGATGTGACCCTTTTTGCCACAATTTCGGCATTCCAGCTCTGTACACCAGCAGTCATTAGCGTGATGGCCCGTTTTCCCACAACGGTAACATGCGCCATTCCGCGCACCTTTAGGCTCAGACGACACCTTGTGAACTCTCCCTGTTGAACTCAACTGGTGAGCCTCCTTTTCCACCATCTCCATGGAGACACTAACTTCAATGGCCTTTTCAAGAGTAAGGTTGTCCTCAGTAAGAAGGTGCTTCTGTGTGGCTGCATTTTGCAGACCACACACGAGTCTGTCTCTAATGGTGTCCTTCAGCACCTCCTTGAACTCGCAGTGTTCTGACAACCTTTTTAAAGCAGCAATAAACATCGTCACTGATTCCCCCTCCTCTTGATTCCATTTGTGAAATCTAAATCTCTCAGCAATAACCAGAGGTTTTGGTGAAAAATGTGCTCCAAGAATTTCCACTGGTTGCTTATATGTTTTAGTTCCTGGCTTATCTGGCTGCACGAGGCTGAGAAGTAAATTGAATGTCTTCGGCCCCATTACACTCAAAAAGGTAGGCACGACCTTTTCGTTTGCCACCGCATTCGCCAATACAAAATAGTCAAACCGTTCCGTATATGCGCTCCATTGCTCCACATTTTCATAAAAATCACCAATGTTTCCTAATATAGTAGCCATCTCACGTTTCAAATTAAAATTTCTGTTTATTCACTGCCGTAACATTAATGTGATGCTGCAATCTGTGTTCTGAGTGTTTTGTAGTCGAAAACAAGAAAGGTCCCACAAGTCCCGGCGTCTGTATCACTCTTCTGTTCGTCTGAACTACTCTCCGTCACCTTATGTACCTTCTTGTACTTCTCCTGTGGAGATTTCTTGCTGCTGGTTTTCTTTCCCGACCTGCAGTCTCTTGCTATGTGTCCTACTTTTCCACACTGTCTGCACACTTTGTCCTTGAACCAGCAATCATTATGGTCGTGTGTTGTTCTGCCGCAGCAATAGCACTTCACTGTTCCGTATGACATTTCATTTGTGCCATATTCTTGCGGTCTCCGTTGTATCTCTGCAGCGCCCCGTGCTACTGCTTCGTGTGATACTGCAATGCTGAAAGCCTTGTCTAGCGTAAGTTCCTTTTCTGATAGAAGCCGTTTCTGGGTTCCTTCACTTTGAAGCCCACACACAAACTTGTCCCTTAAAGTATCTGCTAGTCCCGTTCCAAACTGGCAGTGTTTCGATAGCTTGCGCAGTTCCGTTAAATACTCAGCATTACTTTCATCTTTATGCTGGTTCCTTTTGTGAAACTTAAATCTTTCTGCTATCAGCAACGGTGTGGGGTTTAAGTGGTCCTGTAGGATTGACACTATGTTTTCAAAATCCTTTTCAACTGGCTTCTCTGGGGTTACTGGGTTTCGTAGTAAGCCATATGTTTTTGCACCCATTGAATTCAACAATACCAGCGCTTTCTTGTCATCTGGCACTTCATTCGCCTTGCAGTATACTTCTATGCGTTCGACATATGTCGTCCAATCTTCGACTTCATTGTCGAACGCTGTGATACTGCCACTCTTCGGCATTTTTGGGTGTGGTTGGACTGGCTTAAAATGGCGTTTCCCGCACTTTCCTTTCTTCCCCGCTGCAGCTTAAAATGGCGTCTCCCGCGCTGCTGCCAATGCCGCTCTCGGCGGTCCTCGTGGCAAATGGCGACGCCCTGTGGGTTTCGTGCGCTGCTCCTGCGCTGCTGCCAATGCCGCTCTCTGCGGTCCTTGTGGCAATGGCAGCGCCTCGCGTTTTCCTGCACGCCTCTCTCCCCCGTTGACGCTGCTTGGCCCTTGACCACCGGCTGCGCTCTGCTCTCTCTCGTCTCTCTCCTCCGTTGACGCCGCTCGGTCCTGAACACCGGCTGCACCCTGTGCACTCTGCCCTCTCTCTCTCCCCCGTCGACGCTGCTCGGCCTTTTTCTGTGCCGCTCGGTCGGGCTCTAGCCAGTACCTGTTGCCAGCCCGTTTCGCTGGACCACCGTGACTGGAAAGCCAAGCCTGGCTCTCGACAGCCTCCCCTGCGATGCTCAAATCTCCGCTGGATGACTGGGCGGTTGCCCGTGGTCGACGCCCGTGCTTCTGGACTCGACCTCCTTCCACTGTTCTCCAGGAGCGAATCCCTGGGAGGTGATGCAGAGTTGCAGGTAGGTTCGAATCTGCTCGTCGCCACTGTTACGTCCGTGTAATAATAAGAAAAGGACTGCAGAGAACGGTACAACAGGTGTTTACTCAACGTGGTTCAAACTGCAACTGACTGCACAGATCACTACTCAGGTTTTATATACAGGTGTGGTCACTGCCGGTACTACAGGATACAGGAGCTGTAAAAAGTAGTTCTCCCCCTTAAAGGTACATACATTACACCAGGGGCCCAGAAACATTTATCCAGACCAGAAACATTTACCCAGGGGGCCCAGAAACATTTACCCAGGGGCCCAGAAACATTTACCCAGACCCAGAAACATTTACCCAGACCCAGAAACATTTACCCAGACCAAGAAACATTTAACCAGGGGGCCCAGAAACATTTACCCAGACCCAGAAACATTCACCCAGACCCCAAAACATTTACCCAGACCCAGAAACATTTACCCAATGGCCCAGAAACATTTACGCAGACCCAGAAACATTTACCCAGATGCAGAAACATTTACCCAGACCCAGAAACATTTACCCAGACCCAGAAACATTTACCCAGACCCAGAAACATTTACCCAGGGGCCCAGAAACCTTTACCCAGGGGCCCAGAAACCTTTACCCAGACCCAGAAACATTTACCCAGGGGCCCAGAAACATTTACCCAGACCCAGAAACATTTCCCCAAACCCAGAATCATTTACCCATATTAGATCCATGGTTCAGTGGATAAATAATTACACGGATGCTGTACATAAACAAATAACAGGTCTTTACTGGAGGAGGGTAATTTCTAGACTGGGGTACAGAGGCATGTGCACAGCTTATGTGGTTACTGCCGGTACTACAGTATACAGGAGCTGTAAAAAGTAGTTCTGACTTAAAGCACATACACTACAATTCCTCCCTTTTTCGATTAATAATACCCCCTTAATATTCAAATAACAATTACATTTTTACATGTACATTCAATAACAAAAGTCCATTTATAGATTCAGTCTTTGGGGCGGCTTCCTGACCCTTTCGGGATAGTGCCTTTCCGGAGGTTCTTGTTCTTGGTGCAGAGGCGATTCTGACCCCTTTTCATCGGGTAGTTCATCGGGTTCCACTGCTACTGGGTCTGAAGTAGATGCTACCCTTAAGGTACCTGCCAGTCCTGCTCCAAACTGGCAGTGTTTCGATAGTTTGCGCAGTTCTGTTAAATAATCAGCATTGCTTTCATCCTTATGCTGGTTCCGTTTGTGAAACTTGAATCTTTCTGCTATCAGCAGCGGTGTGGGGTTTAAATGTTCCTGTAGTATCGTTACTATGTCTTCAAAACTCTTTTCCATTGGCTTCGTTGGGGTTGCTAGATTTCGTAATAAACCATACGTCTTTGCACCCATTAAATTTAACAATACCGACGCTTTCTTGTCATCTGACACCTCATTTGCCTTGCAGTACACCTCCATTCATTCGACATATGTAGTCCAATCTTCGACTTCATTGTCAAATGCGGTGATACTGCCACTCTTCGGCATTTTGGGTGTGGATTAAAATGGCGTCTCCCAATGGCTTAAAATGGCATCTCCCGCGCTTTCCTTCCTCCCCCGCTGCTGCCAACGCTGCTCTCGGCGGTCCTCGTTGCAATGGCGGCACCCTGTAGGTTTCGCGCGCTTCTCCTGCGCTGCTGCCAACGCCGCTCTCGCCGTTCCTCGTGGCAATGGCGGCGCCTCGCGTGTTTCTGCGTGTCTCTCTCTCCCTCTTTTAGCCGCTGCTCGGTCCCTGAACACCGGCTGCACCCTGTGCGCTCTGCCCTCTCTCTCTCTCCCCCGTCGACACTGCCCGGCCCTTTGCTGTGCCGCTCGGTCGGGCTCTAGCCCGCCGCTGTCCGGGAAGGGTCTGCGCACAACCTGTTGCCAGCCCGTTTCGCTGGACCACCTCGACTGGAAAGCCAAGCCTGGCTCTCGACAGCCTCCCCCACAATTCTTGAGTCTCTGCTGGATGACTGGGTGGTTGCCCGTGGTCGACGCCTGAGTCTCTGGCCTTGACCTCCAATCCACTGATCTCCAGGAACGAATCCCCGGGAGGTGATGCAGAGTTGCAGGTAGGTTCGAACTTGCCTCGTCGCCAATGTTGTGTCTGTGTATAATAAGACACCAGACTGCAGGAGAACGGTACAACAGGTGTTTACTCAACGTGGCTCGCTTTGGAACTGATCTGTACAGATTACTACTCAGTGTTATATACAGGTGTGGTCACTACCGGTACTGCAGTATACATGAGCTGTAAAAGATAGTTCCCCCCTTAAAGGTATATACATTACACCCGGGAGGTGATGCAGAGTTGCAGGTATTTTCGAACTTGCCTTGTCGCCAATGTTGTGTCTGTGTATAATAAGACACAGACTGCAGGAGAACGGTATAACAGGTGTTTACTCAACGTGGCTCACACGGGAACTGAACTGTACAGATTACTACTCAGTGCTATATACAGGTATGGTCACTGCCGGTACTGCAGTATACATGAGCTGTAAAAGATGGTTCCCCCCCTTAAAGGTATATATATTACACCCAGGGGCTCAGAAACATTTACACAGGGGCCCAGAAACATTTACCCAGGGGGCCCAGAAACATTTACCCAATCCCGGAAACATTTACCCAGACCCAGAAACATTTACCCAGACCCAAAAACATTTACCCAGACCCAGAAACACTTCCCCAGGGCCCAGAAACATTTACCCAGACCCACAATCATTTACCCAGACCCAGAAACATTTACCCAGACCCAAAAACATTTACCCAGACCCAGAAACACTTCCCCAGGGCCCAGAAACATTTACCCAGACCCACAATCATTTACCCAGACCCAGAAATATTTACCCAGGGGACCAGAAAGATTTACCCAGACCCAGAAATATTTACACAATCCCGGAAACATTTACCCAGGGGGCCCAGATACATTTACCCATGGGCCCCAGAAACATTTACCCAGACCCAGAAACATTTATCCAGGGGGCCCAGGTATTCACAGCTCCCGGTGTGGGACAGCTGGTATTCACTGCTCCCGGTGTGGGACAGCTGGTATTCACTGCTCCCGGTGTGGGGCAGCTGGTATTCACTGCTCCCGGTGTGGGACAGCTGGTATTCACTGCTCCCGGTGTGGGACAGCTGGTATTCACTGCTCCCGGTGTGGGACAGCTGGTATTCACAGCTCCCGGTGTGGGACAGCTGGTATTCACTGCTCCCGGTGTGGGACAGCTGGTATTCACTGCTCCCGGTGTGGGACAGCTGGTATTCACTGCTCCCGGTGTGGGGCAGCCAGTATTCACTACTCTGCTGTGACACAGCCAGTATTCACTGCTCCCAGTGTGGGTCAGTTGGTATTCACAGCTCCCAGTGTGGGACTGCCGGTATTCACTGCTCCCGGTGTGGGACAGCCAGTATTCACTGCTCCCGGTGTGGGAGAGCCGGTATTCACTGCTCCCGGTGTGGGAAAGCCAGTATTCACTGCTCCCGGTGTGGGAGAGCCGGTATTCACTGCTCCCGGTGTGGGAAAGCCAGTATTCACTGCTCCCGGTGTGGGACAGTCGGTATTCACTGCTCCCGGTGTGGGACAGTCAGTATTCACTGCTCCCGGTGTGACACAGCCGGTATCCACTGCTCCCGGTATGACACAGCTGGTATTCACTGCTCCCGGTGTGGGACAGCCGGTATTCACTGCTCCCGGTGTGGGACAGCTGGTATTCACTGCTCCCGGTGTGACACAGCCGTTATTCAGTGCTCCCGGTGTGACACAGCCGGTATTCACTGCTCCTGGTGTGACACAGCCGGTATTCACTGCTCCCGGTGTGACACAGCCGGTATTCACTGCTCCCAGTGTGGGACAGCCGGTACTCACTGCCCCCGGTGTAGGACAGCTGGCATTTACTGCTCCCGGTGTGGGACAGCCGGTATTCACTGCTCCCGGTGTGACACAGCCAGTACTCACTGCTCCCAGTGTGGGACAACAGGTATTCACTGCTCCCGGTGTGACACAGCCGGTACTCACTGCTCCCAGTGTGGGACAACAGGTATTCACTGCTCCCGGTGTGTCCCAGCCGGTATTTTCTGATCCCGGTGTGAGACAGCTGGCATTCACTGCTCCCAGTGCGACTCAGTCAGTATTCACAGCTCCCGGTGTGGGACAGCCGGTACTCACTGCTCCCGGTGTGGGACAGCCGGTATTCACTGCTCCCGTTGTGGGACAGCCGGTATTCACTGCTCCCGTTGTGGGAGAGCTGGTATTCACTGCTCCCGGTGTGGGACAGCTGGCACTCACTGCTCCCGGTGTGGGACAGCCGGTATTCACTGCTCCCGGTGTGGGAGAGCCGGTCTTCACTGCTCCCGTTGTGGGAGAGCTGGTATTCACTGCTCCCGGTGTGGGACAGTCGGTATTCACTGCTCCCGTTGTGGGAGAGCTGGTATTCACTGCTCCCGGTGTGGGACAGCTGGCACTCACTGCTCCCGGTGTGGGACAGCCGGTATTCACTGCTCCCGGTGTGGGAGAGCCGGTCTTCACTGCTCCCGTTGTGGGAGAGCTGGTATTCACTGCTCCCGGTGTGGGACAGTCGGTATTCACTGCTCCCGTTGTGGGAGAGCTGGTATTCACTGCTCCCGGTGTGGGACAGCCGGTACTCACTGCTCCCAGTGTGGGACAGCCGGTATTCACTGCTCCCGGTGTGACACAGCCGGTATTCACTGCTCCTGGTGTGGGACAGTATGTATTCACTGCTCCTGGTGTGGGACAGTATGTATTCACAGCTCCCGGTGTGGGACAGCCAGTATTCACTGCTCCCGGTGTGGGACAGCCGGTATTTACTGCTCCCGGTGTGACACAGCTGGTATTCACTGCTCCCGGTGTAGGATCGTCGGTAATCACAGCTCCCAGTGTGGGACTGCTGGTATTCACTGCCTCCGGTGTGGGACAGCCGGTATTTACTGCTCCCGGTGTGACACAGCTGGTATTCTCTGCTCCCGGTTTGGGACAGCCGGTACTCACAGCTCCCGGTGTGGGACAGCCGGTACTCACAGCTCCCGGTGTGGGACAGCCGGTATTCACTGCTCCCGGTGTGACACAGCTGGTATTCACTGCTCCCGGTGTGGGATCGTCGGTAATCACAGCTCCCGGTGTGGGACTGCCGATATTCACTGCTCCCGGTGTGGAACAGCCGGTATTCTCTGCTCCCGGTGTGGGAGAGTTGGTTTTCTCTGCTCCCGGTGTGGGAGAGTCAGTATTCACAGCTCCTGGTGTGGGACAGCCGGTATTCAATGCTCCCGGCGTGGGACAGCTGGTATTCACTGCTCCCGGTGTGACACAGCCAGTATTCACTGCTCCCGGTGTGGGTCAGTCGGTATTCACTGCTCCCGGTGTGACAAAGCTGGTATTCACTGCTCCTGGTGTGGGACAGCTGGTATTCAGTGCTCCCGGTGTGTGACAGCCGGCATTCACTGCTCCCAGTGTGGGACAGCTGGTATTCACTGCTCCCGGTGTGGGACAGCCGGTATTCACTGCTCCCGGTGTGTGACAGCCGGCATTCACTGCTCCCAGTGTGGGACAGCTGGTATTCACTGCTCCCGGTGTGACACAGCCGGTATTCACTGCTCCCAGTGTGGGACGGCCGGTATTCACTGCTCCTTGTGTGGGACAGCTGGTATTCACTGCTCCCGGTGTGGGACAGTCGGTATTCACTGCTCCCGGTGTGGGACGGCCGTTACTCACTGCTCCTTGTGTGGAACAGCTGGCATTCACTGCTCCCAGTGTGGGACGGCCGGTATTCACTGCTCCCGGTGTGACAAAGCTGGTATTCACTGCTCCTGGTGTGGGACAGCTGGTATTCAGTGCTCCCGGTGTGACAAAGACGGTATTCACTGCTCCCGGTGTGACACAGCTGGTATTCACTGCTCCCGATGTGACACAGCCGGTATTTACTGCTCCCGGTGTGGGACAGCCGGTATTCACTGCTCCCGGTGTGTGACAGCCGGCATTCACTGCTCCCAGTGTGGGACAGCTGGTATTCACTGCTCCCAGTGTGGGACGGCCGGTATTCACTGCTCCCAGTGTGGGACGGCCGGTATTCACTGCTCCCGGTGTGACACAGCCGTTACTCACTGCTCCTTGTGTGGGACAGCTGGTATTCACTGCTCCCGGTGTGGGACAGTCGGTATTCACTGCTCCCGGTGTGGGACGGCCGTTACTCACTGCTCCTTGTGTGGAACAGCTGGCATTCACTGCTCCCAGTGTGGGACGGCCGGTATTCACTGCTCCCGGTGTGACACAGCCGTTACTCACTGCTCCTTGTGTGGGACAGCTGGTATTCACTGCTCCCGGTGTGGGACAGTCGGTATTCACTGCTCCCGGTGTGGGATAGCCGGTATTCACAGCTCCCAGTGTGACACAGCCGGTATTCACTGCATGCAAGCTTTCTCAAACATCTGCTTGGCATCTGCCAAATCAAGTTGGGATGTGACAACTTAACACAACACGAGGATGCCTGTACATCGCTCACTCTTAGGCTGTGTCTGGCTTTGTTGCTAGGGTTCAGTGAGACAATATGATGGGATCAACATAACCTGCTTACAGTCCTGCTGTTGAGATTTTGTTTTATTTAATGCAACTAAATTCTGTACTTTATCATCGACATGAACCCAACTACATACCCAGCACGTTCTCCTCCATGAGCTGTGTCCTTTTCATTTCACCCATATTGTTGGATCCGTGGTTCAGTGGGCATGCTATTATTAAATAATCACACGGATGCTGTACATTAACAAATAACAGGTCTTTACTGGAGGAGGGTAGTCTCTAGACTGGGGGTACAGAGGCATGCGCAAAGCTTATATACCGGTGTGGTCACTGCTGGTACTACAGTATACAGGAGCTGTAGAAGTAGTTCTGACTTAAAGATGAGTAATACCCCTAATATTCAAATAACAATTAACATTTCAACATGTACATTAAACAACAAAAGTCCATTTATAGATTCAGTCTTTGGGGCGGCTTCCTGACCCTTTCGGGATAGCGCCTTTCCGGAGGTTCTTGTTCTTGGTGCAGAGGCGATTCTGACCCCTTTTCATCGGGTTCCACTGCTACTGGGTCTGAAGTAGATGCGACCGGTATGTCGGGTTCATCCCCAGGTACTCGAGACATGGGGTTGACGCCTTCCTGTGACGCTAAAATCTGATCGACGTGGCGTCTCACAATGTTCTCCCCGACATCCACTGTGTACATTAATGGCCCCTGCCTTGTACATATCGTTCCGGGTTGCCATTTCTCTGTTCGATAGTCACGGGCGAAGACTGGTTGCCCTACATTGAAGCTCCTTGTCGGCTTCTCATTGATGTGCTGGAATTGTTTGTCCTCAACATTTCTTCGCACATTTGGTCTGAGCAAGTCCAGACGAGATCTCAACCTTCGGTTAAAGAACATCATGGCCGGGGTCTGGTTGGTAACTGCATGCGTCGCGTTTCGGTAGGCTAATAAGAAATTGTCCATCTTATGCTGCAGTGGAATTTCATCGTCGCACATGGCCTTTATCGCCTTCTTAAAGGTTTGTACGAACCTCTCAGCCAATCCATTTGTGGCTGGATGATACGGGGCGGATGTGTAATGCCTTACCCCATTCCTTTTCATGAATTTTTGGAACTCGTCGGACACAAACTGTGGTCCATTAACAGAGCAAATCTGCTCTGGCAACCCGTTTCTGGCAAATATGGTCCGTAGGACTGCAATCATTTTCTCTGTAGTGGTTGAAAACATTTTTATCACCTCAGGCCACTTTGAATGAGCATCCACTGCTATTAAGAATATTGAGTCCATGAATGGACCAGCGAAATCAATATGCACCCGTTGCCATGGAGAGGAGGGCCACTCCCATGGGTGTAGAGGGGCATGTGGTGGTGCATTTTGGACCTCCTGGCATCCTAAGCAGCTCTTAGTTAGGTCTTCGATTTGCTGATCGATTCCTGGCCACCACACATAAGCCCTAGCAAGGCTTTTCATTTTCACTCCCTCCAGATGACCTTCATGTAGTTCATTTAGCACTCTCTCCCTTAACTTGGGTGGAATCACCACTCTGGATCCACACATTACTGTCCCCTGGCATACTGACAGCTGTTCTCTTCTGGATGAGAATGCTGGCAACAGTGAGTCGCCATGTGTTGGCCATCCCCTCACCGTCAATTCATATACCCGTGACAGCGTCGGATCATTGCGGGTCTCCTTCTCTATATCCGCATTTGTTACTGGCAATCGTTCAATTATTGACGAATAAAATATCTCGAAAGGGTCCACTGCTGATGCTTCCTCCACAGGAGGCAGTGGCAGGCGCGATAGCCCATCAGCGTTCCCATGCTGTTTCGTGCCTTTATATTCTATTTCATATTGATTCGCCCCTAGAAACAGGGACCATCTTTATAACCGCTGTGCAGTCATCACTGGAACGCCCTTCTTAGGATTAAAGATGGAGACAAGTGGTTGGTGGTCAGTCAGCAAGGTGAACTTCTGCCCATGCAGATAGTGGTTGAATTTTTTTACTCCCCATACTAGGCTGAGGGCCTCCCTGTCAATCTGGGCATAGTTGCGCTCGGCTGAGGTTAGTGACTGAGACGCAAAGGCTACTGGCCTCTCCAACCCGTCTGGGAATTTGTGCGACAGCACCACTCCAATACCGTAGGGTGATGCATCACATGCCAAATGAATTGGTAGTGCTGGGTTGAAATGGGCCAACACCTCTTTTGATGTGATCAATTCTTTACACTTCTGGAAAGCTCACCCACATTCGTCATCCCACTTCCGTGGTACCCCTGTTTGCAGTAGGGTGTTCAGCGGGTGTAATACCGTAGACAAATTTGGTAAGAACTTGTGGTAGTAGTTTACCAGCCCGAGGAACGACCTCAGTTGTGACACATTTTCCGGTGCTGGAGCCTTGACGACTGCCTCAATCTTGTCAGGGGACTTATGTAACCCCTCTTCATCGATGACGTGGCCATAATACGAGACCTGTTTCTGGAAAAACTCGCACTTGTGGCGATTAGCTCGTAGCCCATACTCCTTTAATCTGGTGAGCACCTTCTCCAAGTTGGCGAGGTGATCACCGTCATTTTCGCCCGTGACCAAGATGTCGTCCAAATAACACTGGGTCCCTGGAATCCCTTGCAGGACTTGATCCATCGCCCTTTGCCAAATAGCCGGAGCCGAGGCTACTCCAAACACCAGCCGGTTGTATTGATAGAGACCTTTATGAGTGTTGATCGTAAGGTAATGTATCGAAGCTTCTTCTACCTCCATTTGCAAGTACGCCTGGGCTAGATCAATTTTGGTGAAGCGTTTACCACCAGATAGCGAGGTGAAAATATCCTCAATTCGTGGAAGCGGATATTGCACCGTGTGAAGGACTGGGTTCACTGTCACCTTAAAATCCCCACAAATGCGGACCTTCTTTGGTTCCCCAGGCGTATTACTCAACGACCTCTTCATTACAGGAACGATGGGTGTAGCCCACTCGCTCCAGTCCACTTTGGACAGTACTCCTGAACGTTCCAACCCTTCCAGCTCTGCTTCAACAGCTGGTCTGATCGCATAAGGCACTGGTCTGGCCTTCAGAAACTTTGGGCTTGCATTTTCCTCTATTTTAATCGTTGCTGTTATTCCTTTTAGTGTTCCTAGTCCCTCCTGGAACACTTCTTTTGCGTCAGTTAGCATTTTTGACAGTCGTCCAGGTATGACGTCGTCATCCTTTTTGGCCTCAAGCTTCAGTGCCTGTATGGAATGCCAATCTAATTGTATCTTCCGGATCCATTCACGTCCTAGCAGTGGTGGTCCTCCATTTGGCAATACATATATATCCATTTTAGGTATTTCCTGGCCTTTATATGTCACTTTCACCCTTATTTTTCCTTTGGGGTAGACTTTTTGCCCCGTATACGTCTTCAAGACAATCTCTGTAGCTTTCAAGGGTATGTGTGAAAATAGCCGCTTGTAGTCTCTTTGATTTATGACTCTTAGAGCTGACCCTGTGTCCAATTCCATTTCCACTTGGACTCCGTCTATCTTGAGTGTAACCCAGATAGTCTGGTGATCCTCCATTTCGGTTACCTTATGTAGTTTCAGACAACCCAGCTCCTTGCTTCCGGAGTCTGTGTCACTTTTCCGTTCGTCTGAACCACTGTCCATCACCTGGTGTACCTTTTTGTACTTCTCCTGTGGAGATTTCTTACTGTTGGTTTTCTTCCCAGACCTGCAGACTCTTGCTATGTGTCCTGCTTTCCCACACTGTCTGCACACTTGGTCCTTGAACCAACAATCTTTCTGGCCATGTGTTGTTCTGCTGCAGCGATGGCACTTCCCTGTTCCATAGGACATTTCATTGGTGCTGTATTCTTGCGGTCTCCATTGTATCTCTGCAGCGCCCCTTGCGGCTGCTTCGTGTGATACTGCCATACTGAAAGCTTTGTCCAGCGTAAGGTCCTTTTCTGATAGAAGCCGTTTCTGGGTTCCTTCACTTTGTAGCCCACACACAAACTTGTCCCTTAACGTGTCTGCTAGTCCCGCTCCAAACTGGCAGTGTTTCAATAGCTTGCGCAGTTCCGTTAGGTACTCAGCATTGCTTTCGTCTTTGTGTTGGTTCCTTTTATGGAACTTAAATCGTTCTGCTATCAGCAGCGGTGTGGGGTTTAAGTTGTCCCGTAGGATTTCTACTATGCTTTCAAAATTCTTGTTTACCGGCTTCTCTGGGGTTATTAGATTTCACAGTAACCCATAAGTTTTTGCACCCATGGAATTTAACAGAACCAGTGCTTTATTAGCATCTGGCACTTCATTCGCCCTGCAGTACACCTCAATACGTTCCACATATGTCGCCCAATCTTCGACTTCATTGTCGAACGTAGAGATACTGCCACTCTTCGGCATCCTTGGGTGTGAGTTAACTGTCACAAATGGCGCCTCCCGCACTTCCCCTTCTTCTCCGCTGGCACAAAATGGCGTCTCCCGCGCTTTCCTTCCTTCCCGCGCTCGCCCTTCTTCTCCGTTGCGGCTTCTAAAAATGGCGCCTCCCACGCTCTTCCTTCTTCTCCCTTACCCCGTCGACGCTGCTCGGCTTTCTCTCCGCCGTCGGTCGGCTCCAGCCGCCGCTGCTCGGGAAGGGCCTGCGCTGGACCTGTCGTCGGTCTCTTACTGCTCGTTGTGGCTGGGGAACCAAGCCTGGCTCTCCACAGCCTCCCCTGCGAAGTTGGATCTCTGCCTGACTGCTGGGCGGTTGCTCGTGTTCGATGCCCGTGTTCCTGGCCTCGACTATTTTTTTTTATGTTGCAGGTAGATTCGAATCGACACTCGTCGCCACTGTTGGATCCGTGGTTCAGTGGATATGCTATTATTAAATAATCACACGGATGCTGTACATTAACAAATAACAGGTCTTTACTGGAGTCATAGAGTTATACAGCACAGAAAGAGACCCTTTGGCCCATCGTGTCTGCGCCGTCCATCAAGCCCTGTCCAATCTAATCCCATTTTCCAGCATTTGGTCCATAGCCTTGTATGCAATGGCATTTCAAGTGCTCATCCAAATGCTTCTTGAATGTTGTGAGGGTTCCTGCCTCTACCACCCTCTCAGGCAGTGAGTTCCAGACTCCAACCACCCTCTGGGTGAAAAAGTTCCTCCTCAAATCCCCTCTAAACCTCCTGCCCCTTACCTTGAATCTATGCCCCCTTGTTATTGACCCCCCTACTAAGGGGAAAAGTTCCTCTTTATCTACCCTATCTATGCCCCTCATCATTTTGTACACCTCAATCAGGTCCCCCCTCAGCCTTCTTTGCTCCAAGGAAAACAGCCCCAGGCTGTTTAGTCTTTCTTCATAGCTGAGGCACTCCATCCCAGGTAACATCCTGGTGAATCTTCTCTGCACCCTCTCCAAAGCAATCACATCCTTCCTATAGTGAGGCGACCAGAACTGCACACAGTACTCCAGCTGTGGCCTTACCAGCGTTTTGTACAGCTCCATCATAACCTCCCTGCTCTTATATTCTGTGCCTCGGCTAATGAAGGCAAGTATCCCATATGCCTTTTTAACCACCTTATCTACCTGTTCCGCTGCCTTCAGGGATCTATGTACATGTACACCAAGGTCCCTCTGACCCTCTGTACTTCCTAGGGTCCTACCACTCATTGTGTATTCCCTTGCCTTATTTGTCCATCCAAAATGCATCACCTCGCACTTTTCAGGGTTAAATTCCATTTGCCACTTTTCCGCCCATCTGACCAACCCGTTTATATCGTCCTGTAGCCTGAGGCTTTCCTCCTCGCAATTTACCACCCCACCAATTTTCGTGTCATCTGCGGACTTACTGATCATACCTTTTACATTCTCATCCAAATCATTTATGTAGATCACAAACAGCAAGGGACCCAGCACCGATCCCTGAGGTACCCCACTGGACACAGGCTTCCAGTCACAAAAGCAACCTTCGACCATCACCCTCTGCCTCCTGCCACTCAGCCAGTTTAGGATCCAACGTGCCAAGGCACCCTGGATCCCATGGGCTCTTACCTTCTTGACGCAAAGCTTATATACCGGTGTGGTCACTGCCGGTACTACAGTATACAGGAGCTGTAAAAGTAGTTCTGACTTAAAGGCACATACACTACACATATGTCTTTTATTCAAAAAGTAAATCAAAAGGTTTTCACAATTTTACCCAGTCATGGGCTTCTCTGAGGCTCATCATCATTTCTATTACTAATTAGGTCTGTTCGACTCTTGTCTCACAGTTCATTTTCAAACTCTTCAAAGCAAAACAATGTGACTGGGTTTACAATAAACTCCTTGGGGGAGAAATTCGGCATCGCCCCGTTTGGGGTGCTAGTATTGGCGGTGCGCAAAGTTTAGTGCCAGGCGCAATTTATCGCCACCTCGAGCGATATTGGGTAGCTGCAACCCTGAAGGTGATTGCGGCGCTAAATCGGGCACTGCACGATAGTCTTAAGGCGCTAGCCCGGCGGCGCAACGCAATTTCTCCGCGGGCGGGCGCAACGCAGGTGCTGTCAATTATCGATTTCAGCCAGACACGCTGGCGCCGGCCAGCTCTTAAAGGGGCGGATCGATTATCATCTCCAGCCGCACCCTGCACCTCGTAGGCCTCAAACTCGGCGGTAACCTACCTGTGGCGTCGACAACTGCATCAATATGGAGAGGGCCAGGGAGAGAGCGTAGCGCTTCAGCGAGGGGGCATTGGATGCTCTGGTTGGCGTGGTGGAGTGCAGGCGATCTGTGCTCTACCCAGAGAATGTCAGCAGGCCTCCCCCAGCCTTGCTGCAGCCACTGGGGTCCCATTACAGAGGAGCTGCAGGGCGGGAAGGGGGCAATTCCGCAAGGGATCACCATCGAGGGGCAAAAAGTAGAAGGTGCTGCTAAATTATGTTATTTCTTTCATTCAAGGCCGAGGATGCTGGCCTGAACATTGGTTATGTTTTGGACATTGTCTCCAGGGTGTGAGAGACAGTTATGTGGCAGTCTGTTTGTTTTGCTATTTGTTTCCATTGCTTTGTCATGCAGGAAGGATACACATTTTGTTAAATAAAGAAATTTATTTATTCACAATGTCCATGTCTGTTCTTTGCACTAATTTTTGCCTTGACCGGCTTAGGGGTAGCAGAACGGTTCCATTCATGTTCTTGGAATGGCAGAAAGCATTCCCTCACAGGGGCCTAGAAGCGACTTGCCATAAGCCTCTGATGGACAGCCCTTGCAGTTTGTGCCTCCCTCCCGTCTTGGTGCTCCTCCTCCTCCTCCTCCTCCTCTGCTGGTGCTTCAATGTCTGGTGGCATTGGCTGGGTCCTGAGGATTGCCAGGTTATGCAGCATGCAACACACAACCACGAAGTGGGAGACTCGCTCAGGTGAGTACTGAAGGGCTCCTTCGGAATGGTCCAGACAGCGGAACCGTTGCTTCAGCACACCGATTGTGTGCTCAATGATGTTCCTGGTCGCTCTCATTGTAAAGTTCTTCAGTAGGGGTGCTGGGCGAACGGAGCGGGGTCATCAGCCAGGGGCACAGAGGATAGCCCTTGTCCACGAGAAGCCAGCCTCCTGGGTGAGCCGGGGCTTCGAAAAGGTCTGCCACAGAAGTCTGGCGCAGGATGAAGGCGTTGTGGCTGCTGCCTGGAAAGTGGGCATTGACAGCGAGTATCAGCTGTCGGCGGTCACAGACCAGCTGCACATTCAAAGAATGGAACCTCTTTCGGTTGCGGAAATCCTCCGCATTCTCTAGAGACGCCCGCAAAGCCACATGCATGCAGTCAATGGCGCCCTGCACCATGGGGAAGCCCGCTATCCTTGCGAAGCCCTCTGCGCACTCTCGCTGCTTGTCCGGGATCATTGGGAAGGAGATGTACTGCCGTCTCCTTTTAAAGAGGGCATTAGTCAATTGACGGATGCAGCAATGCACCGCGAACTGTGAGATGTTGGCAATGTCCCCAGCAGCGGCCTGAAAGGAGCCACTGGCATAGAAGTTTAGAGCCACAGTGATCTTCACAGCCACCGACAGAGATGTCCTGCACCTTAGTTGAGGTTGCAGATCTGGCTGAAGCAGGTGGCAGAGCTCAGTGACCACCTCCTTACTGAAGCGCAGCCTTCGGAAACACTGCTCCTCCGACATGTTGATATACGAAAAATGTTGGCGGAAAACCCTGGCAGCGTAAGGTCTCGTGTGCCGACATCTGTAAGCCCTCCTCCATCTGGCCATGCCTGCCACTCTATCCCTGCGTCTCTGTGCCCTGTCAATATGATTGAGAAGGACGACATTCCCATCCAATGCAGCCCCCATAGTAAGTGCGCACTGAAAGTTATGCCGGTTGAGAAGCTTAACAACTGCAAAGTAATGTTCAGAAGGTTAACGTTCCTCAGCCAGTGCTGGCTCACTGCAGAAATGGCTCTCCGTTTCTCTCTGTGCAACTCTCTCTCTCTCTCACAGAAGGTGTGGTCCAAAAATGGCTACCACTAACAATCCAGGAAGAGTCCCCTTTAAATAGCGCCCCCCAGCCCGACAGCGACTGGGAAACGTTCAAGGTAACCTGTCCTTGTTAGCGCCAGGCAGAACGGAGGGGGGCGCCACTGAATTTCCGGTCCGGGGCACCCCAAGGGCATTGCACAATGAAATGACGTCACGATCTGCGAGCGCCGGTGAGCGGGCGCAACGGTTTAGCGCCGGCGCTAAATGTCCGCTCAATTTGGGAAGAGGCGCAGGGTTCGCTGCGCCCGGGCACTAGTTGGTTAGCGCCCCACTTCTCGACCTCTTTAGGCGCTAATGGGTGGTGTAACCAACCAAATTTCCCCCCCCTTGTTTCCAGATTGAAAAGAAATCTTCAGCTCGGGTCCAGACCCTCTGTTTGTAGTAATTTCATGCGCTCTTGGATTGAAATCATGCAGTCTGTTGCCGAACTAAACCTGCGACTTTAAGTTGAACCCTGTGCTGGATTTGGCAGCTATTGGAGCAATAGAACACAATCTGGCCCTCCCAATGTTGGAACAGTCAGTCTGACCATGTGAACATACATAAAATGACAGGGAAGGATCTGCTGGTCTATCCAGTCTGTCGCGTCTTCACATGGTGTAAGTTCTGCACCCTAACTCTCCCCATGGAGTCACGTGATACCCTGGGACAGAGACATTCCTGTTAAGCTCGATCTGGACCTTCCCCACTTTGCTAGGAGCTGACACCTGGTCTGGAGTTTGAGCTGATGTACTTTGGGGTTTTTCTTCTTAAGTGGATCATTGGGCATGTCAACTTGTTAACTCTTTGCACTGAGCATAGTGAGAGATAAGCTCCCGTTTAATTGCTGTCTTTGTAGCACTTTTTTCAAGCAGTTAGTGGAAAAACGAAAGACTTGCTTTTATTTCCCACCTTTCCCACCTCAGGATGTCCCAAAGCGCTTTGTAGCCAATGAACTATTTTTTGAAGTGTAGTCACTGTTGTAATGTAGGAAACGTAGCTGCCAATTTGCACACAGCAAATTCCCACAAACAGCAATGTGATAAATGACCAGATAACCAGATAATGGCCTAGAAATTCAGTGGTTTGCACCAGCCGATAGCGCCTTAGGAGGAGGAGATGTGGGGTGCTAAGTGGCTAGCGCCCGGGCGCAGCGCGATCTGCGCCTCTCGTGAACTTCAGTTAAGATTTAGCGGCAGCGCAAAGCCTTTGCGCGCGCATATCCTGACGTCATTTCATGGTGCAACGCCCTTTGTGTGCCCCAAACCGGAAATTCAGTGGCGCCGGCCTATTGTGCGCCTGGCGCCCCTAGCGACTGGTAGAGGGGAACGGTTC
The DNA here is from genome assembly GCF_052327205.1 of Somniosus microcephalus. Taxonomy (NCBI): domain Eukaryota; kingdom Metazoa; phylum Chordata; class Chondrichthyes; order Squaliformes; family Somniosidae; genus Somniosus; species Somniosus microcephalus. The sequence goes on along the minus strand of NC_140989.1, from coordinate 213,140,329 downwards.
CCAGTTGCTGCGGGGCATGGGGGGCGCTAATTAAAGGGCACTCCTCCTGCAGTATAAATGGCAGCCATTTTGCACCACTCCTTCTTTGTGAGAGACGGATCTTTGGAGAGAGACAAAGGTAGAGAGGTTTCTGGTTTGGCTCAACACTCGCACAGGTACTTGTGGCTTCAGGCCACAGCTTTGCACTTGTCTTTAACTTCAGAGCCATAGCATTGATTGGAAACATATAATGGGGGCTGCAGTGGGTGGAAACGTTGGGCTTCTCCATTGCATTCAAAGGGCTCAAAGACGCCGTGAGAGAGTGCCAGTCATGGCCAGACGGAGAAGGGGCAACAGGCATCGGCAAAGGAGGCCTTACCCACCCAGGGTATACCGCCAGCAGTTCTCATATCTGAACATGTCTGAGGAGCAGTGTGTTCGGAGGCTATGATTCAGAAGGGCGGTGGTCACTGAGATCTGCCACCTGCTTTGTGGAGATCTGCAGCCACAGCTGAGGAGCAGGACGTCTCTGTCGGTGGCAGTGAAGGTGACGGTGTCTCTCAACTTCTATGCCACCGGCTCCTTCCAATCCGCTACTGGGGACATTTCCAACATCTTCCAGTTTGCGGTACATTGCTGCATCCGCCAGGTGACCAATGCCCTTTTCAGAAGGAGACGTCAGTTCATCTCCTTCTCCATGACCGTTGACAAGCAGCAACAGCGTGCAATGGGCTTTGCAGCATTAGCGGGCTTCCCCATGGTGCAAGGCGCCATTGACTGCACGCATGTGGCTTTGCGGGCACCTCTAGAGAATGCTGAGGATTACCGCAACCGGAAGGGCTACCATTCGCTCAACGTGCAGTTGGTGTGTGACCACAGGCAGCTCATCCTAGCTGTCAATGCCTGCTTTCCAGGCAGCAGCCACGATGCCTTCATCCTGCGCCAGACTTCTGTGGCAGACATGTTCGAGGCCCAGCCTCACCCACGAGGATGGCTTCTCGGGGACAAAGGCTATCCTTTGTGCACCTGGCTGATGACCCCGCTCCGTGCGCCCAGCACCCCTGCTGAAGAGGGATACAATGACAGCCATCAAGCAACCAGGAACAACATTGAGCAAACAATCGGCATCCTGAAGCAACGGTTCCGCTGTCTGGATCGTTCCGGAGGAGCCCTACAGTACTCGCCTGAGCGAGTCTCCCATTTCATTGCCTTGTGCTGCATGCTGCACAACCTGGCTATCCGCAGGACTCAGCCACTGCCACCAGACATTGGAGGACCACCAGAGGAGGAGGAGGAGGAGGAGGAGGAGGACCAGCACAGGAGGGAGGCAGAAAGTGCAAGGGCCGCCCGTCGGCGGCTTATTGCACGTCGGTTCTAGGCCCCCTCTCAGGGAATGGCTTGTGCCAATGGCAGAAGATGAATGTAGCCACTCCACAAGCCCTCAGCCGAGCAGGGCAACCAGGACTTCCAAAAGAAAGCATGGACAGTGCGATTTAAGAAAATTTATTACTATGATACCTCTGTGCCCTTCCCACATAACAAACTAATGGAGAGAAACCCCCCCCAAAAACACAAATAGACCAGTCTCGGCCTTTACAAGTAAAACAAATAGACCAGTCTCGGCCTTTCCAAAAACACAAATAGACCAGTCTCGGCCTTTCCAAAAACACAAATAGACCAGTCTCGGCCTTTACAAGTAAAACAAATAGACCAGTCTCGACCTTTCCAAAAACACAAATAGACCAGTCTCGGCCTTTCCAAAAACACAAATAGACCAGTCTCGGCCTTTACAAGTAACACAAAACATTTGGCCACACCTTCTACTTTTTCCCCTGCGAGGGTGATGCGTTTCGCATCCGTGACTGGCCCCTACCCGCCCTGCAGCTTCTCCTCAATGGGACCCCAGTGGCTGCAGCAAGGCTGGGGGAAGGCTGCTGAGAGTCAGATGGTGAGACAGCAGATGCCCTTGGGGGTCGGCCTGGACCAGCTCTGGGCCTGGAGGGGCCGGCTGCTGACTGCTCCAACTCTGCTTGGGCGGCAGCAGTCTGTCCAGTGGCTGGTGGCAGCTGCAATGGAGGAGTGACAGTTTTGGCTGCAGGAATGCTGCCAATCTGACAGATCACAGGTACTCCCTGGTCGGCTGATACATTGGCACTCGCACGGGCCAGCACTGCAGCATGCGCAGCAATCTGCTGAAGCACAGACTGCTGGGCTGCTGCGGCGCGGCGAGTGCCCTGGCGATGCCTGGCCGATCCAGCGAGGGTGGCAGCAGTTAGTGCCCGTGTGGCCCTGGTCTGTGTCTGCATGACACCAGCCAGTGAATGCACGGCACGACTGAGCACTTGGCTAGAAGCCGCCTGTGATGCAGCGAAGTCCTGCTGACTCCTAGCCTGTGCTGCCGCAAAGTCCTGCAGACTCCTGGCCTGTGCTGCACTGAATTGTTGCAGACTCCTGGCCTGTGCTGCCCCGAATTCCTGCACACTCCTTGACAGTGACTCTATGGAGTCAGGCATCCTTGCCACTGCAGCCATGAGCTCAGTGTGCCTGCGCTCAGCCTGGGCGCCCATTTCCGCTAGGATCCGCACCTCCTCTGCGCTCACCGTAGCAGGACTGGAGGCCACACTCACCCTCCGGGGAGAAGGCCGCCGAGCTTCCCCACCCCTCCCGCGTTGCTGCAGCCCGCTGGTCCCCCGGAGCATCACTCTCCTCCGAAACTTCCCCCCTGCTCCCCTCCAGGGAAGACGTGTCACCATCATGGCCATGGGCTGCCTCGGCTGAGGGTGTCCCTGATGGTCTGGCTTCCTCTTCCTCCTCCTCTATGTCTGACTCGGACACAGTGCCAGCTTGAGGGGCCGCCTCCTCACCTGGCGAGTCACCATCTGAAAGCAGGGAGGCACAAGAGTTGCTTTAGAGTGAGGACAGGGCAGCAGCGAGGGAGGCATGAGTGCTGCTATGCACTGCATTGGTCCGACAGTGGCAAAGGATGCTGTTCTGAGGCGCAAGTGGAAAGAGAGAGGTCAAAAAGGTGATGCCCTTACCATTGGGGCCCACAACAGGGTCGGCATCTCCACTGGCGACGGGGCCAATCAGCCGGCCTGACATGATGCGCTCCACACGCTGCTTCAGGTCGGAGAGCTGTTTGAGGTCAGGATGGCCTCCCCCGGTCTGACGCTGCTGCCTTCGGTTGTGTGCCAGCTTGCCCTGCAAGAGAAAGGATGGCCTCTAAGTACAGTGTGAAGCCCTGATCTTGTCTGCACTGCCTCCCATGGTGGACTAGCCCTGACAGTGTGAAGTCCCGATCTTGTCTGCAATGGCTCCCATGGTGGACTAGCCCTGACAGTGTCAAGCCCTGATCTTGTCTGCACTGCCTCCCATGGTGGACTAGCCCTGACAGTGTGAAGACCTGATCTTGTCTGCACTGCCTCCCATGGTGGACTAGCTCTGACAGTGTGAAGCCCTGATCTTGTCTGCACTGCCTCCCATGGTGGACTAGCTCTGACAGTGTGAAGCCCTGATCTTGTCTGCACTGCCTCCCATGGTGGACTAGCCCTGACAGTGTGAAGCCCTGATCTTGTCTGCACTGCCTCCCATGGTGGAATAGCCCTGACAGTGTGTAAAGTCCTGAATGTGCAAGTGATTTTCATGACAGTCCCATAGCTGCTGGATGAGGGCTGGGCATTAGGGCTTTCAGGTCCCTTTGCCCATAACCTGAGGTGCACATGCAGGGATGAGGAGGACACTGGAAAAGGTACTCACCCTGACAACCCGAGTGAGGTCGTTGAACTTTTTTCGGCATTGTACAGGAGCCCTGGCAACCACGCTGTTGGAGGTCACCCTGTTTGACACCTCCCTCCAGGCTTTCCGATAGGCGCTGGGCAGCGGCCTCCTGCCACCTTCAGGGAACAGAACATGGTGCCTGCGCTCCACTGCGCCAACCAGCACCCTCAGGTCACCCTCGCTGAAGCGCTGCGCTCTCTCCCTGGCCTTCTCCATTGTCCTGGGCGTTGAACAGATCAAGCAGCAGTGGTCAGGCCTTGCTTCAGGGCTGCAGTGTGCAGGGCGTGGCAGCCAAACAAATCCACCCTCCCCCTTTAAGAACTGACCGGCGCCAGAGTGTCTGCCTTCAATCAGCAACTTGCCGCACCTGCGCTGCGCCCGCCCTCGGGGGTATCGCCCCGGACCGCCGGCTTAGCGCCTAATGATAGTCATGCATCGCCTGTTTTAATGCAGCAGCAACCTCTTGGGGCGATGCAACTGAATATCGGCGAAGGTGGCGCTAAGTTGCGCCGGGCGCAAACTTTAGCAGCCGCCCGGCTGTAGCGCCCCAAACGTGGCTATACTGAATTTCTAGGCCAATCTGTTTTAGTGGTGTTGGTTGAGGGATAACTATTGGCCAGGACTCCCCTGCTCTTTTTCCAGTAGTGCCACGGGGTCGTTTACGTCCACCTGAGAGAACAGACGGGGGCCTCGGTTTAAAGTCTCATCCGAAAGACGGCACCTCCGACAGTGCAGCACTCCCTCGGTACTGCACTGGGAACGTCAGCCTGGATTTTGTGCTCAAGTCTCTAGAGTGTCATGACCTTCTGATTCAGAGGAGAGAGAGTACTACCCACTGAGTCGTGGCTGATAGCTTTAGCTAAGCAACGATAGTGCAAAAGTAGCAAGGACAGAGCCTCCAGAAACTGAAGCCATTTTAATCATTTATTTTTATAGGAGGAAAGTCAACAGAGCCTCCAACTAGCGAGGAAGGGTCTAAGATGGAGACATGAGTCCAGTCCCAGTGACTGGGGAAGCGGTGGTTACGTTTGATGGGCCACCTGACTCTACAACAAGCTGGTTGAAGGGTTTTCCTATTGGAACAGTTCAATAAACGCAAGGTGTCTTATGCCCCCTTTCACACAGTCTCTGGTGTGTTCCTTACCAGGCTCCGTTCACTGACTGTCAGTGTGTCGAGGCAGGCTCGGTATCACAGTGGCAGCTTTCACTGCGCCCCCTGCAGAGTCTGCCTTTGTAGACCAAGTGAATCCTGCAGCAGTTTGACAGCACGGATTCATTCATTGGCACGATTTCGTCAAAGAAAATGATTTCTAAATCCCACTCCCTGATGCTAACTTAATCTGAGTACCTTTACTCTCAGCTGTGTGTTTTGAGGAAACTAGTTTTGATCCTCAAACTGACGTTTATGCTATATTTATCCAACCCTGCAGCCTAGTGTATCTACAGGGTCCAGAGAAGGTGTGAAGGATCGGCCCTGGTCTTCTCCCTTGGCCTGGGCCCACACCCAAACCTGGGTTTTGACCGAAGCCTGGGCTTTGACCTTGGCTTGCACCTGTAGCTTAAGACTGGGTCTGATCACAGAATTAGTCCCTGGCTTTAATTTTGAAGGTGTGTCCTATTGAGATGGGTCAAGATGGAAGCTTTACTTTGTTTTGCTCTGCTTGCTATCACAGAGGAACCAGGAGCCTTGTAGTGACTTGTAGTGGCAGCACATTGCCTGGAACAGGCTCCTCTGGTGTATTGTATGGCAGATGACGCATGGTTGTGCTGGGAAGGTTTGCACGCTTGCCACATCAGGAACAGCGGACATCAGCTGTGCCACACCGTGGCTGTGTTTGAGCTGGTTTTCCCACGAGGCTCACAGGACTGTGATTGATGATCCAGTGACACGGACATGGCACCCGTATAAAACTAGCACCTGAATCCTTTCCTGATCAGGGCCTCTGATGCCCCCTTCTAACGATCATCAGAACACCCAACTCCCCGCACGCACCCCCGCCCACCCCCCACCCCCTGCCCTGCCCCTTCAGGGTTCAAACACACCGTGTGGCGAGGCACTGAATCATACACATCAGGGAGAGTTGCCCTACTTTAATCTGTGGTCGCTGTTGAATTAATTGATCTCCGCTTGGGCAGTGGTGGGGCCCTTGAAAATGGCCTCAGGGCCTGTGGACCAAGGAGGGGATGAATTCCCCAGGAGTGAGACCGCCTAGTAAGTGCACGCCCGCATGTGCGTGTGTGTGTAAATATGTTTGTATATATGTATGTGCGTGTGTAAATATGTTTGTATATATGTGTATGTGTGTGTGTGTGTAAATATGTTTGTATATATGTGTGTGCCTGTGCAAATATGTTTGTACATATGTGTGTGCATGTGTAAATATGTTTGTATATATGTGTGTGCCTGTGTAAATATGTTTGTATATATGTGTATGCGTGTGGAAGTATGTTGGTATATGTCGTGTATTGATTGCGAGTTTGACACCAGTCAATACGATAATGTAATGTGCGAGTTTGACACCAGTAAATATGGTAATGTAATGTGCATTGCATTATGGGAATTACCCGGGAAAAACGGAGTCAGCCATTTTTACAGAATAAAGAGAACATCGTAGTTATGAGCCTGTCTGCCTGGTTCTATGCTTGAATGCGTTCATGCAACATTGGCGATGAGGATAACGAAAGGAATCATTTTAGATAAGTAGTTACCCAAGTGTTTTAGTTAGCTAGGATGGAGAAGACTGGCATTCAAAATTTTGCATGCTTCGCCGAGCCAGCCACGTTGGGTCCAAGATGGACAAGGTGGTTAATGTGTTTTGAGCTTTATGCCGACGGCAAAGGACTCATTATCGACGATACCTCTACAGCTGCCACAAAGCAGAGGAGAAGAGCTCTACTTCTACACCTAGCAGGACCAGATGTCCAGGATATCTTTTCGACTCTACCGGACACAGGAGAACCAGCAGACTACACGGCGGCGGTTAGTGCTTTGAATCACTACTTCGTGCCCCAGGTCAACGCAGCATTTGCTAGACAGACTTTTCATAAGTTGTCCCAGAAGGTAGGTGAGACTGTGCAACAATTTGCTACTCGCTTGCGGCAGGCTGCTAAAGACTGTGCTTTTGGGGGGGATGCAGATAATCAAATAAGAGACGCTATCCTGAGTAGGTGCACGTCAGCCTATGTGCAGAGGAAATTGCTAGAGGAAGGGCATGGTCTAACGCTCACCCACACGTTACAATTGGCCTCACAATGTGAAAACGTCGAGGAGCAGATGTCAGCCATGTCATGGTCAGGGAAGGCAGTTTGTCGTGTTACACAGAAAAGAGGATATTATGCGAAAAGCTCGATAGAGAAACCAAAGGGAAATGGTGATAGGAACGAAAGGAAATGTTATAGATGTGGACACACAGACCACATGGGCAGAGATCCGAAATGCCCAGCACGCGGACAAACGTGTCATAAGTGCAAGGGAAAGGATAATTTCTCCAAAGTATGCCGCACAAAGGGTACAAAGAAACACAGTGTGAACAATGTAGAGGAACAAAATAACTTTGCATTTGCTGTTACTAGAAATAACGTGACAGAGAGACTTACCTTTTGTGTGGGGGGAGTAAACCTGAGAATGTTAATTGATTCGGGTGTAACTAATAATGTGATAGATGAGAATACATGGGAAGGAGTAAAGTCAGAACACATTAAGTGTCAGTCACATGTCCCTAAGACAGAGAGAAAGTTATCCTCTTATGCTTCTAGCCGACCACTGTCAGTTAAAGGTGTATTCACATGTGGGATTACAATAGGTAAGAGAACTGAGCAGGCAGAGTTCATTGTGGTTAAAGGCCATGGAGAGCCGTTGCTAGGAAGGGAGACAGCCATGAAACTGGGAGTTTTAAAAATAGGCGCAGATGTCTCAGCTGTGGTAGATGTAAGACAGCTACTAGAACAGCGGTATCCAAAGGTGTTCCAGGGAGTAGGAAGGCTGAACACAAAACAGATCAGTTTGTATATCGACCCACAAGTGAAGCCTGTGGCCCAGCCACTCAGGCGCATACCATTCAACTTAAGGGGGGCAGTAGAAGCCAAAATAAAACAATTGAGGGACATGGACATTATCGAACCTGTAACTGGTCCCACCCCATGGGTAAATCCTGTGGTTATTGTACCAAAAGCGGATAAGGATGTAAGGTTATGCCTAGACATGAGACGAGCAAACCAGGCAATAGTGAGGGAACGATAGCCAATCCCCACCATTGATGAGATACTCCAAGGTATGAACGGCTCGACAGTGTTTAGTAAGCTAGACCTGAAATGGGGTTATCACCAGCTAGAACTGACCCCTGAGTCATGAGAAATCACAACGTTTGCAGTACATAACGGAGTATACAGGTACAAGAGGCTGATATTCGGTGTATCTTCAGCTAGTGAGCAATATCAGCACGAGATAGCTAATGCCATAGCTGGAATAGAGGGTGTTGAAAACATCTCAGACGACACAACCAGGAAACGCACGACAGACACCTGCACGCTGTCATGACCAGACTAATGGAAAGTGAACTGACACTAAACTCAGAGAAGTGCCAATTCAACATGGACCAATTGATTTTCATGGGAATCCTGTTGTCTGAAAAGGGCATCGGACCAACAGCAGAGAGAGTGCGAGCGGTGGCAGAAGCTCGGGAACCAGAGAATGCTACAGAGGTGAGGAGTTTCTTGGGACTCGTTGGGTACAGTAGCAGATTCATCCCGCAGTTTGCAACACTATCAGAGCCACTGCGTCGCCTGACGAGAAAGGACACACCATTTAAATTCGGATCACAACAGAGACAGTCATTCAGTGCACTCAAGGAAGAGTTAGCCAGAGCCGGCACTTTAGCATATTTTGATAAGGACGCACCAACCAAGGTGATAGCAGATGCCAGTCCTGTAGGTTTAGACGCAGTACTAGTTCAGGACCAACAGGGATAAGGGGTGCCAATATGCTATGTAAGTCGTAGTTTAACAGACTGTGAGAGGAAATACTCTCAAACAGAGAGAGAGGCCTTAGCTCTTGTATGGGCTTGTGAGAGGCTGCATCCATATGTGTATGGCCGAAAATTTAACTTGGTAACTGACCATAAGCCATTACAAGTGATATACGGCCCACACTCTAAACCCTGTGCCCGTATAGAGAGATGGGTACTTAGATTACAGCCGTACAATTTTAAGGTGATACACATTCCAGGCATCAAAACATTGCAGACCCACTGTCATGATTGCTGGGGGAGACAGCAAAACAGGAGAGACATTCTCATGGCTCAGATGAATACGTGAGATTTGTAGCTGTGAGTGCGACACCAAAAGCACTCACTACTAGAGAGGTGGAGGAAGCCTCTGCTACCGACCCAGAGCTGATTGAGGTACGGAAGGCAATTACAAACGGACATTTTGAGAACTGTAAAGCTTATGCAGCAATTGCAAACGAGCTGTGCGTAGTGGGGTACCTAGTTCTTCGGGGAACACACATCGTGCTACCCACAGTGTTACATGCATGAGCGCTGGTGTTAGCACATGAAGGACACTTGGGAATAGTTGGAACAAAGCAACATCTCAGAACTAAGGTTTGGTGGCCTGGCATGGACAAGGCAGCTGAAAAACACTGTAAAGCGTGCCACGGCTGTCAGATAGCAGCCAGACCCGACCCACCTGAACCATTGAGACCAACACCATTACCGGAGGGCCCCTGGCAGGATGTAGCTATAGACTTACTGGGACCCTTGCCATCCAACCACTCCATTCTTGTGGTAGTTGATTATTATAGTCGCTACTAAGAATACGACATCATTACCTCCACAACAACAGAGAAGGTTATTGATAGTTTAGAGTCAATCTTCAGCCGTCATGGTTTGCCAATCATCTGCAAATCTGATAATGGTCCCCAATTCAGATCTGAATTATTCAAAGAATACTGTGAAAACAACGGGATCAAACACCTGAAAACGACAGCAAAATGGGCTCAGGCTAATGGAGAAGTCGAGCGCCAGAATGCATCGCTAATGAAGAGAATCAGAATTGCTCAGTCAGAAGGACTAGATTGGAAACGTGAACTTAGAAAATATGTGACTGTGTACAGGAGCATTGACCATGCCACGACAGGAAAGAGCCCGGCAAAGCTGCTCTTTAAACGGAAAATGAGAGGAAAGCTGCCAGACATCACAGAGTCGCGCGCAGACATGGAAGTATGTGACCGGGACGCAGAACAAAAAGGCAAGTCCAAACTGTACGCAGATGAACAGCAGAGAACACAATACTCAGAGGTGGAAGTTGGCGACACGGTGCTGGTACGGCAGGACAAAGTGGACAAGTTCACCACTCCTTTTAATGCCACACCGCACAAAGTTTTGAATAAAACAGGGAGTCAAGTAGTAGTAGAATCTCCAGACAGAGCACGCTACTCGAGAAACACTACGTTTGTGAAGAAATACAGAACCAATGGACCAAAGGAGACACTCCATGAGCAGGAGGAAACACAAGGGACTGAGGACAGTATAGTAGACCCTGACACACATACCACTGTGTCACAGGCAATACCCACTGACACCAACATGTCAGACATACCCAAGACAGCCAGACCTCAAAGGGTTAAAAGAAAACCCCAAAGACTGTCTGATTATGTCACACCATAAACTGTGTGAGAACTGCATGGGTGAAGTTAAATGTTTAAACCTGGGAATTATTTAGTTGTGTGGTAAGACACAAGTTTGTAAAAAGTTTATAAATCAAATAAGTTATGCAGTGTTATTGCAAGCAACAGTTTGTAAACTGCAAGTTTGTTTCCAAGGAAAAGGGGGATGTCGTGTATTGATTGCGAGTTTGACACCAGTCAATACGGTAATGTAATGTGCGAGTTTGACACCAGTAAATATGGTAATGTAATGTGCATTGCATTATGGGAATTACCCTGGAAAAACGGAGTCAGCCATTTTTACAGAATAAAAAGAACATCGTAGTTATGAGCCTGTCTGCCTGGTTCTATGCTTGAATGCGTTCAGACAACAGTATATATGTGTGTGCGTGTGTAAATATGGTTGTATATGTGTGTGCGTGTGTAAATATGTTTGTATATATGTGTGTGCCTGTGTAAATATGTTTGTATATATCTGTGTGTCTGTGTAAATATGTTTGTATATATGAGTGTGCTTGTGGATGTATGTTTGTATATATGTGTGTGCATGTGTAAATGTGTTTGTATATATGTGTTTGCGTGTGGAAATATGTTTGTATATATGTGTGTGCCTGTGTAAATGTGTTTGTATATATGTGCATGTGTAAGTATGTTTGTGTATATGTATGTGCGTGTGTAAATATGTTTGTATGTGTGTGTGTGCCTTTGTAAATATGATAGTATATGTGTGTAAATATGTTTGTATATATGTGTGTGCATATTTAAATATGTTTGTATATATGTGCGTGCGTGTGTAAATATGTTTGTATATATGTGTGTGCGTATGTAAATATGTTTATGTATATGTGTGCATGTGTAAATGTTTGTATCTATGTGCATGCGTGTGTAAATATGTTTGTATTTATGTGTGTGCCTGTGTAAATATGTTTGTATATATGTTTGTGTGTGTGTAAATATGTTTGTATATATGTGTGTGCCTGTGTAAATATGTTTATGTATATGTGTGTGCGTGTGTAAATGTTTGTATATATGTGCATGCGTGTGTAAATATAGTCGTATATATGTGTGTGCCTCTGTAAATATCTTTGTATATATGTATGTGCGTGTGTAAATATGTTTGTATATATGTGCGAGCGTGTGCAAATATGCATGTATATATGTGTGTATGTGTGTAAATATGTTTGTATATATGTGTGTGCATGTGTAAATATGTTTGTATATATGTGTGTGCGTGTGTAACTATGTTATATATGTGTGTGCCTGTGTAAATATGTTTGTATTTAAGTGTGTGCCTGTGTAAATATGTTTGTATATATGTGTTTGCATGTGTAAATATGTTTGTAGATATGTGTGTGCCTGTGTAAATATGTTTGTACATATGTGTGTGCCTGTGTAAATATGTTTGTATATATGTGCGTGCCTGTGTAAATATGTTTGTATATGTGTGTGCGTGTGTAAATATGTTTGTATATATGTGTGTGCGTGTGTAAATATGTTTGTATATATGTGTGCGTGTAACTATGTTGTTATATATGTGTGTGCGTGTGTAAATATGTTTGTATTTAAGTGTGTGCCTGTGTAAATATGTTTGTATATATGTGTGTGCATGTGTAAATATGTTTGTAGATATGCTTGTGCCTGTGTAAATATGTTTGTATATATGTGTGCCTGTGTAAATATGTTTGTATATATGTGCGTGCCTGTGTAAATATGTTTGTATATGTGTGTGCGTGTGTAAATATGTTTGTATATATGTGTGTGCGTGTGTAACTATGTTATATATGTGTGTGCCTGTGTAAATATGTTTGTATATTTGTGTGTGCCTGTGTAAATATGTTTGTATATATGTGCGTGCCTGTGTAAATATGTTTGTATATATGTGCGTGCCTGTGTAAATATGTTTGTATATATGTGTGTGCGTGTGTAAATATGTTTTGTATATATATATAGTTTTGTGTGTGTAAATATGTTTGTATATGCGTGTTTCTGTGTAAATATGTTTGGATATATGCATGTGTGCTAAGGCCATCCCCACGCCTCCACTACTCGCCTTCAAACAGCCGCCTAACCTCAAACAGGCCATCGTTCGCAGCAAATTACCCAGCTTTCAGGAGAACAGCGACCACGACACCACGCAACCCTGCCACGGCAACCACTGCAAGACATGCCAGATCATCAACACAGATACCATCATCGCACGTGAGGACACCACCCACCAGGTACATGGTACATACTCATGTGACTCGGCCAACGTTGTCTACCTCAAACGTTGCAGGAAAAGATGCCCCGGAGCATGGTACATCGGCGAAACCATGCAGACACTGCGACAACAGATGAACGGACACCGCACAACAATCGCCAGGCAGGAGTGTTCCCTCCCAGTCGGGAAACACTTCAGCAGTCAAGGACATTCAGCCTCCAATCTTCGGGTAAGCATTCTCCAAGGCGGCCTTCGAGACACATGACAACGCAAAATCGTTGAGCAGAAACTGATAGCCAAGTTCCGCACTCATGAGGACGGCCTCAACCGGGATCTTGGGTTCATGTCACGCTACATGTAACCTGATGCGCTATCAATTACTCAAAAGACTGAGGTTAAGCGAGTAACTAACAGGCTTTTATTAACAAGAGAATGAAGGTGTGCCTCGAGTGGTCGACCAGTCCAGAATACAGAGGGACTGTGGAGCAGTCACCTTTATACCTGGACTCGTGGGAGGAGTCAGCCAAGGCATGTACAGACATGTACACAGTGGAATACAAACACCCACACAGGCAGGTATAACAGTGGTTTACCACATTCACCCCTTGTTTAAAAATGAGTCTGGCGGGGTGAAGTGTATTAAAAGTTTGTGTATTGGAGTCTCTCCGGAGGTCTTGTCTGCCGCTGTGATCGACGTGGCAACGGCAGGGGTAGTGAAGCTTCCGGCGTCGAGTCCCGCGTAGGCTGGGGCACTGGTGTGTAGTCCTCGGTGTCGAGCGGGTCGCGGGGCCCAGGCGTGCCGTCTGCTGGGGTTGGATATTGGATCGTGGGGGGGTGGTGGTAGTGGGTAGTGGGTTACTGGGGCCCCTGAGGGTGCAAGGTCTCGTATGGAGACTGTGTCCCCCCGCCCGTCCGGGTACGCAATGTAAGCATACTGGGGGTTGGCGTGGAGGAGGTCGACCCGCTCGACCAGGGGGTCCGTTTTATGGGTCCTCACGTGTCTTCTCAGTAGGACCGGCCCTGGGGACGTCAGCCATGGTGGTAGCGATGTCCCCGATGTGGACTTCCTTGGGAAGACAAACATTTTCTCATGAGGGGTGGCGTTAGTGGCAGTGCAGAGCAGTGACCGAATAGAGTGGAGCGCATCGGGGAGCACATCCTGCCAGCGGGAGGTCGGAAGGCCCCTAGACTTTAAGGCTAGCAGGGCGGCCTTCCAGACTGTCGCATTCTCTCTTTCCACCTGTCCGTTCCCCCGGGGGTTGTAACTGGTGGTCCTGCTTGTGGCAATACCCCTAGCGAGCAGGTACTGGCGGAGTTCGTCGCTCATAAACGATGAGCCCCGGTCGCTATGGATATAGCTGGGGAAACCGAACAGGGTGAAGAGGTCGTTCAGACATTTAATGACCGTGGCACTGGTCATGTCCGGGCAGGGGATGGCGAACGGGAAACGGGAGTACTCATCAATAATGTTGAGGAAGTACACATTGCGGTCGGAGGAGGGGAGAGGCCCTTTAAAATCAACGCTCAGGTGCTCAAAGGGGCGAGTGGCTTTTATCAGGTGAGCCCTGTCTGGTCTATAAAAGTGCGGTTTGCACTCAGCGCAGACTTGGCAGTTCCTGGTCATGGTCCTGACCTCCTCAATGGAGTAAGGCAGGTTGCGGGCCTTGATGAAGTGGAAGAACCTGGTGACCCCCGGGTGGCAGAGGTCATTGTGGAGGGCCCGCAGTCTATCGATCTGCGCGCTGGCGCAGGTGCCACGCGATAGAGCATCCGGGGGTTCATTGAGCTTCCCGGGCCAGTACAAGATCTCGTAATTGTAGGTGGAAAGTTCGATTCTCCACCTCAAGATCTTGTCGTTTTTGATTATGCCCCTCTGCTTGTTGTTAAACATAAAAGCAACTGAACGCTGGTCAGTGAGCAGGGTAAATCGTTTTCCGGCCAGGTAGTGCCTCCAATGACGCACAGCCTCCACAATAGCCTGGACCACCTCCTCAACAGCGGAGTGTCTGGTCTCCGGGCCCTGGAGGGTTCGTGAAAAGAAGGCCACGGGTCTCCCCGCCTGATTAAGGGTAGCGGCCAGGGCAAAGTCGGACGCGTCGCTTTCCACCTGGAAGGGGATGGATTCGTCCACTGCGTGCATGGTGGCTTTGGCAATGTCTTCCTTGATACGGTGGAAGGCTAAGCGGGCCTCTGCCGTCAAGGGAAAAGAGGTGGACTTGATCAGCGGACGGGCCTTGTCCGCATAGTAGGGGACCCACTGGGCGTAATAGGAGAAAAACCCTAGGCACCTCTTCAGGGCCTTGAGGCAGTGGGGCAGTGGGAGTTCCATAAGGGGACGCATCCGGTCGGGGTCGGGACCGATGACTCCGTGGCCTAGAAATTCAGTGGTGTTAGCGCCCACTTAGCGCCTAAAGAGGTCTTTAGCGCCGGCGCTGTTGGTAGCCTGGAATTCAGTGTAGCGCAAATGGTGGCGTTAGCCGGTAGAGCTGCGCCAGCACCGATTACCTCATCGGTGTGCGCAGCGCCCCGGTTTCAACGCGATGCCGGCCCAACGCCCAAATTCACTTGCCGCCGCCTCACCCGTAGCGGGCGCAAGGAGCGTTTGTAAAATGGGGCCTTGCAGCTCCGAGAGGCCGGGGCGTAAAGGTGGAGGTGCGGCCGTCCGCTTTACCGGCGGCCGCTTGGCCGCTCCTTCCTCCCCGGACTCCCATACCACCCCCCCGCGGCATTGGTGTCTGACCCCCGCGAGCCCGGCACTTCTCCGTGGTGCCGGGCTCATTTGCCGGGGGAATCCAGCGGCGATCTCACGGCTGCAGGCAGCTCCTCCTTAAGAGAAGGAGGAGGCCTGCAGTACCCCAGCCTGCCGCACCGCATCGGGTGGCGCAGCGGCAGCTGGACGCCTGAAACTGACTTTCAGCGCCCCAAGTGAGGCGGCCAAACCCTGCAATAGCGCCCGCCTCCCTCTTGGGGCGCTGCAACTGAATTTCAGGCTGGCGCTACGGGAATCCAGGCGAGCGCTAAATTTCGGGCACTAAACACCTGGCGCGGCGATAGCGAAATTCTAGGCCCGTGTTCCACAACACAGCCAAGGATGGCGAGGCGGGTTGTGCGGAATATGCACTTCTCCTTGTTATATGTCAGGTTCAGGAGTTGGGCGGTGCAGAGGAATTTTTCGAGGTTTGCGTCATGGTCCTGCAAGTCATGGCCGCAGATGGTCACATTGTCCAGATATGGGAAAGTGGCCTGCAACGCATTTTGATCGACCATCCGGTCCATCTCCCTTTGGAAGACGCCAAAGGGAACCCTAAGGAAGTGATAGAGGTGGCCGTTTGCCTCAAAGGCAGTATACTGGCGGTCCTCAGGGCGGATAGGGAGCTGGTGGTACGTTGATTTCAGGTCAATGGTCGAGAAGACGCGGTACTGCGCGATCTGGTTGACCATATCAGCTATGCGGGGGAGTGGGTAAGCGTCCAGCAGGGTGTAGCGATTTATTGTCTGGCTGTAGTCGATGACCAGGCGCTGCTTCTCGCCGGTCTTAACGACCACAACCTGGGCTCGCCAGGGGCTGGTGCTGCCCTCAATAATCCCCTCCTTCAGGAGCCGCTCCACTTCGGTTTTAATGAAAACCCTGTCCCCGGCACTGTATCGCCTGCTCTTTGTGGCGATGGGCTTACAGTCGGGGGTGAGGTTAGCAAACAGTGGGGGGGGGGTGACTCTGAGTGTGGAGAGGTTGCACCTGGTGCGCGGCGGGCAGTTTGGAAGCTGCTGGCTGTGGACTGTGAGTGGGGGGAGGGGTCCACCGTACGCCATCGTAACACTTTTAAGGTGGCACTGAAAATCTAACCCCAGTAGAACGGCAGCGCAGAGGTGGGGCAGGACCAGAAGTTTAAAATTATCGTACACAGTCCCGTCTACTAAGAGTGTCACCACGCAGTAGCCGCCAATGTCCGCCGACTGGGACTTGGAGGCCATAGAAATCCGCTGGTGCACAGGCAGGACTGGGAGAGAGCAACGCCGCACCGTGTCGGGGTGGATGAAGCTCTCCGTGCTCCCAGAGTCAAAAAGGCAGGTTGTTTCATGACCATTTACCTTAATGTCCATTGTGGACCGGGCCAGTTGGTGCGGTCTCGCTTGGTCCAGCGTAACGGAGGCCAGCGTAGGGGTCAGTGTGTCGCTGCGGGTATCAGATGAGGCGGTGTTGGGGGCCTGCTGCGTCCCGGCTGGCGTCCAAGATGGCGGCGTCCATGATCCCCATGCTGCTGGAGGTGTCCAAAATGGCTGCTGTTCCGGTGGTTTGCACATGGCTGGGGAGGCCCAAGATGGCGGCCCGCACGGCCCACACGCGGCGCTGCTGGGGTTCAGGGTGGCTTTGGCCCTGCAGACGCTGGCGTAGTGTCCCTTCTTCCCGCAGCCCGAGCAGATCGCATTTTTTGCCAGGCAGCGCGCTCTGGGGTGTTTGGCCTGGCCACAGAAGTAGCATTTCTGGCCTTGGGACACTGCTGCGGTAGTTGGGCCGTTGCTGGGATGTGGCTGGGGTGGCACGGCACTATGAGACGGTCCTACCGTGTCCCAGGCTGTCGTTCCCCGCGGCGTCCATGGTGCAGAGGAGTAGGCATCCATGCCCCGGTAGGCTGCGTCCAATGATAGTGCGAGTTCAGAGGCCTTGTTGAGGTTGAGGTCACTCTGCTCCAACAGTCACTGTCGGGTGTAATTGGACCTGTGGCCCGCTACAAAAGCGTCCCGGATAAGTTCCTCTGTGTACACGGCGGCCTTTACATCCTTACAACCACAGGCCCGGCCAAGCACAGACAGTGCCTGAAGGTATTCCTCGGTCGATTCCCCAGGTTGTTGTTTACGACTCCCCAGGAGGTGCCTGGCGTACACCTCGTTCACTGGGCGCGTGTACTGGCCCTTGAGGAGCTTGAGAGCAGCCGTGTACGAGGTCACGTCCTGGATGACCGAGTACGCTCGGTGGTTCACTTTGGAGGTCAGGACATCCAGTTTGTCCTCATCCGATTTGACCGTTGCAGCGGAGGTGATCAGGAATCTTTCAAAGCACCTAAGCCAGTGAGCAAACTTGGTGGATGCGTCCGCCTCCCGATGGTCTAAGTCCAGGCATGCTGGTGTGAAGATCTTCTCCATTATAAAAAAATCTTGTTAATAAAATTGATGCGCTATCAATTACTCAAAAGACTGAGGTTAAGCGAGTAACTAACAGGCTTTTATTAACAAGAGAATGAAGGTGTGCCTCGAGTGGTCGACCAGTCCAGAATACAGAGGGACTGTGGAGCAGTCACCTTTATACCTGGACTCGTGGGAGGAGTCAGCCGAGGCATGTACAGACATGTACACAGTGGAATACAAACACCCACACAGGCAGGCATAACAGTGGTTTACCACAGAACCCCACCTGACATAGTGTCATCCAGACTCGAGTCGTCGTTGGCTTGTTCTCTCTACACAGATGCGGCCGGACCTGCTGTGATTTCCAGCAAAAAAATAGTTTTTTGTTTCTTTTTTGTTTTTCATACAGACCCCAGCATCTGCAACATTTGACCCCACCTCATTGTTCTTTGATGTAATGTTTTCCTGACTGACCTCTTTGGACACCATTCCCACCTTTGATTGCTGTGATTATCTCTCTGCCGAGGTGTGATAAAGGGCAGTTAGAAAGATTACCTGTAATCATCTGGCATTATTCTCTGACTATATAAGCTGTGCCTATATGCATCTCTCCACTTCACCTGACGAAGGAGCAGTGCTCTGAAAGCTTGTGATTTCAAATAAGGCTGTTGGACTATAACCTGATGTTGTGTGAC
This sequence comes from Somniosus microcephalus, assembly GCF_052327205.1. Taxonomy (NCBI): domain Eukaryota; kingdom Metazoa; phylum Chordata; class Chondrichthyes; order Squaliformes; family Somniosidae; genus Somniosus; species Somniosus microcephalus. The sequence continues at coordinate 213,121,890 of NC_140989.1, read as the reverse complement.
TTCTTACATCTGTGTAAATATGTTTGTATATATGTGTGTTTGTGTGTAAATATGTTTGTACATATGTGTGTGTGTTTGTACATATGTTGGTATATATGTGTGTGCCTCTGTAAATATGTTTGTATATATGTGTGTGCGTGTGTAAATATGTTTGTATAGATGTGTGTGCCTGTGTAAATATGTTTGTATATATGTGTGTGCGTGTGTAAATATGTTTGTATATATGTGTGTGCCTGTGTATATATGTTTGTATATATCTGTGTGTGTGTTAATATGTTTGTATATATGTGTGCCTGTGTAAAGATGTTTGTATATATGTGTGTGTGTGTGTAACTATGTTTGTATATATGTGTGTGCCTGTGTAAATATGTTTGTATATATGTGTGCCTGTGTAAAGATGTTTGTATATATGTGTGTGTGTGTAACTATGTTTGTACATATGTGTGTGCCTGTGTAAATATGTTTGTATATATGTATGTGGGTGTGTAAATGTGTTTGTATATATGCGCGTGCATGTGTAAATATGTTTGTATATATGTGTGTGGGTGTGTAAATATGTTTGTGCCTGTGTAAATATGTTTGTATATATGTGTGTGTGTGTGTAAATATGTTTGTATATATGTCTGTGCGTGTGTAAATATGTTTGTATATATGGGTGTGTGTGTAAATATGTTTGTATGTATGTCTGTGCCTGTGTAAATATGTTTGTATATATGTGCATGCATGTGTAAATATGTTTATATATATGTGTGTGTGTAAATATGTTTGTATATATGTGTGTGTGTGTAAATATGTTTGTATATATGTGTGTGCATGTGTAAATATGTTTGTATATATGTATGCGTGTGTAAATATGTTTGTGTATATGTGTGCGTGTACATATGTTTATATATGTCTGCGTGTGTGTAAATATGTTTGTATTTATGTGCGTGCATGTGTAAATATGTTTGTATATATCTGTGTGCCTGTGTAAATATGTTTGAATATGTGTGTGTGTAAATATATTTGTATATATGTGTGTGCGTGTGTAAATATGTTTGTATAGGTATGTGTGCCTGTGTAAATATATTTATATATGTATGTGTGTGTAAATATGCTTGTATATATGTGTGTACATGTTTAAATATGTTTGTATATATGTGTGTGCCTGTGTAAATATGTTTGTATATATGTGTGTGCCTGAGTAAATATGTTTGTACATATGTGTGTACGTGTGTAAATATGTTTGTATATAAGTCTGCGTGTGTGTAAATATGTTTGTATTTATGTGTGTGCATGTGTAAATATGTTTGTGTATATCTGTGTGCCTGTGTAAATATGTTTATATATGTGTGTGTGCCTGTGTAAATATGTTTGTATATGTGTGTGTGTGTGTGTAAATATATTTGTATATATGTGTGTGCGTATGTAAATATGTTTGTATATATGTGTGTGCCTGTGTAAATATGTTTGTATATATGTGTGTGCATGTGTAAATATGTTGGTATATATGTGTGTGCGCGTGTGTAAATATGTTTGTATATATGTGTGTGTGTGTAAGTATGTTTGTATATATTTGTGCGCATGTGTACAAATGTTTGTATATGTGTGTGTACGTATGTGAATATGTTTGTATATATGTATGTGCGTGTGTAAATGTGTTTGTATATATGTGCGTGCATGTGTAAATATGTTTGTATATATGTATGTGTGTGTGTAAATATGTTTGTATATATGTATGTGTGAGTGTAAATATGTTTGTATATATGTGCGTGCTTGTGTAAATATGTTTGTAAATATGTGTGTGGGTGTGTAAATATGTTTGTATATGTGTGTGCCTGTGTAAATATGTTTGTATACATGTGTGTGCCTGTGTAAATATGTTTGTATACATGTCTGTGCGTGTGTAAATATGTTTGTATATACATAGATACATAGAAGATAGGAGCAGGAGTAGGCCATTCGGCCCTTCGTGCCTGCTCCGCCATTTAATGAGATCATGGCTGATCCTTTAATTCAGTATCCCGTCCCCGCCTTCTCTCCGTAACCCTTAACCCCTTTTGCCCGTAGAAATATATCTAATTCCCTCTTAAATATATTTAATGAGCTGGCGTACACTGCCCTCTGTGGCAATGAGTTCCACAGGTTCACCACTCTCTGAGTGAAGAAATTCCCCCTCATCTCTGTCCTAAATGGTTTAGCCCTTATCCTTAAATTATGTCCTCTAGTTCTGTTCTCACCCGCCAAGGGAAACATTCCTTCTGCATCCAGTCTGTCTAGACCTGTCAGAATTTTATACACTTCTATGAGGTCCCCTCTCAATCTTCTAAACTCCAGTGTGTACATCCCTAAACTACATAGTCTCTCCTCATAGGTCATTCCCGCCATTCCTGGTATCAGCCTGGTGAATCGCCGCTGCACCCCCTCCATGGCAAGAACATCCTTCCTCAGATGAGGCGACCAAAACTGTACACAGTACTCGAGGTGTGGTCTCACCAGTGCCCTGTACAGCTGCAGCAAGGTATCCCTGTTCCTGTATTCTAACCCTTTTGCTATGAAGGCCAGCATACCGTTTGCCTTCTTGACCGCCTGTTGCACCTGCATGCTCGCCTTCAGTGACTGGTGTACAAGAACACCCAGGTCTCTCTGTACTTCCCCCTCTCCCAATCTATTGCCATTTAAATAATAATTTGCCCTCCCGTTCCTGCACCCAAGGTGGATAACTTCGCACTTGTCCACATTATAGTGCATCTGCCATTTATCCGCCCAATCGCCCAGTCTGTCCAAATCGCTCTGGAGCTTCCTGGTCTCTTCCTCTGAGCCCACCCCACCTCCTAGTTTAGTGTCGTCTGCAAATTTGGAAATGCTGCATCCGACTCCCTGATCCAGGTCATTAATGTAAATTGTGAACAGCTGGGGGCCCAGGACAGATCCCTGTGGTACCCCACTTGTTACTGCCTGCCATTCAGAAAATGAGCCGTTTATTCCAACTCTCTGTTTTCTATCTGACAGCCAGTTCCCTATCCACGCCAAAACTTTCCCCTTTATCCCATGAGCCTCAATTTTCCATGCTAATCTTTTATGTGGGACCTTATCGAAGGCCTTTTGGAAGTCCAGGTACACCACATCTACTGGCTCTCCCCCATCTATTCTACCAGTTACTCCCTCAAAAAATTCCAATAGATTAGTCAAGCACGATTTACCCTTTGTAAATCCATGTTGACTCTGTCCTATCCTGTCCCCATTTGCTAAGTGCTCCGCTATTTCATCCTTAATGATGGACTCCAGCATTTTGCCCACAACTGATGTAAGGCTTACAGGTCTGTAATTACCTGCTTTTTCCCTACCCCCCTTTTTGAATAGTGGGGTAACGTTAGCTACCCTCCAATCCATCGGCACTGTTCCCGAGTCTAATGAATTCTGAAAAATCATCCTTAGTGCATCCGCTATCTCTAGGGCCACCTCCTTCAGTACCCTAGGATGCATGTTATCAGGCCCTGGGGATTTGTCCACCTTCAATCCCTTTAGCTTCCTTAACACCATATCCTTAGAGATATTGATTTGCGTCAGTTCCTCCTTTGCCAATGTCCCTATTTTTCCCGATATCCCAGGGAGGTTTTTTGTGTCTTCCTTCGTATGTGCGTGCGTGTGTAAATATGTCTGTATATATGCGCGTGGGTGTGTAAATATGTTTGTATATATGTGTGTGCATGTGTAAATATGTTTTTATATATGTGCATGCGTGTGTAAATATGTTTGTATATATGTGTGTGCCTGTGTATATATGTTTGTATATATGTCCGCGTGTGTAAATATGTTTGTATATATGTGCATGTGTGTGTAAATATGTTTGTATATATGTGTGTGCCTGTGTAAATGTGTTTATATATGTGCGTGCGTGTGTAAATATGTTTGTATATATGTGTGTGTCTGTGTAAATATGTTTGTGTGTGTGTGTGTAAATATCTTTGTATATATGTGTGTGCATGTGTAAATATGTTTGTATATGTGTGTGTTTGTGTAAATATGTTTGTATATATGTGTGTGCATGTTTAAATATGTTGGCATATATGTGTGTGCGTGTGTAAATATGTTTGTATTTATGTGTGTGCCTGTGTAAATATGTTTGGATATATGTGTGTGCCTGTGTAAATATGTTTGTATATATGTGTTTCCGTATATGTAAATATTTTGTATATATGTGTGTGCCTGTGTAAATATGTTTTATATATGTGTGTGCGTGTGTAAATATGTTTGTATATATGTGTGTGCGGGTGTAAATATGTTATATATGTGTGTGTGTGTGCAAATATGTTTGTATTTACGTGTGTGCCTGTGCAAATATCAAAATCAAATCAACTTTTATTGTCATTGTTAGTGCACATGTGCAGTACAACGAAATGTAGGCTTGCGGCTCCCGAGAGTGTACATTTGGATTAAGACATTTAAACATTCAACATACATTTGGCTTGTAGTATATTAACATAAATATGACCATAATAAAGTGCATTGGCAGATGTGCAGGCTTTAGAGTTTATTTGTGGAGTTCAGTAGGATGACAGCCCTGGGAAAGAAGCTGTTCCTAAATCTGGTCGTACGGGTGCGAATGCATCTGTAGCATCTCCCAGATGGTAGGAGGGCGAACAGACTGTGGCTGGGGTGGGTAGGGTCTTTGATGATGGACCGTGACCTCAATAGACAGCGTTTCTGGTATATGTGCTCTATGGTCGGTAGCCGGGTGCTGGTAATGCGTTGGGCAGTTTTGACTACCCGCTGCAGGGCTTTCTGGTCATAGTAGCTACAGCTGCCATACCGTACTGTGATACAGTTTGTCAGGATGCTCTCTATAGTGCAGCGGTAAAAGTTAGAGAGGATCAGGGGTGACAGATTACATCCCTTCAGCCTCCTTAAGAAATATAGGCGCTGCTGGGCCTTCTTCACCAGAGAGGAGGTGTTGAGGGACCAGGACCAAATATGTTTGTATATATGGGTGTTTGTGTAAATATGTTTGTATGTGTGTGTACATGCGTAAATATGTTTGTATATATATGTGTGTGTGTGTAAATATGTTTGTTTATATGTGTGCCTGTTTAAATATGTTTGTATATATGTGTGTTCCTGTGTAAATATGTTTGTATAAGTGTGTGTCTCTGTAAATATGTTTGTATATGTGTGTGCCTGTGTAAAAATGTTTGTATATATGTGTGTGTGTGTGTAAATATGTTTGTATATGTATGTGCGTGTGTAAATGTGTTTGTATATATGTGTGTGCCTGTTTAAATATGTTTGTATATATGTGAGTGTGTGTAAATATGTTTGTATATATGTGTGTGACTATGTGAATATGTTTGTATATATGTGTGTGCCTGTGTAAATATGTTTGTATATGTATGTGCATCTGTAAATATGTTTGTATATATGTGTGTGCGTGTAAATGTTTGTAGATATGTGTGCACATGTGTAAATATGTTTGTATATATGTGTGTGCCTATGTAAATATGTTTGTATATATGTGTGTGCCTGTGTAAATATGTTTGTATGTATGTGTGTGCCTGTGTAATTATGTTTGTACATGTATGTGCATGTGCAAATATCTTTGTAGATATGTGTGTGCGTGTGTAAAGATGTTTGTAAAAATGTGTGCGCGTGTGTAAGTGTGTTTGTATAAATATGTGTGCGTGTGTAAATATGTGTGTATATGTATATATGTTTGTAAATATGTTTGTATTTACGTGTGTGCATGTGTTAATATGTTTGTATATATGTGTGTGCATCTGTAAATATGTTTGTATATATGTGTGTGTGTAAATTTGTTTGTATATATGTGTGTGGGTGTGTAAATATGTTTGTATATATGTGTGTGCGTGTATAAATGTGTTTGTATATATGTGTGTGTGTGTGCAGGGGTGGACAGGTTCTGCTTCGCTGTGATGCTCTCCATGACTGAATAGCCTATGAAGACACTGTTGAGGCCATGTATGGCCATGTAGGTGAGGAACTCCAGTATGGGTTGCCACCCCCAGCTGACTCCTCGATTCCAGGCCGAGGGCCTTGAGATGTTTAAACCCCGAGCTGCTGGGAGCTGCTTCTCTGTAACAGCACAAACAACAGGTTGGAGAATGATATGAGGGCAGGAATCGGGCGGGTCACTTGTTATCAGCTTGAGATTGAGATTCAGTCCATTAATTTTGCCTTATTTGGATACAGAAGAGGGATTAATTAGAAAACAATGCAGTTTATAACTCAGCCCTCACAAACATTGCTACTGCATAAAAAAACCTGTTCAGAACATCCATTATAAAACACAAAACATTTTTACAATTATATTAGGAAAAAGATGGTGATCAGGAGCAATGTTGGCCCCTTAAAAAATTAACAGTGATATTGTCAATGACAATATGGAAATGGCAGACATGTTGAATAATAATTTTGCGTCAGTATTTACAGTAGAAGAGGATGGCATGCCGGAAATCCCAAGGAAACTAATATTGAATCAGGGACAGGGACTCAATAAAATTAACGTAAGCAAATTAACAATAATGAAGAAAATAATGGCACTAAGGAGTGACAAATCCCCAGGACCAGATGGTTTCCATCCCAGGGTTTTAAAGGAAGTAGGTGAGAACATTGCAGATGCCCTAACTATAATCTTCCAAAGTTCGCTTGATTCAGGAAACATGTCACGCCGCTTTTACTAAATGGCGAGAGGGGGGAAACTAGGAAATTATAGACCAGTTAGCCTAACATCTGTTGTGGGAAATTGCTAGAGTCTATAATTAAGGATAGGGTGACTGAACAGCTCGCAAAACTTCAGCTGATCAGAGAGAGCCAGCATGGATTTGTAAAAGGTAGGTCATGCCTGACAAACCTGATTGAATTTTTTGAGGAGGTGACTAAAGTAGATGACAGGGGAATGTGTATGGATGTTATTTATATGGACTTCCAGAAGGCATTTGATAAAGTCCCTCATAAGAGACTGTTAACTAAGGGTGAAGCCCATGGAATTGAAGGCAAATTATTGACCTGGTTAGGAAATTGGCTGAGCGGCAGGAGACAGAGAGTAGGGATAATGTGTAGTTACTCTAATTGTCAGGTTGTGACCAATGGTGTCCCGCAGCGATCTGTGCTGGGGCCTCAACTAATTAGGAAACACTTCTACACACAAAGGCTGGTAGAAGTTTGGAACTCTCTTCTGTAAACGGCTATTGATGCTCGATCAATTGTTAATTTTAAGTCTGTTAACCAAAGGTATTAAGAGATATCAGGCAAAGGCGGATATATGGAGTTAGGTCACAGATCAGCCTTCATCTCATTAAATGGTGGAACAGGTTTGAGGGGTTAAATGGCCTACTCCTGTTCCTATGTTCATATAAAAACATTCCTGAGGTCAGGAATGACTAGACGGGAACAAATCCTAAAGGGTGAGTGGACACACTCCTTGTGTGCTGTGGTCGTCAGCCCTCCAGACCAACAGGAGTGCATTCTATCCTGGACCTGAGCTGAGGTAACTGCTCTTAGTCAGAGGACTACAACTAGGATCCTGATCATTATCCGGAGTGCCTGCTCCTGGGCATTATCTGGAGGCCCTGATTCTGATCATTATCCGGAGTGCCTGCTCCTGATCATTATCCAGGACCTCCTGCTCTCGATCCTTATCCAGAGTCCCTGCTCTCAATCCATATCCGGCGTCCCTGTTCCTGATCATTATCCAGTGCACACTTAACTGATATCCCAGTGTGATGCTGTTTTGAGCCCACGGTAGTGGAAATGTGGAACTTTCTCCTCCAAAAGGCTGTGGATGCTGGGAGAATTGCAGCTTTCAAGACTGAGATTGCAAGATTTTTGTTGGGTAAGGAATGTAATATAGAGCTGAGGTACAGATCAGCCATGATCCAATTGAATGGTGGAACAGGCTCGAGAGGCTGAATAGCCTCCTCCTGTTCCTATGTTCCAGGGGGTTTGTAAATGAGCCATTTGTTTGGCATGGATCCACTACTATTTCAATACGGTGCTTATGTCTGTCAGCTATTGAGGCGAATCATTGATATTGGCCCCTGGCACTGACCTCGTGTTTCCTCTTTGGTTTCTCTCTCCCATCCCCCGACCCTCACCACAGACATCAAGGACATGACCTTTGAGGAACTAGCACTCAAGTACCCGAAGCTGGCCATTGAGGAGCTGAGCAAGAACTTTCACCGATATTACAAGAAAATTGCTCTGCTGGGTACGTATGGGGCAGACACCATTAATAGCAATTCACTGGCCAGTACCACAAATGGCTGAAAGACCTTAAGATGTATCAGTTTATCACCTCTGACCCCACCATACACCAATCTTTTCACTTTTAACCAATCGACAGTTTTTGATCAGTATTGACACAACTGGTTCAGCCAATGAGCTGGAGGCAGAATATAAAGCAGGACAAACAGCAAACAGAGTCGATTTAAATAGCGCACTACAGCTAACAGTCTATTTAAACAGAACAAAACAGCAAACAGAGTCTATTTAAACAACGCAGAATGGCAAACAGAGTCTATTTAAATAGTGCATTATAGCTAACAGTCTATTTAAACAGAACAAAACAGCAAACAGACTCTATTTAAGCAGTTTACAGCAAACAGTCTATTTCAACAGTGCACTACAGAAAGCAAAGTCTATTTAAACAGCACATTACAGCAAACAGAGTCTGTTTAAACAGTGCACTACAGTGGGAATGGTAGCATAGTGGCAATTTCACTGGGCTAGTAATCCAGAGGCCTGGACTAATGATCCAGAGTTTAGTTAAACAGCAACAGTACACAACCCGGCTCACCCATGACAGTAACTGGCACTGACCCGCATTGGTACTGAGCCCTGCCAGATCCCAAGGACAGTAACATCCTAAGTCCACGAGCTGATCTCAGCCCAGGGCTGCTGCAACTGGCCTCCGTATCCTTGCTTTAGTGTAAAGGGGAAACCCAGCTGTGAGAGGGGATCCTGATCACTCACCAGTGACCACCCTCAACCCCCACCCACCTGTGCTGTGTGTGGGCATCAGGCGGGGAGGTGGCGACTGTGCTGCCCTCCGTGGTCGAATAACCACCTACACCTGGGCTCGCGCTCGCGGAACGACCGGGCGGTTGAGGTTGACTGGAGGGCTTGCAGTGGGATGAGAGCCCGGCCTGCATCAGCAGAGGTGGTGGGAGCTGGGGGGTTGCTGAACACCATCAAAGTGCCTGAATCCTCCACGCAAGGCAACCCTTGTTTAGTTTCTGAGCTGTATCACAACTCTATGTACTCGCCTTGGTTCTGTAACCCTTAATACCCTTACCTAATAAAATCTATCAATCTCTGTCATTTTAATCACAGGTCTGATAAACAGAGAGGCCTTACGAGACAAACTGTGGACAAAGCTGAACCTGAGATACATGAGAGATGGGAAGAACATCATAACCAGATCCAAAGCAATTCCTAAGTAAGGCTGCCTCACTGTGGGCCTGGCCCTGGGCTCCGCTCACTCGAGATTAAATTCACATCGGGGGTGGGGGGCAGGCCTGTGCCTGGCCCTGGTCTCTGCTCCCTCAGGATTCATCTCAGACTGGGGTGGGTGGAGGGTCTGTGTCTGGGACACTCTGGATTCGACTGGGCCTGGGACACACAGGATTGGATTCACACTGGGGGCTGGGGGGCAGGAAGAGGGCCTGGGGCTGGGCCTGGTGCTGGGCCTTGGGCTTGGCCACTCAGGATTCGACCCACACTGGGGGGGATGTGCCTTGGATTTGGCCCTGGGCCTGGGGCTGGGCCTTGGGCTTGGCCACTCAGGATTCGACTCACACCGGGGGTTGTGCCTAGGGCTGGGCCTACGGCTGGGCCACGGCTCCGCACCCTCGGGAGATCCATTCTTGCCGTTGCTCGAAATAGGCTCCAAACCCATCGCCTGTGGAGTGCAGATGATGCGGTCGGTGAGAGGCTGATCTCGCGCCTTGAATTCTGGGTTCAGGTACAGTCACCTCACTGTGCTAGGACTGATGTCTCCGAGCAATCTGTGTGAAAGGCCAGTTCCGAATGAGTGATGAATCCGTGGCAAACTTTCTTAGAGGCAGCAGTTAGGCTGACACAAGAAATGGAAATATTGTACTTGGACATAATGGGACATTCTTCTACTGCACTATTGCACCATGATGCAGGGAGTTTTACTCTGTATCTAACCCGTGCTATACCTGCCCTGGGAGTGTTTGATGGGACAGTGTAGAGGGAGCTTTACTCTGTATCTAATCCGTGCTGTACCTGCCCTGGGAGTGTTTGATGGGACAGTGTAGAGGGAGCTTTACTCTGTATCTAACCCGTGCTGTACCTACCCTGGGAGTCTTTGATAGGACAGTGTAGAGGGAGCATTACTCTTTATCTAACACATGCTGTACCTGCCCTGGGAGTGTTTGATGGGAGATTGTAGCGGGAGCTGTACTCTGTATCTAACCCATGCTCTACCTGCCCTGAATGGATGCTGCATTTCCAGTGCTGACCACCTCCTTCTGACTAAGCACAATTATTTACCAATTACATTTGTACCCGTTCGCTTGGCCTGGCACAGATTGAACCCACCAATGGCATTGGTGATGGTCTCAAGGGTTGGAGTGGAGTTTGAGGGGCCTTTGACCTCTGACTTGCTGTGTGTCTTGGCAGGAGCCTGGTGGATGTGATGATGAGCCGTACAGACATGCTCTTCTTCCAGAGGTTGCTGGAGGCCTATGATGCGGAGTCTCCGCTGCTCTTCTGGCAGGCGGTGGAGAATCTCCACAACTTGCGCACTGAGAAGGAGAGAAAACTCAAGATCAATTGGATCATTGGCAAGTTCTTCAACAGGAACATCAACCCAGGTGGGTGCAGAACCTTTAGCACGGCAACTCGCTCCAGCCAGAGTAACCCCATCTAACCTTCCCCAGCATGGGACAGGTCACAAAAAGCAATTGCAGATACCCGGCAGTGAGTTACATGCTGGAATCTAATCGAGGGGTTCGGGGGGTTTATATATAGAATAACAGATACCCGGGAGTGAGTTACAGGCTGGAATCTAATTACAGGCTGGAATCTAATCGAGGGGTTCGGGGGGTTTATATATAGAATAACAGATACACGGGAGTGAGTTACAGGCTGGAATCGAATCGATTGTTCAGGTGGTTTATATATAGAATAACCGATACCTAGGAGTTAGTTACTGGCTGGAATCTAATCGATTGTTCGGGTGGTTTATATATAGAATAACAGATACCTGGGAGTGAGTTACAGGCTGGAATCTAATCGGGGGGTTCGGGTGGTTTATATATAGAATAACAGATACCCGGGAGTGAGTTTACAGGCTGGAATCTAATCGATGGTTTCGGGGGGGTTTATATATAGAATAACAGATACCCAGGAGTGAGTTTACAGGCTGGAATCTAATCGAGGGTTTCGGGGGGTTTATATATAGAATTGTGGCAGAGCCACCAGGGGACTCTGATCTAATGTACATAATTATCTTTAACAAATTATTAGCTACAGAATGAATCTGTATCTTTGTTCATATTATTGCATGTACATAGCGCGGTCCCTTTAAGAATGGGACCAAATGCGATGACGTCATCACGTTGATCACGTGATCCTCCAGTGGCGGGAAAACGTGATGACGAGATGAAGTCAGGTTGGGGAGCCGCCCTAGCCAGTCCTCATGGAGCCAGCAAAGAGTACAGACCTGTAATTTAGTTCTCCTGTGTTTTCGTGTTAAACTTTGTTGATTAGTATTAAACATCATTTGTTTGATAGACTGACTCGACCTCAATCCTTTAGTTAGGAATCTAGCCATTCCTACAGTGGTGACCCCGAATTTTCGTGAACAATTTTCGCGGAAGAAGCAAAGCGCGACGAAACATGGAAGCGAACTCCGTGGCTTTGAAGCTCCCACAGTTTTGGGAACAACAGGCGGCCTCCTGGTTCGTACAAGCAGAAGCACAATTCTAACTCCGAAACATCGTTGCAGATCAGACCCGTTACCTTTACGTGGTCTCCGCACTCGACAGCTCCACGGCCTCATGGATCATCAGCCTGCTCGAAAACCCCCTGGTTGACAGCAAGTACAATACTCTTAAAGGGCGGTTAATACAGGTCTTCGGGCTCACGAAGGCGGAGCGTGCCCGCCAACTGCTCGCTATGCCCGGGCTTGGCGATTCCAAGCCATCTCAGTTAATGAGCCAGATGCTCACGCTCCTTGGCTCCGAACCACAATGTTTCCTCTTTCGGGAGTTATTCCTGAGTCAACTACCCGAGCAGGTTCAGGCTGCCCTCGCCAGATCGGAAGCCACAGATTGCGCAGCACTTGCTGCAGAAGCAGATACGATTTATGCGGTCACGCAGCCATCCTGCGCCGCCACGAGGCACCCCTCCCCCGCGAACGCCGCCCCGACACCTCCATCCCCCGGCTTGTGCTTTTACCACGCCCGTTTCGGCGTGAAAGCGAGAGGCTGCCGCCCTCCCTGCAGTTTCGCGCCTAAAAAAAAAAACCAACATCAACACCAGCAGCAACTCCAGAAAAGGAGGACCGAGTTTGAGGGATGTTCCGCGGCCACGATGGCGATTGGCAATTCCGGGAAGCTCCTCTACATTACAGATTCCCTCTCGGGACGGCGCTTTTTATGCGACACCGGGGCGCAGTGTAGCATCCTTCCTGCCTCAGCACTTGATATTCAGTCTGGGAGGCACGGCCTCTCCCTCGAGGCAGCTAATGGTGGGGCCATTCGTTCCTTTGGCAAACGGCAGGTCCAGGTGTGCTTCGGCGGGCAACGGTTTCAGTGGGAATTCATCACAGCCAAGGTTTCGCAAGCCATCCTTGGCGCGGATTTCTTATGCGCCAACAGCCTCTTGGTGGATGTAAGAAATCGTCGATTGGTCAACGCGGCCACCTTCCACTCCATCCCTTGCTTCCGCAGTTCTGCAACGTCGCACACTGTCTCCTGCGCGTTGCCCTCGCCGGACGAGTTCACTCGCCTATTAGGTGAATTCCCGGAGCTGACCAGGCCCACTATCTCCTCCTCGGCCACTAAGCATGGTGTCGAGCACTACATTACTACGACTGGCTCTCCAGTTTACGCACGAGCTCGGCGCCTGGAACCCGGCAAGCTCGCGGCTGCGAAGGCAGAGTTTGCCACGATGGAACGGCTGGGGATTATTCGCCGGTCAAATAGTCCCTGGTCCTCACCTCTCCACATTGTCCCGAAGCCCGGCGGTGGATGGTGGCCATGCGGGGACTACCGACGCCTTAATGATGCCACTACTCCCGATCGGTACCCGATCCCGCATATCCAGGATTTCTCCGCCCATTTGGCGGGAAACTCAATCTTCTCCAAGGTTGACCTCGTCCGTGGCTACCACCAAGTTCCCGTACACCCGCAGGACATCCAGAAAACTGCAGTCATCACTCCCTTTGGACTGTTCGAGTTTCTACGGATGCCATTTGGGCTCAAGAACGCTGCACAGGCTTTTCAGCGACTAATGGACTCGGTCCTGCGGGATCTTAGGTTTTTATTTGTCTACCTTGACGACATCCTGATAGCCACCTCTACCAAAGAGGGACACGTCTGCCATCTGCGCACCCTCTTTCGGCGCCTCAGCCAACATGGCCTCATAATCAACCCGGCCAAGTGTCAGTTCGGCCTACAGCAGATTGACTTCTTGGGCCACCGCATTACTTCGGAGGGCGCAATTCCACTGCAGTCAGAGGTCGAAGCAATTACGGCATTCCCAAGGCCACAGTCCACCAAGGCTCGTCAAGAATTCCTGGGCATGGTGAATTTCTACCACCGCTTTGTATCTAAGGCAGCACGACTCATGCAGCCCCTCTACGAGGCCCTCAAAGGCAAGGCCGGAAAGGATACAATAGCCTGTACGGTCAAAATGGACAACGCTTTCGACAACACAAAAACCGCTCTAGCCAATGCAACTATATGTTAGCGCACCCTCTGCCAGGTGCCACCATTGCCCTTACCACCGACGCTTCCGACTATGCCATAGGCGCCGTACAGGAACAGTGGGTCAACGGGACGTGGCAACCACTGGCGTTTTTCAGCCGCCAACTCCGGCGCAATGAACGCAAATACAGCACTTTCGACCGGGAGTTGCTGGCGCTGTTCCTGGCTATCCGCCATTTCCGTTTTTTGTTAGAAGGATGTCCCTTCACTGCATTTGTAGATCACAAACCACTGACCTTCACCATGGCCAAGACCGCCGAACCGTGGTCGGCTCGACAGCAGTGACAGCTAACTTTCATTTCAGAATTCACGACAGACATCCAACACGTAGCTTGCAAGGACAACTTGGTAGCTGATTGCCTTTCTCGCGCGACCGTACGGGCGGTCCAGCTGGGCATCGATTATGCCCTCATGGCTACCGATCAGGCATCCGACCCTGAAACACAGGCGTATCGCACTGACACCTCTAGCCTCCAACCGGTCGATGTGCAATTCCACACTGCAGGCACCTCGTTACTCTGCGATGTCTCCATGGGAGATCCCCGCCCGATCGTTCCAATTGCCTGGCGCCGCAAAGTTTTGGACGCCATACATGGGCTTTCGCATCCTGGCGTGAAGGCATCTCAAAAATTAATGTCGGCTAAGTTCGTTTGGAGAGGAATGCGTAAGGATATCCGCGACTGGGCTAACACCTGCGTCGTCTGTCAAAAGTCTAAGGTGCAACGCCACGTCAAGGCCCCATTGGCCACATTCGCAGTACCAGAACGGCGATTCGACCATGTCAACGTTGACCTCGTCGGGCCGCTTCCACCGTCACAGGGGTTCACACACATCCTCATCATGGTCGGTCGTACTACTAGATGGCCAGAGGCAGTTCCTTTGGCATCTACTACGTCCGCTGATGTCGCCAGAGCATTCCTCTCCTCGTGGGTCGCACGTTTCGGCGTTCCGGCGGACATTTCTTCAGACCGCGGTCCACAGTTCTCTTCCGAGCTCTGGAACGCTGTGGCCCAGGGTCTTGGCACCAAGCTTCACTGCACCACGGCCTATCACCCGCAGGCAAACGGTTTGTGCGAACGTTTCCACAGATCGTTAAAGGCATCGCTGAGGGCCAGCCTCCAAGGCACCGGATGGGTGGATAAGCTTCCGTGGGTCATGTTGGGTCTTCGCACGGCACCCAAAGAGGACCTGCAATCGTCCGCCGCGGAGCTCGTGTACGGCCAGCCACTCCGCGTACCGGGAGATTTCCTGCCGCTTCCAACTGAGCCGTGGTCCGCAGCCGACCAACTCAGCAACCACCGGGAAACAGCCAAGGCTTTTGCGCCTATCCCAGCTTCGCATCACGGCCTTCCATCTTCACACGTACCAGCGGAGCTAAAGAATGCTGAATTTGTATTCATTCGTCATGATGCCCATAGGGATCCGCTCAAGGTCCCTTACACAGGCCCTTTTCGCGTACTGGAGACAGGCAACAAGAGTTTCTCTGTAGACATCGGTGGTAAACCCGACCACATATCCATTGACCGTCTCAAACCGGCACACCTGGACATCGGCCGGCCAGTAGAGACCGCACAGCCACCACGACGTGGTCGACCTCCTGCTACATCCACGCCAGACCGAAGGCTTCCATCTGCCAGCCCGCCCGCTGTTCAACAACGTCCACTCCAAGAATACAGGAGTCGCACTGACAGGCTTGTCAGACCTCCTAGTTGATTGACTTTTACTGTTGAAGACAATTCTGGGGGGGCGCATGTGGCAGAGCCACCAGGGGACTCTGATCTAATGTACATAATTATCTTTAACAAATTATTAGCTACAGAATGAATCTGTATCTTTGTTCATATTATTGCATGTACATAGTGCGGTCCCTTTAAGAATGAGACCCAACGCGATGATGTCATCACGTTGATCATGTGATCCTCCAGCGGCGGGAAAACGTGATGACGTCATGACGTCAGGTTGGGGAGCCGCCCTAGGCAGTCCTCATGGAGCCAGCAAAGAGTACAGACCTGTAATTTAGTTCTCCTGTGTTTTCGTGTTAAACTCTGTTGAATAGTATTAAACATCGTTTGTTTGATAGACTGACTCGACCTCAGTCCTTTAGTTAGGAATCTAGCCATTCCTACAGAATAACAGATACCTGGGAGTGAGTTACAGGCTGGAATCTAATCGAGGGGTTCGGGTGGTTTATATATAGAATAACAGATACCCGGGGAGTGAGTTACAGACTGGAATCTAATCGAGGGGTTCGGGTGGTTTATATATAGAATAACAGATACCCGGGGAGTGAGTTACAGACTGGAATCTAATCGAGGGGTTTGGGTGGTTTATGTATAGAACAACAGATACAAGCTGAAGGAATTTATAACTAACATCTAAGTGCTGAGTTGATACTCGAGCAGTAAATCACAGGAGGTTTCTGATTTTTAGTTGGCCGTTGATGCTGCTGGGAGCTGCAAGCAGTGTGTTATCACTCAGTCCCTCGCTCGTCTCCTTCCCTCCTCACCTGAAAGTTTTGAGTTGTCCTGAGAGCTCAGGTCCACTGGCATTGGCACGCCGCCGAGTTTGGCCCCCTAAGTGTCCACGAGCTGTTCGGCCGTGAAGGACATCGTAGCCGAGCCGATCTTGACTTTGGTTGACACTGCAACCACGGACTCCGGCAGGCGTGCCTGGGTGGGGAGTGACGAGGAGCTGACGGGCCGAGTTTTCCCCCTTCCGTATCCCAGGAGGGCCTGGGCTGTCCATTGCTCCATCCAGGCCTGTTCGGCACTGAGCAGGGATGAAGCCTGGGCCTCCACTGGACTGTATGGCTCAGTTTCACACTGGACAGTGTCTTTACTGAACGAGCCTTCAAGGGAGCCTGGTTTCTGCTCACCTTCCCGCGCTGTCCATGTCTCTCGGTGTTGGGTGTCAATGTTTGCGTGGCGAGACCAGGGAAACAATAAACATTGGTGCATAACCTTACAATCGGACACTGTGGTGTGTGGCCTCGCTCGGTTCCGTACAGCTTTGCTGGAGCACGTGTCCTCCCGGTGAGGAGCCTCCCTGCCTGCACCGGGAAGTCACAGGAGGGCTGCCCGCAGTTTACCGTTCCGCTCGGTGCCGAGCAACCGATGGGTGAGGCTCAATGCTGGGAGAGGCAGTCGAGAAATCGGTCTCTGCAAAACAAAACACGCTCGATGTCGGGAGCCAACCGGGCACCTGCGGAAGGGGATTAGAGTGGAGGAACGGTTGATGGCTGCAGGGATTGATTCATTTCCGTCTCCTTCCTGTGTCTCTCTCCCCCTCCCACAGAGGAATTATTCCAGTGTAACACACCGATTATCAGAGAGATTCTGGATGCGATTGACAACGGTGACCCGGTTACCATGAGCATGCTGTTACATGCTCAGTCAGAAGTTCAAAAGTCATTGGAGCAGAACTGGTCAGTATTGCAGGTTTGCCATCTTAGGTTTACCTACAAATAGTTTGACGTGTAAAAGCCATGGAGGGATGTGATCATAAGGATGAGGATTTTAAAATTGAGGAATTGGTGAACCAGGAGCCAATGTAGGTCAGAGAGCACAGGGGTGATGGAATTAGAGGGAGGATAGCAAACTGGATTCAAAATTGGTTGGAAAGGAGAAACAGAGTAGGAGTTGACAGGTTTTCAGAATGGTTGGAAGTGGGTAGTGGTGTCCAACAGGGATCTGTTCTGGGGCCACTTCTGTTCACAGTGTCTCTCAATGATTTAGATAAAGACCTAGAGGGAGTGGTGTCAAAATGTGCAGATGATAGTAAAATTCTTTAGAAGACCAGGAAAGATGTGATTGCACTAGAGAGAGTACAGAGGAGATTTACAAGGATGTTGCCGGGAGTAGACAATCTTAGCTATGAGAAAAGACTGGATAGGCTGGGTCTGTTTTCCTTGGAACAGAGGAGGCTGAGAGGAGACCTTATTGAGGTGTATAGAATTATGGGGGGCCTAGATAAAGTGGATAGAAAGGACCTATTTCCCTTAACAGAGGGGTTAAAAACCAGGGGGCACAGATTTAAAGTAACTGGTGGAAGGTTTAGAGGGGATTTGAGGGGACATTTCTTCACTCAGAGGGTTGTGGGGGTCTGGAACTCTCTGCCAGAAAGGGTGGTAGAGGCAGGAACCTGAACCACATTTAAAAAGTACCTGGATGTGCACTTGGGATGCTCTAACCTGCAGGGCTACGGACCAAGAGCTGGGAAGTGGGATTAGGTTGGATAGCTGTTTGTTGGCCAGCGCGGACACGATGGGCCGAAATGGCCTCCTTCCGTGCTGTAACTTTCTATGATTCTATGATTCTATGATTCTATGACCAAATCAAGCTGCAAAGGGCTGTTGATAAGATGGGGGAATGGGCTAAGAAGTGGCAGACACAAGTCATTGTAAGCATGAGGTGATGCATTTTTGCACTTTGGTAAAATTAACAGCTGTAATTCGTAGAATGATAGAATTATACTGCACAGAAGGAATCATGCCCGTGATGAGGCCCAACCAGTGTTTTATAAAGGTTTCGCATAACTTCCTTGCTTTTGTACTCTATGCCTATATTAATAATAAAGCCCAGGATCCTACATGCTTTTTGAACAGCCTTCTCAACTTGTCCTGTCACCTTCAAAGATTTGTGTGCATACACCCCCAGGTCTCTCTGTTCCTGCACCTTCTTTAATATTGTACCATTTAGTTCATATTACCTCTCTTCATTGTACCAAAATATATAATTTCACACTTCTCTGCATTAAATGTCATCTACCATCTACGTACCATTTTACCAGTCTGTCTCTGTCCTCCTGAAGTCTGTTACTATCCTCCTCATTGTTTACTACATTTCTAAGTTTCTTATCATCTGCAAACTATGAAATTATGCCCTATATACTTAAGTCCATGTCATTAACATGTATCAAAAAGAGCAGTGGTCCCAACACCAACCCCTGGGGAACACACTGTATACTTCCCTCCAGCCTGAAAAACAACCGTTCAGCAGTACTCTCTGCTTTCTATCCCTTAGCCAATTTTATATCCACACTGCCACTGTCCCTTTAATCCCATGGGCTTTACTTTTGCTAACAAGTTTATTATGTAGATGAGAAATCGGAGGGGGCCAAGGATAGAACCAAGTAATGATACAAGGGCGGCTGCGGGAAGTGAAGCCACTGCAGGTGATTCTCTGGCTACGACTAGATAGATAGGAATGGAACCAGGCGAGTGCAGTCCCACCCAGCTGGACAACGGAGGAGAGGCATTGGAGGAGCATGGTGTGGTCAACATAGACTGCAGATAGGTCGAGTAGGATGAGGAGGGATAGTGCACCATGGTCACAGTCACAGGGGATGTCATTTGTGTCTTTGATAAGGGCCATTTCAGTACTGTGGCAGGGGCAGAAACCCGATTGGAGAGGTTCAAACATGAAGCTCCGGGAAAGATGGCCATGGATTTAGGAGGCCATAACATGTTCAAGGAATCTGGAGAGAAAAAGAAGGTTGGCGATGGGGCAGTAGTTTCCAGGGATGAGGGGTCAAAGGTTTTTTGAGGTGGAGGGTGATGATGGCAGATTTGAAGGGGTGTGGGACAGTACCTGAGGAGTGAGAACCATTAACAATATCGGCTAACATAGGGGCCAGAAGGGGAAGTTGGGTGGTCAGCAGTTTGGTGGGAATAGGGTTGAGGGAGTCGGAGGTGGGTCTCAAGGACAAGGTGAGTTCAGAGAGGGCATGAGGAGAGACAGGATAGAAACTCGAGAAAGATACAAGTTCAGGGCTAGGACAGGGAGGAACCTTAGGAGAAGTTTGGCACAGTGGGCTAGGAGAAGGGAGTGAAGCAGATGGCCTCAATCCTAGTGACAAAGAAGTTCATGAGCTCCTTGCACTTGTTGCGAGATCCACATTCTAACCACTCTTTGGGTAGAGAAGTTTCTATTGATTTCCCAATTGCATTTATTAGTGACTATTTTATATTGATTGGCCCTAAGATGGGAGTTAGGTAGGGAGTTCCAGGATCCTGACACAGCGACAAATAACAAAGCATGATATATGCCCAAGCTGGGATGCTGTGTGACTTGGAGGGGACCTTGAAGGTGAGGATGTTCCCAAGATATTGCTGCCCTTGTCTTACTGGGTGGGGGAGGTCACAGGGGAGGGAGGTCCTCTCCAAAGAACCTTGATGAGTTGCTGCAGGACATTGTGCAGGTCGTACTCACTGCAGCCACAGTGCGCCGGTGGTGGAGGGAATGGATATTGGGAGCAGTGGCAAGGGAGAATGTGGCATGCGCTGAGTGATGTAATGGTCCGTCAGACTTGCTGGACTGGATCCAAATGGACAAGACACATCAGCAACATTTGGGAAAGCTGGTCACTGTGTAGTGCTCTGCACGGAGCTTCACAATAGTTACTCATTGTGGGTTAGGGGGGGTTGCGGGGAGGCAACTTTGACTGAACTTGGAGGGGGAAGGGTGGGTGGGTGGTGGGATTATATTTGGGATGGAGGCGTGGTCTGGAGGGGATATCTTATTCTCTTTAGTTCTTCTCCTTGGTGCAGGTTTCATGTCTACCTGAAAACTTACCCAGAGGAACCTGAAGAGAAAGTGGAATCTATGGTGGCCCTGAGGATGCTCCAGACCATAAGTCGGGCGGTGAGTAACTCTTGTAACCCGCATTTCGTAACTTGAATTTGGGACATCCTGAGGCCTTTCACGACCTCAGGACGTCCCAAAGCGTTTTTACAGCCAATGAAGTACTTTTGAAGTGTAGTCACTGTTGTAATGTAGGCACCATGGCAGCCAACTTGTGCACAGCAAGCTCCCACAGACAGCAATGTGATAATAATCTGTTTCAGTGATGTTGGTTGAGAGATAAATATTGGCCAAGACACCAGGGAGGACGCCCCTACTCTTTTTCAAAATAGTTCCATGGGATCTTTTGCATCCACCTGAGAAGGGAGACGG
The DNA here is from genome assembly GCF_052327205.1 of Somniosus microcephalus. Lineage (NCBI taxonomy): Eukaryota > Metazoa > Chordata > Chondrichthyes > Squaliformes > Somniosidae > Somniosus > Somniosus microcephalus. The sequence continues at coordinate 213,100,982 of NC_140989.1, read as the reverse complement.
GGCCCTGGTTTAACGTCTCATCCAAAAGACGGCACCTCCGACAGAGCAGCACTCCCTCAGTACTGACACTGGAGTGCCGGCCTGGATTCTGTGCTCAAGTCTCTGGAGTGGGGCTTGAACCCACAATGTTCTGACACAGAGGCGAGAGTGCTACCTCTTCTCTCTTAGGCAGTCCCTCGGAACCGAGGATGACTTGCTTCCACACTAAAAATGAGTTCTCAGGTGACTGATGAGTCCAATGCGGGACCGACAGTCTCTGTCACAGGTGGGGCAGACGGTGGTTGAAGGGGCGGCTGGGTGGGGTGCTTGGGTTGAACATAAGAACATAAGAAATAGGAGCAGGAGTAGGCCAATCGGCCCCTCGAGCCTGCTCCGCCATTTAATAAGATCATAGCTGATCTGATCCTAACCGCCAATCTACTATCACAGAACCATCTCCTGAATCTAACAGAATTAGACACACGAAATAGGAGCAGGATCAGGCTACACGGCCCCTGGGCCCGCTCCGCTACCCACAGGGCCATGTCCGATCCGAACCTAGACTCATGTCCAAATTCCTGCCCACTCCCCGTAACCCTTAATTCCCTTTACTTCTAGGAAACTGTCTATTTCTGTTTTAAATTTATTTAATGATGTAGCTTCTGCAGCTTTTTGGTGCAGCATATTCCATGGACCTACCACCCTCTGAGTGAAGTAGTTCCTCCTCATCTCAGTTTTGAAAGAGCAGCCCCTTATTCTAAGACTATGCCCCCTAGTTCTAGTTTCACCCATCATCGGGAACATCCTCCCCGCATCCACCCGATCCAACCCCTTCACAATCTTATATGTTTCAATAAGATCGCCTCTCATTCTTCTGAACTCCAATGAGTAGAGTCCCAATCTACTCAACCTCTCCTCATATGTCCATCCCCTCATCCCCGGGATTAACCGAGTGAACCTTCTTTGTACTGACTCGAAAGCAAGTATGTCTTTTCTTAAGTATGGACACCAAAACTGTATGCAGTATTCCAGGTGCGGTCTTACCAATACCTTGTACAACTGAAGCAATACCTCCCTATTTTTATATTCTATCCCCCTAGCAATGAAAGCCAACATTCCATTGGCCTTCTTAATCACTTGCTGCACCTGCATACTAACCTTTTGAGTTTTGTGCACCAGGACCCCCAGATCCCTTTGTACTTCAGTACTTTCAAGTTTCTTGCCATTAAGATAATAACTTGCTCTACGATTTTTCCTGCCAAAGTGGATAACCTCACACTTTCCAGTATTGTATTCCATCTGCCAAATCTCTGCCCACTTACTTAGCCTGTCTATGTCCCCTTGCAGGTTTTTTATGTCCTCCTCACTCACTGCTTTCCCTCCCATCTTAGTATCATCTGCAAACTTTGATATGTTACACTCGGTCCCCTCCTCCAAATCGTTAATATAGATTGTAAAGAGTTGGGGACCTAGCACCGACCCCTGTGGAACACCACTAGTTACTGATTGCCATTCTGAGAATGAACCATTTATCCCAACTCTCTGCTTTCTGTTAGATAGCCAATCCTCTATCCATGCCAGAATATTACCTCCAATCCCGTGATTTTTTATCTTAAGCAATAATCTTTTGTGTGGCACCTTGTCAAATGCCTTTTGGAAGTCTAAATACACTACGTCCACTGGTTCACCTTTATCCACCCTATATGTTACTTCCTCAAAGAACTCCAGCAAATTTGTCAAACATGACTTCCCCTTCATAAAACCATGCTGACTTTGTCCTATTAAACGATGATTATCCAAATGCCCTGTTACTGTCTCCTTAATAATGGACTCCAAAATTTTACCTACCACAGATGTTAGTCTAACCGGTCTATAGTTTCCAGCCTTCTGTCTACTGCCCTTTTTAAATAAGGGTGTTACATTAGCAGTTTTCCAGTCTGCCGGGACCTTTGCTGAGTCCAGGGAGTTTTGGAAAATTATTACCAATGCATCCACAATCCCTACCGCCACTACCCTCAGACCCTAGGATGTAAGCCATCAGGTCCAGGTGATTTACCCGCCTTGAGTCCCATTATTTTACCGAGTACCACTTCCTTAGTGATTTTGATCGTGTTTAGCTCCTCCCCCCCATAGCCCCCTGTTTGTCCAGTGTTGGGGTATTCTTAGTGTCTTCTAATGTAAAGACTGATACAAAATATTCATTCAGTGTTTTTGCCATCTCCATATTTCCCACCATTAATTTCCCGGTCTCATCCTCTAAGGGACCAACATTTACTTTAGCCACCCTTTTTCTTTTTATATAACAATAAAAACTCTTACTATCTGTTTTTATATTTTTTGCTAATTTACTTTCATAATCTATCTTCCCTTTCTTAATCAATCTTTTTGTTATTTTTTGCTGTCTTTTAAAGTTTTCCCAATCCTCTATCCTCCCACTAGATTTGGCTACCTTATATGCCCTTGTTTTTAGTCGAATACTATCCTTAATTTCTTTACTTAGCCACAGATGGCTGTCTTTTCTTTTGCACCCTTTTCTTCTCAGTGGAATATTTTTTTTTTGGAAGTTGTAAAATAACTCCTTAAATGTACACCACTGATCATGTATCGTCTTATCCTTTAATCTATTTCCCAATCCACTCTACTCAATTCCGCTCTCATACCTTCATAGTCTCCTTTATTCAAGCTTAGCACGCTTGTTTGAGATCCAACCTTCTCACCCTCTAATTGAATATGGAATTCAACCATGTTATGGTCACTCATTCCAAGGGGATCCTTTACTAGGACATTTTTAATTAATCCTGTCTCGTTACACAGGACCAGATCTAAGGTTGCTTGCCCCCTGGTCGGTTCAGTTACATACTGCTCAAGAAACCCATCCCTAATACACTCAATGAACTCATCCTCAAGGCAGCCCTGCCCAATTTGATTTGTCCAATTAATATGATAGTTAAAATCCCCCATAATTATAGATGTTCCCTTATTACATGCCTCAACTATTTCCTGATTGATACTCCGTCCAACATAGTTGCAGCTGTTCGGAGGCCTATAGACTACGCCCACTAGTTTTTTATTCCCCTTATTATTCCTTACCTCCACCCAAACTGTTTCATTATCCTGATCTTTTGACCCAATATCATTTCTCTGTATTACAATGATTCCTTCCTTTATTAACATAGCCACCCCACCTCCCCTTCCTTCCTGCCTGGCCTTCCTGATCGTTAAATAACCTGGTATGTTTAATTCCCAGGCATTGTCACCCTGCAGCCATGTTTCTGTAATGGCCACAAGATCATACCCATATGTAGTTATTTGTGCCATTAACTCGTCTATTTTGTTACGAATGCTACGTGCATTCAGATAGAGAACTTTCAAATATGTTTTGTGACACTTAGGCCTAGAAATTCAGTTGGCTGCGCCAGCAGTTAGCGCCTTAAGAGAAGTGAATTTCGGGCGCTATGCGTGTAGCGCCCGGGCGCAGCGCAGTTTGCGCCTCGCCCCAAATTAAGTGGACCCTTAGCGCCGGCGTAAAGTTTAGCGCCCGCCCGGCTGCGTGCGCAGAAAATGACGTCACATCCTCGTGCAACGCCCTTTGCGCGCCCCGATTCCAAACTTCAGTCGGACCGCCCCATTGTGCGGCTGGCGGCCAGAGCGTTTGTAAAATGGAACGCAACACAGCCGACGCGGGCCCCGGGGAGCGCAAATTAAAGGGCACGTACCCTGCAGTATAAAGGGCAGCCATTTTGCAGCAAACACTCTTGTGCAACGGATTTCTGGACACACAACAAGGAGGAGAGCTAACTGGTGTCGTGCAGCAATAGCTCAGGTATTTTTGGACTCAGGCCAAAGCGCTGCAAGTGCCCTGTTGGAAATTTGACTGTTTGCCAGCATTTGATGGGGGCTGCATGGGGTGCCAATGCGGAGTTTCAGCGCCATGTGCGTAGGGCTCGCAGACGCGGGGTCAGAGGGGCAGCCCTGGCTAGAGGCAGAGGGGGCAACAGGCGTCGGCAACATAGGCCTTACCCAGTCAGGGTATACCGCCAGCAGCGCTCCTACCTCACCATGAGTGGCGCGCGATGTGTAAGAAGGCTGAGATTCCGAAAGGAGGTGGTTGCAGAGATCTGCCACCTGCTTCGCAGAGATCTGCGTCCAAAGCTCAGGTGCAGGACGTCTCTGTCGGTGGAAGTGAGGGTGATGGTGGCATTGAACTTCTATGCCACCGGCTCCTTCCAATCTGCTGTTGGGGACATAGCGAACATATCCCAGTTTGGCGTGCATCGCTGCATCCGCCAGGTGACCGATGCCCTTTTCAGAAGGAGACGCCAATTCATCTCCTTCCCCATGGCCCTGGAGAGCCAGCATCAGCGTGCAGTGGGATTTGCTAGACTCGCGGCCTTCCCCTTGGTGCAGGGCGCCATTGACTGTACGCATGTGGCTTTGCGGGCACCTCTGGAGCATGGCGAGCAGTATCGCAACCGGAAGGGCTACCATTCTCTCAATGTGCAGCTGGTGTGTGACCACAAGCAGCGCATCCTGGCTGTCAATGCCTGCTTTTCAGGCAGCTGCCACGATGCCTTTATCCTGCGGCAGAGTACTGTGCATGACATGTTCGAGGCACAGCCTCCCCCAAGAGGATGGCTACTCGGGGACAAAGGCTATCCTTTGTGTACCTGGCTCATGACCCCGCTCCGCGCGCCCAGGACCGCTGCTGAAGAGGCATACAACGAGAGCCATCAAAGGAGCAGAAACATCATCGAGCAAACTATTGGGGTCCTCAAGCAGTGGTTCCGCTGCCTTGATCGTTCCGGCGGATCGCTGCAGTATTCGCCACAACGGGTCTCCCAATTTGTCGTAGTTTGCTGCATGCTACACAACCTGGCTCTCCGCAGGATTCAGGCACTGCCACCTGACGTTGGACCACCACCTCAGGAGGAGGAGCAGGAGGAGGAGGAGGAGGAGTACGTTCCCAGGAGGGAGCGACAAGGTCCAAGGGCCGTCCGTCGCCAGCTTATTGAACGTAACTTCTAAGCCCCCTGTCAGGGAATGCCTTGTGGCCATGAAGCAAGATGATTGCAGCCGCTCCACAAGCCCTCAGCCGGCGAAGGCAACAAAGACTAACAAGAACAACCATGGACACTGTCTGAATAAAGATAAATTTATATTTGACAAAAATGAAACCCCTTCCCACATGAATCCCAAAAACAATCAACGGCCCCCACAAAAAGTGCAACAAACGACTCACTCCCACAACCTGGGGAGGAGTAACTCCACATTTGAACAAACCAGGCCTCAACCTCGGCCTTAACGCCAAAAACATACCCATAAACAAAACAACCATGGGCAAAATAAAGATGTCCACCGCCATATAAAATGAAAGCTGGCCACACTCTCTACTTAGTGGCCCGCGAGGGCGAGACCTTGTCCAGCCTTTTGGCGCCCCTGCCCGGCCTGCTGCTCCTCCGCAAGCTCTGCCCAGTGGCTGCTGCGAGGCTGGGGGAAGGCGCCTGAGGGTCAGATGTCCTTCCACCAGATGGCCTTGTGGGGGCGGCCTACACGGGCTTTGGGCCTCGAGGGGCCGGCTGTTGATTGGCGCACATGTGCATGGCCACCATCAGCTCCAGCCGCTTGCCGTTGACGCTCCACTGGGGGAGTGGCAGCGACGGATGGCGCAATGTGGGCAAGCTGGTGTATTGGAGGCGCTGGCTGGTGATGTCGCACGCTGGCACTCGCCTGGGCACGCACTGCACGATCCGCACCAATCAGCCGAAGGGCGGATCGCTGTGCTGCTGCAGCGCGGCGGGTGTCCTGGCGATGCCTGGCTGAGGCAGCGCGTGTGGCAGCAGTGAGTGCCCCTGTTGCCCTGGTCTGCGCCCGCATCACATCCGCCACTGACTTGACGGCATCAGCCAGCGACTCCATCGCCAGAGGCATCTGTTCCACGACCTCCATCATCATCCGGCCACTCTCGGCATTTGATGCCCCAAACTCCCGCACACTGGTCGCCAGCGACTCGATGGCCTCAGGCATCCGTCCCACCACCTGCATGAGCTCTGTGTGGCGGCGGTCCGAATCCTCGGCCATTTGGTCTAGCTGGCGCACCTCCTCCGAGGTGAAGGTGGCCGGACTGGAGGCGGGACTCTCCCGCTGGGGAGCAGGGGTCCGAGCTAGGCGACCCTTGGCACGTTGCTGGCGCCGAATGTCCGCAGCAACTGCACTCCCCTCCGATCCTTCCCCCCTCTGGGGGGAAGGCCGCGGCCCACCCGCAGCCCTCCTGGGTGGCTGGACGCCACTGGTCCCAGCAGCTGCACTCCCCTCCGAAAGTTGCTCCAGGCTCTCGTCCAGGGAAGGCGTGTCCAACACTTCGCCCTCTGCTGTGGGACCTGAGTCCTCCCCTGATGGTCCGGGTTGTTCTTCCTCCTCCTCCTCCTGTTCGGAGGGGCTGTCACTGGCAGCTTCAGGGAGCTCTTCGTCACCAGCTGAAAGCAGGAAGGCACAAGAGTAGCTTCAGAGTAAGGAGAGGGCATCAGCGAGGGAGTCATGACTGGTGGCATTCAGCGCATTGGTGGCACAGTGGCAAAGGAGGTAGCTCGGATGCGCAAGTGTGACGAGAGAGGGCCAAAAGGCGAGGTCCTTACCATTGCCGGGCAGTGGAGGGTCGGCTTCTCCGCACGCTCTGGGCACAATCACGCGGCCTCCCATGAGGCCACTCACGCGCTCCTCCAGGGGAGTGAGCTTCTGGAACTTGGCGCGGCCTCCCCCGGTGATGTCGCGGCGCTTGCGATTATTCGCAAGTTTAGCCTGCAAGAGAAAGGACGAGCTCTAAGTACGGTGTGTAGCCATGACGTAGTGTGCACTGCCTCCCATGGTGGAATAGCTTGGCCAGAGTGTAGCCCTGATCTAGTGTGCACTGCCTCCCATGGTGGAATAGCTTGGCCAGTGTGTAAAGTGCAGAATGTGCAATTGATGCTCATGACTGTCCCAAAGCTGCTGGCTGAGGGCTGCCCATTAGGCCTTTCAGGTCCCTTTGCCCATCATGTCAGGTGTACATGCAAGAATGAGGAGGAGAGTGGAAAGGGTACTCACCCTGACAATCCTGGTCAGGTCATTGTATTTCTTCCGACATTGCACCTTGTCCCTGGGGGCATCGCCGTAGGACGACACCCTGGTGGCGATCTCCCTCCAGGCTTTGGTGTAGACGCGGTGGGTGGGATTCCTGCCATTGTCTGGGAACAAGATCCTGCGCCTCTTCTCCAATGCTGTCAGCATGATATCCAGATCACGCTCTGAGAAGCGCAGGGCACGCTCACGGGCCTTATCATGCGTTGCCATGGCTCCTTGGCCTCAGCAGCAGTGTTGAGGCCTAGTTTGAAAGCTGCAGTGTGCAGGGCGTGGCAGCAGACCAAATCGTCCCTTCCCCCTTTAAGAGCTGGCCGGCGCCACGGGGTCTGCTGTTAATCAAAAAATGACCGCACCCGCGCTGCGCCCCGCCTCGGCGCTATCCCTCTGCACCGCCGGCTTAGCGCCTAAAGATAGTCGTGTAAAGCCTCTTTTAGCGCTCCAGCAACCTCTTAGGGCGAAGCAACTGAATTTCGGCGAAGGGGGCGGGCGCTAACGTTAGCGCCCCAAAACTGGCAAAACTGAATTTCTAGGCCTTAGTTCCTGCTTTTGCCCTTTTTATTACTTTACCTTTTACTCCATACCTTCTGCCCCTTCCTGACACGCTCTGGTTTTTAATTTCCCCACGGCTACCTAAGTCTATGACCTTCTCTGTTGTCATTTTTATTATTTGCTCTCTAGGAACCTCCCCCCTCACTAGTTAGTTTAAAGCCCTCTCTACAGCCCTAGTTATATGATCCGCCAGGACTCTAGTCCCAGCACTGGCCAAGTGAAGCCCGTCCCAATGGAACAGCTCCCTCCTGCCCCAGTACTGGTGCCAGTGTCCCAGGAAGCTGATGCGCTATTAATTACTCAAAAGACTGAGGTTAAGCGAGTAACTAACAGGCTTTTATTAACAAGAGAATGAAGGTGTGCCTCGAGTGGTCAACCAGTCCAGAATACAGAGGGACTGTGGAGCAGTCACCTTTATACCTGGACTCGTGGGAGGAGTCAGCCGAGGCATGTACAGACATGTACACAGTGGAATACAAACACCCACACAGGCAGGTATAACAGTGGTTTACCACATTCACCCCTTGTTTAAAAATGAGTCTGGCGGGGTGAAGTGTATTAAAAGTTTGTGTATTGGAGTCTCTCCGGAGGTCTTGTCTGCCGCTGTGATCGACGTGGCGACGGCAGGGGTAGTGAAGCTTCCGGCGTCGAGTCCCGCGTAGGCTGGGGCACTGGTGTGTAGTCCTCGTGGGTGTCGAGCGGGTCGCGGGGCCCAGGCGTGCCGTCTGCTGGGGTTGGATATTGGATCGTGGGGGGGGGTGGTAGTGGGTAGTGGGTTACTGGGGCCCCCGAGGGTGCGAGGTCTCGTATGGAGACTGTGTCCTCCCGCCCGTCCGGGTATGCACTGTAAGCATACTGGGGGTTGGCGTGGAGGAGGTCGACCCTCTCGACCAGGGGGTCTGTTTTATGGGTCCTCACGTGTCTTCTCAGTAGGACCGGCCCTGGGGACATCGGCCATGGTGGTAGCGATGTCCCCGATGTGGACTTCCTTGGGAAGACAAACATTTTCTCATGAGGGGTGGCGTTAGTGGCAGTGCAGAGCAGTGACCGAATAGAGTGAAGCGCATCGGGGAGCACATCCTGCCAGCGGGAGGTCGGAAGGCCCCTAGACTTTAAGGCTAGCAGGGCGGCCTTCCAAACTGTCGCATCCTCTCTTTCCACCTGTCCGTTCCCCCGGGGGTTGTAACTGGTGGTCCTGCTTGTGGCAATACCCCTAGCGAGCAGGTACTGGTGGAGTTCGTCGCTCATAAACGATGAGCCCCGGTCGCTATGGATATAGCTGGGGAAACCGAACAGGCTGAAGAGGTCGTTCAGACATTTAATGACCGTGGCACTGGTCATGTCCGGGCAGGGGATGGCGAACGGGAAACGGGAGTACTCATCAATAATGTTGAGGAAGTACACATTGCGGTCGGAGGAGGGGAGAGGCCCTTTAAAATCAACGCTCAGGCGCTCGAAGGGGCGAGTGGCTTTTATCAGGTGAGCCCTGTCTGGTCTATAAAAGTGCGGTTTGCACTCAGCGCAGACTTGGCAGTTCCTGGTCATGGTCCTGACCTCCTCAATGGAGTAAGGCAGGTTGCGGGCCTTGATGAAGTGGAAGAACCTGGTGACCCCCGGGTGGCAGAGGTCATTGTGGAGGGCCCGCAGTCTATCGATCTGCGCGCTGGCGCAGGTGCCACGCGATAGAGCATCCGGGGGTTCATTGAGCTTCCCGGGCCGGTACAAGATCTCGTAATTGTAGGTGGAAAGTTCGATTCTCCACCTCAAGATCTTGTCGTTTTTTATTTTGCCCCTCTGCTTGTTGTTAAACATAAAAGCAACTGAACGCTGGTCAGTGAGCAGGGTAAATCGTTTTCCGGCCAGGTAGTGCCTCCAATGACGCACAGCCTCCACAATAGCCTGTGCCTCCTTCTCAACAGCGGAATGTCTGGTCTCCGGGCCCTGGAGGGTTCGTGAAAAGAAGGCCACGGGTCTCCCCGCCTGATTAAGGGTAGCGGCCAGGGCAAAGTCGGACGCGTCGCTTTCCACCTGGAAGGGGATGGATTCGTCCACTGCGTGCATGGTGGCTTTGGCAATGTTTTCCTTCATACGGTGGAAGGCTAAGCGGGCCTCTGCCGTCAAGGGAAAAGAGGTGGACTTGATCAGTGGACGGGCCTTGTCCGCATAGTAGGGGACCCACTGGGCGTAATAGGAGAAAAACCCTAGGCACCTCTTCAGGGCCTTGAGGCAGTGGGGCAGTGGGAGTTCCATAAGGGGACGCATCCGGTCGGGGTCGGGACCGATGACTCCGTGTTCCACAACACAGCCAAGGATGGCGAGGCGGGTTGTGCGGAATATGCACTTCTCCTTGTTATACGTCAGGTTCAGGAGTTGGGCGGTGCAGAGGAATTTTTCGAGGTTTGCGTCATGGTCCTGCAAGTCATGGCCGCAGATGGTCACATTGTCCAGATATGGGAAAGTGGCCTGCAACGCATTTTGATCGACCATCCGGTCCATCTCCCTTTGGAAGACGCCAAAGGGAACCCTAAGGAAGTGATAGAGGCGGCCGTTTGCCTCAAAGGCAGTATACTGGCGGTCCTCAGGGCGGATAGGGAGCTGGTGGTACGCTGATTTCAGGTCAATGGTCGAGAAGACGCGGTACTGCGCGATCTGGTTGACCATATCAGCTATGTGGGGGAGTGGGTAAGCGTCCAGCAGGGTGTAGCGATTTATTGTCTGGCTGTAGTCGATGACCAGGCGCTGCTTCTCGCCGGTCTTAACGACCACAACCTGGGCTCGCCAGGGGCTGGTGCTGCCCTCAATAATCCCCTCCTTCAGGAGCCGCTCCACTTCGGTTTTAATGAAAACCCTGTCCCCGGCACTGTATCGCCTGCTCTTTGTGGCGATGGGCTTACAGTCGGGGGTGAGGTTAGCAAACAGTGGGGGGGGCTGACTCTGAGTGTGGAGAGGTTGCACCTGGTGCGCGGCGGGCAGTTTGGAAGCTGCTGGCTGCGGACTGTGAGTGGGGGGAGGGGTCCACCGTACGCCATCGTAACACTTTTAAGTTGGCACTGAAAATCTAACCCCAGTAGAACGGCAGCGCAGAGGTGGGGCAGGACCAGAAGTTTAAAATTATCGTACACAGTCCCATCTACTAAGAGTGTCACCACGCAGTAGCCGCCAATGTCCGCCGACTGGGACTCGGAGGCCATAGAAATCCGCTGGTGCGCAGGCAGGACTGGGAGAGAGCAACGCCGCACCGTGTCGGGGTGGATGAAGCTCTCCGTGCTCCCAGAGTCAAAAAGGCAGATTGTTTCATGACCATTTACCTTAATGTCCATTGTGGACCGGGCCAGTTGGTGCGGTCTCGCTTGGTCCAGCGTAACGGAGGCCAGCGTAGGGGTCGGTGTATCGCTGCGGGTATCAGATGAGGCGGTGTTGGGGGCCTGCTGCGTCCCGGCTGGCGTCCAAGATGGCGGCGTCCATGATCCCCATGTGGCTGGAGGCGTCCAAAATGGCTGCTGTTCCGGTGGTTCGCACATGGCTGGGGAGGCCCAAGATGGCGGCCCGCACGGCCCACATGCGGCGCTGCTGGGGTTTGGGGTGGCTTTGGCCCTGCAGACGCTGGCGTAGTGTCCCTTCTTCCCGCAGCCCGAGCAGATCGCATTTTTCGCCGGGCAGCGCGCTCTGGGGTGTTTGGCCTGGCCACAGAAGTAGCATTTCTGGCCTTGGGACACTGCTGCGGTAGTTGGGCCGTTGCTGGGATGTGGCTGGGGTGGCACGGCACTATGAGACGGTCCTACCGTGTCCCAGGCTGTCGTTCCCCGCGGCGTCCACGATGCAGAGGAGTAGGCATCCATGCCCCGGTAGGCTGCATCCAATGATAGTGCGAGTTCAGAGGCCTTGTTGAGGTTGAGGTCACTCTGCTCCAACAGTCGCTGTCGGGTGTAATTGGACCTGTGGCCCGCTACAAAAGCGTCCCGGATAAGTTCCTCTGTGTACACGGCGGCCTTTACATCCTTACAACCACAGGCCCGGCTAAGCACAGACAGTGCCTGAAGGTATTCCTCGGTCAATTCCCCAGGTTGTTGTTTACGACTCCCCAGGAGGTGCCTGGCGTACACCTCGTTCACTCGGCGCGTGTACTGGTCCTTGAGGAGCTTGAGAGCAGCCGTGTATGAGGTCGCGTCCTGGATGACCGAGTACGCTCGGTGGTTCACTTTGGAGGTCAGGACATCCAGTTTGTCCTCATCCGATTTGACCATTGCAGCGGAGGCGATCGGGAATCTTTCAAAGCACCTAAGCCAGTGAGCAAACTTGGTGGATGCGTCCGCCTCCCGATGGCCTAAGTCCAGGCATGCTGGTGTGAGGATCTTCTCCATTATAAAAAAATCTTGTTAATAAAATTGATGCGCTATTAATTACTCAAAAGACTGAGGTTAAGCGAGTAACTAACAGGCTTTTATTAACAAGAGAATGAAGGTGTGCCTCGAGTGGTCGACCAGTCCAGAATACAGAGGGACTGTGGAGCAGTCACCTTTATACCTGGACTCGTGGGAGGAGTCAGCCGAGGCATGTACAGACATGTACACAGTGGAATACAAACACCCACACAGGCAGGCATAACAGTGGTTTACCACAGAAGCAAAACCCATTTCTCCCACACGTGCACTTGAAGGGATATTTACTAGTCCTAGCCCCTTTAGGGCTACCCCGGATCAGGTGTATTTCTCAAACGTTCACTTTCAACTAAAGTTTGAGGTAGCCACTCCGGCGCACGCAATTGACCTGTGAACTCCTTCCTTTAAGGGAACGGAAGTTCCGGTTTCCCGCGCATGCGCAGTGCATGCACGAAACCGGCACTTTCGTTGGGCCTATGGGTGAGTACCCAGCGCGCACTCACCCATGGGGACCCGAATTTCTGGCCCATTAATAACCATTCTAAAAAGAGAAGAAATGCTATCTTATTATTAACTGAGAATCTTACTTTTAAATCTTAACTTCACTACAATATTACTGTTCTTAAAGGTTTCTATTCAGGATATCCATCAATATCAAATATCTTTGATCCCTGAGGTATAAAGAGTTGGAGACCACAGAGTTGCCTCTGAAGCCGAGAATCACTTTGCCCGATTAAAGCGAGTCTGTTATCCCATTTGAGAGTTCAATATTTATACCCTTTTCCAGTGGTATTTCCTTTAAGGTTTTCAGCTGATGCAAGCTAATTATCTCTAGTCATTTTTCTGCTGACCTCTGCAACTCTTACTGCCACCTCAGCCAGAATCTTGTCTCATCTCTAGGTATTCTAAGTTTACCATATAAAAATGGTGTGACGGCAGGTGTTCCTTACTTTATGTCATCTTTATGAGGGCAGATGTTCCTTATCTTATGTGCTTCTTTATGAAGTGTAAATTAGAACACCTTATCCAGGGTGAGCCATTGTTTTTTCCCAAAAGGTCAACCTGTCGGAGCACTTCGCCTTCTGTTTCAATAAGGTTATTTATTCAGGGTCAACAACTGTCTTATCTCAATAGCCAGAAAGTTTTCATAGCTATTTCATAGTTAGGTTTCTAAATTTCTAAACTGAGTTTGTCATGTTTTAATAGTCATAGAGTCATAGAGTTTTACAGCACAGAAAGAGGCCCTTCGGCCCATCGTGTCTGCGCCGTCCATCAATCCCTGTCCAGTCTAATCCCATTTTCCAGCATTTGGTCCATAGCCTTGTATGCAATGGCATTTCAAGTGCTCATCCAAATGCTTCTTGAATGTTGTGAGGGTTCCTGCCTCTACCACCCTTTCAGGCAGTGAGTTCCAGATTCCAACCACCCTCTGGGTGAAAAAGTTCCTCCTCAAATCCCCTCTAAATCTCCTGCCCCTTACCCTGAATCTATGCCCCCTTGTTATTGACCCCCCTACTAAGGGGAAAAGTTCCTCTTTATCTACCCTATCTATGCCCCTCATCATTTTGTACACCTCAATCAGGTCCCCCCTCAGCCTTCTTTGCTCCAAGGAAAACAACCCCAGCCTGTTTAGCCTTTCTTCATAGCTGAGGCGCTCCATCCCAGGTAACATCCTGGTGAATCTTCTCTGCACCCTCTCCAAAGCAATCACATCCTTCCTATAGTGAGGCGACCAGAACTGCACATAGTACTCCAGCTGTGGCCTCACCAGCGTTTTGTACAGCTCCATCATAACCTCCCTGCTCTTATATTCTATGCCTCGGCTAATGAAGGCAAGTATCCCATATGCCTTTTTAACCACCTTATCTACCTGTTCCACTGCCTTCAGGGATCTATGTACATGTACACCAAGGTCCCTCTGACCCTCTGTACTTCCTAGGGTCCTACCACTCATTGTGTATTCCCTTGCCTTATTTGCCCGTCCAAAATGCATCACCTCGCACTTTTCAGGGTTAAATTCCATTTGCCACTTTTCCGCCCATCTGACCAACCCGTTTATATCGTCCTGTAGCCTGAGGCTTTCCTCCTCGCAATTTACCACCCCACCAATTTTCGTGTCATCTGCAAACTTACTGATCATACCTTTTACATTCTCATCCAAATCATTTATGTAGATCACAAACAGCAAGGGACCCAGCACCGATCCCTGAGGTACCCCACTGGACACAGGCTTCCAGTCACAAAAGCAACCTTCGACCATCACCCTCTGCCTCCTGCCACTCAGTCAGTTTTGGATCCAACGCGCCAAGGCACCCTGGATCCCATGGGCTGTTACCTTCTTGACCAGTCTCCTATGCGGGACTTTGTCAAAAGCTTTACTGAAGTCCATGTAAACCACATCCACAGCATTTCCCTCATCCACACACCTAGTCACCCCCTCGAAAATTCAATCAGATTGGTCAGACATGATTTACCCTTGACAAAGCCATGCTGACTATCCCCGATTAATCCTTGCCTCTCCAAGTGGTGACTAATTTTGTCCCTCAGAATTTTTTCCAATAATTTCCCTACCACAGATGTTAGGCTCACTGGCCTGTAATTCCCTGGTTTATCCCTGCTACCCTTCTTGAATAATGGTACTACGTTAGCTGTTCTCCAGTCCTCTGGTACATCCCCTGTGGCCAGAGAGGTTCTGAAAATTTGTGTCAGAGCCCCTGCAATCTCCTCCTTTGCCTCACACAACAGCCTGGGATACATCTCGTCCGGGCCTGGGGATTTATCCACTTTTTGGCCTACTAAAACCGCTAGTACCTCCTCCCTCTCGATGCTAATATGTTCAAGTATGTCACAGTCCCCTTGCCCGATTTCTATGTCTACATCGTCTTTCTCCATAGTGAACACAGATGCAAAAAATTCATTTAAAACCCCGCCTACATCATCTGGCTCTACACACAGATTGCCACTTTGGTCCCTAATGGGCCCTACCCTTTCCCTGGTTATCCTCTTGCCCTTAATATACTTATAAAACATCTTAGGATTTTCCTTTATTTTGCTCGCCAGTGTTATTTCATGGCCCCTCCTCGCCCTCCTAATTTCTCTTTTAAGTATGCCCCTGCACTTTTTATACTCCTCTAGGGCTTCCTCCGTCTTTAGTCTTTTGTAATTGCCAAAAGCCCCCCCTTTTTTTCCTAATGCATTTTTGTATATCCCTTGTCATCCAAGGTTCCCTTTGCTTGTTGGTCCCACCCTTGACCTTTACAGGAACATGTTGGCGTTGTACTCTCTCTATTTCTCTTCTGAAAGTCTCCCACTGTTTTCATGTGGATTTTCCCATAAGTAGCTGCTCCCAGTCCACTTTGGCCAGATCCTGCCTTATCATATTAAAATCGGCCTTTCCCCAATTTAGAACCCTTATTTCCGGGCCGTCTTTGTCTTTTTCCATGACCACCTTAAATCTCACCGAATTATGGTCACTGTCACCAAAATGCTCTCCTACTGACACTTCCACCACTTGCCCGGCTACATTCCCTAGAATTAGGTCCAGTACTGCCCCCTCTCTTGTAGGACTTTCTACATGTTGGTTCAAAAAGCTCTCCTGGATGCACTTTAAGAATTCTGCACCCTCTAAGCCTTTCACACTCTGACTATCCCAATTAATATTGGGGAAGTTGAAATCCCCCACTATTATTACCCTATTATTTTTGCACTTCTCTGAGATTTACCTACATGTCTGTTCCTCTATCTCCCCCTGACTGTTTGGGGGCCTATAGTACACTCCCAGCAAAGTGCTTGCCCCCTTTTTGTTTTTAAGTTCGACCCATATGGCCTCATTAGAGGAACCTGCTAATATATCATCCCTCCTTACAGCAGTAATTGATTCCTTAATTAATATTGCAACACCCCCTCCCCTTTTACACCCCCCTCTGTCTCGCCTGAAGATTCTATACCCCGGAATATTGAGCTGCCAGTCCTGACCCTCCCTCAACCATGTCTCCGTGATAGCAACAATATCGTACTCCCATGTGTTCAACAACAACTTCAGTTCATCCACCTTATTTGCAAGACTCCTTGCATTAAAATAAATGCCTTCCAGCCCTGCCATATTCCCTTTTGCCTTCACATATTTGCTCTGCCTTCCCAGCTGACTTGTTTTTTCCTCCGTATTTGGCTGTAAATCACCCCCTACTATAGCTCCACTCTGTATCCCATCCCCCTGCCAAGTTAGTTTAAACCCCCCCCAGCAGTGCTAGCAAACCTCCCCGCAAGGATATTGGTTCCCCTCTGGTTCAGGTGTAAACCGTCCGACTTGTACAAGTCCCACCTTTCCCAGAAGCAGACCCAGTGATCCAGGAAACTAAAGCCCTCCCTCCTGCACTATCCCTTTAGCCACGCATTCATCTGTTCTATCTTCCTATTCCTATACTCACTAGCACGTGGCACCGGGAGTAATCCAGAGATTACAACCTTTGAGGTCCTGCTCTTTAATCTTCCACCTAGATCCCTAAATTCTTGCTGCAGGACCTCATCCCTCTTTTTACCTATGTCGTTGGTACCAATGTGGACCACGACCTCTGGCTGTTCACCCTCCCCCTCCAGAATGCCCTGCAGCCGCTCAGTGACATCCTTGACCCTGGCACCAGGGAGGCAACAAACCATCCTGGATTCACGTCTACGGCCACAGATACGCCTATCTGTTCCCCTTACTATAGAATCCCCTACCACTATTGCTCTCCCACTCTTTTTCCTCCCTTCCTGGGCAGCAGGAGCACCCCCAGTGCCAGGAAGTTGGCTGCTGCTGCCTTCCCCTGGTGAGTCATCCCCCTCAACAGTATCCAAATCGGTATACCTGTTTGAGAGGGGAATGGTCACAGGGGTCTCCTGCACTACCTGCCTGCTTCTATTGCTCCGCCTGGTGGTCACCCATTTCCTATCTTCCTGTGCAGCCCTTACCTGCGGTGTGACCAATTCACTAAACGTGTTATCCACGACCCTCTCAGCATCGTGAATGCTCAACAACCCATCCACCCGCAGCTCCAGCGCCTCAATGCGGTCTGCTAGTAGCTGCAGATGGATGCATCTCCGGCACACGTGGTCATCAGGGGCACCGGCAGTGTCCCTGAATTCCCACATAGAGCAAGAGGAGCATATCACGGGGTTGGGCTCTCCTGGCATGACCTTCCCTTTAATTAATTTAAATTAATTTACTTTCACCAATTAAAGATATCTTTAAGGCGCTTGTATAGTCTACCAACAGTCCCTGCTATCCCAGAAAAGACCCTAGTAACTATAAACTACAGAGTTAAAGTTTAAAAAAGAGAAATACTCACCAACCAATCACTTACCTGCTCCCTGGTGACGTCACACTCTGATTACTTTTTACCTCTCTCCCCACTGCTGAGTTGGTAAGCCTCGCTGGTCGCCGGTTTTTATACCAGGCTCCTCACCTCCCTGCTCCGTGCTCCGACTGGTCTCGGGCCTCGCTGGTCGCCGGTTTTTATACCGGGCTCCTCACCTCCCTGCTCCGTGCTCCGACTGGTCTCGGGCCTCGCTGGTCGCCGGTTTTTATACTGGGCTCCTCACCTCCCTGGTCCGTGCTCCGACTGGTCTCGGGCCTCGCTGGTCGCCGGTTTTTATACCGGGCCCCTCACCTCCCTGCTCCGTGCTCCGACTGGTCTCGGGCCTCGCTGGTCGCCGGTTTTTATACCGGGCTCCTCGCCTCCCTGCTCCGTGCTCCGACTGGTCTCGGACCTCACTGGTCGCCGGTTTTTATACCGCGCCCCTCACCTTCCTGCTCCGTGCTCCGAGTGGTCTCGGGCCTCGCTGGTCGCCGGTTTTTATACCGGGCTCCTCACCTCCCTGCTCCGTGCTCCGAGTGGTCTCGGGCCTCGCTGGTCGCCGGTTTTTATACCGGGCTCCTCACCTCCCTGCTCCGTGCTCCGACTGGTCTCGGGCCTCGCTGGTCGCCGGTTTTTATACCGGGCTCCTCACCTCCCTGCTCCGTGCTCCGAATGGTCTCGGGCCTCGCTGGTCGCCGGTTTTTATACCGGGCTCCTCACCTCCCTGCTCCGTGCTCCGACTGGTCTCGGGCCTCGCTGGTCGCCGGTTTTTATGCCGGGCTCCTCACCTCCCTGCTCCGTGCTCCGAGTGGTCTCGGGCCTCGCTGGTCGCCGGTTTTTATACCGGGCTCCTCACCTCCCTGCTCCGTGCTCCGACTGGTCTCGGGCCTCGCTGGTCGCCGGTTTTTATACCGGGCTCCTCACCTCCCTGCTCCGTGCTCCGACTGGTCTCGGGCCTCGCTTGTCGCCAGTTTTTATACCGGGCTCCTCACCTCCCTGCTCCGTGCTCCGACTGGTCTCGGGCCTCGCTGGTCGCCGGTTTTTATACCGGGCTCCTCACCTCCCTGCTCCGTGCTCCGACTGGTCTCGGGCCTCGCTGGTCGCCGGTTTTTATACCGGGCTCCTCACCTCCCTGCTCCGTGCTCCGACTGGTCTCGGGCCTCGCTGGTCGCCGGTTTTTATACCGGGCTCCTCACCTCCCTGCTCCGTGCTCCGACTGGTCTCGGGCCTCGCTGGTCGCCGGTTTTTATACCGGGCTCCTCACCTCCCTGCTCCGTGCTCCGACTGGTCTCGGGCCTCGCTGGTCGCCGGTTTTTATACCGGGCTCCTCACCTCCCTGCTCCGTGCTCCGACTGGTCTCGGGCCTTGCTGGTCGCCGGTTTTTATACCGGGCTCCTCACCTCCCTGCTCCGTGCTCCGACTGGTCTCGGGCCTCGCTGGTCGCCGGCTTTTATACTGGGCTCCTCACCTCCCTGCTCCGTGCTCCGAATAAGGCCAGAATTCTTTCATAAGATAGTTTCTTTTCCTGAATAGGTTATATGGCTTATTCCTTCACAAGCTCCTTCCGCTGTTTGCGCTTGGCTTCCGCTTGCTCCCGGCGAAGAGACTCGAGGTGTGTGGTGCCTTCCCGGATGTTTATCCTCCAATTTATGCAGTCTTGGGCCAGGGATTCCCAGGTGTCAGTGGGGATGTTGTATTTTTTCAAGGAGGCTTTGAGGGTGTCCTTGAAATGTTTCCTCTGCCCACCTGGGGCTCTCTTGCTGTGTCAGAGCTCCGAGTAAAACACTTGTTTTGGGAGTCTCGTATCAGGCATGCGGACGATGTGGTCCATCCATCGGAGCTGATCGAGCGTGGTCACAGCTTCGATGCTGGGGATGTTGGCCTGAGCGCGAACACTGACATTGGTGTGCCTATCCTGCCAATGGATTTGCAGGATCTTGCGGAGGCAGCATTGGTGGTTCCTCTCCAGTGCTTTGAGGTGCCTGCTGTACACGATCCATGTCTCTGAAGCATACAGGAGGGCGGGTATCACTACTGCTCTGTTTGGTGCTGGGTTTGAGGTCCTTGTCTTCAAACACTCTCTTCCTCAGGCGACCGAAGGCTGCATTGGCACACTAAAGGCGGTGTTGGACTTCGTCGTCGATATCTGCCCTTGTTGACAGTAGGCTCCTGAGGTATGGAAAGTGGTTCATGTTGTCCAAGGCCTTGTCATGGATTTTGATAATCGGGGGGCAGTACTGTGTGGTGGGGGCAGGTTGGTAGAGGGCCTTTGTCTTACGGATGTTTAATGTAAGGCCCATGTTCTCGTATGCTTCGGTGAAGGTATTGACGATGGTTTGGAGTTCGACCTCCGAGTGCGCGCAGACGCAAGTGTCGTCTGCATACTATAATTCGATGACAGAGGATGGGACGACCTTGGATCTGGACTGGAGGCGATGGAAGTTGAACAGTTTCCCGCGGGGAGCTTACAGAGGGTGAGATGGAGCATTGCAGCGAGGAAGATCGAGAAGAACGTTGGTGCGATGACACTGAGCCACGGCTGACACATATTAGCAGAGCTGGTCGGCCATGGACTCTTTTAACTGCCCCGTGGGAGAATGAACTGCCCTTCGAGTGCTTATGTGTCCGTCCAGACCCGGAGGGTCTATGGTCTTAATCCCTGGTTTGAGTTGTATCAGCAGATCAGAGGCTGCAGTGGTTAGGGGAGCGGGGGCGGAGGGGGGGGGGGTTTCCAGTCCTTCCACATCAAGGTGCAAAGATCAGCTGGGCATCCTTCTCAATTCACTGTCCAGAGACGCCTGTTGGAAACTCAGATGAGGACTAGGATCGGACCTGGTTGCGATGATCCTCATGATCTAATAGCTTAGGTTAGAAATTTTGCGGGGTAACAGAGGTGGCCGGTGGTGCCTGTGGAGTTGTGGGACGGCTAATGTGGCCTTGGCACCATTGTGCTCCCATGCATCGGGCATTATGGGATGCTGAGACCTGAGGCCTACACAGCATGCGGCGCAGGCAGTGCGTAATAACGTGTCCCAGAAGCACTTGCAGCGCTCCGAGCCTGTACAACTGACGCACGCAAGGCTTGGGAAATATTTGGGTCAGTGCTACGCCCCATGATGCATCTGGGGTGCCTGAAAAGTTAACATCAGCTGAGGAGTGTCGCCCTCCTGGCTCTTAATGTGACTGCATTGTTGCTGCCAGTACCTGGAAAGTTGTTAAGCTGTTTAGCTGCTTTGGGACAGAGGAACTGTATAGAGTCAGCTTCTTAAAGGGGCAGTCCATCTTTGGCTCTACCTGGAGGAGGAGGTTCAGATAGGAAACTATAACTTCCCCCTATCGCTGGCATGATCCTGGTGAATCGGCACTGCTTGCTCTCTATGGTTTTAAAATTCTTTCTATTATAGGTGTTCAAAAACTGCACACAGTCCTCCAACTGTGCATAGATTAATCATTATTTCTTTACTCTTGTACTCTATGTCCTCAAGGGGGGGTTTTGCTAGTGCTGTTGGGGAGGGTTTAAACTAATTTGGCTGGGGGTTGGGCACCAGGATGTACCATTAGAAAGGAGAAACAAAGGGCACAAAGGATTGGGAGAGACAGATAGCACTAGAGTAAGAAGTAGTACGGTATTAGGTGCAGTCAGACTAAGAGAGAACACAGGATGGTCTAAGATGGGTTTATAGTGCATGTATGTGACCGCACGATGCGTAGTAAACAAGGTTGGTGAGCTGCAGGTGCAAATAGCCACATGGGAATATGATGTTGTGGCAATAACGGAGACCTGACTCAAAAAAGGATAGGAATGGGTTTTAAATATTCCTGGATATCGGGTGTTCAGGAAAGATAGGGAAGGAAAGAAAGGAGGTGGGGTGGCAGTATTGGTTAAGGAGAATGTTACAGTGCTGGAGAGAGAGGATGTCCTGGAGGGGTCAAGGACAGAATCTATTTGGTTAGAGTTAAGAAATAATAGAGGTGTCATTACACTACTGGGTGTATTCTATAGTCCACCAACTAGTGGGAAAAATATGGAGGAGCAAATTTGCAGATAAATTACAGAGAGATGCAAGAACTATAGAGTAGTGATAATGGGGGACTTCAACTATCCTAATATAGACTGGGATAGTAATAATGTGAAGGGCAGAGAGGGGGAAGAATTTCTGAAGTGTGTGCAGGAGAACTTTCTTGATCAGTATGTTTCCGGCCCGACAAGAGAGGAGGCATTGCTGGATCTGGTTCTGGAGAATGAGGTAGGTCAAGTGGAGCAAGTGTTAGTAGGTGAACATTTAGGGAACAGTGATCATAGTATCATAAAGTTTAGATTAGCTATGGAAAAGGACAGGGAGCAATCTAAAGTAAAAATGTATAACTGGGGTGGAAGGCCAATTTCAGTGGGATGAGAATGGATCTGGCCCGGGTAAACTGGAATCAAAGATTGGCAGGCAAAACTGCTGTAATGGAACAATGGACTGCCTTTAAAGAGGAAATAGTTCAAGTACAGTTGAGGTACATTCCCACTAGGAGGAAAGGCAGGGCAACTAAAATCAGGGCTCCCTGGATGATGAAACAGATAGAGAATATGATGAAGCAGAATAAGCGCACGTATGACAGATGTCATGTTGCAAATACATCTGAGAATCAGCCTATATATAGAAAGGTCAGAGAAGTGAAAAAGAAAATAAGAGGGGCAAAGAGAGGGTATGAGAATAGATTGGCAGCTAACATAAAAGGGAATTCAAAAGTCTTCTATAGACATATAAATAGTAAACGGGTAGTAAGAGGAGGGGTGGGGCCGATTAGGGACCAAAAAGGAGACCTATGCATGGAGGGAGAGGGTATGGCTGAGGTACTAAACAAGTACTTTGCATCTGTCTTCACCAAGGAAGAGGATGTTCCATAGACATCATGAAGGAGGAGGTAGTGGAGACACTTGATAGGATAAAATTGATAAAGAAGAGGTATTAGAATGGCTAGCTGTACTTAAAGTAAATAAATCACCAGGAGTGGATGGGATGCATCCTAGGATGCTGAGGGAATTGAGGGAGAAAATCGCAGAGGTACTGGCCATAATATTCCAATCCTCCTTAGATACGGGGCTGGTGCTAGAGGACTGAAGAATTGCAAATGTTACACCATTGTTCAAAAAAGGGTGTAAAGATAAACCCAGCAACTACAGGCCAGTCAGTTTAACCTCGGTAGTGGGGAAGCTTTTACAAAAAGTAATCAGGGACAAAATTAAGAGTCACTTGGATAGATGTGGATTAATTAAGGAAAGCCAGTACGGATTTGTTAAAGGCAAATCGTGTATAACCAACTTTGTTAGATCACTTAATTTTAATGGAATGCTTCCAAATAAAATTTTGAGTCCGGTGGCAGTTTCCAGTAATCAGTTTATTGCAGCATATCTTGGCACTGTTCCAGTTCCTTTGTTGTAATGCAGCATGTGTCTAAAATGGCTGCTTTTATATTACAGCTCACAGTAAGCAAATGCACCCTCCCCCTTACTACCATTGGCTCGGTAGCTACACTGTGATTGGATCTCTGGTGCTGTCTATCATTCCTTTGTTCTCTTCAGCAATTGAAACCTGCTGCTCTACACGTGCACAATAAGTGAAACCAGATGACCGAAAGTGAAACTGGCTTACTTGCATGTACACAGTAAGACTGCCCATATGGTTTTTTTTACTGTTGCTTTCAAGTTACTTTAGGTAATTAGTTTAAGCATATTAAAATCTATGTATGTTAGTTTAAACCTATTAAAATCTATGTTATTAAAATATATATTCCCTAATGTTATGTATTGTGTGTTCTCCTCCCACCTGTTGTGGCGCTGTCACAGCAGATACATGGTTGGGTGTTCTCTTGGTTAAGTTTAGCACTCTTTGTTCGGAACGCTCCAGAACTTCCCTTTCCCTTCGAATAAAGCACTTCATGTTTGATTCTCTGAGTTCTGAGTTCTAATTGTGCCTAGGTAAAAAGGTACTGACACAACAAAGTGGCGATGAGGAGCGGATGAATCTGCGTACGTTAACGGGTGCAGTGAGTAAACAGAAATTTAAATTTGAAACGTGAGATGGCTACTATATTAGGAAACATCGGTGATTTTTATGAAAATGTGGAGCAATGGAGCGCTTATACGGAACGTTTTGACTATTTTGTCTTGGCGAATGCGGTGGCAAACGAAAAGGTCGTGCCTACCTTTTTGAGTGTAATGGGGCCGAAGACATTCAATTTACTTCGCAGCCTTGTGCAGCCAGATAAGCCAGCAACTAAAACATATAAACAACTAGTGGGAATTCTTGGAGCACATTTTTCACCAAAACCTCTGGTTATTGCTGAGAGATTTAGATTTCACAAACGGAATCAAGAGGAGGGGGAATCAGTGACGATGTTTATTGCTGCTTTAAAAAGGTTGTCGGAACACTGCCAGTTCAAGGAGGTGCTGAATGACACCATTAGAGACAGACTCGTGTGTGGTCTGCAAAGTGCAGCCACACAGAAGCGCCTTCTTACTGAGGACAACCTTACTCTTGAAAAGGCCATTGAAGTTAGTGTCTCCATGGAGATAGCGGAAAAGGAGGCTCACCAGTTGAGTTCAACAGGGAGAGTTCACAAGGTGTTGTCTGAGCCTAAAGGTGCGCGGAACGGCACATGTCACCGTTGTGGGAAAATGGGCCATCACGCTAATGGCTGCAGGTGTACGGAGCTGGAATGCCGAAATTGTGGCAAAAAGGGTCACATTGAACGCGCCTGTAGAGGTAAAAAAAAGAACAGATAGAGCTGGGAAGCATGGAAGCAAAATGTCTGTATTTGGACAAGAGAGGAAAAAGAGTGTTCATTCAGTGCAGTATGATGGAACAAGCAAAACAGAGGGGAGCGACACCTCTGAGGAGGAAGAGGTGCACATACTGATGGTTGCAGGTGGTTCAAATGGCTACTGGGTGTCACCACTGGTGGAGGGACAATCAGTGCGGATGGAGGTGGACACAGGCACGGCTGTGTCCCTTGTTTCAGACACTGTCTGCAACAAAATGCTAAAGCATCTTACCCTTCAGCCAACAAACATTGTGCTAAAGACGTATACCGGCGAACCTGTGGCCATGAGAGGCGCCATTGAGGTGACAGTTAAATTGAACGGACAGACTGCAAAACTGCCACTATATGTGGTAAAGGAAAATTACCCATCGCTACTGGGACGTGCGTGGCTAGAGAAAATCACACTGGACGGGCCTGCAGTCTGCATGATGTCAAAAGGGGAGTCAGGTCTGACTGCAGTGTTAAACAAACATGCAGAACTCTTCAATGGGGAACTTGGGAGCATGAAAAAGATCAGCGTGAGACTGGACATTAAACCTGACAGCAAGCCGATGTTTCACAAAGCCCGACCTACCCTGTAAGGGGTTTTCTGCTTGGTCTCTGTCTCTGGTGAGACCTCTCGCTCTTTTGCACCCCTTAGGTTCTGTACACTGGACTTTGAGGCAGGAACTGCAATGCAGAGAATACTCTGCAGACCAAGTTTAATGAAACGAAGTGAAATTTTATTGCATAAAGGAAAAATTGAATGTAAGCCAATAAGGTACATGGGAGGGAAAAACAAATCATAATACAGTACTAACCAATATATCTACAGGCATATTTTACTTTTCATGGTTCACCATGAAATAGGGAAACACACGTAACATCGAGGGACAACAACTCATTGTTAATTATCCCCTAACATGCCCACCCCCTAAACCTAGCTAAATTAGATTATGAGGGGCCAGAAACATGCTCACCAGTCCCAGTTAGAAAAGTCTTCAAAACGTCTCCGATCCCAATCGTCTCCCGAATCGTCGTCTTCTTCCGAGTCTGAATGGCCTCTCTACTGAACCCGAACTCCTAACCGAACTGCACCTTCTTCGGACCCCTGAACGATCTCTCGAAAATGATCTCTACAATGCTCTTCTTGCTCTTCCGCACTGCTCTCTCTCCAAACTCGAACTCCTAATGGCTACCCCAGGTCTCCAGTTATACTTCTCATGGAGGCCCTTATCTCCCGCCATATCAAGGTTAGTCTTTGTTTAAATTTTGGCAGGCTTGTAGCACAGAGGGGTAGTCATTGTGTTTAAAGTATTTTCGGGATGGCCGGTAACTGCCATCTCTGGTATTGTCTTTAATGGGTCTTGATGTCCCCCTTTGAACTTGAAGCTGTTTCCCTTTGTCTGGGTAAAGATTTTGATGGCCTTTATCTACAGGCCGATCTGATTGGATCTGCATCCAATCCATATGTATGGGGTTCTGTCTGGTTTTGCATTCTCCAAAATTGCATTCCAGAACTTACTGTGGGCTGAATCCACAAAAGCTGTCTGTGGACTGCAGGAACCATTTTAAAATGTCCCAAAAAGCTGGTCACGGGGTCTGGTGGCCATTTTGTGTGCCCCTTTTTCTGGGCTTCTTTTAAAGCCATCTTTAAAATTAAGGCCTTTTCTGCCAATAAACCCTTATAGGACAATGTTCAATTTTGCGAATCCTACAGTCCCCCCTGATGATACTATAACTTGCTTGAAGTATCATAATTCTGGGTGAGCCAAATTTTCTGACTCCATAATCAAACCATCCCCTGTATTTACCTATCTATGACCCCACGACACATGCATTTCCCATTTCAGAAAACCCACAGTGTACATTAAGCATCTATAGATGGCAATACATTGGAGTTAAAATCTGACACACATAATAAACTGCAATAAAAATAATAAAAAAAGAAAATACACACAAAATCACACATGAATACTATCAAAAATAGAGGAGGGAGGGAAACCCATAGCAGCAAAATTTAAACAGGTGTCTCCTCGTCTACCCGCACATAATGCTCCCTCCATTCTCCTCTGTTCTCATACCTCTGGAAACATTTGTCCCTCTTACAATGTACAAAGAGTAAATAAATCACAATAAAAATCTAAAAACCCTATGCAATTAGGCCAAAAGTTGAGGCTAACTTGGAGGCCTTAGTCGAGAATGGAGTCCTGGAGCATGTGAGTGTGAGCAAATGAGCCACACCCATTGTTCCTGTTCTGAAAAAGGATGGATCTGTTCGAATCTGCGGGGATTTTAAAGTGACTATTAACCCGGTGCTGTCTGCGGAAAAGTACCCTCTTCGCCTCATTGATGATCTTTTTACGGGCCTGGCCGGAGGGCAAGAGTTTGGCAAAATAGACTTATGCCAGGCTTATCTACAAATGCATGTCAATGACAAATCAAAGGAGCTGCTGACAATTGTGACACACAAGGGGCTATACAGGTACTGCCGCCTTCCATTTGGAATTATGTCGGCCCCTGCTCTATTCCAAAGGGCAATGGATCAGATTTTGAGTGGACTGCCAGGAGTCCAGTGTTACCTGGACGACATCCTTGTCACTGGGACAAATGAGGAGGATCATCTTCTGAACTTGGATGCGACACTACAACGACTGAAAGAGTACGGACTCAGAGTTCGTAAAGACAAATGTGAATTCTTTCAGTCTTCAGTTGAGTACCTGGGGCATGTGATTGATGCTACTGGCCTGCATAAGGCACCGTCAAAAGTCAAGGCGATCGTGGAGGCCCCAGCACCCCAGAATGTGAGCCAGTTACGTTAATTTCTGGGGCTACTTAACTACTATGGGAAGTTTATTCCAGACTTAGCAACATTGCTGAAGCCGTTACATCAGTTGCAAAGGTGGGCTTCACTGTTGTCAGGACACACATACGATATCAAATATCGCAAATCAGACTTGCACGGCAACACAGACGGTCTCTCGAGGCTACCCTTGCCTGTTACTCCCCCAGAGCCTCGTCAGATAGACATCTTCTACTTTAGACAAGTGGAGGGAGCACCTGTCACTGCAGTTCAGGTGCGAAGGTACACCCGCAATGATCCAGTCCTGTCTGAGGTAATGGACGATGTCATTCGAGGGAGAGCGAAAGGAGATTCTCCTAGTTTGAAACCTTACGTTTCAAAAAGAAATGAGCTCTCCATCCAGGCAGGTTGTCTTCTTTGGGGACGCCGTGTCATCATTCCGCCACCTCTGAGGGAACCTATACTGCAACAACTTCATACAGGCCACAGTGGGATGGTTCGGATGAAGGAAATGGCAAGAAGCTACTTCTGGTGACCAGGTCTCGATGGGAATATTGAGGAGAAAGCCAAAACATGTTCCCCATGTCAAAGGGTCCGGAATGTTCCACAGCTGGCAACACTACACCCCTGGGATTGGCCTGCAGAAGTGTGGCAGCGAGTACATGTGGACTTTGCCGATCCTTTCGAAGAGAAGATGTTTATGGTGGTTGTGGACGCTCATAGCAAGTGGCCGGAGGTCGCTGTGATGTCTACCACAGCAGAGAAAACAATTGAGAAACTTGGTGAGATGTTCAGCCATTATGGCTCACTGGAACAACTCGTAAGTGACAACGGTCCACAATTTGTATCACAGGAGTTTGCAACCATCCTGCATGTGAATGGTGTCCAACACATCAGGTCTGCGCCCTATCATCCCTCTATTAACGGCCAGGCAGAAAGGTTCGTGCAAACTTTGAAGCATGCCTTGAAGGCATCGCAAGGTCAGGGCTCAATCCACCAACGTCTGAACAGCTTCCTGTTGTCCTACAGGAACGAGCCGCATGCCACAACCAAAACTTCCCCCGCTTCGCTCATGATGAAGAGGCAGTTGCGGACAAGTTTTGACTTACTCAAACCTCCAAGGGCAGAGCAGGTTGTCCATCATCAACAACAAGCTCAAGTTGAAAAGAGAGAGAAAAGAGCCAAGGAGTGACGGTTTCATCCAGGAGAGCACGTCCTAGCTCGAAACTACAACACTGGACCGAAATGGGTTCCTGCTACAGTGATCGCGCAGACGGGCCCTGTGTCTTACACGGTTGAGACTGCTGAGGACGTCGTCTGGAGAAGACACACAGATCAACTGTTGCTAGGAGCAGAGACAGCCACAGAGGCTCCAACGGCTGGTTGGCCTGAACTGTTTCCGGATGATACCGCAAACCAGCATCCTTTGCCACAGTGCTCTTCCCCAACACAGGAAGTCAAAGAGACTGTTCCACCTGTGCAAACTCCTGACTTTCGACTGATACAGGCACCTTCTTCAGCTAGGCCTGTGTCAATGCCTACTGCTGTGGAAGCCAGCGATGACCACCGGTATCCTGTCAGAGAGCGGCGACCTCCAAGACGCTTGGATCTGTAGGCTTAGCGACTTACCCACAAGTCTGGGGCAGAATAAACCCCAGGGTAAAGTCAGGGGTTGAGGCAGTCTACCTCTACCCTAGGTTAGTTGAGTGCATTGAAAGTAACTTACCTGTTGAGGAATAATGTGGACCTTCCATTTAAGAGGGGAGGAATATGTTATGTATTGTGTGTTCTCCTCCCACCTGTGGTGGCGTTGTCACAGCAGATACATGGTTGGGTGTTCTCTTGGTTAAGTTTAGCTCTCTTTGTTCGGAACTCTCCAGAACTTCCCTTTCCCTTCGAATAAAGCACTTCATGTTTGAATCTCTGAGTTCTGAGTTCTAATTGTGTCTAGGTAAAAAGGTACCGACACAACACCTAACAAACTTCATCGAGTTTTTTGATGAGGTAACAGAGAGGGTTGATGAGGGCAATGCGGTTGACGTGGTGTACATGGATTTCCAAAAGGCGTTTGATAAAATGCCACATTATAGGCTTGCCAGCAAAGTTGAAGCCCATGGAATAAATGGGACAGTGGTAGCATGGATACAAAATTGGCTCTGTGATAGGAAACAGAGAGTAGTGGTGAACAGTTGTTTTTCAGACTGGAGGAAGGTATACAGTGGTGTTCCCCAGGGGTTGGTTCTAGGACCACTGCTTTTCTTGATATAAATGACTTGGCTGTGGGTGTACACGGCACAATTTCAAAATTTGCAGATGACACAAAACTTGGAAGTATAGTGAACAGTGAGGAGGATAGTGGTAGACTTCAAGAGGACATAGACAGGCTGGTGAAATGGGTGGATACGTGGCAGATGAAATTTAATGCAGAAAAGTGCGAAGTGATACATGAAGTACTCTTGCAGAGAGCCGGCATGGGCTCGATGGGCCGAATGGCGTTCTTCCGTGCTGTAACCATTCTATGATTCTATGTCCCTAGTTATAAAACCCCAAATGCTGTTGGGACTTTGGCATTGTCTCTCTGGATTGACACTTTCACTAAATGATTTATTTGAACCCCTAGATATCTCTGATCATCCACAGCCTTGTGTAGTATATAAACCTCCGAACAGTCGCAACTCGGTTGGACGGAGGATCAATCAGGAAATAGTTGAGGCTTGTAATAAGGGAACATCTATAATTATGGGGGATTTTAACTATCATATAAATTGGACGAATCAAATTGGGCAGGGCTGCCTTGAGGATGAGTTCATTGAGTGTATTAAGGATGGGTTTCTTGAGCAGTATGTAACTGAACCAACCAGGGGGCAAGCAACCTTAGATCTAGTCCTGTGTAACGAGACAGGATTAATTAAAAATGTCCTAGTAAAGGATCCCCTTGGAATGAGTGACCATAACATGGTTGAATTCCATATTCAGTTAGAGGGTGAGGAGGCTGTATCTCAAACAAGCGTGCTAAGCTTGAATAAAGGAGACTATGAAGGTATGAGAGCGGAATTGAGTAAAGTGGATTGGGAAAATAGGTTAAAGGATAAGACTAAAAACAAGGGCATATAAGGTAGCCAAATCTAGTAGGAGGATAGAGGATTGGGAAAACTTTAAAAGACAGCAAAAAATAACAAAAAGATTGATTAAGAAAGGGAAGATAGATTATGAAAGTAAATTAGCAAAAAATATAAAGACAGATAGTAAGAGTTTTTATAGTTATATAAAAAGAAAAAGGGTGGCTAAAGTAAATGTTGGTCCCTTAGAGGATGAGACCGGGAAATTAATGGTGGGAAATATGGAGATGGCAAAAACACTGAATGAATATTTTGTATCAGTCTTTACAGTAGAGGACACCAAGAATATCCCAACACTTGACAAGCAGGGGGCTATAGGGGGGGAGGAGCTAAATACGATTAAAATCACTAAGGAAGTAGTACTTGGTAAAATAATGGGACTCAAGGCGGATTTATCACCTGGACCTGATGGCTTACATCCCAGGGTTTTGAGGGAAGTGGCGGCAGGGATTGTGGATGCATTGGTAATAATCTTCCAAAACTCCCTGGACTCAGCAAAGGTCCCGGCAGACTGGAAAACTGCTAATGTAACACCCTTATTTAAAAAGGGCAGTAGAAAGAAGGCTGGAAACTATAGACCGGTTAGCCTAACATCTGTGGTAGGTAAAATTTTGGAGTCCATTATTAAGGAGACAGTAACAGGACATTTGGATAATCATAATTTAATAAGACAAAGTCAGCATGGTTTTATGAAGGGGAAGTCATGTTTGACAAATTTGCTGGAGTTCTTTGAGGAAGTAACATATAGGGTGGATAAAGGTGAACCAGTGGACGTAGTGTATTTAGACTTCTAAAAGGCATTTGACAAGGTGCCACACAAAAGATTATTGCTTAAGATAAAAAATCACGGGATTGGGGGTAATATTCTGGCATGGATAGAGGATTGGCTATCTAACAGAAGGCAGAGAGTTGGGATAAATGGTTCATATTCAGACTGGCAATCAGTAACCAGTGGTGTTCCGCAGGGGTCAGTGCTGGGTCCCCAACTCTTTACAATCTATATTAACGATTTGGAGGAGGGGACCGAGTGTAACACATCAAAGTTTGCAGATGATACTAAGATGGGAGGGAAAGTAGTGAGTGAGGAGGACATAAAAAACCTGCAAGGGGACATAGACAGGCTAAGTAAGTGGGCAGAGATTTGGCAGATGGAATACAATACTGGAAAGTGTGAGGTTATGCACTTTGGCAGGAAAAATCGTAGAGCAAGTTATTATCTTAATGGCAAGAAACTTGAAAGTACTGAAGTACAAAGGGATCTGGGGGTCCTGGTGCACGAAACTCAAAAGGTTAGTATGCAGGTGCAGCAAGTGATTAAGAAGGCCAATGGAATGTTGGCTTTCATTGGTAGGGGGATAGAATATAAAAATAGGGAGGTATTGCTTCAGTTGTACAAGGTATTGGTGAGACCGCACCTGGAATACTGCATACAGTTTTGGTGTCCATACTTAAGAAAGGACATACTTGCTCTCGAGTCAGTACAAAGAAGGTTCACTCGATTAATCCCGGGGATGAGGGGATGGACATATGAGGAGAGGTTGAGTAGATTGGGACTCTACTCATTGGAGTTCAGAAGAATGAGAGGCGATCTTATTGAAACATATAAGATTATGAAGGGGTTGGATCGGGTGGATGCAGGGAGGATGTTCCAGATGATGGGTGAAACTAGAACTAGGGGGCATAGTCTTAGAATAAGGGGCTGCTCTTTCAAAACTGAGATGAGGAGGAACTACTTCACTCAGAGGGTGGTAGGTCCATGGAATATGCTGCCCCAAAAAGCTGTCGAAGCTACATCATTACATATATTTAAAACAGAAATAGACAGTTTCCTAGTAGAAAAGGGAATTAAGGGTTACGGGGAGCGGGCAGGAATTTGGACATGAGTCTAGATTCGGATAGGTCATGGCCCTGTGGGTAGCGGAGCGGGCCCAGGGGCCGTGTAGCCTGATCCTGCTCCTGTTTTCGTGTGTCTAATGCTGTTAGATTCAGGAGATAGTCCTGTCATAGTGGATTGGCGGTTAGGATCAGATCAGCCATGATCTTATTGAATGGCGGAGCAGGCTCGAGGGGCCAATTGGCCTACTCCTGCTCCTATTTCTTATGTTCTTATGTTCAGTATCTTTCCATTCATTGCACACTCATTCTGGGTTTCTCCTCCCATTAAGTTGCATTGATGGCACTTCCAGAACCTCACTGTCGTACACAGTCTGTTAGCTGGGCACCAGGACTCCATCACCTCCTCCCGTGGGAGTGCTGAACTGTTGGAGGTGCTGTTTTTTGGATGAAACACTAAACAGAGGCCCTGTCTGCTCTCTCAGATGGTGTAAAAGATCCCACGCCAACTATTCGAAGCAGAGCAGGGGAGTTCTTCCTGGTGTCCTGGGCGATATTTATCCCTCAACCAACACCGCTAAAACAGATTACCTGGTCATTACCACATTGTCGTTTGTGTGATCTTGCTGTGTGCAAATTGGCTGCCGCATTTCCTACATTACAACATTTCAAAAGTACTTAATTGGCTGGAAAGCGCTATATAAATACAAGTTTTTCTTTCTTCCTGTAACCCAACTTGCTTAACCAACTGCGGCAGAGGAGGAGGAGTAAAGGTTAGAGAAGGAATGGCATATTTTCCAATGGTCAGGTAAAGTGGGGAGGGGGAGGATCAACAGGTTTCCTATGCCCGGGGGACGCGGGTCTAGTTTGCAGTTTAACCGGGACACGAGCGAGAATTTGGCGCAGGAGTGGAGGTGACGAGAGTCCGTTCTCCAGGGGAGGTGATTGATATTCGTGGCTGCATGGCGGTGCGTGCGTGTGTGTGTGTGTGACTGACTGGTGTCGACCCTCCTCTGGTGCTTTCAGAACCGGGCGTGGAAGGAGCTGCAGGCATTGATCAAGTTGACGATGACCTTCCACCGGATGATGAGGACTCCGTCACTCCGCAAGCTCTTCGAGAAGTACCTGCACGATGAAATCTACAACGACCAGGAGAGTAAGTTCACAGACAGCCGGGGCCTTGAGAGGAGGGGAACGGGGAGGGCGCCTTTCTTCACACCTTAAATGACAGCACAGAACGAGGCTCTTTGGCCCATCGCCTTAGTGCTAGTCCTTCAACTGGAGCCGTCTCCTTTCCCCCATCTCCTCTTAACGTTCTTCCTTTTCAAATCCTTCACCAATTCCTTTTTAAATGCTGCTCTCGTCGCTGCATCAGTAGCCACTCGTGGTAACGCATTCCCTGTTCTAATAACCCTCTGTGTGGAAACATTTCTTCTAACTCCATCCTTTGTTCTGCTGGTGATAATCCTGAGTCTGTGCCCACCTTGTTACTGATGCACCAAGCAGTGGAAGCAATACTTTGCTCTTCACTGTCTCAAACCTTTCAGAATTTTGCCGACGTGTCCCGACTTCACCCCCCACAACCCCAGCAATTTAATTCGTTGTACATCACTGGATGTGACGCAGTTTGTTACGAAGCAGCAGAGCCCCAGCATACTGTGTGCACAAGTGAACAGACATGTAGCAATGATAGAATCAGACAGCACAGAAGGAGGCCATTCGGCACATTGTGCCTGTGCCGGCTCTTTGAAAGAGCAATCCAATTTGTCCCACTCCCCCTCCTCTTTCCCCATAGCCCTATATGTTGTGTCCGTGTATAATGAGACACAGACTGCAGGAGAACGGTACAACAGATGTTTACTCAACGTGGCTCACACTGGAACTGATCTGTACAGATTACTACTCAGTGCTATATACAGGTGTGGTCACTGCTGGTACTGCAGTATACATGAGCTGTAAAAGATAGTTCCTCCCTTAAAGGTATATACATTACAAATACTCCCTTTTTAGATTAACAGTACCATAATACTCATTTAACAATTAAATATCAAATTAATTACAATTAACACTTTTAACATGCAACATTAGCTGAAAATAGTCTATTTATATATTCAGTCTTTGGGGAGGCTTCCTGCTCCTTTCTGGATAGCGCCTTTCCCGAGTGTCTTGCTCTTGGCGCGGAGGCGATTCTGGCCCCCTGTCATCGGTTGGTTCATCAGCTTCCGATGCTACTGTTTCTGGGGTAGATGCGACCTGTACGTCGGGTTCATCAACAGGTACGTATGGGCGAGGCATGGGGTTGACTTGTTCCTGTGACTCTAGGATCTGGTCAGCATGGCGTCTCACGATGCTCTCCCCAATGTCCACTGTGTACATTAGTGGGCCCTGCCGTGTGCATATCGTTCCTGGCTGCCATTTTTCTGTTCGGTAGTCGCGGGCCAAGACTGGTTGCCCTACATTGAAGCTCGTTGTTGGCTTCTCATGGATGTGCTGGAATTGCTTACTCTCAACATCTCTTCGTACGTTTGGTCTGAGCAAATCCAGGCGAGATCTTAACCTTCGGTTAAAGAACATCATGGCTGGGGCCTGGTTGGTGACTGCATGTGTCGCATTCCGGTAGGCGAACAGGAAATTGTCCACCTTGTGCTGCAGCGGAATGTTGTCATTGTACATAGCCTTTATTGCCTTTTTAAAGGTTTGTACGAACCTCTCAGCCAATCCATTTGTGGCTGGATGATACGGGTCGGATGTGTAATGCTTTACCCCATTCTTTTTCAAGAACCTCCGGAACTCTTCGGACACAAACTGTGGTCCGTTGTCGGAGCAAATCTGTTCTGGCAAGCCATTCCTAGCAAAAATGGTCCGTAGGACTGCAATAGTTTTCTCCGTGGTGGTGGAGGACATTTTGATGACCTCAGGCCCTTTCGAGTGTGCATCCACAGCTATTAAAAACATTGAGTCCATGAATGGACCAACAAAATCAATATGCACCCATTGCCATGGAGATGAGGGCCACTCCCATGGGTGTAGAGGGGCCTGTGGTGGTGCATTTTGGACTTTCTGGCATCCTGAGCAACTCTTGGTCAGGTCCTTGATTTGTTTATCGATTCCCGGCCACCAAACATAAGCCCTGGCTAGGCTTTTCATTTTTACCCCTCCCAGATGACCCTCATGAAGCTCATTGAGCACTCTATCCCTTAACTTGGGTGGAATTACCACTCGGGATCCACACATCAAGGTCCCCCGGCACACTGACAGCTGTTCTCTCCTTGTCGAGAATGCTGGCAACAGTGAGTCGCCATGTGCTGGCCATCCCTTCACCGTCAAATCATATACCCGAGACAGTGTCGGGTCATTTTGGGTCTCCTTTTCGATACAAGCATTAGTTACCAGTAGGTATTCAACTATAGTCGAATGGAATATTTCGACAGGATCCACTGCTGGTGCTTCCTCCGCAGTAGGCAGTGGCAGGCGTGATAGCCCATCAGCATTTCCATGCTGTTTCATGCCCTTATATTCAATCTCATAGTGGTGCGCCCCTAAAAAAAGTGACCATCTTTGTAGTCATTGCGCAGTCATCACCAGAACGCCCTTCTTCGGATTAAAAATGGAGACAAGAGGCTGGTGATCAGTCAGCAAGGTGAATTCCTGCCCGTGCAGATAGTGATTGAACTTTTTCACTCCCCACACTAGGCTGAGGGCCTCCCTGTCAATCTGGGCGTAGTTACGCTCGGCTGAAGTTAGTGATCATGACGCAAAGGCTATTGGCCTCTCTGAGCCATCCGAGAATTTGTGCGACAGCACCGCTCCAATGCCATAGGGTGATGCATCACATGCCAACCGAATTGGTAATGCTGGGTTGTAATGTGCCAATACCTCTTTCAATGTGATTAGTGTTTTGCTCTTCTGGAAAGCTCGTCTACATTCGTCACTCCACTTCCATGGCACCCCAGTTTGCAGTAGGGTGTTCAGTGGGTGTAGTATTGTAGACAAATTTGGCAAGAACTTATGGTAGTAGTTTACCAGCCCGAGGAACGACCTCAGTTGTGACACATTTTCTGGTGCTGGAGCCTTGACTACTGCCTCAATCTTCTCTGGGGACTTATGTAACCCCTCTTTATCGATAACGTGGCCACAATACGAGATCTGTTTTCTAAAAAACTCGCATTTGGGGCGGTTAGCTCGGAGCCCATATTCCTGCAATCTAGTGAGCACCTGCTCCAGGTTGGCAAGGTGATCACTGTCATTTTCGCCCGTGACCAGGATGTCGTCCAAATAACACTGGGTCCCTGGGATCCCTTGCAGGGCTTGTTCCATTGCCCTCTGCCAAATAGCCGGAGCTGATGCTACCCCGAATACCAGCCGGTTGTATTGGTAGAGACCTTTATGGGTGTTGATTGTGAGGTATTTTTTTGATGCTTCTTCTACCTCCATTTGCAGATACGCCTGGGCCAGATCAGTCTTAGTGAAGCGTTTCCCTCCAGATAGCGAGGTGAAAATATCTTCAATCCGCGGAAGTGGATATTGTACGGTGTGAAGGACTGGGTTCACTGTTACCTTAAAGTCCCCACAGATGCGAACCTTCCTTGGTTCCCCAGGCGTGCTGCTCAACGACTTTTTCATCACAGGGACGATGGGTGTAGCCCACTCGCTCCAGCCTACCTTGGACAGTACACCTGAGCGTTCCAGACTCTCCAGCTCTGCTTCGACGGCTGGGTGGATTGCATAAGGTACCGGCCTGGCCTTAAGAAATTTTGGGCTTGTGGTTTCTTCAATTTTAATCGTCGCTGTCATGCCATTTAGTGTTCCGAGTCCTTGCTGGAACACTTCTTTCGCATCCGTTAGGATCTTTGACAGTCGCCCAGGTGTGACGTCGTCATCCTTTTTGTCAGCCACAGTCAGTGCCTGTATGGAATGCCAATCCAGTTGTATTATCCGGATCCATTCACGTCCCAGTAATGGTGGTCCTCCATCTTGCAATACATACAGGTCTAGTTTTGGTGTTTCCTTACCATTATATATAACGGTCACCCTTATTTTTCCTTTGGGGTAGACTTTTTGCCCCATGTATGTCTTAAAAATAATTTTTGTGTCTCTCAAGGGTATGTGTGAGAATAGCCGCTCGTAGTCCCGTCGGTTTATGACTGTTAGGGCTGATCCTGTGTCCAATTCCATCTTTACCTGGACTCCTGCTATCTTGAGAGTGACCCAAATGGTTCGGTGATCCTCCGTTGTGATCACATTATGTAGTTTCAGACAACTCAGCCCCCTGCTTTCGGAGTCGCTATCACTCTTTTGTTCGTCTGAAATATTCTCGGTCATCTTATGTACCTTCTTGTACTTTCCTTTGGTAGGTTTCTTATTGCTGGTTTTCTTTCCCAACCTGCAGACTCGTGCTATGTGTCCTACTTTTCCACACTGTCTGCACACTTGGTCTTTGAACCAGCAATCATTCTGGTCGTGTGTTGTTCTGCCGCAGCGATAGCACTTCTCTGTTCCATATGACATTTCGTTTGTGCCATATTCTTGCGGTCTCTGTTGTATCTCTGCAGCGCCCCGTGCTGCTGCTTCATATGATACCGCAATGCTGAAAGCCTTTTCCAGCGTAAGGTCCTTTTCAGATAAAAGCCGTTTCTGGGTTCCTTCACTTCGAAGCCCACACACAAACTTGTCCCTTAAGGTATCTGCCAGTCCTGCTCCAAACTGGCAGTGTTTCGATAGTTTGCGCAGTTCTGTTAAATAATCAGCATTGCTTTCATCCTTATGCTGGTTCCGTTTGTGAAACTTGAATCTTTCTGCTATCAGCAGCGGTGTGGGGTTTAAATGTTCCTGTAGTATCGTTACTATGTCTTCAAAACTCTTTTCCATTGGCTTCGTTGGGGTTACTAGATTCCGTAATAAACCATACGTCTTTGCACCCATTAAATTTAACAATACCGACGCTTTCTTGTCATCTGACACCTCATTTGCCTTGCAGTATACCTCCATTCATTCGACATATGTAGTCCAATCTTCGACTTCATTGTCAAATGCGGTGATACTGCCACTCTTCGGCATTTTGGGTGTGGATTAAAATGGCGTCTCCCAATGGCTTAAAATGGCGTCTCCCGCGCTTTCCTTCCTCCCCCGCTGCTGCCAACGCCGCTCTCGGCGGTCCTCATTGCAATGGCGGCACCCTGTAGGCTTCGCGCGCTTCTCCTGCGCTGCTGCCAACGCCGCTCTCGGCTTTCCTCGTGGCAATGGCGGCGCCTCGCGGGTTTCTCCGCGTCTCTCTCTCCCTCTTTTAGCCGCTGCTCGGCCCCTGAACACCGGCTGCACCCTGTGTGCTCTGCCCTCTCTCTCTCTCCCCTGTCGATGCTGCTCGGCCCTTTGCTGTGCCGCTCGGTCGGGCTCTAGCCCGCCGCTGTCCAGGAAGGGTCTGTGCACTACCTGTTGCCAGCCCGTTTCGCTGGACCACCTCGACTGGAAAGCCAAGCCTGGCTCTCGACAGCCTCCCCTGCAATTCTCGAGTCTCTGCTGGATGACTGGGCGGTTGCCCGTGGTCGACGCCCGAGTCTCTGGCCTTGACCTCCAATCCACTGATCTCCAGGAACGAATCCCCAGGAGGTGATGCAGAGTTGCAGGTAGGTTCGAACTTGCCTCGTCGCCAATGTTGTGTCTGTGCATAATAAGACACCAGACTGCAGGAGAACGGTACAACAGGTGTTTACTCAACGTGGCTCGCTTTGGAACTGATCTGTACAGATTACTACTCAGTGATATATACAGGTGTGGTCACTGCCGGTACTGCAGTATACATGAGCTGTAAAAGATAGTTCCCCCCTTAAAGGTATATACATTACACTGTAAATTTTCCTTTTTTAAGTATTTTTCCAATTCCATTTTCAAAGTTTCTATTGAATCTGCTTCCACTGTCCTTTCAGGCAGCGCATTCCAGATCATAACAAATCGCTGCGAAAAAAAATCTCCTCATCTCCCCACTGGTTCTTTGCCAATTATTTTAAATCTGTGTGCTCTGGTTACTCACCCCCCTGCCAGTGGAAACAGTTTCTCCTTATTTACTCTATCAAAACCCTTCATGATTTTGAACACCTCTATTAAATCTTCCCTTAACCTTCTCTGCTCTAGTGCGGGCAACCCCAGTTTCTCCAGTCTCTCCACATAACTGAAGTCCCTCATCCCTGGTACCATTCTAGTAAACCTCCTCTGCACCCTCTCCAAGGCCTTGACACCAATTCTAAGCATAGTGAGTTAAACAAAGTCCTGGCTGCCAGAAAGTAGGGCAGGCCCTCGACCTGAGTCAACATTGGGTCCTTGCAGGTGGAATGGGAATGTCATTCTCTGAGGTGAACTGATCCGATGCCCTGCCTTCCGCTAAAGCCTTTCTGTGTTATTTCCAGACCTGATCTCCTCCCGCGTTATGAACACGGTGCTCTCTCAGGCCAGCTCGTTCTTGTTCCGAGGGAGTGATCATGGAGATGATTCCGAGGTGCCCCACCTGAGAAAGCGAATAGTGCACAACCGGCCTCTCATTGTCAACTACCTGGCCAATGACCTGCACTTCTGCATGGAAATCCAGCAGTAAGTTGGGACAGAACTGTGCGTCGAGTCTCTAGCGAGTTAGTCGATCTCGCCTGGACACAGCACCAGATTGTACGTCAGACAGATTGCATGCATGTGAGTGAGTGTGTGTACATGTGTGTGTGTGTGTGTGTTTGTGACTTTGTGTGTGCATATGTCTGCATGTGTGTGTGTGTATGTTTGTGACTGTGAATGTGTGAGTTTGCATGTGAGTCAGTGTCTGTGTGTAAATGTGTATGTGCTTGTGACTTGAGTGTCTCATGTGTAAGTGAATGTGTGATTTTGAGTGTGCGTGTGTCTGAGTGAGTGTGTTTGAGTGAGTGTCAGAATGATGATGAAAGTGTTTGTGTGTGAGCGATACTGAGAGTGCTTGTGTCAGAGTGTGGATTAGATACAGAGTAAAGCTCACTCTACACCATCCCATCAAACACTCCCAGGGCAGTTACAGCACGGGTTAGATACTGAGTAAAGCTCCCTCTACACTGTCCCATCAAACACTCAGTGTTTCTGGTGATTGCTGTGTCCAGACACTCAGTGTCTCTTGTGACTGGTGTGTCTAGATGCTCAGTGTGTCTGGTGATTGCTGTGTCTAGTCGCTCAGTGTGTCCTGTCATTGCTGTGTCTAGATGCTCGGTGTGTCTGGTGATTGCTGTGTCTAGACGCTCAGTGTGTCTTGTGATTGGTGTGTCTAGACACTCAGTGTGTCTTGTGATTGCTGTGTCTAGACGCTCGGTGTGTCTGGTGATTGCTGTATCTAGACGCTCGGTGTGTCTAGTGATTGCTGTGTCCAGATGCTCAGTGTGTCTGTTGATTGCTGTGTCCAGACGCTCAGTGTGTCTTGTGATTGGTGTGTCTCGACACTCGTTGTGTCTTGTGATTGCTGTTTCTTGACGCTCAGAGTTTGTGGTGATTGCTGTGTCCTGACACCCAGTGTGTCTGGTGATTGGTGTGTCTAGACGCTCAGTGTGTCTAGTGATTGCTGAGTCTAGACGCTCGGTGTGTCTGGTGATTGCTGTATCTAGACGCTCGGTGTGTCGAGTGATTGCTGTGTCCAGATGCTCAGTGTGTGCTGTGATTGGTGTGTCTAGACACTCATTGTGTCTTGTGATTGCTGTGTCCACATGCTCAGTGTGTCTGTTGATTGCTGTGTCCAGACGCTCAGTGTGTCTTGTGATTGGTGTGTCTAAACACTCGTGTCTTGTTATTGCTGTTTCTTGACGCTCAGAGTTTGTGGTGATTGCTGTGTCTAGACGCTCAGTGTGTCTAGTGATTGCTGAGTCTACACGCTCAGTGTGTCTTGTGATTGCTGTGTCTAGACACTCAGTGTTTCTGGTGATTGCTGTGTCCAGACGCTCAGTGTGTCTGGTGATTGCTGTGTCTAGATGCTCAGTGTGTCTGGTGATTGCTGTGCCTAGTCGCTCAGTGTGCCCTGTCATTGCTGTGTCTAGATGCTCGGTGTGTCTGGTGATTGGTGTGTCTAGACGCTCGGTGTGTCTGGTGATTGCTGTATCTAGACGCTCAGTGTGTCTGTTGATTGCTGTGTCCAGACGCTCAGTGTGTCTTGTGATTGGTGTGTCTAGACACTCGTTGTGTCTTGTGATTGCTGTTTCTTGACGCTCAGAGTTTGTGGTGATTGCTGTGTCCTGACACTCAGTGTGTCTGGTGATTGCTGTGCCTAGACGCTCAGTGTGTCTAGTGATTGCTGTGTCTAGACGCTCAGTGTGTCTGGTGATTGATGTGTCTAGATGCTCAGTGTGTCTGATGATTGCTGTGTCTAGATGCTCAGTGTGTCTAGTGATTGCTGTGTCCAGATGCTCAGTGTGTCTGGTGATTGCTGTGTCTAGACGCTCAGAGTGTCCTGTCATTGCTAGGTCTAGACCCTCAGTGTGTCTGGTGAGTGCGGTGTCTAGAGGCCCAGTGTGTCTGGTGATTCCTGTGTCCAGACACTCAGTGTGTCCAACGATTGCTGTGCCTAGATGCTCAGTGTGACTGCTGATTGCTATGTCTAGATTCTTGAGGTGTCTGGTGATTGTTGTGCCTAGACGCTCTGTATGTCAGGTGATTGCCGTACCTAGATGCTCGGTGTGCCTGGTGATTGATGTGTCTAGACGCTCAATGTGTCTGGTGATTGTCGTGTCTAGATGCTCAGTGTGTCTCTTGATTGCTCTGTCTAGACCCTCAGTGTGTCTTGTGATTGCAGCGTCTAGACGCTCAGTGTGTCTGGTGATTGCTGGGTCTAAACGCTCAGTGTGTTTTGTGATTGCTGTGTCCAGATACTAAGTGTGTCTGGTGATTGTTGTGTCCAGATGCTCGGTGTGTCTGGTGATTGCTGTGCCTAGACACTCAGTTTGTCTGGTGATTGCTGCGTCTAGATGCTCGGTGTGTCTGGTGATTGCTGTGTCCATTTGATCAGTGTTTCTGGCGATTGCTGTGTCCAGACGGTCAGTGTGTCCTGTGATTGATGTGTCCAGATGCTCGATGTGTCTGGTGATTGGTGTGCCTAGACGCTCAGTGTGTCTGTTGATTTCTGTGTCTAGACGCTCAGTGCGTCTTTTGATTGCTCTGTCTAGACGCTCAGTGTGTCTTGTGATTGCTGTCTCTATATGCTCAGTGTGTCTTGTGATTGCTGTGTCTAGACGCTCAGTGTGTCTGGTGATTGCTGTATCTAGACGCTCGGTGTGTCTAATCATTGCTGTGTCCAGACGCTCAGTGTATGTTGTGATTGGTGTGTTTAGACACTCATTGTGTCTTGTGATTGCTGTGTCCGTACGCTCAGTGTGTCTGGTGATTGCTGTGTCTAGACGCTCAGTGTCTGTGGTGAATGCTGTGTCTAGATTCTCAGTGTGTCTTGTGATTGCTGTTTCTTGATGCTCAGAGTTTGTCGTGATTGCTGTGTCCAGACGATCAGTGTGTCTGGCGATTGTTGTGTCTAGGTGCTCAGTGTTTCTAGTGATTGCTGTGTCTAGCCACTCAGTGTGCCTGGTGATTGCTGTGTCCAGATGCTCAGTGTGTCTGGTGATTGCTGTGTCTACATGCTCAGTGTGTCTTGTGAGTGCTGCGTCTAGACACTCAGTGTTACTGGTGATTGCTGTGTCCAGACGCTCAGTGTGTCTGGTGATTGCTGTGTCTAGATGCTCAGTGTGTCCTGTCATTGCTGTGTCCAGACGCTCAGTGCAACTTGTGATTGCTGTGTCTAGACACTCAGTGTGTCTGTTGATTGCTGTGTCTAAACGCTCAGTGTGTCTGGTGATTGCTGTGTCTAAACGCTCAGTGTGTCTGGTGATTGCTGTGTCCAGACGCTCAGTGTGTCAGATGATTGCTGTGTCTAGATGATCAGTGTGTCTGCTGATTGCTGTGTCTCGATTCTCGATGTGTCTTGTGATTGCTGTATGCAGACGCTCAGTGTGTCTGGTGATTACTGTGTCTAGACGCTCAGTGTGTCTGGTGATTGCTGTGTCTACACGCTCAGTGTGTCTTTTGAATGCTGTGTCTAGACACTCAGCGCTTCTGGTGATTGCTGTGTCTAGATGCTCAGTGTGTCTCTTGATTGCTCTGTCTAGACCCTCAGTGTGTCTTGTGATTGCTGTGTCCAAACGCTCAGTGTGTCTGGTGATTGCTGTGTCTAAACGCTCAGTGTGTTTTGTGATTGCTGTGTCCAGATGCTCAGTGTGTCTGGTGATTGTTGTGTCCAGATGCATGGTGTGTCTGGTGATTACTGTGTCTAGACACTCAGTTTGTCTATTGATTGCTGCGTCTAGACGCTCGGTGTGTCTGGTGATTGCTGTGTCTAGTTGATCAGTGTTTCTGGTGATTGCTGTGTCCAGACTGTCAGTGTGTCAGGTGATTGCCGTGTCTAGACGCTCAGTGTGTCCTGTGATTGATGTGTCCAGATGCTCGATGTGTCTCGTGATTGCTGTGCCTAGACGCTCAGTGGGTCTGTTGATTTCTGTGTCTAGACGCTCAGTGCGTCTTTTGATTGCTCTGTCTAGACGCTCAGTGTGTCTTGTGATTGCTATGTCCAGACGCTCAGTGTGTCTGGTAATTGCTCTGTCTAGATGCTCGGTGTGTCTGGTGATCGCTGTGTCTAGACGCTCAGTGTGTCTTGTGATTGGTGTGTCTAGGCACTCAGTGTGTCTTGTGATTGCTGTGTCTAGACGCTTGGTGTGTCTTGTGATTGGTGTGTCTAGACACTCATTGTGCCTTGTGATTGCTGTTTCTTGACGCTCAGAG
This sequence comes from Somniosus microcephalus, assembly GCF_052327205.1. Classification (NCBI taxonomy): domain Eukaryota; kingdom Metazoa; phylum Chordata; class Chondrichthyes; order Squaliformes; family Somniosidae; genus Somniosus; species Somniosus microcephalus. The sequence goes on along the minus strand of NC_140989.1, from coordinate 213,057,265 downwards.
TTTGTGGTGATTGCTGTGTCGAGACGCTCAGTGTGTCTTGTGATTTCTGTGTCTAGACATTCAGTGTGTCTGCTGATTGCGGTGTCTAGACGATCAGTGTGTCTGGTGATTCCTGTGTCCAGACACTCAGTGTGACAGATGATTGCTGTGCCTAGATGCTCAGTGTGTCTGCTGATTGCTGTGTCTATTTGATCAGTGTGTCTGGTGATTGCTGTGTCCAGACAGTCAGTGTGTCAGGTGATTGCAGTGTCTAGATGCTCAGTGTGTCTTGTGATTGATGTGTCCAGATGCTCGGTGTGTCTGGTGATTGCTGTGCCTAGACGCTCGGTATGTCTGGTGATTGTTGTGTCTGGACGCTCAGTGTCTGTGGTGATTGCTGTGTCTGGACGCTTAGTGTGTCTGGTGATTGCTGCTTCCAGATGCTCAGTGTGTATGGTGATTGCTGTGTCCGGTTGATCAGTGTGTCTGGTGATTGCTGTGTCCAGACTGTCAGCGTGTCAGGTGATTGCAGTGTCTTGACGCTCAGTGTGTCTTGTGATTGATGCGTCCAGAGGCTCGGTGTGTCTGGTGATTGCTGTGTCTAGGCGCTCAGTGTGTCTTTTGATTGTTATGTCTAGATGCTCAGTGTGTCTTGTGATTGCTGTGTCTAGACGCTCAGTGTGTCTTGTGATTGCTGTGTCTAGATGCTCGGTGTGTCTGGTGATTGCTGTATCTAGACGCTCGGTGTGTCTTGTGATTGTTGTGTCCATACGCGCAGTGTGTCTGGTGATTGCTGTGTCTAGAAGCACAACGTGTCTAGTGATTGCGGTTTCTTGACGCTCAGTGTTTGTGGTGATTGCTGTGTCTAGATGCTCAGTGTGTCTGCTGATTGCTGTGCCCAGATGCTCAGTGTGTCTGGTGATTGCTAAGTCTAGACACTCAGTGTTACTGATGATTGCTGTGTCCAGATGCTCAGTGCGTCTTGTGATTGCTGTGCCTAGACGCTCAGTGTGCCTGGTGATTGCTGTGTCTAGATGCTCGGTGTGTCTGGTGATTGCTGTGTCTAGACGCTCAGTGTTTCTTGTGATTGGTGTGTCTAGACACTCAGTGTGTCTGCTGATTGCGGTGTCTAGACGATCAGTGTGACAGATGATTGCTATGCCTAAATGCTCAGTGTGTCTGCTGATTGCTGTGTCTAGTTGATCAGTGTGTCTGGTGATTGCTGTGTCCAGACAGTCAGTGTGTCAGGTGATTGCAGTGTCTAGATGCTCAGTGTGTCTTGTGATTGATGTGTCCAGATGCTCGGTGTGTCTGGTGATTGCTGTGCCTAGACGCTCAGTGTGTCTGTTGATTTCTGTGTCTAGACGCTCAGTGTGTATTGTGATTGCTTTGTCTAGATGCTTGGTGGTCTGGTGATTGCTGTGTCTAGATGCTCAGTGCGTCTTTTGATTGCTCTGTCTAGACGCTCGGTGTGTCTGGTGATTTCTGTATCTAGACGCTCGGTGTGTCTAGTCATTGCTGTGTCCAGACGCTCAGTTTATGTTGTGATTGGTGTGTCTGGACACTCATTGTGTCTTGTGATTGCTGTGTCCGTACGCTCAGTGTGTCTGGTGATTGCTGTGTCCAGACGCTCAGTGTCTGTGGTGAATGCTGTGTCTAGATGCTCAGTGTGTCTAGTGATTGCTGTGTCTAGCCACTCAGTGTGTCTGGTGATTGCTGTGTCCAGATGCTCAGTGTGTCTGGTGATTGATGTGTCTGCACGCTCAGTGTGTCTTGTGACTGCCGTGTCTAGACACTGAGTGTTTCTGGTGATTGCTGTGTCCAGACGCTGTGTGTGTCTGGTGATTGCTCTGTCTCGGCGCTCAGTGTGTCAGGTGATTGCTGTGTCCAGACGCCCACTGTTTCTGATGATTGCTGTGTCTAGACGCTCAGTGTGTCCTGTCATTGTTGTGTCTAGACGCTCAGTGTTTCCTGTCATTGCTTTGTCTAGATGCTCAGTGTGTCTTCTGCTTGCTGTGTCTAGACACTCAGTGTGTCTGGTGATTGCTGTGTCCAGGCGCTCAGTTTATCAGATGATTGCTGTGTCGAGATGATCAGTGTGTCTGGTGATTGCTGTGTCCAGATGCTCAGGGTGTCAGATGATTGCTGTGCCTAGACACTCAGTGTGTCTGGTGATTGCTGTGTCTAGATGCTCAGTGTGTCTGGTGATTGCTGTGGTCTAGGCGCTCAGTGTGTCTGGTGATTGCTGTGTCTAGCCGCTCAGTGTCTCCTGTCATTGCTGTGTCTAGATGCTCAGTGTGTCTTGTGATTGCTGTGTCTAGACACGCAGTGTGTCTGGTGATTGCTGTGTCCAGGCGCTTAGTTTGTCAGATGATTGCTGTGTCTAGATGATCAGTGTGTCTTGTGCTTGCTGTGTCTAGACACTCAGTGTGTCTGGTGATTGCTGTGTCTAGACGTTCAGTGTGTCTGGTGATTGCTGTGTCTAGATGCTCAGTGTGTCTGGTGATTGCTGTGGTCTAGGCGCTCAGTGTGTCTGGTGATTGCTGTGTCTAGCCGCTCAGTGTCTCCTGTCATTGCTGTGTCTAGATGCTCAGTGTGTCTTGTGATTGCTGTGTCTAGACACGCAGTGTGTCTGGTGATTGCTGTGTCCAGGCGCTTAGTTTGTCAGATGATTGCTGTGTCTAGATGATCAGTGTGTCTTGTGCTTGCTGTGTCTAGACACTCAGTGTGTCTGGTGATTGCTGTGTCTAGACGTTCAGTGTGTCTGGTGATTGCTGTGTCCAGACGCTCAGGGTGTCAGATGATTGCTGTGCCTAGAGGCTCAGTGTGTCTGGTGATTGCTGTGTCCAGACGCTCAGTGTGTCAGATGATTGCTGTGTCTAGATGCTCAGTGTTTCTTTTGATTGCTGTGTCTAGGCACTCAATGTGTCTGGTGATTGCTGTGTCTAGATGCTCAGTGTGTCTGGTGATAGCTGTGGTCTGGGCGCTCAGTGTGTCTGGTGATTGCTGTGTCTAGCCGCTCAGTGTCTCCTGTCATTGCTGTGTCTAGATGCTCAGTGTGTCTTGTGATTGCTGTGTCTAGACACGCAGTGTGTCTGGTGATTGCTGTGTCCAGGTGCTCAGTTTGTCAGATAATTGCTGTGTCTAGATGCTCAGTTTGTCTTGTAATTGCTGTGTCTAGATGCTCGATGTGTCTGGTGATTGCTGTGTCTAGAGGCTCAGTGTGTCTGCTCATTGCTGTGTCCAGATGCTCAGTGTGTCAGGTGATTGCAGTGTTTAGACACTCAGGCCTAGAAATTCATTAAGGCGCTGCCAGCTTTGCGCCCAGTTAACGCCTAAAGGGTGATTTTGCGCCAAAAATGAGTTTGCGCAGATATTCAGCGCAGCGGTATTGGCGGCGGTAGCCGTTAGCGCTGTGCCGGCACCGATGACGTCATCGGTGTGCGCAGTGCCCCGGTTCCGCCCCGAAACCGCGCCGATCCCCATATTTAGTTGCGGCCGCCTCCTCCGAAGCGGCCGCAAACAGCGACCAGAAAACCGGGCCGTCCTGCTGCCTTAGTGGGGCGCTTTAAAGCGGAAGGTGCGGCCGGCCGCTTTTGCGGCGGCCGCCTGCCCGCACCTCCTTCCCCGGCCTCCTCCACCCACCCCCCCCCCCCGCGGCATTGCCGGCTGCTTTCCGCGAGCCCGGCACTTCTCCGTGGTGCCGGGCTCATTTGCCGGCACTATCCAGCGGCGATCTCCCCGTTGCAGGCAGCTCCCCCTTAAGAGAAGGAGGAGGCCTGCAGTACCGCAGCCTGCCGCTGCGCAGCGCCTGGCGCAGCGGCGCCAAGAGCGCTGATATTCAGTGTCAGCGCACCAAGCAGAGGCGGGCACACCCTGGTATAGTGCCCGCTTCCGAATTGGGGCGCTAACAATGAATATCTGACGATCGCTATAGGCTTCCCGCCCAGCGCTAACTTTTGGGCGCTAGGCAGCTGGCGGGGCCATAGTGAATTTCTAGGCCTCAGTGTTTGTTGTGATTGATGTGTCCAGATGCTCGGTTTGTCTTGTGATTGCTGTGTCTAGATGCTCAGTGTGTCTGGTGATTGTTGTGTCTAGACGCTCAGTGTGTCTTTTGATTGCTATGTCTAGACTTTCAGCTTGTCTTGTAATTGCTGTGTCCAGCCGCTCAGTGTATCTGGTGATTGCTGTGTCTAGACGCTCACTGTGTCTGGAGATTGCTGTGTCTAGGAGCTCGGTGTGTCTTGTGATTGCTGTTTCTAGACACTCAGTGTGTCTGGTGATTGCTGTGTCTAGACGCTCAGTGTGTCTTGTGATTGCTGTGTCTAGACGCTCAGTGTGTCTTGTGATTGGTGTGTCTAGACACTCAGTGTGTCTTGTGATTGCTGTGTCTAGACGCTTGGTGTGTCTTGTGATTGGTGTGTCTAGACACTCATTGTGTCTTGTGATTGCTGTTTATTGATGCTCAGAGTTTGTGGTGATTGCTGTGTCCAGACGCTCAGTGTTTCTGGCGATTGTTGCGTCTAGATGCTCAGTGTGTCTAGTGATTGCTGTGTCTAGCCACTCAATGTGTCTGGTGATTGCTGTGTCCAGATGCTCAGTGTGTCTGGTGATTGATGTGTCTGCACGCTCAGTGTGTCTTGTGACTGCCGTGTCTAGACACTGAGTGTTTCTGGTGATTGCTTTGTCCAGACGTTCTGTGTGTCTGGTGATTGCTCTGTCTAGACGCTCAGTGTGTCAGGTGATTGCTGTGTCCAGACGCTCACTGTTTCTGATGATTGCTGTGTCTAGACGCTCAGTGTGTCCTGTCATTGCTGTGTCTAGACGCTCAGTGTTTCCTGTCATTGCTTTGTCTAGATGCTCAGTGTGTCTTCTGCTTGCTGTGTCTAGACACTCAGTGTGTCTTGTGATTGCTGTGTCCAGGCGCTCAGTTTGTCAGATGATTGCTGTGTCGAGATGATCAGTGTGTCTTGTGCTTGCTGTGTCTAGACACTCAGTGTGTCTGGTGATTGCTGTGTCTAGACGCTCAGTGTGTCTGGTGATTGCTGTGTCCAGATGCTCAGGGTGTCAGATGATTGCTGTGTCCTGACGGTCGGTGTGTCTGGTGACTGCTGTGTCCAGACGCACGGTGTGTCTTTTCATTGCTGTGTCTAGATGCTCAGTGTGTCTTGTGATTGTTGTGTCTAAACGCTCGGTGTGTCTGGTGATTGCTGTGTCTAGATGCTCAGTGTGTCTTGTGATTGCTGTGTCCACAAGCTCAGTATGTCTGGTGATTGCTGTGTCTAGTTGCTCAGTGTGTCTGGTGATTGCTGTGGCTAGACGCTCAGTGTGTCAGGTGATTGCTGTGTCTAGATGCTCAGTGTGTCTGTTGATTGCTCTGTCTAGATGCTCAGTGTGTCCGGTGATTGTTGTGTCTAAACGCTCAGTGTGTCTTGTGATTGCTGTGTACAGCAGCTCAGTGCGTTTAGTGATTGTTGTGTCCAGACGCTCAGTGTGTCTTTTGATTGCTGTGTCGAGACGCTCAGTGTGTCTTGTGATTGCCGTGTCTAGACGCTTGGTGTGTCTTGTGATTGCTGTGCCTAGATGCTCGGTGAGTCTAGTGGTTGCTGTGTCCAGACGCTCAGTGTCTCTGGAAATTGCTGTGTCTATACGCACAGTTTGTCTTGTCATTGCTGTGCCTAGATGCTCAGTGTGTCTTGTGATTGTTGTGTCTAGACTCTCGGTGTGGCTGGTGATTTGTGTGTCTAGATGGTCAGTGTTTCTGGTGATTGCTGTGGCTAGACGCTCAGTGTGTCTGGTGGTTGCTGTCTCTAGACACTCAGTGTGTCAGGTGATTCCTGTTGTCTAGATGCTCACTGTGTCTGGTGATTGTTGTGCCTAGACGCTCTGTGTGTCAGGTGATTGCTGTATCTAGATGCTCGGCGTGCCTGGTGATTGATGTGTCCAGACACTCAGTGTGTCTGGTGATTGTTGTGTCTAGATGCTCAGTGTGTCTGTTGATTGCTCTGTCTAGACTCTCAGTGTGTCTGGTGATTGTTGTGTCCAGATGCTCGGTGTGTCTGGTGATTGCTGTGTCGAGATGCTCAGTGTGTCTTTTCATTGCTATGTCTAGAAGCTCAGTGTCTGGTGATTGCTGTGTCCAGACGCTTGGTGTGTCTGCTGATTGCTGTGTCTAGACGCCATGTGTGTCTGGTGATTGCTGTGTCCAGACACTCAGTGTGTCTGGTGATTGCTGTGTCTAGACACTCAGTGTGTCTTGTTATTGCTGAGTCCAGACGCTCAGTGTGTCTGGTGATTGCTGTGTCTAGACGCTCAGTGTTTGTGGTGATTGCTGTGTCCAGACGCTCAGTGTGTCTGGTAATTGTTGTGTCTAGGCACTCAGTGTGTCTAGTGATTGCTGTGTCCAGAACGTTCAGTGTGTCTGGTGATTGCTGTGGTCTAGATTCTCAGTGTATCTGGTGATTGCTGTCTAGACGCTCAGTGTGCCTGCCATTGCTGTGTCTAGGCGCCTAGTGTGTCTTGTGATTGCTGTGTGTAAACACTCAGTGTGTCAGGTGATTGCTGTGTCTAGATGCTCAGTGTGTCTGGTGATTACATAAGAACATAAGAAGTAGGAGCAGGAGTAGGCCATACGGCCCCTCGGGCCTGCTCCGCCATTCAATAGGATCATGGCTGATCCGAATCTAGACTCACGTCCACTTCCCTGCCCTCTCCCCGTAACCCCTAATTCCCTTATCTGCTAGGAAACTGTCTATCTCCGATTTAAATTTATTTAATGTTGCAGCTTCCACAGCTCTCTGGGGTAGCAAATTCCATAGATTTACTACCCTCTGAGTGAAGAAGTTTCTCCTCATCTCAGTTTTGAAAGGGCAGCCCCTTATTCTAAGATTATGCCACTAGTTCTAGTCTCACCCATCAATGGAAACATCCTCACCGCATCCACCCGATCAAGCCCCCTCACAATCTCATATGTTTCGATAAGATCACCTCTCATTCTTCTGAACTCCAATGAGCAGAGGCCCAACCTACTCAACCTTTCCTCATACGTCAACCCCCTCATCTCCGGAATCAACCGAGTGAACCTTCTCTGAACCGCCTCGAGAGCAAGTATATCTTTTCTTAAATATGGAAACCAAAACTGCACACAATATTCCAGGTGTGGCCTCATCAATACCTTGTAGAACTGCAGCAAGACTTCCCTGTTTATACTCCATCCCCCTTGCAATAAAAGCCAAGATTCCATTGGCCTTCCTGATCACCTGCTGCACCTGCATACTAACTTTTTGTGTTTCATGCACCAGGACCCCCAGATCCCTTTGTACTGTAGCACTTTGCAGTTTCTCTCCATTTAGATAATAACTTGCTGTTTGATTTTTTCTGCCAAAATGCATAACCTCACACTTTCCAATATTATATTTCATCTGCCAAATCTCTGCCCACTCACTTAGCCTGTCTATGTCCTTTTGCAGGTTTTTTATGTCCTCCTCACTCACTGCTTTCCCTCCCATCTTTGTATCGTCAGCAAACTTGGATATGTTGCACTCAGTCCCTTCCTCCAAATCGTGAATATAGATTGTAAAGAGTTGGAGTCCCAGCACTGACCCCTGTGGAACACCACTAGTTACTGATTGCCAGCCCGAGAACGAACTGTTAAATCTGTGAGTTGTTCAAGTAATTAATACTCAGACTTAATCAGTAACAATAAAACAGGTCTTTACTGGTTGGAGGTAGGGACTATACGTAGGTCTTTACTTCATGCCCAAAGGCGGGAACTGAGGGGGATCAGTACCCACAGTACTATTTATACCCCTATGGCCAGGAGTGGTACTGCGTATCACTACGCCCTACAAGTAGTGCAGTCCTGTCCATAGGTTCAAAGTAGCACACATATTACATACACAACATTCCTCCCTTCCTAGCTTTACAGTCATCTCCCCATTTAACATAACGTAATAACATATATACATATATAACTTCAGGTTTACATAACAGAATAACATAGATACATAGATAACTTCATGTCAAAACAGATCACAGATTCAGTCTCTGCGGAAAACAGTTCACAGATTCAATCTCTGTGGTGTAGTCGGTTCACGTTGCTGGAGTGACTCATTCAATAGTCCTTCCATGGATTTAACAGTTTGAACTTCCGAACTGAATTGGCTCCGTTCGGAGGGACCACGTGTGTGATCTGGTAGAGGTAATAATGATTCAGATGGGTCATCTTCTGTTTCGACTTTTCCTTTTCTGCTTCTTGGAGACTCTCTGGGCTCCACTGTCAGCTGCCAGCTGCATGCGCAGTTCCTCCTTCTCTTCCTCCTTTTTCCGTAGTAGAGCCACCTTCTCCCGATGTTCCGTAGACTTTCGGTGCTCCTCCATGATTTCTGTATGGTGGGAGTCGAAGTTACAAGTTGGGCAGGACAGGACATAGTAATATTCGGTGTCATCCTGATCTAGGCCAGCGAGAGGGTCTTCTATTTCCTCCATACCCAGCTGGGCGTTAGCCAGCTTTTGTTCCAAGTCCAGACATCTTTCCTGAAGAGACTTCTTCATGCGTACCTCTTCATCCAGCTTTTTCTGGGCTTTCAGCAAGTCGTTTACTAATGACCTCATTTGAGATTTTACTACTTCAACTTCTTTTGGAGATTGATTGATCGGACTATTCAATCCCTCTACCGGAGCAGCTGTTTCAGCGGTCTGTTGTTCTACGTTGACGTGAGTCAGCGTACTTTTGGCATCCAAGGGCTGCTCTGTTGCAGTCATCTCAGTCTGTGTTGCCACCTCAGCTCTTCCAATAACCTTTGAGAGCTCCGAACCCCTTTCGTTTGAATATTGAAGTTCGTGTTCAAGTTTTTCCCATTTCAGAGTCCTGTCCTTCAGCATATGCAGGAGTTGGCTGACCGTTAACTCCTCTGACATCAGACGTTTTGTGTGCTCCTGCTCCATTTTCTCCATCAGCTGCTTCTGTTGTCTTTCCAGATTCTCCAACTCTATATCAAAGAACTCTTTCGTTGCATTCAACTCTTGCTCAAAACGGCGAAGCATTTATTCTAATTGCTGTTGTAGTTTGAAATGGAGTTGAGTTCGAGCCCGGTGTCCCTCAGAAATGGGCACATCAGTAGACTTGCCAGACTCAGAATCCACAGTTAAACTATGTTGTTGTTGCTCAGTGGAATTCTGTGCTGAAACTTTGTCTTTTGCACCTGAGTTGGGCTTACCATCATCCGTTCCAGAGTCTGGGCCGACTATCTTCACCGAGTTCTCACTCGTTATTGTTTGTAGGAAATGCCAGTCCATATTCATTTTCCTAATCCACTCCCGTCCTAGTAGTGGAGAACCTCCTTCAGATATCACATATAAGTCCATTATTTGACTGTCTTCGCCCTTGTGGACCACTGCAACCTCTATTTTCCCGATGGGGTACACTCTTTGCCCCGTGTATGTTTTCAATATAATCCCCGTATCCTGTAGGGGAATATGTTGGAATAACTTTCCGTAATCTTTCTTATTTATGACCGTCAATGCCGATCCAGTGTCCAATTCCAGTTTTACTTGGACTCCTTCTATCTGAAGAGTGACCCAAATTGTCTGGAGGTCTGCACCCTTACCAGCGTTGAGTACTCTTAAGCTAGCCAGTTCATTACAGCTTAAGCTAGCCAGTTCATTACTGCTAGCGTCTGAATCGGACTCCTGTTCGGTCACCTTGTGTACCTTTGCGTATTTTCCTTGCGGTGACTTCTTGTTGCTGGTCTTCTTCCCTGACCTGCATACTCCAGCTATATGTCCAAGCCTACCACAAGTTCTACATTCTTGGTTTTTAAACCAACACTGGTTCTGATCATGCGTTGTCTTTCCACAACGATAACATTTGCCAGAACTCACACCCAATTTGTGTGCACTGAGCTCCGGTGACCGTAGCTGCATTACTGCCGTGCCTCTCGCTGCGGCTTCGTGTGCTGCTGCCATAGTGACCGCCTTCTCAAGCGTCAGCTCATTCTCCTCGAGCAGTCGCTTTTGTGTATCCTGTTTAAATAAACCACACACAAATTTGTCTCGAAGTGCCTCTGTCAGTCCCGTTCCAAACTGGCAATATTTCGCTAATTTACGCAATTCCAGCAAATAATCAGCATTGCTTTCATGCTGTAGCTGCCTTCTGTCATAAAATTTAAATCGTTCCGCTAGCATCAGCGGCGTGGGGTTTAGATGATCTTTCAGGACAGTAACAATCTCATCGAACGTCTTATCCGCCGGTTCATCTGGTGATAACAGGTGTTTCAATTGCCCGTATGTCTTCGCACCCATTAAATTTAATAATGTTAGAGCTTTATCTTGGTCACGAATTTTATTGGCCTTACAATAATTTTTTACTCTTTCAACATATATGGCCCAATCTTCGAGGTCACTATCAAAGGTGCTAATATTCCCGTGTTTAGGCATTGTAGATTTGCAATTTCTCAGATTTTTTTTTTACTGCTATCCAAGATGGCGGCTTCCCGCTCTTGCCGTCGTCCTCCGCCCACAAAATGGCGGTTTTCCCGCGCTTGGCGGTCTTCACCCGTCCCCCAACGCCGTCTCCCTTCAGCGCCTGAGTGCGGCCCTTATCTTCGCCGCGATCGCCCGAGTGCGGCCCTTATCAGTGGATGCGATCGCTGGATCGCGAAGCGGCTCTCGGCTCTTATCAGGAGATGCGATCGCTCCGTTGAAACGCCTCCCGCTCGAAGCGGCTCTCGCGCCCTATTCCTCCAGCTCCCCCAGCCCCGTTCGTGCGGCCAACTCGGTCGACTGCCTGTCGCGTCGCTGCCCGGCTCAGACAACGGCTTACCCGCCACCAAGCTGGAGAAGAAGCTGACGGTTGCCGATGGAGGCTCCGAGGTCAGGATGTCTTCCAGTGGGGTGGAGAGGGTGGAAACCTCTCTGCAACGTCCTGGCTGTGGACGAAGCTGCCGTGGAGTGACTGCCGCAGGGTCCGAATCAGACTCGTCGCCAGTGTTAAATCTGTGAGTTGTTCAAGTAATTAATACTCAGACTTAATCAGTAACAATAAAACAGGTCTTTACTGGTTGGAGGTAGGGACTATACGTAGGTCTTTACTTCATGCCCACAGGCGGGAACTGAGGGGGATCAGTACCCACAGTACTATTTATACCCCTATGGCCAGGAGTGGTACTGCGTATCACTACGCCCTACAAGTAGTGCAGTCCTGTCCATAGGTTCAAAGTAGCACACATATTACATACACAACACGAACCATTTATCCCAACTCTTTGTTTTCTGTTAGATAGCCAATCTTCCACCCATGCCAGTATATTACCCCCAATCCCGTGATTTTTTATCTTGATCAGTAATCTTTTGTGTGGAACCTTGTCAAATGCCTTTTGGAAGTCCAAATACACTACATCCACTGGTTCCCCTTTATTTTATCCCCTGTATGTTACGTCCTCAAAGAATTCGAGCAAATTTGTCAAACATGACTTCCCCTTCATAAAACCATGCTGACTCTGTCCTATTAAATTATGTTTATCCAAATGCTCTGTTACTGTTTCCTTAATAATGGACTCCAACATTTTGCCAACCACAGATGTTAGGCTAACTGGTCTATAGATTCCAGCTTTTTGTCTACTTCCCTTCTTAAATAAGAGTGTTACATTAGCAGTTTTCCAATCTGCCGGGACCTTTCCTGAGTCCAGAGAGTTTTGGAAAATGATCACCAATGCATCCACAATCCCTACCGCCACTTCTCTCAAGACCCTAGGATGTAGGCCATCAGGTCCGGGGGATTTATCCGCCTTAAGTCCCATTATTTTACCGAGAACCATCTCCTTAGTGATTTTAATCATGTTTAGCTCCTCTCCCCCCCATTGCCCCCTGTTTATCCAGTGTTGGGACATTTTTAGTGTCCTCTACTGTAAAGACTGATACAAAATATTTGTTCAGCGTCTTTGCCATCTCCATGTTCCCCACCATTAGTTTCCCGGTCTCATCCTCTAAGGGACCAATGTTCACTTTAGCCACTCTTTTTCTTTTTATATAGCTGTAGAAACTCTTGCTATCTGTTTTTATATTTTTTGCTAGTTTACTTTCATAATCTATCTTCCCTTTCTTAATTAATCTTTTAGTTATTGTTTGCTGGCTAGATGCTCAGTGTGTCTGGTGATTGTTGTCATAGAGTCATAGAGTTTTACAGCACAGAAAGAGGCCCTTCGGCCCATCGTGTCTGCGCCGCCCATCCATCCCTGTCCAGTCTAATCCCATTTTCCAGCATTTGGTCCATAGCCTTGTATGCAATGGCATTTCAAGTGCTCATCCAAATGCTTCTTGAATGTTGTGAGGGTTCCTGCCTCTACCACCCTTTCAGGCATTGAGTTCCACATTCCAACCACCCTCTGGGTGAAAAAGTTCCTCCTCAAATCCCCTCTAAATCTCCTGCCCCTTACCCTGACGCTCTGTGTGTCTTGTGATTGTTGTGTCCAGATGCTCAGTGTGTCTGGTGATTGCTGTGTCTAGACGCTTGCTGTGTCTTTTCATTGCTATGTCTAGAAGCTCAGTGTGTCTGGTGATTGCTGTGTCTAGATTGTCAGTGTGTCTTGTGATTGCTGTTTCTTGATGCTCAGTGTTTGTGGTGATTGTTTTGTCTAGACGCTCACTGTGTCCAGACACTCAGTGTGTCTGGTGATTGCTGTGTCTAGGCACTCAGCGTGTCTTGTGATTGCTGTGTCCAGATGCTCAGTCTGTCTGGTGATTGCTGTGTCTAGACGCACAGTGTGCCTGGTGTTTGCTGTGTCCAGACGCTTAGTGTTTCTGGTGATTGCTGTGTCCAGACGCTCAGTGTGTCTGGTGATTGCTGTGTCTAGACACTCAGTGTGTCTAGTGATTGCTGTGTCTAGACGCGCAGTGTGTCCTGCCATTGCTCTGTCTAGATGCTTAGTGTGTCTTGTGATTGCTGTGTGTAGACACTCAGTGTGTCAGGTGATTGCTGTGTCTAGATGCTCAGTGTGTCTGGTGATTGATGTGTCTAGATGCTCAGTGTGTCTGGTGATTGTTGTGCCTAGACGCTCTGTGAGTCAGGCGATTGCTGTTTCTAGATGCTCGGTGTGCCTGGTGATTGATGTGTCTAGACGCTCAGTGTGTCTGGGGATTGTCGTGTCTAGATGCTCAGTGTGTCTGTTGATTGCTCTGTCTAGACGCTCAGCGTGTCCTGTGATTGCTGTGTCTAAACGCTCAGTGTATCTTGTGATTGCTGTGTCCAGACACTCAGTGTGTCTGGTGATTGTTGTGTCCAGATGCTCGGTGTGCCTGGTGATTACTGTGTCTAGACATTCGGTGTTGTAGTGTATGTACCTGTCTACCTTTAAGGGAACTATTGAATGTTACCGTTCACCTTTAAGAGAACTACTTTAGGTGTGGCACTATTTGTTTGGCTTCTGTATACTGTAATACCGATAGTAACCACACCAGCATATAAGTGTTGTGGCAGGATTGCTGGGGCAGATTCGCCCGGACCTTCGAATAGTAAAGACCTGTTTGTTTGTTACTTCTGAAGTCTGTGTATTTATTAACTGCACAACCCACAGACTTTACAGTGGTGACGAGTCCGATCGTACCCTGCGGCAAGATTACCAAAAGCAACGAAGAGCGTCGAAGAGAGACAACCGCCCTCGTTGTGCTACCAAAAGAAAACACGAGGCTGCAACAACAGAAAGCAGGAAGACTAACAACAAAAGCTGTATCAGCAACAGGCACTGACTACCCTTCTGCCACGGTGCGGAGTGAGCCGACCAGCAAGAAACAAGGCGGCCGAAGAGACTGTGAGTAGGGGAAGGTGTAGAAGTATCCGGAGGATAAGGGCAGAGCACTCGACCTCGGTCGAGGGGGAGCTGTGCCGGCCAAAAGTCGGGTCCAACGGCGTCGGGTGACAGCCGGACCGCGATCGGCGGGAAAAATCCGGGCAGCGACCGCAGCCACGAAGCGCTGAGCCTGCGAGTAGGCGCGGGAAGAGAAACCCAGCCGCAGCCGGGGAGGGAAACACCGGTCTGCGAGAGGGCTGGGGAGGCGAAAGGGAACCGTGCAGGTGAGAGCCGGGTGCGGAGAGAGAGACTGCGAGGAGCCAGTCCAGCGGCTGAGCTGTTCTCCACCAACGGGGTACTCAGAGCCGGCAAAACCGAACGTGCGGGAGTGGGTGAGAGACACAGCCGAAAACGGGGTGAGAGACTGCGCGAGAGCCAGTCCAGCGGCTGAGCTGTTCTCCACCAACGGGGTACCCAGGGCCGGTAACACCGAACGTGCGGGTGAGAGAGCGACAGAGCCGGGTATGGAGAGAGAGACTGCGCGAGAGCCAGTCCAGCGGCTGAACTGTCCTCCGTTAACGGGGTGTACCCAGCGCCGGTAGAACCGTGCAGGCGGGAGGAAAAGACATAGCCGAGTAAGGGGAGCTGTGCGGTAGCCAGCCAGCGGCTGAACCTGTCCGCTGTGGGGGGAAGCGTACCCCTTCCACCGGGAAGAAACGCGGGAAGCCGCCATTAGGCGGAGAAGACGCCAGAAGCGGGAAACCGCCATTGAAGTGGGCGGGGCGAGAAAGGAAGAGCGGGAAACCGCCATTTTCGCGGGAAAACCGCCATCTTGATTGACATACCGCCATTGAAGTGGGCGGGGAGAGAAAGGAAGAGCGGGAAACCGCCATATTCGCGGGAAAACCGCCATCTTAGAAATAAACAAATAAATAAGAATACTTAAAGAAATACTGGTGCTGCTCCCAAGGGAAGAAAGATGCCTAAGCGAGGGAATATTAATGATTTTAATTCTGAGATAGAAGACTGGGCCACGTACGTGGAACGCATCGAGATCTATTGTGAAGCCAACAAAATAGAGGAAGACGACAAGGCGATAACATTGTTAAACTCGATGGGCGCAAAGACATACGGGCTCTTGAAGGATTTACTAGCACCAGCTAAACCGGCGGATCAGTCTTTCGAAAAGATTGTGGTTGTTCTGAAGGACCACTTGAACCCCACACCGTTGATGTTGGCTGAACGATTCAAATTCTATGCAAGAACGCAACGGAAAGATGAAAACAACGCAGAATACTTGGTCGAACTGCGTAGGCTAGCGAAATACTGCCAGTTCGGAGGGAATCTGACAGAGGCACTGCGAGACAAGTTCGTAGGCGGATTGTCCAAGGAAGGGATGCAAAAGCGCCTACTAGAAGAGAACGACCTTACACTTGACAGGGCTGTCCTTATAGCCGCATCACACGAAGCCGCAGCGAAAGGAACGGCGGAAATGCAACTAAAGGCGGCGGCGCTCGGGGTGGACCAAATTACCTCGAGTACAACAAAATGCTATCGTTGTGGGAAGACAACACACGACCAGAATCAATGCTGGTTTAAGAACCAAGAATGTAGGAAATGTGGCAAACTGGGTCACATCGCTAAGGTATGCCGGTCAGGGAAGAAGACCAACAACCAAAGGAAGCCATCACAAGAAAAGTACAACAAGGTATACAAGGGGGCTGAGAAGAGTTCAGACGAACAGAATCCAGACTCAGATCCAAACGGCCAGGAGCTGGGTAGTCTGAGTATCCACCATGTGAGTAAGGAAGCTGACCTACAAACTATCTGGGTCATGCTAAAAATAGCTGGAGTCCAAGTGAAAATGGAGTTGGACACTGGATCAGCTGTATCAGTCATAAATCGAGGGGATTACCACCGGCTATTCTCACACATACCCTTAAGAGATACCAAGTTCGTATTGCAGACATACACGGGGCATAAAGTATACCCCATGGGAAAAATAAGAGTCAAGGTGAGAGATAGGGGTAAAGAACACCCAAGAATGAACTTGTATGTATTACATGAGGGAGGACCACCACTTCTAGGACGGGAGTGGATCAAGAAAATAGACATGGAATGGCACTACCTACAAGCAATGACGAGTGAGGACTCGGTGCAGACAAGCAGCTCAGACTCTGAGCCGGAAGACGATAAGTCCAGCCCACATATGAAAAACAAGGTTAACATGAACTCACTGACTAAGGTTGGAAAAACGATGGCGTGCATAAAGACAGAGAATTCTGAGTCTGTTCAAGTCACAGACATATGCATTACGGAGGAACACCGAGCTCGAACTCAACGTTATTTCAAAGTACTACAACAATTCGAACAATTAAGTTACCGTCTCGTACAAGAGATGAAAACAATGAAAAAGTTCTATGACACCGAATGGGAGAGTCTGGAAAGACAACAGAACCTGCTGGCTCAAGCAGAGAGCGACCATAGAGCCATCGTGACCAATTACCGATCACACCTCCCTTATGATGTTCAGGAGTTAGAATATTTGCATGATCTAGAGATACAGCATAAAGGCAAACCACGCTACACTGAGGATTTTGTTCTGCAATTGGAGACGGAGCTAGTGCAGGCAAGGTTAAGAGAAGCTGAATCGCAGTGTGCACTTAAAGAGATGCAGAAAAAAATCTTGGACATGGAAAAGAGAAACGCTTCTTTACCTAATGTGAATAATGTGGCCATGTTGCAAGAGGAGCTTATCACTCAGTTAAATGAAAATAAAGGGAAAATGACTGAGATAGACTGCAAGAATAAAGAAGATTTGATGGCAGTGAGACTTCAAGAGGCAGATAGCATAGCAGCCTTGGCTGAACTCCAACAGGAAATTGCGAAAGAAGCAAATGAAGAGGAATCTTCAGGAAGCCGGGATTTTATTCCAGTTCTTCTCTACGACTCCTTACAAGCAGAGTGTGAGAAGTGGAAAGAACAGTATGAACAGGCCCAGGCTACAATTCTGGAGGGGATTAACTCGGCAACCTCCGAAAAGCTAGTTTCAGTAGAAGCATATGAACAACTAAAGGTTGAACATGAGCAAGAAGTCCAAAGGCTGCAGGAAATTCTTGATGAGCTCAAGGCCAAGACAGACTCATAGGTAAAAGTTCCATCCATAGATGAGAATTTAGCAGTGAAAGACATGGCAGAACATGAAAGACAAGATGTCCAAGAACTCATAAAAATATTGGAGGAAACCCAAGACAAATATGAGGCGGCAATGACCGAGGTTCAACGACTTGAAGAGCAGAGTCAACTGGGAATCCTTTCAGTGGAAGGGAAGGAAACTGTAAGAAACACAGAGACTGTAAGAATGGGCTCTGAACATGAGCTTGGGAGCATCAAGGCGCAACTTCTTCGAGCGCTTGAAACCGAAGTACAAGAGGAAAGGAAGGTGAAAGCATTGGAGGGAAAGGTGGATGAAATGGTGAAGACTCTGATCCACAGAGTCCCCGCGGAAGAGTTAACGGTCAGCCAACTCCTTCACATGCTGAGAGACAAGACTCCACAATGGGAACACGAGCTTCAATCTGCAAAGGGAAGGAATTCGGAGCTCCCAAAAGTTACAGAAATAACTGAGGTGGCAACACAGATTTTGTGTTACAGTTTACTCTATGAAGAGTTCGTTGAATCACGTCAATGTGAACAGAAGAATGTTGAAACAGCTGCTTCAGTAGAAGGATTAAATAGCCTGATACCGCAATCCCCGGTGGAAGGGAAGGTATTGAACTCACAAATGAGGTCAGTAGTGAAGGAATGGCAGACAACCCAGGAAGAGCGGGATGAATATGAATGCATGAAGAAGTCTTTTCAAGAAAGATGTCTAGGGAAGGAACCACCGTCAGCTAACGTCCAGACGGGTGAGGAGGAAGAAGAAGGCTCTCTCGCTGGCCTAACTCAGGACGAACCCGAATATTACCATGACCTGTTGAGTGACACTGAATATTACGAGGATGTGGTCTGCCCAGCTTGTGATGAAAACTCCCAAAGTGCTGAAATCCGGAGGAAGCACTTAAGGTCTAAGGAACATAGAGAGTTGGTGGCGCTACAGCTGGCAGCCGAGAAAGGAGCTCCGAGAGTTTCAAAAAGGCAGAAAAGAAAAAGAAGAAGCAGAAGATAATAACTGTCTAAAATATTAGCACTTCTACCATCTCAGGCGGGACACTACGAAAGGAGCTAAATTAGTTGAAAAACTGGAAAATGTCAAGACAGCCAGTTGGTTGTAAAAGTCCGCACTGCTGGTTCAACAGGACGAAAGTTCAAGCTGTTACGTCAAGAAAAAGGCTATGGAGGAGCCACGCTAGCCAGGTGAACCGGCTACACCAAAGAAATATTGTTCGGAACGAGTCAAGATCAGAGACTGAATCTATGAACTGTTTCCGCAGAGACTGAACCTGTGAACTGTTCCCACCGAGATTATATCTGTAAATTGTTTTATATGACATTGACTCCACCGAGATTATATCTGTAATTTGTTTATAGGAAGTTGAAGATATGTATGTTTAACGGAGACTCTGTAAGTAATAAGCTAAAAAGGGAGGATTGTAGTGTATGTACCCGTCTACCTTTAAGGGAACTATTGAATGTTAACGTTCACCTTTAAGAGAACTACTTTAGGTGTGGCACTATTTGTTTGGCTTCTGTATACTGTAGTACCGATAGTGACCACACCAGTATATAAGTGTTGTGGCAGGATTGCTGGGGCAGATTCGCCCGGACCTTCGAATAGTAAAGACCTGTTTGTTTGTTACTTCTGAAGTCTGTGTATTTATTAACTGCACAACCCACAGACTTTACAGGTGTGTCCTTTCATTGCTATGTCTAGACGCTCAGTCTGTCTGGTGATTGCTGTGTCTAGGCACTCAGTGTGTCTTGTGATTGCTGTGTCCAGATGCTCAATGGGGGAGAAATTCGGTATCGCCTCATTTGGGGCGCAATTCTCGGCCGGGCGCAAAGTGGAGCAAATTATCGCCACCTACTGCGATATTGGTCTGTCTCGCCCCTGGAGCCGATTGCAGCGCTAAATCAGGCGCTGCACGACTCTCTTAAGGCGCTAAGCCGGAGGAGCGAGGCGCTAACTCAGAGGGCGGGCGCAGCACAGGTGCTGTCAGTTAGCGATTGCACACAGACATGCTGGCGCCGGTCAGCTCTTAAAGGGGAGGGTTGATCTTGATTTGCAGCCGCACCCTGCGCATCGGAGCCCTGAATCTCGGCTTGGACAGACCTGTTGCCAAATCCTGTAGCCAAGGACCATGGAGAGGGCCTGGGAGCGAGCGCAGCGTTTCAGCGAGGGTGGCCTTGGAGGCTCTGGTTGGCGCAGTGGAGCACAGGCGATCTCTCCTGTACCCGGAGAGTGGCAGGAGGCCTCTGCCCAGTGAGTACCGAAAAGCTTGGAGAGAGGTGGCTCACAGAGTGACCTCCAGCAGCATGGTGCCTAGGACCCCTGTGCAATGCAGGAAGAAGTTCAACGACCTCACTCGGGTCGTCAGGGTGAGTGCCTTTTTCAGAAACCTCTTCACCCCTCCATCTCGACCTCGCTTTATGGCCAAAGGGTCTTGAAAGCCCCAATGCCCAGCACGCCTCCAACACCTTTGGCCCTTTCAGGAAACTCACATGCACATTCAGCACTTTGCACACAGTACGGGCTATTCAACCATGGGAGGCATTTCAGCCAAGATCATGGCTGCATCTTTACTCAGACCCCGTCCTTTTTCTTGCAGGGCAAGCTGGCACATAATAGGAGACAGCAGCAACGGACCGCAGGAGGCCGGCCTCACCTTCAAGCCCTGACCGATCTAGAGCAGTGAGTCCACCGGATTGTGGCAAGCCGGATGCTTGGCCCCGTCGCCACTGGAGACGCCGACCCCGTTCTGGCCAGCAATGGTAAGGTCATCACCTTTTTGACCTCTCTCCTTCCACTTGTTCCTCACAACAGCATCCTTTGACACTCTCGATCCAAATCAGTACATCGTTGCACTCATTCCTCCCTTGCTGCCACCCTGTCCTCACGCTAAAGCCACTCTTGTACCTCCCTGCTTTCAGATGCTGACTCACCAGGTGAGGAGGCGGGCCCTCAAGCTGCCACTGGGAGTGAATCTGAAGGCGAGGAGGGAGAGGAAGCCGGACCATCAGCGCAACCCTCTGCCGAGGCAGCCCATGGCCATATTGGGGACAAGCCTTCCCTGGAGGGGAGCAGGGGGGAATGGTCTGATGAGGGTGAAGCTCCAGGACCCAGCGGACTGCAGCAATGCGAGGGGGGTAGGGAAGCTCGGGGGCCTTCTCCCCGGAGGGAGAGTATGGCCTCCAGTCCTGCTACAGTGAGCGCAGAAGAGGTGCGGCTCCTCGCAGAAATGAGCGCCCAGGCGGAGCAAAGGCACACTGAGCTCAATCTGAGGAAGGATGTTCTTGCCATGGAAAGAGTTCAGCGAAGATTCACCAGGCTGATACCTGGGATGGCAGGAATGATGTATGAGGAGAGATTGGATCGATCGGGCTTGTACTCGCTGGAGTTTAGAAGAATGAGAGGGGATCTCATTGAAACTTATAAAATTCTAACAGGACTAGACAGACTAGATGCTGGAAGGATGTTCCCGATGGTCGGGGAGTCCAGAACCAGGGGTCACAGTCTAAGGATAAGGGGTAGGCCATTTAGGACAGAAATGAGGAGGAATTTCTTCACCCAGAGAGTGGTGAACCTGTGGAATTCTCTACCACAGAAGGCAGTAGAGGCCAATTCATTAAATATATTCAAGAAGGAGTTGGATATATTTCTCAAGGCTAAAGGGATCAAGGGGTATGGGGAGAAAGCAGGGACCGGGTACTGAATTTGGATGATCAGCCATGATCGCATTGAATGGCGGAGCAGGCTTGAGGGGCCGAATGGCCTACTCCTGCTCCTATCTTCTATGTTTCTATGTTTTTGCAGTGGCAAGGATGCCCGAATCCATTGAGTCACTGGCAAGGAGTGTCCAGGACTTTGGTGCAGCACAGGCATCTGCCACGCAAATGCTAAGTGCTGCAATGCAGTCAGTGGGTGGTCTTATGCAGACGCAGATTGAGGCCACGCGAGCACAAACTGCTGCCACCCTTGCTGGATCGGGCAGATTTCCCCGGGGCTCTCACCGTGCCGCAGCAGGCCAGCAATCTGTGCTCCCGCAGATTGCTGCGCATGCTGAAGTGCTGCCCCATGGGAGTGCCAGTGTGTCGGTCGAGAGGGGAGTTGCTGTCCTCTCTCAGGATGACAGCATTCCTGCTGCCAGCACTGTCACTTCTCCACTGCAGTTGCCACCACCTGTAGGACAGACTGCTGCCGCCCATGCAGAGTTGGAGCAGTCAGCAGCCGGGCCCTCCAGGCCCAGAGCTGGTCCAGGCCGTCCCTCAAGGGCATCTGCAGTCTCAGTTTCCGACACTCAGCAGCCTTCCTCCAGCCTTGCTGCAGCCACTGGGGTCCCATTGTGGAGGAGCTGCAGGGTGGGAAGGGGGCAATTTCGCAAGGGAAGCAGATTACCCTCGAAGGGCAAAAAGTAGAAGGTGTGGCAAAATGTGGTTCATTGTTTTTTTGAAGGCCGAGGATCGTGGTCATATCTTTGTTACTGTTTTGGACATTGTCTCCAGGTTGTGAGAGCCAGTTATGTGATTGACTGTTTCTTTGTGCCTTTCTTTCTATTACTTTGTCATGCGGGAAGGATACACAGTTTTGTTAATAAAGAAGTGTGTTAATTCAAAATGTGCATGTTTGCCCTTTGCACTCATTGTTGCCTTGACCGGCTTAGGGGTTGCGGCATGGTTCCATTCAGGTTCTTTG
Organism: Somniosus microcephalus; assembly: GCF_052327205.1. Classification (NCBI taxonomy): domain Eukaryota; kingdom Metazoa; phylum Chordata; class Chondrichthyes; order Squaliformes; family Somniosidae; genus Somniosus; species Somniosus microcephalus. The sequence goes on along the minus strand of NC_140989.1, from coordinate 213,035,650 downwards.
AACGGCAGAAGCCATTCCCTCAGAGGGGGCCTAGAAGCGACTTGCGATAAGCCTTTGACGGATGGCCCTTGCACTTTGTGCCTCCCTCCCGTCTTGGTGCTGCTGCTCCTCCTCCTCCTCCTCCTCCTCCTCCTCTTCTGCTGGTGCTCCAAGGCCCGCTGGCATTGGCTGGGTCCTGAGGATTGCCAGGTTATGCAGCATGCAGCAGACAACAATGAAGTGAGAGACTCGCTCAGGCGAGTAATGCAGGGCTCCTCCAGGGTGGTCCAGACAGCGGAACCATTGCTTGAGCACGCCGATTGTGTGCTCAATGATGTTCCTGGTAGCTTGATGGCTCTCATTGTATCGTTCTTCTGCAGGGGTACTGGGCGAACGGAGCAGGGTCATCAGCCAGGTGCACAGAGGATAGCTCTTGTCCCTGAGAAGCCAGCCTCCTGGGTGAAGCGGGGCCTCGAAAAGGTCTGCCACAGAAGTCTGGCGCAGGATGAAGGCATCGTGGCTGCAGCCTGGAAATTGGGCATTGACAGCGAGTATCAGCTGTCTGTGGTCACAGACCAACTGGACGCTCAAGGAATGGTAGCCCTTTCGGTTGCGGAAATCCTCGGCATTCTCTTGCAGCGCCCGCAAAGCCACATGGGCGCAGTCAATGGCGCTCTGCACCATGGGGAAGCCCGCTATTCTTGCAAAGCCCGCTGCGTGATCTTGCTGCTTGTCGGGGGTCATTGGGAAAGAGATGTACTCTCGTCTCCTTTTAAAGAGGGCATTTGTGACTTGACGGATGCAGCAATGCACCGCGAACTGGGAGATATTGGCAATGTCCCCAGTAGCAGATTGAAAGGAGCCGGTGGCATAAAATTTGAGAGCCACTGCCACCGACAGAGACGGCCTGCTCCTCAGTTGAGGTTGCAAATCTGGCTGGAGGAGGTGGCGGAGCTCAGTGACCACCTCCTCTTGCTGAATCGCAGCCTTTGCAAACACTGCTCCTCAGACAGATTGATGTATGAGAACTGTTGTCGAAAAACCCTGGGACGGTAAGGTCTCCTGTACCGACGCCTGTTGGCCCTCCTCCGTCTGGCCATGATTGCCATTCTATCTCTGCGTCTCTGTGCCCTTTCAATGTGATGAAGAAGCACGACGTGCCCATCCATTGCAGCCCCCATAATATGTGGGCAATCAAAGTTATGCCGGTGAAAAAGCAAAGCAACCACAAAGTTATTTGCAGAAGCCAAAACTACCTCAGACAGCATTGACTCAATGCAGAAGTCTCTCTTTCTCCCTTTGTCTCTCAGCAAATCTCTCTCTCTCAGAACGAGTGGTCCAAAAATGGCTACCACACAGAAGACAGGAAGAGCCCCCTTTAAATAGCACCCCCCCCAGCCCCACAGCGACTGGGAAGCGTTCCAGTCAACCAGTCGTAGGTAGCAACAGGCGGAAAGGAGGGGGGGCGCCACTGAATTTCCTGTCCAGTGTGCCCCAAGGGCGTTGCACTCTGGAATGATGTCAAGATCTGCGTGCACAGGAGAGCGGGCGGTAGGGTTTAGCGCCGCCGCTAAATGTCCGCTCAATTTCACGAGAGGCGTAGGGCTCGCCGCGCCCGGGCGCTAGTTGGTTAGTGCCCCACTTATCGCCCTCTTAAGGTGCTAACGAGTGGCGCTCACAACTGAATTTCTCCCCCAATGTGTCTGATGATTGCTGTGTCTAGATGCTCGGTGTGTCTGGTGATTGCTGTGTCTAGACACTCAGTGTGTCTGGTGTTTGCTGTGTCTAGACACTCAGTGTGTCTTTTCATTGCTATGTCTAGAAGCTCAGTGTGTCTGGTGATTGCTGTGTCCAGACGCTCGGTGTGTCTGGCGATTGCTGTGTCTAGACACTCAGTGTGTCTTGTGATTGATGTGTGCAGATGCTCAGTGTGTCTTGTGATTGCTGTTTCTTGACACTCAGTGTTTGTGGTGATTGTTGTGTCTAGACGCTCACTGTGTCTAGTGATTGCTGTGTTAGACGCTCAGTGTGTCTGGTGATTGCTATGTCCAGATGCTCAGTGTGTCGGGTAATTGCTGTGTCTACACGCTCAGTGTGTCGGGTGATTGCTGTGTCTAAACGCTCAGTGTGTCTGGTGTTTGCTGTGTCTAGACACTCAGTGTGTCTTGTGATTGATGTGTGCAGATGCTCAGTGTGTCGGGTAATTGCTGTGTCTACACGCTCAGTGTTTCTGGTGATTGTTGTGTCTAGACGCTCAGTGTGTCTAGTGATTGCTATGTCCAGATGCTCAGTGTGCCTGGTGATTGCTTTGTCTAGACCCTCAGTGTGTCCTGTCATTGCTGTGTCTAGATAGTCAGTGTGTCTTGTGATTGATGTGTCTAGACACTCAGTGTGTCTGGTGATTGCTGTGTCCAGGCCCTGAGTGTGTCAGATGATTGCTGTGTCGAGATGCTCAGTGTGTCTTGTGATTGCTGTGTCTACATGCTCGATGTGTCTAGTGATTGCTGTGTCCAGACACTCAGTTTATCTGCTGATTTCTGTGGTCTAGACACTCAGTCTGTCTGGTGATTGATGTGTCTAAACGCTCAGTGTGTCTTGTGATTGCTGTGTCTAGACACTCAGTGTGTCTGGTGATTGCTGTGTCCAGACGCTTGGTGTGTCTGGCGATTGCTGTGTCTAGACACTCAGTGTGTCTGGTGTTTGCTGTGTCTAGACACTCAGTGTGTCTTGTGATTGATGTGTGCAGATGCTCAGTGTGTCTTGTGATTGCTGTTTATTGACACTCAGTGTTTTTGGTGATTGTTGTGTCTAGACGCTCACTGTGTCTAGTGATTGCTGTGTTAGACGCTCAGTGTGTCTGGTGATTGCTATGTCCAGATGCTCAGTGTGTCGGGTAATTGCTGTGTCTACACGCTCAGTGTTTCTGGTGATTGTTGTGTCTAGACACTCGGTGTTTCTAGTGATTGCTGTGTCCAGACGCTCAGTGTGTCTGGTGATTGCTGTGTCCAGACGCTTAGTGTGTCTGGTGATTGCTGTTGTCTAGATGCTCATTGTGTCTGGTGATTGCTGTGTCTAGACGCTCAGTGTGTCCTATCATTGCTGTGTCTAGACACTGAGTGTGTCTTGTGATTGCTGTGTGTAGACACTCAGTGTATCTTCTGATTGCTGTGTCTAGACGCTCAGTATGTCTGGTGATTGTTGTGTCTAGATGCTCGGTGTGTCTTTTCATTGCTATGTCTAGAAGCTCAGTGTGTCTGGTGATTGGTGTGTTTAGACGCTCAGTGTGTCTGGTGATTGGTGTGTTTAGACGCTCAGTGTGTCTGGTGATTGCTGTGTCCAAGCACTCAGTTTGTCTGGTGATTGCTGTGTCTATGCACTCAGTGTGTCTTGTGTTTGCTGTGTCCAGACGCTCAATGTGTCTGGTGATTGCTGTGCCTAGACGTTCAGTGTCTGTGGTGATTGATGTGTGTAGATTCTCAGTGTGTCTTGTGATTGCTGTTTCTTGACCCTCAGTGTTTGTGGTGATTGCTGTGTCCAGACGCTCAGTGTGTCTGGCGATTGTTGTGTCTAGATGCTCAGTGTGTCTAGTGATTGCTGTGGTCTAGATGCTCAGTGTGTCTGGTGATTGCTGTGGTCTAGATGCTCATTGTGTCCTGTCATTGCTGTGTCTAGACGCTCAGTGTGTCTTGTGATTGCTGTGTCAAACACTCAGTGTGTCAGGTGATTGCTGTCTCTAGACGCTCAGTGTGTCTGGTGATTGCTGTGTCTAGATGCTCAGTGTGTCTGGTGTTTGATGTGTCTAGACGCTCAGTGTTTGTGGTGATTGCTGTGTCCAGACACTCAGTGTGTCTGGTGATTGTTGTGTCTAGACGCACAGTGTGTCTAGTGATTGCTGTGTCTAGACGCTCAGTGTGTGTGGTGATTGCTGTGTCCAGACGCTCAGTGTGTCTGGTGATTGCTGTGTCTAGATGCTCATTGTGTCTGGTGATTGCTGTGGCTAAACGCTCAGTGTGTCTGGTGATTGCAGTGTCTAGACGCTCAGTGTGTCTGGTGATTGCTCTGTCTGTATGCTCAGTGTGTCAGTTGATTGCTGTGTCTAGGCGCTCAGTGTGTCTAGTGATTGCTGTGTCTAGACGCTCAGTGTGTCTGGTGATTGCTATGTCCAGATGCTTAGTGTGTCTGGTGATTGCTGTGTCTACACGCTCAGTGTGTCTTGTGATTGCTGTGTCTAGACACTCAGTGTTTCTGGTGGTTGCTGTTTCCAGATGCTCAGTGTGTCTGGTGATTGCACTGTCTAGACGCTCAGTGTGTCTAGTGATTGCTATGTCCAGATGCTCAGTGTGTCCTGTCATTGTTGTGGTCTAGATGCTGAGTGTGTCTGGTGATTGCTGTGTCTAGACCCTCAGTGTGTCCTGTCATTGCTGTGTCTAGACTGTCAGTGTGTCTTGTGATTGATGTGTCTAGATGCTCAGTGTGCCTGGTGGTTGCTGTTTTCAGGTGCCCAGTGTGTCAGATGATTGCTGTGTCTACATGCTCAGTGTGTCTGGTGATTGTTGTGGCTTGACGCTCTGTATGTCTGGTGGTTGCTGTGCCTGGACGCTCAGTTTATCTGGTGATTGCTGTGGTCTAGACGCTCAGTGTGTCTGGTGATTGCTGTGTCTAGACGCTCAGTGTGTCAGGTGATTGCTGTGTTTAGATTCTCAGTGTGCCTGGTGATTGATGTGTCTAGATGCTCAGTGTGTCTGGTGATTGCTGTGGCTAGACGCTCTGTGTGTCCTGTCATTGCTGTATCTAGATGCTTGGTGTGCCTGTTTATTGATGTGTCTAGACACTCGGTGTGTCTGGTGATTGTCATGTCTAGATTCTCAGTGTGTCTGTTGATTGCTCTGTCTAGACGCTCAGTGTGTCCTGTGATTGCTGTGTCTAGACGCTCAGTGTGTCTGGTGATTGATGTGTCTAAACACTCTGTGTACCTTGTGATTGCTGTGTCCAGATGCTCAGTGTGTCTAGTGATTGTTGTGTCCAGATGCTCGGTGTGTCTGGTGATTGCTGTGTCTAGATGCTCGGTGTGTCCTTTCATTGCTATGTCTAGAAGCTCAGTGTATCTGGTGATTGCTGTGTCCAGACGCTCGGTGTGTCAGGTGATTGCTGTGTCTAGACGCTCAGTGTGTCTGGTGATTGCTGTGTCCAGACACTCGGGCCTAGAAATTCATTATAGCCACTTTTGGGGCGGTAAAGTCGGGCGGCCACTAAAGTTTGCGCCCGGCGCAAAGTCGAGGCCACTTCGCCGATATTCAGTAGCTTCGCCCTAAGAGTTTGCTCGAGCGCTAAAACTGGCGATGCACGACTCTCTTTAGGCGCTAAGCCAGCGGTGCTGAGCGTTACCGCCGAGGCCGGGCGCAGCGCAGGTGCGGTCATTTCTTGATTGACAGCAGACACCCTGGCGCCGGCCAGCTCTTAAGGGGGAAGGGTCGAGTTGGTCTGCTGCCACGCCCTGGACACTGCAGCCCTCCAGCTAGGCCTGAACACTGCTGCTGGACCTAAATAGCGCCTGAAAGGATGGAGAAGGCCCGTGAACGAGCGCAGCGCTTCTCAGAGCATGATCTGAGGGTGCTGGTTGGCGCTGTGGAGAAGAGACGCCATATCTTGTTTCCGGACAATGGGAAGAAGCCGGCGGCCCGTGTCTACCGGAAAGCCTGGAGGCATGTCGCCACCAGGGTGACATCCAACAGTGAGGACCCCAGGAGCTCTGTACAATGCCGCAAAAAGCTAAATGACCTCGCCAGGATTGTCAGGGTGAGTACCCTTTCCAGTGTCCTCCTCATCCTTGCATGTGCACCTCACATTATGGGCAAAGGGACCTGAAAGCCCTAATGGCCAGCCCTCATGCAGCAGCTATGGGACAGTCATGAACATCAATTGCACATTCTGCACTTAACACACTGGCCAAGCTATTCGACCATGGGAGGCAGTGCACACAAGATCAGGGCAACACACTGGCCAGGCTATTCCACCATGGGAGGCAGTCCACACAAGATCAGGGCTACACACTGGCCAGGCTATTCCAGCATGAGAGGCAGTGCACACAAGATCAGGGCTACACACTGTACTTAGAGGCCGTCCTTTCTCTTGCAGGCCAAGCTGGCCAATAATAAGAGGAGCCGGACTGAGACCGGGGGAAGCGGACTCCAGATCCAGCAGCTCACTGAGCTGCAATAGCGCGTGGAGCGCATCATGGGTGCCCGGGTGATTGGCCCCGTTGCATCTGGAGATGCCGACCCTGTTCTGGGCACCAATGGTAAGGACATCACCCTTTGGACCTCTCTCGTCCCACTTGCACATCAGATCTACATCCTTTGCCACTGTCCGACCAATGCGCTGAATGCCACCACTCATGCATCCCTCGCTGACGCCCTCTCCTCACTCTAAAGCTACTCTTGTGCCTTCCTGCTTTCAGATGGTGAGGAGGAGGTCCCTGAAGTTGCCAGTGACAGCCCCTCAGAAGAGGAGGAGGAGGAGGAGGAAGAGGAAGGCGGCCCATCAGGGGAACCCTCAGCCGCGGCAAGCCATGCCAATGTAGGGGACACGTCTTCCCTGGAGGGGAGCCTGGGGGAAGTGTCGGAGGGGAGTGTAGCTCCTGGGACCAGCGGCCTGCAGAAACGCGAGAGGGGGGTGGAAGCTCAGCGGCCTTCTCCCCAGAGGGGGGAAGGGTCGGAGGGGAGTCCAATTGCTGGGCCCAGCGGCGTCCAGCAACGCAGGAAGGGTCGGGCAGCTCGGCGGCCTTCTCCCCAGAGGGAGAGTCCGGCCTCCAGTCCGGAGACGGTCACCGCCGAGGAGCTGCGCCTCCTCAAGGATATGTCCGCGGACTCGGAGCGCCGGCACACGCAGCTCATGGGGGTAGTGGCATGGATGCCTGAGGCCATTGAGTCCCTGTCTCGGAGTGTGACCGAATTCGGGGCCTCACAGGCCACCAGTTTGGCGGAATTCGGGGCAGATCAGGCAGCGAGTCGGGCGGAATTCGGGGCAGCTCAGGCAGCGACTGGCCAGGTGATCAGTGGTGCCGTGCAGTCACTGGCTGCTCTGATGCGGTCACAGAACAGGGCAACACGGGCACTCACTGCTGCCACACTCGCTGTGTCAGCCAGGCATCGCCAGGGCACCCGCCGCGCTGCAGCAGCACAGCGGTCTGTCCCTCGGCAGATTGCTGCGCATGCTGCAGTGCTGGCCCGGGCGAGTGCCAGTGTCTCAGGCGACCAGCGAGCGCCTGCCATCCGCCAGCTTGTCCCCATTCCTCCAGCCACCACTGCCACTCCCCCAGTGGAGCTGCCACAAGCTGCTGCAGCGACTGATGCTGCCCAGCCACAGCTGCAGCATTCACCAGCCGGTCCCTCGAGGGCCAGACCTCGTCTAGGCCGACCCCCAAGGGCATCTGCCGTCACGACATGTGCCCCTCAGGAGCCTGCCCCCAGCCTTGCAGCAGCCACTGGCCTCACTTTGAGGAGGAGCAGCAGGGCGTGCAGGGGCCGCCAAAGTTTGCAGAAGGCATCGCCCTCACGGGCCACAAAGTAGAGGGTGTGGCCAAATGTTTTGTTTTTTGGAATGGGTGTTTTGTGAAGGCCGAGGATGAAGGCCATTTTTGTTTACATCTTTTGTTAATCCTCCTCAGGTTGTGGGAGTGAGTCATGTGTGTGAGTGTTTTTTGGGGGTTTCGTCTGTTTTTGGTTTTCATGTGGGAAGGGCCCTGAGTTTGTACAATAAACCATTTTATTTATTCAGATTGTCCATGTTTGATCTTTGAAGTGTTTGTTGCCTTAACCGGCTGAGGGCTTGCGGAGCGGCTGCAATCATGTTCCTTCATTGGCACAAGCCATTCCCTGACAGGGGGCCTAGAAGTGACGTTCAATAAGCCGCCGACGGGCGGCCCTTAGACCTTCTGCCTCCCTCCTGGGCTGGTACTCCTCCTCCTCCTCATGCTCCTCCTGCTCCTCCTCCTGAGGTGGTGGTCCATCGTGAGGTGGCAGTGCCTGAGTCCTGCGGATAGCCAGGTTGTGCAGCATGCAGCAAACGACGACGAATTGGGAGACTCACTCCTGCGAATACTGGAGGGCTCCACCGGAGCGATCCAGACAGCGGAACCGTTGCTTCAGGATGCCGATTGTTTGTTCGATGATGTTCCTGGTCGCTTGATGGCTCTCGTTGTATGCCTCTTCAGCAGGGGTCCTGGGCGCGCGGAGCGGGGTCATGAGCCAGGTACACAAAGGATAGCCTTTGTCCCCGATAAGCCATCCTCTTCGGTGAGGCTGTGCCTGGAACATGTCAGCCACAGTTGTCTGTCGCAGGATAAAGGCATCGTGGCTGCTGCCTGGAAAGCGGGCATTGACAGCTAGGATGCGCTGCCTGTGGTCACACACCAGCTGTACGTTGAGGGAATGGTAGCCCTTCCGGTTGCGGTAATCCTCGGCATGCTCCAGAGGTGCCCGCAAAGCCACATGCGTGCAGTCAATGGCGCCCTGCACCATGGGGAAGCCCGCTATTCTTGCAAATCCCACTGCACGCTGCTGCTTGTCCAGGGTCATGGGGAAGGAGATGAATTGACGTCTCCTTCTGAAAAGGGCACTGGTCACCTGGCGGATGCAGCAATGCACGGCGAACTGGGAGATGTTAGCGATGTCCCCAGCAGCGGATTGGAAGGAGCCGGTGGCATAGAAGTTGAGAGCCACCGTCACCTTCACTGCCACCGACAGAGACGTCCTGCGCCTCAGCTGTGGACGCAGATCTCTGTGAAGCAGCTGGCAGATCTCTGCAACCACCTCCCTTCTGAATTGCAGCCTCCTAACACACTGCGCGGCAGACATGTTGAGATAGGAGAACTGCTGGCGGTATACCCTGGGTGGGTAAGGCCTCCCTTGGCGACGCCTGTTGCCCCCTCTGCGTCTAGCCAGGGCTGCCACTCTCTCACGGCGTCTGTAAGCCCTTCCGACATAATGCTGGAACTCAGCGTTGGCACCCAATGCAGCCCCATAATATGCTGGCAAACACTGAGATCTCAATGAAGGCAAAGAGAATTGCAAAGCTCTGGCCTGAAGCCAAAAATACCTGTCCCAGTGTTGGGCCAAAGCAGTAAGCTCTCTTCCTTGGTCTCGCTCCAAAAATCCGTTGCACAAGAGTGAGTGCTGCAAAATGGCTGCCCTTTATAGTGCAGGGTAAGTGCCCACGGCCCGCCTCGGCTGTGTACCGTTCCACTCAACAGTCGTTAGGGCCGCCCGGCGCACAATGGGGCGGCGCGAGTGAAGTTCCGGTTCTGGGCGCACAAAGGGCGTTGCACGACGAAATGACGTCATGATCTGCGCGCGCAGATGAGTGCGCGCAATGACTTTGCACCGGCGCTAAATGTCTACTGAAGTTGGGACGAGGCGCAGATCGCGCTGCGCCCGGGCGCTAAGCGCCTAGCGCTCGAGATCTGCTCCTCCTAAGGTGCTAACGGCTGGTGCAGCCAACTGAATTTCTAGGCCTCAGTGTGTCTGGTGATTGCTGTGTCTAGGCACTCAGTGTCTCTTGTAATTGTTGTGTCTAAACACACAGTGTGTCTCGTGATTGCTGTGTCTAGACAGTCAGTGAGTGTGGTGATTGCTGTGTCCAGATGCTCAGTGTGTCTGGTGATTGCTGTGTCTCGATGCTCAGTTTGCCTAGTGATTGCTGTGTCCAGATGCTCAGTGTGTCTGGTGATTGCTGTGTCTCGATGCGCAGTTTGTCTAGTGATTGCTGTGTCTAGATGCTCAGTGTTTCTGGTGATTGCTGTTTTCTAGACGCTCAGTGTGTCTGGTGATTGCTTTGTCTAGATGCTAATTGTGTCTTGTGATTGCTGTGGCTAAACGCTCAGCGTGCCTGGTGATTGCAGTGTCTAGACGCTCAGTGTGTCTGGTGATTGCTGTGGCGAGACGCGCTGTTTGAAGGTGAGAAGGTTGGATCTCAAACAAGCATGCTAAGCTTGAATAAAGGAGACTATGAAGGTATGAGAGCGGAATTGAGTAGAGTGGATTGGGAAAATAGATTAAAGGGTAAGACGATACATGATCAGTGGTGTACATTTACGGAGTTATTTTACTGCTTCCAAAAAATATATATTCCACTGAGAAGAAAAGGGTGTAAAAGAAAAGACAGCCATCCGTGGCTAAGTAAAGAAATTAAGGATAGTATTCGACTAAAAACAAGGGCATATAAGGTAGCCAAATCTAGTGGGAGGATAGAGGATTGGGAAAACTTTAAAAGACAGCAAAAAATAACAAAAAGATTGATTAAGAAAGGGAAGATAGATTATGAAAGTAAATTAGCAAAAAATATAAAAACAGATAGTAAGAGTTTTTACAGTTATATAAAAAGAAAAAGGGTGGCTAAAGTAAATGTTGGTCCCTTAGAGAATGAGACCGGGAAATTAATGGTGGGAAATATGGAGATGGCAAAAACACTGAATGAATATTTTACATCAGTCTTTACAGTAGAAGACACTAAGAATATCCCAACACTGGACAAACAGGGGGCTAAAGGGGGGGAGGAACTAAACACGATCAAAATCACTAAGGAAGTGGTACTCGGTAAAATAATGGGACTCAAGGCGGATAAATCACCTGGACCTGATGGCTTACATCCTAGGGTCTTGAGGGAAGTGGCGGTAGAGATTGTGGGTGCATTGGTAATAATTTTCCAAAACTCCCTGGACTCGGCAAAGGTCCCGGCAGACTGGAAAACTGCTAATGTAACACCCTTATTTAAAAAGGGCAGTAGACAGAAGGCTGGAAACTATAGACCGGTTAGCCTAACATCTGTGGTTGGTCAAATTTTGGAGTCCATTATTAAGGAGACAGTAACAGGACATTTGGACAATCATAATTTAATAGGACAAAGTCAGCATGGTTTTATGAAGGGGAAGACATGTTTGACAAATTTGCTGGAGTTCTTTGAGGAAGTAACGTATAGGGTGGATAAAGGGGAACCAGTGGACGTAGTGTATTTAGACTTCCAAAAGGCATTTGACAAGGTGCCACACAAAAGATTATTGCTTAAGATAAAAAATCACGGGATTGGGGGTAATATTCTGGCATGGATAGAGGATTGGCTATCTAACAGAAGGCCGAGAGTTGGGATAAATGGTTCCTTCTCAGACTGGCAATCAGTAACTAGTGGTGTTCCGCAGGGGTCACTGATGGGTCCCCAACTCTTTACAATCTATATTAACGATTTGGAGGAGGTGACCGAGTGTAACATATCAAAGTTTGCAGATGATACTAAGATGGGAGGGAAAGTAGTGAGTGAGGAGGACATAAAAAACCTGCAAGGGGACATCGACAGGCTAAGTAAGTGGGCAGAGATTTGGCAGATGGAATACAATACTGGAAAGTGTGAGGTTATGCACTTTGGCAGGAAAAATCGTAGAGCAAGTTATTATCTTAATGGCAAGAAACTGGAAAGTACTGAAGTACAAAGGGATCTGGGGGTCCTGGTGCACGAAACTCAAAAGGTTAGTATGCAGGTGCAGCAAGTGATTAAGAAGGCCAATGGAATGTTGGCTTTCATTGCTAGGGGGATAGAATATAAAAATAGGGAGGTATTGCTTCAGTTGTACAAGGTATTGGTGAGACCGCACCTGGAATACTGCGTACAGTTTTGGTGTCCATACTTAAGAAAGGACATACTTGCTCTCGAGTCAGTACAAAGAAGGTTCACTTGGTTAATCCCGGGGATGAGGGGATGGACATATGAGGAGAGGTTGAGTAGATTGGGACTCTACTCATTGGAGTTCAGAAGAATGAGAGGCGATCTTATTGAAACATATAAGATTGTGAAGGGGTTGGATCGTGTGGATCCGGGGAAGATGTTCCCGATGATGGGTGAAACTAGAACTAGGGGGCATAGTCTTAGAATAAGGGGCTGCTCTTTCAAAACTCAGATGAGGAGGAAGTACTTCACTCAGAGGGTGGTAGGTCCATGGAATATGCTGCCCCAAAAAACTGTAGAAGCTACATCATTACATAAATTTAAAACAGAAATAGACAGTTTCCTAGAAGTAAAGGGAATTAAGGGTTACGGGGAGCGGGCAGGAATTTGGACATGAGTCTAGGTTCGGATCGGACATGGCCCTGTGGGTAGCGGAGCGGGCCCAGGGGCCATGTAGCCTGATCCTGCTCCTATTTCATGTGTCTAATTCTGTTAGATTCAGGAGATGGTTCTGTGATAGTGGATTGGCGGTTAGGATCAGATCAGCCATGATCTTATTGAATGGTGGAGCAGGCTCGAGGGGCCGATTGGCCTACTCCTGCTCCTATTTCTTATGTTCTTATGTTCTTATGTCCTGTCATTGCTGTATCTAGATGCTCGGTGTGCCTGGTGATTGATGTGTCTAGACGCTCAGTGTGTCTGGTGATTGTCATATCTAGATTCTCAGTGTGTCTGTTGATTGCTCTGTCTAGACGCTCAGTGTGTCCTGTGATTGCTGTGTCTAGACGCACAGTGTGTCTGGTGATTGCTGTGTCTAGACACTCAGTGTCTGTAGTGATTGCTGTGTCTAGATTCTCAGTGTGTCCTGTGATTGCTGTGTCCAGACGTTCAGTGTGTCTGGTGATTGCTCTGTCTAGACACTCAGTGTGTCTAGTGATTGCTATGTCCAGATGCTCAGTGTGTCCTGTCATTGTTGTGGTCTAGACGGTCAGTGTGTCTGGTGATTGCTGTGTCTAGACCCTCAGTGTGTCCTGTCATTGCTGTGTCTAGACAGTCAGTGTGTCTGGTGGTTGCTGTTTCCAGGCGCTCAGTGTGTCAGATGATTGCTGTGTCTAGATGCTCAGTGTATCTGGTGATTGCTGTGGTCTAGACGCTCAGTGTGTCTGGTGATTGCTGTGTCTAAACGCTCAGTATGTCTTGTGATTGCTGTGTCTGGACACTCAGTGTTTCTGGTGATTGCTGTGTCTAGACGCTCAGTGTGTCAGGTGATTGCTCTGTCTAGATGCTTAGTGTGTCTTATCATTGCTGTGTGTAGACACTCAGTGTGTCTGGTGATTGCTGTGTCTAGAAGCTCAGTGTGGCTGCTGATTGTTTTGTCCAGGCGCTCAGTGTGTCTGGTGATTGCTGTGTCCAGACACTCGGTGTGTCTGGTGATTGTTGTGTCTAGACATTCAGTGTGTCTTATGATGGCTGTGTCTAGACGCTCAGGTGTCTGGTGATTGTTGTGTCTCGACGCTCAGTGTGTCTCGTGATTGCTATGTCCAGATGCTCAGTGTGTCTGGTGATTGCTGTATCTACACGCTCAGTGTGTCTTGTGATTGCTGTGTCTAGTCACTCAGTGCTTCTGGTGGTTGCTGTGTCCAGACGGTCAGTGTGTCTGGTGATTGCTCTGTCTAGACGCTCAGTGTGTCTAGTGATTGCTATGTCCAGATGCTCAGTGAGTCCTGTCATTGTTGTGGTCTAGACCATCAGTGTGTCCTGTCATTGCTGTGTCCAGACAGTCAGTGTGTCTTTTGATTGATGTGTCTAGATGCTCAGTGTGTCTTGTGATTGCTGTGTCTACGTGCTCGATGTGTCAGGTGATTGCTGTGTGCAGACGCTCGGTGTGTCTGGTGATTGCCCTGTCTAGACGCTCAGTGTGTCTAGTGATTGCTATGTCCAGATGCTCTGTGTGTCCTGTCATTGTTGTGGTCTAGACGCTCAGTGTGTCTGTTGATTGCTGTGTCTAGACCCTCAGTGTGTCCTGTCATTGCTGTGTCTAGACAGGCAGTGTGTCTTGTGATTGCTGTGTCTACATGCTCGATGTTTCAGGTGATTGCTGTGTGCAGACGCTCGGTGTGACTAGTGATTGCTGTGTCTAGATGCTCAGTGTGTCTGGTGATTGCTGTGGTCTCGACGCTCAGTGTGTCTGGTGATTGCTGTGTCTAAATGCTCAGTGTGCCTGGTGATTGCTGTGTCGAGACGCTCAGTGTGTCAGGTGATTGCTGTGTCTAAATGCTCAGTGTGCCTGGTGATTGCTGTGTCGAGACGCTCAGTGTGTCAGGTGATTGCTGTGTCTTGATGCTCAGTGTGTCAGGTGATTGCTGTGTCTAGATGCTCAGTGTGCCTGGTGATTGATGTGTCTAGATGCTCAGTGTGTCTGGTGATTGTTGTGGCTAGACGCTCTGTGTGTCCTTTCATTGCTTTATCTAGATGCTTGGTGTGCCTGGTGATTGATGTGTCTAGACGCTCAGTGTGTCTGTTGATTGCTCTGTCTAGATGCTCGGTGTGTCTTTTCATTGCTATATCTAGAAGCTCAGTGTGTCTGGTGATTGCTGTGTCCAGACGCTCAGTGTGTCTGGTGATTGCTGTTTCTAGACACTCAGTGTGTCTAGTGATTGCTGTGTCTAGACGCTCAGTTTATCTGGTGATTGCTGTATCCAGATGCTCAGTGTGTCTGGTGATTGCTGTGTCTAGACGCTCAGTGTCTGTGGCGATTGCTGTGTCTAGATTCTCAGTGTGTCTTGTGATTGCTGTTTCTTGACGCTCAGCGTTTGTGGTGATTGTTGTATCTAGATGCTCACTGTGTCTAGTGATTGCTGTGTCTAGACGCTCAGTGTGTCTCGTGATTGCTATGTCCAGATGCTCAGTGTGTCTGGTGATTGCTGTATCTACACGCTCAGTGTGTCTTGTGATTGCTGTGTCTAGTCACTCAGTGCTTCTGGTGGTTGCTGTGTCCAGACGGTCAGTGTGTCTGGTGATTGCTCTGTCTAGACGCTCAGTGTGTCTAGTGATTGCTATGTCCAGATGCTCAGTGAGTCCTGTCATTGTTGTGGTCTAGACCATCAGTGTGTCCTGTCATTGCTGTGTCCAGACAGTCAGTGTGTCTTTTGATTGATGTGTCTAGATGCTCAGTGTGTCTGGTGGTTGCTGTTTCCAGGTGCTCAGTGTGTCTGGTGATTGCTGTGTCTACATGCTCGATGTGTCAGGTGATTGCTGTGTGCAGACGCTCGGTGTGTCTCGTGATTGCTGTGTCTAGACGCTCAGTGTGTCTGGCGATTGCCCTGTCTAGACGCTCAGTGTGTCTAGTGATTGCTATGTCCAGATGCTCTGTGTGTCCTGTCATTGTTGTGGTCTAGATGCTCAGTGTGTCTGTTGATTGCTGTGTCTAGACCCTCAGTGTGTCCTGTCATTGCTGTGTCTAGACAGTCAGTGTGTCTTGTGATTGATGTGTCTAGACACTCAGTGTGTCTTGTGATTGCTGTGTCTACATGCTCGATGTTTCAGGTGATTGCTGTGTGCAGACGCTCGGTGTGACTAGTGATTGCTGTGTCTAAACGCTCAGTGTATCCGGTGATTGCTGTGTCTAGATGCTCAGTGTGCCTGGTGATTGATGTGTCTAGATGCTCAGTGTGCCTGGTGATTGCTGTGTCTAAACGCTCAGTGTATCCGGTGATTGCTGTGTCTAGATGCTCAGTGTGTCTGTTGATTGCTCTGTCTTGATGCTCGGTGTGTCTTTTCATTGCTATGTCTAGAATCTCAGTGTGTCTGGTGATTGCTGTGTCCAGACGCTCGGTGTGTCTGGTGATTGCTGTGTCTAGACGCTCAGTGTGTCTGGTGATTGCTGTGTCCAGACACTCAGTGTGTCTGGTGATTGCTGTGTCTAGGCACTCAGTGTGTCTTGTGATTGATGTGTCCAGATGCTCAGTGTGTCTTGTGATTGCTGTGTCTAGACACACAGTGTGTCTTGTGATTGCTGTCTAGCACCTCATGGTGTCTGGTGTCCAGAAGCTCAGCGTGGCTGCTGATTGTCGTGTCCAGACGTTCAGTGTGTCTGGTGATTGCTGTGTCTAGATGCTCGGTGCGTCTGGTGATTGCTGTGTCTAGACATTCAGTGTGTCTTGTGATTGCTGTGTCTAGACACTCAGTATGTCTGGTGATTGCTTTGTCTAGACGCTCAGTATGTCTCGTGATTGCTCTGTCCAGACACTCAGTATGTCTGGAGATTGCTATGTCTGGTCGCTCTGTGTGTCTGGTGATTGCAGTATCTAGATGCTCAGTGTATCTGGTGATTGCTGTGGTCTAGACGCTCAGTGTGTCTGGTGATTGCTGTGTCTAGATGCTCAGTGTGTCCTGTCATTGCTGTGTCCAGACGCTCAGTGTGTCTTGTGATTGCTGTGTGAAGACGCTCAGTGTGTCTGGTGATTGCTGCGTCTATATGCTGAGTGTATCTTGTGATTGCTGTGTCTAGATGTTCGATGTGTCAGGTGATTGCTGTGTGCAAACGCTCAGTGTGTCTGGTGATTGCTGTGTTTAGACGCTCGGTGTGTCTGCTGATTGCTGTGTCCAGATGCTCAGCGTGTCAGGTGATTGCAGTGTCTAGACACTCATAGTGTCCTGTGATTGATCTTTCCAGATGCTCGGTGTGTCTGGTGATTGCTGTGTCTAGATGCTCAGTGTATCTGTTGAATGCTGTGTCCAGCCACTCAGTGTGTCTTGTGTTTGATGTGTCTAGACGCTCAGTGTGTCTGGTGAATGCTGTGTCTAGACGCTCTGTCTTTTGATTGCATTGTCCAGATGCTCAGTGTGTCTTGTGATTGCTGTGTCTAGACTTTCAGCGTGTCTTGTAATTGCTGTGTCCAGCCGCTAACGGTGTCTGGTGATTGCTGTGTCTAGATGTTTGGTGTGTCTTGTGATTGCTGTGCCTAGATGCTCAGTGAGTCTAGTGATTGCTGTGTCCAAACGCTCAGTGAGTCCGGTGATTGCAGTGTCTAGGCACTCAGTGTGTCTTGTGATTGCTGTGTCGTGACACTCAGTGTGTCTTGTGATTGATGTGTCCAGATGCTCAGTGTGTCTTGTGATTGCTGTCTAGCACCTCATGGTGACTGGTGATTGCTGTGTCTAGAAGCTCAGCGTGGCTGCTGATTGTCGTGTCCAGATGTTCAGTGTGTCTGGTGATTGCTGTGTCTAGACGCTCGGTGTGTCTGGTGATTGCTGTGTCTAGACATTCAGTGTGTCTTGTGATTGCTGTGTCTAGAAGCTCAGGTGTCTGGTGATTGTTGTGTCTAGATGCACAGTGTGTCTTGTGATTGCTGTGTCCAGACACTCAGTATGTCTGGTGATTGCTTTGTCTAGACGCTCAGTATGTCTCGTGATTGCTCTGTCCAGACACTCAGTATGTCTGGTGATTGCTATGTCTAGTCGCTCTGTGTGTCTGGTGATTGCAGTGTCTAGATGCTCAGTGTGTCTAGTGATTGCTGTGGTCTAGACGCTCAGTGTATCTTGTGATTGCTGTGTGAAGACGCTCAGTGTGTCTGGTGATTGCTGTGTCTAGATGCTGAGTGTGTCTTGTGATTGCTGTGTCTAGATGTTCGATGTGTCAGGTGATTGCTGTGTGCAAAGGCTCAGTGTGTCTGGTGATTGCTGTGTCTAGATGCTCAGTGTGTCTGGTGATTGCTGTGTCCAGATGCTCAGCGTGTCAGGTGATTGCAGTGTCTAGACACTCATAGTGTCCTGTGATTGATCTGTCCAGATGCTCGGTGTGTCTGGTGATTGCTGTGTCTAGATGCTCAGTGTGTCTGGTGATTGCTGTGTCTATACGCTCAGTGTGTCTGGTGATTGCTGTGTCTAGACGCTCACTGTGTATAGTGATTGCTGAGTTTAGACGCTCAGTGTGTTTGGTGATTGCTATGTCCAGATGCTCAGTGTGTTTTGTGATTGCTGTGTCCAGACGCTCTGTCTCTTTTGATTGCTGTGTCCAGACGCTCAGTGTGTCTTGTGATTGCTGTGTCTAGACTTTCAGCGTGTCTTGTAATTGCTGTGCCCAGCCGCTCAGTGTGTCTGGTGATTGCTGTTTCTCGATGCTTGGTGTGTCTTGTGATTGCTGTGACTAGATGCTTATTGAGTCTAGTGATTGTTGTGTCCAGACGCTCAGTGCGTCTGGAGATTGCTGTGTCTAGACGCACAGTTTGTCTTGTGATTGCTGTCTGGCACCTCAAGGTGTCTGGTGACTGCTGTGTCTAGATGCTCAGTGTGGCTGCTGATTGTTGTGTCCAGACGTTCAGTGTAGCTGCTGATTGTTGTATCCAGACGCTCAGTGTGTCTGATGATTGCTGTGTCTAGGCATTCAGTGTGTCTTGTGATCGCTGTGTCTAGACGCTCAGGTGTCTGGTGATTGCTGTGTCTAGATGCTCAGTGTGTCTTGTGATTGCTGTGTCCAGTCACTCAGTATGTCTGGTGATTGCTATGTCTAGACGCTCAGTATTTCTGGTGATTACTCTGTCCAGACACTCAGTATGTCTGGTGATTGCTATGTCTAGATGCTCAGTGTGTCTGGTGATTGCAGTGTCTAGATGCTCAGTGTGTCTGGCGATTGCTGTGGTCTAGACGCTCAGTGTGTCTTGTGATTGCTGTGTCTAGATGCTCAGTGTGTCCTGTCATTGCTGTGTCTAGACGTTCAGTGTGTCTTGTGATTGTTGTGTCTAAATGTTCGATGTGTTAGGTGATTGCTGTGTGCAGACGCTCATTATGTCTGGTGATTGCTGTGTCTAGATGCTCGGTGTGTCTGCTGATTGCTGTGTCTAGATGCTCAGTGTGTCTTGTGATTGCTGTGTCCAGACAATCAGTATGTCTGGTGATTGCTATGTCTAGATGCTCAGTATGTCTGATGATTGCTCTGTCCAGACACTCAGTATGTCTGGCGATTGCTGTGTCTAGATGCTCAGTATGTCTGGTGATTGCCGTGTCTAGATGCTCAGTGTGTCTTGTGATTGCTGTGTCTAGATGCTCAGTGTGTCTGGTGATTGCTGTGTCCAGACGCTTAGCATGTCTGGTGATTGCTGTGTCTAGACGCTCAGGTGTCTGGTGATTGCTGTGTCTAGATGCTCAGTGTGTCTTGTGATTGCTGTGTCCAGACACTCAGTATGTCTGGTGGTTGCTATGTCTAGACGTTCAGTATGTCTGGTGATTGCTCTGTCCAGACACTCAGTATGTCTGGTGGTTGCTATGTCTAGATGCTCAGTATGTCTGGTGATTGCCGTGTCTAGATGCTCAGTGTGTCTGGTGATTGCTGTGGTCTAGACGCTCAGTATGTCTGGTGATTGCTGTGTCTAGATGCTCAGTGTGTCCTGTCATTGCTGTGTCTGGACACTCAGTGTGTCTTGTGATTGCTGTGTCTTGATGCTCATTGTGTCTGGTGATTGCTGTGGCTAATCGCTCAGTGTGTCTAGTGATTGTTGTGTCTAGAAGCACAATGTGCCTTGTGATTGCTGTGCTCTAGATGTGGAGTGTGTCTGGTGATTGCTTTGTCTACACGCTCAGTGTGCCTTGTGATTGCTGTGTCTAGTCACTCGGTGTTTCTGGTGATTGCTGTGTCTCGGCACTCAGTGTGTCTTGTAATTGCTGTGTTTAGATGCTCAATGTGTCTGGTGATTGCTGTGTCTAGACGCTCGGTGTTTCTGGTGATTGCTGTGTCTAGACGCTCAGTGTCTGTGGTGATTGCTGTGTCTAGATTCTCAGTGTGTCTTGTGATTGCTGTTTCTTGACCCTCAGTTTTTGTGGTGATTGCTGTGTCCAGACGCTCAGTGTGTCTGGTGATTGCTGTGTGTAGACACTCAGTTTTGTCTGGTGATTGCTGTGTCTAGACACTCAGTGTGTCTGGTGATTGACCTGTCCTGATGCTCAGTGTGTCTGGTGATTGCTGCGTCTAGACGCTCAGTGTGTCTGTTGAATGCTGTGTCTAGACACTCAGTGTGTCTGGTGATTGCTATGTCTAGATTCTCATTGTGTCTTGTGTTTGATGTGTCTAAAGGCTCAGTGTGTCTTGTGATTGCTGTGTCCGGGCGCTCTGTGTCTTATGATTGCTGTGTCCAGATGCTCAGTGTGTCTTGTGATTGCTGTGTCTAGACTTTCAGCATGTATTGTAATTACTGTGTCCAGCCGCTCAGTGTGTCTGGTGATTGCTGTGTCTAGATGCTTGGTGTGTCTTGTGATTGCTGTGCCTAGACGCTCAGTGAGTCTAGTGATTGCTGTGTCCAAACGCTCAGTGTGTCAGGTGATTGCTGTGTCTAGATGCTCAGTGTGTCTTGTGATCGATCTGTCCAGATGGTCGGTGTGTCTGGTGATTGCTGTGTCTAGAGGCACAGTGTGTCTGTTGATTGTTGTGTCTGGACACTCAGTGTGTCTTGTGATTGATGTGTCCAGACGCTCAGTGTGTCTTGTGATTGCTGTTTCTTGACACTCAATGTTGTGGTGACTGTTGTGTCTAGACGCTCACTGTATCTAGTGATTGCTGTGTCCAGACGCCCAGTGTGTCTGGAGATTGCTGTGTCTAGACACACAGTGTGTCTTGTGATTGCTGTCTAGCACCTCAAGGTGTCTGGTGATTGCTCTGTCTAGAAGCTCAGTGTGGCTGATGATTGTTGTGTCCAGACACGCAGTATGTCTGGCGATTGCTATGTCTAGACGCTCAGTATGTCTGGTGATTGCTCTGTCCAGACACTCAGTATGTCTGGTGATTGCTATGTCTAGTCGCTCAGTGTATCTGGTGATTGCCGTGTCTAGATGCTCAGTGTGTCTGGTGATTGCTATGGTCTAGACACTCAGTGTGCCTGGTGATTGCTGTGTCTAGATACTCAGTTTGTCCTGTCATTGCTGTGTCTAGACGCTCAGTGTGTCTTGTGATTGCTGTGTGTAGACGCTCAGTGTGTCTGGTGATTGCTGTGTCCAGATGCTCATTGTGTCTGGTGATTGCTGTGGCTAAACGTTCAGTGTGTCTGGTGATTGCTCTGTCTGGACGCTCAGTGTGTCAGTTGATTGCTGTGTCTACGCATTCAGTGTGTCTGGTGATTGCTGTTTCTTGACGCTCAGTGTGTCTGGTGATTGCTTTGTCCAGACGCTCAGTGTGTCTGGTGATGGTTGTGCCTAGACACTCAGTGTGTCTAGTGATTGCTGTGTCTAGACGCTCAGTTTATCTGGTGATTGCTGTATCCAGATGCTCAGTATGTCTGGTGATTGCTGTGTCTAGACGCTCAGTGTCTGTGGCGATTGCTGTGTCTAGATTCTCAGTGTGTCTTGTGATTGCTGTTTCTTGATGCTCAGCGTTTGTGGTGATTGTTGTATCTAGATGCTCACTGTGTCTAGTGATTGCTGTGTCTAGACGTTCAGTGTGTCTCGTGATTGCTATGTCCAGATGCTCAGTGTGTCTGGTGATTGCTGTATCTACACGCACAGTGTGTCTTGTGATTGCTGTGTCTAGTCACTCAGTGCTTCTGGTGGTTGCTGTGTCCAGACGGTCAGTGTGTCTGGTGATTGCTCTGTCTAGACGCTCAGTGTGTCTAGTGATTGCTATGTCCAGATGCTCAGTGGGTCCTGTCATTGTTGTGGTCTAGACCATCAGTGTGTCCTGTCATTGCTGTGTCCAGACAGTCAGTGTGTCTTTTGATTGATGTGTCTAGATGCTCAGTGTGTCTGGTGATTGCTGTGTCCAGGCGCTCAGTGTGTCTGGTGATTGCTGTGTCTAGACTCTCAGTGTGTCTGGTGATTGCCCTGTCTAGACGCTCAGTGTGTCTAGTGATTGCTATGTCCAGATGCTCTGTGTGTCCTGTCATTATTGTTGCCTAGACGCTCAGTGTGTCTGGTGATTGCTGTGTTCTAGACGCTCAGTATGTCTGGTGATTGCTGTGTTTAGATGCTCAGTGTGTCATGTGATTGCTGTGTGTAGACACTCAGTTTTCACAGAAATCACAGAAACCCCACAATGCAGATAGAGGCCATTTCGGCCCATCGAGCCTGCACCGACACATATCCCACCCGATCCCCGTAACCCCTACACCAACACATATCCCACCCTATCCCCGTATTTAATCCCCCTAACACTAAGGGTCAATTTTATCATAGCCAATCAACCTAACCCGCACATCTTTGGACTGTGGGAGGAAACCGGAGCACCCGGGGGAAACCCACGCAAACACGGGGAGAATGTGCAAACTCCACACAGACAGTCACCCGAGGCCGGATTTGAACCCGGGTCCCTGGCGCTGCGAGGCAACAGTGCTAACCACTATTGTCTGGTGATTGCTGTGTCTAGACACTCAGTGTGTCTGGTGATTGCTGTGTCCAGGCGCTCAGTGTGTCAGATGATTGCTCTGTCTAGATGCTCAGTGTGTCTTGTGATTGCTGTGTCTAGATGCTCGATGTGTCAGGTGATTGCTGTGTGCAGACGCTCAGTGTGTTTGCTGATTGCTGTGTCTAGATGCTCTGTGTGTCTGGTGATTGCTATGTCTAGACGCTCAGTGTGTCTTGTGATTGATCTGTCCAGATGCTTGGTTTGTCTGGTGATTGCTGTGTCTAGACACTCAGTGTGTCTGTTGAATGCTGTGTCTAGCCACTCAGTGTGTCTTGTGATTGCTGTGTCTAGACGCTCAGTGTGTCTGGTGATTGCTGTGTCCAGACGCTCTGTGTCTTTTGATTGCATTGTCCAGATGCTCAGTGTGTCTTGTGATTGCTGTGTCCAGCCGCTCAGTGTGTCTGCTGATTGTGTCTAGACATTCAGTGTGTCGTGTGATTGCTGTGTCTAGACACTCAGGTGTCTGGTGATTGCTGTGTCTAGATGCTCAGTGTGTCTTGTGATTGCTGTGTCCAGACACTCAGTATGTCTGGTGATTGCTTTGTCTAGACGCTCAGTATGTCTCATGATTGCTCTGTCCAGACACTCAGTATGTCTGGTGATTGCTATGTCTAGTCGCTCTGTGTGTCTGGTGATTACAGTTTCTAGATGCTCAGTGTGTCTGGTGATTGCTGTGGTCTAGACGCTCAGTGTGTCTGGTGATTGCTGTGTCTAGATGCTCAGTGTGTCCTGTCATTGCTGTGTCTAGACGCTCAGTGTTTCTTGTGATTGCTGTGTGAAGACGCTCAGTGTGTCTGGTGATTACTGCGTCTATATGCTGAGTGTATCTTGTGATTGCGGTGTCTAGATGTTCGATGTGTCAGGTGATTGCTGTGTGCAAACGC
Source organism: Somniosus microcephalus (assembly GCF_052327205.1). NCBI lineage: Eukaryota > Metazoa > Chordata > Chondrichthyes > Squaliformes > Somniosidae > Somniosus > Somniosus microcephalus. Next base: position 213,012,691 of record NC_140989.1, on the reverse strand, counting down.
TCAGTGTGTCTGGTGATTGCTGTGTCTAGACGCTCGGTGTGTCTGCTGATTGCTGTGTCTAGATGCTCAGTGTGTCTGGTGATTGCTGTGTCCAGATGCTCAGCGTGACAGGTGATTGCAGTGTCTAGACACTCATGATTGATCTTTCCAGATGCTCGGTGTGTCTGGTGATTGCTGTGTCCAGATGCTAAGTGTGTCTGTTGAATGCTGTGTCTGGCCACTCAGTGTGTCTTGTGATTGCTGTGTCTAGACGCTCAGTGTGTCTGGTGATTGCTGTGTCTAGACTCTCAGTGTGTCTTGTGTTTGATGTGTCTAGATGCTCAGCATGTCTTGTGATTGCTGTGTCCAGACGCTCTGTGTCTTTTGATTGCATTGTCCAGATGCTCAATGTGTCTTGTGATTGCTGTGTCTCGACTTTCAGCGTGTCTTGTAATTACTGTGTCCAGCCGCTCAGTGTGTCTGGTGATTGCTGTGTCTAGATGTTTGGTGTTGTTAAGTCTGTGAATTATTTAGTTAATTAAAACAGACTAATGAGTAACAATAAAAACAGGTCTTTACTGGTTGGAGGCAGGGACTATACTGAATACAAGATTACTGCACAGTGCTTATATACCGGTGTGTTCACCCCCGGTATTACGTCTACAGCAGCCTGAGAAAGTAGTACATCTCTTAAGGTGGAACAGGCTTAAGCTCTCTTAAGGTGGAACAGGTTACATACACAACACTCCTCCCTTCTTAGCTTTATAGTCATCCCCCCCATTTAACATAACGTAATAACATATATACATATATAACTTCATGTTTAACATAACATATCACAGATTCAGTCTCTGCGGAAAACAGTTCACAGATTCAATCTCTGTGGTGTAGTCGGTTCACGTTACTCATTCAATAGTCCTTTCATGGATTTAACAGCTTGAACTTCCGAACTGATTTGGCTCCGTTCGGAGGGACCACGTGTGTGATCTGGTAGAGGTGATAATGGTTCAGATGGGTCATCTTCTGTTTTTACTTTTCCAGATTCTCCCACTCTGTAACAAAGAACTTTTTTATTTCATTCATCTCTTGCTCAAAACGGCGAATCATTTGTTCTAATTGCTGTTGTAGTTTGAAATGGAGTTGAGTTCGAGCCCAGTGTCCCTCAAGAATGTGCATATCAGTAGACTTGACAGACTCAGAATTCTCTGTTAAACTATGTTGTTGTTGCTCAGTGGAATTCTGTGCTGAAACTTTGTCTTTTGCACATGGGTTGGTCTTACCATCATCAGTTCTAGAGTCTGGGCTGATTATCTGCACCGAGTTCTCACTCTTTATGGCTTTTAGCGAATGCCAGTCCATATTTATGTTTCTAAACCACTCCCGGCCTAGTAGTGGTGGACCTCCCTCCGGTAGCACATATAAGTCCATTATTTGACTTCCTTCGCCCTTGTTGGCCACTGCAACCTTTATTGTCCCGATGGGGTACACTCTCTGCCCCGTGTAGGTTGTCAATATAATCTCCGTATCCTGTAGGGGAATATGTTGGAATAACCTTCTGTAATCTTTCTTATTCATGACCGACAATGCCGATCCAGTGTCCAATTCCATTTTTACTTGGACTCCTTCTATCTGAAGAGTAACCCAAATTGTCTGGAGGTCTGCACCCTTACCAACGTTGAGTACCCTTAAGCTAGCCAGTTCAATACTGCTTGCGTCTGAATCGGACTCCTGTTCGGCCACCTTGTGTACCTTTGCGTATTTCCCTTGCGGTGACTTCTTGTTGCTGGTCTTCTTCGCTGACCTGCATACTCTAGCTATATGTCCAAGCCTACCACAAGTTCTACATTCTTGGTTTTTAAACCAACACTGGTTCTGATCATGCGTTGTCTTTCCACAACGATAACATTTGCCAGAACTCACACCCAATTTGTGTGCACTGAGCTCCGGTGACCGTAGCTGCATTACTGCCGTGCCTCTCGCTGCGGCTTCGTGTGCTGCTGCCATAGTGACCGCCTTCTCAAGCGTCAGCTCATTCTCCTCGAGCAGTCGCTTTTGTGTATCCTGTTTAAATAAACCACACACAAATTTGTCTCGAAGTGCATCTGACAGTCCCGTTCCAAACTGGCAATATTTCGCTAATTTACGCAATTCCAGCAAATATTCAGCATTGCTTTCATGCTGTAGCTGCCTTCTGTCGTAAAATTTAAATCGTTCCGCTAGCATCAGCGGCGTGGGGTTTAGATGATCTTTCAGGACAGTAACAATCTCATCGAACGTCTTATCCGCCGGTTCATCTGGTGATAACAGGTGTTTCAATTGCCCGTATGTCTTCGCACCCATTAAATTTAATAATGTTAGAGCTTTATCTTGGTCACGAATTTTATTGGCCTTACAATAATTTTTTACTCTTTCAACATATATGGCCCAATCTTCGAGGTCACTATCAAAGGTGCTAATATTCCCGTGTTTAGGCATTGTAGATTTGCAATTTCTCAGATTTTATTTTCTTTACTTGTTATCAAAGATGGCGGCTTCCCGCTCTTGCCGTCGTCCTCCGCCCACAAAATGGCGGTTTTCCCGCGCTTGGCGGTCTTCACCCGTCCCCCGACGCCGTCTCCCTTCAGCCCCCGAGTGTGGCCCTTATCAGCGGATGCGATCGATAGCCCGGCTGCGCCTCGCACTTGAAAGTGGCCCGGCCCTTATCTGCCGATCGCTATCGCCCTATACCTCTCTCTTCCCCAGTCCTGTCTTCTACTCCGGTTCACAAGCTGGTGGAGGCTTCAGGGTCCTAATGCCTGTCACTTCCAGTGGGGTGGTGAGTGGTGAGGTTTGAAACCTCTCTTCAACCGCCGTGGAATAACTGCCGCAGGGTAAGAACCTGACTCGTCGCCAGTGTTAAGTCTGTGAATTATTTAGTTAATTAAAACAGACTAATGAGTAACAATAAAAACAGGTCTTTACTGGTTGGAGGTAGGGACTATACTGAATACAAGATTACTGCACAGTGCTTATATACCGGTGTGTTCACCCCCGGTATTACGTCTACAGCAGCCTGAGAAAGTAGTACATCTCTTAAGGTGGAACAGGCTTAAGCTCTCTTAAGGTGGAACAGGTTACATACACAACAGGTGTGTCTTGTGATTGCTGTGCCTAGATGCTCAGTGAGTCTAGTGATTGCTGTGTCCAAACGCTCAGTGTGTCCGGTGATTGCAGTGTCTAGGCGCTCAGTGTGTCTTGTGATTGCTGTGTCTAGACACTGTGTGTCTTGTGATTGATGTGTCCAGATGCTCAGTGTGTCTTGTGATTGCTGTGTCTAGACACATAGTGTGTCTTGTGATTGCTGTCTAGCACCTCATGGTGTCTGGTGATTGCTGTGTCTAGAAGCTCAGCGTGGCTGCTGATTGTCGTGTCTAGACATTCAGTCTGTCTTGTGATTGCTGTTTCTAGACACTCAGGTGTCTGGTGATTGCTTTGTCTAGACGCTCAGTATGTCTCGTGATTGCTCTGTGCAGACACTCAGTATGTCTGGTGATTGCTATGTCCAGTCGCTCTGTGTGTCTGGTGATTGCAGTGTCTAGATGCTCAGTGTGTCTAGTGATTGCTGTGGTCTAGACGCTCAGTGTATCTTGTGATTGCTGTGTGAAGACGCTCAGTGTGTCTGGTGATTGCTGTGTCTAGATGCTGAGTGTGTCTTGTGATTGCTGTGTCTAGATGTTCGATGTGTCAGGTGATTGCTGTGTGCAAAGGCTCAGTGTGTCTGGTGATTGCTGTGTCTAGACGCTCAGCGTCTCAGGTGATTGCAGTGTCTAGGCACTCATAGTGTCCTCTGATTGATCTTTCCAGATGCTCGGTGTGTCTGGTGATTGCTGTGTCCAGATGCTCAGCGTCTCAGGTGATTGCAGTGTCTATACGCTCAGTGTGTCTGGTGATTGCTGTGTCTAGACGCTCACTGTGTATAGTGATTGCTGAGTTTAGACGCTCAGTGTGTCTGGTGATTGCTATGTCCAGATGCTCAGTGTGTTTTGTGATTGCTGTGTCCAGACGCTCTGTATCTTTTGATTGCTGTGTCCAGACGCTCAGTGTGTCTTGTGATTGCTGTGTCTAGACTTTCAGCGTGTCTTGTAATTGCTGTGTCCAGCCACTCAGTGTGTCTGGTGATTGCTGTGTCTCGATGTTTGGTGTGTCTTGTGATTGCTGTGACTAGATGCTCATTGAGTCTAGTGATTGTTGTGTCCAGACGCTCAGTGTGTCTGGAGATTGCTGTGTCTAGACGCACAGTTTGTCTTGTGATTGCTGTCTAGCACCTCAAGGTGTCTGGTGATTGCTGTGTCTAGATGCTCAGTGTGGCTGCTGATTGTTGTGTCCAGACGCTCAGTGTGGCTGCTGATTGTTGTGTCCAGATGCTCAGTGTGTCTGGTGATTGCTGTGTCTAGACGCTCAGGTGTCTGGTGATTGCTGTGTCTAGATGCTTAGTGTGTCTGGTGATTGCTATGTCTAGATGCTTAGTGTGTCTGGTGATTGCAGTGTCTAGATGCTCAGTGTGTCTGGTGATTGCTGTGGTCTAGACGCTCAGTGTGTCTTGTGATTGCTGTGTCTAGATGCTCAGTGTGTCCTGTCATTGCTGTGTCTAGACGTTCAGTGTGTCTTGTGATTGCTGTGTCTAGATGTTCGATGTGACAGGCGATTGCTGTGTCCAGACGCTTAGCATGTCTGGTGATTGCTGTGTCTAGATGCTCAGGTGTCTGGTGATTGCTGTGTCTAGATGCTCAGTGTGTCTTGTGATTGCTGTGTCCAGGCACTCAGTATGTCTGGTGTTTGCTATGTCTAGACGCTCAGTATGTCTGGTGATTGCTCTGTCCAGACACTCAGTATGTCTGGTGATTGCTATGTCTAGATGCTCAGTATGTCTGGTGATTGCCGTGTCTAGATGCTCAGTGTGTCTGGTGATTGCTGTGGTCTAGACGCTCAGTATGTCTGGTGATTGCTGTGTCTAGATGCTCAGTGTGTCCTGTCATTGCTGTGTCTAGACACTCAGTGTGTCTTGTGATTGCTGTGTCTAGATGTTCGATGTGTCAGGTGATTGCTGTGTGCAGATGCTCAGTATGTCTGGTGATTGCTGTGTCTAGACGCCTGGTGTGTCTGCTGATTGCTGTGTCTAGATGCTCAGTGTGTCTGGTGATTGCTGTGTCCAGACGCTCAGCATGTCAGGTGATTGCAGTGTCTAGACACTCATAGTGCCCTGTGATCGATCTGTCCAGATGCTCAGTGTGTATTGTGATTGCTGTGTCTATATGCTCAGTGTGTCTGGTGATTGTTGTGTCTAGATGCTCAGTGTGTCTGGTGATTGCTGTGTCTAAACGCTTGGTGTGTCTGGTGATTGCTGTGTCTAAACGCTCGGTGTGTCTGGTGATTGCTGTTTCTAGATGCTCAATGTCTGTGGTGATTGCTGCGTCTAGACGCTCAGTGTGTCTGGTGATTGTTGTGTCTGGGCACTCAGTGTGTCTGGTGATTGCTGTGTCTAGAAGCTCAGTGTGCTTGGTTATTGCTGTGTCCAGATGCTGAGTGTGTCTGGTGATTGCTTTGTCTACACGCTCAGTGTGCCTTGTGATTGCTGTGTCTAGGCACTCAGTGTTTCTGCTGATTGCTGTGTCCGGGCGCTTATTGTGCCAGGTGATTGCTGTGTCTAGACGCTCAGTGCGTCTAGTGATTGCTGTGTCCCGATGCTCAGTGTGTCTTGTGATTGCTGTTTTCTAGACGCTCAGTGTGTCTGGTGGTTGCTGTGTCTAGATGCTCATTGTGTCTGGTGATTGCTGTGGCTAATCGCTCAGTGTGTCTGGTGATTGCTGTGTCTGGACACTCAGTGTGTCTGGTGATTGCTGTGTCTGGACACTCAGTGTGTCAGGTGATTGCTGTGGCTAGTCGCTCAGTGTGTCTGGTGATTGCTGTGGCTAGATGCTCAGTGTGTCTGGTGATTGCTGTGTCTGGACACTCAGTGTGTCTGGTGATTGCTGTGTCTGGACACTCAGTGTGTCTGGTGATTGCTGTGGCTAGTCGCTCAGTGTGTCTGGTGATTGCTGTGGTCTAGACACTCAGTGTGTCTGGTGATTGCTGTGTCTAGACCCTTGGTGTGCCTTTTCATTGCTGTGTCTAGACAGTCAGTGTGTCTTGTGATTGATGTGTCCAGGCGCTTAGTGTGTCAGATGATTGCTGTGTCTAGATGCTGAATGTGTCAGATGATTGCTGTGTCTAGACCCTCAGTGAGTCCTGTCATTGCCATGCCTGGACAGTCAGTGTGTCTTGTGATTGATGTGTCTAGACACTCAGTGTGTCTGGTGATTGCTGTGTCCAGGCGCTCCGTGTGTCTGGTGATTGTTGTGTCTAGACGCTCAGTGTGTCTGGTGATTGCTGTGTGTAGACACTCAGTTTTGTCTGGTGATTGCTGTGTCTAGACACTCAGTGTGTCTGTTGAATGCTGTGTCTAGACACTCAGTGTGTCTTGTGATTGCTGTGTCTAGACGCTCAGTGTGTCTGGTGATTGCTATGTCTAGAGTCTCATTTTGTCTTGTGTTTGATGTGTCTAAAGGCTCAGTGTGTCTTGTGATTGCTGTGTCTGGGCGCTCTGTGTCTTATGACTGCTGTGTCTAGATGCTCAGTGTGTCTGGTGATTGCTGTGTCCAGACGCTCAGCATGTCAGGTGATTGCAGTGTCTAGACACTCATAGTGTCCTGTGATCGATCTGTCCAGATGGTCGGTGTGTCTGGTGATTGTTGTGTCTAGATGCTCAGTGTGTATTGTGATTGCTGTGTCTATACGCTCAGTGTGTCTGGTGATTGCTGTGTCTAAACGCTCGGTGTGTCTGGTGATTGCTGTTTCTAGATGCTCAATGTCTGTGGTGATTGCTGCGTCTAGACGCTCAGTGTGTCTGGTGATTGTTGTGTCTGGGCACTCAGTGTGTCTAGTGATTGCTGTGTCTAGAAGCTCAGTGTGCCTGGGTATTGCTGTGTCCAGATGCTGAGTGTGTCTGGTGATTGCTTTGTCTACACGCTCAGTGTGCCTTGTGATTGCTGTGTCTAGACACTCAGTGTTTCTGCTGATTGCTGTGTCCGGGCGCTTAGTGTGTCAGGTGATTGCTGTGTCTAGACGCTCCGTGCGTCTAGTGGTTGCTGTGTCCAGATGCTCAGTGTGTCTTGTGATTGCTGTTTTCTAGACGCTCAGTGTGTCTGGTGGTTGCTGTGTCTAGATGCTCATCGTGTCTGGTGATTGCTGTGGCTAATCGCTCAGTGTGTCTGGTTATTGCTGTGTCTGGACACTCAGTGTGTCTGGTGATTGCTGTGTCTGGACACTCAGTGTGTCAGGTGATTGCTGTGGCTAGTCGCTCAGTGTGTCTGGTGATTGCTGTGGCTAGATGCTCAGTGTGTCTGGTGATTGCTGTGGCTAATCGCTCAGTGTGTCTGGTGATTGCTGTGTCTGGACACTCAGTGTGTCTGGTGATTGCTGTGTCTGGACACTCAGTGTGTCTGGTGATTGCTGTGTCTGGACACGCAGTGTGTCAGGTGATTGCTGTGGCTAGTCGCTCAGTGTGTCTGGTGATTGCTGTGGCTAGATGCTCAGTGTGTCTGGTGATTGCTGTGTCTGGTGATTGCTGTGTCTGGACACTCAGTGTGTCTGGTGATTGTTGTGGTCTAGACACTCAGTGTGTCTGGTGATTGCTGTGTCTAGACCCTTGGTGTGTCTTGTCATTGCTGTGTCTAGACAGTCAGTGTGTCTTGTGATTGATGTGTCCAGGCGCTCAGTGTGTCAGATGATTGCTGTGTCTAGATGCTGAGTGTGTCAGATGATTGCTGTGTCTAGACCCTCAGTGAGTCCTGTCATTGCCATGTCTGGACAGTCAGTGTGTCTTGTGATTGATGTGTCTAGACACTCAGTGTGTCTGGTGATTGCTGTGTCCAGGCGCTCCGTGTGTCTGGTGATTGTTGTGTCTAGGCGCTCAGTGTGTCTGGTGATTGCTGTGTGTAGACACTCAGTTTTGTCTGGTGATTGCTGTGTCTAGACACTCAGTTTGTCTGGTGATTGAACTGTCCTGATGCTCGGTGTGTCTGGTGATTGCTGCGTCTGGACACTCAGTGTGTCTGTTGAATGCTGTGTCTAGACACTCAGTGTGTCTTGTGATTGCTGTGTCTAGACGCTCAGTGTGTCTGGTGATTGCTATGTCTAGAGTCTCATTTTGTCTTGTGTTTGATGTGTCTAAAGGCTCAGTGTGTCTTGTGATTGCTGTGTCTGGGCGCTCTGTGTCTTATGATTGCTGTGTCTAGAGTCTCATTTTGTCTTGTGTTTGATGTGTCTAAAGGCTCAGTGTGTCTTGTGATTGCTGTGTCTGGGCGCTCTGTGTCTTATGACTGCTGTGTCTAGATGCTCAGTGTGTCTGGTGATTGCTGTGTCCAGACGCTCAGCATGTCAGGTGATTGCAGTGTCTAGACACTCATAGTGTCCTGTGATCGATCTGTCCAGATGGTCGGTGTGTCTGGTGATTGTTGTGTCTAGATGCTCAGTGTGTATTGTGATTGCTGTGTCTATACGCTCAGTGTGTCTGGTGATTGCTGTGTCTAAACGCTCGGTGTGTCTGGTGATTGCTGTTTCTAGATGCTCAATGTCTGTGGTGATTGCTGCGTCTAGACGCTCAGTGTGTCTGGTGATTGTTGTGTCTGGGCACTCAGTGTGTCTAGTGATTGCTGTGTCTAGAAGCTCAGTGTGCCTGGGTATTGCTGTGTCCAGATGCTGAGTGTGTCTGGTGATTGCTTTGTCTACACGCTCAGTGTGCCTTGTGATTGCTGTGTCTAGACACTCAGTGTTTCTGCTGATTGCTGTGTCCGGGCGCTTAGTGTGTCAGGTGATTGCTGTGTCTAGACGCTCCGTGCGTCTAGTGGTTGCTGTGTCCAGATGCTCAGTGTGTCTTGTGATTGCTGTTTTCTAGACGCTCAGTGTGTCTGGTGGTTGCTGTGTCTAGATGCTCATCGTGTCTGGTGATTGCTGTGGCTAATCGCTCAGTGTGTCTGGTTATTGCTGTGTCTGGACACTCAGTGTGTCTGGTGATTGCTGTGTCTGGACACTCAGTGTGTCAGGTGATTGCTGTGGCTAGTCGCTCAGTGTGTCTGGTGATTGCTGTGGCTAGATGCTCAGTGTGTCTGGTGATTGCTGTGGCTAATCGCTCAGTGTGTCTGGTGATTGCTGTGTCTGGACACTCAGTGTGTCTGGTGATTGCTGTGTCTGGACACTCAGTGTGTCTGGTGATTGCTGTGTCTGGACACGCAGTGTGTCAGGTGATTGCTGTGGCTAGTCGCTCAGTGTGTCTGGTGATTGCTGTGGCTAGATGCTCAGTGTGTCTGGTGATTGCTGTGTCTGGTGATTGCTGTGTCTGGACACTCAGTGTGTCTGGTGATTGTTGTGGTCTAGACACTCAGTGTGTCTGGTGATTGCTGTGTCTAGACCCTTGGTGTGTCTTGTCATTGCTGTGTCTAGACAGTCAGTGTGTCTTGTGATTGATGTGTCCAGGCGCTCAGTGTGTCAGATGATTGCTGTGTCTAGATGCTGAGTGTGTCAGATGATTGCTGTGTCTAGACCCTCAGTGAGTCCTGTCATTGCCATGTCTGGACAGTCAGTGTGTCTTGTGATTGATGTGTCTAGACACTCAGTGTGTCTGGTGATTGCTGTGTCCAGGCGCTCCGTGTGTCTGGTGATTGTTGTGTCTAGGCGCTCAGTGTGTCTGGTGATTGCTGTGTGTAGACACTCAGTTTTGTCTGGTGATTGCTGTGTCTAGACACTCAGTTTGTCTGGTGATTGAACTGTCCTGATGCTCGGTGTGTCTGGTGATTGCTGCGTCTGGACACTCAGTGTGTCTGTTGAATGCTGTGTCTAGACACTCAGTGTGTCTTGTGATTGCTGTGTCTAGACGCTCAGTGTGTCTGGTGATTGCTATGTCTAGAGTCTCATTTTGTCTTGTGTTTGATGTGTCTAAAGGCTCAGTGTGTCTTGTGATTGCTGTGTCTGGGCGCTCTGTGTCTTATGATTGCTGTGTCTAGATGCTCAGTGTGTCTGGTGATTGCTGTGTCCAGACGCTCAGCATGTCAGGTGATTGCAGTGTCTAGACACTCATAGTGTCCTGTGATCGATCTGTCCAGATGGTCGGTGTGTCTGGTGATTGTTGTGTCTAGATGCTCAGTGTGTATTGTGATTGCTGTGTCTATACGCTCAGTGTGTCTGGTGATTGCTGTGTCCAAACGCTCGGTGTGTCTGGTGATTGCTGTTTCTAGATGCTCAATGTCTGTGGTGATTGCTGCGTCTAGACGCTCAGTGTGTCTGGTGATTGTTGTGTCTGGGCACTCAGTGTGTCCAGTGATTGCTGTGTCTAGACACTCAGTGTTTCTGCTGATTGCTGTGTCTGGGCGCTTAGTGTGTCAGGTGATTGCTGTGTCTAGACGCTCAGTGCGTCTAGTGATTGCTGTGTCCAGATGCTCAGTGTGTCTTGTGATTGCTGTTTTCTAGACGCTCAGTGTGTCTGGTGGTTGCTGTGTCTAGATGCTCATTGTGTCTGGTGATTGCTGTGGCTAATCGCTCAGTATGTCTGGTGATTGCTGTGTCTGGACACTCAGTGTGTCTGGTGATTGCTGTGTCTGGACACTCAGTGTGTCAGGTGATTGCTGTGGCTAGTCGCTCAGTGTGTCTGGTGATTGCTGTGGCTAGATGCTCAGTGTGTCTGGTGATTGCTGTGTCTGGACACTCAGTGTGTCAGGTGATTGCTGTGGCTAGTCGCTCAGTGTGTCTGGTGATTGCTGTGGCTAGATGCTCAGTGTGTCTGGTGATTGCTGTGTCTGGACACTCAGTGTGTCTGGTGATTGCTGTGTCTGGACACTCAGTGTGTCTGGTGATTGCTGTGTCTGGACACGCAGTGTGTCAGGTGATTGCTGTGGCTAGTCGCTCAGTGTGTCTGGTGATTGCTGTGGCTAGATGCTCAGTGTGTCTGGTGATTGCTGTGTCTGGTGATTGCTGTGTCTGGACACTCAGTGTGTCTGGTGATTGTTGTGGTCTAGACACTCAGTGTGTCTGGTGATTGCTGTGTCTAGACCCTTGGTGTGTCTTGTCATTGCTGTGTCTAGACAGTCAGTGTGTCTTGTGATTGATGTGTCCAGGCGCTCAGTGTGTCAGATGATTGCTGTGTCTAGATGCTGAGTGTGTCAGATGATTGCTGTGTCTAGACCCTCAGTGAGTCCTGTCATTGCCATGTCTGGACAGTCAGTGTGTCTTGTGATTGATGTGTCTAGACACTCAGTGTGTCTGGTGATTGCTGTCTCCAGGCGCTCCGTGTGTCTGGTGATTGTTGTGTCTAGGCGCTCAGTGTGTCTGGTGATTGCTGTGTGTAGACACTCAGTTTTGTCTGGTGATTGCTGTGTCTAGAGACTCAGTTTGTCTGGTGATTGAACTGTCCTGATGCTCGGTGTGTCTGGTGATTGCTGCGTCTAGACACTCAGTGTGTCTGTTGAATGCTGTGTCTAGACACTCAGTGTCTTGTGATTGCTGTGTCTAGACGCTCAGTGTGTCTGGTGATTGCTATGTCTAGAGTCTCATTTTGTCTTGTGTTTGATGTGTCTAAAGGTTCAGTGTGTCTTGTGATTGCTGTGTCTGGGCGCTCTGTGTCTTATGATTGCTGTGTGCAGACGCTCAGTGTGTCTTGTGTTTGCTGTGTCTAGACTTTCAGCATGTCTTGTAATTGCTGTGTCCAGCCAGCCAGTGTGTCTTGTGATTGCTGTGCTTAGATGCTCAGTGAGTCTAGTGATTGCTGTGTCCAAACGCGCTGTGTGTGAGGTGATTGCTGTGTCTAGACGCTCAGTGTGTCTTGTGATCGATCTGTCCAGATGGTCGGTGTGTCTGGTGATTGTTGTGTCTAGGTGCTCAGTGTGTCTGTTGATTGTTGTGTCTAGACACTCAGTGTGTCTTGTGATTGATGTGTCCAGATGCTCAGTGTGTCTTGTGATTGCTGTTTCTTGACGCTCAGTGTTTGTGGTGATTGTTGTGTCTAGACGCTCACTGTGTCTAGTGATTGCTGTGTCCAGATGCTCAGTGTGTCTGGAGATTGCTGTGTCTAGACACACAGTGTGTCTTGTGATTGCTGTCTAGCACCTCAAGGTGTCTGGTGATTGCTGTGTCTAGACGCTCAGTGTGTCTTGTGATTGCTGTGTCCAGACACTCAGTATGTCTGGCGATTGCTATGTCTAGACGCTCAGTATGTCTGATGATTGCTCTGTCCAGACACTCAGTATGTCTGGTGATTGCTATGTCTAGTCGCTCAGTGTATCTGGTGATTGCCGTGTCCAGATGCTCAGTGTGTCTGGTGATTGCTGTTGTCTAGACACTCAGTGTGCCTGGTGATTGGTGTGTCTAGATGCTCAGTTTGTCCTGTCATTGCTGTGTCTAGATGCTCAGTGTGTCTGGTGATTGCTGTGTCCAGACGCTCAGTGTGTCAGGTGATTGCAGTGTCTAGACACTCATAGTGTCCTGTGATTGATCTGTCCAGATGCTCAGTGTGTCTGGTGATTGCTGTGTCTAGATGCTCAGTGTGTATTGTGATTGCTGTGTCTATACGCTCAGTGTGTCTGGTGATTGCTGTGTCTAGATGCTCACTGTGTCTAGTGATTGCTGTGTTTAGACGCTCAGTGTCTTTGGTGATTGCTATGTCCAGATGTTCAGTGTGTTTTGTGATTGCTGTGTCCAGACGCTCTGTCTCTTTTGATTGCTGTGTCCAGACGCTCAGTTTGTCTTGTGATTGCTGTGTCTAGACTTTCAGCGTGTCTTGTAATTGCTGTGTCCAGCTGCTCAGTGTGTCTGGTGATTGCTGTGTCTAGATGTTTGGTGTGTCTTGTGATTGCTGTGTCCAGAAGCTCAGTGTGTCTGGAGATTGCTGTGTTTAGACGCACAGTGTGTCTTGTGATTGCTGTCTAGCACCTCAAGGTGTCTGGTGATTGCTGTGTCTAGAAGCTCAGTGTGGCTGCTGATTGTTGTGTCCAGACGCACAGTGTGTCTGGTGATTGTTGTGTCTAGACACTTGGTGTGTCTGGCGATTGCTGTGTCCATATGCTCAGTGTGTCTTGTGATTGCTCTGTCCAGACACTCAGTATGTCTGGTGATTGCTATGTCTAGACGCTCAGTATGTCTGGTGATTGCTCTGTCCAGATACTCAATATGTCTGGTGATTGCTATGTCTAGACGCTCAGTGTGTCTGGTGATTGCAGTGTCTAGATCCTCAGTGTGTCTGGTGATTGCAGTGTCTAGATGCTCAGTGTGTCTGGTGATTGCTGTGGTCTAGACACTCACTGTATCTGGTGATTGCTGTGTCTAGATGCTCAGTGTGTCCTGTCATTGCTGTGCCTAGACGTTCAGTGTGTCAGATGATTGCTGTGTCTAGATGCTCAGTGTGTCTTGTGATTGCTGTGTCGAGATGTTCGATGTGTCAGGTGATTGCTGTGTGCAGACGCTCGGTGTGTCTGCTGATTGCTGTGTCTAGATGCTCAGTGTGTCTGGTGATTGCTGTGTCCAGACGCTCAGCGTGTCAGGTGATTGCAGTGTCTAGACACTCATAGTGTCCTGTGATTGATCTGTCCAGATGCTCGGTGTGTCTGGTGATTGCTGTGTCTAGATGCTCAGTGTGTATTGTGATTGCTGTGTCTATATGCGCAGTGTGTCTGGTGATTGCTGTGCCTGGACGCTCGGTGTGTCTGGTGATTGCTGTGTCTAGACGCTCAGTGTATGTGGTGATTGCTGTGTCTAGATTCTCAGTGTGTCTTGTGATTGCTGTTTCTTGAACGCTCAGTGTTTGTGGTGATTGCTGTGTCCAGACGCTCAGTGTGTCTGGTGATTGTTGTGTCTAGGCGCTCAGTGTGCCTGGTGATTGCTGTGTCCAGATGCAGGGTGTATCTGGTGATTGCTTTGCCTACACACTCATGTGCCTTGTGATTGCTGTGCCTAGACACTCAGTGTTTCTGATGATTGCTGTGTCCAGACGCTCAGTGTGTCTGGTGATTGCTGTGTCTTGACACTCATTGTGTCCTGTCATTGCTGTGTCTAGACGCTCAGTGTGTCTTGTGCTGCCGTGTCTAGATGCTAAGTTTGTCTGGTGATTGCTGTGTCTAGACACTCAGTGTGTCTTGTGATTGCTGTGTCTAGATGTTCGATGTGTCAGGTGATTGCTGTGTGCAGACGCTCAGTATGTCTGGTGATTGCTGTGTCTAGATGCCTGGTGTGTCTGCTGATTGCTGTGTCTAGATGCTCAGTGTGTCTGGTGATTGCTGTGTCCAGACGCTCAGCATGTCAGGTGATTGCAGTGTCTAGACACTCATAGTGTCCTGTGATCGATCTGTCCAGATGCTCGGTGTGTCTGGTGATTGTTCTGTCTAGATGCTCAGTGTGTATTGTGATTGCTGTGTCTATACGCTCAGTGTGTCTGGTGATTGCTGTGTCTAAACGCTCGGTGTGTCTGGTGATTGTTGTTTCTAGATGCTCAATGTCTGTGGTGATTGCTGCGTCTAGACGCTCAGTGTGTCTGGTGATTGTTGTGTCTGGGCACTCAGTGTGTCCAGTGATTGCTGTGTCTGGAAGCTCAGTGTGCCTGGTTATTGCTGTGTCCAGATGCTGAGTGTGTCTGGTGATTGCTTTGTCTACACGCTCAGTGTGCCTTGTGATTGCTGTGTCTAGACACTCAGTGTTTCTGCTGATTGCTGTGTCCGGGCGCTTAGTGTGTCAGGTGATTGCTGTGTCTAGACGCTCAGTGCGTCTAGTGATTGCTGTGTCCAGATGCTCAGTGTGTCTTGTGATTGCTGTTTTCTAGACACTCAGTGTGTCTGGTGGTTGCTGTGTCTAGATGCTCATTGTGTCTGGTGATTGCTGTGGCTAATCGCTCAGTGTGTCTGGTGATTGCTGTGTCTGGACACTCAGTGTGTCTGGTGATTGCTGTGTCTGGACACTCAGTGTGTCAGGTGATTGCTGTGGCTAGTCGCTCAGTGTGTCTGGTGATTGTTGTGGTCTAGACACTCAGTGTGTCTGGTGATTGCTGTGTCTAGACCCTTGGTGTGTCTTGTCATTGCTGTGTCTACACAATCAGTGTGTCTTGTGATTGATGTGTCCAGGCGCTCAGTGTGTCAGATGATTGCTGTGTCAAGATGCTGAGTGTGTCAGATGATTGCTGTGTCTAGACCCTCAGTGAGTCCTGTCATTGCCATGTCTGGACAGTCAGTGTGTCTGGTGATTGATGTGTCTAGACACTCAGTGTGTCTGGTGATTGCTGTGTCCAGGCGCTCCGTGTGTCTGGTGATTGCTGTGTGTAGGCACTCAGTTTTGTCTGGTGATTGCTGTGTCTAGACACTCAGTTTGTCTGGTGATTGAACTGTCCTGATGCTCGGTGTGTCTGTTGAATGCTGTGTCTAGACACTCAGAGTGTCTTGTGATTGCTGTGTCTAGACACTCAGTGTGTCTGGTGATTGCTATGTCTAGAGTCTCATTTTGTCTTGTGTTTGATGTGTCTAAAGGCTCAGTGTGTCTTGTGATTGCTGTGTCTGGGCGCTCTGTGTCTTATGATTGCTGTGTCCAGACGCTCAGTGTGTCTTGTGTTTGCTGTGTCTAGACTTTCAGCATGTCTTGTGATTGATGTGTCCAGATGCTCAGTGTGTCTTGTGATTGCTGTTTTATTGACGCTCAGTGTTTGTGGTGATTGTTGTGTCTAGACGCTCACTGTGTCTAGTGATTGCTGTGTCCAGATGCTCAGTGTGTCTGGTGATTGCTGTGTCTAGACGCTCAGTGTGTCTTGTGATTGCTGTGTCCAGACACTCAGTATGTCTGGCGATTGCTATGTCTAGACACTCAGTATGTCTGGTGATTGCTCTGTCCAGACACTCAGTATGTCTGGTGATTGCTATGTCTAGTCACTCAGTGTATCTGGTGATTGGTGTGTCTAGATGCTCAGTTTGTCCTGTCATTGCTGTTGTCTAGACGCTCAGTGTGTCTGGTGATGGCTGTGTCTAGACGCTCAGTGTGTCAGATGATTGCTGTCTCTAGATGCTCAGTGTGTCTTGTGATTGCTGTGTCTAGATGTTCGATGAGTCAGGTGATTGCTGTGTGCAAACGCTCAGTGTGTCTGGTGATTGCTGTGTCTAGACGCTGGCTGTGTCTGCTGATTGCTCTGTCTAGATGCTCAGTGTGTCTGGTGATTGCTGTGTCCAGACGCTCAGTGTGTCAGGTGATTGCAGTGTCTAGACACTCATAGTGTCCTGTGATTGATCTGTCCAGATGCTCAGTGTGTCTGGTGATTGCTGTGTCTAGATGCTCAGTGTGTATTGTGATTGCT
Organism: Somniosus microcephalus; assembly: GCF_052327205.1. NCBI lineage: Eukaryota > Metazoa > Chordata > Chondrichthyes > Squaliformes > Somniosidae > Somniosus > Somniosus microcephalus. Next base: position 212,996,328 of record NC_140989.1, on the reverse strand, counting down.
GTGTCTATACGCTCAGTGTGTCTGGTGATTGCTGTGTCTAGATGCTCACTGTGTCTAGTGATTGCTGTGTTTAGACGCTCAGTGTCTTTGGTGATTGCTATGTCCAGATGTTCAGTGTGTTTTGTGATTGCTGTGTCCAGACGCTCTGTCTCTTTTGATTGCTGTGTCCAGACGCTCAGTTTGTCTTGTGATTGCTGTGTCTAGACTTTCAGCGTGTCTTGTAATTGCTTTGTCCAGCTGCTCAGTGTGTCTGGTGATTGCTGTGTCTAGATGTTTGGTGTGTCTTGTGATTGCTGTGTCCAGAAGCTCAGTGTGTCTGGAGATTGCTGTGTTTAGACGCACAGTGTGTCTTGTGATTGTTGTCTAGCACCTCAAGGTGTCTGGTGATTGCTGTGTCTAGAAGCTCAGTATGTCTGGTGATTGTTGTGTCTAGACACTTGGTGTGCCTGGCGATTGCTGTGTCTATATGCTCAGTGTGTCTTGTGATTGCTGTGTCCAGACGCTCAGTATGTCTGGTGATTGCTATGTCTAGACGCTCAGTATGTCTGGTGATTGCTCTGTCCAGATACTCAATATGTCTGGTGATTGCTATGTCTAGACGCTCAGTGTGTCTGGTGATTGCAGTGTCTAGATGCTCAGTGTGTCTGGTGATTGCTGTGGTCTAGACACTCACTGTATCTGGTGATTGCTGTGTCTAGATGCTCAGTGTGTCCTGTCATTGCTGTGCCTAGACGTTCAGTGTGTCAGATGATTGCTGCGTCTAGATGCTCAGTGTGTCTTGTGATGGCTGTGTCGAGATGTTCGATGTGTCAGGTGATTGCTGTGTGCAGACGCTCGGTGTGTCTGCTGATTGCTGTGTCTAGATGCTCAGTGTGTCTGGTGATTGCTGTGTCCAGACGCTCAGCGTGTCAGGTGATTGCAGTGTCTAGACACTCATAGTGTCCTGTGATTGATCTGTCCAGATGCTCGGTGTGTCTGGTGATTGCTGTGTCTAGATGCTCAGTGTGTATTGTGATTGCTGTGTCTATATGCTCAGTGTGTCTGGTGATTGCTGTGTCTGGATGCTCGGTGTGTCTGGTGATTGCTGTGTCTAGACGCTCAGTGTATGTGGTGATTGCTGTGTCTAGATTCTTAGTGTGTCTTGTGATTGCTGTTTCTTGAACGCTCAGTGTTTGTGGTGATTGCTGTGTCCAGACGCTCAGTGTGTCTGGTGATTGTTGTGTCTAGGCGCTCAGTGTGCCTGGTGATTGCTGTGTCCAGATGCAGGGTGTATCTGGTGATTGCTTTGTCTACACGCTCATGTGCCTTGTGATTGCTGTGCCTAGACACTCAGTGTTTCTGATGATTGCTGTGTCCAGACGCTCAGTGTGTCTGGTGATTGCTGTGGTCTAGATGCTCAGTGTGTCTGGTGATTGCTGTGTCTTGACGCTCATTGTGTCCTGTCATTGCTGTGTCTAGACGCTCAGTGTGTCTTGTGCTGCCGTGTCTAGATGCTAAGTTTGTCTGGTGATTGCTGTGTCTAGATGCTCATTGTGTCTGGTGATTGCTGTGTCTAGACGCTCAGTGTGTCTGCTGATTGCTGTGTCTGGGCGCTTGGTGTGCCAGGTGATTGCTGTGTCTACATGTTCAGTGTGTCTAGTGATTGCTGTGTCCAGATGCTCAGTATGTCTGGTGATTGCTGTTTTCTAGACTTTCAGTGTGTCTGGTGATTGCTGTGTTTAGATGCTCAGTGTGTCATGTGATTGCTGTGACCAGACACTCAGTATGACTGGTGATTGCTGTGTCTAGGCACTCAGTGTGTCTTGTAATTGCTGTGTTTAGATGCTCAATGTGCCTGGTGATTGCTGTGTGTAGACGCTCAGTTTATCTGGTGATTGCTGTGTCTAGACGCTCAGTGTCTGTGGTGATTGCTGTGTCTAGATTCTCAGTGCATCTTGTGATTGCTGTTTCTTGACCCTCAGTGTTTGTGGTGATTGCTGTGTCCAGACGCTCAGTGTGTCTGGTGATTGCTGTGGTCTAGACGCTCAGTATGTCTGGTGATTGCTGTGCTTAGATTCTCAGTGTGTCATGTGATTGCTGTGTCCAGACACTCAGTATGTCTGGTGATTGCTATGTCTAGACGCTCAGTATGTCTGGTGATTGCTCTGTCCAGACACTCAGTATGTCTGGTGATTGCTATGTCTAGTCGCTCAGTGTATCTGGTGATTGCCGTGTCTAGATGCTCAGTGTGTCTTGTGATTGCTGTGGTCTAGACACTCAGTGTGCCTGGTGATTGGTGTGTCTAGATGCTCAGTTTGTCCTGTCATTGCTGTGTCTAGACGCTCAGTGTGTCTTGTGATTGCTGTGTGTAGACGCTCAGTGTGTCTGGTGATTGCTGTGTCTAGATGCTCAGTGTGTCTTGTGTTTGCTGTGTCCAGACACTCAGTATGTCTGACGATTGCTATGTCTAGACGCTCAGTATGTCTGGTGATTGCTCTGTCCAGACACTCAGTATGTCTGGTGATTGCTATGTCTAGTCGCTCAGTGTATCTGGTGATTGCCGTGTCTAGATGCTCAGTGTGTCTGGTGATTGCTGTGTCCAGGCGTTCAGTGTGTCAGATGATTGCTGTCTCTAGATGCTCAGTGTGTCTTGCGATTGCTGTGTCTAGATGTTCGATGAGTCAGGTGATTGCTGTGTGCAAACGCTCAGCGTGTCAGGTGATTGCAGTGTCTAGACACTCATAGTGTCCTGTGATTGATCTGTCCAGATGCTCAGTGTGTCTGGTGATTGCTGTGTCTAGATGCTCAGTGTGTATTGTGATTGCTGTGTCTATACGCTCAGTGTGTTTGGTGATTGCTCTGTCTAGATGCTCACTGTGTCTAGTGATTGCTGTGTTTAGATGCTCAGTGTCTTTGGTGATTGCTATGTCCAGATGTTCAGTGTGTTTTGTGATTGCTGTGTCCAGACGCTCTGTCTCTTTTGATTGCTGTGTCCAGACGCTCAGTTTGTCTTGTGATTGCTGTGTCTAGACTTTCAGCGTGTCTTGTAATTGCTGTGTCCAGCTGCTCAGTGTGTCTGGTGATTGCTGTGTCTAGATGTTTGGTGTGTCTTGTGATTGCTGTGTCCAGAAGCTCAGTGTGTCTGGAGATTGTTGTGTCCAGACGCACAGTGTGTCTGGTGATTGTTGTGTCTAGACACTCGGTGTGTCTGGCGATTGCTGTGTCTAGACATTCGGTGTGTCTTGATATTGCTGTGTATAGACGCTCAGGTGTCTGGTGATTGCTGTGTCTATATGCTCAGTGTGTCTTGTGATTGCTGTGTCCAGACACTCAGTATGTCTGGTGATTGCAATGTCTAGATGCTCAGTGTGTCTGGTGATTGCTGTGGTCTAGACGCTCACTGTGTCTTGTGATTGCTGTGTCTAGATGCTCAGTGTGTCCTGTCATTGCTGTGCCTAGACGCTCAGTGTGTCAGATGATTGCTGTGTCTAGATGCTCAGTGTGTCTTGTGATTGCTGTGTCGAGATGTTCGATGTGTCAGGTGATTGCTGTGTGCAGTCGCTCGGTGTGTCTGCTGATTGCTGTGTCTAGATGCTCAGTGTGTCTGGTGATTGCTGTGTCCAGACACTCAGTATGTCTGGTGATTGCTATGTCTAGGCGCTCAGTATGTCTGGTGATTGCTCTGTCCAGATACTCAATATGTCTGGTGATTGCTATGTCTAGACGCTCAGTGTGTCTGGTGATTGCAGTGTCTAGATGTTCAGTGTGTCTGGTGATTGCTGTGGTCTAGACGCTCACTGTGTCTGGTGATTGCTGTGTCTAGATGCTCAGTGTGTCCTGTCATTGCTGTGCCTAGACGCTCAGTGTGTCAGATGATTGCTGAGTCTAGATGCTCAGTGTGTCTTGTGATTGCTGTGTCGAGATGTTCGATGTGTCAGGTGATTGCTGTGTGCAGACGCTCGGTGTGTCTGCTGATTGCTGTGTCTAGATGCTCAGTGTGTCTGGTGATTGCTGTGTCCAGACGCTCAGCGTGTCAGGTGATTGCAGTGTCTAGACACTCATAGTGTCCTGTGATTGATCTGTCCAGATGCTCGGTGTGTCTGGTGATTGCTGTGTCTAGATGCTCAGTGTGTATTGTGATTGCTGTGTCTATATGCTCATTGTGTCTGGTGATTGCTGTGTCTGGACGCTCGGTGTGTCTGGTGATTGCTGTGTCTAGACGCTCAGTGTATGTGGTGATTGCTGTGTCTAGATTCTCAGTGTGTCTTGTGATTGCTGTTTCTTGAATGCTCAGTGTTTGTGGTGATTGCTGTGTCCAGACGCTCAGTGTGTCTGGTGATTGTTGTGTCTCGGCGCTCAGTGTGCCTGGTGAAGGCTGTGTCCAGATGCAGGGTGTATCTGGTGATTGCTTTGTCTACACGCTCAGTGTGCCTTGTGATTGCTGTGCCTAGACACTGTGTTTCTGATGATTGCTGTGTCCAGAGGCTCAGTGTGTCTGGTGATTGCTGTGGTCTAGATGCTCAGTGTGTCTGGTGATTGCTGTGTCTTGACGCTCATTGTGTCCTGTCATTGCTGTGTCTAGACGCTCAGTGTGTCTTGTGCTGCCGTGTCTAGATGCTAAGTTTGTCTGGTGATTGCTGTGTCTAGATGCTCAGTGTGTCTTGTGATTGCTGTGTCGAGATGTTCGATGTGTCAGGTGATTGCTGTGTGCAGACGCTCGGTGTGTCTGCTGATTGCTGTGTCTAGATGCTCAGTGTGTCTGGTGATTGCTGTGTCCAGACGCTCAGCGTGTCAGGTGATTGCAGTGTCTGGACACTCATAGTGTCCTGTGATTGATCTGTCCAGATGCTCGGTGTGTCTGGTGATTGCTGTGTCTAGATGCTCAGTGTGTATTGTGATTGCTGTGTCTATATGCTCAGTGTGTCTGGTGATTGCTGTGTCTGGACGCTCGGTGTGTCTGGTGATTGCTGTGTCTAGACGCTCAGTGTCTGTGGTGATTGCTGTGTCTAGATTCTCAGTGTGTCTTGTGATTGCTGTTTCTTGAACGCTCAGTGTTTGTGGTGATTGCTGTGTCTGGACGCTCGGTGTGTCTGGTGATTGTTGTGTCTAGGTGCTCAGTGTGCCTGGTGATTGCTGTGTCCAGATGCAGGGTGTATCTGGTGATTGCTTTGTCTACACGCTCAGTGTGCCTTGTGATTGCTGTGCCTAGACACTCAGTGTTTCTGATGATTGCTGTGTGCGGGCGCTCAGTGTGTCTGGTGATTGCTGTGGTCAAGATGCTCAGTGTGTCTGGTGATTGCTGTGTCCAGACGCTCAGTGTGTCTGGTGATTGCTGTGTCTTGACGCTCATTGTGTCCTGTCATTGCTGTGTCTAGACGCTCAGTGTGTCTTGTGCTGCCGTGTCTAGATGCTAAGTTTGTCTGGTGATTGCTGTGTCTAGATGCTCATTGTGTCTGCTGATTGCTGTGGCTAGATGCTCAGTGTGTCCTGTCATTGCTGTGCCTAGACGCTCAGTGTGTCAGATGATTGCTGTGTCTAGATGCTCAGTGTGTCTTGTGATTGCTGTGTCGAGATGTTCGATGTGTCAGGTGATTGCTGTGTGCAGACGCTCGGTGTGTCTGCTGATTGCTGTGTCTAGATGCTCAGTGTGTCTGGTGATTGCTGTGTCCAGACGCTCAGCGTGTCAGGTGATTGCAGTGTCTAGACACTCATAGTGTCCTGTGATTGATCTGTCCAGAAGCTCAGTGTGTCTGGTGATTGCTGTTTTCTAGACTCTCAGTGTGTCTGGTGATTGCTGTGTTTAGATGCTCAGTGTGTCATGCGATTGCTGTGTCCAGACACTCAGTATGTCTGGTGATTGCTGTGTCTAGGCACTTAGTGTGTCTTGTAATTGCTGTGTTTAGATGCTCAATGTGCCTGGTGATTGCTGTGTGTAGACGCTCGGTTTATCTGGTGATTGCTGTGTCTAGACGCTCAGTGTCTGTGGTGATTGCTGTGTCTAGATTCTCAGTGCGTCTTGTGATTGCTGTTTCTTGACCCTCAGTGTTTGTGGTGATTGCTGTGTCCAGACGCTCAGTGTGTCTGGTGATTGCTGTGGTCTAGATGCTCAGTATGTCTGGTGATTGCTGTGTTTAGATTCTCAGTGTGTCTGGTGATTGCTATGTCTAGACGCTCAGTATGTCTGGTGATTGCTCTGTCCAGACACTCAGTATGTCTGGTGATTGCTATGTCTAGTCGCTCAGTGTGTCTGGTGATTGCTGTGTCTAGATGCTCAGTGTGTCCTGTCATTGCTGTGTCTAGATGCTCAGTGTGTCTTGTGCTTGCTGTGTCAAGATGCTCAGTGTGTCTGGTGATTGCTGCGTTTAGATGCTGAGTGTATCTTGTGATTGCTGTGTCTAGATGTTCGATGTGTCAGGTGATTGCTGTGTGCAAACGCTCAGTGTGTCCGGTGATTGCTGTGTCTAGTCGCTCAGTGTGTCTGGTGATTGCAGTATCTAGATGCTCAGTGTGTCTGGTGATTGCTGTGGTCTAGACGCTCAGTGTGTCTGGTGATTGCTGTGTCTAGATGCGCAGTGTGTCCTGTCATTGCTGTGTCTAGATGCTCAGTGTGTCTTGTGATTGCTGTGTAAAGATGCTCAGTGTGTCTGGTGATTGCTGTGTCTAGATGTTCGGTGTGTCTCCTGATTGCTGTGTCTAGATGCTCAGTGTGTCTGGTGATTGCTGTGTCCAGACGCTCAGCATGTCAGGTGATTGCCGTGTCTAGACACTCATAGTGTCCTGTGATTGATCTGCCCAGATGCTCGGTGTGTCTGGTGATTGCTGTGTCTAGATGCTAAGTGTGTCTTGTGATTGCTGTGCCTAGATGCTCATTGAGTCTAGTGATTGTTGTGTCCAGACGCTCAGTGTGTCTGGAGATTGCTGTGTCTAGACGCACAGTGTGTCTTGTGATTGCTGTCAAGCACCTCAGTGTGTCTAGTGATTGCTGTGTCTAGAAGCTCAGTGTGGCTGCTGATTGTTGTGTCCAGATGCTCAGTGTCTCTTGTGATTGCTGTGTCCAGACACTCAGTGTGTCTGGTGATTGCTATGTCTAGACATTCAGTGTGCCTTGTGATTGCTGTGTGTAGACGCTCGGTGTATCTAGTGATTGCTGTGTCTAGACGCTCAGTGTCTGTGGTGATTGCTGTGTCTAGATTCTCAGTGCGTCTTGTGATTGCTGTTTCTTGACCCTCAGTGTTTGTGGTGATTGCTGTCTCCAGACGCTCAGTGTGTCTGGTGATTGCTGTCGTGTAGACGCTCAGTATGTCTGGTGATTGCTGTGTTTAGATGCTCAGTGTGTCATGTGATTGCTGTGTCCAGACACTCAGTATGTCTGGTGATTGCTTTGTCTAGACGCTCAGTATGTCTGGTGATTGCTCTGTGCAGACACTCAGTATGTATGGTGATTGCTATGTTTTGTTGCTCAGTGTGTCTGGTGATTGCTGTGGTCTAGACGCTCAGTGTGTCTGGCGATTGCTGTGTCTAGATGCGCAGTGTGTCCTGTCATTGCTGTGTCTAGGCGCTCAGTGTGTCTTGTGGTTGCTGTGTGTAGACACTCAGTGTGTCTGGTGATTGCTGTGTCTCGATGCTCAGTGTGTCTTGTGGTTGCTGTGTGTAGACACTCAGTGTGTCTGGTGATTGCTGTGTCCAGACACTCAGTGTGTCGTGTGATTGCTGTGTCTAGACGCTCAGTGTGGCTGGTGATTGCTATGTCTAGACTCTCATTGTGTCTTGTGTTTGATGTGTCTAAAGGCTCAGTGTGTCTTATGATTGCTGTGTCCGGGCGCTCTGTGTCTTATGATTGCTGTGTCCAGACGCTCAGTGTATCTTGTGATTGCTGTGTCTAGACTTTCAGCATGTCTTGTAATTGCTGTGTCCAGCCACTCAGTGTGTCTGGTGATTGCTGTGTCTAGATGCTTAGTGTGTCTTGTGATTGCTGTGCCTAGACGCTCAGTGAATCTAGTGATTGCTGTGTCCAAACGCTCAGTGTGTCAGGTGATTGCAGTGTCTAGACGCTCAGTGTGTCTTGTGATCGATCTGTCCAGATGCTCAGTGTGTCTTGTGATTGATGTGTCCAGATGCTCAGTGTGTCTTGTGATTGCTGTTTCATGACGCTCAGTGTTTGTGGTGATTGTTGTGTCTAGACGCTCACTGTGTCTAGTGATTGCTGTGTCCACACGCTCAGTGTGTCTGGAGATTGCTGTGTCGAGACACACATTGTGTCTTGTGATTGCTGTCTAGCACCTCAAGGTGTCTGGTGATTGCTGTGTCTGGAAGCTCAGTGTGGCTGCTGATTGTTGTGTCCAGATGCTCAGTGTCTCTTGTGATTGCTGTGTCCAGACACTCAGTGTGTCTGGTGATTGCTGTGTCTAGACATTCAGTGTGTCTGGTGATTGCTGTGTCTAGACATTCAGTGTGCCTTGTGATTGCTGTGTGTAGACGCTCGGTGTATCTAGTGATTGCTGTGTCTAGATGCTCAGTGTGTCTGGTGATTGCTGTGTCCAGGCGTTCAGTGTGTCAGATGATTGCTGTCTCTAGATGCTCAGTGTGTCTTGTGATTGCTGTGTCTAGATGTTCGATGAGTCAGGTGATTGCTGTGTGCAAACGCTCAGCGTGTCAGGTGATTGCAGTGTCGAGACACTCATAGTGTCCTGTGATTGATCTGTCCAGATGCTCAGTGTGTCTGGTGATTGCTGTGTCTAGATGCTCAGTGTGTATTGTGATTGCTGTGTCTATACGCTCAGTGTGTCTGGTGATTGCTCTGTCTAGATGCTCAGTGTGTCTGGTGATTGCTGTGTCCAGACGCTCAGTGTGTCAGGTGATTGCAGTGTCTAGACACTCATAGTGTCCTGTGATTGATCTGTCCAGATGCTCAGTGTGTCTGGTGATTGCTGTGTCTAGATGCTCAGTGTGTATTGTGATTGCTGTGTCTATACGCTCAGTGTGTCTGGTGATTGCTGTGTCTAGATGCTCACTGTGTCTAGTGATTGCTGTGTTTAGATGCTCAGTGTCTTTGGTGATTGCTATGTCCAGATGTTCAGTGTGTTTTATGATTGCTGTGTCCAGACGCTCTGTCTCTTTTGATTGCTGTGTCCAGACGCTCAGTTTGTCTTGTGATTGCTGTGTCTAGACTTTCAGCGTGTCTTGTAATTGCTGTGTCCAGCTGCTCAGTGTGTCTGGTGATTGCTGTGTCTAGATGTTTGGTGTGTCTTGTGATTGCTGTGTCCAGAAGCTCAGTGTGTCTGGAGATTGTTGTGTCCAGACGCACAGTGTGTCTGGTGATTGTTGTGTCTAGACACTCGGTGTGTCTGGCGATTGCTGTGTCTAGACATTCGGTGTGTCTTGATATTGCTGTGTATAGACGCTCAGGTGTCTGGTGATTGCTGTGTCTATATGCTCAGTGTGTCTTGTGATTGCTGTGTCCAGACACTCAGTATGTCTGGTGATTGCTATGTCTAGACGCTCAGTATGTCTGGTGATTGCTCTGTCCAGATACTCAATATGTCTGGTGATTGCTATGTCGAGACGCTCAGTGTGTCTGGTGATTGCAATGTCTAGATGCTCAGTGTGTCTGGTGATTGCTGTGGTCTAGACGCTCACTGTGTCTTGTGATTGCTGTGTCTAGATGCTCAGTGTGCCCTGTCATTGCTGTGCCTAGACGCTCAGTGTGTCAGATGATTGCTGTGTCTAGATGCTCAGTGTGTCTTGTGATTGCTGTGTCGAGATGTTCGATGTGTCAGGTGATTGCTGTGTGCAGTCGCTCGGTGTGTCTGCTGATTGCTGTGTCTAGATGCTCAGTGTGTCTGGTGATTGCTGTGTCCAGACACTCAGTATGTCTGGTGATTGCTATGTCTAGGCGCTCAGTATGTCTGGTGATTGCTCTGTCCAGATACTCAATATGTCTGGTGATTGCTATGTCTAGACGCTCAGTGTGTCTGGTGATTGCAGTGTCTAGATGTTCAGTGTGTCTGGTGATTGCTGTGGTCTAGATGCTCACTGTGTCTGGTGATTGCTGTGTCTAGATGCTCAGTGTGTCCTGTCATTGCTGTGCCTAGACGCTCAGTGTGTCAGATGATTGCTGAGTCTAGATGCTCAGTGTGTCTTGTGATTGCTGTGTCGAGATGTTCGATGTGTCAGGTGATTGCTGTGTGCAGACGCTCGGTGTGTCTGCTGATTGCTGTGTCTAGATGCTCAGTGTGTCTGGTGATTGCTGTGTCCAGACGCTCAGCGTGTCAGGTGATTGCAGTGTCTAGACACTCATAGTGTCCTGTGATTGATCTGTCCAGATGCTCGGTGTGTCTGGTGATTGCTGTGTCTAGATGCTCAGTGTGTATTGTGATTGCTGTGTCTATATGCTCATTGTGTCTGGTGATTGCTGTGTCTGGACGCTCGGTGTGTCTGGTGATTGCTGTGTCTAGACGCTCAGTGTATGTGGTGATTGCTGTGTCTAGATTCTCAGTGTGTCTTGTGATTGCTGTTTCTTGAATGCTCAGTGTTTGTGGTGATTGCTGTGTCCAGACGCTCAGTGTGTCTGGTGATTGTTGTGTCTCGGCGCTCAGTGTGCCTGGTGAAGGCTGTGTCCAGATGCAGGGTGTATCTGGTGATTGCTTTGTCTACACGCTCAGTGTGCCTTGTGATTGCTGTGCCTAGACACTGTGTTTCTGATGATTGCTGTGTCCAGAGGCTCAGTGTGTCTGGTGATTGCTGTGGTCTAGATGCTCAGTGTGTCTGGTGATTGCTGTGTCTTGACGCTCATTGTGTCCTGTCATTGCTGTGTCTAGACGCTCAGTGTGTCTTGTGCTGCCGTGTCTAGATGCTAAGTTTGTCTGGTGATTGCTGTGTCTAGATGCTCAGTGTGTCTTGTGATTGCTGTGTCGAGATGTTCGATGTGTCAGGTGATTGCTGTGTGCAGACGCTCGGTGTGTCTGCTGATTGCTGTGTCTAGATGCTCAGTGTGTCTGGTGATTGCTGTGTCCAGACGCTCAGCGTGTCAGGTGATTGCAGTGTCTAGACACTCATAGTGTCCTGTGATTGATCTGTCCAGATGCTCGGTGTGTCTGGTGATTGCTGTGTCTAGATGCTCAGTGTGTATTGTGATTGCTGTGTCTATATGCTCAGTGTGTCTGGTGATTGCTGTGTCTGGACGCTCGGTGTGTCTGGTGATTGCTGTGTCTAGACGCTCAGTGTCTGTGGTGATTGCTGTGTCTAGATTCTCAGTGTGTCTTGTGATTGCTGTTTCTTGAACGCTCAGTGTTTGTGGTGATTGCTGTGTCTGGACGCTCGGTGTGTCTGGTGATTGTTGTGTCTAGGTGCTCAGTGTGCCTGGTGATTGCTGTGTCCAGATGCAGGGTGTATCTGGTGATTGCTTTGTCTACACGCTCAGTGTGCCTTGTGATTGCTGTGCCTAGACACTCAGTGTTTCTGATGATTGCTGTGTGCGGGCGCTCAGTGTGTCTGGTGATTGCTGTGGTCAAGATGCTCAGTGTGTCTGGTGATTGCTGTGTCCAGACGCTCAGTGTGTCTGGTGATTGCTGTGTCTTGACGCTCATTGTGTCCTGTCATTGCTGTGTCTAGACGCTCAGTGTGTCTTGTGCTGCCGTGTCTAGATGCTAAGTTTGTCTGGTGATTGCTGTGTCTAGATGCTCATTGTGTCTGCTGATTGCTGTGGCTAGATGCTCAGTGTGTCCTGTCATTGCTGTGCCTAGACGCTCAGTGTGTCAGATGATTGCTGTGTCTAGATGCTCAGTGTGTCTTGTGATTGCTGTGTCGAGATGTTCGATGTGTCAGGTGATTGCTGTGTGCAGACGCTCGGTGTGTCTGCTGATTGCTGTGTCTAGATGCTCAGTGTGTCTGGTGATTGCTGTGTCCAGACGCTCAGCGTGTCAGGTGATTGCAGTGTCTAGACACTCATAGTGTCCTGTGATTGATCTGTCCAGAAGCTCAGTGTGTCTGGTGATTGCTGTTTTCTAGACTCTCAGTGTGTCTGGTGATTGCTGTGTTTAGATGCTCAGTGTGTCATGCGATTGCTGTGTCCAGACACTCAGTATGTCTGGTGATTGCTGTGTCTAGGCACTTAGTGTGTCTTGTAATTGCTGTGTTTAGATGCTCAATGTGCCTGGTGATTGCTGTGTGTAGACGCTCGGTTTATCTGGTGATTGCTGTGTCTAGACGCTCAGTGTCTGTGGTGATTGCTGTGTCTAGATTCTCAGTGCGTCTTGTGATTGCTGTGGTCTAGATGCTCAGTATGTCTGGTGATTGCTGTGTTTAGATTCTCAGTGTGTCTGGTGATTGCTATGTCTAGACGCTCAGTATGTCTGGTGATTGCTCTGTCCAGACACTCAGTATGTCTGGTGATTGCTATGTCTAGTCGCTCAGTGTGTCTGGTGATTGCTGTGTCTAGATGCTCAGTGTGTCCTGTCATTGCTGTGTCTAGATGCTCAGTGTGTCTTGTGCTTGCTGTGTCAAGATGCTCAGTGTGTCTGGTGATTGCTGCGTTTAGATGCTGAGTGTATCTTGTGATTGCTGTGTCTAGATGTTCGATGTGTCAGGTGATTGCTGTGTGCAAACGCTCAGTGTGTCCGGTGATTGCTGTGTCTAGTCGCTCAGTGTGTCTGGTGATTGCAGTATCTAGATGCTCAGTGTGTCTGGTGATTGCTGTGGTCTAGACGCTCAGTGTGTCTGGTGATTGCTGTGTCTAGATGCGCAGTGTGTCCTGTCATTGCTGTGTCTAGATGCTCAGTGTGTCTTGTGATTGCTGTGTAAAGATGCTCAGTGTGTCTGGTGATTGCTGTGTCTAGATGTTCGGTGTGTCTCCTGATTGCTGTGTCTAGATGCTCAGTGTGTCTGGTGATTGCTGTGTCCAGACGCTCAGCATGTCAGGTGATTGCCGTGTCTAGACACTCATAGTGTCCTGTGATTGATCTGCCCAGATGCTCGGTGTGTCTGGTGATTGCTGTGTCTAGATGCTAAGTGTGTCTTGTGATTGCTGTGCCTAGATGCTCATTGAGTCTAGTGATTGTTGTGTCCAGACGCTCAGTGTGTCTGGAGATTGCTGTGTCTAGACGCACAGTGTGTCTTGTGATTGCTGTCAAGCACCTCAGTGTGTCTAGTGATTGCTGTGTCTAGAAGCTCAGTGTGGCTGCTGATTGTTGTGTCCAGATGCTCAGTGTCTCTTGTGATTGCTGTGTCCAGACACTCAGTGTGTCTGGTGATTGCTATGTCTAGACATTCAGTGTGCCTTGTGATTGCTGTGTGTAGACGCTCGGTGTATCTAGTGATTGCTGTGTCTAGACGCTCAGTGTCTGTGGTGATTGCTGTGTCTAGATTCTCAGTGCGTCTTGTGATTGCTGTTTCTTGACCCTCAGTGTTTGTGGTGATTGCTGTCTCCAGACGCTCAGTGTGTCTGGTGATTGCTGTCGTGTAGACGCTCAGTATGTCTGGTGATTGCTGTGTTTAGATGCTCAGTGTGTCATGTGATTGCTGTGTCCAGACACTCAGTATGTCTGGTGATTGCTTTGTCTAGACGCTCAGTATGTCTGGTGATTGCTCTGTGCAGACACTCAGTATGTATGGTGATTGCTATGTTTTGTCGCTCAGTGTGTCTGGTGATTGCTGTGGTCTAGACGCTCAGTGTGTCTGGCGATTGCTGTGTCTAGATGCGCAGTGTGTCCTGTCATTGCTGTGTCTAGGCGCTCAGTGTGTCTTGTGGTTGCTGTGTGTAGACACTCAGTGTGTCTGGTGATTGCTGTGTCTCGATGCTCAGTGTGTCTTGTGGTTGCTGTGTGTAGACACTCAGTGTGTCTGGTGATTGCTGTGTCCAGACACTCAGTGTGTCGTGTGATTGCTGTGTCTAGACGCTCAGTGTGGCTGGTGATTGCTATGTCTAGACTCTCATTGTGTCTTGTGTTTGATGTGTCTAAAGGCTCAGTGTGTCTTATGATTGCTGTGTCCGGGCGCTCTGTGTCTTATGATTGCTGTGTCCAGACGCTCAGTGTATCTTGTGATTGCTGTGTCTAGACTTTCAGCATGTCTTGTAATTGCTGTGTCCAGCCACTCAGTGTGTCTGGTGATTGCTGTGTCTAGATGCTTAGTGTGTCTTGTGATTGCTGTGCCTAGACGCTCAGTGAATCTAGTGATTGCTGTGTCCAAACGCTCAGTGTGTCAGGTGATTGCAGTGTCTAGACGCTCAGTGTGTCTTGTGATCGATCTGTCCAGATGCTCAGTGTGTCTTGTGATTGATGTGTCCAGATGCTCAGTGTGTCTTGTGATTGCTGTTTCATGACGCTCAGTGTTTGTGGTGATTGTTGTGTCTAGACGCTCACTGTGTCTAGTGATTGCTGTGTCCACACGCTCAGTGTGTCTGGAGATTGCTGTGTCGAGACACACATTGTGTCTTGTGATTGCTGTCTAGCACCTCAAGGTGTCTGGTGATTGCTGTGTCTGGAAGCTCAGTGTGGCTGCTGATTGTTGTGTCCAGTCGCTCAGTGTGTCTGGCGATTGCTATGTCTAGACGCTCAGTAAGTCTGGTGATTGCTCTGTCCAGACACTCAGTATGTCTGGTGATTGCTATGTCTAGTCGCTCAGTGTGTCTGGTGATTGCCGTGTCTAGATGCTCAGTGTGTCTGGTGATTGCTATGTCTAGTCGCTCAGTGTGTCTGGTGATTGCTGTGGCTAGATGCTCAGTTTGTCTTGTCATTGCTGTGTCTAGACTCTCAGTGTGTCTTGTGATTGCTGTGTGTAGAAGCTCAGTTTGTCTTGTCATTGCTGTGTCCAGACACTCAGTTTGTCTGGTGATTGTTGTGTCTAGACGCTGGCTGTGTCTGCTGATTGCTCTGTCTAGATGCTCAGTGTGTCTGGTGATTGCTGTGTCCAGACGCTCAGTGTGTCAGGTGATTGCAGTGTCTAGACACTCACATTGTCCTGTGATTGATCTGTCCAGATGCTCAGTGTGTATTGTGATTGCTGTGTCTATACGCTCAGTGTGTCTGGTGATTGCTGTGTCTAGATGCTCACTGTGTCTAGTGATTGCTGTGTTTAGACGCTCAGTGTCTTTGGTGATTGCTGTGTCCAGATGCTCAGTGCGTTTTGTGATTGCTGTGTCCAGACGCTCTGTCTCTTTTGATTGCTGTGTCCAGACGCTCAGTGTGTCTTGTGATTGCTGTGTCTAGACGCTCAGTGTGTCTTGTGATTGTTGTTTCTTGACGCTCAGTGTTTGTGGTGATTGCTGTGTCCAGACACTCAGTGTGTCTGGTGATTGCTGTGTCTAGGCGCTCAGTGTGCGTGGTGATTGCTGTGTACAGACACTCAGTGTGTCTGGTGATTGCTGTGTCTAGGCACTCAGTGTGTCTTGTAATTGCTGTGTTTAGATGCTCAATGTGTCTGGTGATTGCTGTGTCTAGATGCTCGGTGTATCTGCTGATTACTGTGTCTAGACGCTCAGTGTCTGTGGTGATTGCTGTGTCTAGATTCTCAGTGTGTCTTGTGATTGCTGTTTCTTCACCCTCAGTTTTTGTGGTGATTGCTGTGTCCAGACGCTGAGTGTGTCTGGTGATTGCTGTGTGTAGACACTCAGTTTTGTCTGGTGATTGCTGTGTCTAGACACTCAATGTGTCTGGTGATTGATCTGTCCAGATGCTCGGTGTGTCTGGTGATTGCTGCGTCTAGACGCTCAGTGTGTCTGTTGAATGCTGTGTCCAGACACTCAGTGTGTCGTGTGATTGCTGTGTCTAGACGCTCAGTGTGTCTGGTGATTGCTATGTCTAGACTCTCATTGTGTCTTGTGTTTGATGTGTCTAAAGGCTCAGTGTATCTTGTAATTGCTGTGTCCAGCCGCTCAGTGTGTCTGGTGATTGCTGTGTCTAGATGCTTAGTGTGTCTTGTGATTGCTGTGCCTAGACGCTCAGTGAATCTAGTGATTGCTGTGTCCAAACGCTCAGTGTGTCAGGTGATTGCAGTGTCTAGACGCTCAGTGTGTCTTGTGATCGATCTGTCCAGATGCTCAGTGTGTCTTGTGATTGATGTGTCCAGATGCTCAGTGTGTCTTGTGATTGCTGTTTCATGACGCTCAGTGTTTGTGGTGATTGTTGTGTCTAGACGCTCACTGTGTCTAGTGATTGCTGTGTCCACACGCTCAGTGTGTCTGGAGATTGCTGTGTCTGGACACACAGTGTGTCTAGTGATTGCTGTCTAGCACCTCAAGGTGTCTGGTGATTGCTGTATGTAGAAGCTCAGTGTGGCTGCTGATTGTTGTGTCCAGTCGCTCAGTGTGTCTGGTGATTGCTGTGTCTAGACGCTCAGGTGTCTGGTGATTGCTGTGTCTAGATGCTCAGTGTGTCTTGTGATTGCTGTGTCCAGACACTCAGTATGTCTGGCGATTGCTATGTCTAGACGCTCAGTAAGTCTGGTGATTGCTCTGTCCAGACACTCAGTATGTCTGGTGATTGCTATGTCTAGTCGCTCAGTGTGTCTGGTGATTGCCGTGTCTAGATGCTCAGTGTGTCTGGTGATTGCTGTGGTCTAGACACTCGGTGTGCCTGGTGATTGCTGTGTCTAGATGCTCAGTTTGTCCTGTCATTGCTGTGTCTAGACTCTCAGTGTGTCTTGTGATTGCTGTGTGTAGAAGCTCAGTGTGTCTGGTGATTGCTGTGTCCAGACACTCAGTTTGTCTGGTGATTGCTGTGTCCAGGCGCTCAGTGTGTCAGATGATTGCTGTCTCTAGATGCTCAGTGTGTCTTGTGATTGCTGTGTCTAGATGTTCGATGAGTCAGGTGATTGCTGTGTGCAAACGCTCAGTGTGTCTGGTGATTACTGTGTCTAGACGCGGGCTGTGTCTGCTGATTTCTCTGTCTAGATGCTCAGTGTGTCTGGTGATTGCTGTGTCCAGACGCTCAGTGTGTCAGGTGATTGCAGTGCCTAGACACTCACATTGTCCTGTGATTGATCTGTCCAGATGCTCAGTGTGTATTGTGATTGCTGTGTCTATACGCTCAGTGTGTCTGGTGATTGCTGTGTTTAGACGCTCAGTGTCTTTGGTGATTGCTGTGTCCAGATGCTCAGTGCGTTTTGTGATTGCTGTGTCCAGACGCCCTGTCTCTTTTGATTGCTGTGTCCAGACGCTCAGTGTGTCTTGTGATTGCTGTGTCTAGACTTTCAGCGTGTCTTGTAATTGCTGTGTCCAGCTGCTCAGTGTGTCTGGTGATTGCTGTGTCTAGATGTTTGGTGTGTCTTGTGATTGCTGTGTTCAGATGCTCAGTGTGTCTGGAGATTGCTGTGTTTAGATGCACAGTGTGTCTTGTGATTGCTGTCTAGCACCTCAAGGTGTCTGGTGATTGCTGTGTCTAGATGCTCAGTGTGTCTGGTGATTGCTGTGTCCAGACGCTCAGCGTGTCTGGTGATTTCTGTGTCTAGACACTCGCTGTGTCTGCTGATTGCTGTGTCTAGACGCTCAGTGTGTCTGGTGATTGCTGTGTCCAGACGCTCAGTGTGTCTGGTGATTGTTGTTTCTTGACGCTCAGTGTTTGTGGTGATTGCTGTATCCAGACGCTCAGTGTGTCTGGTGATTGTTGTGTCTAGGCGCTCAGTGTGCCTGGTGATTGCTGTGTCCAGATGCTGAGTGTGTCTGGTGATTGCTTTGTCTACACGCTCAGTGCGCCTTGTGATTGCTGTGTCTAGACACTCAGTGTTTCTGATGATTGCTGTGTCCAGACGCTCAGTGTGTCTGGTGATTGCTGTGGTCTAGATGCTCAGTGTGTCTGGTGATTGCTGTGTCTTGACGCTCATTGTGTCCTGTCATTGCTGTGTCTAGACGCTCAGTGTGTCTTGTGCTGCTGTTTCTAGATGCTAAGTGTGTCTGGTGATTGCTGTGTCCAGATGCTCATTGTGTCTGGTGATTGCTGTGGCTAGACGCTCAGTGTGTCTGCTGATTGCTGTGTCTGGGTGCTTGGTGTGTCAGGTGATTGCTGTGTCTAGACGCTCAGTGTGTCTAGTGATTGCTGTGTCCAGATGCTCAGTGTGCCTTGTGATTGCTGTGTCTAGACGCTCAGGTGTCTGGGGATTGCTGTGTCTAGATGCTCAGTGTGTCTTGTGATTGCTGTGTCCAGACGCTTAATATGTCTGGTGATTGCTATGTCTAGATGCTCAGTATGTCTGGTGATTGCTCTGTTCAGACACTCAGTATGCCTGGTGATTGCTATGTTTCATGCTCAGTGTGTCTGGTGATTGCTGTGTATAGATGCTCAGTGTGTCCTGTCATTGCTGTGTCTAGACACTCATAGTGTCCTGTGATTGATCTGTCCAGATGCTCGGTGTGTCTGGTGATTGCTGTGTCTAGATGCTCAGTGTGTATTGTGATTGCTGTGTCTATACGCTCAGTGTGTCTGGTGATTGCTGTGTCTAGACGCTCAGTGCCTGTTGTGATTGCTGTGTCTAGATTCTCAGTGTGTCTGGTGATTGCTGTGCTCTCAATGCTCAGTGTGTCTAGTGATTGCTGTGTCCAGGCGCTCATTGTGTCCTGTCATTGCTGTGTCTAGATGCTCAGTGTGTCTAGTGATTGCTGTGTCCAGGCGCTCATTGTGTCCTGTCATTGCTGTGTCTAGATGCTCAGTGTGTCAGGTGATTGCCGTGTCTAGATGCTAAGTGTGTCTGGTGATTGCTGTGTCTAGATGCTCATTGTGTCTGGTGATTGCTGTGGCTAGACACTCAGTGTGTCTGCGGATTGCTGTGTCTGGGCGCTTAGTGTGTCAGGTGATTGCTGTGTCTACATGCTCAGTGTGTCTGGTGATTGATGCGTCTAGACACTCAGTTAGTCTGGTGATTGCTATTTCTTGACACTCAGTGTTTGTAGTGATTGCTGTGTCCAGACGCTCAGTGTGTCTGGTGATTGTTGTATCTAGACGCTCAGTGTGTCTAGTGATTGCTGTGTCCAGATGTTCAGTGCGTCTGGTGATTGCTCTTTTACTAGCTGTTCAGTGTGTCTGGTGATTGACGTGTCTAGATGCTCATTGTGTCTGGTGATTGTTGTGGCTACTCGCTCAGTGTGTCTGGTGATTGCTGTGGCTGGACACTCAGTGTGTCTGGTGATTGTCATGTCCAGACGCTCAGTGTGTCTGGGGATTGCTGTTTCTTGACGCTCAGTGTGTCTCGTGATTGCTGTGCCTAGATGCTCAGTGTGTCTGGTGATTGCTGTCTCCAGACGCTCAGTGTGTCTGATGATTGCTGTGTCTCGACGCTCAGTGTGTCTGGTGATTGCTGTGTCTAGACGCTCAGTGCCTGTTGTGATTGCTGTGTCTAGATTCTCAGTGTGTCTTGTGATTGCTGTTTCTTGACACTCAGTGTTTTTGGTGATTGCTGTGTCCAGACGCTCAGTGTGTCTGGTGATTGTTGTGTCTAGGTGCTCAGTGTGCCTGGTGATTGCTGAGTCCAGATGCTGAGCGTGTCTGGTGATTCCTTTGTCTACACGCTCAGTGTTTCTGGTGATTGCTGTGTCCAGATGCTCAGTGTGTCTGGTGATTGCTGTGCTCTCAATGCTCAGTGTGTTTAGTGATTGCTGTGTCCAGGTGCTCATTGTGTCCTGTCATTGCTGTGTCTAGATGCTCAGTGTGTCTTGTGATTGCTGTGTCTAGACACTCAGTGTGTCAGGTGATTGCCGTGTCTAGATGCTAAGTGTGTCAGGTGATTGCTGTGTCTAGATGCTCAGTGCGTCTGGTGATTGATGCGTCTAGACACTCAGTTAGTCTGGTGATTGCTGTTTCTTGACACTCAGTGTTTGTAGTGATTGCTGTGTCCAGACGCTCAGTGTGTCTGGTGATTGTTGTATCTAGACGCTCAGTGTGTCTAGTGATTGCTGTGTCCAGATGTTCAGTGCGTCTGGTGATTGCTCTTTTACTAGCTGTTCAGTGTGTCTGGTGATTGATGTGTCTAGATGCTCATTGTGTCTGGTGATTGTTGTGGCTACTCGCTCAGTGTGTCTGGTGATTGCTGTGGCTGGACACTCAGTGTGTCTGGTGATTGTCATGTCCAGATGCTCAGTGTGTCTGGGGATTGCTGTTTCTTGACGCTCAGTGTGTCTCGTGATTGCTGTGCCTAGATGCTCAGTGTGTCTGGTGATTGCTGTCTCCAGATGCTCAGTGTGTCTGATGATTGCTGTGTTTAGACACTCAGTGTTTCTGGAGGTTGCTGTGTCTAGACACTCAGTGTGTCTAGTGATTGCTCTGTCCAGACGCTCTGTGTCTGGTGATTGCTGTGTCCAGACGCTCAGTGTGTCTGGTGATTGCTGTGCCCAGACGCTCAGTGTGTCTGGTGATCGCTGTGCCTAGGCGCTCAGTGTGCCTGATGATTGTCGTGTCCAGACGCTCAGTGTGTCTGGTGATTGCTGTTTCTTGGTGCTCAGTGTTTCTGGAGATTGCTGTGTCTAGACGCTCAGTGTGTCTGGTGACTGCTGTATACAGATGCTGAGTGTGTCTGGTGATTGCTTTGTCTACACGCTCAGTGTGCCTTGTGATTGCTGTGTCTAGACACTTGGGCCCCGATTTTCGGCTTGTGTGGGAAATGGTCGGATTTCCCCGAATGTGGGGTTTCTGACACACATAAAAAAGTGTCAGCCAGCCCCACACAATTTTCCCTCAATTGGCCAATTAATTCCCAGCATGTGGGAAGCCTTGCTAATTGTCCAATTCGAGTCAGAAATCCCCACAGTATGATGTCATCATTCGTGGTGCTTTCAAGGTCCATGGCAAGCAGTGCATTCTCTGAAGGCTTCCAAATGAACCATACAGGATGGCAGAGGAGCTGCAGCAGCTGTGGCCAGTGCCAGACCCCGAGCTGCCTTCAAATTCGACGAGGCTTCACTGCAGGCATTATTGGATGGGGTTAGGGCCCACAGGGAGGTCCTCTTCCCCAGGTCAGGGAGGAAAAGGCCTCCCACTGAGACCAATGCTGCATGGATGCAGGTGTCAGCAGATGCCAACTCGCTGGGAGTCACCAGAGGAACCTTGGCATTACATCTGTAACTCCTTCCTTTATTCCCCCACAGTACCATCCAGAGCCCCCGTCCTCACTGTGGAGGAGAAGAGGCGAGGCTGTGCAGCCAGACTCCTCAGAGGAAGCTCCAACCTCTGAGGGCGCAGCGTCAGCAGAAGTAAGCGCACCCAGCACCAGCGCAGACACTCACACCTCGGGGGGACCTTTGGGACATAGAGTAGTGTTGTCACCTGGTGTTTCACAGCTGACAAGTGAGCTTCAGCAGATTCTGGAGACAGGGACAACAGTGGAGAGTCCTCGTCGGAGGGCGCAGGGCTCTGCCAGCTCAGCTCAGCTGCGCTGCATCTCGACCCTCTGCCTCTGGGTCCATCCGCAAGAGAAGAGGTGATGGATCTCCATGCACAGATGCAGGAGTCTCTGGCAGGTTTTGTCTCCAGGGTCGCTGCAAGTGTGGAGCGAATGGAGGAGTCCATAGCGACTATGAGCAGAACCTTTGTGGAGTCATTGGTGCATGAACGCAGCACCATGGAAAGGTGGGCAACCTCCATGGAGGAGATAACTCGCCAGGGTACGGAAAACATGGTGAGTGCTCATAAGAGAATGACATCTCTTGAGGAGCGTTGGCCATCTGTTGAACAGAGAAACCAGATCTTCATGGAAGTCCTTCTGAGTCGGACTGCCAGTGCAGAAACGGGTCCCACTGGCCCCCTAAAGCGCAGCAAGGTGCTCTCAAGCCACTTCCAAGCGCTGGCCCCTTCTGGCTTGTGCAGCTTCAGGTGAGTGAGCAGCAGCCTGGTGCTCCTGGTAATCATCATGCTGTTCCTGGTTCTGCTGCTGCCACCTCTGCTGTTGGAGATCCTCTAATGCCAGGAAGGGAAGGTGCCAAAGGCCTCCCATGCTTCTAGCAGATGCCTCGGTTGAGGAGGTCCTGAGTTAGGGTGGTGAGAGGGGCTTCCCAGGAGCTCACACTGAAGAAGTGTGTGAGGCTCCAACTTTCTGCAGCTGCTCCTAAGGCTTCAAATAGTTCCCCCAAGCCTTGATCAACAAGGCCCTGCAGCCTACAAATGCTGCCTCTTTAAATATCTTCAGCCCTCAGCCCTGCTGCTGCAAGCAAGCAAGCCAGCTGTTTTCACGCCAGCTCTCATCGGCGGGGTTCCCCGCAGGCGGGTTTCAGGTGGGGAAAGCCCCAAAGTCGCAACGGCACGGGAAAATCGTCCTTAACAAGGTGATCATTGGTGATTAGTGCTCCGACGAGCAGTCCCGCCAGCGGCGGGCGGGACTGAAGCGGGGCGCGTGGAAACGGCGGTCCGAAAGTTGGACGGGGCGGGGAATCAGGCGGGGGGGGTCCCGACCCGCTTTTTCCGCGATTTTCGGACCACGGCCGCATGAAAAGCCGCCCGACAGCTGCCCGAAAATCGGGGCCTTGGTGTTTCTGGTGATTTCTGTGTCCAGACGCTCAGTGTGTCTGGTGATTGCTGTGGTCTAGATGCTCAGTTTGTCTGGTGATTGCTGTGTCTTGACGCTCATTGTGTCCTGTCATTGCTGTGTCTAGACGCTCAGTGTGTCTTGTGATTGCTGTGTCTAGACACGCAGTGTGTCAGGTGATTGCTGTGTCTAGATGTTAAGTGTGTCTGGTGATTGCTGTGTCCAGATGCTCAGTGTGTCTGGTGATTGCTGTTTTCTAGACGCTCAGTGTGTCTATTGATTGCTGTGTCTAGATGCTCATTGTGTCTGGTGATTGCTGTGGCTAGACGCTCAGTGTGTCTGGTGATTGCTGTGGCTAGATGCTCAGTGTGTCTGGTGATTGCTGTGGCTAGACGCTCAGTGTGTCTGGTGATTGCTGTGTCTGGACGCTCAGTGTGTCAGGTGATTGCTGTGTCTAGACACTTAGTGTGTCTGGTGATTGTCGTGTCCAGACGCTCAGTGTGTCTGGTGATTGTTGTTTCTTGATGTTCAGTGTTTGTGGTGATCCCTGTGTCCAGACGGTCAGTGTGTCTGGTGATTGTTGTGTGTAGATGCTCAGTGTGTCTAGTGATTGCTGTGTCTAGACGCTCAGTGTGTCTGGTGATTGCTGTGTCCAGATGCTCAATCTGTCTGGTGATTGCTGTAGTCTAGACGCTCAGGGGTCAATATTCTGGCCGCCACCGGGCGGCTTTTCAGGCGGTCGGGGGCCATAAATCGCCGTAAAAGTGGGTCGGGACTCCCCCGCCTGATTCCCCGCCCCGTTCGACTTCCGGACTGCCGTTTCCCCGCGACCCGCTTCAGTCCCGGCCGCCGCTGGCGGGACTGGTCATCGGCACACTAATTACCAATTATCAGCTTGTTGAGGTAGTTATTCCGGGGCCGTTGCAACTTTGGGGCTTTCCCCACATCAAACCCGCCTGCGGGGAACCCCGCTGCTGAGACCTGGCGTGAAGCTTGCCGGCTTGCTTGCTGTCAGCTGCAGGTCAATCGGAGAAGCTGCGATTTAAAGGGACAGCACTTGTATGTTGAAGGACCTTGCTGTTGCAGGTTTGGGGCTACATCTTCAAGGCTTAGGCACAGCTGTGGAAGGTTGGAGCCTCACACACTTCTCCAATGCGATCTCCTGGGAAGCCCCTCTCGCCACCCTCACTCAGCGCTTCCTCAGCGGAGGCATCTACGAGAAGCATGGGACGCCTTTTTTTCCTTCCCTTCTTGCCATTACAGGATCTCCAGCAGCAGAGGCGGCAGCAGCAGAACCAGGAACAGCAGGATGAGCACCAGGAGCACCAGGCTGCTGCTCACTCACCTGAAGCTGCACAGGCCAGAAGGGGCCAGCGCTTGGAAGTGGCTTGAGAGCACCTTGCTGTGCTTTAGGGGGCCATGGGGACCCGTTTCGGCACTGGCAGTCCTACTCAGAATGACTTCCATGAAGATCTGGTTTCTCTGTTCAACAGATGGCCAACGCTCAAGAGATGTCATTCTCTTATGAGCACTCACCATGTTTTCCGTCCCCTGGCGAGTTATCTCCTCCATGGAGGTTGCCAACCTTTCCATGGTGATGCGTTCATGCGCCAATGACTCCACAAAGGCTCTGCTCATGGTCGCTATGGACTCCTCCATACGCTCCACACTCGCAATGACCCTGGAGACAAAACCTGCCAGAGACTCCTGCATCTGTGCATGGAGATCCATCACCTCTTCTCTTGCGGATGGACCCAGAGGCAGAGGGTCGACATGCAGCGCAGCTGAGCTGCACTGGCAGAGTCCTGCACCCTCTGACGAGGACTCTCTACTGTTGTCCCTGTCTCCAGAATCTGCTGAAGCTCACTTGTGAGCTGTGAAACACCAGGTGACAACACTACTCTATGTCTCGAAGGTCCCCCCGAGGTGTGAGTGTCTGCGCTGGTGCTGGGTGCGCTTACTTCTGCTGACGCTGCACCCTCAGAGGTTGGAGCTTCCTCTGAGGAGTCTGGCAGCACAGCCTCTTCCTCCTCCACAGTGAGGACGGGGGCTCTGGATGGTACGGTGGGGGAGTAAAGGAAGGAGTTAGAGATGTAATGCCAAGGTTCTTCTGGTGATTCCCAGCGAGTTGGCATCTGCTGACACCTGCATCCATGCAGCATTGGCCTCAGTGGGAGGCCTCTTCCTCCCTGACCTAGGGAAGAGGACCTCCCTGTGGGCACTAATCCCATCCAATAATGCCTGCAGTAAAGCCTCGTCGAATTTGAAGGCAGCTCGGGGTCTGGCACTGGCCACAGCTGCTGCAGGCTCCTCTGTCATCCTGTATGCTTTGTTTGGAAGCCTTCAGAGGCTGCAGTGCTTGCGATGGACCTTGAAAGCACCACGAATGATGACATCATACTGTGGGGATTTCTGACTCGAATTGGACAATTAGCAAGGCTTCCCACATGCTGGGAATTAATTGGCCACTTGAGGGAAAATTGCATGGAGCTGGCTGACACATTTTTATGTGTGTCAGAAACCCCACATTCGGGGAAACCCGACCATTTCCCACACAAGCCGAAAATCGGGGCCTCAGTGTTTCTGGTGGTTGCTGTGTCCAGACGCTCAGTGTGTCTTGTAATTGCTATTTCTTGACGCTCAGTGTTTGTGGTGATTGTTGTGTCTAGACGCTCACTGTGTCTAGTGATTGCTGTGTCTAGATGCTCAGTGTGTCTGGTGATTGCTATGTCCAGATGCTCAGTGTGTCCGGTGATTGCTATGTCCAGATGCTCAGTGTGTCTGGTGATTGCTGTGTCTACACGCTCAGTGTGTCTTGTTATTACTTTGTTTAGACACTCAGGGGTCAATTTTCTGGCCGCCGTCGGGCGGCTTTTCATGTGGCCGGGGGCCGAAAATCGGCGAAAAAGCGGGTCGGGCGAAAAAGCGGGTCGGGACCCCCCCGCGCCTGATTCCCTGCCCCGTCCGACTTTCGGACTGCCGTTTCCCCGCGACCCGCTTCAGTCCCGGCCGCCGCTGGCGGGACTGGTCATCGGCACACTAATTACCAATTATCAGCTTGTTGAGGTAGTTATTCCGGGGCCGTTGCAACTTTGGGGCTTTCCCCACATCAAACCCGCCTGCGGGGAACCCCGCTGCTGAGACCTGGCGTGAAGCTTGCCGGCTTGCTTGCTGTCAGCTGCAGGTCAATCGGAGAAGCTGCGATTTAAAGGGACAGCACTTGTATGTTGAAGGACCTTGTTGTTGCAGGTTTGGGGCTACTTCTTCAAGTCTTAGGCACAGCTGTGGAAGGTTGGAGCCTCACACACTTCTCCAATGCGTTCTCCTGGGAAGCCCCTCTCGCCACCCTCACTCAGCGCTTCCTCAGCGGAGGCATCTACGAGAAGCATGGGACACCTTGGTCGCTATGGACTCCTCCATTCGCTACACACTCGCAGCGACCCTGGAGACAAAATCTGCCTGATACTCCTGGTGTTTGCTCTGTCTAGACGCTCAGTGTATCTAGTGATTGCTATGTCCAGATGCTCAGTGTGTCTGGTGATTGTTGTGGCCTAGACACTCAGTGTGTCTGGTGATTGCTGTGTCTAGACCCTCAGTGTGTCCTATCATTGCTGTGTCTAGAGAGTCAGTGTGTCTTGTGATTGATGTGTCTAGACACTCAGTGTGTCTGGTGATTGCTGTGTCCAGGCGCTCAGTGTGTCAGATGATTGCTGTGTCTAGATGCTCAGTGTGTCTTGTGATTGCTGTGTCTACATGCTCGATGTGTCAGGTGATTGTTGTGTGCAGATGCCCAGTGTGTCTAGTGATTGCTGTGTCCAGATGCTCAGTGTATCTGGTGATTGCTGTGGTCTAGACGCACAGTGTGTCTGGTGATTGCTGTGTCTAAACGATCAGTGTGTCTTGTGATTGCTGTGTCTAGACACTCAGTGTTTCTGGTGATTGCTGTATCCCTACGCTCAGTGTGTCTGGTGATTGCTGTGTCTAGACGCTCAGTGTGTCTCGTGATTGCTGTGCGCAGATGCTCAGTGTGTCTGGTGATTGCTGTTGTCTAGATGTTCAGTGTGTCTGGTGATTGCTGTGGTCTAGACGCTCACTGTGTCCTGTCATTGCTGTGTCTAGACATGGAGTGTGTCTTGTGATTGCTGTGTGTAGACACTCAGTGTTTTTGGTGATTGCTGTGTCCAGACGCTCAGTGTGTCTGGTGCTTTCTGTGTCTAGACTTTCAGAGTGTCTTGTAATTGCTGTGTCCAGCTGCTCAGTGTGTCTAGTGATTGCTGTGTCCAGACGCTTGGTGTGTCTGGAGATTGCTGTGTCTAGACGCACAGTGTGTCTTGTCATTGCTGTATCTAGATGCTCAGTGTGTCTTGTGATTGCTGTGTCCAGACACTCAGTATGTCTGGTGATTGCTGTGTCTAGATGCTCACTGTGTCCTGTCATTGCTGTGTCTAGACACGGAGTGTGTCTTGTGATTGCTGTGAATAGACACTCAGTGTGTCAGGTGATTGCTGTGTCTAGATGCTCAGTGTGTCTGGTGATTATTGTGTCTAGACGCTCTTTTTGTCAGGTGATTGATGTGTCTAGATGCTCAGTGTGTCTGGTGATTGTCATGTCTAGATTCTCAATATGTCTGTTGATTGCTCTGTCTGGACGCTCAGTGTATTCTGTGATTGCTGTGTCTAGACGCTCAGAGTGTCTGGTGATTGATGTGTCTAAACACTCAGTGTATCTTGTGATTGCTGTGTGCAGACGCTCAGTGTGTCTGGTGATTGTTGTGTCCAGAGGCTCGGTGTGTCTGGTGATTGCTGTGTCTAGACGCTCGGTGTGTCTTTTCATTGCTGTGTCTAGATGCTCATTGTGCCTTGTGATTGCTGTGTCTACATGCTCGATGTGTCAGGTGATTGCTGTGTGCAGACGCTCAGTGTGTCTGGTGATTGCTGTATCTAGACGCTCGGTATGTCTGCTGATTGCTCTCTCTGGGCACTGTGTGTCTAGTGATTGCTGTGTCCAGACGCTCAGTGTGTCTGGTGATTGCTGTGGTCTAGACGCTCAGTGTGTCTGGTGGTTGCGGTGTCTACACGCTCAGTGTGTCTAGTGATTGCTGTGTCCAGACGCTCAGTGTGTCTGGTGATTGCTGTGGTCTAGACGCTCAGTGTGTCTGGTGATTGCTGTGTCTACATGCTCAGTGTGTCTTGTGATTGATGAGTCTAGACATTCAGCGTTTCTGGTGATTGCTGTGTCCAGACGCTCAGTGTGTCTGGTGATTGCTGTGTCTAGACGCTTGGTGTGTCTTGTGATTGCTGTGTCCAGACGCTCAGTGCGTCTAGTGATTGCTGTGTCCAGACGCTCAGTGCGTCTGGAGATTGCTGTGTCTAGGCGTTCAGTATGTCTGGTGATTGCTGTGTCTAGACGCTCAGTGTGTCTGGTGATTGCTGTGTCTAGATGCTCAGTGTGTCTGGTGATTGCTGTGGCTAGATGCTCAGTGTGTCTGGTGATTGATGTGTTTAGATGCTCAGTGTGTCTGGTGATTGTTGTGCCTAGACGCTCAGCCTGTCTGGTGATTGCTGTGTCAAGACGCTTGGTGTGTCTTGTGATTGCTGTGTCCAGACGCTCGGTGAGTCTAGTGATTGCTGTGTCTAGATGCTCAGTGTGCCTTGTGATTGTTGTGTCGAGACGCTCAGTATGTCTGATGATTGCTGTGTCTAGACGCTCAATGTGTCTGGTGATTGCTGTGTCTAGATGCTCAATGTGCCTGGTGATTACTGTGGCTAGACGCTCAGTCGGTCTGGTGATTGCTGTGTCCAGATGCTCAGTGTGTCAGGTGATTGCTGTGTCTAGATGCTCAGTGTGTCTGGTGATTGATGTGTTTAGATGCTCAGTGTGTCTGGTGATTGTTTTGCCGAGACGCTCAGTGTGTCAGGTGATTGCTGTATTCAGATGCTCGGTGTGCATGGTGATTGATGTGTCAAGATGCTCAGTGTGTTTGGTGATTGTCGTTTTTAGATGCATCAGTGTGTCTGTTGATTGCTCTGTCTAGACGTTCAGTGTGACTTGTTATTGCTGTGTCTAGAAGCTCAGTGTGTCTGATGATTGCTGTTTCTAAACGCTCAGTGTTGTAGTGTATGTACCTTTAAGAGCCCCTGTATACTGTAATACCGGTAGTGACCACTCGGGTATATAAGCCTGTATAGCGTCTTGTATCTTTTAGTTCACCTCCAGACTTTGTTCAGTAAACACCTGTTAAACCAACTCCTGCATTCCGTGTCTCCATCAACACACGGATACAACAGTGGCGATGAATTGGAAACGGACTTACCTGCAATTCGGCAACACCTCAAGGAGATCGATTCCTCAGACGAAGGTCGAAGAAAAAAAAACTGTGATTTCACCAGCTAGCCGGGCTGATGGCAGGTACTGCACTAATCCTTCCTGGGCGGCGTGCTGGGGCTCGATCGGGTGGCTCTGCAGCGGGGCCGAGCAGCGAGTCGGAAGGCGGAGGCAAACAGAGACGGAGGGTGGAGCACTCGGGAGACGGCCGGCACTGCAAAGCAGGTCGGCGTTCAGACCAAGCAGAGGGAGGGAAAAGTCCCAGAGAGTCCGGCGGGAACGAGTCTCCAACTATTAAAAATATCTGTGTAAATAAAAAACCGCGGAGAACAGCGTTGTCAGCAGCGGCGGGAAAGCACGGGAGGCGCCATTTTTTTCTCAGCAGGGAAGAAAGGAAAGCGCGGGAGGCGCCATATTTTATTTTCAGGATGCCTAAGACTGGCAATATTACTGCTTTCGATAGTGATATAGAGGATTGGACCACATATGTGGAAAGAGTGGAGGTATATTGCACAGCGAATGAAGTAGAGGATGATAAAAAGGCATCGGTACTTCTAAATCTGATGGGCGCAAGGACATACGGGCTGTTACGAAACTTAATCACTCCAGCCAAACCGATGGACAAGAATTTTAAGGAGATTGTTGATACCCTACAGGAGCACTTAAACCCAACACCGCTGCTGATAGCGGAACGATTCAAATTCTTCAGGAGGAATCAGCACAAGAATGAAAGTAACGCTGATTACCTCACCGAATTAAGAAAGCTGTCAAAGCACTGCCAATTCGGGGCAGGACAGGCAGATTCTCTACGAGACAAATTCATCTGCGGTCTCCTAAGTGAAGGAACACAGAAAAGGCTACTTTCTGAGAAAGATTTGACACTGGACAAGGCTTTCAGTGTAGCTGTATCATACGAAGCAGCAGCAAGAGGAGCTGCAGAGATACAGCAAAAGCCACAGGACTTTGGCACCCATGAAATGACACGGGGTTTTGAGAGATGTTATCGCTGCGGCAGACCCACCCATGACCAGAGGGACTGCTGGTTCAAGGACAAAGCATGCAGGCAATGCGGAAAGATGGGACACATTGCACGTGTATGCTGATCTGGAAACAAAAAATCCACTGACAGAAAAAAAATCAATAAGGAAAAGTACAGAAAGGTACAAATGATGATGGACAGTAGCTCCGAAGACCAGAAGAGCGATAGCGACTCCGGAAACAAGAGACTAAGCTGTCTCAAATTACATAATGTAATTGCCAAAGAAGATTACCAGACCATTTGGGTTACCCTCACAATAGCGGGGTCCCCAGTTAAAATGGAGCTAGATACAAGATCAGCTCTGACCATCATAAGTCGACGGGATTACAAGTGGCTATTTCTGCATATACCTTTGAAAGACACATCCATTATCTTGAAGACATATACGGGGCAGAAAGTATACTCCAGAGGGAAAATAAGGGTGCCTGTTGTATACAACGGCAAGGAAATACAGAAGTTGTATTTATACGTTCTGCAAGATGGTGGTCCACCGCTGTTGGGACGTGAATGGATCAGGAAGATACGTTTAGACTGGCACTCCGTTCAGGCACTGACGGTGACCAGTAAGAAAAAAAATGATGATGACGTCATACCTGAACGATTAAAATACATCTTGGCCAACGCCAAAGAAGTGTTTCAACAGGAACTAGGAACCTTGAAAGGCGTCACCACCTCAATAAAAGTGGAAGATGCGCAATTCCCAAGTTTTTTAAGGCAAGGCCGGTGCCATATGCAATTCGTCCAGCAGTCGAGGCAGAGCTGGAGAATTTGGAAAAGGCAGGCGTGTTATCCAAGGTAGATTGGAGCGAGTGGGCAACACCCATCATCCCGGTCATGAAGAAAACGTTAAATAATGATAAATCTGAAGAACAGAGAAAAATTCGCATCTGTGGGGACTTCAAGGTGACTGTAAACCCAGTCCTTCACACGGTACAGTATCCTCTTCCGAGGATAGAAGATATTTTCGCCTCACTATCCGGAGGGAAACGTTTCACCAAAATTGACTTGGCACAGGCATATCTACAGATGGAGGTTGAGGAGGCCTCTAAAAAGTATCTCACGATAAACACACACAAAGGCCTGTACCAGTACAATCGACTGGTTTTCGGAGTAGCATCAGCTCCAGCTATCTGGCAAAGAGCTATGGAGCAAGTCCTGCAAGGGATTCCGGGGACTCAATGCTACTAGACGACATCCTTGTAACAGGAGAAAACGACAATGAGCACCTTGCCAATTTGGAGCAGGTGCTCACTAGGCTGAGAGAACGGGGCCTACGAGCAAATCGCCCCAAGTGCGAATTTTTCCAGAAACAAATATCATATTGTGGCCATATAATTAACGAAGAAGGGTTGCATAAGTCACCTGAAAAAATTGAAGCGGTCATAAAAGCCCCAGCACCTGAAAATGTCTCACAATTAAGGTCATTCCTGCGATTGATAAATTACTATCATAAATTTTTACCGAACTTGTCAACTGTTCTGCACCCTCTTAACGCACTGCTACAAACGGGAGTAATTTGGAAATGGAGCGAAGACTGTAAACGTGCCTTCCATAAATGCAAAGGCTTGATCACGTCCAAGGAAGTGTTGGCTCATTACAACCCATCACTGCCCATCAGACTGGCGTGCGATGCATCGACTTACGGCGTAGGAGCGGTATTATCGCATAGATTCCCTGATGGCTCGGAGCGGCCGATGGCTTTTGCGTCATGCTCATTGAACTCAGCTGAGCGCAACTATGCCCAGATCGACAGGGAAGCACACAGCCTGGTGTGGGGAGTGAAGAAATTCAACCATTACCTACACGGACAAAAATTTACCTTGTTGACTGACCATCAACCCCTCGTCTCCATATTCAACCCTAAAAAGGGCGTTCCCATTATGACAGCGCAAAGGCTACAGAGGTGGTCCCTTTTCCGAGGGGCACACCAATATGACATAGAATACAAAGGATCAAAACAGCATGGGAATGCTGATGGTTTATCGCGCCTACCGTTGCCAACGGTAGAAGAGGCACCTACAGTTGACCCAGTGGAGATGTTCCACTCAACCATAGTGGAATGTCTACCAGTAACAAATTCTACCATTGAAAAGGAAACAAGAAATGACCCGACTCTCTCATGAGTCTACGATTTAACGGTGAAGGGATGGCCAGCACATGGCGAACCACTGTTGCCAGCATTCTCGCAAAGAAGAGAACAGCTGTCAGTGTGCCGAGAAACCTCGTGTGGTGGATCCAGAGTGGTGATTCCACCCAAACTCCAGGATAAAGTGCTAAAGGAGCTTCACGAGGGGCATCTGGGTGGAGTGAAAATGAAGAACCTAGTTTGTGTGGTGGCCAGGTATCGATGGAGACATCGACGAAATGACCAAGAGCTGTCTAGGATGCCAGAAGGTCCAAAACGCCCCACCACAAGCCCCTCTACATCCATGGGAGTGGCCATCATCTCCATGGCAAAGGGTACATATCGACTTTGCTGGTCCATTTATGGACTCAATGTTCTTAATCGCGGTTGATGCACACTCCAAGTGGCCGGAGGTAATAAAGATGTCCTCCACCACCATGGAAAAAACCATCACAGTATTAAGGACCATATTTGCCAGGAATGGGTTGCCTGAACAGGTCTGTTCTGATAATGGACCGCAATTTGTGTCCGAAGAATTCAGGAAGTTCTTAAAAAACAATGGGGTTAAGCAGTACACGTCCGCCCCATACCATCCCGCCACCAATGGATTAGCTGAAAGGTTTGTCCAGACCTTCAAGAAGGCCATAAAGGCCATGGGTAATGAAGACATAAATGTACAACATAAGGTAGATAACTTCTTGTTTGCGTACAGGAATGCAACACATGTGGTTACAAACCAAACTCCCGCCATGATGTTTTTCAATAGAAGATTAAGATGCCGGCTGGATTTGATCAAGCCAAACATCAGAAGGGACGTAGAGAACCGGCAATTTCAAGGCATGAATGAAAGGCCAACTAGAACCTTCCAGTTAGGTCAACAAGTTTTGGCCCGGGACTACCGTACCGAGAAATGGCAGCCTGGAACTATTTGCACACGACTAGGACCGCTGATGTATACCGTGGACATTGGAGAAAGCATAATAAGGCGCCATGCTGACCAGATCATAGAGTCATCCGAAAAGGGACAACCTACACCACAACTCTATACGCCTAATGATGAAGCAGAGATACCCATAGTATCTACCTCCGATCCGGTGATACTGGAACCAGATGAACCCGACACTGGCATTCAAGCCGAATTGACCTTGCCAAAAGAACCTACTACACCACCGAAAACTACTACACCACCGAGGCGTTATCCGGACCGAGTCAGGAAGCCTCCAGAGAGACTGACTTATAATTGATTAACTGCAGCAAATGTGTAGATTATTGTTCTTGTAAACATGTTAATTAATGATTACTTAAAATGTTATACACTAATTATCTAAAAGGGGAGGAATTGTTGTGTATGTACCTTTAAGAGCCCCTGTGTACTGTAATACCGGTAGTGACCACTCGGGTATATAAGCCTGTATAGCGTCTTGTATCTTTTAGTTCACCTCCAGACTTTGTTCAGTAAACACCTGTTAAACCAACTCCTGCATTCCGTGTCTCCATTAACACACAGATACAACAAGTGTGTCTTGTGATTGTTGTGTCCAGATGCTCAGTGTGTCTGGTGATTGCTGTGTCCAGATGCTCAGTGTGTCTGATGATTGTTGTGTCTAGACGCTCAGTTTCTGTGGTGATTGCTGTGTCTAGATTCTCAGTGTGTTTTCTGACTGCTGTTTCTTGATGCTCAGTGTTTGTGGTGATTGCTGTGTCCAGATGCTCAGTGTGTCTGGTGCTTGTTGTGTCTCGACGCTCAGTTTGTCTAGTGATTGCTGTGTCTAGACGCTCAGTGTCTTTGGTGTTTGCTGTCTTTCGATGCTCAGTGTGTCTTGTGATTGCTGTGTCCAGACACTCAGTATGTCTGGTGATTGCTATGTCTTCACACTCAGTAGGTCTGGTTATTGCTCTGTTCAGACACTCAGTATGTCTGGTGATTGCTATGTCTAGTCGCTCAGTGTGTCTTGTGATTGCTGTGTCTGGACACTCAGTGTTTCTGGTGATTGCTGTGTCTACATGCTCGATGTGCCAGGTGATTGCTGTGGTCTAGACGCTCAGTGTGTCTGGTGATTGCTGTGTCTGGACACTCAGTGTTTCTAGTGATTGCTGTGTCTACATGCTCGATGTGCCAGGTGATTGCTGTGGTCTAGACGCTCAGTGTGTCTGGTGATTATGGTGTCTACACGCTCAGTGTGTCATGATTGCTGTGTCGAGATGCTGAGTGTGTCATGTGATTGCTGCGTCCAGATGCGCAGTGTGTCTGGTGATTGCTGTGTCTACACGCTCAGTGTGTCAGGTAATTGCAGTGTCTAGACGCTCAGTGTGTCTTGTGATTGATCTGTCCAGATGCTCACTGTGTCTTGTGATTGCTGTGTCTAGATGCTCGATGTGTCAGGTGTTTGCTGTGTCTAGACACTCAGTATATCTGGTGATTGATATATCTAGACAAGCAGTGTGTCTGGTAAATGCCGTGTCTAGATGCTCAGTGTGTCTGGTGATTGCTGTGGTTTAGACGCTCAGTGTGTCTGGTGATTGCTGTGTCTAGATGCTCAGTGTGTCCTGTCATTGCTGTGTCTAGACGCTCAGTGTGTCTGGTGATTGCTGTGTCCAGACACTCAGTGTGTCTGGTGATTGCTGTTTCTTGACGCTCAGTGTTACTGGTGATTGCTGTGTCCAGATGCTCAGTGTGTCTGGTGATTGTTGTGTCTAGACGCTCAGTGTGTCTACTGATTGCTGTGTCTATTCGCTCAGTGTGTCTGGTGATTGCTGTGTCCAGATGTTCAGTGTGTCTGGTGATTGCTGTGTCTAGACGCTCAGTGTGTCTTGTGATTGATCTGTCCAGATGCTCACTGTGTCTTGTGATTGCTGTGTCTAGATGCTCGATGTGTCAGGTGATTGCTGTGTCTAGACACTCAGTATGTGTGGTGATTGATATATCTGGACACGCAGTGTGTCTGGTGAATGCCGTGTCTAGACGCTCAGTGTGTCTGGTGATTGCTGTGTCCAGGCGCTCAGTGTGTCAGGTGATTGCAGTGTCTAGACACTCATTGTGTCTTGTGATTGATCTGTCCAGATGCTCGGCATGTCTGGTTATTGCTGTGTCTAGACGCTCAGTGTGGCTAGTGATTGCTGTGTCTTGACGCTCAGTGTGTCTGGTGATTTCTGTGTCTAGATGCTCAGTGTGTATTGTGATTGCTGTGTCTATACGCTCAGTGTGTCGGGTGATTGCTGTGTCTAGACACTCGGTGTGTCTAGTGATTGCTGTGTCTATAAGCTCAGTGTGCCTGGTGATTGCTGTGTCCAGATGCTGAGTGTGTCTGGTGATTGCTTTGTCTACATGCTCAGTGTGCCTTGTGATTGCTGTGTCTAGACACTCAGTGTTTCTGGTGATTGCTGTGTCCAGACGTTCAGTGTGTCTGGTGATTGCTGTGGTCTAGATGCTCATTGTGTCCTGTCATTGCTGTCTCTAGATGCTCAGTGTGCCTTGTGATTGCAGTGTCTAGACACTCAATGTGTCTTGTGATTGCTGTGTCTAGATGCTCAGTGTGTCTGGTGATTGCTGTGGTCTAGACGCTCAGTGTGTCTGGTGATTGCTGTGTCTAGATGCTCAGTGTGTCCTGTCATTGCTGTGTCTAGACGTTCAGTGTGTCTTGTGATTGCTGTGTCTAGATGTTCGATGTGTCAGGTGATTGTTGTGTGCAGACGCTCAGTATGTCTGGTGATTGCTGTGTCTAGACGCTCGGTGTGTCTGCGGATTGCTGTGTCTAGATGCTCAGTGTGTCTGGTGATTGCTGTGTCTAGACGCTCAGGTGTCTGGTGATTGCTGTGTCTAGATGCTCAGTGTGTCTTGTGATTGCTGTGTCCAGACACTCAGTATTTCTGGTGATTGCTATGTCTAGACGTTCAGTATGTCTGGTGATTGCTCTGTCCAGACACTCAGTATGTATGGTGATTGCTATGTCTAGATGTTCAGTATGTCTGGTGATTGCTATATCTAGATGCTCAGTGTGTCCTGTCATTGCTGTGCATAGACACTCAGTGTGTCTTGTGATTGCTGTGACTAGATGTTCGATGTGTCAGGTGATTGCTGTGTGCAGACGCTCAGTATGCCTGGTGATTGCTGTGTCTAGACGCTCGGTGTGTCTGCTGATTGCTGTGTCTAGATGCTCAGTGTGTCTGGTGATTGCTGTGTCCAGACGCTCAGCATGTCAGGTGATTGCAGTGTCTAGACACTCATGGTGTTCTGTGATTAATCTGCCCAGATGCTCGGTGTGTCTGGTGATTGCTGTGTCTAGATGCTCAGTGTGTCTGGTGATTGCTGTGTCCAGACGCTCAGCATGTCAGGTGATTGCAGTGTCTTGACACTCATAGTGTTCTGTGATTAATCTGCCCAGATGCTCGGTGTGTCTGGTGATTGCTGTGTCTAGATGCTCAGTGTGTATTGTGAGTGCTGTGTCTATACGCTCAGTGTGTCTGGTGATTGCTGTGTCTAGATGCTCAGTGTGTCTTGTGATTGCTGTGTCGAGATGTTCGATGTGTCAGGTGATTGCTGTGTGCAGACGCTCGGTGTGTCTGCTGATTGCTGTGTCTAGATGCTCAGTGTGTCTGGTGATTGCTGTGTCCAGACGCTCAGCGTGTCAGGTGATTGCAGTGTCTAGACACTCATAGTGTCCTGTGATTGATCTGTCCAGATGCTCGGTGTGTCTGGTGATTGCTGTGTCTAGACGCTCAGTGTGTCTGGTGATTTCTGTGTCTAGATGCTCAGTGTGTATTGTGATTGCTGTGTCTATACGCTCAGTTTGTCGGGTGATTGCTGTGTCTAGACACTCGGTGTCTCTAGTGATTGCTGTGTCTATAAGCTCAGTGTGCCTGGTGATTGCTGTGTCCAGATGCTGAGTGTGTCTGGTGATTGCTTTGTCTACATGCTCAGTGTGCCTTGTGATTGCTGTGTCTAGACACTCAGTGTTTCTGGTGATTGCTGTGTCCAGACGTTCAGTGTGTCTGGTGATTGCTGTGGTCTAGATGCTCATTGTGTCCTGTCATTGCTGTCTCTAGATGCTCAGTGTGCCTTGTGATTGCAG
The DNA here is from genome assembly GCF_052327205.1 of Somniosus microcephalus. NCBI lineage: Eukaryota > Metazoa > Chordata > Chondrichthyes > Squaliformes > Somniosidae > Somniosus > Somniosus microcephalus. Next base: position 212,959,355 of record NC_140989.1, on the reverse strand, counting down.
TGTCTAGACACTCAATGTGTCTTGTGATTGATCTGTCCAGATGCTCGGTGTGTCTGGTGATTGCTGTGTCTAGACGCTCAGTGTGGCTAGTGATTGCTGTGTCTTGACGCTCAGTGCATCTGGTGATTTCTGTGTCTATACGCTCAGTGCATCTGGTGATTGCTGTGCCTAGACGGTCGGTGTGTCTGATGATTGCTGTGCCTAGACGGTCGGTGTGTCTGATGATTGCTGTGTCTAGACGCTGTGTTTCTGTGGTGATTGCTGTGTCTAGATTCTCAGTGTGTCTGGTGATTGTCGTGTCCAGACGCTCAGTGTGTCTGGTGATTGCTGTGACTAGGCGCTCAGTGTGTCTGGTGATTGTCGTGTCCAGACGCTCAGTGTGTCTGGTGATTGCTGTTTCTTGATGCTCAGTGTTTGTGGTGATTGCTGTGTCTAGACGCTCAGTGTGTCTACTGATTGCTGTCTCTATTCGCTCAGTGTGTCTGGTGATTGCTGTGTCCAGATGTTCAGTGTGTCTGGTGATTGCTGTGTCTACACGCTCAGTGTGTCAGGTAATTGCAGTGTCTAGACGCTCAGTGTGTCTTGTGATTGATCTGTCCAGATGCTCACTGTGTCTTGTGATTGCTGTGTCTAGATGCTCGATGTGTCAGGTGATTGCTGTGTCTAGACACTCAGTATATCTGGTGATTGATATATCTAGACAAGCAGTGTGTCTGGTGATTGCAGTGTCCAGACACTCAGTGTGTCTGGTGATTGCTGTGTCCAGGTGCTCAGTGTGTCAGGTGATTGCAGTGTCTAGACACTCATTCTGTCTTGTGATTGATCTGTCCAGATCCTCGGTGTGTCTGGTGATTGCTGTGTCTAGACGTTCAGTGTGACTTGTTATTGCTGTGTCTAGAAGCTCAGTGTGTCTGATGATTGCTGTTTCTAAACGCTCAGTGTTGTAGTGTATGTACCTTTAAGAGCCCCTGTATACTGTAATACCGGTAGTGACCACTCGGGTATATAAGCCTGTATAGCGTCTTGTATCTTTTAGTTCACCTCCAGACTTTGTTCAGTAAACACCTGTTAAACCAACTCCTGCATTCCGTGTCTCCATCAACACACGGATACAACAGTGGCGATGAATTGGAAACGGACTTACCTGCAATTCGGCAACACCTCAAGGAGATCGATTCCTCAGACGAAGGTCGAAGAAAAAAAAACTGTGATTTCACCAGCTAGCCGGGCTGATGGCAGGTACTGCACTAATCCTTCCTGGGCGGCGTGCTGGGGCTCGATCGGGTGGCTCTGCAGCGGGGCCGAGCAGCGAGTCGGAAGGCGGAGGCAAACAGAGACGGAGGGTGGAGCACTCGGGAGACGGCCGGCACTGCAAAGCAGGTCGGCGTTCAGACCAAGCAGAGGGAGGGAAAAGTCCCAGAGAGTCCGGCGGGAACGAGTCTCCAACTATTAAAAATATCTGTGTAAATAAAAAACCGCGGAGAACAGCGTTGTCAGCAGCGGCGGGAAAGCACGGGAGGCGCCATTTTTTTCTCAGCAGGGAAGAAAGGAAAGCGCGGGAGGCGCCATATTTTATTTTCAGGATGCCTAAGACTGGCAATATTACTGCTTTCGATAGTGATATAGAGGATTGGACCACATATGTGGAAAGAGTGGAGGTATATTGCACAGCGAATGAAGTAGAGGATGATAAAAAGGCATCGGTACTTCTAAATCTGATGGGCGCAAGGACATACGGGCTGTTACGAAACTTAATCACTCCAGCCAAACCGATGGACAAGAATTTTAAGGAGATTGTTGATACCCTACAGGAGCACTTAAACCCAACACCGCTGCTGATAGCGGAACGATTCAAATTCTTCAGGAGGAATCAGCACAAGAATGAAAGTAACGCTGATTACCTCACCGAATTAAGAAAGCTGTCAAAGCACTGCCAATTCGGGGCAGGACAGGCAGATTCTCTACGAGACAAATTCATCTGCGGTCTCCTAAGTGAAGGAACACAGAAAAGGCTACTTTCTGAGAAAGATTTGACACTGGACAAGGCTTTCAGTGTAGCTGTATCATACGAAGCAGCAGCAAGAGGAGCTGCAGAGATACAGCAAAAGCCACAGGACTTTGGCACCCATGAAATGACACGGGGTTTTGAGAGATGTTATCGCTGCGGCAGACCCACCCATGACCAGAGGGACTGCTGGTTCAAGGACAAAGCATGCAGGCAATGCGGAAAGATGGGACACATTGCACGTGTATGCTGATCTGGAAACAAAAAATCCACTGACAGAAAAAAAATCAATAAGGAAAAGTACAGAAAGGTACAAATGATGATGGACAGTAGCTCCGAAGACCAGAAGAGCGATAGCGACTCCGGAAACAAGAGACTAAGCTGTCTCAAATTACATAATGTAATTGCCAAAGAAGATTACCAGACCATTTGGGTTACCCTCACAATAGCGGGGTCCCCAGTTAAAATGGAGCTAGATACAAGATCAGCTCTGACCATCATAAGTCGACGGGATTACAAGTGGCTATTTCTGCATATACCTTTGAAAGACACATCCATTATCTTGAAGACATATACGGGGCAGAAAGTATACTCCAGAGGGAAAATAAGGGTGCCTGTTGTATACAACGGCAAGGAAATACAGAAGTTGTATTTATACGTTCTGCAAGATGGTGGTCCACCGCTGTTGGGACGTGAATGGATCAGGAAGATACGTTTAGACTGGCACTCCGTTCAGGCACTGACGGTGACCAGTAAGAAAAAAAATGATGATGACGTCATACCTGAACGATTAAAATACATCTTGGCCAACGCCAAAGAAGTGTTTCAACAGGAACTAGGAACCTTGAAAGGCGTCACCACCTCAATAAAAGTGGAAGATGCGCAATTCCCAAGTTTTTTAAGGCAAGGCCGGTGCCATATGCAATTCGTCCAGCAGTCGAGGCAGAGCTGGAGAATTTGGAAAAGGCAGGCGTGTTATCCAAGGTAGATTGGAGCGAGTGGGCAACACCCATCATCCCGGTCATGAAGAAAACGTTAAATAATGATAAATCTGAAGAACAGAGAAAAATTCGCATCTGTGGGGACTTCAAGGTGACTGTAAACCCAGTCCTTCACACGGTACAGTATCCTCTTCCGAGGATAGAAGATATTTTCGCCTCACTATCCGGAGGGAAACGTTTCACCAAAATTGACTTGGCACAGGCATATCTACAGATGGAGGTTGAGGAGGCCTCTAAAAAGTATCTCACGATAAACACACACAAAGGCCTGTACCAGTACAATCGACTGGTTTTCGGAGTAGCATCAGCTCCAGCTATCTGGCAAAGAGCTATGGAGCAAGTCCTGCAAGGGATTCCGGGGACTCAATGCTACTAGACGACATCCTTGTAACAGGAGAAAACGACAATGAGCACCTTGCCAATTTGGAGCAGGTGCTCACTAGGCTGAGAGAACGGGGCCTACGAGCAAATCGCCCCAAGTGCGAATTTTTCCAGAAACAAATATCATATTGTGGCCATATAATTAACGAAGAAGGGTTGCATAAGTCACCTGAAAAAATTGAAGCGGTCATAAAAGCCCCAGCACCTGAAAATGTCTCACAATTAAGGTCATTCCTGCGATTGATAAATTACTATCATAAATTTTTACCGAACTTGTCAACTGTTCTGCACCCTCTTAACGCACTGCTACAAACGGGAGTAATTTGGAAATGGAGCGAAGACTGTAAACGTGCCTTCCATAAATGCAAAGGCTTGATCACGTCCAAGGAAGTGTTGGCTCATTACAACCCATCACTGCCCATCAGACTGGCGTGCGATGCATCGACTTACGGCGTAGGAGCGGTATTATCGCATAGATTCCCTGATGGCTCGGAGCGGCCGATGGCTTTTGCGTCATGCTCATTGAACTCAGCTGAGCGCAACTATGCCCAGATCGACAGGGAAGCACACAGCCTGGTGTGGGGAGTGAAGAAATTCAACCATTACCTACACGGACAAAAATTTACCTTGTTGACTGACCATCAACCCCTCGTCTCCATATTCAACCCTAAAAAGGGCGTTCCCATTATGACAGCGCAAAGGCTACAGAGGTGGTCCCTTTTCCGAGGGGCACACCAATATGACATAGAATACAAAGGATCAAAACAGCATGGGAATGCTGATGGTTTATCGCGCCTACCGTTGCCAACGGTAGAAGAGGCACCTACAGTTGACCCAGTGGAGATGTTCCACTCAACCATAGTGGAATGTCTACCAGTAACAAATTCTACCATTGAAAAGGAAACAAGAAATGACCCGACTCTCTCATGAGTCTACGATTTAACGGTGAAGGGATGGCCAGCACATGGCGAACCACTGTTGCCAGCATTCTCGCAAAGAAGAGAACAGCTGTCAGTGTGCCGAGAAACCTCGTGTGGTGGATCCAGAGTGGTGATTCCACCCAAACTCCAGGATAAAGTGCTAAAGGAGCTTCACGAGGGGCATCTGGGTGGAGTGAAAATGAAGAACCTAGTTTGTGTGGTGGCCAGGTATCGATGGAGACATCGACGAAATGACCAAGAGCTGTCTAGGATGCCAGAAGGTCCAAAACGCCCCACCACAAGCCCCTCTACATCCATGGGAGTGGCCATCATCTCCATGGCAAAGGGTACATATCGACTTTGCTGGTCCATTTATGGACTCAATGTTCTTAATCGCGGTTGATGCACACTCCAAGTGGCCGGAGGTAATAAAGATGTCCTCCACCACCATGGAAAAAACCATCACAGTATTAAGGACCATATTTGCCAGGAATGGGTTGCCTGAACAGGTCTGTTCTGATAATGGACCGCAATTTGTGTCCGAAGAATTCAGGAAGTTCTTAAAAAACAATGGGGTTAAGCAGTACACGTCCGCCCCATACCATCCCGCCACCAATGGATTAGCTGAAAGGTTTGTCCAGACCTTCAAGAAGGCCATAAAGGCCATGGGTAATGAAGACATAAATGTACAACATAAGGTAGATAACTTCTTGTTTGCGTACAGGAATGCAACACATGTGGTTACAAACCAAACTCCCGCCATGATGTTTTTCAATAGAAGATTAAGATGCCGGCTGGATTTGATCAAGCCAAACATCAGAAGGGACGTAGAGAACCGGCAATTTCAAGGCATGAATGAAAGGCCAACTAGAACCTTCCAGTTAGGTCAACAAGTTTTGGCCCGGGACTACCGTACCGAGAAATGGCAGCCTGGAACTATTTGCACACGACTAGGACCGCTGATGTATACCGTGGACATTGGAGAAAGCATAATAAGGCGCCATGCTGACCAGATCATAGAGTCATCCGAAAAGGGACAACCTACACCACAACTCTATACGCCTAATGATGAAGCAGAGATACCCATAGTATCTACCTCCGATCCGGTGATACTGGAACCAGATGAACCCGACACTGGCATTCAAGCCGAATTGACCTTGCCAAAAGAACCTACTACACCACCGAAAACTACTACACCACCGAGGCGTTATCCGGACCGAGTCAGGAAGCCTCCAGAGAGACTGACTTATAATTGATTAACTGCAGCAAATGTGTAGATTATTGTTCTTGTAAACATGTTAATTAATGATTACTTAAAATGTTATACACTAATTATCTAAAAGGGGAGGAATTGTTGTGTATGTACCTTTAAGAGCCCCTGTGTACTGTAATACCGGTAGTGACCACTCGGGTATATAAGCCTGTATAGCGTCTTGTATCTTTTAGTTCACCTCCAGACTTTGTTCAGTAAACACCTGTTAAACCAACTCCTGCATTCCGTGTCTCCATTAACACACAGATACAACAAGTGTGTCTTGTGATTGTTGTGTCCAGATGCTCAGTGTGTCTGGTGATTGCTGTGTCCAGATGCTCAGTGTGTCTGATGATTGTTGTGTCTAGACGCTCAGTTTCTGTGGTGATTGCTGTGTCTAGATTCTCAGTGTGTTTTCTGACTGCTGTTTCTTGATGCTCAGTGTTTGTGGTGATTGCTGTGTCCAGATGCTCAGTGTGTCTGGTGATTGTTGTGTCTCGACGCTCAGTTTGTCTAGTGATTGCTGTGTCTAGACGCTCAGTGTCTTTGGTGTTTGCTGTCTTTCGATGCTCAGTGTGTCTTGTGATTGCTGTGTCCAGACACTCAGTATGTCTGGTGATTGCTATGTCTTCACACTCAGTAGGTCTGGTTATTGCTCTGTTCAGACACTCAGTATGTCTGGTGATTGCTATGTCTAGTCGCTCAGTGTGTCTTGTGATTGCTGTGTCTGGACACTCAGTGTTTCTGGTGATTGCTGTGTCTACATGCTCGATGTGCCAGGTGATTGCTGTGGTCTAGACGCTCAGTGTGTCTGGTGATTGCTGTGTCTGGACACTCAGTGTTTCTAGTGATTGCTGTGTCTACATGCTCGATGTGCCAGGTGATTGCTGTGGTCTAGACGCTCAGTGTGTCTGGTGATTATGGTGTCTACACGCTCAGTGTGTCATGATTGCTGTGTCGAGATGCTGAGTGTGTCATGTGATTGCTGCGTCCAGATGCGCAGTGTGTCTGGTGATTGCTGTGTCTACACGCTCAGTGTGTCAGGTAATTGCAGTGTCTAGACGCTCAGTGTGTCTTGTGATTGATCTGTCCAGATGCTCACTGTGTCTTGTGATTGCTGTGTCTAGATGCTCGATGTGTCAGGTGTTTGCTGTGTCTAGACACTCAGTATATCTGGTGATTGATATATCTAGACAAGCAGTGTGTCTGGTAAATGCCGTGTCTAGATGCTCAGTGTGTCTGGTGATTGCTGTGGTTTAGACGCTCAGTGTGTCTGGTGATTGCTGTGTCTAGATGCTCAGTGTGTCCTGTCATTGCTGTGTCTAGACGCTCAGTGTGTCTGGTGATTGCTGTGTCCAGACACTCAGTGTGTCTGGTGATTGCTGTTTCTTGACGCTCAGTGTTACTGGTGATTGCTGTGTCCAGATGCTCAGTGTGTCTGGTGATTGTTGTGTCTAGACGCTCAGTGTGTCTACTGATTGCTGTGTCTATTCGCTCAGTGTGTCTGGTGATTGCTGTGTCCAGATGTTCAGTGTGTCTGGTGATTGCTGTGTCTAGACGCTCAGTGTGTCTTGTGATTGATCTGTCCAGATGCTCACTGTGTCTTGTGATTGCTGTGTCTAGATGCTCGATGTGTCAGGTGATTGCTGTGTCTAGACACTCAGTATGTGTGGTGATTGATATATCTGGACACGCAGTGTGTCTGGTGAATGCCGTGTCTAGACGCTCAGTGTGTCTGGTGATTGCTGTGTCCAGGCGCTCAGTGTGTCAGGTGATTGCAGTGTCTAGACACTCATTGTGTCTTGTGATTGATCTGTCCAGATGCTCGGCATGTCTGGTTATTGCTGTGTCTAGACGCTCAGTGTGGCTAGTGATTGCTGTGTCTTGACGCTCAGTGTGTCTGGTGATTTCTGTGTCTAGATGCTCAGTGTGTATTGTGATTGCTGTGTCTATACGCTCAGTGTGTCGGGTGATTGCTGTGTCTAGACACTCGGTGTGTCTAGTGATTGCTGTGTCTATAAGCTCAGTGTGCCTGGTGATTGCTGTGTCCAGATGCTGAGTGTGTCTGGTGATTGCTTTGTCTACATGCTCAGTGTGCCTTGTGATTGCTGTGTCTAGACACTCAGTGTTTCTGGTGATTGCTGTGTCCAGACGTTCAGTGTGTCTGGTGATTGCTGTGGTCTAGATGCTCATTGTGTCCTGTCATTGCTGTCTCTAGATGCTCAGTGTGCCTTGTGATTGCAGTGTCTAGACACTCAATGTGTCTTGTGATTGCTGTGTCTAGATGCTCAGTGTGTCTGGTGATTGCTGTGGTCTAGACGCTCAGTGTGTCTGGTGATTGCTGTGTCTAGATGCTCAGTGTGTCCTGTCATTGCTGTGTCTAGACGTTCAGTGTGTCTTGTGATTGCTGTGTCTAGATGTTCGATGTGTCAGGTGATTGTTGTGTGCAGACGCTCAGTATGTCTGGTGATTGCTGTGTCTAGACGCTCGGTGTGTCTGCGGATTGCTGTGTCTAGATGCTCAGTGTGTCTGGTGATTGCTGTGTCTAGACGCTCAGGTGTCTGGTGATTGCTGTGTCTAGATGCTCAGTGTGTCTTGTGATTGCTGTGTCCAGACACTCAGTATTTCTGGTGATTGCTATGTCTAGACGTTCAGTATGTCTGGTGATTGCTCTGTCCAGACACTCAGTATGTATGGTGATTGCTATGTCTAGATGTTCAGTATGTCTGGTGATTGCTATATCTAGATGCTCAGTGTGTCCTGTCATTGCTGTGCATAGACACTCAGTGTGTCTTGTGATTGCTGTGACTAGATGTTCGATGTGTCAGGTGATTGCTGTGTGCAGACGCTCAGTATGCCTGGTGATTGCTGTGTCTAGACGCTCGGTGTGTCTGCTGATTGCTGTGTCTAGATGCTCAGTGTGTCTGGTGATTGCTGTGTCCAGACGCTCAGCATGTCAGGTGATTGCAGTGTCTAGACACTCATGGTGTTCTGTGATTAATCTGCCCAGATGCTCGGTGTGTCTGGTGATTGCTGTGTCTAGATGCTCAGTGTGTCTGGTGATTGCTGTGTCCAGACGCTCAGCATGTCAGGTGATTGCAGTGTCTTGACACTCATAGTGTTCTGTGATTAATCTGCCCAGATGCTCGGTGTGTCTGGTGATTGCTGTGTCTAGATGCTCAGTGTGTATTGTGAGTGCTGTGTCTATACGCTCAGTGTGTCTGGTGATTGCTGTGTCTAGATGCTCAGTGTGTCTTGTGATTGCTGTGTCGAGATGTTCGATGTGTCAGGTGATTGCTGTGTGCAGACGCTCGGTGTGTCTGCTGATTGCTGTGTCTAGATGCTCAGTGTGTCTGGTGATTGCTGTGTCCAGACGCTCAGCGTGTCAGGTGATTGCAGTGTCTAGACACTCATAGTGTCCTGTGATTGATCTGTCCAGATGCTCGGTGTGTCTGGTGATTGCTGTGTCTAGACGCTCAGTGTGTCTGGTGATTTCTGTGTCTAGATGCTCAGTGTGTATTGTGATTGCTGTGTCTATACGCTCAGTTTGTCGGGTGATTGCTGTGTCTAGACACTCGGTGTCTCTAGTGATTGCTGTGTCTATAAGCTCAGTGTGCCTGGTGATTGCTGTGTCCAGATGCTGAGTGTGTCTGGTGATTGCTTTGTCTACATGCTCAGTGTGCCTTGTGATTGCTGTGTCTAGACACTCAGTGTTTCTGGTGATTGCTGTGTCCAGACGTTCAGTGTGTCTGGTGATTGCTGTGGTCTAGATGCTCATTGTGTCCTGTCATTGCTGTCTCTAGATGCTCAGTGTGCCTTGTGATTGCAGTGTCTAGACACTCAATGTGTCTTGTGATTGATCTGTCCAGATGCTCGGTGTGTCTGGTGATTGCTGTGTCTAGACGCTCAGTGTGGCTAGTGATTGCTGTGTCTTGACGCTCAGTGCATCTGGTGATTTCTGTGTCTATACGCTCAGTGCATCTGGTGATTGCTGTGCCTAGACGGTCGGTGTGTCTGATGATTGCTGTGCCTAGACGGTCGGTGTGTCTGATGATTGCTGTGTCTAGACGCTGTGTTTCTGTGGTGATTGCTGTGTCTAGATTCTCAGTGTGTCTGGTGATTGTCGTGTCCAGACGCTCAGTGTGTCTGGTGATTGCTGTGACTAGGCGCTCAGTGTGTCTGGTGATTGTCGTGTCCAGACGCTCAGTGTGTCTGGTGATTGCTGTTTCTTGATGCTCAGTGTTTGTGGTGATTGCTGTGTCTAGACGCTCAGTGTGTCTACTGATTGCTGTGTCTATTCGCTCAGTGTGTCTGGTGATTGCTGTGTCCAGATGTTCAGTGTGTCTGGTGATTGCTGTGTCTACACGCTCAGTGTGTCAGGTAATTGCAGTGTCTAGACGCTCAGTGTGTCTTGTGATTGATCTGTCCAGATGCTCACTGTGTCTTGTGATTGCTGTGTCTAGATGCTCGATGTGTCAGGTGATTGCTGTGTCTAGACACTCAGTATATCTGGTGATTGATATATCTAGACAAGCAGTGTGTCTGGTGATTGCAGTGTCCAGACACTCAGTGTGTCTGGTGATTGCTGTGTCCAGGTGCTCAGTGTGTCAGGTGATTGCAGTGTCTAGACACTCATTCTGTCTTGTGATTGATCTGTCCAGATCCTCGGTGTGTCTGGTGATTGCTGTGTCTAGACGCTCAGTGTAGCTAGTGATTGCTGTGTCTTGACGCTCAGTGCGTCTGGTGATTTCTGTGTCTATACGCTCAGTGTGTCTGGTGATTGCTGTGTCTAGACGCTCGGTTTGTCTGCTGATTGCTGTGTGTAGATGCTCAGTCTGTCTGGTGATTGCTGTGTCTAGACGCTCAGTGTGTCAGGTGATTTCTGTGTCTAGATGCTCAGTGTGTGTTGTGATTGCTGTGTCTAGACGGTCGGTGTGTCTGATGATTGTTGTTTCTAGATGCTCTGTTTCTGTGGTGATTGCTGTGTCTAGATTCTCAGTGTGTCTTCTGATTGCTTTTCGTGATGCTCAGCGTTTGTGGTGATTGCTGTGTCCAGATGCTCAGTGTGTCTGGTGATTGTTGTGTCTAGACACTCAGTGTGTCCTGTCATTGCTGTGTCTAGATGCTCAGTGTGTCTGGTGATTGCTGTGTCCAGACGCTCAGTGTGTCTGGTGATTGCTGTGTCAAGACACTCGGTGTGTCTAGTGATTGCTGTGTCTATAAGCTCAGTGTGCCTGGTGATTGCTGTGGTCTAGATGCTCAGTGTGTCTGGTGATTGTCGTGTCCAGACGCTCAGTGTGTCTGGTGATTGCTGTTTCTTGATGCTCAGTGTTTGTGGTGATTGCTGTGTCCAGACGCTCAGTGTGTCTGGTGATTGTTGTGTCTAGACGCTCAGTGTGTCTACTGATTGCTGTGTCTATTCGCTCAGTGTGTCTGGTGATTACTGTGTCCAGATGTTCAGTGTGTCTGGTGATTGCTGTGTCTACACGCTCAGTGTGTCAGGTAATTGCAGTGTTGAACGCTCAGTGTGTCTAGTGATTGATCTGTCCAGATGCTCACTGTGTCTTGTGATTGCTGTGTCTAGATGCTCGATGTGTCAGGTGATTGCTGTGTCTAGACACTCAGTATGTCTGGTGATTGATATATCTAGACACGCAGTGTGTCTGGTGAATGCCGTGTCTAGATGCTCAGTGTGTCTGGTGATTGCTGTGGTTTAGATGCTCAGTGTGTCTGGTGATTGCTGTGTCTAGATGCTCAGTGTGTCCTGTCATTGCTGTGTCTAGACGCTCAGTGTGTCTTGTGATTGCTGTGTGTAGACACTCAGTGTGTCTGGTGATTGCTGTGTCCAGACACTCGGTGTGTCTGGTGATTGCTGTGTCCAGGTGCTCAGTGTGTCAGGTGATTGCAGTGTCTAGACACTCATTCTGTCTTGTGATTGATCTGTCCAGATGCTCAGTGTGTCTGGTGATTGCTGTGTCTTGACGCTCAGTGCGTCTGGTGATTTCTGTGTCTAGATGCTCAGTGTGTATTGTGATTGCTGTGTCTATACGCTCAGTGTGTCTGGTGATTGCTGTGTCTAGACGCTCGGTTTGTCTGCTGATTGCTGTGTCTAGATGCTCAGTCTGTCTGGTGATTGCTGTGTCCAGATGCTCAGTCTGTCAGGTGATTGCAGTGTCTAGACACTCATTGTGTCTTGTGATTGATCTGTCCAGATGCTCAGTGTGTCTGGTGATTGCTGTTTCTAGACGCTCAGTGTGTCAGGTGATTTCTGTGTCTAGATGCTCAGTGTGTGTTGTGATTGCTGTGTCTATACCCTCAGTGTGTCTGGTGATTGCTGTGTCTAGACGGTCGGTGTGTCTGATGATTGCTGTTTCTAGATGCCCTGTTTCTGTGGTGATTGCTGTGTCTAGATTCTCAGTGTGTCTTGTGATTGCTGTTCATGATGCTCAGTGTTTGTGGTGATTGCTGTGTCCAGACGCTCAGTGTGTCTGGTGATTGTTGTGTCTAGACACTCCGTGTGTCTAGTGATTGCTGTGTCTATAAGCTCAGTGTGCCTGGTGATTGCTGTGTCCAGATGCTGAGTGTGTCTGGTGATTGCTTTGTCTACATGCTCAGTGTGCCTTGTGCTTGCTGTGTCTAGACACTCAGTGTTTCTGGTGATTGCTGTGTCCAGACGCTCAGTGTGTCTGGTGATTGCTGTGGTCTAGATGCTCATTGTGTCCTGTCATTGCTGTCTCTAGATGCTCAGTGTGTCTGGTGATTGCTGTGGTCTAGGCGCTCAGTGTGTCGGGTGATTGCTGTGTCTAGCCGCTCAGTGTCTCCTGTCATTGCTGTGTCTAGACCCTCAGTGTGTCTGGTGATTGCCATGTCCAGGCGCTCAGTGTGTCAGATGATTGCTGTGTCTAGATGCTCAGTGTTTCTTGTGATTGCTGTGTCTAGATGCTCAGTGTGTCTTGTGATTGCTGTGTCTAGACGCTCAGTGTGTTTGGTGATTGCTGGGTCTAGATGCTCAGTGTGTCTTGTGATTGATCTGTCCAGATGCTCGGTGTGCCTGGTGAATGCTGTGTGCCGACGCTCAGTGTTTCTGGTGATTGCTGGGTCTAGATGCTCAGTGTGTCTTGTGATTGATCTGTCCAGATGCTCGGTGTGCCTGGTGAATGCTGTGTGCCGACGCTCAGTGTTTCTGGTGATTGCTGTGTCTAGACGCTCAGTGTGTCTTGTGATTGATCTGTCCAGATGCTCACTGTGTCTTGTGATTGCTGTGTCTAGATGCTCGATGTGTCAGGTGATTGCTGTGTCTAGACACTCAGTATGTCTGGTGATTGATATATCTAGACACGCAGTGTGTCTGGTGAATGCCGTGTCTAGATGCTCAGTGTGTCTGGTGATTGCTGTGGTCTAGACGCTCAGTGTGTCTGGTGATTGCTGTGTCTAGATGCTCAGTGTGTCCTGTCATTGCTGTGTCTGGACGCTCAGTGTGTCTGGTGATTGCTGTGTCCAGACACTCAGTGTGTCTGGTGATTGCTGTGTCCAGGTGCTCAGTGTGTCTTGTGATTGATCTGTCCAGATGCTCGGTGTGTCTGCTGATTTCTGTGTCTAGATGCTCAGTGTGTCTGGTGATTGCTGTGTCTAGACACTCGGTGTGTCTAGTGATTGCTGTGTCTATAAGCTCAGTGTGCCTGGTGATTGCTGTTCATGATGCTCAGTGTTTGTGGTGATTGCTGTGTCTAGACGCTCAGTGTGTCTGGTGATTGTTGTGTCTAGACACTCCGTGTGTCTAGTGATTGCTGTGTCTTTAAGCTCAGTGTGCCTGGTGATTGCTGTGTCCAGATGCTGAGTGTGTCTGGTGATTGCTTTGTCTACATGCTCAGTGTGTCTGGTGATTTCTGTGTCTAGATGCTCAGTGTGTATTGTGATTGCTGTGTCTCTATGCTCAGTGTGTCTGGTGATTGCTGTGTCTAGACGCTCGGTTTGCCTGCTGATTGCTGTGTCTAGATGCTCAGTGTGTCTGGTGATTGCTGTGTCTAGACGCTCAGTGTGTCAGGTGATTTCTGTGTCTAGATGCTCAGTGTGTGTTGTGATTGCTGTGTCTATACGCTCAGTGTGTCTGGTGATTGCTGTGACTAGACGGTCGGTGTGTCTGATGATTGCTGTGTCTAGACGCTCTGTTTCTGTGGTGATTGCTGTGTCTAGATTCTCAGTGTGTCTTGTGATTGCTGTTCGTGATGCTCAGTGTTTGTGGTGATTGCTGTGTCTAGACGCTCAGTGTGTCTGGTGATTGTTGTGTCTAGACACTCCGTGTGTCTAGTGATTGCTGTGTCTTTAAGCTCAGTGTGCCTGGTGATTGCTGTGTCCAGATGCTGAGTGTGTCTGGTGATTGCTTTGTCTACATGCTCAGTGTGTCTGGTGATTTCTGTGTCTAGATGCTCAGTGTGTATTGTGATTGCTGTGTCTCTATGCTCAGTGTGTCTGGTGATTGCTGTGTCTAGACACTCAGTGTGTCTGGTGATTGCTGTGTCTAGACGCTCGGTTTGCCTGCTGATTGCTGTGTCTAGATGCTCAGTGTGTCTGGTGATTGCTGTGTCTAGACGCTCAGTGTGTCAGGTGATTTCTGTGTCTAGATGCTCAGTGTGTGTTGTGATTGCTGTGTCTATACGCTCAGTGTGTCTGGTGATTGCTGTGACTAGACGGTCGGTGTGTCTGATGATTGCTGTGTCTAGACGCTCTGTTTCTGTGGTGATTGCTGTGTCTAGATTCTCAGTGTGTCTTGTGATTGCTGTTCGTGATGCTCAGTGTTTGTGGTGATTGCTGTGTCCAGACGCTCAGTGTGTCTGGTGATTGTTGTGTCTAGACACTCCATGTGTCTAGTGATTGCTGTGTCTATAAGCTCAGTGTGCCTGGTGATTGCGGTGTCCAGATGCTGAGTGTGTGTGGTGATTGCTTTGTCTACATGCTCAGTGTGCCTTGTGATTGCTGTGTCTAGACAGTCAGTGTTTCTGGTGATTGCTGTGTCCAGACGCTCAGTGTGTCTGGTGTTTGCTGTGGTCTAGATACTCATTGTGTCCTGTCATTGCTGTCTCTAGACGCTCAGTGTGTCATGTGATTGCTGCGTCTAGGCACTCATTGTGTCTTGTGATTGATCTGTCCAGATGCTCGGTGTGTCTGGTGATTGCTGTGTCTGGACGCTCAGTGTGGCTAGTGATTGCTGTGTCTTGACGCTCAGTGTGTCTGGTGATTTCTGTGTCTAGATGCTCAGTGTGTATTGTGATTGCTGTGTCTATACGCTCAGTGTGTCTGGTGATTGCTGTGTCTAGACACTCGGTGTGTCTGGTGATTGCTGTGTGTAGACGCTCGGTTTGTCTGCTGATTGCTTTGTCTAGATGCTCAGTGTGTCTTGTGATTGCTGTGTCCAGACGCTCAGTGTGTCAGGTGATTGTAGTGTCTAGACACTCATTGTGTCTTGTGATTGATCTGTCCAGATGCTCAGTGTGTCTGGTGATTGCTGTGTCTAGACGCTCAGTGTTTCAGGTGATTTCTGTGTCTGGATGCTCAGTGTGTGTTGTGATTGCTGTGTCTATATGCTCAGTGTGTCTGGTGATTGCTGTGTCTAGACGGTCGGTGTGTCTGATGATTGCTGTGTCTAGACGCTCTGTTTCTGTGGTGATTGCTGTGTCTAGATTCTCAGTGTGTCTTGTGATTGCTGTTCGTGATGCTCAGTGTTTGTGGTGATTGCTGTGTCTAGATACTCAGTGTGTCTGGTGTTTGCTCTGTCTAGATGCTCAGTGTGTATGCTGATTGATGTGTCTAGACGCTCAGTGTGTCTGGTGATTGCTACGTCCAGACGCTCAGTGTGTCTGGTGATTGCTGTTTCTAGACATTGTGTGTCTTGTGATTGGTGTGTCTAGACGCTCAGTGTGTCTGGGGATTGCTGTGTCTAGATGCTCAATGTGTCTGCTGATTGTTGTGTCCAGATGCTCAGTGTGTCTGGTGTTTGCTGTGTCTAGACACTCGGTGTGCCTTGTGATTGCTGTGTCTAGACACTCAGTGTGTCTGGTGATTGCTGTGTCTAGACATTCAGTGTGTCTTGTGATTGCTGTGTCTAGACATTCAGTGTGTCTGGTGATTGCTGTGTCTAGACGCTCGGTGTGTCTGGTGATTGCTGTGTCCATGCGCTGGGTTGTCTCTGCTGATGATTTCGGTATCGTTTCAGTTACGTGAGGCGAGCGGAAGCGGCGATTGTGATGGCTCGCATGGGAATGCACGACGACATTTATGAAGGACTGCTTCGGGCCAAAGTGGAAATGATCATCAAACTGTTCCTCCAGGGGGACACCCTGCCACGGCTCAGGGTGAGCAGTGCAGCCTCCACAGCAGGCCCTCCACCTTCCTCTTCCCCCCCTCCTGAGTAATGCTGTGGCCTTTGAACTTAGCACCTCGGGTTACTTGGCTCAGTGCACCAGGCGTTTCATGCCGCTGAGTTCTCAGCCTGGCCACAAGGTGGAGATGTCTCCTACGCTTATACTCCGGGCAGTAAAAGGCAGCGACAATTACCATGGCAACAGGGGGATACAGACGTGCGGTTCCCAACTTTAGTTGCACGTATTCAGGGAGGTTTGAACACGTGCCTTTCAATCCCATGACCTTCAATCAGGCGACCTTTGATCTATTCCCCATTGTGTCCAGAATACCCGAATTCAGGACCTGTAACCGACTATAGGCCCCATCACTTCCACAGGTACTGCCTTGAGACACATTGACCAGTTCAGAGCACAGGACTTTTGGTTGATGTGCCAATAGACAGATCGAATCGCATGAAGAATGTCCTTTCTTTCACATTTTTACAGTCGGAATAATTACTCTGCTTAGCAGTTGCAAACTTGCAGTCTGCATCACTTAAAATTTTTACAAGTATAGGAATTTCCTGACATCATGGACCTGTACCCCAGTGAGAGTCAGCACCTTCAGGAGAGGAGAGGAGGGGAGTGGGGCCCATGGAACTGTCCCCCAGTGAGAGTCAGCATCTTCAGGATAGGAGGGGAGTGGGGCCATGGAACTGTCCCCCAGTGAGAGTCAGCACCTTCAGGAGAGGAGGGGGAAAATTAACAGTAGAACACTATAAATTTAGGGGGAGGGGTGTAATGATATCAGCAAATAGTGATGTTATTTGCCTGTTTGATTATCATGTCTTATCAGCATAGTTGCCTGATTGATTGCTTGTGCCTGACCAGCAGAGGGCATGTGACCGAGACAAGCAAGGCAGTTGGGTTTAGTTTCAGTTCCGTTCTAGATGCATCACAAGCATCGTGTCTCCTGTAAAGCTGTATAAAGAGTTGAACAGACTTTAGATTAAAAGACATTCTCTTTCATAAATGTCTCGTCATTGAACCCACAAAGAAATCAATACATGGTGTCAGAAGTGATTGAAAGAGATGAAGAGAAAAAATGTGAAGTTAAATCAGCTCTCCACAAATTAGCAAGCCAAAAGAGAACATCGTTGCTTACCATTGGAGAATAGCTAACGAAGTGAAAAAATGGAAGGTTTACACCCACCGGCGATGCTTCAGTTGACAGGTAATGTGGCTGAAAATTGGAGGAGATTCAAACAACGTTTAGAGTTCTATTTAGTGGCAATCGGAGCTGACGAGAAAAGTAATAAAAAGAAATCGTCATTGTTCTTACATGTCGTGGGTGATGAAGTGCTGGAGGTGTATAATAACTTCACATTCGCTGCTGATGGAGACAAAATGAAACTAGATAAAATAATGGAACAGTTTGAGGCCTACTGCATACCTAAACGTAACGTGACGTTTGAGAGGCACAGATTTTTCACATGTGTACAGAAAACGGGTGAGACTATTGATCAGTATGTGACTGAACTGAGAAACAGAAGCAAATCGTGTGAATTTGGGGGACTGACAGACTCGCTGATAAAAGACAGACTGGTGTGTGGTATTCCAGATAATGGTCTAAGGGAAAGACTGCTAAGAGAGCAAGATCTAGACCTGGGAAAAGCCATAGCACTGTGTAGGGCTACAGAGACTGTGAAGTTGCAGGCAAAGGAGCTGTTCAGTGACAGTAGCTGCAACGTGGATGCAGTGAGTAAGAACGGACACAAACCGTTTAACAAAAAGAGTGCCAATGTGAAAAAAGAGGCGTGGCCAGTGAACGAAAATGAAAGGGACAATCGAAAGTCATGTAGTCGATGCGGTACACAGCATCCACCAAGAAAGTGTCCAGCATATGGTAAAACATGCAATAGTTGCAACAAGAACAACCATTATGCCCGTTGCTGTAAGAACCAAATGCAACAAAGCAAGGTCCATGCAGTAGATGAAAGCGACATAGAGGAGTTCTATGTAGATGTTGTGTCTGAAAACAAAAAAGAAGAAAAAGACTGGATGTTGACACTAAAAGTGAATGACATACACATTCCATTTAAATTGGATACTGGAGCACAAGCTAATGTGATATCAGAGACTGATTTTAAGAAAATTAGACCCAGACCAAAGATACATGGAATAAAAGTGAAAGTGACAGGATACTCAGGTACTGATATACCAGTGAAAGGAAGATGCATTGTCAAAGTAACACACAAGGACAGAGAGCACACGCTAGCATTAATCGTGGTGCCAAAGGATGTGCAAGCCATACTAGGTTTAAAAGCCTGTGAGAGACTGAACCTGGTAAAGAGAGTCCTCGTTGTGGAAAGCGAAGGAGAGACAGTCTATGATGAACTCATGAAAGAGTACAATGACCTATTTAAGGGTCTAGGCTGCATTCCAGGAGAACACACGATCAGAGTAGATAAAAGTATGACACCGGTCATACATCCATGCAGAAAAGTCCCGTTTGCTCTTCAAAAGCAACTGAAGGCAGAGTTGGACAGGATGGAAAGCCTGAACGTGATTCGGAAGATAGATAATCCAACTGAGTGGGTGAGTTCCCTCATCGTAGTGGACAAAAAGAATGGAAAGCTCAGAATTTGCCTGGATCCAAGAGATTTAAACAGAGCAATAAAGAGAGAGCACTTCAAGCTTCCTACACGTGAGGAAATCATGGCACAGTTTGCAAATGCAAAGTATTTCAGCAAGTTAGATGCATCATCAGGATTTTGGCAGATGAAATTGGATGAAGCAAGTTCAAGACTGTGCACGTTCAACAGTCCATTTGGCAGATACAGATTCCTAAGGTTACCATTTGGCATTGCCTCAGCTCCTGAAGTGTATCACAAAACTATCCATATGATCTATGAGCACCTGGAGGGAGTTGATACATCAATGGATGACATCATAGTATGGGGAACCATGAGAACTGAGCATGACGAGAGACTGAAAAAAGTGCTGGAAGCAACAAGGAAAACAAACCTGAAGCTGAATAGAGAGAAATGCCAGCTCGGGGTGACAGAACTGACATTCGTGGGAGATATCCTTAGCAGTGAGGGCATCAGACCAGATCCCAGAAAGGTGTCCGCCATTGAGAATATGCCAAAGCCACAATGCAAAAAGGACGTGCAGAGGTTTAATGGAATGATCAACTACATGGGGAAATTCATATCCAACCTCTCAGAAAAGATGGCGCCACTGAGAAGACTAACTGAAAAGAACATAGAATGGGAATGGAATCATGAGCATGAGAAGTCATGGAGCGATCTAAAGAAACTGCTCACAGAGGAACCAGTTCTGAGGTTTTATGACCCAGCGAGACCCATCAAGATATCATCAGATGCATCACAGAGTGTGCTCGGTGCCGTTCTTCTGCAACAATATGACTACTGGCAACCTATTGCATATGCATCGCGCTCAATGACAGACGCGGAGACGCGATATGCTCAAATAGAAAAGGAGCTGCTCAGCATCACATACGCCTGTGAAAGATTTCACCAGTTTGTGGCAGGACAAGCAATCAGTGTAGAGACTGACCATAAGCCCTTGATTGCATTGTTCCAAAAGCCACTAAATAGCTGTCCACTTAGAATACAAAGAATGATGATCAGGCTGCAACGCTATACACTGAATGTTGCGTACACACCGGGTAAACTGATGTATACAGCAGACACGTTGTCCAGAGCTGTTGACCCAAGTGAGCCCGCAAACACCACAATGGATGAAAAAGTGAACGCCTACGTGGACATGATCACAAGTGCACTGCCCATAGCAGATGCAAAAATGGAGCTCATAAAGACTGAGACAAACAAAGATGAAACAATGAGACGACTGAGAAAAAGCATCTTGGATGGATGGCCCAACATGAAGCAAGACTGCTCACCTGACATGGCAGAGTACTGGAACTGCAGGGCGGAACTATCAGTGGTCAAAGACATCATCTACAAAGGAAGTAAAATAGTTATCCCAAAGAGTCTGAGAAAAGAGATGTTAAAAAAGATCCATGGAGGACATCTGGGAATCGAAAAGTGTAAGAAAAGAGCACGAGAGGTGATGTACTGGCCACGAATCAACCAAGATGTGACAAATGAGGTGTCAAACTGCACAATATGCCTGAAATATCGAGCAAGCAATCCGGTAGAACCACTAAAGCCACACCCAGCGCCAGACAGACCTTACCAGAAGGTAGGCGCTGACCTATTCGTATGTCAAGGGAAGGACTATCTTGTAGCCACAGACTATTACTCCCTGTATCCAGAGGTTTGTAGACTGTACACCACCACTGCAGATGCTGTGATAACATGTATGAAAGCCATATTCTCCAGACATGGCGTGGCAAGCGAGGTCTTCACAGACAACGGACCCCAGTTTTACAATGCAAGTTTCCGACACTTTGCCAAACAGTGGGACTTTGTCCACACAACGTCAAGTCCTCACTTTCCACAGTCCAATGGTCTAGTGGAAAAATCGGTCCAGACAGTGAAAAGACTGATGTACAAGGCAAAAGACAGTGGAACTGACTTCTATCAGAGCATGCTTGTATACCGCACAACGCCGCTCGAGTGTGGTATGTCACCAGCCCAACTCCTGATGGGACGTCGGCTAAGGTCAAACCTACCCATCCCGGAGGACCTCCTGAAAACAAAAGAGGGGGAGAAAGTGAGGAAGTTCAAAGAACAACAGAAAGAAAAGCAAAAGTACTACTATGACAGAGGAACACAAAACCTACCTGAACTCCACACTGGTGACCAAGTAAGGTTCAAAGACAAAACAAACACATGGACTCAGAAGGGAACTGTCCTGAGTGAAGTTCAACCAAGATCATACACCATTCAGACAGATGAGGGTGCTGTTCTGAGAAGAAATCGTCGAGATCTTCTCATGGGACCAGCCACAGCAGGTCAAGAGACTGATACTGTTGAACAACCTGATCACACAGCTGAGAAAACATCATCTGAGGCAACAACTCATATTCAAGGACAATCAATCAGAAAATCCTCAAGACACGTGAAGCCTCCTGAGAGACTCATTGAGCAAATTTAAGGACTATTGTTAGAGAAGGAAGTAATGTTATCTTATTCTTTCTTCAAGTTCTAGTGTATTTACATATTTCATGTGAACACACAAAGCAAGGTTAAAAAACCTTGATCATGATAATGTTAATGTAAGTTCATTAAGTGTTACAGTTAAAATGCAGATTAATACAAAGAAAACATGTTGTTAGTTAAAAGTAAAATACTTTTGTTTTAAGAAAAGGAGATGTAATGATATCAGCAAATAGTGATGTTATTTGCCTGTTTGATTATCATGTCTTACCAGCATAGTTGCCTGATTGAATGCTTGTGCCTGACCAGCAGAGGGCATGTGACCGAGACAAGCAAGGCAGTTGGGTTTAGTTTCAGTTTCGTTCTAGATGCATCACAAGCATCGTGTCTCCTGTAAAGCTGTATAAAGAGTTGAACAGACTTTAGATTAAAAGACATTCTCTTTCATAAATGTCTCGTCATTGAACCCACAAAGAAATCAATACAAGGGGAAGAATAGAACATTTAGATCATGGCTGATCTGTACCTCAACTCCATTTACCTGTCTTTGTTCCATATCCCTTGATACACTTACCTAACAAAAATCTATCGATCTCAGACTTGAAAGCATCCACAGCTTTTTGGCAAAGATCATTCCAGATTTCCACTACCCTTTTTGTGGAAGAAGTACTTCCTCACTTTGCTCTTTAATGGCCTAGGTCTAATTTTAAAGTTATACCCCCTTTTCTTGATTTCCCCACCAGAGAAAATAGTTTCTCCCTATCTATGCTATCAAATCCCTTTATTAAATCACCCGTCAATCTTCTAATCTCAAGGGAATACAAGCCTAGTCTATGCAACCTGTCCTCATAATTTAACCCTTTTAGCCCTGGTGTCATTCTGGTGAATCTGCACTGCTCCCCCTCCAAGGCCAATATATCCTTCTTGAGGTGCGGTGCCCAGAACTTCAGCCAGGGTCTGACCAAGGCTCTGAACAACTGTAACATAACTTTGTATTCCAGCCCCTGAGGTAAGGGCCAACATTCCATGAGTCCTTTGATTACTTTTTGCACCTGTGCACTAGCTTTTAGTGCTTTCTGTAGAAACCTCTTTGTTTCTCTGCAGTTCCTCGTCATTTAAAAAATATTCTAATTTATCTTTCTTGGATCCAAAATGGCTGACCTCACACTTCCTTACATCAAACTCCATCTGCCACAGTTTTGCCCACTCACTTAGTCTGTCTCTGTCCTTTTGCAACTTCCTGCTCCCATCAATGCAACTTACTGTGTTATCTACCAACGTGGATATCAAACTCTTGATTCTTTCATCCAAGTCATTGATACATCTAGTGAAAAGCTGAGGCACCAGCACAGATCCCTGGGAACAATACTTGTCACATCCCACCAATCAGAGAACAAACCCTTTAGCCCTACTATCTGTCTCCTAAACAATTTCTAATGCATGTCCCAAGGTTACGTCCAATTCCATGTAATAATTTCTTCTGTAGAACCTTATCAAATGCCTTTCTGAAGTCCATAGAGACAACATCAATAGACACTCCCCTGTCCACCTTGTTAGTGGCCTCAACTAGAGCAGTCAGACATGACCTACCTTTCACAAACCCATGCTTGAGACATGACATACTCCGATAATTTGGAATACACTGGCAAAGGCTCACTATATTTAAAATACTTGCATTTATATCACGCTTTTCATGACCTCGGGATGCCCCAAAGCTCTTAACAGTCAATTAAGTACTTTTTGAATTGTAGTTGCTGTTGTAATGTAGGAAACGCGGCAACCAATTTGCACACAGCAAGGTCCCACAAACAGCAATGAGATAAATGACCATATAATCTGTTTTTAAGTGTTGGTTGAGGGATAAATATTGTCCCAGATATTAGGATGAACTCCCCTGCACTTCTTTGAAATAGTGCCATGGGATCTTGAGAGGGCAGATGGGGCCACGGTTTAACATCTCATCCGAACGATGGCACCTCCAACAATGCAGCACCCCCTCAGTGCCGCACTGGAGTGTCAACATGGATTATGTGCTCAAGTCTCTGTTGTGGGACCGGAACCCACAACGCTCTGACTCAGAGGCGAGAGTGCGGCCCACTGACACCTCGATATTGGGCAGATACTCTGGTTACTAAGGGATGAGGCCCGCTTTGAGGTTTTTGAAACTGAACCATAAAACATCTAAAATGTAACCATGCTCTCTCTCCTTCTCTTATTTTTTTCCCTCTCCATGGACAGGTGAATATCACAGAATACGAAAAAGATAGGATCGTCATGGGAATTAGACACGGCAAACTGGAGCCCAGCTTGTTTCACATGGCGCGCATGGCTGTCTTCGTTCCTCTCCTCCACTTCTGGAAAAGGTCAGCTCCCAGAATGCACGGAACATTGTCACACCGCCTGCTCACGATAGAGGGGCCAGATTGAATGCTTGGACTGCCGCCCCTCAGGATCCTTAGCGCCAGTCCTGGCCATGGACAACTGGGGTGGGAGGTCTTCGGCCAAAGTGTGAAATCGGACCGATGGCGAGTTGGCAGCCTGGCATTCGATGGAAAAGGTCAGTCATGGTGTAAAGAGGGCTGCCAATGGGCTGCCCATTCACTGCCGCCTCCATTTTGTGCTTTCCACCATGGACCACTTTCACTGCGCTGGAACTTTCCCTGTGGGATTCTTTTCCTGTGGGTTTTATTTCTTTTTTTTCATTCGTTCATGGGATGTGGGCGTCGCTCGCAATGCCAGTATTTATTGTCTATCCCTAACTGCCCTCGAGAAGTTGGTGGTGAGCCGCCTTCTTGAACCGCTGCAGTCCGTGTGATGAATGTACTCCCACAGTGCTGTTAGAGAGGGAGTTCCAGGATTTTGACCCAACGACAATGAAGGAACGGCGATATACTTCCAAGTCAGGATGGTGTGCAACTTGGAGGGGAAATTGCAGGTGATGGTCTTCCCACGCACCTGCTGCCCTTGTCTTTCTAGGTGGCAGAGGTCATGGGTTTGGGAGGTGCTGCCGAAGAAGCCTTGGCGAGTTGCTGCAGTGCATCTTGTAGATGGTACACACTGCAGCCATGGTACGCCAGTGGTGGAGGGAGTGAATGTTTAAGGTGGTTGATGGGGTGCCAATCAAGTGGGCTACTTTGCCCTGGATGCTGTCAAGCTTCTTGAGTGTTGTTGGAGCTGCACTCATCCAGACAAGTGGAGAGTATTCCATCACACTCCTGACTTGTGCCTTGTAGATGGCAGAAAGGCTTTGGGGAGTCAGGAGGTAAGATATTTGTTGCAGAATACCCAGCCTCTGACCTGCTCTTGTTAGCACAGTATTTATGTGGCTGGTCCAGTTAAGTTTCCGGTCAATGGTGACCCCCAGGATGTTGATGGTGGGGGGTTTCGGCGATGGTAATGCCATTGAATGTCAAAGGGCGGTGGTTAGACTCTCGCTTGTTGGAGATAATCATCACCTGGCACTGTGTGGCGTGAATGTTACTTGCCATTTATCAGCCCAAGCCTGAATGTGGACCAGGTCTTGCTGCATTCGGGCATGGACTGCTTCATTATTTGAGGAGTTGTGAACAGAACTGAACACTGTGCAGTCATCAGCGAACATCCCCACTTCTGACCTTATGATGGAGGGAAGGTCATTGATGAAACAGCTGAAGATGGTTGAGCCTAGGACGCTGCCCTGAGGAACTCCTGCAATCATGTTCTGGGGCTGTGATGATTGACCTCTAACAACCGCAACCATCTTCCTTTGTGTTAGATATGACTCCAGCCAGTGGAGAGCTTTCCCCTCTGATTCCCATTGACTTCAGTTTTACTGGAGCTTCTTGATACCACACTCGGTCAAATGCTGCCTTGATGTCAAGGGCAGTCACTCTCACCTCACCGCTGGAATTCAGCTCCTTGTCCATGTTTGGACCATGGCTGTAATGAGGTCTGGAGCCGAGTGGTCTTGGTGGAATCCAAACTGGGCAATCAGTGCGCAGGTTATTGGTGAGTAGCTGCTGCTTGATAGCACTGTCGATGACACCTTCCATCACTTTTCTGATGATTGAAAGTAGACTAATGGGGCGGTAATTAGCTGGATTGGATTTGTCCTGCTTTTTGTGGACACGACATACCTGGGCAGTTTTCCACATTGTCGGATAGATGCCAGTGTTATAACTGTACTAGAACAGCTTGGCTAGAGGCGCAGCTAGTTCTGGAGCACGAGTCTTCAGCACAACAGCCGGGATGTTGTCAGGGCCCATAGCCTTTGTTGTATCCAGTGTGCTCAGCTGTTTCTTGATATCACGTGGAGTGAATCGAATTGGCTGAAGACTGGCTTCTGTGATGGTGGAGACCTCAGGAGGAGGAGATAGATTATCCACTCGGCACTTCTGGCTGAAGATGTTTGCAAATGCTTCAGCCTTGTCTTTTGCACGCATGTGCTGGGCTCCGCCATCATTGAGGATAGGGATGTTCATGGAGCCTCCTCCTCCCGTTAGTTGTTTAATGGTCCACCACCATTCACGACTGGATGTGACAGGACTGCAGAGCTTTGATCTGATCTATTGATTGTGGGATCGCTTAGCCCTGTCTATAGCATGCTGTTTCTGCTTTTTAGCATGCATGCAGTCCTGTGTTGCAGCTTCCCCAGGTTGGCACCTCATTTTTAGGTACACCTGGTGCTGCTCCATGCATGCTCTTCTGCACTCCTCATTGATTCAGGGCTGGTCCCCTGGCTTGGTGGTAATGGTAGAGTGAGGGATATGCCGGGCCATGAGGTTACAGATTGTGGTGGAATACAATTCTGCTACTGTTGATGGCCCACAGAACGTCATGGATGCCCAGTTTTGAGCTGCTAGATCTGTTCTGAATCTATTCCATTTAGCACAGTGGTAATTGTAGTGTATGTACCTTTAAGAGAGAACTACTTTTACAGCTCCTGTATACTGTAGTACCGGCAGTGACCACCCCTGTATATAAGCCTTGAGCATGCCTCTGTACTGCCAGTCTTGAGACTACCCTACTCCAGTAAACACCTGTTGATTGCTAAGTTACAGCCTCCGTGTAGTTATTAGAAAACATCATACTCTAAGAATCACGGATCCAACAGTGGCGATGAGGTCGATTCGAATCTACCTGCAACTCTGCATTTCCCTTCAAGGATTCGCTCCGGGAGGGCGGTGGAAGAAAGTCGAGGCCAGAAGTACGGGCGTCAACCACGAGCAACCGCCCAGTCGTCCGGCAAAGAGTGAACATCGCAGGGGAGGCTGTTGAGGGCCGGGCTTGGTTCCCCAGCCACGACGATCCAGCAACAGACTGGCAACAGGTACAGTGCAGACCCTTCCCGGACAGCGGCGGCTGGAGCCGACCGACGGCAGAGAAAAAGCCGAGCAGCGTCGACGGGGTAAGAGAGAGGGTGAAGCGCACAGGGCGCAGCGGGGGGTTGAAAACCGAGCGGCGTAGAGGAAAAACAAAAACAGAGAGAGAGAGGGTAAAGCAGCAGCCGGGTTCAGGACCGAGCGGCGGAAACGGGAAAGGCGCACAGGAGAACGCGCAGAGCACAACCAGGCTCAAGGGCTGAACAGCGTCTGCGGGGAGAAGAAGGGAGAGCGCGGGAGATGCCATTGAGCCGCGGAGAAGAAGGGAGAGCGCGGGAGACGCCATTTTTGGAAACCGCAGCGGAGAAGAAGGGAGAGCGCGGGAAGAAAGGAAAGCGCGGGAGACGCCATTTTGTGCCAGCGGAGAAGAAGGGAGAGCGCGGGATACGCCATTTTTGACAGTTAAATCACACCCAAGGATGCCGAAGAGTGGCAGTATCTCTACGTTCGACAATGAAGTCGAAGATTGGGTGACATATGTGGAATGCATTGAGGTGTACTGCAGGGCGAATGAAGTGCCAGATGCTAGGAAAGTACTGGTTTTGTTAAATTCCATGGGTGCAAAAACTTATGGCTTACTGCAAAACCTAATAACCCCAGAGAAGCCCGTGGATAAGAATTTCGGAAGCATAGTAGAAATCCTACAGGACCACTTAAACCCCACACCGCTGCTGATAGCAGAAAGATTTAAGTTCCACAAACAGAACCAGCATAAAGACGAAAGTAATGCTGAGTACTTAACGGAACTGCGCAAGCTATCGAAACACTGCCAGTTTGGAGTGGGACTAGCAGAGACGTTATGGGACAAGTTTGTGTGTGGGCTTCAAAGTGAAGGAACCCAGAAACAGCTTCTATCAGAAAAGGATCTTACGCTGGACAAGGCTTTCAGCATGGCAGTATCACACGAAGCAGCCGCAAGGGGCGCTGCAGAGATACAACGGAGACCGCAAGAATATGGCGCCAATGAAATGTCATATGGAGCAGGGAAGTGTTATCGCTGTGGCAGAACAACACACGACCAGAAGGATTGTTGGTTCAAGGACCAAGTGTGCAGACAGTGTGGAAAAGCAGGACACATAGCAAGAGTCTGCAGGTCAGGGAAGAAAACCAACAGCAAGAAATCTCCACAGGAGAAGTACAAAAAGGCACATAAGGTGATGGACAGTAGTTCAGACGAACAGAAAAGTGATACAGGCTCCGGAAGCAAGGAGCTGGGTTGTCTGAAACTACATAAGGTAACCAAAATGGAGGATCACCAGACTATCTGGGTCACACTCAAGATAGACGGAGTCCAAGTGAAAATGGAATTGGACACAGGATCAGCCCTAACAGTCATAAACCAAAGGGACTACAAGCGGCTATTTTCACACATACCCTTGAAAGCTACAGAGATTGTCTTGAAGATGTACACGGGGCAAAAAGTCTACCCCAAAGGAAAAATAAGGGTGAAAGTGATATACAAAGGCCAGGAAATACCTAAAATGGACCTATATGTATGGCCAGATGGAGGACCACCACTACTAGGACGTGAATGAATCCGGAAGATACAATTAGATTGGCATTCCATACAGGCACTGAAGGTTGAGGCCAAAAAGGATGATGACATCACACCTGGACGACTGTCAAAAATGCTAACTGACGCAAAAGAAGTGTTCCAGGAGGGACTCGGAACACTAAAAGGCATAACAGCAACGATTAAAATAGAGGAAAATGCAAGCCCAAAGTTTCTTAAGGCCAGACCAGTGCCTTATGTGATCTGACCAGCTGTCGAAGCAGAGCTGGAAGGGTTGGAACATTCAGGAGGACTGTCCAAAGTAGACTGGAGCGAGTGGGCTACACCCATCGTTCCTGTAATGAAGAGGTCGTTGAGTAATACGCCTGGGGAACCAAAGAAGGTCCGCATCTGTGGGAATTTTAAGGTGACAGTGAACCCAGTCCTTCACATGGTACAATATCCGCTTCCACGGATTGAGGATATTTTCACTTCGCTATCTGGAGGTAAACGCTTCACCAAAATTGATCTAGCCCAGGAATACTTGCAAATGGAGGTAGAAGAAGCCTCGAAACAATACCTCACGATCAACTCATAAAGGTCTCTACCAATACAACCGGCTGGTGTTCGGGGTAGCATCGGCTCCGGCTATTTGGCAAAGGGTGATGGATCAAGTCCTGCAAGGGATTCCAGGGACCCAGTGTTATTTGGACGACATCCTGGTCACGGGCAAAAATGACAGTGATCACCTCGCCAACCTGGAGAAGGTGCTCACTAGATTAAAGGAATATGGGCTACAAGCTAATCGCCACAAGTGCGAGTTTTTCCAGAAGCAGATCTCGTATTGTGGCCACGTTATTGATGAAGAGGGTTTACATAAGTCCCCTGAAAAGATTGAGGCAGTAGTCAAGGCTCCAGCACCGGAAAATGTGTCACAACTGAGGTCGTTCCTCGGGCTGGTGAACTACTACCATAAGTTCTTACCAAATTTGTCTACAGTATTACACCCACGGAACACCCTACTGCAAACGGGGGTACCATGGAAGTGGAATGACGAACGTAAACAAGCTTTCCAGAAGTGCAAAGAATTGATCACATCAAAAGAGGTGTTGGCCCATTTCAACCCAGCACTACCAATTCGTTTGGCATGTGATGCATCACCCTATGGTATTGGAGCGGTGCTGTCACACAAATTCCCAGACGGGTTGGAGAGGCCAGTAGCCTTTGCGTCTCGGTCACTAACCTCAGCCGAGCGCAACTACACCCAGATTGACAGGGAGGCCCTCAGCCTAGTATGGGGAGTAAAAAAATTCAACCACTATCTGCATGGGCAGAAGTTCACCTTGCTGACTGACCACCAACCACTTGTCTCCATCTTTAATCCAAAGAAGGGCGTTCCGGTGATGACTGCACAACGGTTACAAAGATGGTCCCTTTTTCTAGGGGCGAACCAATATGAAATAGAATATAAAGGCAGGAAACAGCATGGAAAGGCTGATGGACTATCACGCCTGCCACTGCCTACTGTGGAGGAAGCACCAGCAGTGGACCCTATCGAGATATTTTATTCGTCAATAATTGAATGATTGCCAGTAACTAATGCGGATATAGAGAAGGAGACCCGCAATGATCCGACACTGTCTCGGTTATATGATTTGACGGTGAGGGGATGGCCAACACATGGCGACTCACTGTTGCCAGCATTCGCATCCAGAAGAGAACAGCTGTCAGTATGCCAGGGGACAGTGATGTGTGGATCCCGAGTGGTAATTCCACCCAAGTTAAGGGAGAGAGTGCTAAATGAGCTTCACGAAGGTCATCTGGGAGGGGTGAAAATGAAAAGCCTTGCTAGGGCTTATGTGTGGTGGCCGGGGATCGATCAACAAATCGAGGACCTAACCAAGAGCTGCTCAGGATGCCAGAAGGTCCAAAATGCACCACCACATGCCCCTCTACACCCATGGGAGTGGCCCTCCTCTCCATGGCAATGGGTGCATATTGATTTTGCTGGTCCATTCATGGACTCAATGTTCTTAATAGCAGTGGATGCTCACTCGAAATGGCCTGAGGTGATAAAAATGTCCTCAACCACTACAGAGAAAACGATTGCAGTCCTACGGACCATATTTGCCAGGAACAGCTTGCCAGAGCAGATTTGCTCTGATAATGGACCACAGTTTGTGTCCGAAGAGTTTCGGAAATTTATGAGAAGAAATGGGGTAAGGCATTACACATCCGCCCCGTATCATCCAGCCACAAATGGATTGGCTGAGAGGTTCGTACAAACCTTTAAAAAAGCGATAAAGGCCATGTGCGATGATGAAATTCCGCTACAGCATAAGGTGGACAATTTCCTGTTAGCCTACAGAAATGCGACACATGCAGTTACCAACCAGACCCCGGCCATGATGTTCTTTAACCGAAGGTTGAGATCTCGTCTGGATTTGCTCAGACCAAATGTGCGAAGAAATGTTGAGGATAAACAATTCCAGCACATCAATGAGAAACCGACAAGGAGCTTCAATGTAGGACAACCAGTCTTGGCCCGTGACTACCGAACAGAGAAATGGCAACCCGGAACGATATGCACACGGCAGGGGCCATTAATGTACACAGTGGATGTCGGGGAGAACATTGTGAGACGCCACGTCGATCAGATCTTAGCGTCACAGGAACGAGTCAACCCCATGTCTCGCGTACCTGGGGATGAACCCGACATACCGGTAGCATCTACCTCAGAAACAGTAGCAGTGGAAACTGTTGAACTAACCGACGAAAGGGGGCCAGAATCGCCTCCGCACCAAGAACAAGAACCTCAGGAAAGGCGCTATCCAGAAAGGATCAGGAAGCCGCCCCAAAGACTGAATCTATAAATGGACTATTTATGTTTAATGTGCATGTTAAAGTGTTAATTGTTATTTGAATATTATGGGCACTGCTAATCTAAAAGGGGAGGAATTGTAGTTTTAGTACCTTTATGAGAGAACTACTTTTACAGCTCCTGTATCCTGTAGTACCGGCAGTGACCACCCCTGTATATAAGCCTTGAGCATGCCTCTGTACTGCCAGTCTTGAGACTACCCTACTCCAGTAAACACCTGTTGATTGCTAAGTTACAGCCTCCGTGTAGTTATTGGAAAACATCATACTCTAAGAATCACGGATCCAACAGTAATGCCACACAACACGATGGAGGATGTTCTCAGTGTGATGATGAGATTTAATCTCCATAATGACTGTGCAGTGGTCACTGCTACCAATGCTGTCATGGACAGATGCATCTGCGACAGGTAGATTGGTGAGGATGAGTAGGTTTTTCCCTCGTGTTGGTTCTCTTACCACCTGCTGCGGTCCTAGTTTGGCAGCTATGTCCTTCAGGACTCGGCCAGCACGGTCAGTAGTGGTGTTACCGAGCCACTTTTGGTGATGGACATTGAAGTCCCCCACCCAGAGTACATTCTGTGCCCTTGCTACTCTCAGTGCTTCTTTCAAGTGGTGTTCTACATGGAGGAGTACTGATTCATCAGCTGAGGGAGGGCAGTAGGTGGTAATCAGCAGGAGGTTTCCTTGTACATGCTTGACCGGAAGCCATGAGACTTCATGGGGTCCGGAGTCAATGTTGAGGACTCCCAGGGCCACTCCTTCCCGACTGTATACCACTGTGCCACCACCCCTGGTGGGTCTGTCTTGCTGGTGGGAAGGACATACCCAGGGATGGTGATGAAGGAGTCTGGGACGTTGGCTGAATGGTGTGATTCTGTGAGTATGACTATGTCTGTGGGACAGCTCTCCCAATTTTAGCACAACTCCACAGATGTTGGTGAGGAGGATTTTGCAGGGTTGGCTGGGCTGGGTGTGCCGTTGCCGTGTCTGTAGCCGGTGCTGAGGTCGATGCCGGGTGGTCTGTCCAGTTTTATTCTTATTATTGTTTGTCGTAGCGGTTTGTTACAACTGAGGCCATTTCAGAGGCCAGTTAAGAGTCAACCACTTTGCTGTGGGCCTGGAGTCACATTTAGGCCAGATCGGGTAAGGTCAGCAGATTTCCTTCCCTAAAAGGACATTAGTGAACCAGATGGGTTTTTACAACAATCTGAGTTTCATGGTCAACATTACTGATATTAGCTTTTTATTCCAGATTTATTTAGTTAACTGAATTTAAATTCCCCAGCTGCCTTGGTGGGATTTGAACTCAAGTCTCTGGATCACTAGTCCAGGCCTCTGGATTACTCGTCCAGTAACATAAGCATCATGGTACCGTTCCCGTGGGGCCCCCCTTTCCCTGGTTTTCTCCCAGGGTGGGTGACTCGTGCTCCAGTTAGGTACCAGCTGGTGGGACCTTGCCCAAGGGGGCCACTCTTCACCGTGCATGCTGGCAATCACAGCTCAAGCTGATGGGTGCCTTCACTCTCGATATCCAAGCTCACGCGCAATTTCCAGCAGAGGGCTCTCTCGGCTGGTTATAGAAGATCCCAACGTGCAGTGGGCTTGAGCAGTGAGAGCCCAGTTCTTGATGTGTGTGGTTTTACAGCCCAGCGCCCACCTAGAAATGGGCACCAACCTCTAGTGTAGGAAATGGAACTGCCGCTGTTTTTTTAAATATTCATTCTCAGGATGTGGGCATCACTGTCAAGGCCGGTATTTATTCCTCATTCCTAGTTGCCCTTGAGATAGTGGTGGTGGGCCTTCTTCTTGAACCGCTGCAGTCCGTGTGGTGAAGCTTCTTCCACGGTCTGTAGTAGTTTGATACAAACGAGGGGCTTGCTAGGCCACTTCTGAGGGCAGTTAAGAGTCAATCACACTGGCCTGGGACTGAAGTTGCACAAAGTCCCAGACCGGGTAAGGATGGCAGGTTTCCTTCTTGACAGGACATCAGTGAACCAGTTGGGCAGCTTCATGGACACTTTTATTGATACCAGGTTTTCCAAATTTTGTTTTTGAAAACTAAACTCAAGTTCTCAGGCTGCGGCAGTGGGATTTGAGCTCAAGCTTCTCTGGATTATTAGCCCAGGCCTCAGGATTACTAGTCGAAGCTTCAGCTAAGGCACATTAGAGGCAGTGTAGAGGCTGCATTCACTGTGCTGCACCTGACCTGGTGTTGACAGTGAAGAGGAAGTGTTGCTCTGGCCACGGTATGCATCTCACTGCAAGCTATCAGCAGACCACTTCTAAGTGCCTAGAATTGTTCCCACTGTCTCAGCACTCAAAATCCTTCACCCACAAAGGTTCACAAAACAAGACTTTGCACGTCCCCGGATGGTTCATGTTTTATCCATTTCCAGGGAAACTGTGGGATAAGCGGAGGGAACTTGCATCTATGTAGGACATTATCACATCCCTCAGGAACATTGCTTCACTACAAATTAATTACTTTTGAAGGGTAGCCGCTGTTTTGTAGGCAAACGCGACAGCCAATTTTTGCACAGCAAGCTCCCATAAGGAGCATTGAGATTTGACCTTTTAGTTTTTGAACTGTTGGATTGGTGAACTTTCCACTCATCAAATGGTGCCGAGTGATGCTCACCATCCATCGAACTTAGGGCACTACCCCGCTCTTCTGAAACAACACCTCCAACAGTGCAGCGCTCCCTTAGTACTGCTCCCTCCGACAGTGCAGCGCTCCCTCAGCACTACACCTCCAACAGTGCAGCACTCCCTTAGTACTGCTCCCTCTGACAGTGCAGCGCTCCCTCAGCACTACACCTCCAACAGTGCAGCGCTCCCTTAGTACTGCTCCCTCTGACAGTGCAGCGCTCCCTCAGCACTACACCTCCAACAGTGCAGTGCTCCCTTAGTACTGCTCCCTCTGACAGTGCAGCGCTCCCTCAGCACTACACCTCCAACAGTGCAGCGCTTCCTTAGTACTGCTCCCTCTGACAGTGCAGCGCTCCCTCAGCACTACACCTCCAACAGTGCAGCGCTTCCTTAGTACTGCTCCCTCTGACAGTGCAGCGCTCCCTTAGTACTGCTCCCTCTGACAGTGCAGCACTCCCTTAGTACTGCTCCCTCTGACAGTGCAGCGCTCCCTCAGCACTACACCTCCAATAGTGCAGCGCTTCCTTAGTACTGCTCCCTCTGACAGTGCAGCGCTCCCTTAATACTGCTCCCTCCAACAGTGCAGCGCTCCCTTAGTACTGCTCCCTCCAACAGTGCAGCGCTTCCTTAGCACTACACCTCCAACAGTGCAGCGTTCCCTCAGCACTACACCTCCAACAGTGCAGCGCTCCCTCAGCACTACACCTCCAACAGTGCAGCGCTTCCTTAGTACTGCTCCCTCCAACAGTGCAGCGCTTCCTTAGCACTACACCTCCAACAGTGCAGCGTTCCCTCAGCACTACACCTCCAACAGTGCAGCGCTCCCTCAGCACTACACCTCCAACAGTGCAGCGCTTCCTTAGTACTGCTCCCTCCGACAGTGCAGCACTCCCTCAGCAGTACACCTCCAACAGTGCAGCGCTCCCTTAGTACTGCTCCCTCTGACAGTGCAGCGCTCCCTCAGCACTACACCTCCAACAGTGCAGCGCTTCCTTAGTACTGCTCCCTCTGACAGTGCAGCACTCCCTCAGCACTACACCTCCAACAGTGCAGCGCTTCCTTAGTACTGCTCCCTCTGACAGTGCACCGCTCCCTCAGCACTACACCTCCAACAGTGCAGCGCTTCCTTAGTACTGCTCCCTCTGACAGTGCAGCGCTCCCTTAGTACTGCTCCCTCTGACAGTGCAGCACTCCCTTAGTACTGCTCCCTCTGACAGTGCAGCGCTCCCTCAGCACTACACCTCCAATAGTGCAGCGCTCCCTTAGTACTGCTCCCTCTGACAGTGCAGCACTCCCTTAGTACTGCTCCCTCTGACAGTGCAGCGCTCCCTCAGCACTACACCTCCAATAGTGCAGCGCTTCCTTAGTACTGCTCCCTCTGACAGTGCAGCGCTCCCTTAATACTGCTCCCTCCAACAGTGCAGCGCTCCCTTAGTACTGCTCCCTCCAACAGTGCAGCGCTTCCTTAGCACTACACCTCCAACAGTGCAGCGTTCCCTCAGCACTACACCTCCAACAGTGCAGCGCTCCCTCAGCACTACACCTCCAACAGTGCAGCGCTTCCTTAGTACTGCTCCCTCCAACAGTGCAGCGCTTCCTTAGCACTACACCTCCAACAGTGCAGCGTTCCCTCAGCACTACACCTCCAACAGTGCAGCGCTCCCTCAGCACTACACCTCCAACAGTGCAGCGCTTCCTTAGTACTGCTCCCTCCGACAGTGCAGCACTCCCTCAGCAGTACACCTCCAACAGTGCAGCGCTCCCTTAGTACTGCTCCCTCTGACAGTGCAGCGCTCCCTCAATACTACACCTTTAACAGTGCAGCGCTCCCTCAGTACTACACCTCCAACAGTGCAGCGCTCCCTTAGTACTGCCCATCTGACAGTGAAGCACTCCTTCAGTACTGCCCCTGGATAGTGCATTGCTCCCTCAGTACTGCCGCTCCGACAGTGCAGCACTCCCTCAGTACTGCCCCTCTGACAGTGCAGCTCCCCATCAGTACTGCCCGTCCAACAGTGCAGATCTCCCTCAGTACTGCCCCTCCGACAGTGCAGCGCTCCCTCAATACTGCCCCTCCGACAGTGCAGCACTCCCTCAGTATTGCCCCTGGATAGTGCAGCGCTCCCTCAGTACTGCCCCTCTGACAGTGCAGCGCTCCCTCAGTACTGCCCCTCCGACAGTGCAGCGCACTCAGTACTGTCCCTCCGACAGTACAGTGCTCCCTCAGTACTGCCCCTCCGACAGTGCAGCACTCCCTCAGTACTGTCCCTCTGACAGTGCAGTGCTCCCTTAGTAGTTTCTCCGACAGTGCAGCACTCTCTCAGTACTGCCCCTCTGACAGTGCAGCACTCCCTCAGCACTGCCCCTCTGACAGTGCAGCCTTCCCTCAGTATTGCCCCTCCGACAGTGCATTGCTCGCTCAGTACTGGCTATGGGCGCCGACAACATCCTGGCTGTTGTGCTGAAGACTTCTGCTCCAGAACTAGCTATGCCTCTAGCCAAACTGTTCCAGTACAGCTACAACACTGGCATCTACCCGACAATGTGGAAAACTGCCCAGGTATGTCCTGTCCGCAGAAAGCAGGACAAATCAAATCAGGCCAATTATCGCCCCATCAGTCTACTCTCAGTCATCAGCAAAGTGATGGAAGGTGTCATCGACAGTGCTATCAAGCGGCACTTACTCACCAATAACCTGCTCACCAATGCTCAGTTTGGGTTCTGCCAGGACCACTCAGCTCCAGACCTCATTACAGCCTTAGTCCAAACATGGACAAAGTGCTGAATTCCAGAGGTGAGGTGAGAGTGACTGCCCTTGACATCAAAGCAGCATTTGACCGAGTGTGGCATCAAGGAGCCCTTGTAAAATTGAAGTCAATGGGAATCAGCGGAAAACTCTCTACTGGCTGGAGTCATACCTAGCACAAAGGAAGATGTTTGTGGTTGTTGGAGGCCAATCATCTCAGCCCCAGGACATTGCTGCAGGAGTTCCTCAAGGCAATGCCCTAGGCTCAACCATCTTCAGCTGTTTCATCAATGAACTTCCCTCCATCATAAGGTCAGAAGTGGGGATGTTCATTGATGACTCCACAGTGTTCAGTTCCATTCACAACTCCTCAGATAATGAAGCAGTCCATGCCCGCATGCAACAAGACCTGAACGACAATCAGGCTTGGGCTGATAAGTGGCAGGTAACATTCACGCCACAGAAGTGCCAGGGAATGACTATCTCCAACAAGCTAGCATCTAATCACCATCCCTTGACATTCAACGGCATTACCATCGCCAGGTCTCGTGCCATCAACATCCTGGGGTCACCATTGACCAGAAACTTAACTGGACCAGCCACATAAATACTGTGGCAACAACAGCAGGTCAGAGGCTGGGTATTCTGCAACGAGTGTCTCACCTCCTGACTTCCCAAAGCCTTACCACCATCTACAAGGCACAAGTCAGGAGTGTGATGGAATACTCTCCAATTGCCTGGATGAGTGCAGTTCCAACAACACTCAAGAAGCTCGACACCATCCAGAACAAAGCAGCCCACTTGATTGGCATCCCATCCACCACCTTAAACATTCACTACCTCCACCACCGACATAGCGTGGCTGCTGTGTGTACCATCTACAAGATGTACTGCAGCAACTCGCCAAGGCTTCTTTGGCAGCACCTCCCGAACCCGCGACCTCTACCACCTAGAAGGACAAGGGCAGCTGGCACATGGGAACACCACCACTTCCAAGTTTCCCTCCAAGTAACACACCATCCTGACTTGGAAGTATATTGCTGTTCCTTCATCATCGCTGGGTCAAAATCCTGGAACTCCCTCACTAACAGTACTGCCCCTCTGACAGTGCAGCACTCCCTCAGTACTGCCCCTCCGACAGTGCAACACTCCCTCAGTACTGCCCCTCCAACAGTGCAGCGCTCCCTCAGTACTGCCCCTCCGACAGTGCAGCGCTCCCTCAGTACTGCCCCTCCGACAGTGCAGCGCTCCCTCAGTACTGCCCCTCCGACAGTGCAGCGCTCCCTCAGTACTGCCCCTCCGACAGTACAGCGCTCCCTCAGTACTGCCCCTCCGACACCGCAGCGCTCCCTCAGTACTGCCCCTCCGACATTGCAGCGCTCCCTCAGTACTGCATTGAGGCGTCAGCCTGGATTATATGCTCATGTCTCTGGAGTGGAGATTGAACCATAACTTTCTGACTCAGAGGCAAAAGTGCTACACACTGAGCCATGGCTGACAGTGCTCGGTGTTCTCATCATTGTGGGACCAGTGCAATAAAGAGAATGGGATTAATGCTCTTCAAATATTGTCATCAGGAGCCAATCATTCTGATGTCTCTCTCTCTCTCTCTCCATGGCCTTCTCACAGGTTCTGTTTAACGAATGCACTAAAGACACTTGGCAAAACTATTCTGCCATGGAGGAAGGATTACATTCCTCCCAATTACCTCCACCCATCTCTTGAACATGTGTTGTATGAGATGATCCCTCAATCTACTGCAGGTAAGGATTGGTTGAACTGGGAATGATTGATTATTCGCAGGTTGCGCCTCAGTTGCTCTGCAGAGATTTCCTGTCACCCCTTCACTGTCAACCAAACCATTTTTGTCTACCTTGGACTATATTTAATGACACAACCCCTGTGGAATGAGGGGATGACAGTGTCCTCTGCCTGCTGACTGTAAGGATTCTGCATGAAGTGCATTGGCCCAGTGTAAGCTTCTTTGGCAGTAAGATCTCAATGTCAGTCATACTGATCAAACAAAACAGCAGATGTGGAGAGTGATAAGTGTCATACTGGCACTTTCCTGAGGTCGGGGCTGAAGCTCGTTGTTGGGACAGTGTAGAGGGAGCTTTACTCTGTATCTAATCCGTGCTGAACCTTCCCCAGGAGTGTTTGATGGGGCCGTGTAGTGGGAGCTGTTGCTCCGAATTCGCTAGATGTTCGAAAGATCGAACAAATAGGTTCGCAATTTTTCCTTTTAGGGTTCAAATGTAAGTTTGGTCTGAACAAACACACAGGCAACAGATTTCACGTACAAAGATTTATCTTTAATAAATGCTTAACAAACACAGTTCATTATTTGTTGTGGTGAAAATAAATTCACATCTAAACCGTGTAAAAGTAAAAAGATGCAATTTATTATCAGAGCTCTGGGAGAAGCTTCTCAGACCCCGCGGTCTGTGTGAGCACCTTCTCGTTCTCTCTTGGTTGGTACAGCTTTTTATTCCATTTTCATCCAATCACATTGTATTACAATAATCACCTGATCACATATGGATTCTTTTCAGTATTAGTAAAGGTTAGTTACATCTTGCTATGCCTTTGGTCACAGGTCAAATTCCCATGACCCCTATATTCTGCTGTGTCTACAATTTTTAGCTAAAGCAGCACATTCCTTATCGCTTACGCAAAACGCACATATTCTGTCTGGTCCCACGACTGCGTCTTATCTTGGTTTTTCGAAGCTTCTCACATTGTTCTTTGTTTAGTTTCGCCTCTTTACGTAAGTCAATTTTTATTGTGATATTTCTTATCTTATTCACTTTCACATGACCCCACTCCTTTGTTTTGAGTTTAATTTTGCTGGCATCACTTAATTAGTGGTCACCTTGGCTGTCCGAATTCTGAGAGGGTTCAATTTAACCCCTTCAATACAATAGCTAATTAATCCTCCCCTGCAATGATTCTGGCAGCTAGGCCCTTGTGACCCTTCTTGGTCTGCAACACTGGGCTGCAGGTCATAGGTTACAGTATCAACAACTCGTTTGTAACTGAGCCCATTCTTTCTGTTCTATTTCTTATCTCTGCCACCTGTGTTATGACGTCTGGTTCTACAGGCTGCCAGACCATAGTTGCTAGGCTGAGGTTTCTTTAATAATCTACGCAAGCCATTTTGTTTCTTTATGTTACTACTTTAAGATTAGCTTGGTGGCTATGCCTTATCTTATTCTTGTAAGGC
The DNA here is from genome assembly GCF_052327205.1 of Somniosus microcephalus. Classification (NCBI taxonomy): domain Eukaryota; kingdom Metazoa; phylum Chordata; class Chondrichthyes; order Squaliformes; family Somniosidae; genus Somniosus; species Somniosus microcephalus. Next base: position 212,920,016 of record NC_140989.1, on the reverse strand, counting down.
TCCATTGTATAAAGTCCTTGAGCTGGGCAGACATTTTATCTAGCCACCTGGCTTCTCCTCAGCTCTTAGTGATTTCGCACATAACCCCTTTCTCTTTCCTTTGTTTTGCTCTGCATTTTAAACACTGAGAGGATTTGCTTTTAACCCTTTCATTATTTAAAGTACAATTCCAAAATATAAGACTCACAACTTATATTGATATTACCCGATTTGGTCCGAGGTGATCAATCTCTGTCTAAGCCTCTACGTAGGGTTCCTGTCCCCAGGTCCCTGCTGTCGAGTGTTGCTCCTAGGTTCCTCGCTCCTATCTGGGGTTTTCCCTCCTGGTTTATACTATTCTATAAACTGTCCCATCTCTTTGGTTACACATTTTTTCATTTTTTCCTGTGCCCTGATGATTAGTTTATCCTATTCTACAATCTGTCCCAACTCCTTGATTAGTTTACGTCTTACTTCATCCATTTTCTCCAATTGACCCATTGTTTGTTAACTGGTGTCTGTAGTGACCTCACCCGTGCCTGACAAGGTTACCTATGAGCCCTCTGTTCAGAACATTACTGAACCTCTACATTATTTACCCACTATCCCTTACACATGGTGACTCCTTCATTTTATTTCAGTTTTCTTATTTAGACACTAGTTCTTCCATTTCCACATTCCTCCCTTTGATCGTTATCATTTGGGGTCGTTATCATTTGACCAAATGATTTGATCACCATAAAACTGTTTACCATCGTCAGGGTGTGTCCTTTGTCAAGCCTGATACGCTTCCATTGATTCCACTTGAACCTTCAGCCTTTTCTCTAGTCTTTTCATGCTTACCCAGGTGAAGCATAGGCATATGAACACCAGCATAATCATAATTACAATCAGGTGGGACACGAGTCTCACCCAGGGGTGTATGTTAACATTTTCGCCCCAATTCCAAAGGTCGTCCCACCAAGTATTGATTTTGATTCATTTAATCTTTTGGTCAATGTCCTGGGTATTCATTTCCACCCTTTCGTAGATTTCATGAACAAGATCAAGCTTATGTCTAATTTACGTTATATGTTCTTCCTCTAGCTGGATGTTGATGTCGACTTTTGTGAAATATTTTGTCAAGCGATTCTTCCGGTCTATTGACACATTAAGATTAACAGTTGCATGCCTCTGGATGTTGATAATTTTCTCATTTCCAATTCTCATCGGTATCAGGGGGTGCATGCAGAAGGTTGGGTTTTGGATAGGGCAGTCCTTATTCCCATAATGGTAACTAGCTTTGGTGGTGGTAAAACAATATGTTCCGTCACCCATATAAGCGCTTCGGGTGATAGGTTTGTGAATCGCGTTCTCCATGATCAAGGAGCAATTTATGGCCATATTTCCCTTAAATCCACATCGCGCGGTGCGGGTCGGGTAAATTTTACTGTTCTTTCCATAGTGGCACATTGTCCCAATGCAGTTCCCACTAGAGTACCGTTCTGCTTCACAGCATATGGCCTCATTCCTGCCATGGCCACCCATACTCCTTTTTGTATAGTGCCTATGGTTTGGACCTCAAATAATGGCATTCCTTCCTGGTGTCCTATCATGGGGACTCCTATCACCATCCCTACAGCAGTACTTCCACAGAGGCCCAAACATTCCTCGTTGAACCATACTCTGCTGAGTTTCCGTAATTCACAGTCAGCAGCTTCAAATTCCTGGGTGTATTCATTACGGAGGACTTAACGTGGTCCCATCACATCGACGTCGTAACCAAGAAGGCATGCCAACGCCTGTTCTTCCTCAGGAGACTGAAGAAATTTGGAATGGCCACCCAGATTCTCACCAACTTCTACCGGTGCACCATCGAGAGTATCCTGTCCGGCTGCATCACTACCTGGTATGGCAACTGCACCGCCATAGACCGCAAGGCTCTACAGATGGTGGTGAAGGCTACACAACATACTGTGCAGGATATGTACCCCGAGAGGTGCCGGGGGAAGGCCCTGAGAATCATCAAAGATGCGAGCCACCCCAGCCACAACCTCTTCACCCTGCTCCCGTCCGGTAAGAGATACTGAAGTATATGGTCTCGTACCAGCAACTTTCGGAACAGCTTCTACCCCCAGGCCATAAGACTCATGAACGAATAATTTATTATTATTTATTACTGTTGTCTTGTTTATTGTTGCTGTGTTTCTGTTGGTATTTTTTATCATTGCTAGCAATATTTATTGAATTCAATTCAATTCAATTCAATTTTATTTGTCATATATGCAGCAGACGTGTGTACTGCACAATGAAATGTTGATTTTTATGAGTCCTCCCAACATTGGAATAAATATGGCATAACAATGATAAAAATACTAATAGAAATACTAATAGAAAGACAGTAATAATAAATAAAACAACAGTAATAAATAATAATAAATTAATCGTTCATGAGTCTTATGGCCTGGGGGTAGAAGCTGTTTCGAAACCTGTTGGTACGAGACCGTATGCTTCAGTATCTCTTACCGGACGGGATACCGAAGTTGGGAGGACTTGTAAAAATCAACATTTCATTGTGCAGTACATATGTCTGCTGCATATATGACAAATAAAATTGAATTGAATTGAATTGAATTGATAGTAGCAGGAACATTCTGCTTTATCAGACCCCGGATTTGAGTATTGTTGATCCAAGTGGGTACTTCTTCACGTTTTGCCAGCATTAAGTTTTCCCTCAGCTGGTCCAGCATCCAATTGCCATATGTCATGCACAGTGTTTGTTGTTGGGTTCCGTTCGCCGCCCTTTTGGCCGTGTTAATAAGTTGATTAATAGTCCGTGCATGTCCTTCTAAGACCTGTTGTGTTTGGATCACTATACATTCCTGTCCTAACATAGAAAACATAGAGAACATAGAAGATAGGAGCAGGAGTAGGCCATTCGGCCCCTCGAGCCTGCTCCGTCATTCAGTGCGATCATGGCTGATCATCCAAATTCAGTACCCGGTCCCTGCTTTCTCCCCATACGCCTTGATCCCTTTAGCCTTAAGAAATATATCCAACTCCTTCTTGAATATATTTAAAGAATTGGCCTCTACTGCCTTCTGTGGTAGAGAATTCCACAGGTTCACCACTCTCTCGGTAGAGAAATTCCTCCTAATTTCTGTCCTAAATGGCCTACCCCTTATCCATAGACTGTGATCCCTGGTTCTGGACTCCCCGACCATCGGGAACATCCTTCCTGCATCTAGTCTGTCCAGTCCTGTCAGAATTTTATACGTTTCAATGAGATCCCCTCTCATTCTTCTAAACTCTAGCGAGTACAAGCCCAATCGTCCCAATCTCTCCTCATACGTCATTCCTGCCATCCCAGGTATCAGCCTGGTGAATCTTCGCTGAACTCCTTTCATGGCAAGAACATCCTTCCTCAGATAAGGGGACCAAAACTGCACACAATACTCAAGATGTGGTCTCATCAAGGCCCTGTTCAACTGCAGCAAGACATCCTTGTTCCTGTACTCAAACCCTCTCGCTACGAAGGCCAACATACCATTTGCCTTCTTAACCGCCTGCTACACCTGCATGCTTACCTTCAGCGACTGGTGCACAAGGACAGCCAGGTTTCGTTGCACTTCCCCTTAGATCATTAGTATATATTGTGAATAGCTGGGGTCCAAGGACCGATCCCTGCGGTACCCCACTAGTCACTGCCTGACACTCGGAAAAAGACCCGTTTATTCCAACTCTTTGCTTTCTGTCTGCCAACCAGTTCTCTATCCAAGTCAATACCTTGCCCCCAATCCCATGTGCCTTAACTTTACATGCTAATCTCTTATGCGGGACCTTATCAAAAGCCTTCTGAAAGTCCAAATACACCATATCCACTGGTTCTCCCTTATCTATTTTACCAGTTACATCCTCAAAAAATTCCATCCTTTAGAATGGACTCTAGCATTTTCCCCACTACCGATGTCAGGCTTACCGGTCTGTAATTCCCCATTTTCTCTCTACCACCTTTTTTGAATAGTGGGGTAACATTAGCTACCCTCCAATCCATGGGCACTGTTCCAAATTTCATCGAATGTTGGAAGATGATCAGCAATGCATCTACTATTTCTAGGGCCACTTCCTTAAGTACCCTAGGATGTAGATTATCAGGCCCTGGGGATTTATCGGCCTTCAATCCCATCAATTTCCCTAACACCATTTCCCTACAAATACTGATTTTTTTCAGTTCCTCCCTTTCATTAGACCCTATGTTCCCCGACATCTCTGGGAGGTTATTTGTGTCCTCCTTTGTGAAGACAGAACCAAAATACGTATTTAATTGGTCAGCCATTTCTTTGTTCCCCATTATAAATTCCTCTGATTCTGACTGCAAGGGACCTACGCTTGACTTCACCAATCTTTTTCTCTTCACATATCTATAAAAGCTTTTACAGTCAGTTTTTATGTTCTCTGCAAGCTTACTCTCATATTCTATTTTCCCCTTCTTAATTAATCCCTTTGTCCTCCTTTGTTGAATCCTAAACTGCTCCCAATCCTCAGGTTTACTGCTTTTTCTGGCCAATTAATATGTCCTCTCCTTGGATCTTATGCTATCCCTAATTTCCCTTGTTAGCCACGGTTGAGTCACCTTTTTTGTTTTATTTTTATGCCAAACTGGGATGAACAAATTCTGTAGTTCATCCATGCGGTCTTTGAATGTTTGCCATTGCCTATCCACCGTCAACCCTTTGAGTGACATTCCCCAATCAATCCTACCCAACTCGCGCCTCAGACCATCATAGTTTCCTTTATTTAAATTCAGGACCCTAGTCTCTGAGTCAGCTACTTCATTCTCTATCTTATGAAGAATTCGATCATATTATGATCGCTCCGACCCAAGGGGCCTCGTACAACAAGATTGCTAATTAATCCTTTCTCGTTACATAATACCCAGTCTAAGATGGCCTGATCTCTGGTTGGTTCCTCGACATGTTGGTCCAGGAAACCATCCCGTAAACACTCCAGGAATTCCTCCTCCACAGTATTGTTACTGATTTGGTTAGCCCAATCTATATGTAGATTAAAGTCACCCATGATGACTGCTGTGCCCTAATTGCACGCTTCTTTAATTTCCCTTTTAATGCCATCCCCAACCTCTGCCTTACTGTTTGGAGGTCTATATACCACACCCCCTAACATTTTCTGCCCCTTGGTATTTCTCAGTTCTACCCATATAGATTCCACATCATCAGAGCTAATATCCTTCCTTACAATTGTGTTAATCCCTTCTTTAACCAGCAATGCTACCCCACCTCCCTTTCCTTTTTGCCTATCTTCCCTGAATATTGAATACCCCTGGATGTTGAGTTCCCAGACTTGGCCGCCCTGGAGCCATGTTTCCGTCATCCCAATCAAATCATATTCGTTTACCTCTATTTGCGCAGCTAATTCACCTATCTTATTACGAATGCTCCTCGCATTAAGACACAAAGCCTTCAGGCTTGTTTTTTTAACGCTCTTAGACCTATTAGAATTATTATTTACTGTGGCCATGTTTGATTTAAACCGTTGATTTCTCTGACTGCCGCTTTTGTTTTTCTCCTTCCTATCTTTTGCTTTTATCCTTGTTTCCCTTTCCTCTGTCCCCCTGCTCAGGTTCCCAACCCCCTGCCATTTTAGTTTAAACCCTCCCCCAGAGCACTAGCAAACACTCCCCCTAGGACATTGGTCCCGGCCCTGCCCAGGTGCAAACCGCCCAGTTTGAACTGGTCCCACCTCCCCCAGAACCGGTTCCAGTGTCCCAGGAATTTGAATCCCTCCGCCTCGCACCATTCCTCTAGCCACATATTCATCTGAAATATCCTTCTATTTCTACTCTGACTAACACGTGGCACTGGTAGCAATCCTGAGATTACTACCTTTGAGGTCCTAATTTTTAATTTACCTCCTAACTCCCTATATTCAGCTTTTAGGACCTCATCCCGTTTTTTACCTATATCGTTGGTACCTATATGCACCACGACAACTGGCTGTTCACCCTCCCCTTCCAAAATGTTCTGCAGCCGCTCTGAGACATCCTTGACCCTTGCACCAGGGAGGCAACACACCATCCTAGAGTCTCGTTTGCGGCCGCAGAAACGCCTATCTATTCCCCTTACAATAGAATCCCCTATTACTATAGTTCTACCCCTCTTCTTCCTCCCGTCCTGTGCAGCAGAGCCACCCCTGGTGCCAGGAAGTTGGCTGCTGCTGCCTTCCTCTGATAAGCCATCCCCCCCAACAGCACTCAAAGTGGTGTATCTGTTTAAGAGGGGGATGTCCCCAGGGGACCCCTGCACTACCTGCCTGCGCCTAGTACTCTGTCTGTTGATCACCCCTTCCCTTTCTGCCTGTCCAACCTTTGCCTGCGGTGTGACCAACTGCTTAAACGTGTTATCCACGACGTCCTCAGCATCGCGAATGGTCCAGTATGTATCCAATCGCAGCTCCAGCGCCGCAATGCGGTCTGCCAGTAGCTGCAGCTGGACACACTTCCTGCACACATAGTTGTCAGGGACACAGGAAGTGTCCCTGAGTTCCCACATAGCGCAGGAGGAGCATGCCACGGGGCCGGGCTCTCCTGCCATGACTTACCCTTTAATTAATTGAAATTAAATTAAATCAAATCAATCCCACCAATTACACTACAGTTAAATGGTATATTTAAGGGCCCTGGTTTACCAACAGTCCCCGCTACACCACAGAGACTTTAGAAACTATAAACCACAGAGTTAAAATTTAAAAAGAGAGAAATACTCACCAACCAATCACTTACCTGCTTTCTGGTGACGTCACACTTCAATTACTTTTTACTTCTCTCCCTCCCTCTGAGTTCAGAGATTGGAGATTAGTAAGCTCTGAGGCCTACCTGAGCCTCGACGCTGCTTTAAATAACCACTGCTCCGCCGATTCTCCCGCAGGTCCGCCGCTCTTGCCGCTCTGAGGCCTACCTGAGCCTCGACGCTGCTTTAAATAACTGCTGCTCCGCCGATTCTCCCGCAGGTCCGCCGCTCTCGCCGCTCTGAGGCCTACCTGAGCCTCGACGCTGCTTTAAATAACCGCCGCTCTGCCGATTCTCCTGCAGGTCCGCCGCTCTCGCCATTCTCGCTGCTCTGAGGCCTACCTGAGCCTCGACGCTGCTTTAAATAACCGCCGCTCCGCCGATTCTCCCGCAGGTCCGCCGCGCTCGCCGCTCTGAGGCCTACCTGAGCCTCGACGCTGCTTTAAATAACCGCCGCTCCGCCGATTCTCTCGCTGCTCTGAGGCCTACCTGAGCCTTGACGCTGCTTTAAATAACCGCCGCTCCGCCGATTCTCCCGCAGGTCCGCCGCTCTGAGGCCTACCTGAACCTCGACGCTGCTTTAAATAACCGCCGCTCCGCCGATTCTCCCGCAGGTCCGCCGCGCTCGCCGCTCTGAGGCCTACCTGAACCTCGACGCTGCTTTAAATAACCGCCGCTCCGCCGATTCTCCCGCAGGTCCACCGCTCTCGCCGCTCTAAGGCCTACCTGAGCCTCGACGCTGCTTTAAATAACCGCCGCTCCGCCGATTCTCCCGCAGGTCCGCTGCTCTTGCCGCTCTCGTCCTGCCTGTGACTCTTGTCTTTGATTATTATTCAGTTCCTCCAATAGAGTTTTGACTGGCTGGGTTAAGGTTTTAACCTATGGAGTTCTAATTAGTTATATCTAGAGTATTTACAGTGGCCATTCCTGCTCCATAGACTGTCCCTGCATCATTCAGTAACCCCCTCTTCCTCTTTTTCCTAGCTGTCTTTGTTTCAGTTCCCTGCTTCCCTCCTATCTCTCCCTTGAGCAACATCAAAGTCAAGTCCTGATACAATCTTTTGGTTCCCTCCGGGCACCAATTGGGCAATTGTACATCGATTATCTTCAGTACTATAGGTATTAATTCATATTGTATATTATCATAAACAATTTTGGTCGTGTTTCTTAATATTACCCCTCCTTTGGGTCCTGGCTCGTGTTTGGGGCAGTCCCAAACTGGAACCGGGGTCGTAGGGATCGGGGTGGTGGTCTGAACAATGAGTGGGGTAGTTGGCTCGGGGGTAGTAGGTGTCTGTAATACCTGAACCACTAGCTTTCCTTGGTGTTTACACGAGCACGTTGGTTTTAAGCTCTTCCGTGGATTACTGATGAGGTTTCTTACAGTTGAATTGCTGCTACACCCCACCCTAATCTGTAAGGAGGTGCTTGTCTTGCTTATGTTGCAACACAGTTGTTTATCTATCTTAGTACAATTCATCTCATACTCTGAACCAACAGGATTTGCCCCCGATAGAACCCTATGGGTGCCCCCTGTGTTCTGCATAGCCAGCCATACATCTTTTCCCGTACACGCAATACACACAAAGTTCAGTTGAGTTTCCGTTGCCGTCTCATAGCAGGTTTTTCCTTGGCTGCTACACCTGCACTCATTGTTGCCATTGGTAGGTGCATGAAAACCTGCATTGTTGTCTTGGGCACAGTTCTGACTGTTCCGTCCGTCTGCGGTAATAGATACACCTGAGTTCTCAGTGAGGATGATACAGCCAAACACCAGACCACAGTACCCCAGAAGGGTGGGTACTGGGATTTCCACGTGCAATAATCAGTTACAGTACCTAGAAAGAAAAAGAAAGATCAGGATAGCAACTGCTCTTATTTACAGTTCTATCTTTTCTGATACCTGATGCAACCATTTGGGTCGTCCCGGACTGGGCGGGGGTAGAGGATGGTTTCTAGCCCAGTTGACGGGTCGGATTAAAGACGGGGTTCGAGGGGCCACTCTAGGAGATTATTTGTGCCCCTCTGTGCCCTTCCAATTTTATAGGGGTCTGTTCGAGAACTCTTTTCCCATCCTCAGTCATAGTTACCACCCCAAATCCGGTACATTGTTGTCCATTAACCACAGTTGATGAACCATCCACATAAACGTGGGTTTTGATTTTCTGGTTACCGTCACCCTCCCTAAATTTTGTCTGAAAGGGGCCATCAAGGTCACTTGATGACAAAATTTTACATTCGTGCGGGTCTCCTGGGTACAGCATGTTCTGCGCTAAGTTCATTTATTTAGGTTGATATTTAACCTCGACATCCCTCCCTTGTAGGAGTAGGAGTGTCCATCTGGCTATTCGTTGTGAACTGACCGAGCCATCTTTAAGGCTACCATCCATAAGCATTTTAATAGGTGTGTGTGTGGTTAGGATAATCAAAGGGTTAAGTCCAACGATGGGGAGAATTTGTGCCCAGCCCTAAACACACTGAGTAAATTTTTCTCACAGGGTGAGAACTCTAGAAGCGTAACCAACAGGCTGGAGCTTCCCAGAGTGTTCCTGTAATAATACCGCTGATAGGCCGGCCTCACAAGCGGCAGTCTCCAGATAAAAACTCAGAGACTCAGGGCTGCGTAGTGAAGGGGCTTGGGTCAAGGCTAATTTTAGCTGGTTAAAGGAATCCGTATGTTGTTGGGACCATTCCCAGGCCACTCCCTTCTTTAGTAAGTTACATAAAGGTTTTGCCAGTAAAGTGCAGTCCTCAATGTGGTCCCGGCAATATCTGGTGATCCCTAAAAGGGACTGGAGGGATTTTACATCTGTGGGGGTAGGCAACTTGGAGGTGGACCTTTTTTGCTCTTCCGTTACCTCCCTTAGTCCCTCTGTGACTTGCATTCCCAAGCAATGCACTGACCGTTTCACAATCTGCGCCTTTTTAGGGTTCACCTTTATCCCAATCTTGTGGAGGGTTTTAAATAGTTCCTGTAACAGGACCTTATGTTCCTCCATGGTGTCAGTTTGGAGGAGGATATCATCTACGTACTGAACGAGTGCTGAGGGCTGGGAAAATCCCTTCAAACTATTTGCCAGTATGTTTGAGAATATTGAGGGGCTGTTGTGGAAACCTTGAGGCAACCGGGTCCAAGTGTACTGCTTTCCCTTGTGAGTAAAAGCAAATTTGTACTGGCATTCTTTTGTTAAGGGTATGGACCAAAATCCATTACTGATGTCCAGGACAGTAAAGATTTTCGCAGTTGGGGAAAGTTTTGAAGCGGTCTGGCAGTGGCCAGTGGGTGCCACGGAAGGCGTAACCTTATTCAAGGTTCAGTAATCTATAGTCATTCTCCAGGACTTATCGGGTTTTTGAACGGGCCAAATGGGTGAGTTATTGGTAGAAGCAATGGGTCAGAGCACGCCATGATTCAAGAGACTGTGAATAATATTGTCTAAGTCCTTTTCTGCCTCAACGGGAATTTTATACTTCTTCTGGGGCGGAGGATCGGGTCCCATGATTGAGACTGGTCCTGCCATCTGGCCACACTGGTGTTTGTGGGTGGCAAAAACATTTGAGTTTTGGGTTAAAATATCCTGTATTTCCGGGTCGTCTGTTATGGTAGAAGGAACAAAAGTAAAAGTTTTCATGCAGCATATGCGCGCGTCATACGTCCCCGTGGGTATTAACCTGTCAACACAAGTTTCGCACATTCTCCAAATACAATGGTTTGCTGGGTCATTAGCCAAATTATATATTCTCATGAAGTCAATACCAATTACTGCCGATTCCCCCTGCACCTGTGGCACCGACAGGCAGGCATGCTTAAATTTGAAACTTCCCAATTGAATCTCCAATGGCTTAGTGATTGTAGCGGTCTGCCCATGACCGGTAAAGCCGCTCAGGAGAATTTCTTGATTAGTTAAGTCGTTGTGCGAGAGAGGGTGCTGGTTTCCCAGACACGTTCTGGATCCGCCTGTGTCCCATAAAAATGTGGTATCACGACCTCCTACAACACCTGAGACTATAGGCCGTCCATGATTGTCATATCCTGCCTTGCACATGACCTCCAAGGTCGGACCCCGTCATTGTTGGTCCCCAGGCTCGAGTGCCAGTTGCTCATGGAAGGGTGCCATTCGCCCGGAGCATCCCACAGCGCCGGACCGGTTACTTCTTTTTGGCGCCTGACACTCCCTTTGCCAATGTCCTGTCTTTCCGCAGTTATAACAGGGTTTCCTTAGTGGTCCATATCCCCTATCTCCCTGGTTTGCTACCGGATACCTTGGAGATCCCTCAGTCCTCCATGCTGGCGGGTCATTTGATGGGACAGTGTAGAGAGGGATTTACTCTGTATCTAACCCGTGCTGTACCTGCCCTGGGAGTGTTTGATGAGACAGTGTAGAGGGAGCTTTACTCTGTATCTAACCCGTGCTGTACCTGCCCTGGGAGTGTTTGATGAGACAGTGTAGAGGGAGCTTTACTCTGTATCTAACCCGTGCTGTACCTGCCCTGGGAGTGTTTGATAGAACAGTGTAGAGGGAGCTTTACTCTGTATCTAACCAGTGCTGTACCTGCCCTGGGAGTGTTTGATAGAACAGTGTAGAGGGAGCTTTACTCTGTATCTAACCAGTGCTGTACCTGCCCTGGGAGTGCTTGATGGGGCAGTGTAGAGGGAGCTTTACTCTGTAGAGGACATATAATTTGGCCAAAAAAAGCAGCAAACCTGAGGATTGGGAGCAGTTTAGGGTTCAGCAAAGGAGGACAGAAGGGTTAATTAAGAGGAGGAAAATAGATTTTGAGGGTAAGCTTTCAGGGAACATAAAGACTGACTGTAAAAGCTGCTATAGATATGTGAAGAGAAAAAGATTGGTGAAGTCAAGCGTAGGTCCCTTGCAGTCAGAATCAGGGGAATTTATAATGGGGAACAAAGAAATGGCAGACCAATTAAATACATACTTTGGTTCTGTCTTCACAAAGGAGGACACAAATAACCTCCCAGAGATGTCAGGGAACATAGGTTCTAATGAGAGGGAGGAATTGCATGAAATCAGTATTTGTAGGGAAATGGTGTTCGGGAAATTGACGGGATTGAAGGCCGATAAATCCCCAGGGCCTGATAATCTACATCCTAGGGCACTTAAGGAAGTGGCCCTAGAAATAGTAGATGCATTGCTGGTCATCTTCCAAAATTCTATAGACTCTGGAACAGTTCCCATGGATTGAAGGATAGCTAATGTAACCCCACTATTTAAGAAGGGTGGTAGAGAGAAAACGCGGAATTATAGACTCGGTAAGCCTGACATCGGTAGTGGGGAAATGCTAGAGTCCATTATAAAAGATGTAATAGCAGCGCACTTGGAAAACAGTGACAGGATCGGACAAAGTCAACATGGATTTACAAATCTACTGGACTAATCTACTGGAATATTTTGAGGATGTAACTGGTAGAATAGATAAGGGAGAACCAGTGGATGTGGTGTATTTGGACTTTCAGATGGCTTTTGATAAGGTCCCACATAAGAGATTAGCATGTAAAGTAAAAACACATGGGATTGGGGGTAAGGTACTGTCTTGGATAGAGAACTGGTTGGCAGACAGGAAGCAAAGAGTTGGAATAAACGGGTCTTTTTCCAAGCGGCAGGCAGTGACTAGTGGGGTACCGCAGGGATCGGTGCTAGGACCCCAGCTATTCACAATATATATAAATGATCTAGACGAGGGAACTAGATGTAATATCTCCAAGTTTGCAGACGACACAAAGCTGGGTGGGCGTGTGTGCAGTGAGGAGGATGCAGAGAAACTCCAGTACGATTTGGGCAGGTTGGTTGAGTGGGCAGATGCATGGCAAATGCAGTATAATGTGGATAAATACAAGGTTATCCACTTCGGTGGCAGAAATAGGAAGACAGATTATTATCTGAATGGCAATAGATTGGGAAAAGGGGAACTGCAACGAGACCTGGGTGTCCTTGTGCACCAGTCGCTGAAGGTAAGCATGTAGGTGCAGCAGGCGGTTAAGAAGGCAAATGGTATGTTGGCCTTCATAGCGATAGGATTTGAGTACAGGAGCAAGGATGTCTTGCTGCAGTTGTACAGGGCCTTGGTGAGACCACACCTTGAGTATTGTTTGCAGTTTTGTTCACCTTATCTGAGGAAGGATGTTCTTGCCATGAAGGGAGTGCAGCGAAGATTCACCAGACTGATACCTGGGATGGCAGGAATGATGTATGAGGAGAGATTGGGTCGATTAGGCTTATATTCGCTAGAGTTTAGAAGAATGAGAGGGGATCTCATTGAAACTTATAAAATTCTAACAGGACTAGACAGACTAGATGCAGGAAGGATGTTCCTGATGGCGGGGGAGTCCAGAACCAGGGGTCACAGTCTAAGGGTAAGGGGTAAGTCATTTAGGACTGAGATGAGGAGGAATTTCTTCACCCAGAAAGTGGTGAACCTGTGGAATTCTCTGCCACACAGGACAGTTGAGGTCAATTCATTAAATGTATTCAAGAAGGAGTTGGATATATTTCTTGAGGCTAAAGGGATCAAGGGATATGGGGAGAAGGCAGGGACAGGGTACTGAATTTGGATGATCAGCCATGATCTCATTAAATGGCGGAGCGGGCTCGAGGGGCCGAATGGCCTACTCCTGCTCCTATCTTCTATGTTTCGATGTATCTAACCAGTGCTGTACCTGCCCTGGGAGTGTTTGATGGGACAGTGTAGAGGGAGCTTTACTCTGTATCTAAGCCGTGTTGTACCTACCTGCCTTGGGATTGTTCGATGGGGCAGTTTAGAGGGTGCTTTACTCTGTAGCTAACCCGTGCTGTACCTGCCCTGGGATTGTTTGATGTGACAATGTAGAGGGAGTTTCACTCATTATCTAACCTGTGCTGTATCCGCCCTGGGATTATTTGATTAGGCCGTGTAGAGGCAGCTTTAATCTGGGAGTGTCTGATGGGACAGTGCACAGTGAGGTTTACTCTGCACCTAATCCCTGCTGTACCTGCCCTGGGATTGTTTGATTGGGCCGTGTAGAGGCAGCTTTATTCTGTATCTAAACTGTGCTCTACCGGCCCTGGGAGTGTTGATGGGGCAGTTTAGAGGTTCCTTTACTCTGTTTCTAAGCCGTGCTGTACCTGCCTTGGGATTGTTTGATGGGGCAGTGTAGAGGGAGATATACTATGTATCTAACCCGTGCCGTACCTGCCCTGGGAGTGTCTGATGGGGCTGTGTAGAGGGAGCTTTACACTGTATCTAAACCGTTCTGTACCTGCCCTGGGAGTGTTGAATGTGACAATGTAGAGGGAGTTTTACTCAGTATCTAACCTGTGCTGTAGCTGCCCTGGGAGTGTCTGATGGGACCGTGCAGAGTGAGCTTTACTCTGCATCTAATCCCTGCTGTACCTGCCCTGGGATTGCTTGATTGGGCCGTGTCGAGGCAGCTTTACTCTGTATCTAACCCGTGCTGTACCTGCCCTGTGAGTGTTTGAAGGGGCAATGTAGAGGGTGCTTTACTCTGTATGTAACCCCTGCTGTAGCTGCCCTGGGATTGCTTGATGGGGCCATGTAGAGGGAGCTTTACTCTGTATCTATCCTGTGCTGTACCTGCCCTGGGAGTGTCTGATGGGACAGTGTAGAGGGAGTTTTACTCAGTATCTAACCTGTGTGTATCCGCCCTGGGATTGTTTGATGGGGCCGTGTAGAGGGAGCTTTACTCTGTATTGAAACCGTGCTGTACCTACCCTGGGATTGTTTGTTGGGGCCAGTGTAGAGGGAAATTTACTCTGTATCTAACCCCTGCTGTACCTGCCCTGGGATTGTTTGATGCGGCCGTGTGGTGAGAGCATTACTCTGTATCAAACCCGTGCCATACCTGCCCTAGAAGTGTTTGATGGGACAGTGTAGTGTTTGATTTACTCTTTTTCTAAGCCATGCTGTACCTGCCTTGGGTTTGTTTGATGGGGCAGTGTAGAGGAAGCTTTACTATGTATCTAACCCATGCTGGAGCTGCCGTGGAATGTTTGATGGGACAGTGTAGAGTGAGCTTTACTCTGTAGCTAACCCGTGCTGTAACTGCCAAAATATTATTTGATGAGGCCGTGTAGAGGGAGCTTTACCCTGTATCTAACCAGTGTTGTACCTGCCTTTGGGGTGCTTGATGGGGCAGTGTAGTGGGAGCTTTACTCTGTATCTAAGTCGTGCTTTACCAGCCTTGGGATTGTTTGATGGGGCAGTTTAGAGGGAGTTTTACTCTGTAACTAACATGTGCTCTGCCTGCCCTGGGAATGTTTGATGGGGCCGTATAGAGGGTACTTTACTCTGTATCTAACCCGTGCTGTACCTGCCCTGGGAGTGTCTGATGGGACAGTGTAGAGGGAGTTTTACTCAGTATCTAACCTGTGCTGTATCCGCCCTGGGATTGTTTGAT
This sequence comes from Somniosus microcephalus, assembly GCF_052327205.1. Lineage (NCBI taxonomy): Eukaryota > Metazoa > Chordata > Chondrichthyes > Squaliformes > Somniosidae > Somniosus > Somniosus microcephalus. The sequence continues at coordinate 212,904,840 of NC_140989.1, read as the reverse complement.
GGGGCTGTGTAGAGGGAGCTTTACACTGTATTGAAACCGTGCTGTACCTACCCTGGGATTGTTTGTTGGGGCCAGTGTAGAGGGAAATTTACTCCGTATCTAACCCCTGCTGTACCTGCCCTGGGATTGTTTCATGCGGCCGTGTGATGAGAGCATTACTCTGTATCAAACCTGTGCCATACATGCCCTGGAAGTGTTTGATGGGACAGTGTAGTGGTTGCTTTACTCTTTGTCTAAGCCATGCTGTACCTGCCTTGGGTTTGTTTGATGGGGCAGTGTAGAGGGAGACTTACTATGTATCTAACCCTTGCTGTACCTGCCCTGGGATTGCTTGATTGGGCCGTGTCGAGGCAGCTTTACTCTGTATCTAACCCGTGCTCTACCTGCCCTGTGAGTGTTTGAAGGGGCAATGTAGAGGGTGCTTTACTCTGTATGTAACCCCTGCTGTAGCTGCCCTGGGATTGCTTGATGGGGCCATGTAGAGGGAGCTTTACTCTGTATCTATCCCGTGCTGTACCTGCCCTGGGAGTGTCTGATGGGACAGTGTAGAGGGAGTTTTACTCAGTATCTAACCTGTGTGTATCCGCCCTGGGATTGTTTGATGGGGCCGTGTAGAGGGAGCTTTACTCTGTATTGAAACCGTGCTGTACCTACCCTGGGATTGTTTGTTGGGGCCAGTGTAGAGGGAAATTTACTCTGTATCTAACCCCTGCTGTACCTGCCCTGGGAGTGTTTGATGGGACTGTGTCGAGGAAGCTTTACTCTGTAACTAAACCTTGCTGCACCTGCCCCAGATGTGTTTGATCGGGCAGTGTAGAGGGAGCATTTTTCTGTGTCTAACCTGCACTGTACCTGCCCTGGGAGTGTTTGATGGGACAGTATAGAAAGAGCTTTACTCTGTATCTAACCCATGCTGTACCTGCCCTGGGCGTCTCTGATGGGACAGTGTTAGAGGGAGTTTTACTCAGTATCTAACTTGTGCTGCACCTGGCCTGGGATTGTTTGATGGGGCCATGTAACGTGAGCTTTTCTCTGTAACTAAAGCGTGCTGCACCTGCCCCAGGTGTGTTTGATGGGTCCGTGTAGAGGGAGCTTTACACTGTAGCTAAACTGTGCTGTACCTGCCCTTGGAGTGCTTGATGGGGCAGTTTAGGGGGAGTTTTACTCAGTATCTAACCTGTGCTATACCTGCTCTTTGAGTGTTTGATGGGGCCGTGTAGAGGGAGCTTTACCCTGCATCTAACCAGTGCTGTACCTGCCCTGGGAGTGCGTGATCGGACAGTGTAGAGGGAGCTTTACTTTTTATCTAATCCGTCCTGTACCTGCCCCGGGAGTGTTTGATGCAGCAGTGCAGAGGGAGATTTACTCTGTATTTAACCCCTGCTGTAACTGCCCCAGGATTGCTTGATGGGGCAGTGTAGAGGGAGCTTTACTCTGTACCTAAATGGGCTGTACCTGCTCCGGGAGTGTTTGATGGGGCCATGTAACGGGAGCTTTACTCTGTAACTAAACCGTGCTGCACCTGCCCCAGGTGTGTTTGATGAGGCATTGTAGATGGATCTTTACTCTGTATCTAACCCGTGCTGTACCTGCCCTGGGAGTGTTTGATGGGACAGTGTAGAGGGAGCTTTACTCTGTATCTAACCCGTGCTGTACCTGCCCTGGGAGTGTTTGATGGGACAGTGTAGAGGGAGCTTTACTCTGTATCTAACCCGTGCTGTACCTGCCCTGGGAGTGTTTGATGGGACAGTGTAGAGGGAGCTTTACTCTGTATCTAAACCGTACTGTACCTGCCCTGGGAGTGTTTGATGGGACAGTGTAGAGGGAGCTTTACTCTGTATCTAACCCGTGCTGTACCTGCCCTGGGAGTGTTTGATGGGACAGTGTAGAGGGAGCTTTACTCTGTATCTAACCCGTGCTGTACCTGTCCTGGGATTGTTTTATGGGCCAGTGTAGAGGGAGCTTTACTCTGTATCTAAGCCGTGCTGTACTTGCGTAGTGATTGACTGATGGGGCAGTGTAGAGGGAGCTTTACTCAGTATCTAACCTGTGCTGTATCTGCGCTGGGATTTTTTGATGGGGCCTTGTAGAGGGAGCTTTATTCTGTATCTAACCCATGCTGTGCGTGCCCTGGGAGTGTTTGATGAGACAGTGTAGAGGGAGCTTTACTCTGTATGTAACTTGTGCTGTGATATACCTATCAATTCAGTTCATGAAAAGCGACGAGTTAAGTTAGTAATTATAGGTTTTTATTGGCTAAATAACAGAGCCCACCCTCGTGGGTGATCGGATCCAACAAGGAGGAATACCAGCCAGTCGACCACCTTTATACCTGGGCAAGCAGGCGGAGCCATGGGCGGAGTCAGCTGTGGTCAGCCCAGGCATAACAGCGTGGCAAGAGGTGACCTTGTGTAGTGATACAACAGTGTAAACAGTGATAACCATAGTGTAACGATAGTGAACGATAAAAGTGGTTTACCACATTCACCCCTTGTTTAAATTTGAGTCCGGCGGGGTGAAGTGTACTACCAGTTCGGGTATGTCAGTCTGTCCGGAGGCCTCGTAAGCCTTTCTGATCGGCGCGGCGGCGGTGGTGCAGTATCCGATGTTAATGCTGGTGTCTGCGTGGTCGGCGAAGGCTCGTGGGGTTCCGGCATGCCGTCTACCTGGGCTGGATTTGGGGGGGTGGTGGGGGGTAACGTTGGTGTCTCAGGGGTGCCTGAGGGTGCGAGGTCTCGTAAGGAGACTGTGTCCTCCCGCCCGTCTGGGTATGCCACATAGGCGTACTGGGGGTTGGCGTGCAGGAGGTCCACCCTCTCGACCAGGGGGTCCGTTTTATGGGCCCTCACGTGCTTTCGCAGCAAGACGGGCCCCGGAGAAGTCAGCCATGTTGGTAGCGAGGTTCCCGTAGTCGACTTCCTGGGGAAAACAAACATTCGTTCATGGGGGGTGGCGTTAATGGCAGTGCAAAGCAGTGACCGGATAGAATGCAGCGCTGCCGGGAGGACTTCCTGCCAGCGAGAGGTTGGGAGGCCCTTAGACTTTAAGGCTAAGAGAACGGCCTTCCAGACAGTCGCGTTCTCTCTTTCCACCTGGCCGTTCCCTCGGGGGTTGTAGCTGGTGGTCCTGCTTGCAGCAATACCTCTCGCTAGTAGGAACTGGCGAAGTTCCTCGCTCATGAAGGATGAGCCCCGGCCGCTATGTATATAGTTCGGGAACCCGAACAAGGCGAAGAGGTCGTTCAGGCATTTGATGACCGTGGTACTGGTCATGTCTGGGCAGGGGAAGGCAAAGGGGAAACGGGAGTACTCATCAATAATGTTGAGGAAGTACACATTACGGTCAGAGGACGGGAGGGGCCCCTTAAAATCGATGCTCAAGCGCTCGAAGGGGCGGGTGGCCTTGATCAGGCTTGCTCTGTCCGGCCTAAAGAAATGCGGTTTGCATTCGGCACAGGTTTGGCAGTTCCTGGTCATGGTCCTGACCTCCTCGATGGAGTAGGGCAGGTTGCGGGCCTTAATGAAGCGGTAAAGTCTGGTGACCCCGGGGTGGCAGAGGTCGTTGTGGAGGGTCTGCAGTCTATCAATTTGCGCGTTGGCGCATGTACTTCGTGATAGAGCATCTGGGGGTTCGTTCAGTTTACCAGGCCGGTACAAGATATCATAATCGTAGGTGGAGAGCTCGATTCTCCACCTCAAGATCTTGTCGTTCTTGATTTTGCCCCTCAGCTTGTTATTAAACATAAAAGCGACCGAGCGCTGGTCGGTGAGGAGGGTAAATCGTTTGCCTGCCAGGTAATGCCTCCAGCGTCGTACTGCCTGCACGATCGCCTGGGCCTCCTTCTCGACCGAAGAGTGTCGGATCTCAGGGCCCTGGAGGGTCCTTGAGAAGAAGGCCACAGGTCTCCCCGCCTAGTTAAGGGTTGCAGCTAGGGCAAAGTCGGATGCATCGCTCTCCACTTGGAAAGGGATAGACTCATCCACCGCGTGCATTGTGGCCTTAGCAATGTCTCCCTTTATGAGGGAGAAGGCTGCGCATGCTTCTGCCGTCAGGGGGAAGGAGGTGGACTTCATGAGGGGTCTGGCTTTATCCGCATAATTGGGCACCCATTGAGCATAGTAGGCGAAGAGCCCCAGGGTTCTCTTCAGCGCCTTTGGACAGTGGGGGAGGGGAAGCTCCATGAGGGGGCGCATTCGTTCGGGGTCGGGGCCGATGACTCCATTCTCTACTACGCAGCCGAGGATGGCAAGGCGCGAGGTGTTAAACACACATTTCTCCTTATTGTAGGTGAGGTTCAGCCGTTGGGCCGTACGGAGGAATCTCTCCAGATTAATATCATGGTCCTGCCGGTCGCGGCCGCAGATGGTGACGTTATCTAGATAAGGGAATGTGGCATGCAGCCCGTTCTGGTCAACCATCCGGTCCATCTCCCTTTGGAAGACCGAAAGCCCATTGGTGACGCCGAAGGGAACCCTAAGGAAGTGGTAGAGGCGGCCATTCGCCTCAAAGGCGGTATACTGGCGGTCCTCAGGGCGGATAGGGAGTTGGTGATAGGCCGACTTAAGGTCGATGGTAGAGAATACCCGGTACTGTGCAATCTGATTGACCATATCAGATATGCGGGGAAGGGGGTATGCGTCCAGCTGGGTGTACCGGTTTATGGTTTGGCTGTAGTCGATGACCAGGCGTTGTTTATCGCCGGTCTTAACGACTACGACCTGGGCACGCCAGGGGCTGTTGCTTCTCTCGATGATGCCCTCCTTCAGGAGTCGCTGCACCTCGGAGCTAATAAAAGCTCTGTCCCCGGCGCTGTACCGCCTGCTCTTGGTAGCGATGGGTTTACAGTCGCGGGTGAGGTTAGCGAACAGGGAGGGGGGCGGGACCTTGGGGGTGGATAGGCCGCAGGTGGTATGTGGTGGGCGGTTTAAAAGCTGCTGGTTGTAGACTGTGGGTGGGGGGAGGGGTCCACCATATGCCAAAGTGACACTTTGAAGGTGGGATTGGAAATCCAGCCCTAGTAGGACGGCAGCGCAGAGCTGGGGCAGGACGAGAAGTTTAAAATTTTTATACTCCGTGCCCCTAACCGACAGGGTCACAACACAGTAGCCGCTGATGTCTGTAGAATGGGACCTCGACGCCATCGAGATCCGGTTGCGCGTTGGCCGGACAGTGAGGGAGTAGTGGCTCACTGTGTCTGGATGGATGAAGCTCTCCGTGCTTCCGCTGTCGAACAGGCAGGTCGTGGCGTGGCCGTTTACTTTGATGTCCATCATGGACTTGGACAGGTGATGCGGGCGAGCTTGGTCAAGTGTGACGGAGGCTAGTGTATGGCTGAGCGAGCTGCTGTAGTCTGCGGGTGAGGCGGTGGTCAGGTCTGGAGACAAGGTGGCGGTCGAGTGCGGTGAACAAAATGGCGGCGCCCACGACGTTGAATAAAATGGCGGAGAAGATGGCCGCCCCCACAACTCACATGAGGCACTGCCGGCGTCGGTGGCCTTGATCAAAGATGGCCGCCCCCACGACTCACGAGGGGATACTGGCATCTGTGGCCTTGATGAAAGATGGCCGCCCCCACAACTCGCATGAGGCACTGCTGGCGTCTGTGGCTTTCCCCCTGCAGGCCTTCGCGAAGTGGCCTTTCTTGTGGCAGTCGGAGCAGGTCGCATTTCTTGCAGGGCAGCGCGCCCTCGGGTGTTTCGCCTGGCCACAGAAGAAGCAGCCGGCGGCCCGATCGCGGGGCTCCGATGTCGCAGCCGGTACCAGGGGTGGCGGTCCCGATCGGTTCCGGGACACCGATGCTGTGGTAGGTCCCAGAGGCGGTGGTGCGAGGGGTATTGCGGCCGGGGTCGGGCCCGAGTCCCAGGGTCGCGCAGCACAGTACCTGGAGTACGTCTTGAGGTCCCGATGGGCCATTTCCAAGGAGCGAGCGAGACTAGCAGCTGTTTTCAGGTTGAGGTCCTTTGATTCCAGCAGTCTTTGCCGTGAGTAGTCTGACCGAAGGCCTTTCACGAAGGCATCTCGGATGTTTCCATCTGTATGTTCTGCAGCTGTTACGGCTTTAAAGTCACAGTCCCTGCCGAGTATTTGCAGCGCCCGTAAGAAATCATCAACCGACTCTCCTGGCTGTTGCGAGCAGGATCTTAGGAGATGCCTGGCGTACATTGAGTTTACAGGGCTCCGATACTGTTCTTTTAGCAGGTTGAGGGCGTCCTCGTATGTGGCAATGTCCCGGATGAGTGCAAATACTTTAGGGCTCACCTGAGCGGTCAGAACTCTTAGTTTGGATGCCGGAGGCACGCCGGATTCTCCCAGGTAGGCTTCGAAGCAGCTCAGCCAGTGTTCGAAGTCGAGGGCTGAATTTGCAGCCTGTGGGTTTAGATCCAGGTACGGCGGCCGGAGGGCTCGTAGCCAGGCCGGCTGCTGGGGCTGTTGTAGATGGCCGTTTGGCTGAGGCTGTACGTCTGACTGGTCGTTTGGCTGCTCCGTTGTAGACATTTCAAAATTTAGCCAATAAAATTGATATACCTATCAATTCAGTTCATGAAAAGCGACGAGTTAAGTTAGTAACTATAGGTTTTTATTGGCTAAATAACAGAGCCCACCCTCGTGGGTGATCGGATCCAACAAGGAGGAATACCAGCCAGTCGACCACCTTTATACCTTGGCAAGCAGGCGGAGCCATGGGCGGAGTCAGCTGTGGTCAGCCCAGGCATAACAGCGTGGCAAGAGGTGACCTTGTGTAGTGATACACTATGGTTATCACTGTTTACACTGTTGTAACGATATAAACAGTGATAACCATAGTGTAACGATAGTGAACGATAAAAGTGGTTTACCACATGCTGTACCTGACATGAATCTTGTCATTCATGTGGGAATGTCTTATGAAGTAATATTGGGCAGCCTGCTGGTGGCGCTGTCCAGGGAGAGTATAAATACTTGGGCATGGGCCCAGCTTGCTCAGGACATTCTTTAACAGGAACTAATGAAGGACACAACTAGATCTCCATGTTGAAAACCAGTTGATTAAAGACTTGTTTACTACTCAGACGAAGTGCCAAGTAGTTTTCTTACGTCAATTTAATCAACTGCAACCCATTCCACGCTCTGAGTGATTTGGGAACAGACAGCTATGATTCAATATGCAGAAGGGAACTCGGACATTGTAATCAATCCATCATGGAAAAACTACTTGGACCCGTCGGTCTCGACCTGGACCTGAATTCACTTACAGCTGCTAAGGTATGGAAACACTGGTATCGTACCTTCAGCAACTTCCTCGAGGAGTGTGGTGAGAATGTTCCTAATAAGTTATGAATGCTTGCCCATAATGTATCCCCTCATGTGTTTGACTTTATCGAAGACTGTGTAGACTATGTGATGCGCTATCAATTACTCATAAAAGACTGAGAGTTAGAAGAGTAACTAAAGGCTTTTATTAACAACAGAATGGAGGTCTGCCTCGAGTGGTCGACCGGTCCAGGATACCAAGGGCTGGGGAGCAGTCACCTTTATACTAGGACCTGTGGGAGGAGTCAGCCGAGGCATGTCCAGGCATGTACACAGTGGAATACAAACAGGACAAACAGGAATACAAACAGTGGTTTACCACATTCACCCCTTGTTTAAAATTGAGTCCGGCGGGGTGAAGTGTATTAAAAGTTAGTGTATTGGAGTCTCTCCGGAGGTCTTGTCTGCCGCTGTGATCGGCGTGGCGACGGCAGGGGCAGTGACGCTTCCGGCGTCGAGTCCAGCGTAGGCTGTGGCACAGGCGTGTCGTCCTCGTAGATGTCGAGCGGGTCGCGGGGCCCAGGCCTGCCGTCTGCTGGGGCTGGATATCGGATCGTGGGGGGGGGTGGTAGTGGGTAGTGGGTTACTGTGGTCCCCGAGGGTGCAAGGTCTCTTATGGAGACTGTGTCCTCCCGCCCGTCCGGGTATGCGATGTAAGCATACTGGGGGTTGGCGTGGAGGAGGTCGACCCTCTCGACCAGGGGGTCCGTTTTATGGGTCCTCACGTGTCTTCTCAGTAGGACCGGCCCTGGGGACGTCAGCCATGGCGGTAGTGATGTCCCTGATGTGGACTTCCTTGGGAAGACAAACATTTTCTCATGAGGGGTGGCGTTAGTGGCAGTGCAGAGCAGTGACCGAATAGAGTGGAGCGCATCGGGGAGCACATCCTGCCAGCGGGAGGTTGGAAGGCCCCTAGACTTTAAGGCTAGCAGGACGGCCTTCCAAACTGTCGCATTTTCTCTTTCCACCTGTCCGTTCCCCCGGGGGTTGTAACTGGTGGTCCTGCTTGTGGCAATACCCCTAGTTAGCAGGTACTGACGGAGTTCGTCGCTCATAAACGATGAGCCCCGGTCGCTATGGATATAGCTGGGGAAGCCGAACAGGGTGAAGAGGTTGTTCAGACATTTAATGACCGTGGCACTGGTCATGTCCGGGCAGGGGAAGGCGAACGGGAAACGGGAGTACTCATCAATAATATTGAGGAAGTACACATTGCGGTCGGAGGAGGGGAGAGGCCCTTTAAAATCAACGCTCAGGCGCTCGAAGGGGCGAGTGGCTTTTATCAGGTGGGCCCTGTCTGGTCTATAAAAGTGTGGTTTGCACTCAGCGCAGACTTGGCAGTTCCTGGTCATGGTCCTGACCTCCTCAATAGAGTAAGGCAGGTTGCGGGCCTTGATGAGGTGGAAGAACCTGGTGACCCCCGGGTGGCAGAGGTCATTGTGGAGGGCCCATAGTCTATCGATCTGCGCGCTGGCGCAGGTGCCACGCGATAGAGCATCCGGGGGTTCATTGAGCTTCCCGGGCCGGTACAAGATCTCGTAATTGTAGGTGGAAAGTTCGATTCTCCACCTCAAGATCTTGTCATTTTTGATTTTGCCCCTCTGCTTGTTGTTAAACATAAAAGCAACTGAACGCTGGTCAGTGAGCAGGGTAAATCGTTTTCCGGCCAGGTAGTGCCTCCAATGACGCACAGCCTCCACAATCGCCTGGGCCTCCTTCTCAACAGCGGAGTGTCTGGTCTCCGGGCCTTGGAGGGTTCGTGAAAAGAAAGCCACGGGTCTCCCCGCCTGATTGAGGGTAGCGGCCAGGGCAAAGTCGGACGCGTCGCTTTCCACCTGGAAGGGGATGGATTCGTCCACTGCGTGCATGGTGGCTTTGGCAATGTCCTCCTTGATACGGTGGAAGGCTAAGCGGGCCTCTGCCGTCAAGGGAAAAGAGGTGGACTTGATCAGCGGACGGGCCTTGTCCGCATAGTAGGGGACCCACTGGGCGTAATAGGAGAAAAACTTGAGGCAGTGGGGCAGTGGAAGTTCCATAAGGGGACGCATCCGGTCGGGGTCGGGGCCGATGACTCCGTGTTCCACAACACAGCCAAGGATGGCGAGGCGGTTTGTGCGGAATATGCACTTCTCCTTGTTATATGTCAGGTTTAGGAGTTGGGCGGTGCGGAGGAATTTTTCGAGGTTTGCGTCATGGTCCTGCAAGTCACGGCCGCAGATGGTCACATTGTCCAGATATGGGAAAGTGGCCTGCAACGCATTTTGATCTACCATCCGGTCCATCTCCCTTTGGAAGATGGAGACCCCGTTGGTGACGCCAAAGGGAACCCTAAGGAAGTGATAGAGGCGGCCGTTTGCCTCAAAGGCAGTGTACTGGCGGTCCTCAGGGCGGATGGGGAGCTGGTGGTACGCTGATTTCAGGTCAATGGTCGAGAAGACGCGGTACTGCGCGATCTGGTTGACCATATCAGCTATACGGGGGAGTGGGTAGGCGTCCAGCAGGGTGTAGCGATTTATTGTCTGGCTGTAGTCGATGACCAGGCGCTGCTTCTCGCCGGTCTTAACGACCACAACCTGGGCTCGCCAGGGGCTGGTGCTGCCCTCAATAATCCCTTCTTTCAGGAGCCGCTCCACTTCGGTTTTAATGAAAACCCTGTCCCCGGCACTGTATCGCCTGCTCTTTGTGGCGATGGGCTTACAGTCGGGGGTGAGGTTAGCAAACAGTGGTGGGGGGGTGACTCTGAGTGTGGAGAGGTTGCACCTGGTGCGCGGCGGGCAATTTGGAAGCTGCTGGCTGCGGACTGTGAGTGGGGGTAGGGGTCCACCGTACGCCATCGTAACACTTTTAAGGTGGCACTGAAAATCTAACCCCAGCAGGACGGCAGCGCAGAGGTCAGGCAGGACCAGAAGTTTAAAATGATCGTACACGGTCCCGTCTACTATGAGTGTCACCACGCAGTAGCCGCCGATGTCCGCCGACTGGGACTCGGAGGCCATAGAAATCCGCTGTTGCGCAGGCAGGACTGGGAGAGAGCAACGCCGCACCGTGTCGGGGTGGATGAAGCTCTCCGTGCTCCCAGAGTCAAAAAGGCAGATTGTATCGTGACCATTTACCTTAATGTCCATTGTGGAACTGGCCAGTTGGTGCGGTCTCGCTTGGTCCAGTGTAACGGATGCCAGCGTAGGGGTCGGTGTGTCGCTGCGGGTATCAGATGAGGCAGTGTCGGGGGCCTGCTGCGTCCCGGCTGTCATCCCAGATGGCGGCGTCCATGATCCCCATGTGGCTGGAGGCGTCCAAAATGGCTGCTGTACCGGTGATTCGCACACGGCTGGGGAGGTCCAAAATGGCGGCCCCCATGGCCCACACGCGGCGCTGCTGGGGTTCGGGGTGGCTTTGGCCCTGCAGACGCTAGCGTAGTGTCCCTTCTTCCCGCAGCCCGAGCAGATCGCGTTTTTCGCCGGGCAGTGCGCTCTGGGGTGTTTTGCCTGGCCACAGAAGTAGCATTTCTGGCCTTGGGACGCTGCTGCGGTAGTTGGGCCGTTGTTGGGGTGTGGCTGGGGTGGCACGGCGCTATGAGGCGGTCCTACCGTGTCCCAGGCTGTCATTCCCCGCGGCGTCCACGGTGCAGAGGAGTAGGCATCCATGCCCTGGTAGGCTGCATCCAACGATAGTGCGAGTTCAGAGGCCTTGTTGAGGTCGAGGTTACTCTGCTCCAACAGTCGCTGTCGTGTGTAATTGGATCTGTGGCCCGCTACAAAAGCGTCCCGGATAAGTTCCTCTGTGTACACGGCGGCCTTTACATCCTTACAACCACAGGCCCGGCCAAGCACAGACAGTGCCTGAAGGTATTCCACGGTCGATTCCCCAGGTTGTTGTTTACGACTCCCCAGGAGGTGCCTGGCGTAAACTTCGTTCACTGGGCGCGTGTACTGGTCCTTGAGGAGCTTGATAGCATCCGCGTACGAGGTCGCGTCTTGGATGACCGAGTACACTCGGTGGTTCACTTTGGAGGTCAGGACATCCAGTTTGTCCTCGTCCGATTTGATTGCTTCGGAGGCGGTCAGGAATTTTTCGAAACACTTAAGCCAGTGAGTAAACTTGGTGGATGAGTCCGCCTCCCGATGATCTAAGTCCAGGCATGCTGGTGTGAGGATCTTCTCCATTATAAAAATGTTGTTAATAAAATTGATGCGCTATCAATTACTCATAAAAGACTGAGAGTTAGAAGAGTAACTAAAGGCTTTTATTAACAACAGAATGGAGGTCTGCCTCGAGTGGTCGACCGGTCCAGGATACCAAGGGCTGGGGAGCAGTCACCTTTATACTAGGACCTGTGGGAGGAGTCAGCCGAGGCATGTCCAGGCATGTACACAGTGGAATACAAACAGGACAAACGGGAATACAAACAGTGGTTTACCACACTATGACTCCGCTATCTTAATGACTGCGTCTATTCTTAGCCTGATTAATTCGGTAGAAGGAAGCTGCTGGACTTCCAATCTTTCAGGCGGGAAGAGTGACATGAATCTTGTCATTCATGTGGGAATGACTTATGAAGTAATACTGGGGGGCCTGCTGGTGGCGCTGTGGAGGGAGAGTATAAATACTCGGGCATGGGTCCAGCTTGCTCAGGACATTATTTAACAGGAAATAGTGAAGGACACAACTAGATCTCCATGTTGAAAACCAGTTGATTAAAGCCTTGTTTAATACTCGCACCAAGTGCCTAGTAGTTTTCTTACGTCAGTACCTGCCCTGGGAGTGTTGATGGGACAGTGTAGAGGGAGCTTTACTCTGTATGCAACCTGTGCTGTACTTGCCCTGGGATTGTTTGACGGGGCAGTGTAGAGGGAGCATTACTCTGTATCTAACCCGTGCTGTACCTGCCCTGGGAGTGTTTGATGGGACAGTGTAGAGGGAGCTTTACTCTGTATCTAACCCGTGCTGTACCTGCCCTGGGAGTGTTTGATGGAACAGTGTAGAGGGAGCTTTACTCTGTATCTAACCTGTGCTGTACCTGCCCTGGGAGTGTTTGATGGGACCATGTAGAGGGAGCTTTTCTCTGTATCTAACCCGTGCTGTAACTGCCCCAGGAGTGTTTGATGCGGCAGTGTAGAGGGAGCTTTACTCTGCATCTAATCCGTGCTGCAGCTGCCCTGGGATTGTTTGATGCGGCCGTGTAGAGGGAGCTTTACTCTGTATCTAAACGGGCTGTACCTGCCCTGGGATTGTTTGAGGGGGCCATGTAAAAGGAGCTTTACTCTGTAACTTAACCGTGCTGCACCTGCCCCAGGTATGTTTGATGGGGCATTGTAGATGTATCTTTACTCATTATCTAACCTGTGCTGTACCTGGCCTGGGATTGTTTAATGGGACAGTGTCGAGGGAGCTTTACTCTGTACCTATCCCGTGCTGTACCTGTCCTAGTATTGTTTGATGGGCGAGTGTAGTGGGAGGTTTACTCTGTATTTAACCTCTGCTGTATCTGCCCTGGGATTGTTTGATGGAGCTGTGTAGAGGGAGCTTTACTCTGCAGCTAAACCATGCTGTATCTATCCTGGATGTGTTTGCTGGGACAGTGTAGAGGGAACTTTTCACTGTATCTAACCCCTGCTGTACCTGCCCCGGGATTGTTTGATGGGGCCGTGTAGAGGGAGCTTTACGCTGTATCTAACCCGTGCTGTATCTGCCCTGGAAGTGTCTGATGGGACAGTGCAGAGGGAGTTTTACTCTGTATCTTACCTGTGCTGTAACTGCCCTGTGAGTGTTTGATGGGGCAATGTAGAGGGGGCTTTACTCTGTGTCTAACACGTGTTGTACCTGCCCTGGGGTTGCTTGATGCGACTGTGTAGAGGTAGCTTTAATTTGTATCTAACCAGTGCTGTAGCTGCCCTGGGAGTGTTTGATGGGACAGTGTAGAGGGAGCTTTAATCTGTATCTAACCAGTGCTGTACCTACCCTGGGAGTGCTTGATGGGACAGTGTAGAGGTAGCTTTACTCTGCATCTAAACCGTGTTGTTCCTGCCATGGGATTGTTTGATGGGGCAGTTTAGAGGGTGCTTTACTCTGTAGCTAACCCGTGCAGTACCTGCCCTGGGAGTGTTTGATGTGACATGGTAGAGGGAGTTTTATTCAGTATCTAACCTGTGTTGTATCCGTCCTGGGATTGTCTGATTGGGCTGTGTAGAGGGAGCTTTACTCTGTATCTAATCCGTGCTGTAGCTGTCCTGGGAGTGTTTGATGGAGCAGTGTAGAGGGAGCTTTACTCTGTATCTAATCCGTGCTGTAGCTGTCCTGGGAGTGTTTGATGGAGCAGTGTAGAGGGAGCTTTACTCTGTATCTAATCCGTGCTGTACATGCCCTGGGATTGTTTGATGGAGCCCTGTAAAGGGAGCTTTATTCTGTATCTAATCCGTGCTGTTGCTGCCCTGGGAGTGTTTGATGCGGCAGTGTAGAGGGAGCTTTACTCTGTATCTAACCCATGCTGTTCCTGCCCTAGGAGTGTTTGATGGGGCAGTGTAGAGGGAGTCTACTCTGTATCTAACCCATGCTGTACCTGCCCTGGGAGTGTTTGATGGGGCAGTGCAGTGTGAGCTTTACTCTGTATCTAAGCCGTGCTTTACCTGCCTTGGGATTGTTTGATGGGACAGTGTAGAGGGAGCTTTACTCTGTATCTAACCCCTGCTGTACCTGCCCTGGGAGTGTTTGATGGGGCAGTGTTGAGGGAACTTTACTCTGTATCTAGCCCGTGCTGTACCTGCCCTGGGAGTGTTTGCTGGGTCAGTGTAAAGGAAGCTTTACTCTGTATCTAACCCGTGCTCTACCTGCCCAGTGAGTGTCTGATGAGAGTGTAGAAGGAATTTTACTCATTATCTAACCTGTGCTGTATCTGCCCTCAGATTGCTTGATGGGGCCGTGTAGAGGGAGCTTTACTCTGTATCTAAGCCATGGTGTACCTGCCCTGGGAGTGTTTGATGGCGACTTGCAGAGGGAGCTTTACCATGTATCTAACCCGTGCTGTACCTGCCCTGGGAGTGTCTGATGAGAGTGTAGAAGGAATTTTATTCAGTATCTAACCTGTGCTCTACCTGCCCTGGGTGTGTTGATGGGGCAGTGTAGAGGGTGCTTTATTCTGTATCTAAGCCTGTTTTACCTGCCTTGGGATTATTTGACGGGGCAGTGTAGAGGGAGCTTTACTCTGTATCTAACCCTTGCTGTACCTGCCCTGGGAGTGTTTGATGGGGCAGTGTCAAGGGAGCTTTACGCTGTATCTAACCCGTGCTGTACCTTCCCTTGTATTGTTTGATGGGGCCTTGTTGAGGGAGCTTTACTCTGTATCTAACCCGTGCTGTACCTGCCCTGGGAGTGTCTGGTGGGACAGTGTAGAGGAAGTTTACTCTGTACCTAATCCATGGTGCACCTGCCCTGGGAGAGTTTGATGGGGACATGTAGAGGAAGCTTTGCCATGTATCTAACCCGTGCTGTACCTGCCCTGGGAGTGTCTGATGGGACAGTGTAGAAGGAGTTTTACTCAGTATCTAACCTGTGCTGTACCTGCCCTCGGATTGTTTGTTGGGGCTGTGTAGAGGGTGCTTTACTCTGTATCTAAGCCATGGTGTACCTCCCCTGGGATTGTTTGATGGGGCCCTGTAGAGGGAGCTTAACCATGTATCTAACCCGTGCTGTACCTGCCCTGGGAGTGTCTGATGGGGCAGTGTAGAGGGAGCCTTATTCTGCATCTAACCTGTGCTCTACCTGTCCTAGGAGTGTTGATCAGGCAGTGTAGAGGCAGCTTTACTCTGTATCTAAGCTGTGCTGTACCTGCCTTGGGATTGTTTGATGCGACAGTATAGAGGGAGCTTTACTCTGTATGCAAGCCGTGCTGTACCTGCCTCGGGATTGTCTGATGGGTCCATGTAGAGGGAGCTTTAGTCTGTATCTTAACCGTGGTGTACCTGCCCTTGGAGTGTTTGATGAGGCCGTGTAGGGGGAGCTTTACTGTGTATCTAACCCATGCTGTACCTGCCCGGGGGGTGTCTGATGAGAGAGCGTAGAAGGGGTTTTACTCAGTATCTAAGCCGTGCTGTAACTGCCCTAATAGTGGTTGATGGGACAGTGTAGTGGGAGCTTTGCTCTGTATCTAGCCGCTTCTGTACCTACCATGGGATTTTTTGATAGGGCTGTGTAGAGGGAACTTTATTCTGTATCTAACCCGTGCTGTACCTGCCCTGGGATTTTCTGATAGGACAGTGTAGAGGGAGCTTTACTCTGTATGTAACCTGTGCTGTACCTGCCCCAGGATTGTTTGATGGGGCCGTGTAGAGGGAGCTTTACTCTGTAACTAAACCGTGCTGCACCTGCCCCAGGTGTGTTTGATGGGGCCATGTAGAGGGAGCTTTACTCTGTATCAAACCCGTGCTGTACCTGCCCTGTGAGTATCTGATGGGACAGTGTAGAGGGTGTTTTGCTCAGTATCTAACCTGTGCTTTACCTGGCCTATGAGTGTTTGATGTGGCCGTGTAGAGGGAGCTATACCCTGCATCTAACCAATGCTGGCTGGAAGGCATTTATTTTCATGCAAGGAGTCTTGCAAATAAGGTGGATGAACTGAAGTTGTTGTTGAACACATGGGAGTACGATATTGTTGCTATCACGGAGACATGGTTGAGGGAGGGTCAGGACTGGCAGCTCAATATTCTGGGGTATCAAATCTTCAGGAGAGACAGAGGGGGGTGTAAAAGGGGAGGGGGTGTTGCAATATTAATTAAGGAGTCAATTACTGCTGTAAGGAGGGATGATATATTAGCGGGTTCCTCTAATGAGGCCATATGGGTAGAACTTAAAAACAAAAAGGGGGCAAGCACTTTGTCGGGAGTGTACTATAGGCCCCCAAACAGTCAGGGGGAGATAGAGAAACAGATATGTAGGCAAATCTCAGAAGTGCGAAAATAATAGGGTAATAATAGTGGGGGATTTCAACTTCCCCAATATTAATTGGGATAGTCAGAGTGTGAAAGGCTTAGAGGGTGCAGAATTCTTAAAGTGCATCCAGGAGAGCTTTTTGAGCCAGCGTGTAGAAAGTCCTACAAGAGAGGGGGCGGTACTGGACCTAATTCTAGGGAATGTAGCCGGGCAAGTGGTGGAAGTGTCAGTAGGAGAGCATTTTGGCGACAGTGACCATAATTCGGTGAGATTTAAGGTGGTCATGGAAAAAGACAAAGACGGCCCGGAAATAAGGGTTCTAAATTGGGGGAAGGCCGATTTTAATATGATAAGGCAGGATCTGGCCAAAGTGGACTGGGAGCAGCTACTTATAGGAAAATCCACATCAAAGCAGTGGGAGACTTTCAGAAGGGAAATAGAGAGAGTACAACGCCAACATGTTCCTGTAAAGGTCAAGGGTGGTACCAACAAGCAAAGGGAACCTTTGATGACAAGGGATATACAAAAATGCATTAGGAAAAAAAGGGGGGCTTTTGGCAGTTACAAAAGACTAAAGACGAAGGAAGCCCTAGAGGAGTATAAAAAGCGCAGGGGCATACTTAAAAAAGAAATTAGGAGAGCGAGGAGGGGCCATGAAATAACACTGGCGAGCAAAATAAAGGAAAATCCTAAGATGTTTTATAAGTATATTAAGGGCAAGAGGATAACCAGGGAAAGGGTAGGGCCCATTAGGGACCAAAGTGGCAATCTGTGTGTAGAGCCAGATGATGTAGGTGGGGTTTTAAATGAATTTTTTGCATCTGTGTTCACTATGGAGGAAGACGATGTAGACATAGAAATCGGGCAAGGGGACTGTGATATACTTGAACATATTAGCATCGAGAGGGAGGAGGTACTAGTGGTTTTAGCAGGCCAAAAAGTGGATAAATCCCCAGGCCCGGACGAGATGTATCCCAGGCTGCTGGGTGAGGCAAAGGAGGAGATTGCAGGGGCTCTGACACAAATTTTCAGAACCTCTCTGGCCACAGGGGATGTACCAGAGGACTGGAGAACAGCTAACGGAGTACCATTATTCAAGAAGGGTAGCAGGGATAAACCAGGGAATTACAGGCCAGTGAGCCTAACATCTGTGGTAGGGAAATTATTGGAAAAAATTCTGAGGGACAAAATTAGTCTCCACTTGGAGAGGCAAGGATTAATCGGGGATAGTCAGCATGGCTTTGTCAAGGGTAAATCATGTCTGACCAATCTGATTGAATTTTTCAAGGGGGTGACTAGGTGTGTGGATGAGGGAAATGCTGTGGATGTGGTATACATGGACTTCAGTAAGGCTTTTGACAAAGTCCCGCATAGGAGACTGGTCAAGAAGGTAAGAGCCCATGGGATCCAGGGTGCCTTGGCACGTTGGATCCTAAACTGGCTGAGTGGCAGGAGGCAGAGGGTGATGGTCGAAGGTTGCTTTTGTGACTGGAAGCCTGTGTCCAGTGGGGTACCTCAGGGATCGGTGCTGGGTCCCTTGCTGTTTGTGATCTACATAAATGATTTGGATGAGAATGTAAAAGGTATGATCAGTAAGTTCGCAGATGACACGAAAATTGGTGGGGTGGTAAATTGCGAGGAGGAAAGCCTCAGGCTACAGGACGATATAAACGGGTTGGTCAGATGGGCGGAAAAGTGGCAAATGGAATTTAACCCTGAAAAGTGCGAGGTGATGCATTTTGGACAGACAAATAAGGCAAGGGAATACACAATGAGTGGTAGGGCCCTAGGAAGCACAGAGGGTCAGATGGACCTTGGTGTACATGTACATAGATCCCTGAAATCAGCGGATCAGGTAGATAAGGTGGTTAAAAAGGCATATGGGATACTTGCCTTCATTAGCCGAGGCATAGAATATAAGAGCAGGGAGGTTATGATGGAGCTGTACAAAACGCTGGTGAGGCCACAGCTAGAGTACTGTGTGCAGTTCTGGTCGCCTCACTATAGGAAGGATGTGATTGCTTTGGAGAGGGTGCAGAGAAGATTCACCAGAATGTTACCTGGGATGGAGCGCCTCAGCTATGAAGAAAGACTAAACAGGCTGGGGTTGTTTTCCTTGGAGCAAAGAGGGCTGAGGGGGGACCTGATTGAGGTGTACAAAATGATGAGGGGCATAGATAGGGTAGATAAAGAGGAACTTTTCCCCTTAGTAGGGGGGTCAATAACAAGGGGGCATAGATTCAGGGTAAGGGGCAGGAGATTTAGAGGGGACTTGAGGACGAACTTTTTCACCCAGAGGGTGGTTGGAGTCTGGAACTCACTGCCTGAAAGGGTGGTAGAGGCAGGAACCCTCACAACATTCAAGAAGCATTTGGATGAGCACTTGAAATGCCATTGCATACAAGGCTATGGACCAAATGCTGGAAAATGGGATTAGATTAGACAGGGCTTGATGGACGGCGCAGACACGATGGGCCGAAGGGCCTCTTTCTGTGCTGTATAACTCTATGACTCTAATGCTGCACCTGCCCTGGGAGTGCTTGATAGGGCAGTGTAGAGGGAGCTTTACTCTGTATCTAAGCTGTGCTGTGTCTGCGTTGGGATTGTTTGATGGGGCCGTGTAGAGGGAGCTTTACTCTGTATCTAATCCATGCTGTACCTGCACTGGGATTGTTTGATGGGGCCGTGTAGAGGGAGCTTTGAAGGAATAATTACTAAACCTAGCCCTTGTTGGGCTCCCCCAGATCAGGCGTATTCCTCAGACGTTCACTTTCAACTAAAGTCTGAGGTAGCTGAATCCTAAAGAGGCTTAATTGGGTCTAAAGGTCTGGACCATCTCTCCCTAAAGGAAGGGAACAACCTGAAAATGTTACCATCCTCCAGATAGCACTTTTAATAAGTTTAGCTAAACTGTAACGTTCCGGATATTATGAGGGTCCGGAAAACTCCCCCAGAATTCTGCAACTCCTCACCAAAGAGTGTACAGAAATTGAGTTTGAGTTTAATACAGAAGTCTTATGTGAGACAATTCTAAAAATATATAGATTTATTAAAGAACCGACATGTAATTTACAGTTGGTGAGTCAATCGCAACATTAACAGTTCCAAAAAGAGAAAGCTTTACAATCTTATTGTCAGAGATCCTTACTCTCAATTCTAAACTTCGCTACAGTTCTTAAAGTTCTTATTCAGGATACCCACCAAAATCAAATACCTTTGATCCCTGAGGTACAAAGAGTTGGAGACTTACAGAGCCGCCTCTGAAGCTAAGAATCACCTTGCCCCTTTAAAGCGAGCCTACTATCCCATTTGAGAGTTCAATATTGATACCCTTTTCCAGTGGTATTTCCTTCAAGGTTTTCTGCTGATGTAAGCTAATTATCTCTAGTCATTTTTCTGCTGACCCCTGCAATTCTTACAGTCACCTCAGCTGGTAGCATTACAGAATTATGTCTCTTCTCTAGGTGTTCTAAGTTTACCATAAAAAACGGTGTAACGGCAGGTGTGTTTTACTTGATGTCATTTTTACGAAGGCAAATGTTTGTGCTTCTTTATGAAGTGTAAATTTGAAGACCTTAACCAGGGTGAACCATTGTCTTGTTCCCAAAGGTTCAGCCTACCGGAGCCATTAACCTTCTGTTTCAATAAGGTTATTGATTCAGTGTCAACAACTTATCTTATCTCTAGCCAGAATTCTTTCACAGCTATTTCATCGTTCGGTTTCTAGATTTCCAGACCCAGTGTGTCATGTTTTAATAAGGCCAGAATTCTTTCATAGAATGGTGTCTTTTTCTGAGTCGGTTATTTGGCTTCTTCCTGCACAGCTTTACTCCGTATCTAACCCCTGCTGTACCTGCCCTGGGAGTGTTTGATGGGACAGTGTAGAGGGAGCTTTATTCTGTATCTAACCCCTGCTGTACCTGCCCTGGGAGTGATTGATGGGACAGTGTAGAGGGAGCTTTAGTCTGTATCTAACCCATGCTGTACCTGCACTGGGAGTGATTGATGGGACAGTGTAGAGGGAGCTTTACTCTGTATCTAACCCGTGCTGTACCTGCCCTGGGGGTGTTTGATGGGACAGTGCAGAAGGACCTTTAATCGGTATCTAACCCATGCTGTACCTTCTGGGAGTGTCTGATGGGACAGTGTAGAGGGAGCTTTACTCTGTATCATACCTCTGCTGTACCTGCCCTGTGAGTGTTGATGGGGCAATGTAGAGGGAGCTTTACTCTGTATCTAACCTTCTCTGTACCTGCCCTGGGACTGTTAAATGGGACAGTGTCCAGGGAGCTTTACTCAGTAAGTAACCTGTGCTGTACCTGCCATGGGAGTGTTTGATGGTGCTGTGTAGGGGGAGTTTTACTCTGTATCTAACCCCTGCTGTACCTGCACTGGGATTGTTTGATGGGGCCGTGTAGAGGGTGCAAAACTCTGTGTCTAACCAGTGCTGTACCTGCCATGGGTGTGTTTGATGGGACAGTGTAGAGGGAGCTTTACTCTTTATCTAATCCGTGCTGTGCCTGCCCCAGGATTGTTTGATGGGGCTGTTTAGAAGGAGCTTTACTCTGTATCTAACTCCTGCTGTACCTGCCCTGGGGGTATTTGATGGGGCTGTGTGGAGGGAGCTTTAATCTGTATCTAACCCATGCTGTACCTGCCCTGGGAGTGTCTGATGGGACAGTGTCGAGCGACCTTTGCTCTGTATCTAACCTGTGCTGTACCTGCCGTGGGAGTGCTTGATGGGACAGTGTAGAGGGAGCATTACTCTGTATCTAACCTGTGTTGTACCTGCCCTGGGAATGTTTGATGGGACAGTGTAGAGGGAGCTTTACTCTGTATCTAACCCGTGCTGTACCTGCCGTGGGAGTGCTTGATGGGACAGTGTAGAGGGAGCATTACTCTGTATCTAACCCGTGCTGTACCTGCCCTGGGAGTGTTTGATGGGACAGTGTAGAGGGAGCTTTACTCTGTATCTAACCCGTGCTGTACCTGCCGTGGGAGTGTTTGATGGGACAGTGTAGAGGGAGCTTTACTCTGTATCTAACCTGTGCTGTAACTGCCCTGGGAGTGTCTGGTGGGACACTGTAGAGGAAGTTTACTCTGTTTCTAACCTGTGCTGTACCTGCCCTGTGAGTGTTTGATGGGGCTGTGCAGAGGGAGCTTTACTCTGTATCTAAGCCTTGCTGTACCTGCCTTGCGATTGTTCATGGGGCTGCGTTGTAGGAATTAAACAACGGGGTTGGGGTTATTGTCTCTGGCCAGTCAGAAGCCTCTGAGCTGCTCCAGGGACCCCCGTGCGGTTTCGAATTGCTCCCCTATTCCTCGTTCTGACCGCCGGACTTATTCGGTAACGATGTAGACAGAATAAAAACGAGACTCGTGGTTGGGTGCAAAACAGACCAGTATTGAAACAAAAAAAACCAAATTGAAAATAAACAATGCAGCACACCTATGCTGAAATACAGCACTTTACTTCTCACAGTACACTTTAGTGCCTACTACAGCACTGTTTGCTTAATAGAACACTGTTACTTAAATACAGCACTTTTAATACAGTACACCTTGCTCACTACAGCACCTTTTGCTTAGTGGCTTTTACTTAAATACAGCACTTTTAATACAGCTACTTGGTGTTCACTACAGCACTTTTCTGCTTAGTGCAACACTGATACTTCAATAGGGGAGGAGAAAACGGACACAACGAGGGAAAATTGACTAAAATTTTCCCTTAATTCCCACCCCTTAATACCTATTCTAAGTTGCCTTGTAATGGGCCAGAAAATGTATGCTCACCAATGAAACGCCTGCTCCATGCCCTTGCGGTCTTAGATTCTTCACCACCCTGAAGATAGAGATACCCCAGTGTTTAAAAGTAACTGCTGGTATTCCACTCCCTTGGGCGGGCTCCTCAGTTGTAGATGGGGCATGGAGGTGAGGCTGCAGAGAGAGAGAGGCTTCCTGAGAAGCTATCTTATACCCCATTTGGAGCCAAAATCTTCCCTCCCAAATCCGGATGCATCTGGGCTAAACAAAAGGGATCCGATGTCCCCATTAACTGTGATGGGTCTTGGATGATGAATTACCATTTCCCTTGTGATGGGTTTTTGAATGTATTCCCATTCATCCTGATGGGTTTAATGAAACTGTCCCAGTTTGAAAAATCCATGTCTATTTCCTTAATGGCTGAGTAAACAGCCCTTGACGTTAGTGTAAACAAACTGATTGTCCTGTGGTCACGCCCAACCGCAATTGATTGGCAGTCTCAAGTGGTTCAACATTGTAGCAGTTTAGTGTAAACAAACATGGATTGTCCTGCAGGGAGGGAAACTCCCTGAACTGCCTTTGATTGACAGTTTAACTACTCCATTGCTTCAGGGCTGGGGTTTTTTCTAAATCCTTTGTCAGCCATCTTTGATTTCCCCTTTTCATATGCACTTTTGCCACGAGGTCGGACAGCCATCTTTGGTTATCCTTTTTCACAGACACACACAGGCTGCCTTTCAGTCCTCTTTGTCAGCCTGTTCTTTGAAGAGAGACTGCCCTTTTTGTCTTCTGCCACGAGGGCTGATGGCCATTTTGATCCCTGGATTTTTAAAGGTATATTCTACCCAGGTATTCTTTAATCAAAAATCAATCTTTGGAACTGTAGAAAAATTCAAAATTATTGCAAAATCCTACGGCGTAGAGGGAGTTTTACTCAGTATCTAACCTGTGCTGTATCTGCGCTGGAATTGTTTGATGGGGCCTTGTAGAGTGAGCTTTAGTCTGTATCTAACCTGTGCTGTGTCTTCCCTGGGAGTGTTCATGGGACAGTGTAGAGGGAGCTTTACTCTTTATCTAATCCGTGCTGCACCTGCCCCAGGCGTGTCTGATGGGTCAGTGTAGAGGCAGCTTTACTCTGTATCTAAGCCGTGCTGTACCTGCCCTTGGAGTGCTTGATGGAGCAGTGTAGAGGAAGCTTTACTCTGTATCTAAGCCGTGCTGTACCTGCCCTTGGAGCGCTTGATGGAGCAGTGTAGAGGAAGCTTTACTCTGTATCTAAGCCATGCTGTACCTGCCTTGGGATTGTTTGATGGTGCAGTTTAGAGGGAGCTTTACTCTTTATTTAACCCCTGCTGTACCTGCCCTGGGATTGTTTGATGGGGCAGTGTAGAGGGAGATTTACTCTGTATCCAACCTGTGCTGTACCTGCCCTGGGATTGTTTGATGGGGCAGTGTAGAGGGAGCTTTACTCTCTATCTAACCCGTGCTGTACCAGCCCTGGGTATGTAGATGGGACATTGTAGAGGGAGCTTTACTCTGCATCAAACCCGTGCTCTAGTTGCCCTGGGAGTATTGATGGGGCAGTGTAGAGGCAGCATTACTGTATCTAAACCGTGCTGTACCTTCATTGGGATTGTTTGATGGGGCAGTGAAGAGGGAGCTTTACTCTGTATCTAACCAGTGCTGTAACTGGCCTGGAATTGTTTGATGGGGCCATGTAGAGGGAGCTTTACTCTGTATCTAACCCATGCTATACGTGCCCTGGGAGTGTTTAATGGGGCAGTGTAGAGGGTGCTTTACTCTGTATCTAAGTCGTGCTTTACCTGCCTTGTGATTGTTTGATGGGGCAGTGTAGAGGGAGATTTACTCTGTATCTAACCCTTGCTGTACCTGCCCTGGGAGTTTTTGATGGGGCAGTGTCGAGGGAGCTTTACGCTGTACTGAACCTGTGCTGTACCTGCCCTAGGTGTGTTTGATGGGATGATGTCGGGGGAGTTTTACTCATATTCTAACCTGTGCTGTGCCTGCCCTAGGATTGTTTGATGGGGCTGTGTAGAGGGAGCTTTACTCTGTATCTAACCCATGCTCTACCTGCACTGGGAGTGTTGATGGGGCAGTATAGAGGCAGCTTTTCTCTGTATCTAAGCTGTGCTGTAACTGCCTTGGGATTGTTTGATGGGGCAGTGTAGAGGGAGCTTTACTCTGAGGGCAGTTACAGCATGGGTTAGATACAGAGTGTTTGATGGGACAGTGTAGAGGCAGCTTTACTCTGTGTCTAGCCTGTGCTGTACCTGGCCTGGGAGTGTTTGATGGGGCAGTGTAGAGTGAGCCTTACTGTGTGTCTAACCCGTGCTGTACCTGCCCTGGGAGTGTCTGATGAGAGAGCGTAGAAGGGGTTTTACTCCGTATCTAACCTGTGCTGTACTTGCCCTGTGAGTGTTTGATGTGGCAGTGCAGAGTGAGCTTTACTCTGTATCTAACCCATGCTGTACCTGCCTTAGGACTATCTGATTGAACAGCGTAGAGGGAGCTTTACTCTGTATCTAACCAGTGCTGTACCTGACCTGGAAGTGTTTGATGGGGCAGTGTAGAGGGAGCTTTAATCTGTATCTAAGCCATGGTGTACCTGCCCTGGGAGTGTTTGATGGGGCCATGTAGAGGGAGCTTTACTATGTATCTAACCCGTGCTGTACCTGCCCTGTGAGTGTTTGATAGGGCAGTGTAGAGGGAGCTTTAATCTGTATCTAACCTGTGCATTATCTGCCCTGGGAGTGTTTGATGGGGCAGTGTAGAGGGAGCTTTAACCTGTATCTAATCCGTGCTTTTCCTGCATTGGGATTGTTTGATGGGGCTGTGTAGAGGGAGCTTTACTCTGTATCTAACCCATGCTGTACGTGCCCTGTGAGTGTTTAATGGGACAATGTAGAGGGAGCTTTCCTCTGTATCTAACCCGGGCTGTAAATGCCCACGGAGTTTTTGATGCGACGATGTAGGGGGAGTTTTACTCATATTCTAACCTGTGCTGTACTTGCCCTAGGATTGATTGATGGGGCCGTGTAGAGGGAGCTTTACTCTATCTTACCAGTGCTGTACCTGCCCTTGGAGTGCTTTATGGGGCAGTGTAGAGGGAGCTTTACTCTGTAACTAGCCCATGCTATACCTGCCCTGGGAGTGTTTGATGGGGCAGTGTAGAGGGAGCTTTACCATGTATCTAACCCGTGCTGTAACTGCCCTGTGAGTGTTTGATAGGGCAGCATAGAGGGAGCTTTACTCTGTATCTAAACTGTGCATTTTCTGCCCTGGGAGTGTTGATGGGGTAGTTTAGAGGGTGCTTTATTCTGAATTTAAGCCTTGCTTTACCTGCCTTGGGATTGTTTGATGGGGCAGTGTAGGGGGAGCATTACTCTGTATCTAACCTGTGCTGTATCTGCCCTGGGAGTGTCTGATAAGACAGCGTAGGGGGAGCTTTACTCTGTATCTAACCAATGCTGTACCTGTCCTGGGAGAGCTTGATGGGGCAGTGTAGAGGGAAATTTACTCTCTATCTAAGCCGTGCTGTACCTGCATTGGGATTGTTTGATGGGGCTGTTTGGAGGAAGCTTTACTCTGTAGCTATCCCGTGCTGTACCTGCCCTAGGAGTGTTTGATGGGACAATGTAGAGGGCGCTTTAGTCTGTATCCAACCAGTGCTGTACCTGCCCTGGGATTGTTTGATGTGGCCGTGTAAAGGGAGCTTTACTCTTTATCTAACCCCTGCTGTCTTCTTCTTCTTAGGCAGTCCCTCAGAGCCGAGGATGACTTGCTTCCACATTATAAATGAGTTTGCAGGTGACTGATGAGTCCAATGCAGGACCTACAGTCTCTGTCACAGGTGGGGCAGATGTTGGTTGAAGGGCCAGTTGGTGGAGTGCTTTGGTTGATGTGCGCTCCTTGCGCTGCCAATGCTTGGCTTCCGCTTGCTCCCGGAGAAGAGACTCAGTGTTCGGCGCCTTCCCAGATGCTTCTCCTCCTCTTTGTGCGGTCTTGTCCAGGGATTCCCAGGTGTCGGTGATTTTGCACTTTTTCAAGGAGGCTTTGAAGATGTCCTTGAAGCATTTCCTCTGCCCACCTGGGGCTCTCTTGCCATACCGGAGCTCCGAGTAGAGCCCTTGTTTTGGGAGTCTCGTATCGGGCATGCGGACAATGTGACCCGTCCATCGGAGCTGATGGAGCGTGGTCAAAGCTTCGATCCTGGGGATGTTGGCCTGAGCGAGAACACTGACGTTGGTGCGCCTATCCTGCCAATGGATTTGCAGGATCTTGCGGAGGCCGTGTTGGTGGTACCTCTCCAGTGCTTTGAGGTGCTTGCTGTACATGGCCCATGTCTCTGAGTCATACAGCAGGGCGGGTACCACTGCTGCTCTATAGACCATGAGCTTAGTGCCGGGTTTGAGGTCCTTGTCTTCAAACACTCTCTTCCTCAGGTGAACGAAGGCTGCACTGGCACACTGAAGGCAGTGGTGGACTTCGTTAGCGATGTCTGCCCTTGTTGACAGTAGGCTCCCGAGGTATGGAAAGTGGTCCACGTTGTCCAAGGCCTTGTCGTGGATTTTGATAATCGGGGGGCAGTACTGTGTGGTGTGGGGATTTTGGTAGATGACCTTTGTCTTACGGATGTTTAGTGTAAGACCCATGCTCTCGTACGCTTCGGTGATGGTGTTGACAATGGTTTGGAGTTCGACCCCCAAGTGAGCGCAGACGCAAGCGTCGTCTGCATACTGTAATTCAATGACAGAGGATGGGACAACCTTGCATCTGGACTGGAGGCGACATGCTTGAACAGTTTCCCATTTGTTCTGTAAATTAGCTCCACTCCAGTTGGGAGCTTACTGAGGGTGAGATGGAGCATTGCAGCAAGGAAGATCGAGAAGAGCGTTGGTGTGATGACACAGCCTTGCTTGATCCCGGTCCGCACGTGAATTGGGTCTGTGGTGGAACCGTTGGTCAGGATCACGGCTTGCATTTCATCGTGAAGCAGGCGGAGGATGGTGACAAACTTTTGAGGGCAGACGAATTTGAGGAGGACACTCCATAATCCCTCACGGTTGACAGTGTTGAAGGCCTTTGTGAGATCAAAGAAGGCCATGTACAGTTGGTGCTGTTCCCTGCATTTCTCTTGTAATTGACGTGCGGTGAAGATCATATCCATTGTGCCCCTTAGTGGGCGGAATCCGCATTGCGACTCTGGGAGGAGCTCTTTGGCCACTGTGAGAAGGCGATTGAGGAGGATGTTAGATCCGTGGTTCAGTGGATATGCTCTTGTTAAATAATCACACGGATGCTGTACGTTAACAAATAACAGGTCTTTACTGGAGGAGGGTAGTCTCTAGACTGGGGGTACAGAGGCATGCGCAAAGCTTATATACCGGTGTGGTCACTGCCGGTACTACAGTATACAGGAGCTGTAAAAGTAGTTCTGATTAAAGGCACATACACGACAATTCCTCCCCTTTTAGATTAGTAGTACCCCTAATATTCAAATAACAATTAACATTTCAACATGTACATTAAACAACAAATGTCCTTTTATAGATTCAGTCTTTGGGGCGGATTCCACACCCTTTCGAGATAGCGCCTTTCCAGAGGTTCTTGTTCTTGGTGCAGAGGCGATTCTGACCCCATTTCCTCGGGTAGTTCATCAGGTTCCACTGCTACTGGGTCTGAAGTAGATGCTACCGGTATGTCGGGTTCATCCCCAGGTACTCGAGACATGGGGTTGACGCGTTCCTGTGACGCTAAGATCTGATCGACATGGCGTCTCACAATGTTCTCCCCGACATCCACTGTGTACCTTAATGGCCCCTGCCTTGTACATATCGTTCTGGGTTGCCACTTCTCTGTTCGATAGTCACGGGCCAAGACTGGTTGCCCTACATTGAAGCTCCTTGTCGGCTTCTCATTGATGTGCTGGAATTGTTTGTCCTCAACATTTCTTCGCACATTTGGTCTGAGCAAGTCCAGACGAGATCTCAACCTTCGGTTAAAGAACATCATGGCCGGGGTCTGGTTGGTAACTGCATGCGTCGCGTTTCGGTTGGCTAATAAGAAATTGTCCATCTTATGCTGTAGTGGAATTTCATCGTCGCAAATGGCCTTTATCGCCTTCTTAAAGGTTTGTACGAACCTCTCAGCCAATCCATTTGTGGCTGGATGATACGGGGCGGATGTGTAATGCCTTACCCCATTCCTTTTCATGAATTTTTGGAACTCGTCGGACACAAACTGTGGTCCATTATCACAGCAAATCTGCTCTGGCAAACTGTTTCTGGCAAATATGGTCCGTAGGACTGCAATCGTTTTCTCTCTAGTGGTTGAAGACATTTTTATCACCTCAGGCCACTTTGAATGAGCATCCTCTGCTATTAAGAACATTGAGTCCATGAATGGACCAGCGAAATCAATATCCACCAGTTGCCATGGAGAGGAGGGCCACTCCCATGGGTGTAGAGGGGCATGTGGTGGTGCATTTTGGACCTTCTGGCATCCTAAGCAGCTCTTAGTTAGGTCTTCGATTTGTTGATCGATTCCTGGCCACCACACATAAGCCCTAGCAAGGCTTTTCATTTTCACTCCCCCCAGATGACCTTCATGTAGCTCATTTAGCACTCTCTCCCTTAACTTGGGTGGAATCACCACTCTGGATCCACACATCACTGTCCCCTGGCATACTGACAGCTGTTCTCTTCTGGATGAGAATGCTGGCAACAGTGAGTCGCCATGTGTTGGCCATCCCCTCACCGTCAATTCATATACCCGTGACAGCGTCGGATCATTGCGGGTCTCCTTCTCTATATCCGCATTCGTTACTGGCAATCGTTCAATTATTGACGAATAAAATATCTCGATAGGGTCCACTGCTGGTGCTTCCTCCACAGTAGGCAGTGGCAGGCACGATAGCCCATCAGCGTTCCCATGCTGTTTCGTGCCTTTATATTCTATTTCATATTGATTCGCCCCTAGAAACAGGGACCATATTTGTAACCGCTGTGCAGTCATCACTGGAACACCCTTCTTAGGATTAAAGATGGAGACAAGTGGTTGGTGGTCAGTCAGCAAAGTGAACTTCTGCCCATGCAGATAGTGGTTGAATTTTTTTACTCCCCATACTAGGCTGAGGGCCTCCCTGTCAATCTGGGTGTAGTTGCGCTCGGCTGAGGTTAGTGACCGAGACACAAAGGCTACTGGCCTCTCCAACCCGTCAGGGAATTTATGCGACAGCACTGCTCCAATACCATAGGGTGATGCATCACATGCCAAACGAATTGGTAGTGCTGGGTTGAAATGGGCCAACACCTCTTTTGATGTGATCAATTCTTTACACTTCTGGAAAGCTCGTCTACGTTCATCATCCCACTTCCATGGTACCCCTGTTTGCAGTAGGGTGTTCAGCGGGTGTAATACCGTAGACAAATTTGGTAAGAACTTGAGGTAATAGTTTACCAGCCCGAGGAACGACCTCAGTTGTGACACATTTTCCGGTGCTGGAGCCTTGACGACTGCCTCAATCTTGTCAGGGGACTTATGTAACCCCTCTTCATCGATGACGTGGCCACAATACGAGATCTGTTTCTGGAAAAACTCGCACTTGTGGTGATTAGCTTGTAGCCCATACTCCTTTAATCTGGTGAGCACCTTCTCCAAGTTGGCGAGGTGATCATCGTCATTTTCGCCCGTGACCAAGATGTCGTCCAAATAACACTGGGTCCCTGGAATCCCTTGCAGGACCTGATCCATCGCCCTTTGCCAGATAGCCGGAGCCGAGGTTACTCCAAACACCAGCCGGTTGTATTGATAGAGACCTTTATGGGTGTTGATCGTAAGGTAATGTTTCGAAGCTTCTTCTACCTCCATCTGCAAGTACGCCTGGGCTAGATCAATTTTGGTGAAGCGTTTACCTCCAGATAGCAAGGCAAAAATATCCTCAATTCGTGGAAGCGGATATTGCACCGTGTGAAGGACTGGGTTCACTGTCACCTTAAAATCCCCACAGATGCGGACCTTCTTTGGTTCCCCAGGTGTATTACTCAACGACCTCTTCATTACAGGAACGATGGGTGTAGCCCACTCGCTCCAGTCCACTTTGGACAGTACTCCTGAACATTCCAACCCTTCCAGCTCTGCTTCAACAGCTGGTCTGATCGCACAAGGCACTGGTCTGGCCTTCAGAAACTTTGGGCTTGCATTTTCCTCTATTTTAATTGTTGCTGTTATGCCTTTTAGTGTTCCTAGTCCCTCCTGGAACACTTCTTTTGCGTCAGTTAGCATTTTTGACAGTCGTCCAGGTGTGACGTCGTCATCCTTTTTGGCCTCAACCTTCAGTGCCTGTATGGAATGCCAATCTAATTGTATCTTCCGGATCCATTCATGTCCTAGCAGTGGTGGTCCTCCATTTGGCAATACATATATATCCATTTTAGGTATTTCCTGGCCTTTATATGTCACTTTCACCCTTATTTTTCCTTTGGGGTAGACCTTTTGCCCCGTATACGTCTTCAAGACAATCTCTGTAGCTTTCAAGGGTATGTGTGAAAATAGCCGCTTGTAGTCTCTTTGATTTATGACTGTTAGAGCTGACCCTGTGTCCAATTCCATTTCCACTTGGACTCCGTCTATCTTGAGTGTAACCCAGATAGTCTGGTGATCCTCCATTTCGGTTACCTTATGTAGTTTCAGACAACCCAGCTCCTTGCTTCCGGAGTCTGTGTCACTTTTCTGTTCGTCTGAACCACTGTCCATCACCTGGTGTACCTTTTTGTACTTCTCCTGTGGAGATTTCTTACTGTTGGTTTTCTTCCCAGACCTGCAGACTCTTGCTATGTGTCCTGCTTTCCCACACTGTCTGCACACTTGGTCCTTGAACCAACAATCTTTCTGGTCATGTGTTGTTCTGCCGCAGCAATAGCACTTCCCTGTTCCATAGGACATTTCATTGGTGCCATATTCTTGCAGTCTCCATTGTATCTCTGCAGCGCCCCTTGCGGCTGCTTCGTGTGATACTGCCATACTGAAAGCTTTGTCCAGCGTAAGGTCCTTTTCTGATAGAAGCCATTTCTGGGTTCCTTCACTTTGTAGCCCACACACAAACTTGTCCCTTAACGTGTCTGCTAGTCCCGCTCCAAACTGGCAGTGTTTCGATAGCTTGCGCAGTTCTGTTAGGTGCTCAGCATTGCTTTCATCTTTGTGTTGGTTCCTTTTATGGAACTTAAATCGTTCTGCTATCAGCAGCGGTGTGGGGTTTAAGTGGTCCTGTAGGATTTCTACTATGCTTTCAAAATTCTTGTTTACCGGCTTCTCTGGGGTTATTAGATTTCACAGTAACCCATAAGTTTTTGCACCCATGGAATTTAACAGAACCAGTGCTTTATTAGCATCTGGCACTTCATTCGCCCTGCAGTACACCTCAATACGTTCCACATATGTCGCCCAATCTTCGACTTCATTGTCGAACAGAGATACTGCCACTCTTCGGCATCCTTGGGTGTGAGTTAACTGTCAAAAATGGCGCCTCCTGCGCTTCCCCTTCTTCTCCGCTGGCACAAAATGGCGTCTCCCACGCTATCCTTCCTTCCCGCGCTCGCCCTTCTTCTCCGCAGCGGCTTCTAAAAATGGCGTCTCCCGCACTCCTCCTTCTCCGCGGCTCAATGGCGTCTCCCGCGCTCCCCTTTCATCGCCCCGCAGACCCTGGTGAGCTCTGGCTGTGCTCTGCACGTTCTTCTTTTTATATTTTTCGACGCCGCTCAGTCTAGAACCCGGCTGTTTCTCTACCCTCTCTCTCTCCGGTTTGTTTTCTTTATCTCGACGCTCGCCCTTGTTCTCCACTGCGGCTTCTAAAAATGGCATCTCCCGCGCTCTCCCTTCTTCTCCGCGGCTCAATGGCGCCTCCCGCGCTCTTCCTTCTTCTCCGCGGCTCAATGGCGTCTCCCCTTTCTTCACCCCGCGGACCCTGTTCAGCTCGTGAGCACTGGCCGTGCTCTGCGCGTTCTTCTTTTTATATTGTTCGACGCCGCTCAGTCTAGAACCTGGCTGTTTCTTACCCTCTCTCCGGTTTGTTTTATTTTTCCTCGACGCCGCTCGGTGTTCAACCCCCGGCTGCGCCCTGCGCTCTTCACCCTCTGTCTTACCCCGTCGATGCTGCTCGGCACTCTCTCTGCCGTCGGTCGGCTCCAGCCGCCGCTGTTCGGGAAGGGTCTGCGCTGGACCTGTCATCGGTCTCTTACTGCTCCTTGTGGCTGGGGAACCAAGCCCGGCTCTCCACAGCCTCCCCTGCGAAGTTGGATCTCTGCCTGACTGCTGGGCGGTTGCTCGTGGTCGATGCCCGTGTTCCTGGCCTCGACTTTTTTTTTGTTTGTTGCAGGTAGATTCGAATCGACACTCGTCGCCACTGTTAGATCCGTGGTTCAGTGGATATGCTCTTATTAAATAATCACACGGATGCTGTACGTTAACAAATAACAGGTCTTTACTGGAGGAGGGTAGTCTCTAGACTGGGGGTACAGAGGCATGCGCAAAGCTTATATACCGGTGTGGTCACTGCCGGTACTACAGTATACAGGAGCTGTAAAAGTAGTTCTGACTTAAAGGCACATACACTACAGAGGATTCTTGTGATGACGCCCCTGTGGCAGACAGCAGGGAAACTCCTCTGTAATTACCGCCCTGTGAGTGTTTGATGTGGCAGTGTAGAGTGAGCTTTACTCTGCAGCTAACCCATGCTGCAACTGATGTCAGAGTATTTGATGGAACAGTGTAGAGGGAGCTTTACTCTCTAACTTACCTATGCTCTACCTGCCCTGGGAGTGTTAAATGGAGCCGTGTAGAAGGAGTTTACTCTGTATCTAACCCATGCTGTACCTGCCCTGGGATTGCTTGATGGGGCAGTGTAGAGGCAGCTTTACCCTGTATCTAACCCGTGCTGTATCTGCCCTGGGAGTTCTTGATGCGGCAGTGTGGAGGGAGCTTTACTCTCTATCTAAGCCGTGCTGTACCTGCCTTGGAATTGTTTGGGCAGTGTAGCGGAAGCTTTACTATGTATCTAACCCATGCTGGAGCTGCCGTGTAATTTTTGATGGGACAGTGTAGAGTGAGCTTTACTCTGTAGCTAACCCGTGCTGTAACTGCTAAAATATTATTTGATGGGGCCGTGTAGAGGGAGCTTTACTCTGTATCTAAGCCATGTTTTCCTGCCTTGTGATTGTTTGATGGGGCAGTTTAGAGGGAGTTTTACTCTGTAACTAACATGTGCTCTGCCTGCCCTGGGAATGTTTGATGGGGCCGTGTAGAGGGTACTTTACTCTGTATATAACCCATGCTGTACCTGCCCTGGGAGTGTCTGACGGGACAGCGTAGAGGGAGCTTTACTCTGTATCTAACCCGTGATGTACCTGCCCTGGGAGTGTCTGATGGGACAGTGTAGAGGGAGCTTTACTCTGTATCTAACCCTGCTGTACCTGCCCTGGGAGTTTTTGATGGGGCAGTGCAGTGGGAGCTTTACTCTGTATCTACGCCATGCTGTACCTGCATTGGGATTGTTTGATGGGGCAGTTTAGAGGGAGCCTTACTGTGTATCCAACCCGTGCTGTACCTGCCATGGGATTGTTTGATGGGGCAGTGTAGAGGGAGCTTTACTCTGTAGCTAATCCATGCAGTACCTGCCCTGGAAGTGTTTGATAGGACAGTGTAGAGGGAGCTTTACTCTGTATCTGACTCCTGCTGTACATGCCTGTGAATATTTGATGTGGCAGTGCAGAGGGAGCTTTACTCTGTAACTAACCTGTGCTCTACCTGCCCTGGGAGTGTTAAATGGAGCCGGATAGAATGAGATTTACTCTGTATTTAACCCGTGCTGTAGCTGCCCTGGGAGTGTCTGATGGGACAGAGTAGAGGGAGTTTTACTTGGTATCTAACCTGGGAGCAGTTTAGGATCCAGCAAAGGAGGACAAAAGGATTAATTAAGATGGGGAAAATAGAGTATGAGAGTAATCTTGCAGGGAACATAAAAACTGACTGTAAAACTTCTATAGATATGTGAAGAGAAAAAGATTGGTGAAGTCAAGCATAGGTCCCTTGCAGTCAGAATCAGGGGAATGTATAATGGGGAACAAAGAAATGGCAGACCAATTAAATACATACTTTGGTTCTGTCTTCACAAAGGAGGACACAAATAACCTCCCAGAGATGTCGGGGAACATAGGGTTTAATGGTAGAAGGAGGAACTGAATGAAATCCGTATTTGTTGGGAAATGGTGTTAAGGAAATTGACGAGATTGAAGGCCAATAAATCCCCAGGGCCTGATAATTGACATCCTAGGGTACTTAAGGAAGTGGCCCTAGAAATAGTAGTTGCATTGCTGGTCATTTTCCAAAATTCTATAGACTCTGGGACAGTTCCCATGGATTGGAGGGTAGCTAATGTTCCCCCACTATTCAAAAAAGCTGGTAGAGAGAAAACGGGGAATTATAGACCGGTAAGCCTGACATCGGTAGTGGGGAAAATGCTAGAGTCCATGATAAAAGATGTAATAGCAGAGCACTTGGAAAACAGTGACAGGATCGGACAAAGTCAACATGGATTTACAAAAGGTAAATCGTGCTTGACTAATCTACTGGAATTTTTTGAGGATGTAACTGGTAGAATAGATAAGGGAGAACCAGTGGATTTGGTGTATTTGGACTTTCAGAAGGCTTTTGATAAGGTCCCGCATAAGAGATTAGCGTGTAAAGTTAAAGCACCTGGGATTGGGGGTAAGGTACTGACTTGGATAGAGAACTGGTTGGCAGACAGGAAGCAAAGAGTTGGAATAAACAAGTCTTTTTCTGAGTGGCAGGCAGTGACTAGTGGGGTACCGCAGGGATCGGTGCTAGGACCCCAACTATTCACAATATATATTAATGATCTAGACGAGGGAACTAGATGTAATATCTCCAAGTTTGCAGATGACACAAAGCTGGGTGGGCGTGTGTGCTGTGAGGAGGATGCTGAGAAACTCCAGTATGAATTGGACAGGTTGGGTGATTGGGCAGATGCATGGCAGATGCAGTATAATGTGGATAAATGCGAGGTTATCCACTTTGGTGGCAAAAACAGGAAGGCAGTTTATTATCTGAGCGGCAATAGATTGGGAGAAGGGAACTGCAACGAGACCTGGGTGTCCTTGTGCACCAGTCACTGAAGGTAAGCATACAGGTGCAACATGCGGTTAAGAAGGCAAATGGTATGTTGGCCTTCATAGCGAGAGGGTTCGAGTACAGGAGCAAGGATGTCTTGCTGCAGTTGTACAGGGCCTTGGTGAGACCACACCTTGAGTATTGTGTGCAGTTTTGGTCGCCTTATCTGAGGAAGGATGTTCTTGCCATGGAGGGAGTGCAGCGAAGATTCACCAGACTGATACCTGGGATGGCAGGAATGGCGTATGAGGAGAGATTGGGTCGATTGGGCTTATATTCACTGGAGTTTAGAAGAATGAGAGGGGATCTCATTGAAAAAATTCTAACAGGACTAGACAGACTAGATGCAGGAAGGATGTTCCCGAAGGCGGGGGAGTCCAGAACCAGGGGTCACAGTCTAAAGTTAAGGGCCTCGATTTTAACTGACCCGTGGAGTCGGGATTGGAGGCATGCGGGGGGTTAAAGTCCCGAATTC
This sequence comes from Somniosus microcephalus, assembly GCF_052327205.1. NCBI lineage: Eukaryota > Metazoa > Chordata > Chondrichthyes > Squaliformes > Somniosidae > Somniosus > Somniosus microcephalus. The sequence goes on along the minus strand of NC_140989.1, from coordinate 212,869,187 downwards.
GGGGGTCCCGACACCACCTTGCCCCCAACCCGCCTCCATGTAAGGAGGCGGGTACCCGCCCCGCACTGGGACCCGCCTACCCGAGGCGGGAAGGGATTAGTTACAATTAACTGCCTGTTAACAGGTAGTTAACAGGCAGTTTTTAGCCTAATCCCTATTTTTAATCTTGAACTGAGAGATTCCTGACGGCTCCAAACCACACCAAGTTAGAGGAGTCGGGCCGTCGGGTTGAAGGACTTGGAGGGGTTGAGATGTTGGTGTTCAGGTGAGTGATCGGTGCATGAATGCAAAGGTAAATGTGTTTGGTGTGTCTAATATGTGTAAAGAAGTTTAAATTACTTGTACTTACCTTTTTAGCCTTCCTTTCTCTAGGTTTCGGGAGTCCATCATCTAACCGGCAAAGAAAGCAGAACGGCTGCGAACTGTCAAACGTGACCGCCTGCAGCTTTCTGTGCCGGAGAGATTTCTAACTGAGTCTGTGTAGAAGGACTCAGGTTAGAAGTAAGACTGTCGGTGTTTGACAGCTTCAAACAGCTGTGAAACGCTGATATTTCATCTGTAAAAACGTCTTGTCAGATGAAATTTCAGTCTGTGACGTCACCTGTTGCCGGGTGGCCCTTAATTGGCCTGCAGAGCCCGCTGGGTGGGCTCAACAAGGTCAATCAAGTTAAAATCGCGTGGGTTGGCCGCATCTCCATGGAGGCGGGACTACAACCCCGAAAGTTGCAGTCCCGACTTCTGAGTGAAATCACCCCTAAGGGGTAAGCCATTTAGGACAGAGATGAGGAGGAATTTCTTCACCCAGAGAGTGGTGAACCTGTGGAATTCTCTACCACAAAAGGCAGTTGAGGCCAATTCATTAAATATATTCAAGAAGGAGTTAGATATATTTCTTAAGGCTAAAGGGATATGGGGAGAAAGCAGGGACAGGGTACTGAATTTGGATGATCAGCCATGATCTCATTAAATGGCGGAGCAGGCTTGAGGGGCCGAATGGACTACCCCTGCTCCTATCTTCTATGTATCTATGTACCTGCCCTGGGAGTGTTTGATGTGACTGTTTAGAGGGAGCTTTACTCTGTATCTACCCCGTGCTGTACCTGCCTTAAGAGTGGCTGATGGGACAGTGTAGAGGGATATTTACTCTGTATCTAACCCCTGCTGTACCTGCCCTGGGATTGTTTAATTGGGCCGTGTAGAGGGAACTTTACTCTGTATCTAATCCGTGCTATACCTGTCTTGGGAGTGTTTGATGTGGCAGTGTACAGTGTGCTTTACTCTGCAGCTAACCTGTGCTGCAACTGCTGTCAGGGTATTTGATGGAACAGTGTACAGGAGCTTTACTCTGTAACTAACCTGTGCTCTACCTGCCCTGGGAGTGTTAAATGGAGCCATGTAGAAGGAGCATTACTCTGTATCTAACCCGTGCTGTACCTGCCCTGGGATTGCTTGATGGGTCAGTGTAGACGGAGCTTTACTCTGTATCTAATCCGTGCTGCACCTGCCCTGGGAGTGAGTGATGGGGCAGTGTACAGGGAACCAGGGTGTTGCAGAGAGAACAGTCCCTTCAGAATGCTAAAAGGGAAAGGGAGGGGAAGTTGTGTTTCGTGTTGGCTTCGCTCCGGAGGTGGCAGAAATGGCGGAGGAGGATCATTGCTGGGGTTGAAATAGAGACAAAGGGGAACCCTATCGTGGTTCTGGGAGTGAAGAGAAGCTGTATTGAGCCGATGATGTATCTACCCATCTCCTTCTCTGTGTGGCTAAGTGCATTCACACACTGATCCAGCGGACCTCGCCAATTAGCGAATTTATGTGAAATGTTAACATACTCATTGATGTGAAATGTTTCGTGTGTGTGCTCTGCTTTTGTTAGTTGCGCTTCGTTGCGTAGCTATCCTTGTCCATGCGTGTGTTTTTCAGAGGAGTATCCAGTACTCAGGTTCACGCTAGCCAGAGGGATTCAGTTGCTGGTGCCTCAGGAGAAGGACAGGAACTCCACCACAGGTAAGATTTTGTGCAAAACTGGCATTAATGGTCAGCCATTGGAATAACTTAATTTTGACATTTTTATATGCAGGACTACCAGGTTTGGAGAGACTCATTCACCTGTGCTTTATACTGCTGTTCATCAGTTGTAGACTACTGTGTGTGTGATTCTCACTGTGACTCTCTCTGTGCTTCTATCAGGGTCTCCGTCTGTGTTTCTGTTAATCTCTCTGTTTCTGGCAGTCTCTGAGATTCTGTCAGTCTCTCTCTTTTTCTGTCAGTGTCTGTGTTTCTGTCAGCGTCTCTCTGTGTTTCTGTCAGCGTCTCTCTGTGTTTCTGTCAGCGTCTCTCTGTGTTTCTGTCAGCGTCTCTCTGTGTTTCTGTCAGCGTCTCTGTGTTTCTGTCAGCGTCTCTCTGTGTTTCTGTCAGCGTCTCTCTGTTTCTGTCAGCGTCTCCCTCTGTGTTTCTGTCAGTGTCTGTGTGAGTGTTTCTATAGTAATCTGGGATGTTATGATTAAGGTTATCCACCAGGTGGTGCTGTAGCCAATGCTGTTGCTAAGGTCAGGGGTTGCTTCCTGTTAAGGTCAGAGGTTTGCTTCCTGTTAAGGTCAGAGGTTTGCTTCCTGTCAAGGTCAGCAAAAGTGCAATGCCTGGAATCAGGCCTGCCTGGTTGTCTTGCAGTCGTTCAATAAAGTACTCGTCTTAATCCTCATACCTCGCCTCTTCGAGTTCCTTGTCTCACTACATGGATTTATCACAATTGGCGACGAAGTAAAATAGGACCCTGAATAAGAGAAGTCTGCCAGGACGTTTAAACAACAAAATAACGAGCTGCCGTTAGCTACCAGTTGGAAGAGAGCATGGCTGCCGCGGTAGGAACGGTCTCCGCTTTTGATATTCAAGCACAAACTTGGGAGGAATACTGTGAAGTGTTGGGTTATTTTTTCGAAGTAAATCATGCCGGAAAAAGGAAAGCCATTCTGCTTAGTTCAGTGGGAAGCCAAACCTACAGTTTGATGAAGAACCTGCTCAGTCCTGAAAAGCCTGGAGACAAATCATTTGTTGAATTAGTGGCTGTGCTAAAAGAACATTTCAACCCTAAGCCTAGTGAGATTGTACAGTGGTTCAAGTTTAATTCAAGGAACAGGAAAGAGGAAGAGTGTAATGGACTATGTAGCGGTGTTGCGTAAATTGGCACAAGATTGCAATTATGGGAACAACCTGAAGGAAATGCTGAGAGATAGACTAGTTTGCGGAATAATGGACGACCGAATGCAGTGCAGATTATTATCCGAGACGGGGCTTACTTATGAAAAAGCATTGGAACTTGCTCAAGCCATAGAGACAGTGAACCGAGATGTAAAAGAAATACAGGGTTCAGACAGGGCTAATGCTACGCAAGTTGCAGATCAGGTTGTTGTGCACAAGTTGAACATGCATCAGAAACCACAACATGAGCATGTGAAGGCATGTTATAGATGCAAGGGCGATCACCTGGCGAGTGAATGCCGGTTTCTGGAGGAAAAGTGCTACAAGTTTGTACATTCTCCCCGTGTTTGCGTGGGTTTCCTCCGGGTGCTCTGGTTTCCTCCCACAGGCCAAAGATGTGCGGGTTAGGTTGATTGGCTATGATAAATTGACCCTTAGTGTTAGGGGGATTAAATACATGGGGTTACGGGGATAGGGTGGGATATGTGTCGGTGCAGGCTCGATGGGCCGAAATGGCCTCTATCTGCACTGTGGGGTTTCTGTGATTCTGTGAAGTGTGGGAAACAATGACACATAAAACGAGCTTGCAGGGCGAAATCACCTGTGGAGGAATCCAAACCAAAAGGGGGAGGACAGCAAAACCAAGGGAGAGAAGTGAAAAAACATGGAGCACACCACATCAGCGGGGAAGCTGAGGAAGAGGAGGACATGTTCATAATGTATGGCATGTTAGAGAACATTCCAAAAGTGGCTCCGATCACATTGCAACTGACAGTAAATGACTCTAAGGTGAACTTTGAAGTGGATACAGGGTGCGGCGTGACCATAATGAACAAGGCAGAGTACTCAAAATTGTGGAACCGTGCAAAAGTTCCAGAGTTAAAGCCTTGCTCCCTGCATCTTAAAACATACAGGTGAATGAGTAGCGACATTAGGTATAGCTAAGGTAACTGTGCAACACAGGGACACCGTGGAACAGCTACCTGTAGTTATAGTATCGGGTACCGGACCAAACCTGTTAGATTGGGGCTGGATAAAAGGACTTAAATTCGACTGGGGAGCAGTACATCAAATAGATGAGGGCAAACAGTTGACTTTGCAAGAAGTGTTGAGTGAACATCAGAATGTGTTCAAGGAGGAACTTGGCACATTTAATGGCCCCCCAGCTAAGATTTATGTAGACAAGGGGGCACCGCCAAGGTTTTTTAAACAACGACCTGTGCCTTATGCCATGAAGCCAAAGGTAGAGGCTGAGCTTGACCGTCTATTGAGAGAGAACATACTGGAGCCAGTGAAATGTTCGGAATGGGCAGCTCCCATATTGTCCGGTTTTAAAACCGGACAATTCGGTAAGACTCTGTGGAGATTATAAATTGACAGTCAATCGGGTGTCCAAACTAGAGCAGTATCCTATTCCCAAAACAAAGGATCTCTTTGCAAACCTGGCTGGAGGAAAGAAATTCACAAAGTTGTATATGAGTCATGCCTACTTGCAGATTACACTGGATGATGAATCAAAGAAGTATGTCACCATAAATGCACACAAGGGCTTGTTTACATATAACCACTTACCGTTTGGTGTCTCATCTAGTCCAGCTATCTTCCAGAGGACAATCGAAGGTGTACTGCAAGGGATTCCACATATTTCCATTTATCTGGATGACATTCTGGTGATGGGAAGAACCGACCAGCAGCATCTGAGCACTCTGAGAGAGGTACTACAGAGATTGGAAAGGGCAGGGTTCCGGCTCAAGAGGAGTAAGTGCACTTTCCTGGAGAATGAGGCAGTGTTCCTGGGACACAGAGTGGATGCCACCGGGCTCCATCCACTCAAGGAGAAGGTACAAGCACTGCAGGACACCCCTGCTCCTACAAATGTGGCTGAGTTCAAAGCTTACCTGGGACTGCTGAACTATTATAACAGGTTTTTACCAAACTTGTCAACTGTGTTAGCATCTCTTCACAAATTACTGCGCAAGGAGACACAGTGGCAGTGGGGAGAGGAGCAGGGGGTTTCATTTGAACAGTCCAAGAAACTGATGCTGTCGTCGGATGTGCTGGTTCACTACAATGCAGAGAAAGACATCATTCTCTCTTGTGACGCTTCACCTTACAGGGTGGGGGCAGTTCTTTCACACTGCATAGAAGATGGAACTGAAAGATCAATAGGGTTTATGTCCCGAACTCTAACACCAGCGGAAAAAAACTATTCCCAGTTAGACAAAGAGGGGTTAGCAATAATGTTTGGGTTACAGAGGTTCCACAAATACATATATGGCAGGAAGTTCACCATATGCACCGATCATAAACCTCTTCTCTCTCTTTTCAATGAAATGAAAGCAGTTCCACAGATGGTGTCACCCCAGATCCAGAGGTGGGCCGTGACATTGAGGGCATATGAGTATGTCATCGTCTACAAGGTGGGCAAGTACCATGGGAACGTAGATGCCTTGAGCCGTCTTCCACTGCCAGGCACACCTATCCGTGCAGCTCCAGAGGACAGAGTGTTGATGTTGGAGGACACTGACACAGCACTTGTGACTGCAGAGCAAGTAAGAACATGGACAGGTAAAGATCCAGTACTGTCTAGAGTTCGAGAATATGTGGTGAGGGGATGGCCACAGCATCCGGAAGGGGCTGACTTCACACCCTACAGTGTCAGGAAAACAGAGCTGAGTGTGCAGGATGGTTGCATGTTGTGAGGAGCACGAGTGATTATTCCACAGCCAGCACGACAGTCTATCCTAGAGCAACTACATCAGTGTCATCCTGGGGTCTCGCGTATGAAAGCCTTGGCTAGGAGTTACTTGTGGTGGCCAAAGCTAGATGAGGAGATAGAAAATCTAGTCAAGACATGCAGCACTTGTCAGGAACACTGGAAGGCACCAGCAGCGGCTCCTCTCCACCCCTGGGAGTGGCCGGATAAACCATGGAGAAGATTGCACTTAGATTATGCAGGTCCATTCATGGGGAAGATGTTCCTCATAATCATTGATGCACATTCCAAATGGATGGATGTTTATCCTGTAAATTCTGCTTCCGCCACTACTACTATAGACTGCCTGCGTCGGAGCTTCAGCAATCAAGGGCTACCAGAGATCGTGGTAAGTGACAATGCCACTTGTTTTGTGAGTACAGAGACAAAAGAGTTCTTGAGAAAAATGGCATAGTGCAGGTGACCTTGGCCCCATATCATCCGTCCTCAAATGGACTTGCGGAGAGAGCCGTAGAAACATTTAGAGATGATGAAAAAAAGTGCAGAAGGGAGTTTAGCAGCCAAAGTGTCACGGGTTCTGTTCAGCTACAGAATAACACTTCAATCCACCACAGGACTCTCTCCTGCTGAGATGTTATTAGGTCATAGACTACGCTCCACTCTTGACCTTGTCCACCCAGACCTAAAAAGGGAAATGGAAAACAGACAAAACAAACAAAAAAAGAACCATGACAAAAGAACAAAGAGCCGAAGTTTTGGAGAAGGAGATGCGGTCCTTACCAGAAATTTCAGTTATGGACCCAAGTGGATTCCTGGCTTCATTGACTCAATGACCGGTCCCGTATCATACAAGGTCATGTTGGGAGATGGTAGGGTAGTACGCAGAAATGTAGATCAGATACTTACCAGGCAAGGGGAAATTGAAATGAAGGTTCCAGATGCAATGGCTGAGGACAGGGTTGCCCCCAGTTATCCAAGTGCATCTGTGCTGCCACCACCAGGGACAGAGACAATTCCACAGGAACCCATTCATCAAGAGGAAACCATCGTTGCAGAGTCAGATACTCCGAGCACTGCTCAGGAGCAGCTGGTGGCTTCACCACAAACAAGCAGGGACTTTACTGTCAGATGTTCACAAAGGACTCGCAAGCCACCAGAGAGATTGATACTGACCTGTTGGATTCGTCAAGTACGGAACATGGTGAATGGCGACTTCTTATGTGACCCTTAGGAATGGTTGTTTAAGAAATTCATACTGAAATCTTATGGGGGCAGGGATATAGTAATCTGGGATGTTATGATTAAGGTTATCCACCAGGTGGTGCTGTAGCCAATGCTGCTGCTAAAGTCAGGGGTTGCTTCCTGTTAAGGTCAGGGGTTAGCTTCCTGCTAAGGTCAGCAAAGGTGCAATGCCTGGAAGCAGGCCTGCCTGGTTGTCTCGCAGTCGTTCAGTAAAGTACTCGTCTAAATCCTCATACCTCGCCTCTTCGAGTTCCTTGTCTCACTAAATGGATTTATCACAGTTTCTGTCAGTACCTCTCTGTGTTTCTGTCAGTGTCTCTGTGTTTCTGTCAGTGTCTCTGTGTTTCTGTCAGTGTCTGTGTGTGTTTCTCTGTGTCTCTGTGTTTCTGTCATTGTCTCTTTGTGCTTCTCTCCGTCTCTCTCTCTGTGTTTCTGCCAGTGTCTCTCTCTGTGTTTCTGTCAGTGTTTCTCTGTTTCTGTCAGTCTCTCTCTCTGTGTTTCTGTCAGTGTCTCTCTCTGTGCTTCTCTCCGTCTCTGTGTTTCTGTCTGTGTTTCTGTCAGTGTCTGTTGTGTCTATGCTTTAATGCGTTCAATCAAGCATGTAGATACGTCGAATTAAATCAGAGTCAGGCAGACAGGCTTATAACTGTGATCTTTACTTTATTCCTAAAATGGCTGACTGCAGCTTTCCCGGGTAATTCCCATAATGCAATGCACATTACATTACCGTATATACTGGTGTCAAACTCGCACATTACATTACCGTATTGACTGGTGTCAAACTCGCAATCAATACACGACATCCTCCTTTTCCTTGGAAACAAACTTGCAGTTTACAAACAGTTGTTTACAATAACACTGCATAACTTATTTGATTTATAAACTTTTTACAAACTTGTATCTTACCACACAACTAAATAATTCCCAGGTTTAAACATTTAACATCACCCATGCAGTTCTCGCACAGTTTATGTTGTGACATAATCAGACAGTCTTTGGGGTTTTCTTTTAACCCTTTGAGGTCTGGCTGTATTGGGTATGTCTGACATGTTGGTGTCAGTGGGTATTGCCTGTGTCACAGTGGTATGTGTGTCAGGGTCTACTATACTGTCCTCAGTCCCTTGTGTTTCCTCCTGCTCATGGAGTGTCTCCTTTGGTCCATTGGTTCTGTATTTCTTCACAAACGTATTGTTTCTTGAGTAGCGTGCTCCTTCTGGAGATTCCACTACTACTTGACTCCCTGTTTTACTCAAAACTTTGTGGGGTGTGGCATTAAAAGGAGTGGTGAACTTGTCCACTTTGTCCTGCTGTACCAGCACCGTGTCGCCAACTTCCATCTCTGAGTATTGTGTTATCCTCTGTTCATCTGCGTACAGTTTGGACTTGCCTTTTTGTTCTGCGTCCCGGTCACGTACTTCCATGTCTGCGCGTGACTCTGTGATGTCTGGCAGCTTTCCTCTCATTTTCTGTTTAAAGAGCAGCTCTGCCGGGCTCTTTCCTGTCGTGGCATGGTCAATGCTCCTGTACACAGTCACATATTTTCTAAGTTCACGTTTCCAATCTAATCCTTCTGACTGAGAAATTCTGATTCTCTTCATCAGCGATGCATTCTGGCGCTCGACTTCTCCGTTAGCCTGAGCCCATTTTGCTGTCGTTTTTAGGTGTTTCATCCTGTTGTTTTCACAGTATTCTTTGAATAATTCAGATCTGAATTGGGGACCATTATCAGATTTGCAGGTTATTGGCAAACCATGACTGCTGAAGATTGACTCTAGACTATCAATAACCTTCTCTGTTGTTGTGGAGGTCATAATGTCGTATTCATAGTAGCGACTATAATAATCAACTACCACAAGAATGGAGTGGTTGGATGGCAAGGGTCCCAGTAAGTCTATAGCTACATCCTGCCTGGGGCCCTCCGGTAATGGTGTTGGTCTCAACGGTTCAGGTGGGTCTGGCTACTATCTGACAGCCGTGGCACGCTTTACAGTGTTTTTCAGCTGCCTTGTCCATGCCAGGCCACCAAACCTTGGTTCTGAGATGTTGCTTTGTTCCAACTATTCCCAAGTGTCCTTCATGTGCTAACACCAGGGCTCGTGCGTGTAACACTGTGGGTAGCACGATGCGTGTTCCCCGAAGAACTAGGTACCCCACTACGCACAGCTCATTTGCAATTGCTGCATAAGCTTTACAGTTCTCAAAATGTCCGTTTGTGATTGCCTTCCGTACCTCAATCAGCTCTGGGTCGGTAGCAGAGGCTTCCTCCACCTCTAGTAGTGAGTGCTTTTGGTGTCGCACTCACAGCTACAAATCTCATGTATTCATCTGAGCCATGAGAATGTGTCTCCTGTTTTGCTGTCTCCCCCAGCAATCGTGACAGTAGGTCTGCAATGTTTTGCTTGCCTGGAATGTGTATCACCTTAAAATCGTACGGCTGTAATCTAAGTACAGGTAGACTATCCTTTATCCGAAATTCCGAAAACCTCTAAAAACCGAAAGTTTTTTCGTTCAGCATAAGTCATGCGCACAACATGACCAGAGTGGCGCACGACTTGCGCTGAGTAGGGCAGAGGGTCACAGAGTTCTCTCCTGGGTAGGAGATTGCAGGCCGAGCCGGGCAGTGTGAAGGAGGTACCGGGAGAGTGAACCCAACAATACAGCGGCCCGTCCGATAGCTGCAGCGGCCCGTCCGATATTCTTTTCTCCCCCCGACCCGACCCGAAGTGCGGCCCGTCCGATATTCTTTTCTCCACCCCCCACCCCCCACCCGACCCCCGACCTGATTTGCGGACCAGCTTAGTAGGAGTCAGCCGATATCCAGCTTTCCAGAGAAGCAGGAAGGGGAATGAAACACGGAACAGTCGCAAGAGGTAGCCTGAACTTTTAAAATTTATATTAAATACAAATTTCCCAGTCTTATAATAATACCTTCTGAAATCCGAAAAATTCCGAAAACCGAAACTCAGCTGGCCCCAAGGCTTTCGGATAAGGGATAGTGTACCTGTACCCATCTCTCTATATGGGCACAGGGCTTAGAGTGTGGGCCGTATATCACTTGTAATGGCTTATGGTCATTTAGCAAGTTAAATTTTCAGCCATACACATATGGATGCAGCCTCTCACAAGCCCATACAAGAGCTAAGGCCTCTCTCTCTGTTTGAGAGTATTTCCTCTCACAGTCTGTTAAACTACGACTTACATAGCATATTGCCACCTCTTGTCCCTGTTGGTCCTGAACTAGTACTGCGCCTAAACCTACAGGACTGGCATCTGCTATCACCTTGGTTGGTGCATCCTTATCAAAATATGCTAAAGTGCCGGCTCTGGCCAACTCTTCCTTCAGTGCACTGAATGACTGTCTCTGTTGTGATCCAAATTTAAATGGTGTGTCTTTTCTCGTCAGGCGTCGCAGTGGCTCTGATAGCGTTGCAAACTGCAGGATGAATCTGCTACTGTACCCAACGAGTCCCAAGAAACTCCTCACCTCTGTAGCATTCTCTGGTTCCCGAGCTTCTGCCACCACTCGCACTCTCTCTGCTGTTGGTCCGATGCTCTTTTCAGACAACAGGATTCCCATGAAAATCAATTGGTCCATGTTGAATTGGCACTTCTCTGAGTTTAGTGTCAGTCTACTTTCCATTAGTCTGGTCATGACAGCATGCAGGCGTCTGTCGTGTGTTTCCTGGTCGTGTGCATGCACGATAATGTCGTCTGAGATGTTATCAACACCCTCTATTCCAGCTAAGGCATTAGCTGTCTCGTGCTGATATTGCTCACTAGCTGAAGATACACCGAATATCAGCCTCTTGTACCTGTATACTCCATTATGTACTGCAAACGTTGTGATTTCTCGTGACTCAGGGGTTAGTTCTAGCTGGTGATAACCCCATTTCAGGTCTAGCTTACTAAACACCGTCAAGCCGTTCATACCTTGGAGTATCTCATCAACGGTGGGGATTGGATATCGTTCCCTCGCTATTGCCTGGTTTGCTCATCTCATGTCTAGGCATAACCTTACATCCTTATCTGCATTTGGTACAATAACCACAGGATTTACCCATGGGGTGGGACCAGTTGCAGGTTCGATAATGTCCATGTCCCTCAATTGTTTTATTTTGGCCTCTACTGCCCCCCTTAAGTTGAATGGTATACGCCTGAGTGGCTGGGCCACAGGCTTCACTTGTGGGTCAATATACAAACTGATTTGTTTTGTGTTCAGCCTTCCTACTCCCTGGAACACCTTTGGATACCGCTGTTCTAGAAGCTGTCTTACATCTACCACAGCTGAGACATCTGCGCCTATTTTTAAAACTGCCAGTTTCATGGCTGTCTCCTGTTGTGTATGTAATATGTGTGCTACTTTGAACCTATGGACAGGACTGCACTACTTGTTGGGCGTAGTGATACGCAGTACCACTCCTGGCCATAGGGGTATAAATAGTACTGTGGGTACTGATCTCCCCTCAGTTCCCGCCTGTGGGCATGAAGTAAAGACCTATGTATAGTCCCTACCTCCAACCAGTAAAGACCTGTTTGAGTTATACGTTTAAGTCTTTGTGTTAATTGTTCAATACAATACACATACTTAACATCTCCCTTCCTCGCAACGGCTCTCCATGGCCTTTAACCATAATGAACTCCGCCTGCTCAGTTCTCTTACCTATTGTAATCCCACATGTGAATACACCTTTAACTGACAGTGGTCGGCTAGAAGCATAAGAGAATAACTTTCTCTCTGTCTTAGGGACATGTGACTGACACTTAATGTGTTCTGACTTTAATCCTTCCCATGTATTCTCATCTATCACATTATTAGTTACACCCGAATCGATTAACATTCTCAGGTTTACTCCCCCCACACAAAATGTAAGTCTCTCTGTCCCGTTATTTCCAGTAACAGCAAATGCACAGTTATTTTGTTCCTCTACATTGTTCACACTGTGTTTCTTTGTACCCTTTATGCGGCATACTTTGGAGAAGTGATCCTTTCCCTTGCACTTATGACACATTTGTCCGCGTGCTGGGCATTTTGGATCTCTGCCCATGTGGTCTGTGTGTCCACATCTGTAACATTTCCTTTCGTTCCTATCGCCATTTCCCTTTGGTTTCTCTGTCGAGCTTTTCACATAATACCCTCTTTTCTGTGTAACACGATGAACAGTATCCATCTTGGCCTTCTCTGTACATGACATGGCTGACATCTGCTCCTCGACGTTTTCACATTGTGAGGCCAATTGCAACGTGCGGGCGAGCGTTAGACCATACCCTTCCTCTAGCAATTTCCTCCGCACATAGGCTGACGTGCACCTACTCAGGATAGCATCTCTTATTTGATTATCCGCAACCCCCCCAAAAGCACAGTCTTTAGCAGCCTGCCACAAGCGAGTGCAAATTGTTGCAGTCTCACCTGCCTTCTGGGACAACTTATGAGAAGTCTGTCTAGCAAATGCTGCGTTGACCTGGGGCACAAAGTAGTGATTCAAAGCACTAACCGCCGCCGTGTAGTCTGCTGGCTCTCCTGTGTCCGGTAGAGTTGAAAAGATATCCTGGACATCTGGTCCTGCTAGGTGCAGAAGTAGAGCTCTTCTCTGCTTTGTGGCAGCTGTAGAGGTATCGTCGATAATGAGTCCTTTGCCGTTGGCATAAAGCTCAAAAGACGTTAACCACCTCATCCATCTTGGACCCAACGTGGCTGGCTCGGCGAAACATGCAAAATTTTAAATGCCAGTCATCTCCATCCTAGCTAACTAAAACGTGGGCATCTACCTATTTAAAATGATTCCATTTGTTATCCTCGTCGCCAATGTTGTATCTATGCTTTAATGCTTTAAGCATGTAAATACGTCGAATTAAATCAGTCAGGCAGACACGCTTATAACTGTGATCTTTACTTTATTCCTGAAATGGCTGACTGCAGCTTTCCCGGGTAATTCCCATAATGCAATGCACATTACATTACCGTATTTACTGGTATCAAAGTCGCACATTACATTACTCGCATTCAATAAACAACAGTGTCTGTGTGTGTGTTTCTGTCAGTGTCTCTCTCCCTCTGTTTCTGTCGGTTCCTCCCTCTGTGTTTCTGTCAGTCTCTCTATATTTTTCTGTCAGTGTCCCTCTGTGTTTCTGTCCGTGTCTGTGTGTGTGTTTCTGTCAGTGTCTCTCTCTGTGTTTCTGTCAGTGTCTCTCTCTGTGTTTCTGTCAGTCTCTCTCTGTGTTTCTGTCAGTGTCTCTCTCTGTTTATGTCAGTGTCTCTCTGTTTCTGTCAGTGTCTCTCTCTGTTTCTGTCGGTGCCTCCCTCTGTGTTTCTGTCAGTGTCTCTCTGTGTTTCTGACATTGTATCTCTGTGTTTCTGACATTGTATATCTCTGTGTTTATGTCAGTGTCTCTCTGTTTCAGTCAGTGTCTTTCTATGTGTTTCTGTTAGTGTCTCTCTGTGTTTATGTCACTGTCTCTCTGGGTTTCTGTCATTCTCTCTCTGTGTTTCTGTCAGTGTCTCTCTCTGTGTTTCTGTCAGTGTCTCTCTGTGTTTATGTCAGTGTCTCTCTGGGTTTCTGTCATTCTCTCTCTCTGTTTCTGTCAGTCTCTCTCTCTTTCTGTCAGTGTCTCTCTGTGCTTCTGTCAGTGTCTCTCTCTGTGTTTCTGTCAGTGTCTCTGTGTTTCTGTCAGTGTCTCTCTGTGCTTCTGTCAGTGTCTCTCTCTCTTTCTGTCAGTGTCTCTCTGTGCTTCTGTCAGTGTCTCTCTCTGTGTTTCTGTCAGTGTCTCTGTGTTTCTGTCAGTGTCTCTCTGTGCTTCTGTCAGTGTCTCTCTGTGTTTCTGTCAGTGTCTCTCTGTGTTTCTGTCAGTGTCTCTGTTTCTGTCAGTGTCTCTGTTTCTGTCAGTGTCTCTGTTTCTGTCAGTGTCTCTGTTTCTGTCAGTGTCTGTTTCTGTCAGTGTCTCTGTGTTTCTGTCAGTGTCTCTCTCTGTTTCTCTCAGTGTCTCTCTCTGTTTCTCTCAGTGTCTCTCTCTGTGTTTATGTCAGTCTCTCTCTGTGTTTCTGTCAGTGTCTCTGTCCCTGTTTCTGCCTCTGTTTCTGTCAGTGTCTCTGTTTCTGTCGGTGTTTCTGTCAGTGTCTCTCTCTGTGTTTCTGTCGGTGTCTCTCTCTGTGTTTCTGTCAGTGTCTCTCTCTGTGTTTCTGTCGGTGTCTCTCTCTGTGTTTCTGACATTGTATCTCTCTGGGTTTCTGTCAGTCTCTCTTTCTGTCAGTGCCTCTCTCTGTGTTTCTGTCAGTGTCTCTCTCTCTGTTTCTGTCAGTGTCTCTGTGTTTATGTCAGTCTCTCTCTGTGTTTCTGTCAGTGTCTCTGTTTCTGTCGGTGTTTCTGTCGGTGTCTCTCTCTGTGTTTCTGTCAGTGTCTCTCTCTGTGTTTCTGTCGGTGTCTCTCTCTGTGTTTCTGTCAGTCTCTCTGTTTATGTCAGTCTCTCTCTGTGTTTCTGTCAGTGTCTCTGTCCTTGTTTCTGTCAGTATGTCTGTTTCTGTCGGTGTCTCTCTGTGTTTCTGCCAGTGGCTCTGTGTTTCTGTCAGTGGCTCTGTTTCTGTCGGTGTCTCTCTCTGTGTTTCTGTCAGTGTCTCTGTGTTTCTGTCAGTGGCTCTGTTTCTGTCAGTGTCTCTCTCTGTGTTTCTGTCGGTGTCTGTGTTTCTGTCAGTGTCTCTGTCTCTGTTTCTGTCAGTGGCTCTGTTTCTGTCAGTGTCTCTCTCTGTGTTTCTGTCAGTGTCTCTTTCTGTCAGTGTCTCCCTCTGTGTTTCAGTCAGTGTCTCTCTCTGTTTCAGTCAGTGTCTTTCTCTGTGTTTCTGTCAGTGTCTCTCTGTGTTTATGTCAGTGTCTCTCTGGGTTTCTGTCAGTATCTCTCTCTTTGTTTCTGTCAGTGTCTCTCTGTGTTTATGTCAGTGTCTCTCTGGGTTTCTGTCACTGTTTCTCTCTCTGTTTCTGTCAGTGTCTCTCTCTCTGTTTCTGTCAGTGTCTCTCTCTGTGTTTCTGTCAGTCTCTGTTTCTGTCGGTGTCTCTCTCTGTGTTACTGTCAGTGTCTCTGTGTTTCTGTCAGTGTCTCTCTCTCTGTTTCTGTCGGTGTCTCTCTCTGTGTTTCTGTCGGTGTCTCTCTCTGTGTTTCTGTCGGTGTCTCTCTCTGTGTTTCTGTCAGTGTCTCTGTGTTACTGTCAGTGTCTCTGTCCCTGTTTCTGTCAGTGTCTCCCTCTGTGTTTCTGTCAGTGTCTCCCTCTGTGTTTCAGTCAGTGTCTCTCTCTGTTTCAGTCAGTGTCTTTCTCTGTGTTTCTGTCAGTGTCTCTCTGTGTTTATGTCAGTGTCTCTCTGGGTTTCTGTCAGTATCTCTCTCTCTGTTTCTGTCAGTGTCTCTCTGTGTTTATGTCAGTGTCTCTCTGTGTTTATGTCAGTGTCTCTCTGGGTTTCTGTCAGTGTCTCTCTCTCTGTTTCTGTCAGTGTCTCTCTGTTTCTGTCAGTGTCTCTCTGGGTTTCTGTCAGTATCTCTCTGTTTCTGTCAGTGTCTCTCTGTGTTTATGTCATTCTCTCTCTCTTTGTTTCTGTCAGTGTCTCTCTGTGTTTCTGTCAGTGTCTCTCTCTGTTTCTGTCGGTGCCTCCCTCTGTGTTTCTGTCAGTGTCTCTCTCTGTTTCTGTCAGTGTCTGTCTGTGTTTCTGTCAGTGTCTCTCTCTGTTTCTGTCAGTGTCTCTCTGTGTTTCTGTCAGTGTCTCTCTGTGTTTATGTCAGTGTCTCTCTGGGTTTCTGTCAGTATCTCTCTCTCTGTTTCTGTCAGTGTCTCTCTGTGTTTATGTCAGTGCCTCTCTGGGTTTCTGTCAGTGTCTCTCTCTCTGTTTCTGTCAGTGTCTCTCTGTGTTTCTGTCAGTGTCTCTCTGGGTTTCTGTCAGTATCTCTCTGTTTCTGTCAGTGTCTCTCTGTGTTTATGTCATTCTCTTTCTCTTTGTTTCTGTCAGTGTCTCTCTCTGTTTCTGTCAGTGTCTGTCTGTGTTTCTGTCAGTGTCTCTCTCTGTTTCTGTCAGTGTCTCGCTCTGTGTTTCTGTCAGTGTCTCTGTCCCTGTTTCCGTCAGTGTCTCTGTTGCTGTCGGTATCTCTGTGTTTCTGTCGGTGTCTCTCTCTGCGTTTCTGTCAGTGTCTCTGTCCCTGTTTCTGTCAGTGTCTCTGTTGCTGTCGGTGTTTCTGTCAGTGTCTCTCTCTCTGTTTCTGTCAGTGTCTCTCTCTCTGTTTCTGTCAGTGTCTCTCTGTGCTTCTGTCAGTGTGTCTCTATGTTTCTGTCAGTGTCTCTCTCTTTGTTTCTGTCAGTGTCTCTCTGTGTTTCTGTTAGTGTCTCTGTCCCTGTTTCTGTCAGTGGCTCTGTTTCTGTCAGTGTCTCTCTGTGTTTCTGTCTGTGTCTCTCTCGGTGCTTCTGTCAGTGTCTCTCTCTGTGTTTCTGTCAGTGTCTCTCTGTGTTTCTGTCAGTGTCTCTCTGTGTTTCTGTCAGTGTCTCTCTGTGTTTCTGTCAGTGTCTCTGTGTTTCTGTCAGTGTCTCTCTGTGTTTCTGTCAGTGTCTCTCTGTGTTTCTGTCAGTGTCTCTCTGTTTCTGTCAGTGTGTCTCTGTTTCTGTCAGTCTCTCTCTGTGATTCTGTCAGTGTCTCTCTGTGTTTCTGTCAGTGTCTCTCTGTGTTTCTGTCAGTGTCTCTCTGTGTTTCTGTCAGTGTCTCTCTCTGTGTTTCTGTCAGTGTCTCTCTCTGTGTTTCTGTCAGTCTCTCTCTGTGTTTCTGTCAGTGTCTCTCTCTGTTTATGTCAGTGTCTCTCTGTTTCTGTCAGTGTCTCTCTCTGTTTCTGTCGGTGCCTCCCTCTGTGTTTCTGTCAGTGTCTCTCTGTGTTTCTGACATTGTATATCTCTGTGTTTATGTCAGTGTCTCTCTGTTTCAGTCAGTGTCTTTCTATGTGTTTCTGTTAGTGTCTCTCTGTGTTTATGTCACTGTCTCTCTGGGTTTCTGTCATTCTCTCTCTGTGTTTCTGTCAGTGTCTCTCTCTGTGTTTCTGTCAGTGTCTCTCTGTGTTTATGTCAGTGTCTCTCTGGGTTTCTGTCATTCTCTCTCTCTGTTTCTGTCAGTCTCTCTTTCTGTCAGTGTCTCTCTGTGCTTCTGTCAGTGTCTCTCTCTGTGTTTCTGTCAGTGTCTCTCTGTGTTTCTGTCAGTGTCTCTCTGTGCTTCTGTCAGTGTCTCTCTGTGTTTCTGTCAGTGTCTCTCTGTGTTTCTGTCAGTGTCTCTGTTTCTGTCAGTGTCTCTGTTTCTGTCAGTGTCTCTGTTTCTGTCAGTGTCTCTGTTTCTGTCAGTGTCTCTGTTTCTGTCAGTGTCTCTGTTTCTGTCAGTGTCTCTGTGTTTCTGTCAGTGTCTCTCTCTGTTTCTCTCTGTCTCTCTCTGTGTTTATGTCAGTCTCTCTCTGTGTTTCTGTCAGTGTCTCTGTCCCTGTTTCTGCCTCTGTTTCTGTCGGTGTCTCTCTGTGTTTCTGTCAGTGTCTCTGTTTCTGTCAGTGTCTCTCTCTGTGTTTCTGTCGGTGTCTCTCTCTGTGTTTCTGTCAGTGTCTCCCTCTGTGTTTCTGTCAGTGTCTCTCTCTGTGTTTCTGTCGGTGTCTCTCTCTCTGTTTCTGACATTGTATCTCTCTGGGTTTCTGTCAGTCTCTCTTTCTGTCAGTGCCTCTCTCTGTGTTTCTGTCAGTGTCTCGCTGTGTTTCTGTCGGTGTCTCTCTCTGTGTTTCTGTCGGTGTCTCTCTCTCTGTTTCTGTCAGTGTCTCTGTGTTTATGTCAGTCTCTCTCTGTGTTTCTGTCAGTGTCTCTGTTTCTGTCGGTGTTTCTGTCGGTGTCTCTCTCTGTGTTTCTGTCAGTGTCTCTCTCTGTGCTTCTGTCAGTGTCTCTCTCTGTGTTTCTGTCAGTGTCTCTGTGTTTCTGTCAGTCTATCTCTCTCTGTGTTTCTGTCAGTGTCTCTGTCCTTGTTTCTGTCAGTGTCTCTGTTTCTGTCAGTGTCTCTGTGTTTCTGTCGGTGTCTCTCTCTGTGTTTCTGTCAGTCTCTCTCTGTGTTTATGTCAGTCTCTCTCTGTGTTTCTGTCAGTGTCTCTGTCCTTGTTTCTGTCAGTATGTCTGTTTCTGTCGGTGTCTCTCTGTGTTTCTGCCAGTGGCTCTGTGTTTCTGTCAGTGGCTCTGTTTCTGTCGGTGTCTCTCTCTGTGTTTCTGCCAGTGGCTCTGTGTTTCTGTCAGTGGCTCTGTTTCTGTCGGTGTCTCTCTCTGTGTTTCTGTCAGTGGCTCTGTGTTTCTGTCAGTGGCTCTGTTTCTGTCAGTGTCTCTCTCTGTGTTTCTGTCGGTGTCTGTGTTTCTGTCAGTGTCTCTGTCTCTGTTTCTGTCAGTGGCTCTGTTTCTGTCAGTGTCTCTTTCTGTCAGTGTCTCCCTCTGTGTTTCAGTCAGTGTCTCTCTCTGTTTCAGTCAGTGTCTTTCTCTGTGTTTCTGTCAGTGTCTCTCTGTGTTTATGTCAGTGTCTCTCTGGGTTTCTGTCAGTATCTCTCTCTTTGTTTCTGTCAGTGTCTCTCTGTGTTTATGTCAGTGTCTCTCTGGGTTTCTGTCACTGTTTCTCTCTCTGTTTCTGTCAGTGTCTCTCTCTCTGTTTCTGTCAGTGTCTCTCTCTGTGTTTCTGTCAGTCTCTGTTTCTGTCGGTGTCTCTCTCTGTGTTACTGTCAGTGTCTCTGTGTTTCTGTCAGTGTCTCTCTCTCTGTTTCTGTCGGTGTCTCTCTCTGTGTTTCTGTCGGTGTCTCTCTCTGTGTTTCTGTCGGTGTCTCTCTCTGTGTTTCTGTCAGTGACTCTCCGTGTTTCTGTCAGTGTCTCTGTGTTTCTGGCAGTGTCTCTGTGTTTCTGTCAGTGTCTCTGTCCCTGTTTCTGTCAGTGTCTCCCTCTGTGTTTCTGTCAGTGTCTCCCTCTGTGTTTCAGTCAGTGTCTCTCTCTGTTTCAGTCAGTGTCTTTCTCTGTGTTTCTGTCAGTGTCTCTCTGTGTTTATGTCAGTGTCTCTCTGGGTTTCTGTCAGTATCTCTCTCTCTGTTTCTGTCAGTGTCTCTCTGTGTTTATGTCAGTGTCTCTCTGGGTTTCTGTCAGTGTCTCTCTCTCTGTTTCTGTCAGTGTCTCTCTGTGTTTCTGTCAGTGTCTCTCTGGGTTTCTGTCAGTATCTCTCTGTTTCTGTCAGTGTCTCTCTGTGTTTATGTCATTCTCTCTCTCTTTGTTTCTGTCAGTGTCTCTCTCTGTGTTTCTGTCAGTGTCTCTCTCTGTGTTTCTGTCAGTTTCTCTCTCTCTTTCTGTCGGTGCCTCCCTCTCTGTTTCTGTCAGTGTCTCTCTCTGTTTCTGTCAGTGTCTGTCTGTGTTTCTGTCAGTGTCTCTCTCTGTTTCTGTCAGTGTCTCTCTGTGTTTCTGTCAGTGTCTCTGTCCCTGTTTCCGTCAGTGTCTCTGTTGCTGTCGGTGTCTCTGTGTTTCTGTCGGTGTCTCTCTCTGCGTTTCTGTCAGTGTCTCTGTCCCTGTTTCTGTCAGTGTCTCTGTTGCTGTCGGTGTTTCTGTCAGTGTCTCTCTCTATGTTTCTGACAGTGTCTCTCTCTTTGTTTCTGTCAGTGTCTCTCTGTGTTTCTGTTAGTGTCTCTGTCCCTGTTTCTGTCAGTGGCTCTGTTTCTGTCAGTGTCTCTCTGTGTTTCTGTCTGTGTCTCTCTCGGTGCTTCTGTCAGTGTCTCTCTCTGTGTTTCTGTCAGTGTCTCTCTCTCTGTTTCTGTCAGTGTCTCTCTCTGTGTTTCTGTCAGTGTCTCTCTCTGTGTTTCTGTGAGTGTCTCTCCCTGTGTTTCTGTCAGTCTCTCTCTGTGATTCTGTCAGTGTCTCTCTGTGTTTCTGTCAGTGTCTCTCTGTGTTTCTGTCAGTGTCTCTCTGTGTTTCTGTCAGTGTCTCTGTGTTTCTGTCAGTGTCTCTCTGTGTTTCTGTCAGTGTCTCTCTGTGTTTCTGTCAGTGTCTCTCTGTGTTTCTGTCAGTGTCTCTCTGTGTTTCTGTCAGTGTCTCTGTGTTTCTGTCAGTGTCTCTCTGTGTTTCTGTTAGTGTCTCTCTCTCTCTGTTTCTGTCAGTGTCTCTCTGTGTTTCTGTCAGTGTCTCTCTGTGTTTCTGTCAGTGTCTCTGTGTTTCTGTCAGTGTCTCTCTGTGTTTCTGTTAGTGTCTCTCTCTCTCTGTTTCTGTCAGTGTCTCTCTGTGCTTCTGTCAGTCTCCCTCTGTGTTTCTGTCAGTCTCTCTGTGTTTCTGTCAGTTTCTCTGTTTCTGTCTGTGTCTCTCTCTGTGTTTCTGTCGGTGTCTCTCTCTGTGTTTCTGTCGGTGTCTCTCTCTGTGTTTCTGTCAGTCTATCTCTCTCTGTTTCTGTCGGTGTCTCTCTCTGTTTCTGTCAGTGTCTCTGTGTTTCTGTCAGTGTTTCTCTCTCTGATTCTGTCTGTCTCTGTGTTTCTGTCAGTGTCTCTGTCCCTGTTTCTGTCTCTGTTTCTGTCGGTGTCTCTGTGTTTCTGTCAGTGCCTTTGTTTCTGTCGGCGTTTCTATCAGTGTCTCTCTCTGTGTTTCTGTCAGTGGCTCTCTCTCTGTTTCTGTCAGTGTCTTTCTCTGTGATTCTGTCGGTGTCTCTCTCTCTGTTTCTGTCAGTGTCTCTCTCTGGGTTTCTGTCAGTGTCTCTGGGTTTCTGTCATTCTCTCTCTCTTTGTTTCTGTCAGTGTCTCTCTCTGTGTTTCTGTCAGTGTCTCTCTGTGTTTCTGTCAGTGTCTCTCTCTGTGTTTCTGTCAGTGTCTCTCTGTTTCTGTCAGTGTGTCTCTGTTTCTGTCAGTGTCTCTCTGTGTTTCTGTCAGTGGCTCTCTCTCTGTTTCTGTCAGTGTCTTTCTCTGTGATTCTGTCGGTGTCTCTCTCTCTGTTTCTGTCAGTGTCTCTCTCTGGGTTTCTGTCAGTGTCTCTGGGTTTCTGTCATTCTCTCTTTGTTTCTGTCAGTGTCTCTCTCTGTGTTTCTGTCAGTGTCTCTCTGTTTCTGTCAGTGTGTCTCTGTTTCTGTCAGTGTCTCTCTGTGTTTCTGTCAGTGTCTCTCTCTCTGTTTCTGTCAGTGTCTCTCTCTCTGTTTCTGTCAGTGTCTCTCTGTGTGTTTCTGTCAGTGTCTCTCTCTGTGTTTCTGTGAGTGTCTCTCCCTGTGTTTCTGTCAGTCTCTCTCTCTGTTTCTGTCAGTGTCTCTCTCTGTTTCTGTCGGTGTCTCTCTCTCTCTGTTTCTGTCAGTGTCTCTCTGTGTTTCTGTCAGTGTCTCTCTGTGTTTCTGTCAGTGTCTCTCTGTGTTTCTGTCAGTGTCTCTCTGTGTTTCTGTCAGTGTCTCTCTGTG
Source organism: Somniosus microcephalus (assembly GCF_052327205.1). NCBI lineage: Eukaryota > Metazoa > Chordata > Chondrichthyes > Squaliformes > Somniosidae > Somniosus > Somniosus microcephalus. The sequence goes on along the minus strand of NC_140989.1, from coordinate 212,847,623 downwards.
TTTCTGTCAGTGTCTCTCTGTGTTTCTGTCAGTGTCTCTCTGTGTTTCTGTCAGTGTCTCTCTGTGTTTCTGTCAGTGTCTCTCTGTGTTTCTGTCAGTGTCTCTGTGTTTCTGTCAGTGTCTCTCTGTGTTTCTGTCAGTGTCTCTCTGTGTTTCTGTCAGTGTCTCTGTGTTTCTGTCAGTGTCTCTGTGTTTCTGTCAGTGTCTCCCTGTGCTTCTGTCAGTGTCTCTGTGTTTCTGTTAGTCTCTCTCTGTGTTTCTGTCAGTGTCACTCTGTGCTTCTGTCAGTGTCTCTGTGTTTCTGTCAGTGTCTCTCTCTGTGTTTCTGTCAGTGTCTCTCTCTGTGTTTCTGTCAGTGTCTCTCTCTGTGTTTCTGTCAGTGTCTCTCTCTGTGTTTCTGTCAGTGTCTCTCTCTGTGTTTGTGTCAGTGTCTCTCTCTGTGTTTGTGTCGGTGTCTCTCTCTGTGTTTCTGTCGGTGTCTCTCTGTGTTTCTGTCAGTGTCTCTGTTTCTGTCAGTGTCTCTCTGTGTTTCTGTCAGTGTCTCTGTGTTTCTGTCAGTGTCTCTGTGTTTCTGTCAGTGTCTCTGTGTTTCTGTCAGTGTCTCCCTGTGCTTCTGTCAGTGTCTCTGTGTTTCTGTTAGTCTCTCTCTGTGTTTCTGTCAGTGTCACTCTGTGCTTCTGTCAGTGTCTCTGTGTTTCTGTCAGTGTCTCTCTCTGTGTTTCTGTCAGTGTCTCTCTCTGTGTTTCTGTCAGTGTCTCTCTCTGTGTTTCTGTCAGTGTCTCTCTCTGTGTTTCTGTCAGTGTCTCTCTCTGTGTTTGTGTCAGTGTCTCTCTCTGTGTTTGTGTCGGTGTCTCTCTCTGTGTTTCTGTCGGTGTCTCTCTGTGTTTCTGTCAGTGTCTCTGTTTCTGTCAGTGTCTCTCTGTGTTTCTGTCAGTGTCTCTGTCCCTGTTTCTGTCTCTGTTTCTGTCGGTGTCTCTCTGTGTTTCTGTTACTCCAATTCCAATTCCAATTCCAATTCAAATGCTTTATTGGCATGAAAGTTTACAGAGAACCATATTGCCAAAGCTTACATAGCAAAAAGGTACAGTTTTCCAACATTCTGTAGGTGTCAATCGATTTGACATTTGTTGGGTACATACAATATTACTTTTAAACAATATTAATTTTAAACAGTCTTTGTACTTCATTTGGTACGTTCAATATTAATTTTAAACAGTCTTAATTTTAAACAGTCCTCAGGTTGTGACATGTTGTTACATATTTGGCCCCAAGGTATGGTCTGTCTCCTTCTCCTAGGACTAATCTCAATTTTGACAGATCATCCAATTCCTTGAAATCTGGGGTTGTTTGGCTTAGCTTGTTGAATAATATGTTTCTTGATGTGTTGAATTTTTCGCATTTTAGGAGGAAATGCATTTCTGTTTCAACCTCGCCAGCCAGACATTGATCGCATATTCTATTCTCTCTAGGCTGCCAGGATTTCTTGTATCTGCCTTTTTCAATTTCCAGTTGGTGGTCGCTTAGTCTGTACCTGGTGAGGGTCTGTCTCTGTTTTGTGTCTCTGATGGTCGTGAGGTAGTCTGCCAGTTTATATTCTCTTTTTAGGGCCCGGTAACATTCTAATCTGCTTTGGCTTTCGGTTATTTTGTTCCAATGTTCCAGGTAGGTTTCTTTGCATTTTTTAATGATTTGGTTCACTCGGATTGGTGTTTGGGCGGCTGTGTTGGTCTGGGGCTGGTCAGGGTCCGGCTGAGTACTTAGTTTCCGTAGCAGCTGACTCAGGGGACTCTTTTCTGGGTTTAGCTCTTGGGTCTGAAAGGCTTTGAAATGAAGGGTGTCTGGGGAGCTAGATTTGAGGTGATTTAGGAAGTTTAGTGCTCGTTTTTGGATGTTTATTATCAGTGGGTATCTGCCTAGTTCGGCTCTGCATGCATTTGTTGGCGTTTTCCTTTGGGTGCGAAGGATGCTTCGGCAGAATTCTGCATGTAGGGCTTCTATTGTATGTTTTTCCCATTTAGTGTAGCTTTGGTGATTTAGCGGGCCCCATACTTCACTACCGTACAGTGCAATGGGCAGGATTATGCTGTCAAATATTTTGAGCCAGATTTTGATTGGGATTTGGATGTTGTAGAATTTTCTTTTTATTGCATATAGGGCTCTTCGGGCTTTTTCTTTTAGTGCATTCACTGCTATGCTGAAGCTCCCTGATGCTGTAATAGTTAGACCAAGGTAGGTGTAGCTCATAGTGTGTCCTATAGTGGTATCACTGAGGGTAAACTGGTATTTGTTTTCCTGACATCTGGGCCTTTTTTGAAAAATCATGATGTTGGTTTTCTTTAGATTTACTGTTAGAGCCCAATTTTGGCAGTATTTGTCGAGTAGGTCTAGTTGTTGCTGTAATCCCTGTTCTGTGGGAGACAGCAGAACCAGGTCGTCCGCATAGAACAGGGATTTCACTTCTCCATCTAGGAGACGGAGACCTGGTGACTCGCTTTGCTCCAGCATGTCTGCTAATTCATTTATGTATATGTTGAACAGGGTCAGGCTCAAATTGCAGCCCTGCCGGACGCCTCTTCTCTGGGTGAAGAAATCGGTGCGTTTGTCTCCAATTTTGACCCCGCATTTGTTTTTCAGATACATTGATTTAATAAGGTCATAGACTTTGCCCCCTATTCCACATTGAAGAAGTTTATAATAGAGCCCTTCGTGCCATATAGAGTCAAAGGCTTTCTTGAAGTCGATGAAACAGGCGAATATTTTCCCATTTTTTGTTTGGTGTATATGTTTTTCAATGAGGGTGTGAAGGGTATAGATATGGTCGGCGGTGCGGTGTTTTGGAAGAAAGCCTATTTGGTTTTTTCTGAGGATATTATGTTTGTTTCTGTGTTTCTGTCAGTGTCTCTGTTTCTGTCAGTGTCTCTCCCTGTGTTTCTGTCAGTGTCTCTCTCTGTGTTTCTGTCAGTGTCTCTCTCTGTGTTTCTGTCAGTGTCTCTGTCCCTGTTTCTGTCAGTGTCTCTGTTGCTGTCGGTGTTTCTGTCAGTGTCTCTCTCTCTGTTTCTGTCAGTTTCTCTCTGTGTTTCTGTCGGTGTCTCCCTCTGTGTTTCTGTCAGTGTCTCCCTCTGTGTTTCTGTCAGTGTCTCCCTCTGTGTTTCTGTCAGTGTCTGTTTCTGTTTCTGTCGGTGCCTCCCTCTGTGTTTCTGTCAGTGCCTCTCTCTGTGTTTCTGTCAGTGTCTGTCTGTGTTTCTGTCAGAGTGTCTCTGTTTCAGTCCGTGTCTTTCTCTCTGTTTCTGTCAGTGTCTCTCTGTGTTTCTGTCAGTGTCTCTCTGGGTTTCTGTCAGTGTCTCTCTCTCTGTTTCTATCAGTGTCTCCCTCTGTGTTTCTGTCAGTGCCTCTCTGTGTTTCTGTCAGTGTCTCTCTGTTTCAGTCAGTGTCTTTCTCGGTGTTTCTGTCAGTGTCTATCTGTGTTTCTGTCAGTGTCTCTCTCTGTGTTTCTGTCAGTGTCTCTCTCTGTTTCTGTCGGTGTCTCTCTGGGTTTCTGTCATTCTCTCTCTCTTTGTTTCTGTCAGTGTCTCTCTCTTTGTTTCTGTCAGTCTATCTCTCTCTGTGTTTCTGTCAGTGTCTCTCTGTGTTTCTGTCCGTGGTTCTGTTTCTGTCGGTGCCTCTCTCTGTGTTTCTGTCAGTGTCTTTGTTTCTGTCGGCGTTTCTGTCAGTCTCTCTCTGTGTTTCTGTCAGTGTCTCTCTCTGGGTTTCTGTCAGTGTCTCTCTGTGTTTCTGTCAGTGTCTCTCCCTGTGTTTCTGTCAATGTCTCTTTCTGTGTTTCTGTCAGTGTCTATCTCTCTGTTTCTGTCAGTGTCTCTGTGTTTCTGTCAGTGGCTCTGCTTCTGTCGGTGCCTCTCTCTGTGTTTCTGTCAGTCTCTCTCTCTGCTTCTGTCAGTGTCTCTGTGTTTCTGTCAGTGTCTCTCTGTTTCTGTCAGTGTTTGTCTCTGCTTCTGTCAGTGTCTCTCTCTGTTTCTGTTAGTGTTTCTGTCACTGTTTCTCTGTGTTTCTGTCAGTCTCTCTCTGCTTCTGTCCAATTCCAATTCCAATTCCAATTCAAATGCTTTATTGGCATGAAAGTTTACAGAGAACCATATTGCCAAAGCTTACATAGCAAAAAGGTACAGTTTTCCAACATTCTGTAGGTGTCAATCGATTTGACATTTGTTGGGTACATACAATATTACTTTTAAACAATATTAATTTTAAACAGTCTTTGTACTTCATTTGGTACGTTCAATATTAATTTTAAACAGTCTTAATTTTAAACAGTCCTCAGGTTGTGACATGTTGTTACATATTTGGCCCCAAGGTATGGTCTGTCTCCTTCTCCTAGGACTAATCTCAATTTTGACAGGTCATCCAATTCCTTGAAATCTGGGGTTGTTTGGCTTAGCTTGTTGAATAATATGTTTCTTGATGTGTTGAATTTTTCGCATTTTAGGAGGAAATGCATCTCTGTTTCAACCTCGCCGGCCAGACATTGATCGCATATTCTATTCTCTCTAGGCTGCCAGGATTTCTTGTATCTGCCTTTTTCAATTTCCAGTTGGTGGTCGCTTAGTCTGTACCTGGTGAGGGTCTGTCTCTGTTTCGTGTCTCTGATGGTCGTGAGGTAGTCTGCCAGTTTATATTCTCTTTTTAGGGCCCGGTAACATTCTAATCTGCTTTGGCTTTCGGTTATTTTGTTCCAATGTTCCAGGTAGGTTTCTTTGCATTTTTTAATGATTTGGTTCACTCGGATTGGTGTTTGGACGGCTGTGTTGGTCTGGGGCTGGTCAGGGTGCGGCTGAGTACTTAGTTTCAGTAGCAGCTGACTCAGGGGACTCTTTTCTGGGTTTAGCTCTTGGGTCTGAAAGGCTTTGAAATGAAGGGTGTCTGGGGAGCTAGATTTGAGGTGATTTAGGAAGTTTAGTGCTCGTTTTTGGATGTTTATTATCAGTGGGTATCTGCCTAGTTCGGCTCTGCATGCATTTGTTGGCGTTTTTCTTTGGGTGCGAAGGATGCTTCGGCAGAATTCTGCATGTAGGGCTTCTATTGTGTGTTTTTCCCATTTAGTGTAGCTTTGGTGATTTAGCGGGCCCCATACTTCACTACCGTACAGTGCAATGGGCAGGATTATGCTGTCAAATATTTTGAGCCAGATTTTGATTGGGATTTGGATGTTGTAGAATTTTCTTTTTATTGCATATAGGGCTCTTCGGGCTTTTTCTTTTAGTGCATTCACTGCTATGCTGAAGCTCCCTGATGCTGTAATAGTTAGACCAAGGTAGGTGTAGCTCATAGTGTGTCCTATAGTGGTATCACTGAGGGTAAACTGGTATTTGTTTTCCTGACATCTGGGCCTTTTTTGAAAAATCATGATGTTGGTTTTCTTTAGATTTACTGTTAGAGCCCAATTTTGGCAGTATTTGTCGAGTAGGTCTAGTTGTTGCTGTAATCCCTGTTCTGTGGGAGACAGCAGAACCAGGTCGTCCGCATAGAACAGGGATTTCACTTCTCCATCCAGGAGACGGAGACCTGGTGACTCGCTTTGCTCCAGCATGTCTGCTAATTCATTTCTGTATATGTTGAACAGGGTCGGGCTCAAATTGCAGCCCTGCCGGACGCCTCTTCTCTGGGTGAAGAAATCGGTGCGTTTGTCTCCAATTTTGACCCCGCATTTGTTTTTCAGATACATTGATTTAATAAGGTCATAGACTTTGCCCCCTATTCCACACTGAAGAAGTTTATAATAGAGCCCTTCGTGCCATATAGAGTCAAAGGCTTTCTTGAAGTCGATGAAACAGGTGAATATTTTCCCATTTTTTGTTTGGTGTATATGTTTTTCAATGAGGGTGTGAAGGGTATAGATATGGTCGGCGGTGCGGTGTTTTGGAAGAAAGCCTATTTGGTTTTTTCTGAGGATATTATGTTTGTTAAGAAAATCAAGTAATCTACTATTTAGAATACTGCAGAATAACTTCCCTAGACAACTGTTGACACAGATGCCGCGGTAGTTATTTGGGTCTGATTTGTTTCCACTTTTATATATGGGGGAGATTAGTCCTTGGCACCAGATATCGGGAAAACAGCCTGAACGTAATATGATGTTGAATAATTTGAGTACCGCACCCTGCATCTCCATATTGCTGAACTTGAGCATTTCATTTTTGATGTTGTCTGGGCCACAGGCTTTCTTTAGGTGGAGAGATTTTGTTTTTGTGGCCAGTTCTTTCCATGTGATTGGGGAGTCTAGAGGGTTTTGGTTGTCTTTAATTGTTGCTTCTAATGTGTGGAGTTTTTCTGTGACCTGATGTTGACTTGGGTTTGTTTCGTTTATTGGGATGTCTTTGTAGAGGTTTTCAAAATGTGTTCTCCAGATGTCGCCATCTTGGATTGGTAATGCTTGCAATTGTGTTGTACTCAGGTTATTCCACATTTCCCAGAATTGTTCCGTGTTTGCGTGGGTTTTCTCCGGGTGCTCCAGTTTCCTCCCACAGTCCAAAGATGTGCGGGTTAGGTTGATTGGCTATGATAAAAAAATTGACCCTTAGTGTTAGGGGGATTAAATACGTGGGGTTACGGGGATAGGGTGGGATATGTGTTGGTGTAGGGGATACGGGGATCGGGTGGGATATGTGTCGGTGCCGGCTCGATGCGCCGAAATGGCCTCTATCTGTACTGTGAGGTTTCTGTGATTTCTGTGATTCTGTGATACTGACAGAAACACACTGACAGTGTCTCTCTCTCTGTTTCTGTCATTGTCTCTCTCTGTTTCTGTCAGTGTCTCTCTCTGTGTTTCTGTCAGTGTCTCTCTCTGTGTTTCTGTCAGAGAGAGACACTGACAGAAACACAGAGAGAGAGAGAGAGACTGACAGAAAACACAGAGAGAGACACTGACAGAAACCCAGAGAGACTCTGGCAGAAACACAGAGAGAGACACTGACAGAAACAGAGAGAGACACTGACAGACACACAGAGACACTGACAGAAACAAAGAGAGACAATGACAGAAACCCAGAGAGACACTGACAGAAACACAGAGAGAGACACTGACAGAAACACAGAGAGACACTGACAGAAACAAAGAGAGAGACACTGACAGAAACACAGTGAGAGACACTGACAGAAACACAGAGAGACACCGACAGAAACAAAGAGAGAGAGTGTAGTGTATATGCCTTTAAGTCAGAACTACTTTACAGCTCCTGTATACTGTAGTACCGACAGTGACCACACCTGTATATAAGCTTTGCGCAATGCCTCTGTACCTCCAGTCTTGAGACTACCCTCCTCCAGTAAAGACCTGTTTATTGTTAATGTACAGCATCCGTGTGATTATTTAATAACAGCATATCCGCTGAACCACGGATCCAACAGTGGCGACGAGTGTCGATTCGAATCTACCTGCAACATAAAAAAATAGTCGAGGCCAGGAACACGGGCGTCAACCACGAGCAACCGCCCAGCAGTCAGGCAGAGATTGAACTTCGCAGGGGAGGCTGTGGAGAGCCGGGCTTGGTTCCCCAGCCACGACGAGCAGCAAGAGACCGATGACCGGTCCAGCGCAGACCCTTCCCGAGCAGCGGCGGCTGGAGCCGACCGACGGCGGAGAGAAAGCCGAGCAGCGTCGACGGGGTAAGACAGAGGGTGAAGATCGCAGGGCGCAGCCGGGATTTGAACACCGAGTGGCGTCGAGAAAAAGAAAACAACCCGGAGAGAGAGAGGGTAGAGAAACAGCCGGGTTCTAGACTGAGCGGCGTCGAAAAATATAAAAAGAAGAACGCGCAGAGCACAGCCAGGGCTCACGGGCTGAACAGGGTCTGCGGGACGATGAAAGGGGAGCGCGGGAGACGCCATTGAGCCGCGAAGAAGAAAGAGTGCGGGAGACGCCATTTTTAGAAGCCGCAGCGGAGAAGGGCGAGCGCGGGAAGGAAGGAAAGCATGGGAAACGCCATTTTGTGCCAGCAGAGAAGAAGGGGAAGCACGGGAGGCGCCATTTTTGACAGTTAACTCACACCCAAGGATGCCGAAGAGTGGCAGTATCTCTACGTTCGACAATGAAGTCGAAGATTGGGCGACATATGTGGAACGTATTGAGGTGTACTGCAGGGCGAATGAAGTGCCAGATGCTAATAAAGCACTGGTTCTGTTAAATTCCATGGGTGCAAAAACTTATGGGTTACTGCGAAATCTAATAACCTCAGAGAAGCCGGTAAACAAGAATTTTGAAAGCATAGTAGAAATCCTACAGGACCACTTAAACCCCACACTGCTGCTGATAGCAGAACGATTTAAGTTCCATAAAAGGAACCAACACAAAGACGAAAGCAATGCTGAGTACCTAACGGAACTGCGCAAGCTATCGAAACACTGCCAGTTTGGAGCGGGACTAGCAGATACGTTAAGGGACAAGTTTGTGTGTGGGCTACAAAGTGAAGGAACCCAGAAACGGCTTCTATCAGAAAAGGACCTTACGCTGGACAAAGCTTTCAGTATGGCAGTATCACACGAAGCAGCCGCAAGGGGTGCTGCAGAGATACAACGGAGACCGCAAGAATATGGCACCAATGAAATGTCCTATGGAACAGGGAAGTGCTATCGCTGCGGCAGAACAACACATGACCAGAAAGATTATTGGTTCAAGGACCAAGTGTGCAGACAGTGTGGGAAAGCAGGACACATAGCAAGAGTCTACAGGTCTGGGAAGAAAACCAACAGTAAGAAATCTCCACAGGAGAAGTACAAAAAGGTACACCAGGTGATGGACAGTGGTTCAGACGAACAGAAAAGTGACACAGACTCCGGGAGCTGGGTTGTCTGAAACTACATAAGGTAACCGAAATGGAGGATCACCAGACTATCTGGGTTACACTCAAGATAGACGGAGTCCAAGTGGAAATGGAATTGGACACAGGGTCAGCTCTAAGAGTCATAAATCAAAGAGACTACAAGCGGCTATTTTCACACATGCCCTTGAAAGCTACAGAGATTGTCTTGAAGACGTATACGGGGCAAAACGTCTACCCCAAAGGAAAAATAAGGGTGAAAGTGACATATAAAGGCCAGGAAATACCTAAAATGGATATATATATATTGCCAGATGGAGGACCACCACTGCTAGGATGTGAATGGATCTGGAAGATACAATTAGATTGGCATTCCATACAGGCACTGAAGGTTGAGGCCAAAAAGGATGACGACGTCATACCTGGACGACTGTCAAAAATGCTAACTGATGCAAAAGAAGTGTTCCAGGAGGGACTAGGTACACTAAAAGGAATAACAGCAATGATTAAAATAGAGGAAAATGCAAGCCCAAAGTTTCTGAAGGCCTGACCAGTGCCTTATGCGATCAGACCAGCTGTTGAAGCAGAGCTGGAAGGGTTGGAACGTTCAGGAGTACTGTCCAAAGTGGACTGGAGCGAGTGGGCTACACCCATCATTCCTGTAATGAAGAGGTCGTTGAGTAATACGCCTGGGGAACCAAAGAAGGTCCACATCTGTGGGGATTTTAAGGTGACAGTGAACCCAGTCCTTCACACGGTACAATATCCGCTTCCACGAATTGAGGATATTTTCGCCTCGCTATCTGGAGGTAAACGCTTCACCAAAATTGATCTAGCCCAGGCGTACTTGCAAATGGAGGTAGAAGAAGCTTCGAATCAATACCTTACGATCAACACTCATAAATGTCTCTATCAATACAACCGGCTGGTGTTTGGAGTAGCCTCAGCTCCGGCTATCTGGCAAAGGGCGATGGATCATGTCCTGCAAGGGATTCCAGGGACCCAGTTGTTATTTGGACGACATCTTGGTCACGGGCGAAAATGACGGTGATCACCTTGCCAACTTGGAGAAGGTGCTCACCAGATTAAAAGGAGTATGGGCTACGAGCTAATCGCCACAAGTGCGAGTTTTTCCAGAAACAGATCTCGTATTGTGGCCACATCATCGATGAAGACGGGTTACATAAGTCCCCTGACAAGATTGAGGCAGTAGTCAAGGCTCCAGCACCGGAAAATGTGTCACAACTGAGGTCGTTGCTCGGGCTGGTAAACTACTACCACAAGTTCTTACCAAATTTGTCTACGGTATTACACCCACTGAACACCCTACTGCAAACAGGGGTACCATGGAAGTGGGATGATGAACGTAGACGAGCTTTCCAGAAGTGTAAAGAATTGATCACATCAAAAGAGGTGTTGGCCCATTTCAACCCAGCACTACCAATTCGTTTGGCATGTGATGCATCACCCTATGGTATTGGAGCGGTGCTGTCGCATAAATTCCCTGACGGGTTGGAGAGGCCAGTAGCTTTTGCGTCTCGGTCACTAACCTCAGCCGAGTGCAACTACACCCAGATTGACAGGGAGGCCCTCAGCCTAGTATGGGGAGTAAAAAAATTCAACCACTATCTGCATGGGCAGAAGTTCACCTTGCTGACTGACCATGAACGACTTGTCTCCATCTTTAATCCTAAGAAGGGCGTTCCAGTGATGACTGCACAGCGGTTACAAAGATGGTCCCTGTTTCTAGGGGCGAATCAATATGAAATAAAATATAAAGGCATGAAACAGCATGGGAACGCTGATGGGCTATCGCGCCTGCCACTGCCTACTGTGGAGGAAGCACCAGCAGTGGACCCTATCGAGATATTTTATTCGTCAATAATTGAACGATTGCCAGTAACAAATGCGGATATAGAGAAAGAGACCCGCAATGATCCGACGCTGTCTCGGGTATATGAATTGACGGTGAGGGGATGGCCAACTAATGGCGACTCACTGTTGCCAGCATTCTCATCCAGAAGAGAACAGCTGTCAGTATGCCAGGGGACAGTGATGTGTGGATCCAGAGTGGTGATTCCACCCAAGTTAAGGGAGAGAGTGCTAAATGAGCTACATGAAGGTCATCTGGGGGGAGTGAAAATGAAAAGTCTTGCTAGGGCTTATGTGTGGTGGCCGGGAATCGATCAACAAATCGAAGACCTAACTAAGAGCTGCTTAGGATGCCAGAAGGTCCAAAATGCACCACCACATGCACCTCTACACCCATGGGAGTGCCCCTCCTCTCCATGGCAACGGGTGCATATTGATTTCGCTGGTCCATTCATGGACTCAATGTTCTTAATAGCAGTGGATGCTCATTCAAAGTGGCCTGAGGTGATAAAAATGTCTTCAACCACTACAGAGAAAACGATTGCAGTCCTACGGACCATATTTGCCAGAAACGGTTTGCCAGAGCAGATTTGCTCTGTTAATGGACCACAGTTTGTGTCCGACGAGTTCCAAAAATTTATGAGAAGGAATGGGCCCCGTATCACCCAGCCACAAATGGATTGGCTGAGAGGTTCGTACAAACCTTTAAGAAGGCGATAAAGGCCATGTGCGACGATGAAATTCCACTACAGCATAAGATGGACAATTTCTTATTAGCCTACCGAAACGCGACACATGCAGTTACCAACCAGACCCCAGCCATGATGTTCTTTAACCGAAGGTTGAGATCTCGTCTGGACTTGCTCAGACCAAATGTGCGAAGAAATGTTGAGGACAAACAATTCCAGCACATCAATGAGAAGCCGACAAGGAGCTTCAATGTCGGGCAACCAGTCTTGGCCCGTGACTATCGAACAGAGAAATGGCAACCCGGAATGATATGTCCAAGGCAGGGGCCATTAATGTACACAGTGGATGTCGGGGAGAACATTGTGAGACACCACGTCGATCAGATCTTAGCGTCACAGGAACGCGTCAACCCCATGTCTCGAGTACCTGGGGATGAACCCGACATACCGGTAGAATCTACCTGAGACCCAGTAGCAGTGGAACCCAATGAACTACCCGATGAAAAGGGGTCAGAATTGCCTCTGCACCAAGAACAAGAACCTCCGGAAAGGCGCTATCCCGAAAGGGTCAGGAAGCCGCCCCAAAGACTGAATCTATAAATGGACTTTTGTTGTTTAATGTACATGTTGAAATGTTAATTGTTATTTGAATATTAGGGGTACTACTAATCTAAAAGGGGAGGAATTGTCGTGTATGTGCCTTTAAGTCAGAACTACTTTAACAGCTCCTGTATACTGTAGTACCGGCAGTGACCACGCCTGTATATAAGCATTGTGCATGCCTCTGTACCCCCAGTCTTGAGACTACCCTCCTCCAGTAAAGACCTGTTTATTGTTAACTAGCTGGGGAAGCCCGGCTTTGCCAGGGCTGTTTTGGGCCGGGCGGTTAAATCGAGTCCCAGGCTTTGGGGCCTGTCTGTCTGTCCCTGTGTGAATCTGCTGCCGGGCAACATTTCTACCTTTTAATAGCTTCAAAGATGAAAGGGAAAGTACTTATAAAACGTTTTTGGTAAATGTTATGTAATTTTGAAAAGAGATACTAACTTTTTCGAAGCTGGATTAGCAGAGTTTGAGCTGGAAGTAGTGGAGCAATGGCTGCCCGAAGACTGAGTTGAAAAGCATTAGTCCCGCCCACAGACGCAGCGATTGGCCAACCATCAGGCGACTGAACTGTAGGATTGGTCAATCGTGCTGGCACAGGATTGGTTGACCTTGACGTCAGTCAATCAATGCTACTTAGCAGATAATGAGTTTAATTTTGAAGGTTTTTTGCATAACGCGCGAACAATTTTTGTCCGGCCGAAACATAAATACACTTAGGATGGTTCTGGAATCGTCAGCTTTCTTTCGATGTAACGCACATGTACGTACGCTCTATAACTTTCGAGTTAATTCAAGACAGACAGACAGACGGAATGACAGACAGAAGTATCCTTTTATATGTATAGATGTACAGCATCCGTGTCATTACTTAATAACAGCATATCCACTGAACCACGGATCCAACAGAGAGAATGACAGAAACCCAGAGAGACACTGACAGAAACACAGAAGGAGAGCGAGTGAGAGAAACACAATGAGAGACACTGACAGAAACACGGAGAGACACTGACAGAAACACAGAGAGAGACACTGACAGAAACAGAGAGAGACACTGACAGAAACAGAGAGAGACACTGACAGAAACAGAGAGAGACACTGACAGAAACACAGAGAGACACTGACAGAAACACAGAGAGACACTGACAGAAACACAGAGAGACACTGACAGAAACACAGAGAGACACTGACAGAAACACAGAGAGACACTGACAGAAACACAGAGAGACACTGACAGAAACACAGAGAGACACTGACAGAAACACAGAGACACTGACAGAAACACAGAGAGACACTGACAGAAACACAGAGAGACACTGACAGAAACACAGAGAGACACTGACAGAAACACAGAGAGACACTGACAGAAACACAGAGACACTGACAGAAACACGGAGAGACACTGACAGAAACAGAGAGAGACACTGACAGAAACAGAGAGAGACACTGACAGAAACAGAGAGAGACACTGACAGAAACAGAGAGAGACACTGACAGAAACAGAGAGAGACACTGACAGAAACACGGAGAGACACTGACAGAAACACGGAGAGACACTGACAGAAACACAGAGAGACACTGACAGAAACACAGAGAGACACTGACAGAAACACAGAGAGACACTGACAGAAACACAGAGAGACACTGACAGAAACACAGAGACACTGACAGAAACAGGGAGAGACACTGACAGAAACAGAGAGAGACAGTGACAGAAACAGAGAGAGACACTGACAGAAACAGAGAGAGAGACACTGACAGGAACACGGAGAGAAACTGACAGAAGCAGAGAGAGACTGCAGAGAGGTAGTGAAACTCTGCCGAGCCTTAGGCCTGTACATAGTTAACGGTAGGTTCAGAGGGGACTCCCTAGGGAGACTCACATACTCCTCAACTCTTGGGTCTAGTGTGGTGGACTATACAATCACTGACCTGGACCCCTGCGATATCAACTGATTCACTGTCAGGCAGCAATCCCCCCTCTCAGACCATAACCAAATAAATATGTACCTTAAACTTTCTGCCCAAACTACAGACACAAAAAAAGAACCCAGTAAGCTCCATAAAATAAACCAGACATGCAGATGGGCCCCAGACAGTGGAGAAAAATTCATCACAGCACTAAAGTCACCTGATCTCACAAGTAAAATATCAAAATTTAAAGAAAACCCATACGAGATCACCAGAGATGGTGTAAACATGGCCATAGAGGATATAAATATGACCTTCCATGAGGCAGCTGTAAAAGCCGACCTCGTGAAACAGAAGAGGAAGCGTCACAAAAGACAAAATAAAAATAAGAAATGGTTTGACCACGAATGCAAAAATGCCAGAAAAGACCTGAGAAAAATATCAAACCAAAAGCATCGGCAACCAAACAATCCGCCCTACGTACTAGATACAATGAAACCCTCAAAAGACATAAACACACCATTAGGAACAAAACACAAAACTATACCCACAAAATACTCGAAGAAATTGAAAACTCCACCAATCCAAAACAATTCTGGGAAATGTGGAATAACCTGAGTACAACACAATTGCAAGCATTACCAATCCAAGATGGCGACATCTGGAGAACACATTTTGAAAACCTCTACAAAGACATCCCAATAAACGAAACAAACCCAAGTCAACATCAGGTCACAGAAAAACTCCACACATTAGAAGCAACAATTAAAGACAACCAAAACCCTCTAGACTCCCCAATCACATGGAAAGAACTGGCCACAAAAACAAAATCTCTCCACCTAAAGAAAGCCTGTGGCCCAGACAACATCAAAAATGAAATGCTCAAGTTCAGCAATATGGAGATGCAGGGTGCGGTACTCAAATTATTCAACATCATATTACGTTCAGGCTGTTTTCCCGATATCTGGTGCCAAGGACTAATCTCCCCCATATATAAAAGTGGAAACAAATCAGACCCAAATAACTACCGCGGCATCTGTGTCAACAGTTGTCTAGGGAAGTTATTCTGCAGTATTCTAAATAGTAGATTACTTGATTTTCTTAACAAACATAATATCCTCAGAAAAAACCAAATAGGCTTTCTTCCAAAACACCGCACCGCCGACCATATCTATACCCTTCACACCCTCATTGAAAAACATATACACCAAACAAAAAATGGGAAAATATTCACCTGTTTCATCGACTTCAAGAAAGCCTTTGACTCTATATGGCACGAAGGGCTCTATTATAAACTTCTTCAGTGTGGAATAGGGGGCAAAGTCTATGACCTTATTAAATCAATGTATCTGAAAAACAAATGCGGGGTCAAAATTGGAGACAAACGCACCGATTTCTTCACCCAGAGAAGAGGCGTCCGGCAGGGCTGCAATTTGAGCCCGACCCTGTTCAACATATACAGAAATGAATTAGCAGACATGCTGGAGCAAAGCGAGTCACCAGGTCTCCGTCTCCTGGATGGAGAAGTGAAATCCCTGTTCTATGCGGACGACCTGGTTCTGCTGTCTCCCACAGAACAGGAATTACAGCAACAACTAGACCTACTCGACAAATACTGCCAAAATTGGGCTCTAACAGTAAATCTAAAGAAAACCAACATCATGATTTTTCAAAAAAGGCCCAGATGTCAGGAAAACAAATACCAGTTTACCCTCAGTGATACCACTATAGGACACACTATGAGCTACACCTACCTTGGTCTAACTATTACAGCATCAGGGAGCTTCAGCATAGCAGTGAATGCACTAAAAGAAAAAGCCCGAAGAGCCCTATATGCAATAAAAAGAAAATTCTACAACATCCAAATCCCAATCAAAATCTGGCTCAAAATATTTGACAGCATAATCCTGCCCATTGCACTGTACGGTAGTGAAGTATGGGGCCCGCTAAATCACCAAAGCTACACTAAATGGGAAAAACACACAATAGAAGCCCTACATGCAGAATTCTGCCGAAGCATCCTTCGCACCCAAAGAAAAACGCCAACAAATGCATGCAGAGCCGAACTAGGCAGATACCCACTGATAATAAACATCCAAAAACGAGCACTAAACTTCCTAAATCACCTCAAATCTAGCTCCCCAGACACCCTTCATTTCAAAGCCTTTCAGACCCAAGAGCTAAACCCAGAAAAGAGTCCCCTGAGTCAGCTGCTACTGAAACTAAGTACTCAGCCGCACCCTGACCAGCCCCAGACCAACACAGCCGTCCAAACACCAATCCGAGTGAACCAAATCATTAAAAAATGCAAAGAAACCTACCTGGAACATTGGAACAAAATAACCGAAAGCCAAAGCAGATTAGAATGTTACCGGGCCCTAAAAAGAGAATATAAACTGGCAGACTACCTCACGACCATCAGAGACACGAAACAGAGACAGACCCTCACCAGGTACAGACTAAGCGACCACCAACTGGAAATTGAAAAAGGCAGATACAAGAAATCCTGGCAGCCTAGAGAGAATAGAATATGCGATCAATGTCTGGCTGGCGAGGTTGAAACAGAGATGCATTTCCTCCTAAAATGCGAAAAATTCAACACATCAAGAAACATATTATTCAACAAGCTAAGCCAAACAACCCCAGATTTCAAGGAATTGGATGACCTGTCAAAATTGAGATTAGTCCTAGGAGAAGGAGACAGACCATACCTTGGGGCCAAATATGTAACAACATGTCACAACCTGAGGACTGTTTAAAATTAAGACTGTTTAAAATTAATATTGAACGTACCAAATGAAGTACAAAGACTGTTTAAAATTAATATTGTTTAAAAGTAATATTGTATGTACCCAACAAATGTCAAATCGATTGACACCTACAGAATGTTGGAAAACTGTACCTTTTTGCTATGTAAGCTTTGGCAATATGGTTCTCTGTAAACTTTCATGCCAATAAAGCATTTGAATTGGAATTGGAATTGGAATGTGCAAACTCCACACAGACAGTCACCCGAGGCCGGATTCGAACCCGGGTCCCTGGCGCTGTGAGGCAACAGTGCTAACCACTGTGCCACCGTGCTGCCCACAGAGTGTCTCTCTGTGTTTCTGTCAGTGTCTCTGTGTTTCTGTCAGTGTCTCTCTCTGTGTTTCTGTCAGTGTCTCTCTCTGTTTCTGTCAGTGTTTCTGTGTTTCTGTCAGTGCCTCTCTCTGTGTTTCTGTCATTGTCTCTCTCTGTTTCTGTCAGTGGCTCTCTCTCTGTTTCTGTCAGTGTCTCTCTCTCTGTTTCTGTCAGTGTCTCTCTCTCTGTTTCTGTCAGTGTCTCTCTCTCTGTTTCTGTCAGTGTCTCTCTCTGTGTTTCTGTCAGTTTCTCTCTGTGTTCCTGTCAGTGTCTCTCTGTGTTCCTGTCAGTGTCTCTCTGCGTTCCTGTCAGTGTCTCGCTCTCTGTTTCTGTCAGTGTCTCGCTCTGTGTTTCTGTCAGTGTCTCCCTCTGTGTTTCTGTCAGTGTCTCTCTCTGTGTTTCTGTCAGTGTCTCTGTGTTTCTGTCAGTGTCTCTCTCTCTGTTTCTGTCAGTGTCTCTCTCTCTGTTTCTGTCAGTGTCTCTCTCTCTGTTTCTGTCAGTGTCTCTCTCTGTGTTTCTGTCAGTTTCTCTCTGTGTTCTTGTCAGTGTCTCTCTGTGTTCCTGTCAGTGTCTCTCTGTGTTCCTGTCAGTGTCTCTCTGTGTTCCTGTCAGTGTCTCGCTCTCTGTTTCTGTCAGTGTCTCGCTCTGTGTTTCTGTCAGTGTCTCCCTCTGTGTTTCTGTCAGTGTCTCTCTCTGTGTTTCTGTCAGTGTCTCTGTGTTTCTGTCAGTGTCTCTCTCTCTCTGTTTCTGTCAGTGTCTCTCTCTCTGTTTCTGTCTATGCGTCTGTGTGCTTCTGTCAGTCTCTCTGTGTTTCTGTCAGTGTCTCGCTGTGTTTCTGTCAGTGTCTCTGTGTTTCTGTCAGTGTCTCTCTGTTTCTGTCAGTGTCTCAGTCTGTGTTTCTGTCAGTGTCTCTCTGTGTTTCTGTCAGTCTCTCTGTGTTTCTGTCAGTCTCTCTGTGTTTCTGTCAATGTCTCTCTGTTTCTGTCAGTGTCTCTCTGTTTCTGTCAGTGTCTCTCTGTTTCTGTCAGTGTCTCGCTCTCTGTTTCTGTCAGTGTCTCGCTCTGTGTTTCTGTCAGTGTCTCCCTCTGTGTTTCTGTCAGTGTCTCGCTGTGTTTCTGTCAGTGTCTCTGTGTTTCTGTCAGTGTCTCTCTGTTTCTGTCAGTGTCTCAGTCTGTGTTTCTGTCAGTGTCTCTCTGTGTTTCTGTCAGTCTCTCTGTGTTTCTGTCAATGTCTCTCTCTCTGTTTCTGTCAGTGTCTCTCTGTTTCTGTCAGTGTCTCTCTGTTTCTGTCAGTGTCTCTCTCTGTGTTTCTGTCAGTGTCTCTCTGTGTTTCTATCAGTGTCTCTCTGTGTTTCTGTCAGTCTCTCTCTCTGTTTCTGTCAGTGTCTCTGTGTCTCTGTCAGTGTCTCTCTCTGTGTTTCTGTCAGTTTCTCTCTGTGTTTCTGTCAGTGTCTCTCTGTTTCTGTCAGTGTCTCTCTGTGGTTCTGTCAGTGTCTCTCTGTGTTCCTGCCAGTGTCTCCCTCTGTGTTTCTGTCAGTGTCTCTCTCTGTGGTTCTGTCAGTGTCTCTCTGTGTTTCTGTCAGTGTCTCGCTCTGTGTTTCTGTCAGTGTCTCTCTCTCTCTGTTTCTGTCAGTGTCTCTCTCTCTCTGTTTCTGTCAGTGTCTCTCTGTGTTTCTGTGTGTTTCTGTCAGTCTCTCTCTCTCTTTCTGTCAGTGTCTCTCTTTGTGTTTCTGTCCGTGTGTCTCTCTGTGTTTCTGGCAGTGTCTCTCTGTGTTTCTGTCAGTGTCTATCTCTGTGTTTCAGGCAGTGTCTCTGTGTTTCTGTCAGTGTCTATCTCTGTGTTTCTGTCAGCGTCTGTGTGTTTCTGGCAGTGTCTCTCTGTGTTTCTGTCAGTGTCTATCTCTGTGTTTCTGTCCATGTGTGTCTCTCTGTTTCTGTCAGTGTCTCTCGGTTTAACGTCTCATCCGAAAGCTGGCACCTCCGACAGTGCAGCACCGCCTCGGTACTACACTGGGAGCGTCAGCCTGGATTACATGCTCAAGTCTTTGGAGTGGGGCTTGAACCCACGACCTAATGGCTCAGACCTCTGGTGGCTTAACGAGAGTCATCTGCAGGAGGATGGGGAGCAAACTGTGATGAGCTGGAAAGTGTGAGTACATCGGGGCTGTTACAGGAACTGCAGATCTGCCCCAGCTGAGGTCTCGGGAGTACAGGAGGGGAAGAGAAGTGGTAAAGGAAGCTGATTTTCTTCATTCTCTGGATGTGGGTGTCACTGGCAAGGCCAGCATTTATTGCCCGTCACTAGTTGCTCTCTGTTTGAGACTCCACTTGAGAGGGCAGCTAATAGTCAACCACAGCAGTTTCCCTTCCCTGTAAAACATTATGAACCGGTTGTGTTTACAAGAACCTGACAGCCTCACAGTCACTTTTACTGACACCAGATTTTTGAAAACTGAATCCCAATTCTCAAACTCCCACAGTGGGATTAGAACTCATGTTCTCTGGATTACTTGTTGAGTAACATAACCGCTACCCTTGTACAATCTCCCGCAGTCAGAAATATTTCCAGGACAGGGATTGCTACGGCAGTGCTTGTCAAGTTGACCGCTGCCTTGGATTTTCATGCCACTAGGTCCTTCCAAGCAATGACCTGCGAAGATCTTATTAAATCTCCAAAACTAATTACTATTAAAACTGAATTGCAATTCTCAAACTGCCATTGGTGGGATTTGATATTACCTTTGCTGGATTATAAATCTAGGCCTCTGGATTACTAGTCCAGTAACTGAACAGCTACACTATTGTAGGGGAGGTGTGTGCTGTGGTATTGCTCCAGTTCACGTCAGTCACCTCGTGTTACTGTGTTAACGTGCAGGTTGGAGGCAGCCTGTGGGCAGACACTGTGAAGAGAATTCCCCGTGAGATGGTGAATGGGGAGAGTGGGCCCGCGATCAGGTCCTATATCCCCGCCCCACATACAGAAGAGCCTGGGGATTAGCAATGTTCTGATGACACCCATCTGACTGGTATTTTGCTGAAGAAGCGACCTGCTTATATTAACCCTCTGTTAGATGAGGAACACCATTCGAACCAGTATAGAACTTGTCCGCTAACATCGCCATGACTAATACCTAGACCAGTAATCCAGAGGGCCGAACTAATGATCCGGAGACTTGAGTTCAAATCCCACCACGGCAACTGGGGAATTTAAATTAATTTAGTTAAATAAATCTGGAATTTAAAAAAAAACTATTATCAGTAATGGTGACCATGAAACTACCAGATTGTCGTAAAAACCCATCTGATTCACTAATGTCCTTTAGGGAAGGAAATCTGCCGTCCTTACCTGGTCTGGCCTATATGTGACTCCAGACCCACAGCAATGTGGTTGACTCTTAACTGCCCTCCGAAATGGCCGAGCGAGCCACTCAGTTGTACCAAATCGCTACAAAGGAGTGCCTTCACTACACGGACTGCAGCAGTTGAAGAAGGCGGATGGGCAATAAATGCTGGCCATGCCAGTGACGCCCACTTCCCATGAATGAATAAAAAAGACTGCTCCTAGACTACCTCGAAGCAGCAATTCTAAAATATGAGGATTCCACAACCCAATCTTCATTACGATCATTCTCCACCCCATGACTTTTCCCCCTCCCCCCATGTCTATTTCCCCTCCACCACCCCCCACATCTCTCTTGACGTTGGCACCCGTAAGGGTTCAGTTCCAGATGTGACTGCCATCCTCTGGTAACATTCTTCAAGCGTGAGCCTACACAGCAAGGCTCTTCCACCATAAAGGGCATCACCACCAAGCCCAGTCCGGTCCTCACCTGATTGCACCCCAGCCCCCAACTAACCTGGGGTTGCTGCAGCCTATGACGTGTTTTACTCGTCAACAAGATGCCAACCAGATGTCGAACTAGCTGTCTTCCCTGAGGCAGCCGTGCGAGCTGTCGCTGCCCAAACTATCGGGGATAGGAGCAGGAGGAGGCCATTCAGCCCCTCGAGCCTGTTCCACCATTCAATTAGATCATGGCCCATCCGTACCTCAACTCTATTAATCCGACTTGGTTCCGAAACCCTTGATAGCCTTGCCTAACAAAGATCGATCAATCTCAGTTTTGAAAGCTCCAATTATCCCCCAGCCTCAGCAGCTTTTTGGCAGGAGAGAGTTCCAAATTTCCATTACCTTTTGTGTGAAGAAGTGCTTCCTGACATCACCCCTGAATGGCCTAGTTGTAATATTAAGGCTATGCCTCCTTGTTCTGGAAATAGTTTCTCTATATCTACACTGTCAAATCCTTTAATCATCTTAAACACCTCAATTAGATCACACCTCAATCTTTTATACTCAATACAAACCTAGTCTATGCAAGCTATCCTCATAATTTTACCCTTTTAGCCTCGGTATTATTCTGGTGAATCTGCGCTGCACCCCCTCCAAGGTATCTTCCCAAAATACTGGCAGCATAAACTGTTTTATGAAAGTTGTTTTAACCACGATACTTTGCTCTTTCCATGTAACTCCAAATGCAGGAAGTGCAGCTACAGTAAGTGGCAGATACTCCATTTCAAACCAGGGCCATGGGTAAGTGAAACCACTTCAATATCCTGCTGATGGTAAACTTAAATGTCATGTTTCAATAACTCGCCTCAGAGCGCCCCCTTCCCCTATAGACCCCGCCCGTTTCCCCATATACACGCCCCTTTCCCCATAGACCTGCCCCTTTCCCCATAGACCCGTCCCTTCCCCATAGACTCCGCCCCTTCCCCCATAGACCCCGCCTCTTCCCCATAGACACCGCTTTCCCTCTAGACCCGCCCCTTTCCCCCCCGGAGACCCGTCCCTTTCCCCCCCGGAGACCCGCCCCTTTCCCCCCCGGAGACCCGCCCCTTTCCCCCCCGGAGACCCGCCCCTTTCCCCCCCGGAGACCCGCCCCTTTCCCCCCCGGAGACCCGCCCCTTTCCCCCCCCCGGAGACCCGCCCCTTTCCCCCCCAGCGACCCGCCCCTTTCCCCCCCGGAGACCCGCCCCTTTCCCCCCCAGAGACCCGCCCCTTTCCCCCCCGGAGGCCCGCCCCTTTCCCCCCCGGAGGCCCGCCCCCTCTGCCCCCGGAGGCCCGCCCCCTCTTTCCCCCCCCGGCCCGCCCCCTCTTTCCCCCCCCAGAGGCCCGCCCCCTCTTTCCCCCCCAGAGGCCCGCCCCCTCTTTCCCCCCCAGAGGCCCGCCCCCTCTTTCCCCCCAGAGGCCCGCCCCCTCTTTCCCCCCCGAGAGGCCCGCCCCCTCTTTCCCCCCGAGAGGCCCGCCCCCTCTTCCCCCTCCCCCCTGAACCTGCCCACTCTTCCTCCTCCCCCCCCCTGGACCCACCCCCTCTTCCCTCCCCCAGACCCGCCCCCTCTTCCCCCGGACCTGCCCCGTCTCCCCCCTGGGCCCGCCCCCTCTTCCCCTCCCCCCCCCTCTTCCCCTCTCCCCACCCCCCCCTGGACCCGCCCCCTCTTTCTCTCCTCTCCCCCCCACCCCCCCCCCCGGACCGCCCCGTCTCACCCCCGGACCGCCCCGTCTCACCCCTGGACCCGCCCCCTCTTTCTCTCCTCTTCCCCCCCCCCCCCCCCCCCGGACCGCCCCGTCTCACCCCTGGACCCGCCCCCTCTTTCTCTCCTCTCCCCCCCCCCCCCCCGGACCGCCCCGTCTCACCCCTGGACCCGCCCCCTCTTTCTCTCCTCTCCCCCCCACCCCCCCCCCCGGACCGCCCCGTCTCACCCCTGGACCCGCCCCCTCTTTCTCTCCTCTTCCCCCCCCCCCCCCCCCCCGGACCGCCCCGTCTCACCCCTGGACCCGCCCCCTCCTTTTTTGGACCATGTCACCAATACATCTCTTGCTAACAGTCAGGTATTTGTGTGCTCTGTTCATGGTGTTATATCCCTAATTATGCTTGTGTTTGGGAGAAGTGCATTGGATAGCAAGCAGTCAGCATCGCAGAAAGAAGGGAAGAGACGAAAAGACAGCATAGATGAAAAAGAACAAAGCGAGTCTTGATCAAAAGCGTAGCAAGCTGCAGCTCAAGAAGCCTAAGAGAGAATCATTGGAACCACAGATGAAGAAGGAGAGAGAATTGGAGACGTTTATGAGGGATGGGGAGAAGAGATTAAGCCTCGGCTATTTTCTGTTACATTAAAGACATTTTCATCTTGTTTCTTTTTGTTCCTCCTTTATTGTAAAAGTTTTTTTCCGCGTTGCAGCTGAGAATTAATTTCTGAAGGAAATGTTAGAAATAAAATAAGGGCGATCCTTGGGAATTTTCAAATTTTCTCCCCAAAAATTTTTCAAAAACTCTCCTACATACATTAGTACGTGGTTGGGTTTTTCCAGTCATCACATAAACGACAATGGACCAGATTTGGCTGCCAAAATGGCTTAATGGCGCTCACCACTCTTAATGTGTAAATCGGCCAGCAAATTGTGGCGAGGGAAAGAGACACCCTGTTAATTATGAATCCCCACAAGGTGCACCCTCAACCTCCCTGTGAGTGTCAAGAAATTGCAGAATTTGCGCATTAATTACCCATTAACCTCACCGCAGAAAGTTAGGGCTATTATTTAACTGTATAAGTATCTTTTTAATGATAAGGTCTATGTTCCTACAATGTCACTCAACCTCTGCAGCCCAGAAAGGGAACAGCTGAAACTGTGCAGTCTCATTCCTAGAGGTAGTAAATTGCTGGAGATTTTAAAAATTTAAAGTTTAATATATTTTTCTTACTTTTCCTTTCTGTCTCTTTCCCTCTCTTTATTTCTCCCTCTGTACCTGATTTGATTCGAATTCACCCTATTTCCTTCTCCGTCATTCCATTTCTTTCTCAATGCTTAAATCTCCTTGGTTAAGGAGCTAGACTGTTGGTCCCTTTGTTCACCAAGGTCCCCGATACCCTGCTGCACCATTATCAGCTCGCACTTCCAGCA
The DNA here is from genome assembly GCF_052327205.1 of Somniosus microcephalus. Taxonomy (NCBI): domain Eukaryota; kingdom Metazoa; phylum Chordata; class Chondrichthyes; order Squaliformes; family Somniosidae; genus Somniosus; species Somniosus microcephalus. The sequence goes on along the minus strand of NC_140989.1, from coordinate 212,823,667 downwards.
ACTTGCAGGGTGAAAACTTTGAGCTGAAGGGCGAGGGAAGAAATTCAACTCACGGGGCATGCCCCGATTCCAGCAAAATCATGGCCAACCTTAGGCAGAGGCCCTAAATCTTGAGGCAATTGTATTGTTGGCAGGCACTTTATGAAATGCTCCAGGCCTTTGGACAGTCAAATCACTGAGGGCATGTGTTGACTAGTGAGATGGTTCGGAACTCTTATCTTGGAGACACTTTAATACACTTTTCTAACTTCTATATTAAACCTGTTTTAAAGAACAACAGGGTCCTTATAAAGGGTGTCAGAAGTGGGATTGGCGAAAGTTGACCAGTTACATGGAGGGAATTTTAGCCTGAAGGAGCACGTGGGTTTGGGTGCGGGCGTGGGCTAAAAGTGGCAAAAATGCAAGCGTGTCAGGAAGCCGGCACCAACGTGCCGACTTCGGTGTTTAACTCGCGCGCGTTAGGCTGCTTGTGCGCAACCCACTCAGGAGAGGCAGGTTGCCTATTAACATAGGCTAAACACTCAATTCAAGTGATAGTTCAACACAGTTAATATTTAAGGTCGCATCCATGGCTTTCCCAGGGCTTCCTGAAACTCGCCCTTGAAAGCACAGCGACAGTTGAGGGGGCCGATTAAAACGCATGGAACTACTGCAATAAATAGTCAGTACTCACAGCTGCTTTCTTACCTACTAGTGGGAAAGGGTTTGTTCACAGTACTTTCTACACTTCGGAGGTTTGCTGAATCACATCAGGATGGGTGGCGCGTTGGCTACCTCAGATTGGACCTCGGACGAGGAGCAATATGACCAGCACCAGCCTGCTCTTGAGGCCTGTAGCTCGACATCAGAGGAGGGACCAGCAGAGAGGGGACCAGCAGAGAGGGGACCAGCAGAGAGAGGACCAGCAGAGAGGGGAGCAGCTGAGAGAGGACCAGCAGAGAGAGGACTAGGAGAGAGGAGACCAGCAGAGAGGGGACCAGCTGAGAGGGGACCAGCTGAGAGGGGAGCAGCTGAGAGAGGACCAGCAGCAAGGGCAGCAGCAGAGAGAGGACCAGCAGAGAGGGATAAGCTGAGAGGGGACCAGCAGAGTGAGGACCAGCAGAGTGAGGACCAGCAGAGTGAGGACCAGCAGAGAGGGGACCAGCAGAGAGGGGACCAGCAGAGAGGGGACCAGCAGAGAGGGGACCAGCAGAGAGGGGACCAGCAGAGAGGGGACCAGCAGAGGGGACCAGCAGAGAGAGGACCAGCAGAGTGAGGGATCAGCTGAGAGGGATCAGCTGAGAGGGGACCAGCAGAGGGATCCATCAGAGAGGGGAGCAGCAGAGAGGGGAGCAGCAGAGAGAGGACCAGTTGAGCGGGGACCAGCAGAGAGGGGACCAGCAGAGAGGGGACCAGCAGAGAGGGGACCAGCAGAGAGGGGACCAGCAGAGAGGGGACCAGCAGAGAGGGGACCAGCAGAGAGGGGACCAGCAGAGAGGGGACCAGCAGAGAGGGGACCAGCAGAGGGGAGCAGCAGAGAGGGGAGCAGCAGAGAGGGGAGCAGCAGAGAGGGGAGCAGCAGAGAGAGGACCAGCAGAGAGGGATAAGCTGAGGGGACCAGCAGAGTGAGGAGCAGCAGAGAGGGGAGCAGCAGAGAGGACACCAGCAGAGAGGACACCAGCAGAGAGGACACCAATAGAGAGAGGACACCAACAGAGAGGGGACCAGCCGAGAGGGGACCAGCCGAGAGGGGACCAGCAGAGTGGCGACCAGCAGAGTGGCGACCAGCAGAGAGGGGACCTGCAGAGAGAGGACAAGCTGAGCGGGACCAGCAGAGAGGGGATCAGCAGAGGACCAGCAGAGTGAGGACCAGCAGAGAGTGGACCAGCAGACGGGATCTGCTGAGAGGAATCAGCAGAGAGGGGACCAGCAGAGAGGGGACCAGCAGAGAGGGGACCAGCAGAGAGGGGACCAGCAGAGAGAGGAGCAGCAGAGAGAGGAGCAGCAGAGAGGGGACCAGCAGAGAGAGGAATACCAGAGAGAGGAACAGCAGAGAGAGGACCAGCAGGTGGGATCTGCTGAGAGGGATCAGCTGAGAGGGGACCTGCAGAGAGGGGACCAGCAGAGAGAGGACCAGCAGAGAAGGATCAGCAGAAAGAGGACCAGCAGAGATGGGACCAGCAGAGATGGGACCAGCAGAGATGGGACCAGCAGAGATGGGACCAGCAGAGTGGGGATCAGCAGAGTGGGGATCAGCAGAGTGGGGATCAGCAGAGTGGGGATCAGCAGAGTGGGGATCAGCAGAGTGGGGACCAGCAGAGTGGGGACCAGCAGAGAGGGGACCAGCAGAGAAGGGACCACAGAGAGGGGACCAGCAGAGAGGGGACCAGCAGAGAGGGGACCAGCAGAGAGAACAGCAGCAGAGAGGGGACCAGCGCAGAGGGGAGCAGCGCAGAGAGGGGACCAGCAGAGAGGGGACCAGCAGAGAGGGGACCAGCAGAGAGGGGACAAGCTGAGCGGGACCAGCAGAGAGGGGATCAGCAGAGGACCAGCAGAGTGAGGACCAGCAGAGAGTGGACCAGCAGACGGGATCTGCTGAGAGGAATCAGCAGAGAGGGGACCAGCAGAGAGGGGACCAGCAGAGAGGGGACCAGCAGAGAGAGGAATACCAGAGAGGGATCAGCAGAAAGAGGACCAGCAGAGATGGGACCAGCAGAGTGGGGATCAGCAGAGTGGGGATCAGCAGAGTGGGGATCAGCAGAGAGGGGACCAGCAGAGAAGGGACCAGCAGAGAGGGGACCAGCAGAGAGGGGACCAGCAGAGAGGGGACCAGCGCAGAGGGGAGCAGCGCAGAGGGAGGACCAGCAGAGAGGGGACCAGCAGAGAGGGGACCAGCAGAGAGGGGACCAGCAGAGAGGGGACCAGCAGAGAGAGGAGCAGCAGAGCGAGGAGCAGCAGAGAGAGGAGCAGCAGAGAGAGGACCAGCAAGGGACAATCTGAGAGGGGACCAGCAGAGAGAGGACCAGCTGAGAGGGATCAGCTGAGAGGGGACCTGCAGAAAGGGGTCCAGGAGAGAGGGGACCAGCAGAGAGGGGACCAGCAGAGAGGGGACCAGCAGAGAGAGGACCAGCAAGGGACAATCTGAGAGGGGACCAGCAGAGAAAGGACCAGCTGAGTGGGATCAGCTGAGAGGGGACCTGCAGAAAGGGGACCAGGAGAGAGAGGATCAGCAGAGAGGAGACCAGCAGAGAGGGGACCAGCTGAGAGGCGACCAGCAGAGAGAGGACCAGCAGAGAGAGGAACAGCAGAGAGGAATACCAGAGAGAGGACCAGCAGATGGGATCTGCTGAGAGGGATCAGCTGAGAGGGGACCAGCAGAGAGAGGACCAGCAGAGAGGGATCAGCAGAAAGTGGACCAGCAGAGATGGGACCAGCAGAGTGGGGATCAGCAGAGTGGGGATCAGCAGAGAGACGACCAGCTGAGAGGAGCAGCAGAGGGGTATACTACCCGCCGCACAGGGTGTACAGGCAGAGGCTGAATTTCCTTGTCATGTCTGAGCAGCAGTGTTTCAGGAGGCTCAGGTTGTTGTGTCAGGTGGTGGCAGACTTCTGCAGCCTGCAGGAAGACCTGCTCCCTGCTGGACCTGGTGGCCACGCATTACCAGTGGCTGACAAAACCACCACCGCCCTTATTTCTTTTGCATCCAGATCCTTCCAGGGCTCTGCTGGAGACATATCCAGGATCTCCCAGTTGGCGGCCCACAATGCATAAGACAGGTGACCGATGGCTTGTTTGTCTTATGTGAACTTCGCCTGTGATGACACCAGTCAGAATGAGCCAGTGCTCGGGTATGTGTCTCTGGCTGGCTTTCCAGAGGTGCAGAGCATCATCAACTGCACACAAGTTGCAATCTGCTTACCCCCAGAGCAACCAGGAGTATTCGTTGACCACAAGGGCTTCCACTCCATCAATGTGCAGCTGGTGTGCAACCACAAAAAGATATTTCTGCAGGTGTGTGCAAGATTCCCGGGGAGCTGCCATGATGCTTTCATCCTGCAGCAGTCCAAGCTTCCTGACGTCTTCGGACCTGCAAGCACACTTCCGCGGTGGCTGTTAGGAGACAAGGGCTACCCACTTCAAACTTGGCTGATGACACCCGTCAAAAACCCAACCAATAAAGCCCAACTTTGCCCCAATGAATGCCATATGATTACCAGATATGTGATCAAACAAGCCATCGGCTTGATGCGCTGTAGGTACCTAGGCAGATCTGGAGGCGCCCTTCAGTACACACCAGCCAGGGTGTCCAGAATGGTTGTGGTGTGCTGTGCTCTGCACAACATTGCACAGCAGCGAGGTTTGGACCTGCAGGAGGAACAAGGCGCAGAGCACACATCATCTGCAAACGATTTTGAGGAGGATGAGGAAGGTGATGAGGGCAATGCAGCATCAGTTGTTCACATTGCTGCCTGGGGTGCCCTTATTAATGTAAGGCACACTTAGGTCACACCAGTGGACCAATGTCAGAACCACATCCAACGGCCAATCTTTCCACAGCCCCCCAATGCCACCGACACAAGGCAGTCCTGCAAACAATGAGCAACCTCTTGCACAACCTCCCCAATTCATGTCTTCCCATTCATCATCGAGAAAGTTAAAAGGCGACTTGCCACCCAGCAAACAAGAATGGGCAAGACGGCAAAGTGGCTCTGACTGCTGAGATGCTCATGGATGACGGCCTTTGGATTTTGGAGCCAGTGAAGGCCCCACCAAAGAATGCTCCACCTGCACACAATCAGCCATCGGGACACGAGGCAAGTCGGGTACTGACTGAGGGATGGGGGGTGGGGTGGGGCGGGGGGGGGCAATGGGTGAGAAGTGGAAGTTCCCTTTGTGTGGAGTCCCCACTTCCATGTCCCCTTTCGCCATCACCCCTCTCATGGTCCAGCCACACTTCATTGCTACCGCTCTGCTGGAGAGCACTTTGGTGCAGATCAATGCAGCAATGTAAGGCCAATGCTAAGCTATCTGTCATCCTATTTAAGGTGGCAGACATGTTGGCATCCAGAGTGTGCACGGTTGCGGTCAAGGCATGCATGGACTCATTTGATTGCTGCATTTGATGTTCCACGGGGTTGGCCATTCTAAGCATCTGTCTAGACATCATCCCACTCATTCTTGAGGCAGACTCCTCCATTCTCTCTGCAGTCACGGTCAGTGTGCTTGGAAGGCCTGTCAGTGAATCGCACATTCTCTGCTGCTGCTCAATGATTCTCCATTTCATCGATGGCCCCCGGGGTACAGCATCTGTGTCCAGCTGAGCAGAGCTTGGAGGGGGCTGCACCCTCCGACACAGACTCTCCACAGCTGTCCCTGCCACCATTGTCTGCTCTTGCTCACTTGTGAAGTGTGAGTCACCAGGTAAAAACCCAACTATCTGTCTAACTGGTCCCACTAAAGTGCGAGTATCACCGAAGTGCGAGTACCAGAGCTGGTGTAGGGCATGCATGAGTCCTGTGATGGTGCACCCTCAGAACAAATCAACTCCTGAGGATGCATCGTCGGTGAGGTCCAAAAGCTGCTACTTCACACGTGAAGACCCCGACGGAGAGAAAGGATATGAGTTAATACTGGCAAGGTAAGAATGTTGCAACTTAGCATTCTGTAGATGATCGTACTTCACTCGCTGTTGAAATCAAGTCAATATGACTAAGTGCTGTATGACATGTAGGTCACTGATATTGTGTCACCAGGTAGCTGGGAGGTCCCCATCTCCCCATCTCCGATGGCCAGGGACACCGAAATGCAACTGATCTCCAGTGCGTCTCCCTCTGCATTTGTGAACTGAGAAATCTGTGGAGGGCCCCCTCCCGTTCTCTCCCACTCCCTAGTGTTCTGTGCTCTCTTCTCCTGCAACGAGGGAAAGAGCAGACCTACAAGTGCATTTGGTGAAGGTGACTGTCAGGGAGAGGCATGGAATTGCATAACGATGAGGGTGAGTGGCAGTGGTGGATGGGGATTTGAGGAAGTGCATAGAAGGAGAAGGGTGGGCGCACTTGCAAGGTAAGTGGATGTGAGGAGTGATGTGATGGATTAGACTTGACAAGGTAGAGTGAGGGGGTGGGGCGATGCACACAGCAGCATGTAGGTGAAATAGCAACTGTACTCACCTTCCCTGACCTGGATATGTCTTTAAGGCACTTCCTGCACTGAATCCAGGAGCGTGGCACTATGCTGCTGCTGCTACTGACTTCCTGGGCCACCTCCAGCCACGCCATCACTGTGGCAGCAGCAGGTTTCTTCCTCCCATTGCTGGGGAAGAGTATCTCTCTCCGGCTCCTCGCAGCCCCCAGCGGCACATCAAGGGAGGTGTCATTGAAGCTGGGCGCAGCCTTTGAGAGTCCTGAATCCATTGGGAAATTGCTGTCACTGTGCCAAACCTCCCAACTCCTCCAAATTCAATCTTCAGATTGGCACATTAAATATTGGAGTTGAGATCCAGTCATGTGGGTCCGCCTCACGCCCGCTGCCATGCTGTTGATGCCAAACCCGGAAGTAAAATGATAAACAGCTGGCTGTGTTAAAAAGCCACTGACAGGCGCGCTTGACTTACTTCCGGCTGGCTGTCGGGCGGGTCGGCCTTCGGCACCAGGCCACAGCCAAGGAGCGGAGAAGAGGGAGGTGTTACGTCCGTGTATAAGAAGACACAGACTGCGGAGAACGGTACAATAGGTGTTTACTCAACGTGGCTCAGACTGCAACTGATCTGTACAGATTACTACTCAGTGTTATATACAGGTGTGGTCACTGCCGGTACTACAGTATACATGAGCTGTAAAACATAGTTCCCCCCTTAAAGGTATATACATTACAATTCCTCCCCTTTTAGATTAACAGTACCATAACACTCATTTAATAATTAAATATCAAACTAATTACAATTAACACTTTTAACATGCAACATTAGCTGAAAATAGTCTATTTATATATTCAGTCTTTGGGGAGGCTTCCTGATCCTTTCTGGATAGCGCCTTTCCCGAGTGTCTTGCTCTTGGTGCGGAGGCGATTCTGGCCCCCTGTCGTCGGTTGGTTCATCAGCTTCCGATGCTACTGTTTCTGGGGTAGATGCGACCTGTACGTCGGGTTCATCACCAGGTACGTATGGGCGAGGCATGGGGTTGACTTGTTCCTGTGACTCTAGGATCTGGTCAGCATGGCGTCTCACGATGCTCTCCCCAACATCCACTGTGTACATTAGTGGCCCCTGCCGTGTGCATATCGTTCCTGGCTGCCATTTCTCTGTTCGGTAGTCGCGGGCCAAGACTGGTTGCCCTACATTGAAGCTCCTTGTTGGCTTCTCATGGATGTGCTGGAATTGCTTACTCTCAACATCTCTTCGTATGTTTGGTCTGAACAAATCCAGGCGAGATCTTAACCTTCGGTTAAAGAACATCATGGCTGGGGCCTGGTTGGTGACTGCATGTGTCGCATTCCGGTAGGCGAACAGGAAATTGTCCACCTTGTGTTGCAGCGGAATGTTGTCATTGTATATAGCCTTTATTGCCTTCTTAAAGGTTTGTACGAACCTTTCAGCCAATCCATTTGTGGCTGGATGATACGGGGCGGATGTGTAATGCCTTACCCCATTCTTTTTCAAGAACCTCCGGAACTCTTCGGACACAAACTGTGGTCCGTTGTCGGAGCAAGTCTGTTCCGGCAAGCCATTCCTGGCAAAAATGGTCCGTAGGACTGCAATAGTTTTCTCCGTGGTGGTGGAGGACATTTTGATGACCTCAGGCCATTTCGAGTGCGCATCCACGGCTATTAAAAACATTGAGTCCATGAATGGACCAGCAAAATCTATATGCACCCATTGCCATGGAGATGAGGGCCACTCCCATGGGTGTAGAGGGGCCTGTGGTGGTGCATTTTGGACATTCTGGCATCCTGAGCAGCTCTTGGTCAGGTCCTCGATTTGTTTATCGATTCCCGGCCACCACACATAAGCCCTGGCTAGGCTTTTCATTTTTACCCCTCCCAGATGACCCTCATGAAGCTCATTGAGCACTCTATCCCTTAACTTGGGTGGAATTACCACTCGGGAGCCACACATCAAGGTCCCCAGGCACACTGACAGCTGTTCTCTCCTTGTCGAGAATGCTGGCAACAGTGAGTCGCCATGTGCTGGCCATCCCTTCACCGTCAAATCATATACCCGAGACAGTGTCGGGTCATTTCGGGTTTCCTTTTCGATACAAGCGTTAGTTACCGGTAGGTATTCAACTATAGTCGAATGGAATATTTTGACAGGATCCACTGCTGGTGCTTCCTCCGCAGTAGGCAGTGGCAGGCGTGATAGCCCATCAGCATTTCCATGCTGTTTCATGCCCTTATATTCAATCTCATAGTGGTGCACCCCTAGTAAAAGTGACCATCTTTATAGTCGTTGCGCAGTCATCACTGGAACGCCCTTCTTTGGATTAAAAATGGAGACAAGAGGCTGGTAATCAGTCAGCAAGGTGAATTTCTGCCCGTGCAGATAGTGATTGAACTTTTTCACTCCCCACACTAGGCTGAGGGCCTCCCTGTCAATCTGGGCGTAGTTACGCTCAGCTGAGGTTAGTGATCATGACGCAAAGGGTATTGGCCTCTCTGAGCCGTCCGAGAATTTGTGCGACAGCACCGCTCCAATGCCGTAGGGTGCCGCATCACATGCCAACCGAATTGGTAATGCTGGGTTGTAATGGGCCAATACCTCTTTCGATGTGATTAGTGTTTTGCTCTTCTGGAAAGCTTGTTTACATTTGTCACTCCACTTCCATGGCACCCCAGTTTGCAGTAGGGTGTTCAGCGGGTGTAGTATTGTAGACAAATTTGGCAAGAACTTATGGTAGTAGTTTACCAGCCTGAGGAACGACCTCAGTTGTGACACATTTTCTGGTGCTGGAGCCTTGACTACTGCCTCAATCTTCTCTGGGGACTTATGTAACCCCTCTTTATCGATAACGTGGCCACAATACGAGATCTGTTTTCTAAAAAACTCGCATTTGGGGCGGTTAGCTTGGAGCCCATATTCCTGCAATCTAGTGAGCACCTGCTCCAGGTTGGCAAGGTGATCACTGTCATTTTCGCCCATGACCAGGATGTCGTTCAAATAACACTGGGTCCCTGGGAACCCTTGCAGGGCTTGTTCCATTGCCCTCTGCCAAATAGCCGGAGCTGATGCTACCCCGAATACCAGCTGGTTGTATTGGTAGAGACCTTTATGGGTGTTGATTGTGAGGTATTTTTTTGATGCTTCTTCTACCTCTATTTGCAGATACGCCTGGGCCAGATCAATCTTAGTGAAGCGTTTACCTCCAGATAGCGAGGCGAAAATATCTTCAATCCGCGGAAGTGGATATTGTACGGTGTGAAGGACCGGGTTCACTGTTACCTTAAAGTCCCCACAGATGCGAACCTTCCTTGGTTCCCCAGGCGTGCTGCTCAATGACTTTTTCATCACAGGGATGATGGGTGTAGCCCACTCGCTCCAGTCTACCTTGGACAGTACACCTGAACGTTCCAGACTCTCCAGCTCTGCTTCGACGGCTGGGCGGATCGCATAAGGTACCAGTCTGGCCTTAAAAAATTTTGGGCTTGCGTTTTCTTCAATTTTAATCGTCGCTGTCATGCCTTTTAGTATTCTGAGTCCTTGCTGGAACACTTCTTTCGTGTCAGTTAGGATCTTTGACAGTCGCCCAGGTGTGACGTCGTCATCCTTTTTGTCAGCCACAGTCAGTGCCTGTATGGAATGCCAATCCAGTTGTATTTTCCAGATCCATTCACGTCCCAGTAATGGTGGTCCTCCATCTTGCAATACACACAGGTCTAGTTTTGGTGTTTCCTTACCGTTATATATAACGGTCACCCTTATTTTTCCTTTGGGGTAGACTTTTTGCCCCATGTATGTCTTAAAAATAATTTTTGTGTCTCTCAAGGGTATGTGTGAGATTAGCCGCTCGTAGTCCCGTCGGTTTATGACTGTTAGAGCTGATCCTGTGTCCAATTCCATCTTTACCTGGACTCCTGCTATCTTGAGAGTGACCCAAATGGTTTGGTGATCCTCCGTTGTGATCACATTATATAGTTTCAGACAACTCAGTTCCCTGCTTTCGGAGTCATTATCACTCTTTTGTTCGTCTGAACTATTCTCCGTTATCTTATGTACCTTCTTGTACTTTCCTTTGGTCGGTTTCTTATTGCTGGTTTTCTTTCCCGACCTGCAGACTCGTGCTATGTGTCCTACTTTTCCACACTGTCTGCACACATTGTCTTTGAACCAGCAATCATTCTGGTCGTGTGTTGTTCTGCCGCAGTGATAGCACTTCTCTGTTCCATATGACATTTCGTTTGTGCCATATTCTTGCGGTCTCTGTTGTATCTCTGCAGCGTCCCGTGCTGTTGCTTCATATGATACCGCAATGCTGAAAGCCTTGTCCAGCGTCAGGTCCTTTTCAGATAAAAGCCATTTCTGGGTTCCTTCACTTTGAAGCCCACACACAAACTTGTCCCTTAAGGTATCTGCCAGTCCCGCTCCAAACTGGCAGTGTTTCGATAGTTTGCGCAGTTCTGTTACATAATCAGCATTGCTTTCATCCTTATGCTGGTTCCGTTTGTGAAACTTGAATCTTTCTGCTATCAGCAGCGGTGTGGGGTTTAAATGTTCCTGTAGTATCGTTATTATGTCTTCAAAACTCTTTTCCATTGGCTTCGTTGGGGTTACTAGATTTCGTAATAAACCATACGTCTTTGCACCCATTAAATTTAACAATACCGACGCTTTCTTGTCATCTAACACCTCATTTGCCTCGCAGTACACCTCTATTCATTCGACATATGTAGTCCAATCTTCGACTTCATTGTCAAATGCGGTGATACTGCCACTCTTCGGCATTTTGGGTGTGGTTTGAAATGGCGTCTCCCAATGGCTTAAAATGGTGTCTCCCGCGCTTTCCTTCCTCCCCCGCTGCTGCCGACGCCGCTCCCGGCGGTTCTCGTGGCAATGGCGGCGCCTCGCGGGTTTCTGCGTGTCTCTCTCTCCCTCTCTCCGATGCTGCTCGGCCCCTGAATACCGGCTGCGCCCTGTGCGCTCTGCCCTCTCTCTCTCTCTCCCCCGTCGACGCTGCTCGGCCCTTTGCTTTGCCGCTCGGTCGGGCTCTAGCCCGCCGCTGTCCGGGAAGGGTCTGCGCACTACCTGTTGCCAGCCCGTTTCGCTGGACCACCTCGACTGGAAAGCCAAGCCTGGCTCTCAACAGCCTCCCCCGCAATTCTCGAGTCTCTGCTGGATGACTGGGCGGTTGCCCGTGGTCGACGCCCGAGTCTCTGGCCTTGACCTCCAATCTACTGGTCTCCAGGAACGAATCCCCGGGAGGTGATGCAGAGTTGCAGGTAGGTTCTGTTAAGTCTGTGTGTTTCAGTTATATTTAAGGTCAATTACTGACACAGACTACAAGAATAACTTTTCAATAGGTCTTTACTATTCGGAGGTTAGGGCTGTACTACCCAGCAAATTACTACACAGCACTTATATACCGGTGTGGTCACCACCGGTATTACCGTATACAGCAGCCAGAGAAAGTAGTACATCTCTTAAGGTGGAACAGGTTTAAGTTCTCTTAAGGTGGAACAAGTTAGATACACCACAATCCTCCCTTTTTAGCTTAACAGTTATATCCCCATTTAACATAACATAATAACATATATACATATACAACTTCATGTAGAAACAGTTCAAAGGTTCAGTCTCTCAGGAGGCCTCCTGATTCGAGTTGGATAATGCCTTTCAGGGGTCTCTGATTCTTGTTGCTGAGGTGACTCCTCTGGTTGGTCTCTTATGTCTTGGACATCATCATCAGGTACATTCACTGCCGAGGTAGATGCTTCAGGTTCACTAACTTCTTCCACGGTTGTCTCTGTCGTAACCATGGGTTCGACCCTTATTCTCGATTCTACCAGTTGGTCAGCACGACGCCGTGTTACATTTTTACCAACATCTACCGTGTACATCAGGGGTCCTTGTCTGGCCCGAATTGTTCCGGATTGCCATTTCTCGTTTCCATAGTCCCTGGCCAACACTGGCTGTCCTACCTCGAAACTCCGAGTGGTCTTGTTATTTATATGCTGGAACTGTTTGTTTTCAACTTCCCTCCGCACATTTGGTTTTAACAAGTCCAACCTGGACCGCAACCTCCTGTTATAAAACATCATGGCAGGACTTTGGTTTGTCACTGCATGAGCGGCGTTTCGATATGCCAGTAGAAACTTGTCCACCTTATGTTGTAGTGGAATCTGATCTTCGCTCATGGCCTTTATTGCCTTTTTGAATGTTTGTACAAATGTCTCGGCCAACCCATTTGTAGCCGGATGATATGGGGCAGAGGTATAATGTTTCACCCCATTCTTCTTTAAGAATTTTTGGAATTCTTCTGACACGAACTGTGGTCCGTTGTCGGAACATATTTGTTCTGGCAATCCGTTCCTTGCGAATATCGTTCTTAACACTGCAATTGTCTTTTCTGAAGTAGTGGTAGTCATCTTGATCACTTCTGGCCATTTAGAATGTGCGTCCACCGCAATTAGAAACATGGAGTCCATGAATGGACCAGCAAAGTCAATATGTACGCGTTGCCATGGGGCTGAAGGCCATTCCCATGGATGCAGCGGTGCAATCGAAGGTGCATTTTGCACTTTTTGGCACCCTGAGCAGCTTTTCGTCAGCTCCTCTATCTGTTGGTCGATACCCGGCCACCACACATAAGCCCTAGCAAGGCTTTTCATCTTGACTCCCCCCAGATGACCTTCATGCAGTTCCTTTAGAACTCTTTCCCTTAACTTAGGAGGAATAACCACTCTCGTTCCATACATCAATGTTCCTTGGCAGACGGACAGCTGGTCTCGTCTTGCCGAGAATGCCGGTAACAGAGAATCACCATGTGCTGGCCATCCCTTCACTGTCACCTCGTAGACTCGGGACAGCGTCGGGTCGTTCCTGGTTTCTCTTTCAATACTTGCATTGGTGACTGGTAAACACTCGATGATGGTCGAGTGAAATAACTCAACAGGGTCAACCTTCATTGTCTCCTCTTCTTCAGGTAGTGGCAGGCGCGACAGCCCATCAGCATTACCATGCTGCTTTGTACCTTTGAATTCTATCTGATATTGATGTGCCCCTAGGAAAAGGGACCATCTCTGGAGTCTCTGTGCTGTCATCACCGACACACCCTTCTTAGGGTTAAAAATGGATACCAACGGCTGATGGTCTGTCAGAAGCGTAAACATTTGGCCCTGCAGGTAATGATTAAACTTCTTTACTCCCCACACAAGGCTGAGAGCCTCCCTATCTATCTGAGCATAGTTGCGCTCAGCGGAGGTCAATGATCTGGATGCGAACGTGACTGGCCTCTCCGTGCCATTTGGCAACTTGTGTGAGAGTACTGCCCCAATACCATATGGAGAAGCATCACAAGCCAAACGAATAGGCAGTGTTGGGTTGAAGTGAGCCAACACTTCCTCTGAGGTTATCAATTCCTTGCTTTTGCGAAAGGCCTTCTTACAGTCCTCGCTCCACTCCCATGGTACTCCCTTCTGCAAAAGAGCGTTCAGCGGGTGCAGTACCATGGATAAATTTGGCAGAAACTTATGGTAATAGTTAATCAATCCTAGGAACGACCTCAACTGAGATACATTAACCGGAGCGGGAGCCTTCACAACCGCTTCAATCTTGTCAGGAGACTTATGAAGTCCCTCCTGGTCAATGACATGGCCACAGTACGAGATCCGCTTCTGAAAGAACTCACATTTCTGCCGATTAACTCGAAGTCCATATTCTTTCAATCTGATGAGCACCAGTTCCAAATTTGCGAGGTGTTCCTCGTCACCATCTCCTGTAATCAGAATGTCGTCCAGGTAACATTGTGTGCCTGGAATTCCCTGTAATACCTGCTCCATGGCCCTCTGCCAAATTGCTGGAGCCGATGCCACTCCAAAAACCAGTCTATTATACCAGTACAAGCCTCTATGCGTGTTGATCGTGAGGTACTGGCGTGACTCTTCCTCAACTTCCATCTGTAAGTACGCCTGCGCCAGGTCTATCTTGGTGAAGTGTTTCCCGCCCGACAATGAAGCGAAGATATCCTCAATCCGCGGAAGCGGATACTGCACCGTGTGAAGCACCGGATTAACAGTGATCTTGAAATCTCCACAGATGCGAACCTTCCCTGGTTCTCCCGGCTTGTTGCTCGAAGGACTTTTCATCACGGGAACAATGGGCGTAGCCCACTCACTCCAGTCTACCTTAGACAGTACTCCTGAACGTTCTAGCGCGTCCAGCTCCGCTTCCACAGCAGGTCTGGCTTTGAAAAATTTTGGTTGTGCATGTTCTTCAATCTTGATGTTTGCCGTAATTCCTCTCAGTGTTCCCAGTCCCTGCTGGAACACCTCTTTAGCCTCGTCCAATATTCTGGACAATCGTTTAGGTTTGACATCTGTTTCCCTGGCATCTACCGTTAGTGCTTTTAAGGAATGCCAGTCCATATTCATTTTTCTAATCCACTCCCGTCCCAGTAGTGGTGGACCTCCTTCAGGTAGCACATATAAGTCCATTCCTCGGCTTTCTTTGCCCTTGTGGACCACCTTTACCTCTATCTTTCCGATGGGGTATACTCTTTGCCCCGTGTATGTTTTCAATACAATCTCCATATCCCGTAGGGGAATATGTTGGAATAACCTTTTGTACTCTTTCTTATTCATGACCGTCAATGCCGATCCAGTGTCCAATTCCATCTTCACTTGGACTCCTGCTATCTGAAGTGTGACCCAAATTGTCTGGAGGTCTGCTTCCTTACCAACGTTGTGTACTCTTAAGCTACCCAGTTCATTACTGCTGGCGTCTGAACCTGACTTCTGTTCGTTCGAACTGTTCTCTGTCACCTTGTGTACCTTTCTGTACTTTCCCTGCGGTGACTTTTTGTTGCTGGTCTTCTCTCCTGACCGGCATACTTTAGCTATGTGACCAAGCCTGCCACATTTTCTGCATTCCTTATTTTTGAACCAGCACTGGTTCTGATCGTGCGTTGTCTTTCCACAATGATAACATTTTACTGTACCCAAGACCATTTGATTTGTGCTGAGTTCCGGTGACCGTAGCTGCATTACCGCCGTGCCTCTCGCTGCGGCTTCGTGCAATGCTGCCATAGCGACAGCTTTATCAAGCGTCAGCTCATTCTCCTCAAACAGTCACTTTTGTGTCTCTTCTTTTAACAATCCACACACAAATTTATCTCTTAGCGCATCTGTTAGTCCTGTTCCAAACTGACAGTACTTTGCTAGCTTACGCAATTCAATTAAAAATTCAGCATTGCTTTCATCTTTCAGCTGCTTTCTGCTGTAAAATTTAAATCGTTCCGCTAGCATCAGCGGCGTGGGGCTTAAATGATTTTTCAGGACGGTAACAATATCCGCGAAAGTCTTATCCGCCGGTTTCTCTGGTGATAGAAGGTGTTTCAATTGCCCGTATGTCTTCGCACCCATTAAGTTTAATAAGGTTAGTGCTTTCTCCCCATCTGGTATCTTATTTGCTCTACAATAAACTTCTATGCGTTCTACATACGTGGTCCAATCTTCGATGTCGCTATCAAAAGTATTAATGTTCCCATGTTTAGGCATCTTTGCAATATTTATTTTTTTCCAAAATGGCGGCTTCCCGCGCTCGTCTTCTTCACCCGCTGGCTGCAATGGCGATTGATGTGCTGCTGCCGGTCTCGCCTCCCCAGTGGTTAACAACTCCCCCGACGCTGCTTCTACTCCACCGCGGTTCCCGTGGGCATTCGCGCTTCCCTGCCGTCGCGCCTCGCAGCCCTTCTTGCAGCCCGGTTATGTGCACCCGCTGCGTTCAAATTCACCGCGGCTCTCACGCCTTCAGCTGCCCCAGTCGCTGCGCCTTTCGGCCCGAATGCGGCCCGGCCCTTTTCACCGGCCGCGGTCGATTTCACCGCCCTCTTTCCTCCGTCTTCCCTCCCCTTCGCTACAGCCAATGCGGCCGACTTTCGCTGATTGGCTTACCCACCACCGTGGTAGAAGGAAGATAGCTGTCTGCCGCTGATGGGGGCTTCGAGTTCAGAATTTCTCTTCTTCACTCCGGGTCCTCGATGCCTCCCGTGCGACGTGCTGTTCAGCAGGATGATGAGGGTGGATGCCTCTTCTCGACGCCCTTTCTGAGTACGAAGCTGCCGTGGATGTAAACTGGCGCAGGGTAAGATCGGACTCGTCGCCACTGTTAAGTCTGTGTGTTTCAGTTATATTTAAGGTCAATTACTGACACAGACTACAAGAATAACTTTTCAATAGGTTTTTACTATTCGGAGGTTAGGGCTGTACTACCCAGCAAATTACTACACAGCACTTATATACCGGTGTGGTCACCACCGGTATTACCATATACAGCAGCCAGAGAAAGTAGTACATCTCTTAAGGTGGAACAGGTTTAAGTTCTCTTAAGGTGGAACAAGTTACATACACCACAGGTTCGAACCTGCCTCATCGCCAATGTTACGTCCGTGTATAAGAAGACACAGACTGCGGAGAACGGTACAATAGGTGTTTACTCAACATGGCTCAGACTGCAACTGATCTGTACAGATTACTACTCAGTGTTATATACAGGTGTGGTCACTGCCGGTACTACAGTATACATGAGCTGTAAAACATAGTTCCCCCCCTTAAAGGTATATACATTACAGGAGGGATCAGGATTCGGGGAGAGAGACATCAATGGGGGGGTCGGAGAGATGGGGGAAGTAGAGGAGAAGATCGCGGGGGGGCCGTAGAGCTTGTGGGAGGAAGGGAGAAGATTGTGGGCAACAAATGGAGGACATAGGAAGGCGGGGAGGAGATCACAGGCCATACAGGACAGGGGGAGGTTATCGGATCATGGCGGGGTGAGCGGGGAAGTCCGATTGCTGGGGAGGTTAACAGGTTTACTTGGCGGACCATGGGGAAGCACTCCTGCTCCTCCTGGCCCACCTGCAGTGCCGGAAAAGCACTTAACTGTTTCATGCAGCAGACTTCACCCCTGATTGAAACCCTCCCCCCACCCCCGAGATAGGAGCCCCACGATATCACCAACCCCCTGCGATCACCGACCCCTTCTACTCCTCATCTGTCTCCAATCCATGCAATCACTACCCGACCCTACAAGCCACTCTACTCCCCACCCCTTGTGATCTCTACCCCAGCAGCATGAATTTACCTTCACCTGGGCTGCAGCCTTTGATGCAGCGCTCCCCTCCCGACAGCAAGCCAAGCCTGTCAATCGGGTGGGGATCCTGTTTTAAAAAAACACACACACTGTGGAGTCAAAACTTCCGGGTTTCCTGAGCAGAACTCCTCTCCACCCCCCACCCACTTAAAAATCCCACTCCAGTAAATATCAAGTTTCCCCGAACACTGTGGAGATTTAACTCCACAGCGTGCGTGTTTATTTTGTAGCAGGTTCCCTGCCTGGAAGCCTGATTAACAGGCTCGGCGCCCTGCTAGGCGGGGAACACTGCACCAGATGCCGCAGCTGTTGGCGGGTTGGGGCGGGGTCAGGGGGTGGGTACAGCATAGTTTGGAAGGTCATTGGATCATGCGGGGTCGGAGGAGAGCTTGGAGGGAGAGTCGGAGGCTGGAGGGAGAGATGGGGGGGAATTCAGAGGGCAAGTTGGGGATCGCAGTGGTGGGTCGGGGGAGTTCATGGAGACAGGAGGTGTTTACCGCTGAGCTGGTTGGGCCAGGCAGAAACACTGCTGCTCCTGCTGACCCACAAGCAGTGCTGTAAAGTCACTTACCCGATCGAACCCACCCTTCTCACCTCCTTTTAACTGCCGGGTTTCCTGAGGCCTGGGAATCCCAGCCAAGAGTGGTTTAAGATAGAAGGTTATAAAATTGTACGAAAGCTTTAGTTAGAAGTTACTTATATTGATTTTTTGGTTGAACCAGTCGGATGGGAAGTTAAAATGTTAAAAATCCGAACCAGGAACCCAACCCGCCTCGAAGCCGCCCATGTCCGGTTTTAATGGAGGCGGGACCGGGGGGTGGGCGACCAATCTCATCCTTAGAGTTAGATGAGGAAAGACGGGAGGAGGCTGGAGTGGAGCATAAACGCTGGCATGGACTGGTTGGGCCGAATGGCCTGTTTCTATGCCGTACATCCTGCGTAATCCGATGTAAAGAGCCTGCGTGCCTCCATTTTAACCATTTTCTCACCGAGCCCTGAATAAAACATTTGACTTTGTTTTATAGTGAGATGAATAACATCATTTATAGATCAAAGAACACAACGGAATAGAAAGAATCAACGATAAGTAATGTTTAAATAAACGTCTCCTGTGATGTTTCTACAGTATCGACCGCAATGAGAAACACCGAGTAAATACCACTGATTCAACAAAAAAATCGATATCAGTAACTTCTAACTAAAGCTTTCGTACAATTTTATGACATTTTACAATAGACAGCAAGTTATAAAACTAAATTAAAACAAATCTAATCCGATTCACTGACTCCCACACCCGACTACTGAAGCCCTGGATTCAGGGAGCTGAGGCTCGGTCCTCAGGGAACAGCACCAAAGCTGCCTGGCTCCAGTAATAAAACACATTGGGTCGTATTTTACGACCCCGATGGGTGCATACGAGGTGTGTGCACGCCCGTAGGGGCCGCGCGAGTTCCGGGTTTAGGCATGCGCTAAAACCCGGAACTTGCGATCGGTCAAGAATCCTCTTGACAGATCCTCCGTATCCCCGAGAGATGGGCCTCGGCAGGTGGAGAGTTTCGCTATTTGCCCAACTTCCGCCTGCTGAATGCCTGTGAAATTCTTACGTCTGGTAAAAGCAAAAAATAGAAAATAGTTTTAAAAAAATAGAAAAATATAATGTTATCACTCATTTATACATTAAAAATACTGTCCAATAGGCAAGTTTATTTTTAGCCCCGTTAAAACAATTTAAAAAAAAATTTACATTTAATTTTTGTTCAAAATATTTAATTAACTGGCATTTTAATTAATTTTAAATATGTAATTTTTTTATACTTCATGTGTTCGTGTATTTTTTTAAGTGATCCCCATTCATATTTATGTGGATTCCGGATGCACAGAACTCCCATCAGTATGAATGGGGATTCCCTTTTATTGGTTGGGCCGGCCCACGTCATCCCAGAGGCGCTTGCGAACCGCCTGCGCCCGGGATACGTGGGCCTCTGCCCGCGGGTACCCAGAGAGGCCCAGGAGCGCAAGCCTCCGTATCTCCCAGACAACCAGGTAAACTTGTAGATATTTTAAAGGTTGGAAGCCTCTGATCACAAATGTTGGGCCATTATACAACAATGTGCATCACAGGCCGACATGAATTCTCTGTCCCTCCAGTTTGTGTTGCTCTCTCTTTCTCCCTCTCTCTGTCCCTCCAGTTTGTGTTGCTCTCTCTCTCTCTCCTTGCCCCAGTTTGTGTTGCTCTCTCACAACAGGGAGGTATTGCTGCAGTTGTACAAGGTATTGGTGAGACCGCACCTGGAATACTGCATACAGTTTTGGTGTCCATACTTAAGAAAAGACATACTTGCTCTCGAGTCAGTACAAAGAAGGTTCACTCGGTTAATCCCGGGGATGAGGGGGTGGTCATATGAGGAGAGGTTGAATAGATTGGGACTCTACTCATTGGAGTTCAGAAGAATGAGAGGCGATCTTATTGAAACATATAAGATTGTGAAGGGGCTTGATCGGGTGGATGCGGTGAGGATGTTCCCAATGATGGGTGAAACTAGAACTAGGGGGCATAATCTTAAAATAAGGGGCTGCTCATTCAAAACTGAGATGAGGAGAAACTTCTTCACTCAGAGGGTGGTAGGTTTGTGGAATTTGCTGCCCCAGAAAGCTGTGGAAGCTACATCATTAAATAAATTTAAAACAGAAATAGATAGTTTCCTAGAAGTAAAGGGAATTAAGGGTTACGGGGAGCGGGCAGGAAATTGGACATGAGTCTAGGTTCAGAATGATCATGGCCCTGTGGGTAGTGGAGTGGGCCCAGGGGCCGTGTAGCCTTGTTCTGCTCCTACTGTGTTCTAATTCTGTTAGATTTCAGGAGATGGTTTTATTCCTGTTCCTGGCTGGGGTGGAGATCGCCTTTACAGAAGGCAAGTACTGTAGAAAATATAGGGACAGAGTGATCTCCTGGAAGAATTTCGATCGCCTAGATGGGTCGGAGAGGAATTTCCCAGATTTTTTTCTCCCAAATTGGCCATTGGGTCTTTATTTGGTTTTTCGCCTCTCCCGGGAGATCACATGGGTTAGGTTGGATGCAGAGTGATAGAAGATTTGAGGTTAGGATCAGATCAGCCATGATCTTATTGAATGGTGGAGCAGGCTCGAGGGGCCGATTGGCCTACTCCTGCTCCTATTTCTTATGTTCTTATGTTCTCTCCTTCCCTCAGTTTGTGTTGCTCTCTCTCTCTCCCCCAGTTTGTGTTTCTCTCTCTCTCTCCCCCACTTTGTGTTGCTCTCTCTCTCTCCTTCCCCCAGTTTGTGTTGCTCTCTCTCTCCCTCCCTATAGTAATCTGGGATGTTATGCTTAAGGTTATCCACCAGGTGGTGCTGTAGCTAGTGCTGCTACTAGTTAAAGTCAGCGGAGGTGGAATGAGTGGATGCAGGCCTGTATGTTGTTATGCAGTTGTTTAATAAAGTACACGGACTAATTCTAATATCTCGCCTCTTCAAGTTCCTTGTTTCACTACATGGATTTATCACATTTGGCGACGAGGTAAAAGGACTCTGAATAAAGAAGAGAAGTCTGCCGGGACTTTTAAAAAACAAACTCACAAGCTAAAGTTAGCTACCAATTGGACGAGAGCATGGCTGCCACGGTAGGAACGGTCTCCGCTGTTGATATTCAAGCACAAACCTGGGAGGAATACTGTGAAGTGTTGGGTTATTTCTTCAAAGCAAATGAAATAAATGATGCCGGAAAAAGGAAAGCCATTCTGCTTAGTTCAGTGGGAAGCCAAACCTACAGTTTGATGAAGAATCTGCTCAGTCCTGAAAAGCCTGGAGACAAATCAATTGTTGAATTAGTGGCCTTGCTAAAAGAACATTTCAAAACTAAGCCTAGTGAGATTGTACAGCAGTTCAAGTTTAATTCAAGGAACAGAAAAGAGGAAGAGAGTGTAATGGACTATGTAGCGGAGCTGCGTAAATTAGCACAAGATTGCAATTATGAGAACAACCTGAAGGAAATGCTGAGAGATAGGCTAGTTTGCGGAATAATGGATGACCAAATGCAGCATAGATTATTATCTGAGACTGGGCTTACTTATGAAAAAGCATTGGAACTTGCTCAAGTCATAGAGACAGCGAACCGAGATGTAAAAGAAATACAGGGTTCAGACAGGGCTAATGCAAGTTGCAGGTCAGGTTATTGTGCACAAGTTAAACATGCGTCAGAAACCACAACATGAGCATGTGAAGGCATGTTATAGATGCAAGGGCGATCACCTGGCGAGTGAATACCGGTTTCTGGAGGAAAAGTGCCACAAGTGTGGGAAACAAGGACACATAAAACGAGCATGCAGGGCAAAATCACCTGTGGAGGAATCCAAACCAAAAGGGGGAGGAAAGCAAAACCAAGGAAGAGAAGTGAAAAAAACATGGAGCACACCACATCAGTGGGGAAGCTGAGGAAGAAGAGGACATGTTCATAATGTATAGCATGTTAGAGAACATTCCAAAAGTGGCTCCTATCACATTGCAACTGACAGTAAATGACTCTAAGGTGAACTTTGAAGTTGATACAGGGTGCAGTGTAACCATAATGAACATGGCAGAGTACTCAAAATTGTGGAACCGTGCAAAAGTTCCAGAGTTAAAGTCTTGCTCTCTGCATCTTAAAACATATACAGGCGAATGAGTAGCAACATTAGGTGCAGCTAATGTAACTGTGCAACACAGGGACACAGTGGAACAGCTACCTGTAGTTATAGTATCGGGTACTGGACCAAACCTGTTAGGTCGGGGCTGGATAAAAGAACTTAAATTAGACTGGGGAGCAGTAAATCAAATAGATGAGAGACTTTGCAAGAAGTGTTGAGGGAACATGAGAATGTGTTCAAGGAGGAACTTGGCACATTTAATGGCCCCCCAGCTAAGATTTATGTCGACAAGGGGGCACCACCAAGGTTTTTTAAACAACGACCTGTGCCTTATGCCATGAAACCAAAGGTAGAGGGTGAGCTTGACTGTCTATTGAGAGAGAACATACTGGAGCCAGTGAAATGTTCAGAATGGGCAGCTCCCATAGTACCTGTTTTAAAACCGGACAATTCGGTAAGACTCTGTGGAGATTATAAATTGACAGTCAATCGGGTGTCCAAACTAGAGCAGTATCCTATTCCCAAAACAAAGGATCTCTTTGCAAACCTGGCTGGAGGAAAGAAATTCGCAAAGTTGGATATGAGTCATGCATACTTGCAGATTACACTGGATGATGAATCAAAGAAGTATGTTACCATAAATACACACAAGGGCTTGTTTACATCTAACCGCTTATCGTTTGGTGTCTCATCTAGTCCAGCTATCTTCCAGAGGACAATCGAAGGTGTACTGCAAGGGACTCCACATGTTTCCATCTATCTGGATGACATTCTGTTGACGGGAAGAACCGACCAGGAGCATCTGAGCACTCTGAGAGAGGTACTTCAGAGATTGGACAGGGCAGGGCTACGGCTCAAGAGGAGTAAGTGCACTTTCCTGGGGAATGAGGCAGTGTTCCTGGGACACAGATTGGTGCCACCGGGCTCCATCCAATCAAGGAGAAGGTACAAGCACTGCAGGACGCCCCTGCTCCTACAAATGTGGCTGAGTTAAAAGCTTACCTGGGACTGCTGAACTGTTATAACAGGTTTTTACCAAACTTGTCAACAGTGTTAGCACCTCTTCACAATCTATTGCGTAAGGAGACACAGTGGCAGTGGGGAGAGGAGCAGGGGGCTTCATTTGAACAGTCCAAGAAACTGATGCTGTCGTCAGATGTGCTGGTTCACTACAATGAAGAGAAAGACATCATTCTCTCTTGTAACGCTTCACCTTACGGGGTGGGGGCAGTTCTTTCACACCGCATGAAAGATGGAACTGAAAGACCAATAGGGTTTATGTCCCAAAATCTAACACCAGCGGAAAAAAACTATTCCCAGTTAGACAAAGAGGGGTTAGCAGTAATGTTTGGATTACAGAGGTTCCACAAGTACATATATGGCAGGAAGTTCACCATATGCACCGATCATAAACCTCTTCTCTCTCTTTTCAATGAAATGAAAGCAGTTCCACAGATGGTGTCACCCCGGATCCAGAGGTGGGCAGTGACGTTGAGGGCATATGAGTATGTCATCATCTACAAGGTGGGCAAGTACCATGGGAACGCAGATGCCTTGAGCCGTCTTCCACTGCCAGGCACACCTATCCTTGCAGCTCCAGAGGGCAGAGTTTTGATGTTGGAGGACACTGACACGGCACTTGTGACGGCCGAGCAAGTAAGAACATGGACAGGTAAAGATCCAGTACTGTCTAGAGTTCGAGAATATGTGGTGAGGGGACGGCCACAGCATCCGGAAGGGACTGACTTCACACCCTACAGTGTCAGGAAAACAGAGCTGAGTGTGCAGGATGGTTGCGTGTTGTGGGGAGCACGAGTGATTATTCCACAGTCTATCCTAGAGCAACTACATCAGTGTCATCCTGGGGTGTCGTGTATGAAAGCCTTGGCTAGGAGGTACTTGTGGTGGCTAAAGCTAGATGAGGAGATAGAAAATCTAGTCAAGACATGCAGCACTTGTCAGGAACACCGGAAGGCACCAGCAGCGGCTCCTCTCCACCCCTGGGAGTGGCCGGATAAACCATGGAGAAGATTGCACTTAGATTATACGGGTCCATTCATGGGGAAGATGTTCCTCATAATCATTGATGCATATTCCAAATGGATGGATGTTTATCCTGTTAATTCTGCTTCCTCCACTACTACTATAGACTGCCTGCATCAGAGCTTCAGTAATCAAGGGCTACCGGAGATCGTGGTAAGTGACAATGCCACTTGTTTTGTGAGTACAGAGACAAGAGTTCATGAGAAACAATGGCATAGTGCAGGTGACCTCGGCCCCATATCATCCATCCTCCAATGGACTTGCGGAGAGAGCCATACAAACATTTAAAGAGATGATAAAAAAAAGTGCAGAAGGGAGTTTAGCAGCCAAAGTGTCACGGGTACTGTTCAACTACAGAATAACACCTCAATCCACCACAGGACTCTCTCCTGCTGAGATGTTATTAGGTTGTAGACTACGCTCCACTCTTGACCTTGTCCACCCAGACCTAAAAAGGAAAATGGAAAACAGACAAAACAAACAAAAAGAGAACCATGACAAAAGAACAAAGAGCCGAAGTTTTGGAGAAGGAGATGCGGTCCTTACCAGGAATTTCAGTTATGGACCAAAGTGGATTCCTGGCTTCATAGACTCAATGACAGGTCCAGTATCATACAAGGTCATGTTGGGAAACGGTAGGGTAGTACGCAGACATGTAGGTCAGATACTTACCACACAAGGGGAAATTTAAATTGAGGTTCCAGATGCAATAGCTGAGGACAAGGTTGCCCCCAGTTATCCAAGTGCATCTGTGGTGCCACCTCCATGGTCAGAGACAATTCCACAGGAACCCATTCGTCAAGAGGAAACCATCGTTGCAGAGTCAGATACTCTGAGCACTGCTCAGGAGCAGCTGGTGGCTTCACCACAAACAAGCAGGGACTTTATTGTTAGACGTTCACAAAGGCCTCGCAAGCCACCAGAGAGATTTGTACTGACCGGTTAGATTCGTCAAGTATTGAACATAATGAATGGAGACTTCTTAGGTGACCCTTAGGAATGGTTGTTTGTTAAGAGATTCATACTGAAATCTTAAGGTGGAGGAATATAGTAATCTGGGA
Organism: Somniosus microcephalus; assembly: GCF_052327205.1. NCBI lineage: Eukaryota > Metazoa > Chordata > Chondrichthyes > Squaliformes > Somniosidae > Somniosus > Somniosus microcephalus. The sequence goes on along the minus strand of NC_140989.1, from coordinate 212,798,647 downwards.
TGTTATGATTAAGGCTATCCACCAAGTGGTGCTGTAGCTAGTGCTGCTACTAGTTAAGGTCAGCGGAGGTGGGATGAGTGGATGCAGGCCTGTATGTTGTTATGCAGTTGTTTAATAAAGTACACGGACTAATTCTAATATCTCACCTCTTTGAGTTCCTTGTTTCACTACATGGAATTATCACACTCTCCCAGTTTGTGTTGCTCTCTCTCTTCCTTCAGTTTGTGTTGCTCTTTCTCTCTCCTTCCCCCAGTTTGTGTTGCTCTCTCTCTCTCCTTCCCCCAGTTTGTGTTGCTCTCTCTCTCTCTCTCTCCCAGTTTGTGTTGCTCTCTCTCCCTCTCCTTCCCCCAGTTTGTGTTGCTCTCTCTCTCTCCTTCCCCCAGTTTGTGTTGCTCTCTCTCTCTCTCTCTCTCTCCCAGTTTGTGTTGCTCTCTCTCTCTCTCTCCTTCCCCCAGTTTGTGTTGCTCTCTCTCTCTCCTTCCCCCAGTTTGTGTTGCTCTCTCTCTCCCCTTCCCTCAGTTTGTGTTGCTCTCTCTCTCTCTCTCCCAGTTTGTGTTGCTCTCTCTCTCTCGCTCCTTCCCCCAGTTTGTGTTGCTCTCTCTCTCTCCTTCCCCCAGCTTCTGTTGCTCTCTCTCTCTCCCCAGTTTGTGTTGCTCTCTCTTCCTCCCCCAGTTTGTGTTGCTCTCTCTCTCTCGCTCTCTCTCCCCCAGTTTGTGTTGCTCTCTCTCTCTCTCTCTCTCCCCCAGTTTGTGACGCTCTCTCTCTGTCTCACTCCCCCAGTTTGTGTTGCTCTCTCTCTCTCTCTCCCCCAGTTTGTGACGCTCTCTCTCCCTCCCCCAGTTTGTGTTGCGCTCTCTCTCTCCCTCCCCCAGTTTGATTTGCTCTCTCTCCCTCCCCCAGTTTGTGTTGTTCTCTCTCTCCTTCCCCCAGTTTGTGTTGCTCTCTCTCCCCAGTTTGTGTTGCTCTCTCTCTCTCCCCCAGTTTGTGTTGCACTCTCTCCCTCCCTCCCCCAGTTTGTGTTGCTCTCTCTCTCTCCCCCAGTTTGTGTTGCACTCTCTCTCTCCCTCCCCCAGTTTGTGCTGCTCTCTTTCTCTCTCCCCCAGTTTGTATTGCTCTCTCTCTCTCCTTCCCCCAGTTTGTGTTGCTCTCTCTCTCTCCCCCTCCCCCAGTTTGTGTTGCTCTCTCTCTCCCCCTCCCCCAGTTTGTGTTGCGCTCTCTCTCTCTCTCCTTCCCCCAGTTTGTGTTGCTCTCTCTCTCTCTCTCCCCCAGTTTGTGTTGCTCTCTCTCTCCCTCCCTCCCCCAGTTTGTGTTGCTCTCTCTCTCTCCCCCAGTTTGTGTTGCACTCTCTCCCTCCCTCCACCAGTTTGTGTTGCTCTCTCTCTCTCCCCCAGTTTGTGTTGCTCTCTCTCTCTCTCCCCAGTTTGTGCTGCTCTCTTTCTCTCTCCCCCAGTTTGTGTTGCACTCTCTCTCTCCCTCCCCCAGTTTGTGCTGCTCTCTTTCTCTCTCCCCCAGTTTGTGTTGCACTCTCTCTCTCCCTCCCCCAGTTTGTGTTGCTCTCTCTCCCCCTCCCCCAGTTTGTGTTGCTCTCTCTCTCTCCCCCTCCCCCAGTTTGTGTTGCACTCTCTCTCCCTCCCCCAGTTTGTGTTGCTCTCTCTCTCTCTCCCTCCCCAGTTTGTGTTGCTCTCTCTCTCTCCCCCAGTTTGTGTTGCTCTCTCTCTCTCCCCCAGTTTGTGTTGCTCTCTCTCTCTCCCCCAGTTTGTGTTGCTCTCTCTCTCTCTCCCTCCCCCAGTTTGTGTTGCTCTCTCTCTCTCCCCCAGTTTGTGTTGCTCTCTCTCTCTCCCCCAGTTTGTGTTGCTCTCTCTCTATCTCTCCCCCAGTTTGTGCTGCTCTCTCCCCCTCCCCCAGTTTGTGCTGCTCTCTCCCCCTCCCCCAGTTTGTGTTAAGAACATAAGAACATAAGAAATAGGAGCAGGAGTAGGCCAATCGGCCCCTCGAGCCTGCTCCGCCATTCAATAAGATCATGGCTGATCTGATCCTAACCGCCAATCCACTATCACAGAACCATCTCCTGAATCTAACAGAATTAGACACACGAAATAGGAGCAGGATCAGGCTACACGGCCCCTGGGCCCGCTCTGCTACCCACAGGGCCATGACCATTCCGAACCCAGACTCATGTCCAAATTCCTGCCCGCTCCCCGTAACCCTTAATTCCCTTTACTTCTAGGAAACTCTCTATTTCTGTTTTAAATTTATGTAATGATGTAGCTTCGACAGCGTTTTGGGGCAGCATATTCCATGGACCTACCACCCTCTGAGTGAAGTAGTTCCTCCTCATCTCAGTTTTGAAAGAGCAGCCCCTTATTCTAAGACTATGCCCCCTAGTTCTAGTTTCACCCATCATCAGGAACATCCTCCCCGCATCCACCCGATCCAACCCCTTCACAATATTATATGTTTCAATAAGATCGCCTCTCATTCTTCTGAACTCCAATGAGTAGAGTCCCAATCTACTCAACCTCTCCTCATATGTCCATCCCCTCATCCCCGGGATTAACCGAGTGAACCTTCTTTGTACTGACTCGAGAGCAAGTATGTCCTTTCTTAAGTATGGACACCAAAACTGTACGCAGTATTCCAGGTGCGGTCTCACCAATACCTTGTACAACTGAAACAATACCTCCCTATTTTTATATTCTATCCCCCTAGCAATGAAAGCCAACATTCCATTGGCCTTCTTAATCACTTGCTGCACCTGCATACTAACCTTTTGAGTTTCGTGCACCAGGACCCCCAGATCCCTTTGTACTTCAGTACTTTCAAGTTTCTTGCCATTAAGATAATAACTTGCTCTACGATTTTTCCTGCCAAAGTGCATAACCTCACACTTTCCAGTATTGTATTCCATCTGCCAAATCTCTGCCCACTTACTTAGCCTGTCTATGTCCCCTTGCAGGTTTTTTATGTCCTCCTCACTCACTACTTTCCCTCCCATCTTAGTATCATCTGCAAACTTTGATGTGTTACACTCAGTCCCCTCCTCCAAATCGTTAATATAGATTGTAAAGAGTTGGGGACCCAGCACTGACCCCTGCGGAACACCACTGGTTACTGATTGCCAGTCTGAATATGAACCATTTATCCCAACTCTCTGCCTTCTGTTAGATAGCCAATCCTCTATCCATGCCAGAATATTACCCCCAATCCCGTGATTTTTTATCTTAAGCAATAATCTTTTGTGTGGCACCTTGTCAAATGCCTTTTGGAAGTCTAAATACACTACGTCCACTGGTTCACCTTTATCCACCCTATATGTTACTTCCTCAAAGAACTCCAGCAAATTTGTCAAACATGACTTCCCCTTCATAAAACCATGCTGACTTTGTCTTATTAAATTATGATTATCCAAATGTCCTGTTACTGTCTCCTTAATAATGGACTCCAAAATTTTACCTACCACAGATGTTAGGCTAACCGGTCTATAGTTTCCAGCCTTCTGTCTACTGCCCTTTTTAATTAAGGGTGTTACATTAGCAGTTTTCCAGTCTGCCGGGACGTTTGCTGAGTCCAGGGAGTTTTGGAAGATTATTACCAATGCATCCACAATCCCTACCGCCACTTCCCTCAAAACCCTGGGATGTAAGCCATCAGGTCCAGGTGATTTATCCGCCTTGAGTCCCATTATTTTACCAAGTACTACTTCCTTAGTGATTTTAATCGTATTTAGCTCCTCCCCCCCTATAGCCCCCTGCTTGTCAAGTGTTGGGATATTCTTGGTGTCCTCTACTGTAAAGACTGATACAAAATATTCATTCAGTGTTTTTGCCATTTCCATATTTCCCACCATTAATTTCCCGGTCTCATCCTCTAAGGGACCAACATTTACTTTAGCCACCCTTTTTCTTTTTATATAGCTATAAAAACTCTTACTATCTGTCTTTATATTTTTTGCTAATTTACTTTCATAATGTATCTTCCCTTTCTTAATCAATCTTTTTGTTATTTTTTGCTGTCTTTTAAAGTTTTCCCAATCCTCTATCCTCCCACTAGATTTGGCTACCTTATATGCCCTTGTTTTTAGTCGAATACTATCCTTAATTTCTTTACTTAGCCACGGATGGCTGTCTTTTCTTTTACACCCTTTTTTTCTCAGTGGAATATACTTTTTTTGGAATTTGTAAAATAACTCCTTAAATGTATCGTCTTATCCTTTAACCTATTTTCCCAATCCACTTTACTCAATTCCGCTGTTGCTCTCTCTCTCCTTCCCCCAGTTTGTGTTGCTCTCTCTCTCTCTCCCCAGTTTGTATTGCTCTCTCTCTCTCCCCCTCCCCCAGTTTGTGTTGCTCTCTCTCTCTCCCCCTCCCCCAGTTTGTGTTGCTCTCTCACTCCCCCCTCCCCCAGTTTGTGTTGCTCTCTCTCCCCCAGTTTGTGTTGCGCTCTCTCTCTCTCTCCCCCAGTTTGTGTTGCTCTCTCTCTCCTTCCCCCAGTGTGTGTTGCTCTCTCTCTCTCGCCACCAGTTTGTGTTGCTCTCTCTCTCTCCCCCAGTTTGCTTTGCTCGTTGTCTCTCTCCCCCAGTTTGTGTTGCTCTCTCTCTCCCTTTCCCCAGTTTGTGTTGCCCTCTCTCTCTCTCTCTCCCCTAGTTTGTGTGGCTCTCTTTCTCTCCCCCAGTTTGTGTTGCTCTCTCTCTCTCCCCAGTTTGTGTTGCTCTCTCTCTCTCTCTCTCCACCCCCAGTTTGTGTTGCTCTCTCTCTCTCCTTTCCCCAGTTTGTGTTGCTCTTTCTCTCTCTCTCCCTCCCCCAGTTTGTGTTGCTCTCTCTCTCTCCCAGTTTGTGTTGCTCTCTCTCTCTCTCCCCCCAGTTTGTGTTGCTCTTCTCTCTCTCTCTCTCTCTCCCCCAGTTTGTGTTGCTCTCTCTCTCTCCCTCCCCAAGTTTGTGTTGCTCTCTCTCTCTCCCTCCCCCAGTTTGTGTTGTTCGCTCTCTCTCTCTCCCCCAGTTTGTGTTGCTCTCTCTTGTAAGGTTTCACAAGAATTTCAAAAATCTCTACAGACCCAAAGACTTTTTTTCAGTAAAGAAAACCTGTGTGGAATACCTTAAAAATCCAGGGCATCAAAAAATGGCTGTCAGACCTCGTGGCAGGGTACAAAAGGACAGCCTGCTTGTGTGTCTGCAAAGGATTTGAAAAAAAACACCAGCCTTTGCGAAATGCATGAAGTACTTGAGACTGTCAATCAACTGCAATTTAGGAACTTTGAAAACGCAGGACAAAGGGGTTGTTTGTTTACAGGACCCTCTACAATGTAGACAAAGGCTTAAGTACTTAAAGCTGTCAATCAATTGCGGTTGGACTGACAATGGGTTTGTTTACAAACAACTTAGCGCTATTGACTATTCGTTTGTCCAGCACTTGAGATATCAGTAAGACATTTAAACTGAACAAATACTGTTATGTATTGTGTGTTCTATTGTGTGTTCTCCTCCCACCTGGGGTGGCGCTGTCACAGGAGATAAATGGTTGGGTGTTCCCTGTTAAGTTTTAGCTCTCTTTGTTCGGAACTTTCCAGAACTTCCTTTCCTTCCAATAAAGCACTTCATGTTTGAATCTCTGAGTTTTGAGTCCTAAATTGTGTCTAGGTAGAAAGGTACCGACACAACAAGTGGCAATGAGGAGCGAATGAATCTGCGTACATTACGGGTGCAGTGAGTAAAAAGAAAATTTAATTTGAAACGTGAGATGGCTACTATATTAGGAAACATCGGTGATTTTGATGAAAATGTGGAGCAATGGAGCGCATATACGGAACGTTTTGACTATTTTGTATTGGCGAATGCGGTGGCAAATGAAAAGGTCGTGCCTACTTTTTGAGTGTAATCGGGCCGAAGACTTTCAATTTACTTCGCAGCCTCGTGCAGCCAGATAAGCCAGGAACTAAAACATATAAGCAACTAGTGGAAATTCTTGGAGCACATTTTTCACCAAAACCTCTGGTTATTGCTGAGAGATTTAGATTTCACAAACAGAATCAAGAGGAGGGGGAATCAGTGACGATGTTTATTGCTGCTTTAAAAAGGTTGTCGGAACACTGCCAGTTCAAGGAGGTGCTGAATGACACCATAAGAGACAGACTTGTGTGTGGTCTGCAAAATGCAGCTACACAGAAGCGCCTTCTTACTGAGGACAACCTTACTCTTGAAAAGGCCATTGAAGTTAGTGTCTCCATGGAGATGGCGGAAAAGGAGGCTCACCAGTTGAGTTCAACAGGGAGAGTTCACAAGGTGTCGTCTGAGCCTAAAGGTGCGCGGAACGGCACATGTTACCGTTGTGGGAAAACGGGCCATCACGCTAATGACTGCTGGTGTACGGAGCTGGAATGCCGAAATTGTGGCAAAAAGTGTCACATTGAACGCGCCTGTAGAGGTAAAAAAAGAACAGACAGAGCTGGGAAGCATGGAAGCAAAATGTCTGTATTTGGACAAGAGAGGAAAAAGAGTGTTCATTCAGTGCAGTATGATGGAACAAGCAAAACAGAGGGGAGCGACACCTCTGAGGAGGAAGAGGTGCACATACTGACGGTTGCAGGTGGTTCAAATGGCAACTGGGTGTCACCACTGGTGGAGGGACAATCAGTGCGGATGGAGGTGGACACAGGCGCAGCTGTGTCCCTTGTTTCAGACACTGTCTACAACAAAATGCTAAAGCATCTTACCCTTCAGCCAAGAAACATTGTGCTAAAGATGTATACCGGCGAACCTGTGGCCATGAGAGGCGTCATTGAGGTGACAGTTAAATTGAACGGACAGACTGCAAAACTGCCACTATGTGTGGTAAAGGGAAATTACCCATCGCTACTGGGACGTGCGTGGCTAGAGAAAATCACGCTGGACTGGCCTGCAGTCCGCATGATGTCAAAAGGGGAGTCAGGTCTGACTGCAGTGTTAAACAAACATGCAGAATTCTTCAATGGGGAACTTGGGAGCATGAAAAAGATCAGCGTGAGACTGGACATTAAACCTGACAGCAAGCCGAAGTTTCACAAAGCCCGACCTGTACCCTATGCAATTAGGCCAAAAGTTGAGGCACATTGGAGGCCTTAGTCGAGAATGGAGTCCTGGAGCCTGTGAGCGTGAGCAAATGGGCCACACCCATTGTTCCTGTCCTGAAAAAGGATGGATCTGTTCGAATCTGCGGGGATTTTAAAGTGACTATTAACCCGGTGCTGTCTGTGGAACAGTACCCTTTTCCCTTCATTGATGATCTTTTTACGGGCCTGGCCGGAGGGCAAAAGTTCAGCAAAATAGACTTATGCCAGGCTTATCTACAAATGCATGTCGATGACAAATCAAAGGAGCTGCTGACAATTGTGACACACAAGGGGCTATACAGGTACTGCCGCCTTCCGTTTGTAATTACGTCAGCCCCTGCTCTATTCCAAAGAGCAATGGATCAGATTTTGAGTGGACTGCCAGGAGTCCAGTGCTACCTGGACGACATCCTTTTCACTGGGACAAATGAGGAGGATCATCTTCTGAACTTGGATGCGACACTACAACGACTGAAACAGTACGGACTCAGAGTTCATAAAGACAAATGTGAATTCTTTCAGTCTTCAGTTGAGTACCTGCGGCATGTGATTGACGCTACTGGCCTGCATAAGGCACCATCAAAGGTCAAGGCGATCGTGGAGGCCCCAGCACCCCAGAATGTGAGCCAGTTATGTTCATTTCTGGGGCTACTTAACTACTATGGGAAGTTTATTCCAGACTTAGCAACATTGCTGAAGCCGTTACATCAGTTGCTATGTCAAGGTAAAACATGGAAATGGACTGAACTGTGCAACGAAGCTTTCGCCCAAGCAAAGAAAGCATTGCTGAATTCGGAGGTCCTGACACACTTCGACCCAAAGCTACCCGTGCAGCTAGCATGTGATGCATCACCATATGGTGTGGGAGTAGTCATATCCCACATCATGCCTTCGGGTGAAGAGAAACCTATCGCCTTCGCATCACACACCTTGAACAAGGCCAAGAGTAACTATGCGCAGATCGAGCGCGAGGCCTTGGGAATCGTTTTTAGAATTCGAAAATTTCATCAGTACCTGTTTGGGAGAAGGTTCACACTCCCGACGGACCACCGTCCATTGACTTCAATCTTCGGGCCTCACACCGGAATTCTGTCTCTCGCTGCAAGCAGGATGCAAAGGTGGGCTTTACTGTTGTCAGGACACACATACGACATCAAATATCGCAAATCAGACTTGCACGGCAACGCAGACGGTCTCTCGAGGCTACCCTTGCCTGTTACTCCCCCAGAGCCTCGTCAGATAGACATCTTCTACTTTAGACAAGTGGAGGGAGCACCTGTCACTGCAGTTCAGGTGCGAAGGTACACCCGCAACGATCCAGTCCTGTCTGAGGTAATGGACGATATCATTCGAGGGAGAGCGATAGGAGATTCTCCTAGTTTGAAACCTTACATTTCAAAAAGAAATGAGCTCTCCGTCCAGGCAGGTTGTCTTCTTTGGGGACGCCGTGTCATCATTCCGCCACCTCTGAGGGAACCTATACTGCAACAACTTCATACAGGCCACAGTGGGATGGTTCGGATGAAGGAAATGGCAAGAAGCTACTTCTGGTGGCCAGGTCTCGATGGGAATATTGAGGAGAAAGCCAAAACATGTTCCCCACGTCAAAGGGTCCAGAATGTTCCACAGCTGGCAACCCTACACCCCTGGGATTGGCCTGCAGAAGTGTGGCAGTGAGTACATGTGGACTTCGCCGGTCCTTTCGAAGGGAAGATGTTTATGGTGGTTGTGGACGCTCGTAGCAAGTGGCCGGAGGTCGCTGTGATGAGGTCTACCACAGCAGAGAAAACAATTGAGAAACTTGGTGAGATGTTCAGCCGTTATGGCTCACCAGATCAACTCGTAAGTGACAACGGTCCACAATTTGTATCACAGGAGTTTGCAACCTTCCTGCATGTGAATGGTGTCCAACACATCAGGTCTGCACCCTATCATCCCTCTACTAACGGCCAGGCAGAAAGGTTTGTGCAAACTTTGAAGCACGCCTTGAAGGCATCGCAAGGTCAGGGCTCAATCCACCAACGTCTGAACAGCTTCCTGTTGTCCTACAGGAACGAGCCGCATGCCACAACCAAAACTTCCCCCGCTTCGCTCATGATGAAGAGGCAGTTGCGGACAAGTTTTGACTTACTCAAACCTCCAAGGGTAGAACAGGTTGTCCATTGTCAACAACACGGTGGCATAGTGGTTAGCACTGTGCCTCACAGCGCCAGGGACCCGGGTTCGAATCCGGCCTCGGGTGACTGTCTGTGTGGAGTTTGCACATTCTCCCCGTGTTTGCGTGGGTTTCCTCCGGGTGCTCCGGTTTCCTCCCACAGTCCAAAGATGTGCGGGTTAGGATGATTGGCTATGATAAATTGACCCTTAGTGTTAGGGGGATTAAATACGTGGGGTTACGGGGATAGGGTGGGATATGTGTCGGTGCAGGCTCGATGGGCCGAAATGGCCTCTATCTGCACTGTGGGGTTTCTGTGATTCTGTGATTCTGTGAACAAGCTCAAGTTGAAAAGAGAGAGAAAAGAGCCAAGGAGAGATGGTTTCATCCGGGAGAGCACGTCCTAGCTCGAAACTACAACACTGGACCGAAATGGGTTCCTGCTACGGTGATTGCGCAGACGGGCCCTGTGTCTTACACGGTTGAGACTGCTGAGGACGTCGTCTGGAGAAGACACACAGATCAACTGCTGCTAGGAGCAGAGACAGCCACCGAGGCTCCAACGGATGGTTGGCCTGAACTGTTTCCGGATGATACCGCAAACCAGCATCCTTTGCCACAGTGCTCTTCTCCAACACAGGAAGTCAAAGAGACTGTTCCACCTGTGCAAACTCCTGACTTTCAACTGACACAGGCACCTTCTCCATCCAGGCCTGTGTCAATGCCTACTGCTGTGGAAGCCAGCGATGACCACCGGTATCCTGTCAGAGAGCGGCGGCCTCCAAGACGCTTGGATCTGTAGGCTTAGTGACTTACCCACAAGACTGGGGCAGAATAAACCCCAGGGTAAAGTCAGGGTTTGAGGCAGTCTACCTCTACCCTAGGTTCGTTGAGTGCATTGAAAGTAACTTACCTGTTGAGGAATAACGTGGACCTTCCATTTAAGAGGGGAGGAAATGTTATGTATTGTGTGTTCTATTGTGTGTTCTCCTCCCACCTGTGGTGGCGCTGTCACAGGAGATAAATGGTTGGGTGTTCTCTGTTAAGTTTTAGCTCTCTTTGTTCGGAACTTTCCAGAACTTCCTTTCCTTCCAATAAAGCACTTCATGTTTGAATCTCTGAGTTTTGAGTCCTAAATTGTGTCTAGGTAGAAAGGTACCGACACAACAAATACCAGTTTAAACAAATGGGGAATACATCCAAACCCATTACAGCCAATGGGGACAGTTTGGATCCCTTTTGTATAGCCCAGATACAACCGGATTTGGGCGCGAAGATTATGGCTCCCAATGGGTATAAAATAGCCTCTCAGGAAGCCATCTCTCTCTCTCTGCTGCCTCACCTCCGTGCTCTGCCTGCAAGAAGAACAACTCAACAGCCCGCCCAAAGAAGTGGAATACCAGCAGTTACTTTTAAATACTGGGGTATCTCTACTTCGGGGCGGAGAAGAATCTAAGACCGCAAGCGCACGGAGCAGGCGTTCTCTGGTGAGCATAGATTTTCTGGCCCATCACAAGGCAACCTGGATAGGTATTAGGGGTGGGAATTAAGGGGAATTTTTGTTAAATTGTAATTTTAGTCAATTTTCCATCGATGTGTCCGTTTTCTCCTCCCCTACTAAGTAAAAGTGTGTTGCACTAGGTAAAAGTGCTGTATTAAGTAAAAGAGTGTTGTACTGTGCAAAAGAGTGCTGTAGAAATCATAAGTGTACTGTATTAAGTAAAAGTGCTGTATTAAGCATAGGTGTGCTGTATTGATTATTTTCAATTTATTTCTTTTTATTTCAATAAATACTGGTCTTCTTTGCACCCAACCATGAGTCTCGATTTGTCTACATCGCTACTGAATAAGTCCGGCGGTCAGAACCAGAAAAGGGGAGCGATTCGAAACCGCACGGGGCTCTGGAGCAGCTCAGATACTTCTGACTGGCCAGAGACAATAACCCCAGTATAACCCCCTATTTCTACACTCTCTCTCTCCCCCCCAGTTTGTGTTGCTCTCTCTCTCTCTACCCCAGTGTGGGTTGCTCTCTCTCTCTCTCTCTCTCCCCCAGTTTGTGTTGCTCTCTCTCTCTCTCTCTCTCCCCCAGTTTGTGTTGCTCTCTCTCTCTCTCCCTCCCCCAGTTTGTGTTGCTCTCTCTCTCTCTCCCCCAGTTTGTGTTGCTCTCTCTTCCACCTTCCCCCAGTTCGTGTTGCACTCTCTCTCCCCAGTTTGTGTTGCACCCTCTCTCTCCCTCCCCCAGTTTGTGTTGCTCTCTCTCTCTCTCCCCCAGTTTGTGTTGTTCTCTCTCTCTCCTTCCCCCAGTTTGTGTTGCTCTCTCTCTCTCTCTCCCCAGTTTGAATTGCTCTCTCTCCCCCTCCCCCAGTTTGTGTTGCTCTCTCTCTCCGCCTCCCCCAGTTTGTGTTGCTCTCTCTCCCCAATTTGTGTTGCTCTCTCTCTCCCCTAGTTTGTGTTGCTCTCTCTCTCTCCCCCCCAGCTTGTGTTGCTCTCTCTCCTGCAGTTTGTGTTGCTCTTTCTCTCTTCCCCAGTTTGTGTTGCTCTCTCTCTCTCTCTCCCCCAGTTTGTATTGCTCTCTCTCTCTCCTTCCCCCAGTTTGTGTTGCTCTCTCTCTCCCTCCTCCTCCCAGTTTCTGTTGCTCTCTCTCTCTCCCTCCCCCAGTTTGTGTTGCTCTCTCTCTCTCTCTCCCCCAGTTTGTGTTACTCTCTCTCTCTATCTCTCCCCCAGTTTGTGTTGCTCTCTCTGTCTCTCCTCCTCCCAGTTTCTGTTGCTCTCTCGCTCTCCTTCCCCCAGTTTGTGTTGCTCTCTCTCCCAATTTGTGTTGCGCTCTCTCTCTCCTTCCCCCAGTTTTTGTTGCTGTCTCTCTCCCCCCGTTTGTGTTGATCTCTCTCTCTCCTTTCCCCAGTTTGTGTTGCTCTCTCTCTCGCTCCCAGTTTGTGTTGCTCTCTCTCTCTCCCCCAGTTTGTTTTGCTCGCTGTCTCTCTCCCCCAGTTTGTGTTGCGCTCTCTCTCTCCCTTTCCCCAGTTTGTGTTGCTCTCTCTCGCTCTCCCCCAGTTTGTGTTGCTCTCTCTCTCTCCCCCAGTTTGTGTTGCTCTCTCTCTCTCTCCAGTTTGTGTTGCTCTCTCTCTCTCTCTCTCCCTCCCCCAGTTTGTGTTGCTCTCTCTCACTCCCCCAGTTTGTGTTGTTCTCTCTCTCTCTCTCTCTCTCCCCCAGTTTGTGTTGCTCTCTCTCTCTCTCTCTCTCCCCCAGTTTGTGTTGCTCTCTCTCTCCCCCCCCCCAAGCTTGTGTTGCTCTCTCTCTCCTGCAGTTTGTGTTGCTCTTTCTCTCTTCCCCAGTTTGTGTTGCTCTCTTTCTCCCTCCCCCAGTTTGTGTTGCTCTCTCTCTCTCCTTTCCCCAGCTTGTGTTGCTCTCTCTCTCTCTCTCCCTCCCCAGTTTGTATTGTTCTCTCTCTCACTCTCCCCCAGTTTGTGTTGCTCTCTCTTGTAAGGTTTTGCAAGAATTTTGAAAATCTCTACAGCTCTGAAGACTTTTTTAATTAAAGAAAACCTGGGTGGAATGCCGTAAAAATCCAGGGCATCAAAAAATGGCTGTCAGAACTCATGGCAGGGTACAAAAGAACAGCCTGCTTGTGTGTCTGCAAGGGATTTGAAAAAAAACACCAGCCTTTGCGAAATGCATGAAGTACTTGAGACTATCAATCAACTGCAGTTTAGGAAGTTTGAAACCGCAGGACAAAGGGGATGTTTGTTTACAGGGCCCACTACAATGTTGACAAAGGCTTAAGTACTTAAAGCTGTCAATCAATTGCGGTTGGACTGACAATGGGTTTGTTTACAAACCACTTAGTGCTATTGACACTTCGTTTGTCCAGCACTTGAGATATCAGTAAGACATTTAAACTGAACGAATACCAGTTTAAACAAATGGGGAATACATCCAAACCCATTACAGACAATGGGGGCAGTTTGGATTCCTTTTGTATAGCCCAGATACAACCGGCTTTGGACATGAAGATTATAGCTCCCAATGGGTATAAAATAGCCTCTCAGGTGTTGTGTCGGTACCTTTCTACCCAGACACAATTTAGGACTCAGAACTCAGAGATTCAAACATGAAGTGCTTTATTGGAAGGAAAGGAAGTTCTGGATAGTTCTGAACAAAGAGAGCTAAACTTAACCAAGAGAACACCCAACCATTTATCTGCTGTGACAGCGCCACCACAGGTGGGAGAACACACAAGACATAACATATTCATCCCCTCTTAAATGAAAGGTCCACATTATTCCTCAACAGTTAAGTTACTTTCAATGCACTCACTAACCAAGGGTAGAGGTAGACTGCTTCAAACCCTGACTTTAACCTGGGGTTTATTCTGCCCCAGTCTTGTGGGTAAGTCACTAAGCCTACAGATCCAAGCGTCTTGGAGGCCGCCGCTCCCTGACAGGATACCGGCGGCCATCGCTGGCTTCCACAGCAGTAGGCATTGACACAGGCCTGGATGGAGAAGGTGCCTGTGTCAGTCGAAAGTCAGGAGTTTGCACAGGTGGAACAGTCTCTATGACTTCCTGTGTTGGAGAAGAGCACTTTGGCAAAGAATGCTGGTTTGCGGGGTCATCCGTAAACAGTTCAGGCCAACCAGCCATTGGAGCCTCTGTGGCTGTCTCTGCTCCTAGCAACAATTGATCTGTGTGTCTTCTCCAGACGACGTCCTCGGCAGTCTCAACCATGTAAGGCACAAGGCCTGTCTGCGCGATCACCGTAGCTGGAACCCATTTTGGTCCAGTGTTGTAGTTTCGAGCTAGGACGTGCTCTTCAGGGTGAGACCATCTCTCCTTGGCTCTTTTCTCTCTCTTTTCAACTTGAGCTTGTTGTTGACAATGGACAACCTGTTCTGCCCTTGGAGGTTTGAGTAAGTCAAAAGTCCGCAACTGCCTCTTCATCATGAGCGAAGTGGGGGAAGTTTTGGTTGTGGCATGCGGCTCGCGGCTCGTTCCTGTAGGACAACAGGAAGCTGATCAGACATTGGTGGATTGAGCCCTGACCTTGCAATGCCTTCAAGGCATGCTTCAAAGTTTGCACGAACCTTTCTGCCTGGCCATTAGTAGAGGGATGATAGGGTGCAGACCTGATGTGTTGGACACCATTCACATGCAGGAAGGTTGCAAACTCCTGTGATACAAATTGTGGACCGTTGTCACTTACGAGTTGTTCCGGTGAGCCATAACGGCTGAACATCTCACCAAGTTTCTCAATTGTTTTCTCTGCCGTGGTAGACCTCATCACAGCGACCTCCGGCCACTTGCTACGAGCGTCCACAACCATCATAAACATCTTCTCTTCGAAAGGACTGGCGAAGTCCACATGTACTCGCTGCCACACTTCTGCAGGCCAATCCCAGGGGTGTCGGGTTGCCAGCTGTGGAACATTCTGGACCCTTTGACATGGGGAACATGTTTTGGCTTTCTCCTCAATATTCCCATCAAGACCTGGCCACCAGAAGTAGCTTCTTGCCATTTCCTTCATCCGAACCATCACACTGTGGCCTGTATGTGTCACGGGGCCGTGCATTCACGGGGCCGTTTTGCTTGGGTTTCGGTAGTGGTGGACCCAAGTGCAGGAAACCTATCCAAGGACTCGAGACCAGGTAGAACTTGAAAGATGCTTCCTTGAGACTCGAAAACACAGAAACAGGGTAACACTCGAAAGGAGATTCACTTGAGACTCGAAAACAGAGACATAGTAACACTTGAAAGGCGATTCCTTGAACCTCGAAAACACAGAGAGACTCGAGAGAGCTGCTACCTGCAGGTGGGCGAACCCAGGACTGAGCAAAGAGGACAGGAAACAGGAAGCTTAAATACAGGCCAGAGTGGTCACGTGACATAATTAATCAAATGAGACAGGAGACAAATACATTAACAACACACAGGTGAGGCCAGAGGCACAGAGACAAAAAACCAAACAACTTTATTAACTAGCCTAATTACTCTGATGAGATCAATTACTCGAGAAACAGGTGAGGAGAGGGACCGAAAGGCACGGCAGCAGTGCACCGAGGCCTCAAAAACCGCCCTCAGGCAGTGAGCAGAGGGAAGTGCCACTGAAGCCGTTACAGTACCCCCCCCCCTTTAGGGACAGCACCTGACGTCCCATAAGCCTAAGATGATCACTATTTTATTTATTTATTTATTTATTTTTTTCTTCTCTTTATACTTTATTTTTAGCGAGACTCAAGAATTAAACACAAAAAACAGTGGGAGCTCGAGAGCGCTCGAGAGTTTAACAGCACAAAACACAGCAAAAGCCCAAATATTGCCCAAGATAACTTGAGAGTTTATCTTCTGCAGGAGAGCTCGAAAGTTTAACTTGTCCAGGAGAACTTGAGAGTTTATACGCTCCAGAAGAACTCGAGAGTTTAACTTGTCCAGGGGAACTTGAGAGTATCTTATCCAGGAGAGCTCGAAAGTTTCTTATCCAGGGGAGCTTGAGACTTTTATCCAGGAGAGCTCAAAAGTTTCTTATCCAGGGGAGCTCGAGAGTTTATTGATACCAAAACCGAAGAGTTCGAGAGTTTATTTTGTCCAGGAGAACTCGAGAACTTAACTTGCCCAGGAGAGTAGCAAAACACAGTGGGGGTCTTCTTCCTAGGGGACCCGAGAACGAAACACAGGGGGGAGTCCTCTTCTTAGGAGACCAAACATTTGCCCAAGAGTGCTCGAGAGTTTATCAGTACTAAATAGGGCAACTTGAAAGTGTAACTTGCCCAGGAGAACTTGAAAACTTTATCTTGCCCAGGACAGCTCGAAAGTTTATCTTGTCCAAACCAGGAGGGTAGCAAACACAGCGGGGGTCCTCGTCCAAGGAGACTTGAAAATTATACACAAAGACACAGTGGGGAGTCCTGTTCCTAGGAGACCAAATATTTGCCCAAGAGAGCTCGAGAGTTTAACACAACAAAGGCCCAGGAAGCTTGAGAGTTGACTTGAGAATTTAACACAGTAGAAGCCCAGGAAGCTTGAAAGTTAACTAGAAAGTTAGCACAATGAAAGTCCAGGAAATTTGAAAGTTCACTTGAAATTTTAACACAATGAAGGCCCAGGAGACTTGAGAGTTCACTTGGGGGGTCTAACACAGTAGAGGCCCAGGAAGCTTGAGAGTTGACTTGAAAATGTAACACAACGAAGGCCCAGGAAACTTGGAAGTTAACTAGAGAGTTAACACAATGAAGGCCCAGAAGACTTGAAAGTTGACTTGAGAATTTAACACAGTAGAGGGCCAGGAAGCTTGAGAGTTAAACACAATGAAGGTCCAGTAGACTTGAAAGTTCACTCGAAAATTTAACACTATGAAGGCCCAGGAAACTTGAAAGTTGACTTGAAAGTTTAACACAACGGGAGGCCCAGGAAACTTGAAAGTTGACTCGAAAATCTAACACTATGAAGGCCAAACAGGAGGCCTAACACAGTAGAGGCCCAGGAAGCTTGAAAGTTAACTAGAAAGTTAGCACAATGAAAGTCCAGGAAATTTGAAAGTTCACTCGAAATTTTAACACAATGAAGGCCCAGGAGACTTGAGAGTTCACTTGGGGGTTTAACACTATGAAGGCCCAGTAGACCCGAAATTTCACTTGAATTTAACATGGGAGACTTGAAAGTTCACTTGGGAGTCTAACACAGTAGAGGCCCAGGAAGCTTGAAAGTTAACTAGAAAGTTAACACAATGAAAGTCCAGGAAACTTGAAAGTTGACTCGAAAAACAGGGGGTCTTTTTCCTAGGAGACTCAAAAATTAAACACAAAGACACAGCGGGGAGTCTTCTTCCTAGGAGACCAAATATTGCCCAAAAGAGCTCGAAAATTAACTCGAGAGTTCCAAACCTTGGCTGGTTGGTTTCTGCTGGGTCCATGTATGGCTCAGTCCTACTGTCACGGGGCCGTGCATTCACGGGGCCGTTTTGCTAGGGTTTCGGTAGTGGTGGACCCAAGTGCAGGAAACCTATCCAAGGGCTCGAGACCAGATAGAACTTGAAAGATGCTTCCTTGAGACTTGAGAACATAGAAACAGGGTAACACTCGAAAGGAGATTCACTTGAGACTCGAAAACACAGAGACATAGTAATACTCGAAAGGCGATTCCTTGAACCTCAAAAACACAGAGAGACTCGCGAGAGCTGCTATCTGCAGGCGGGCGAACCCAGGACTGAGCAAAGAGGACAGGAAGCTTAAATACAGGTCAGCGTGGTCACGTGACATATTTAATCAAATGAGACAGGAGACAAATACATTAACAACACACAGGTGAGGCCAGAGGCACAGAGACAAAAAACCAAACAACTTTATTAACTAGCCTAATTACTCTGATGAGATCAATTAATCGAGAAACAGGCGAGGAGAGGGACCCAGAAGGCACGGCAGCAGTGCACCGAGGCCTCAAAAACCGCCCTCAGGCGGTGAGCAGAGGGAAGTGCCACTGAAGCCGTTACAGTATGAAGTTGTTGCAGTATCGGTTCCCTCAGAGGTGGCGGAATGATGACACGGCGTCCCCAAAGAAGACAACCTGCCTGGACGGAGAGCTCATTTCTTTTTGAAACGTAAAGTTTCAAACTAGGAGAATCTCCTATAGCTCTCCCTCGAATGACATTGTCCATTACTTCAGACAGGACTGGATCGTTGCGGGTGTACCTTTGCACCTGAACTGCCGTGACAGGTGCTCCCTCCACTTGTCTAAAGTAGAAGTTGTCTATCTGACGAGGCTCTGGGGGAGTAACAGGCAAGGGTAGCCTCGAAAGACCGTCTGTGTTGCTGTGCAAGTCTGATTTGTGATATTTGATGTCATATGTGTGTCCTGACAACAGTAAAGCCCACCTTTGCATCCTGCTTGCAGCAAGAGACAGAATTCGGGTGTGGGGCCCGAAGATTGAAGTCAATGGACGGTGGTCCGTCAGGAGTGTTAACCTTCTCCCAAACAGGTACTGATGAAATTTTCGAATTCCAAAAACGGTTCCCAAGGCCTCGCGCTCAATCTGTGCATAGTTACTCTCGGCCTTGTTCAAGGTGCGTGATGCGAAGGCGATAGGTTTCTCTTCACCAGAAAGCATGATGTGGGATATGACTGCTCCCACACCATATGGTGACGCATCACATGCTAGCTGCACGGGTAGCTTTGGGTCAAAGTGTGTCAGGACCTCCGATTTCAGCAATGCTTTCTTTGCTTGGGCGAAAGCTTCGTTGCATAGTTCAGTCCATTTCCATATTTTGCCTTGACATAGCAACTGATGTAACGGCTTCAGCAATGTTGCTAAGTCTGGAATAAACTTCCCATAGTAGTTAAGTAGCCCCAGAAATGAACGTAACTGGCTCACATTCTGGGGTGCTGGGGCCTCCACGATCGCCTTGACCTTTGACGGCGCCTTATGCAGGCCAGTAGCGTCAATCACATGCCCCAGGTACTCAACTGAAGACTGAAAGAATTCACATTTGTCCTTAAGAACCCTGAGTCCGTACTCTTTCAGTCGTTGTAGTGTCGCATCCAAGTTCAGAAGATGATCCTCCTCATTTGTCCCAGTGACAAGGATGTCATCCAGGTAGCACTGGACTCCTGGCAGTCCACTCAAAATCGGATCCATTGCCCTTTGGAATAGAGCAGGGGCCGACGTAATTACAAACGGAAGGCGGCAGTACCTGTATAGCCCCTTGTGTGTCACAATTGTCAGCAGCTCCTTTGATTTGTCATCGACATGCATTTGTAGATAAGCCTGGCATAAGTCTATTTTGCTGAACTTTTGCCCTCCGGCCAGGCCCGTAAAGAGATCATCAATGAGGGGAAGAGGGTATTGTTCCGCAGACAGCACCGGGTTAATAGTCACTTTAAAATCGCTGCAGATTCGAACACATCCATCCTTTTTCAAGACCGGAGCAATGGGTGTGGCCCATTTGCTCACGCTCACAGGCTCCAGGACTCCATTCTCGACTAAGGCCTCCAAGTTAGCCTCAACTTTTGGCCTAATTGCATAGGGTACAGGTCGGGCTTTGTGAAACTTCGGCTTGCTGTCAGGTTTAATGTCCAGTCTCACGCTGATCTTTTTCATGCTCCCAAGTTCCCCATTTAAGAGTTCTGCGTGTTTGTTTAACACTGCAGTCAGACCTGACTCCCCTTTTGACATCATGCGGACTGCTGCCAGTCCAGCGTGATTTTCTCTAGCCACGCACGTCCAAGTAGTGATGGGTAATTTCCCTTTACCACATATAGTGGCAGTTTCGCAGTCTGTCCGTTCAATTTAACTGTCACCTCAATGGCGCCTCTCATGGCAACAGGTTCGCCGGTATACGTCTTTAGCACAATGTTTGTTGGCTGAAGGGTAAGATGCTTTAGCATTTTGTTGTAGACAGTGTCTGAAACAAGGGACACAGCCGCGCCTGTGTCCACCTCCATCCGCACTGATTGTCTCTCCACCAGTGGTGATACCCAGTAGCCATTTGAACTACCTACAACCATCAGTATGTGCACCTCTTCCTCCTCAGAGGTGTCGCTCCCCTCTGTTTTGCTTGTTCCATCATACTGCACTGAATGAACACTCTTTTTCCTCTCTTGTCCAAATACAGACATTTTGCTTCCATGCTTCCCAGCTCTGTTTGTTCTTTTTTTTACCTCTAAAGGCGCGTTCAATGTGACCCTTTTTGCCACAATTTCGGCATTCCAGCTCCGTACACCAGCAGTCATTAGCGTGATGGCCCGTTTTCCCACAACGGTAACATGTGCCGTTCCGCGCACCTTTAGGCTCAGACGGCACCTTGTGAACTCTCCCTGTTGAACTCAACTGGTGAGCCTCCTTTTCCGCCATCTCCATGGAGACACTAACTTCAATGGCCTTTTCAAGAGTAAAGTTGTCCTCAGTAAGAAGGCGCTTCTGTGTGGCTGCATTTTGCAGACCACACACAAGTCTGTCTCTAATGGTGTCCTTCAGCACCTCCTTGAACTGGCAGTGTCCCGACAACCTTTTTAAAGCAGCAATAAACATCATCACTGATTCCCCCTCCTCTTGATTCCGTTTGTGAAATCTAAATCTCTCAGTAATAACCAGAGGTTTTGGTGAAAAATGTGCTCCAAGAATTTCCACTAGTTGCTTATGTGTTTTAATTCCTGGCTTATCTGGCTGCACGAGGCTGCGAAGTAAATTGAATGTCTTCAGCCCGATTACACTCAAAAAAGTAGGCACGACCTTTTCATTTGCCATCGCATTCGCCAATACAAAATAGTCAAAACGTTCCGTATATGCGCTCCATTGCTCCACATTTTCATCAAAATCACCGATGTTTCCTAATATAGTAGACATCTCACATTTCAAATTAAAATTTCTGTTTACTCACTGCCGGAACGTTAATGTGATGCTTCAATCTCTGTTCCGAGTGGTTTGTAGTCGAAAAGAAGAAAGTTCCCACAACGCAGATGCATCCGATCCTCATCGCCACTTGTTGTGTCGGTACCTTTCTACCTCGACACAATTTAGGACTCAGCACTCAGAGATTCAAACATGAAGTGCTTTATTGGAAGGAAAGGAAGTTCTGGATAGTTCTGAACAAAGAGAGCTAAACTTAACCAAGAGAACACCCAACCATTTATCTGCTGTGACAGCGCCACCACAGGTGGGAGGAGAACACATAATACATAACATCAGGAAGCCATCTCTCTCTCTCTGCCGCCTCGCCTCCGTGCTCTGCCTGCAAGAAGAACAACTCAACAGCCCGCCCAAAGAAGTGGAATACCAGCAGTTACTTTTAAATACTGGGGTATCTCTACTTCGGGGCGGTGAAGAATCTAAGACCGCAAGGGCACGGAGCAGGCATTCTCTGGTGAGCATAGATTTTCTGGCCCATCACAAGGCAACCTAGATAGGTATTAGGGGTTGGAATTAAGGGGAATTTTTGTTAAATTGTAATTTTAGTCAATTTTCCATCGATGTGTCCGTTTTCTCCTCCCCTACTAAGTAAAAGTGTGTTGCACTAGGTAAAAGTGTTGTATTAAGTAAAAGAGTGTTGTACTAAGCAAAAGAGTGCTGTAGTAAGCAAAAGTGTACTGTATTAAGTAAAAGTGCTGTATTAAGCATAGGTGTGCTGTATTGATTATTTTCAATTTATTTCTTTTTATTTCAATAAATACTGGTTTTCTTTGCACCCAACCATGAGTCTTGTTTTGTCTACATTGCTACTGAATAAATCCAGCGGTCAGAACCAGAAAAGGGGAGCGATTCGAAACCGCACGGGGCTCTGGAGCAGCTCAGATACTTCTGACTGGCCAGAGACAATAACCCCAGTATAACCCCCTATTTCTACACTCGCTCTCTCTCTCTCCCCCAGTTTGTGTTGCTCCCTCTCCTTCCCCCAGTTTGTGTTGCTCTCTCTCTCTCTCCCTCCCCCAGTTTGTGTTGCTCTCTCTCTCTCTCTCTCCCCCCCAGTTTGTTTTGCTCTCTCTCTCTCCCCCCCAGTTTGTTTTGCTCTCTCTCTTTCTCCCTCAGTTTGTGTTGCTCTCTCTCTCCCTCCCCAGTTTGTGTTGCTCTCTCTCTCTCTCCCCCAGTTTGTTTTGCTCTCTCTCTCTCCCCCCCAGTTTGTGTTGCTCTCTCTCTCTCCCCCCCAGTTTGTGTTGCTCTCTCTCTCCCTCCCCTAGTTTGTGTTGCTCTCTCTCTCTCTCCCCCAGTTTGTTTTGCTCTCTCTCCCCCAGTTTGTGTTGCTCCCTCTCCTTCCCCGTTTGTGTTGCTCTCTCTCTCTCTCCCTCCCCCAGTTTGTGTTGCTCTCTCTCTCCCTCCCCAGTTTGTGTTGCTCTCTCTCTCTCTCTCCCCCCCAGTTTGTTTTGCTCTCTCTCTTTCTCCCCCAGTTTGTGTTGCTCTCTCTCTCCCTCCCCAGTTTGTGTTGCTCTCTCTCTCTCCCCCAGTTTGTTTTACTCTCTCTCTTTCTCCCCCAGTTTGTGTTGCTCTCTCTCTCGCCTTCCCCCAGTTTGTGTTGCTCTCTCTCTCTCCCTCCCCAGTTTGTGTTGCTCTCTCTCTCTCTCTCCCCGTTTGTTTTGCTCTCTCTCCCCCTTTGTGTTGCTCTCTCCCTCTCCTTCCCCCAGTTTGTGTTGCTCTCTCTCTCTCCCTCCCCAGTTTGTTTTGCTCTCTCTCTCTCCCTCCCCAGTTTATGTTGCTCTCTCTCTCCTTCCCCCAGTTTGTGTTGCTCTCTCCTTCCCCCAGTTTGTGTTGCACTCTCTCTCTCCCCCCCAGGTTGTGTTGCGCTCTCTCTCTCTCCTTCCCCCAGTTGGTGTTGCTCTCTCTCTCTCCCCCCCCCAGTTTGTGTTGTTCTCTCTCTCTCCCCCAGTTTGTGTTGCTCTCTCTCCCCCCCAGTTTGTGTTGCTCTCTCTCCTTCCCCCAGTTTGTGTTGCACTCTCTCTCCCCCCCAGGTTGTGTTGCGCTCTCTCTCTCTCCTTCCCCCAGTTGGTGTTGCTCTCTCTCTCTCCCCCCCAGTTTGTGTTGTTCTCTCTCTCTCCCCCAGTTTGTGTTGCTCTCTCTCTCTCCCCCCCAGTTTGTGTTGCTCTCTCTCCTTCCCCCAGTTTGTGTTGCTCTCTCTCTCCTTCCCCCAGTTTGTGTTGCTCTCTCTCTTCCCCCCAGTTTGTGTTGCGCTCTCTCTCTCTCCTTCCCCCAGTTGGTGTTGCTCTCTCTCTCTCTCCCCCCCAGTTTGTGTTGTTCTCTCTCTCTCCCCCAGTTTGTGTTGCTCTCTCTCTCTCCCCCCCAGTTTGTGTTGCTCTCTCTCCTTCCCCCAGTTTGTGTTGCTCTCTCTCTCTCCTTCCCCCAGTTTGTGTTGCTCTCTCTCTCTCTCTCTCCCCCCCAGTTTGTGTTGCTCTCTCTCTCTCTCCTTCCCCCAGCTGGTGTTGCTCTCTCTCTCTCCCCCAGTTTGTGTTGTTCTCTCTCTCCCTCCCCCAGTTTGTGTTGCTCTCTCTCTCTCCCCCAGTTTGTGTTGCTCTCTCTCTCTCTCTCCCCCCCACCCCAGTTTGTGTTGCTCTCTCTCTCTCCTTCCCCCAGTTTGTGTTGCTCTCTCTCTCTCTCCCCCCCCAGTTTGTGTTGCCCTCTCTCTCTGGCGTGTATTGATTGTGAGTTTGACACCAGTCAATACGGTAATGTAAAGTGCGAGTTTAACACCAGTAAATACGGTAATGTAATGGGCATTGCATTATGGGAATTACCGGGGAAAAACGGCAGTCAGCCATTTTAGAGAATAACGAGAACATCGCAGTTATATGCCTGTCTGCCTGGTTCTATGCTTGAATGCATTAATACAACATTGGCGACGAGGATAATGAACAGGAATCATTTAAAATAGGTAATTGCCCAAGTTTTAATTAGCTAGGATGGAGAAGACCGGCATTCAAAATTATGCATGCTTCGCCGAGCCAGCCACGTTGGGTCCAAGATGGACGAGGTGGTTAACGTCTTTTGAGCTTTATGCCGACGGCAAAGGACTCATTATTGATGATACCTCTACAGCTGCCATGAAGCAGAGCTCTAATTCTACACCTAGCAGGACCAGATGTCCAGGATATCTTTTCGACTCTACCGAACACAGGAGAGCCGGCAGACTACACGGCGCCGGTTAGTGTTTTGAATCACTACTTCGTGCCCCAGGTCAATGCAGCATTTGCTAGACAGACTTTTCATAAGTTGCCCAGAAGACAGGTGAGACTGTGCAACAGTTTGCTACTCGCTTGCGGCAGGCTGCCGAAGACTGTGCTTTTGGGGTGATGCGGATAATCAAATAAGAGACGCTATCCTGAGTAGGTGCACGTCAGCCTATGTGCGGAGGAAATTGCTAGAGGAAGGGCATGGTCTAACGCTTGCCCGCACGTTACAATTGGCCTCACAATGTGAAAACGTCGAGGAGCAAATGTCAGCCATGTCATGTACAGAGAAGGTGGAGACAGATACTGTTTGTTGTGTTACACAGAAAAGAGGGTAATATGTGAAAAGCTCGACAGAAACCAAAGGGAAATGGCGATAGGAACGAAAGGAAATGTTACAGATGTGGACACACAGACCACATGGGCAGAGATCCGAAATGCCCAGCATGTGGACAAATGTGTCATAAGTGCAAGGGAAAGGATCATTTCTCCAAAGTATGCTGCACAAAGGGTACAAAGAAACACAGTGTGAGCAATGTAGAGGAACAAAATGACTGTGCATTTGCTGTTACTGGAAATAACGTGAGAGAGAGACTTACCTTTTGTGTGGGGGGAGTAAACCTGAGAATGTTAATCGATTCGGGTGCAACTAATAATGTGATAGATGAGAATACATGGGAAGGATTAAAGTCAGAACACATTAAGTGTCAGTCACATGTCCCTAAGACAGAGAGAAAGTTATTCTCTTATGCTTCTAGCCGACCACTGTCAGTTAAAGGTGTATTCACATGTGGGATTACAATAGGTAAGAGAACTGAGCAGGCGGAGTTCATTATGGTTAAAGGCCATGGAGAGCCGTTGCTAGGAAGGGAGACAGCCATGAAACTGGGAGTTTTAAAAATAGGCGCAGATGTCTCAGCTGTGGTAGATGTAAGACAGCTACATCGAAAGATGTTCCAGGGAGTAGGAAGGTTGAACACAAAACAGATCAGCTTGTATATCGACCCACAAGTGAAGCCTGTGGCCCAGCCGCTCAGGCGTATACCATTCAAATTAAGGGGGGCAGTAAAGCCCAAAATAAAACAATTGAGGGACATGGACATTACCGAACCTGTAACTGGTCCCACCCCATGGGTAAATCCTGTGGTTATTGTACCAAAAGCGGATAAGGATGTAAGGTTATGCCTAGACATGAGACGAGCAAACCAGGCAATAGTGAGGGAACGATATCCAATCCCCACCGTTGATGAGATACTCCAAGGTATGAACGGCTCGACGGTGTTTAGTAAGCTAGACCTGAAATGGGGTTATCACCAGCTAGAACTGACCCGAGTCACGAGAAATCACAACGTTTGCAGTACATAACGGAGTATACAGGTACAAGAGGCTGATAGTCAGTGTATCTTCAGCTAGTGAGCAATATCAGCATGAGATAGCTAATGCCTTAGCTGGAAGTGTTGAAAACATCTCAGACGACATTATCGTGCATGCACACGACCAGGAAACACACGACAGACGCCTGCACGCTGTCATGACCAGACTAATGGAAAGTGGACTGACACTAAACTCAGAGAAGTGCCAATTCAACATGGACCGATTGATTTTCATGGGAATCCTGTTGTCTGAAAAGGGCATCAGACCAACAGCAGAGAGAGTGCCAGCGGTGGCAGAAGCTCGGGAACTAGAGAATGCTACAGAGGTGAGGAGTTTCTTGGGACTCGTTGGGTACAGTAGCAGATTCATCCCGCAGTTTGCAACGCTATCAGAGCCACTGTGACGCCTGATGAGAAAAGACACAACATTTAAATTTGGATCACAACAGAGACAGTCATTCAGTGCACTCAAGGAAGAGTTGGCCAGAGCCGGCACTTAAGCATATTTTGATAAGGACGCACCAACCAAGGTGATAGCAGATGCCAGTCCTGTAGGTTTAGGCGCAGTACTAGCCCAGGACCAACAGGGACAAGAGGTGCCAATATGCTATGTAAGTCGTAGTTTAACAGACTGAGAGGAAATACTCTCAAACAGAGAGAGAGGCCTTAGCTCTTGTATGGGCTTGTGAGAGGCTGCATCCATAGGTGTATGGCCGAAAATTCAACTTGGTAACTGACCATAAGCCATTACAAGTGATATATGGCCCACAATCTAAACCCTGTGCCCGTATAGAGAGATGGGTAACTTAGATTACAGCCGTACGATTTTAAGGTGATACACATTCCAGGCAAGCAAAACATTGCAGACCCACTGTCACGATTGCTGGGGGAGACAGCAAAACAGGAGAGACATTCTCATGGCTCAGATGAATACGTGAGATTTGTTGCTGTGAGTGCGACACCAAAAGCACTCACTACTAGAGAGGTGGAGGAAGCCTCTGCTAGCGACCCAGAGCTGATTGAGGTACGGAAGGCAATCACAAACAGACATTTTGAGAACTGTAAAGCTTATACAGCAATTGCAAATGAGCTGTGCGTAGTGGGGTACCTAGTTCTTCGGGGAACACGCATCGTGCTACCCACAGTGTTACACGCATGAGCCCTGGCATGGACCCACACATGAAGGACACTTGGGAATAGTTGGAACAAAGCAACATCTCAGAACCAAGGTTTGATGGCCTGGCATGGACAAGGCAGCTAAAAAACACTGTAAAGCGTGCCACAGCTGTCAGATAGCAGCCAGACCCGACCCACCTGAACTGTTGAGACCAACACCATTACCGGAGGGCCCCTGGCAGGATGTAGCTATAGACTTACTGGGACCCTTGCCATCCAACCACTCCATTCTTGTGGTAGTTGATTATTATAGTCGCTACTATGAATACGAGATCATGCCCTCCACAACAACAGAGAAGGTTATTGATAGTTTAGAGTCAATCTTCAGCCGTCATGGTTTGCCAATCACCTGCAAATCTGATAATGGTCCCCAATTCAGATCTGAATTATTCAAAGAATACTGTGAAAACAACAGGATCAAACACCTGAAAATGACAGCAAAATGGGCTCAGGCTAACGGAGAAGTCGATCGCCAGAATGCGTCGCTGATGAAGAGAATCAGAATTGCTCAGTCAGGAGGACTAGATTGGAAACTTGATCTTAGAAAATATGTGACTGTGTACAGGAGCATTGACCATGCCACGACAGGAAAGAGCCCGGCAGAGCTGCTCTTTAAATGGAAAATGAGAGGAAAGCTGCCAGACATCAGAGTCGCACGCAGACATGGAAGTACGTGACCGGGACGCAGAACAAAAAGGCAAGTCCAAACTGTACGCAGATGAACAGCGTAGAACACAATACTCAGAGATGGAAGTTGGCGACACGGTGCTGGTACGGCAGGACAAAGTGGACAAGTTCACTACTCCTTTTAATGCCACACCCCACAAAGTTTTGAGTAAAACAGGGAGTCAAGTAGTAGTAGAATCTCCAGACGGAGCACGCTACTCGAGAAACACTATGTTTGTGAAGAAATACAGAACCAATGGACCAAAGGAGACACTCCATGAGCAGGAGGAAACACAAGGGACTGAGAACAGTATAATAGACCCTGACACACATACCACTGTGACACAGGCAATACCCACTGACACCAACATGTCAGACATACCCAATACAGCCAGACCTCAAAGGGTTAGAAGAAAACCCCAAAGCCTGTCTGATTATGTCACAACATAAACTGTGCGAGAACTGCATGGGTGATGGTAAATGTTTAAACCTGGGAATTATTTAGTTGTGTGGTAAGACACAAGTTTGTAAACCAAATAAGTTATGCAGTGTTATTGTAAGCAACTGTTTGTAAACTGCAAGTTTGTTTCCAAGGAAAAGGGGGATGTCGTGTATTGATTGCGAGTTTGACACCAGTGAATACGGTAATGTAATGTGCATTGCATTATGGGAATTACCCGGGAAAACGGCAGTCAGCCATTTTACACAATAAAGTGAAGATCACAGTTATAAGCCTGTCTGCCTGACTCTATGCTTTAATGCGTTCATACAACAGGGGGTTATAGTGTTACTGTAGGTGTCTCAGTGTGGGGGGCGGGTTATAGAGTTACTGTAGGTGTCTCAGTGTGGGGGGGTTATAGTGTTACTGTAGATGTCTCAGTGTGGGGGGGTTATAGTGTTACTGTAGGTGTCTCAGTGTGGGGGGGGGGTTATAGTGTTACTGTAGGTGTCTCAGTGTGGGGGCAGGTTATAGTGTTACATAGAAACATAGAAGATAGGAGCAGGAGTAGGCCATTCGGCCCCTCGAGCCTGCTCCGCCATTCAGTGAGATCATGGCTGATCATCCAAATTCAGTACCCTGTCCCTGCTTTCTCCGCATATCCCTTGATCCCTTTTGCCTTAAGAAATATATCCAACTCCTTCTTGAATATATTTAATGAATTGGCCTCTACTGCCTTCTGTGGTAGAGAATTCCACAGGTTCACCACTCTCTGGGTGAAGAAATTCCTCATCTCTGTCCTAAATGGCTTGCCCCTTATCTTTAGACTGTGACCCCGGTTCTGGACTGCCCGACCATCGGGAACATCCTTCCTGCATCTAGTCTGACCAGTCCTGTCAGGATTTTATAAGTTTCAATGAGATCCCCTCTCATTCTTCTAAACTCCAGCGAGTATAAGCCCAATCGATCCAATCTCTCCTCATACGTGATTTCTGCCATCCCAGGTATCAGCCTTGTGAATCTTCGCTGCATTCCCTCCATGGCAAGAACATCCTTCCTCAGATAAGGCGACCAAAACTGCACACAATACTCAAGGTGTGGTCTCACCATGGCCCTGTACAACTGCAGCAAGACATCCTTGTTCCTGTATGCAAACCCTCTCGCTACGAAGGCCAACATACCATTTGCCTTCTTAACCGCCTGCTGCACCTGCATGCTTACCTTCAGCGACTGGTGCACAAGGACACCCAGGTCTCGTTGCAATTCCCCTTCTCCCAATCTATTGCCATTCAGATAATAATCGGCCTTCCTGTTTTTGACACCAAAGTGGATAACCTCACATTTATCCATGTTATATTGCATCTGCTATGCTTCTGCCCAATCACCCAACCTGTCCAAATCATCCTGGAGTTTCTCGGCATCCTCCTCACAGCACACACGCCCACCCAGCTTTGTGTCGTCTGCAAACTTGGAGATATTACATCTAGTTCCCTCGTCTAGATCATTAATATATATTGTGAATAGCTGGGGTCCAAGGACAGATCCCTACGGTATCCCACTAGTCACTGCCTGCCACTCGGAAAAAGACCCGTTTATTCCAACTCTTTGGTTTCTGTCTGCCAACCAGTTCTCTATCCAAGTCAATACCTTGCCCCCAATCCTATGTGCCTTAACTTTACATGCTAATCTCTTATGCGGGACCTTATCAAAAGCCTTTTGAAAGTCCAAATACACCACATCCACTGGTTCTCCCTTATCTATTTTACCAGTTACATCCTCAAAAAATTCCAGATTAGTCAAGCACGATTTACCTTTTGTAAATCCATGTTGACTTTGTCCGATCCTGTCACTGTTTTCCAAGTGCTCTGCTATTGCATCTTTTATAATGGACTCTAGCATTTTCCCCACTACCGATGTCAGGCTTACCGGTCTGTAATTCCCCATTTTCTCTCTACCACCTTTTTTGAATAGTGGGGTAACATTAGCTACCCATGGGTACTGTTCCAGATTCTAATTTAATCTTGGAAGATGATCAGCAATGCATCTACTATTTCTAGGGCCACTTCCTTAAGTACCCGATGCTGAGGACGTTGTGGATATCACAGTTAAGCAGTTGGTCACACCGCAGGTAAAGGTTGCACAGGCAGAAAGGGAATGGGTGACCAACAGGCAGAATAGTAGGCGCAGGCAGGTAGTGCAGGTGTCCCCTGTGGACATTCCCCTCTCAAACAGATATACCACTTTGAATACTGTTGAGGGGGATGGCTTATCAGGGGAAGGCAGTAGCAGCCAACTTCCTGGCACCAGGGGTGGTTCTGCTGCACAGGAGGAAAAAGAGGGGTAGAGCTATAGTAATAGGGGATTCTATTGTAAGGGGAAATAGATAGGCGTTTCTGCGGCCGCAAACGAGACTCCAGGATGGTGTGTTGCCTCCCTGGTGCAAGGGTCAAGGATGTCTCAGAGCGGCTGCAGAACATTTTGGAAGGGGAGGGTGAACAGCCAGTTGGCGTGGTGCATATAGGTACCAACGATATAGGTAAAAAACAGGATGAGGTCCTAAAAGCTGAATATAGGGAGTTAGGAGGTAAATTTAAAAATAGGACCTCAAAAGGTAGTAATCTCAGGATTGCTACCAGTGCCACGTGCTAGTCAAGAGTAGAAATAGAAGGTTATTTCAGATGAATACGTGGCTAGAGGAATGGTGCAAGGGGGAGGGATTCAAATTCCTGGGACATTGGAACCGGTTCTGGGGGAGGTGGGGGGACCAGTACAAACCTGACGGTTTGTACCTGGGCAGGGCTGGGACCGATGTCCTGGGGGAGTGTTTGCTAGTGCTGTGGGGGAGGGTTTAAACTAAAATGGCAGGGGGTTGGGAACCTGAGCAGGGAGACAGAGGAAAGGGAAACAAGGATAAAAGCAAGATAGGAAGGAGAAAAACAAAAGTGGCAGTCAGAGAAATCAACGGTTTAAATCAAACATGGCCACAGTAAATAATAATTCTAAAAAGTCTAAGAGCGTTAAAAGCCTGAAGGCTTTGTGTCTTAATGCGAGCAGCATTCGTAATAAGGTGGATGAATTAGCTGCGCAAATAGAGGTAAACAAATATGATTTGATTGGGATTACAGAAACATGGCTCCAGGGTGGCCAAGGCTGGGAACTCAACATTCAGGGGTATTCCAATATTCAGGATAGGCGAAAAGGAGGTGGGGTAGCATTGCTGGTTAGAGGGGATTAACACAATTGTAAGGAAGGATATTAGCTCTGATGATGTGGAATCTGCATGGGTAGAACTGAGAAATACCATGGGGCAGAAAACATTAGTGGGAGTGGTATATAGACCTTCAAACAGTAATGTGGAGGTTGGGGATGGCATAAAAAGGGAAATTAGAGAAGCGTGCAATAAGGGCACAGCAGTTATCATGGGTGACTTTAATCTACATATAGATTGGGCTAACCAAATTAGTAACAATACTGTAGAGGAGGAATTCCTGGAGTGTTTACGGGATGGTTTCCTGGACCAATATGTCGAGGAACCAACTAGAGATCTCAGTTTGGGGGGGTTATAGTGCTACTGTAGGTGTCTCAGTGTGGGGGGGGGGGGGGGGTTATAGCGTTACTATAGGTGTCTGTGTGTGGGGGGGGTGGGGGCTAGTGTTACTGTAGGTGTCTCAGTGCCCATCCCTAATTGCCCTCGAGAAGGTGGTGGTGAGCCGCCTTCTTGAACCGCTGCAGTCTGTGTGGTGATGGTACTCCCACACTTCTATTAGGGAGGGCGTTCCAGGATTTTGACCCAGCGACGATGAAGGATCAGCTATATACGTCTAAGTCAGGATGGTGCGTGACTCGGAGGTGGTGGTGTTCCCACAAGCCTGCTGCCCTCATCTCTCTCGGTGGTAGAGGTCGCGGGTGTGGGAGGTGCTGCTGAAGAAGCCTTGGCGAGTTGATGCAGTGCATCTTGTAGATGGTACACACTGCAGCCACGGTATGAGGGAGTGAATGTTTAAGGTGGTAGATGGGGTGCCGATCAAACGGGCTGCTTTGTCCTGGATGGTGTCAAGCTTCCTGAGTGTTGTTGGAGCTGCACTCATCCAGGCAAGTGGAGAGTATTCCATCACATTCCTTACTTGTGCCTTGTAGATGGTGGAAAGGCTTTGGGAAGTCAGGAGGTGACACTCACTGCAGAATACCTTACCTCTGATCTGCTGTTGTTGCCACAGTATTTATGTGGCTGGTCCAGTTGAGTTTCTGGTCAATGGTGACCCCGCAGGATGTTGATGCTGGGGGATTCGGCTATGGTAATGCCATTGAATCTCAAGGGAAGGTGGTTAGATTCTCACTTGTTGGAGATAGTCATTGCCTGGCACTTCTGTGGTGCAAATGTTACCTGCCACTTATCAGCCCAAGCCTGAACGTCATCCAGGTCTTGTTGCATGCGGGCATGGATTGCTTCGTTATCTGAGGAGTTGTGAATGGCCCTGCCCCTAGGATCTCCTGCAGCAATGTCCTGGGGCTGCGATGATTGACCTTCAACCACCACAACCATCTTCCTTTACTAGAATGGTTCCAGGGATGAGGGATTACAGTTACGTGGATAGACTGGAGAACCTCGGGTTGTTCTCAAGAGCAGAGAAGGCTAAGAGGAGATCGGTTAAAATCATGAAGGGTTCAGCTTGAGTAAATAAAGAGAAACTGTTTCCAATGGGGGAAGGGTCGATGACCAGAGGGCACAGATTTAAGGTGATTGGCAAAAGAACCAGAAGCTACAGGAGAAAAATCTTTTTTTTTTACACAACGAGTGGTTGGGATTTGGAATGCACTGCCCGATAGCAATGTTCCCGCTAATCTTTTTTGGGTGCACGGCCCAAATTATTGCACAGTTTCTGCATTTAAAAGCCAGCAAGCAGCCTGCGCGGGACCTCCAGACCACTGCGTGACTGCGCAGCTTAACGTGAACACTGCCTGATACGGTGGTGGAAACAGATTCAATAGTAGCCTTCAAAAAGGGAATTGGATAAATACCTGAAGAAAAACATTGCAGGGATATGGGGAAAGAGCAGGGAAGTAGGACTAACTGGGCTCTTGGAAAGACCCAGCGCAGACACGATGGGCCGAATGGCCTCCTCCTGCACTATTTAACATGTAAATCTATTATCCAAAAGTTTAATCATGAAGATTAATGTTAGAATTTATATTTTATACCATGTTGCATTGCTGCTAATCTAGCCAAACTCAATTATCCAAAAAATATATAGCAGGAAACAATCACATGCACTTAGCACCCCTAACTGAGAACATGTTAGAAATTGTCCCAGCACAAATGGGATCAGGAAGAAGGAGCGAGCAAAGTCTGAGTACGACATGTTATTGTGAGAAGTGGTTTGTATGGGATACAAAGATTCTCAATGCAAATGAGGGGGAAAAAAATTACTAGAATCAACCATCTTGTTAGCAGATAAACAGGAGTCATGGAAGGGAAGAGGTTTATTCAGGCCAACAAGTGACTATGCAGGACAGTACAATAATCAGCTGCAGACAGAGAACAGCTATCTTGTGCTCGAGAACAGTGCGCATAATGAGTGAACGGTCACTTGGATTTACAAAACAACCCCAGACAACAAACAAACAAACAATCAGGACGGCCGGAGACATGAAACTCAGTTCAGGTCTTCATAAGAAAAACCACAAGTGCTGGAAATACACACTAGGTCCCCAGTCAGCATCTGTAAATAGAGACGACAGACAGATCAATGTTTGAGGTGGAGATCTTTCATCTGACACATTAACCCTCCCGCCCCGATTCTACACAGTCGGACCAACCTTTCCACTGGACACTGATGTCACAGCATCACCTGCAAGGGATGACAATCAGCGAATCGCAGACTGCTCTCCACACTTGTTCTTGAGCCCGTTTCACACTTCGGTCTTGCACCACCCACCACACAAACATTACTACATTCAATAATGTATATTTCCCACATAATGCCCATGTTTTCTACCACAACCCCCCCCCCCAGGTTATCCTGGAATAGTGAGTGTAACATCTGTGGAATGAGCAAGGGAACTAAATTTAAAACTGTGCAACTAGCTAGAGAGACTAAAGCCCCATTTCCATAAAGTCTTATGGTGAAAGCTGCTCCCAGTGAGCTGCAGGACACATCAGAGCGTTTACTTTGAGCCTCATGGTGACATCAACATGAAAATAAAATCATCATTCGTATCCTGCTTTGCTGCTCAAGATTAACAAAAGATAGATGTTTACAAGCACAATTTTATTGTATTAAAAATTCACTTACCATACTGAAATGATCACAGGTTCCAGGCCCAGGCTCCCTCTGTCAACAACATGAAATCATTATTAGTGATCACACTAATATATCACCAACTGACCACATACTGCAAACTTTTCTAAACTGAACCCCAGTCTCAGAGGCGAGAGACAGCGTACACACAGTGCCTCCCTATGGTTACTTATCTGTAACCAGGGGCTCCAGGCTGAATACTCCACACGATAGAGAAATGGCCAAGTACATTGGATACAGCAAAGGCCATGGGCCCTGACAACATCCTGGCTGTAGTGCTGAAGACCTGTGCTCCAAAACTAGCTGCGCTTCTAGCCAAGCTAGTCACATCAGAGAGAAAACAAATTGGTTTTAAGCGGCAGCATGCACCTTCAGAGTCACAGAAAAGTATAAATCACTTCAAAGACTAACTTTACAAAAGTGAACAGGCTATAATCAAGCACCAATCACCTCCACCCCCAACCACCCACCAAAAACAGGAATTTCTTGTCTTTACAAGGTGTCCATTTACTGAGCCAGGCTGGGGATGAAAGAATCCCAACAGGCAGTGAGCACAATCCCCAGGTTATCCTGGAGTAGTGAGCATTATCTTCAGTTATCTGTGGAATGACTAGATGAGCAGGGGAAGAGGATTTAAAACTGTGCAACTAGCTAGAGAGACTAAAGCCCCATTTCCATGACGTCTTATGGTGAAAGCTGCTCCCAGTGAGCTGCAGGACACATCAGAGCGTTTACTTTGAGCCTCATGGTGGAATCAACATGAAAATAAACTCATCATTCGTATCCTGCTTTGCTGCTCAAGATTAACAAAAGATAGATATTTAATATTTTATCGTATTAAAAATTCACTTACCATATTGAAGTGATCACAGGTTCCAGGCCCAGTCTCCCTCTGTCAACAACATGAAATAATTATTAATGTCCACACCAATATATCACTAACTGACCACATACTGCATACTTTTCTAAACTGAACCCCAGTCTCAGAGGCAAGAGACAGCGTACACACAGTGCCTCCCTACGGTTACTTATCTGTAACCAGACTCCAAGCTGAATATCCTCCCGTGAGCTGAAGGATGCATCAGAGCGTTTGCTTTGAAGATCAGTAACATCACATTTCCCAATAGTCATCATTTGCATCCTTCGGCTCAGAATTATAATGGAGTCTGGGCACTGACTTATGGGCAGGAAACGGCACCTCTGTAGGAGGTGTTAAAGATTCATTCTCGGGATGTGGGCATCACTGACAAGGCTGGCATTGATTGCCCTCCTTCGTTGCCCTTGAGAAGGTGGTGGTGAGCCGCCGTCGTGAACCGCTGCAGTCCGTGTGGTGAAGGTAATCCCACAATGTTAGGTAGGGAATTCCAGGAATTTGAAATGTGATATATTTCCAAGCCAGGGTGATGTGACTTGGAGGGGAACCTGGAGGTGATGGTGTTCCCGTGCACCTGGTACCCATGTCCCTCTGTGGCACAGGTTGCGGGTTTGGTAGGTGCCGCCGAGGATGCCTTGGCAAGTTGCTACAGTGCACCCTGCACATAGTACCAATGTTCCCTTCAAGCTGCGCAGTTCTCTGGAACTCCCACGCAGTTGGCTTTTCAATGGGAAAAACTGTACATGCATTTTGAATGGGCTGCGTACCAAAAAATAATTAACGGGAACATTGCATAGTACAGACTGCAGCCACAGTACACCGGTTGTGGAGGGAGTGAATGCTTAAGATAGCTGATCAAGCGGGCTGCCCACCATGTTCAGTAGGGAGTTCCAAGATTTTGACAGATAGTGGGGATTAGGGGGCGAGAAGAGAAGGAGGAGGAAGTATTCCTGATCAGCTGAAGCCCTCTACACACGTTTGCAGTGGGCAGGGTTATTTCCTGCTAGCAGCACTGCTGATTATTTACACATTTCTGTGCACAGCAGGAACTTCCAATTGAATCAGCTTTAACACATCAAAAGCTGCTGCCATACGGCAGGTGGGACGGCACCAGCCCCGAATCAAGAACAAACAGAGACCAGGCAGAGATTTGCTTTATTAAAGTGTAGAACCCGGTCTCCATGTTACTCCCCTTTTCCACAGCGGTCATAAGAACATAAGTAGTAGGAGCAGGAGTAGGCCATACGGCCCCTCGGGCCTGCTCCGCCATTCAATAGGATCATGGCTGATCCGAACTTAGACTCACGTCCACTTCCCTGCCCTCTCCCCGTAACCCCTTATTCCCTTATCAGCTAGGAAACTGTCTATCTCCGTTTTAAATTTATTTAATGTCGCAGCTTCCACAGCTCTCCGAGGTAGCAAATTCCATAGATTTACCATCCTCTGAGTGAAGAAGTTTCTCATCTCAGTTTTGAAAGGGCAGCCCCTTATTCTAAGATTATGCCCCCTAGTTCTAGTCTCACCCATCAGTGGAAACATCCTCACCGCATCCACCCGATCAAGCCCCCTCACAATCTTATATGTTTCGATAAGATCGCCTCTCATTCTTCTGAACTCCAATGAGTAGAGGCCCAACCTACTCAACCTTTCCTCATAAGTCAACCCCCTCATCTCTGGAATCAACCGAGTGAACCTTCTCTGAACTGCCTTGAGAGCAAGTATATCTTTTCTTAAATATGGAAACCAAAACTGTACGCAGTATTCCAGGTGTGGCCTCACCAGTACCCTGTATAACTTCAGCAAGACTTCCCTGTTTTTATACTCCACCCCCCTTGCAATAAAAGCCAAGATTCCATTGGCCTTCCTGATCACCTGCTGTACCTGCATACTAACCTTCTGTGTTTCATGCACCAGGACCCCCAGATCCCTTTGAACTGTAGCACTTTGCAGTTTCTCTCAATTTAGATAACTTGCTCTTTGATTATTTCTGCCAAAGTGCATAACCTCACACTTTCCAACATTATATTCCATCTGCCAAATTTTTGCCCACTCACTTAGCCTATCTATGTCCTTTTGCAGGTTTATGTCCTCCTCACTCACTGCTTTCCCTCACATCTTTGTATCGTCGGCAAACTTGGATACGTTGCACTCGGTCCCTTCCTCCAAATCGTTAATATAGATTGTAGAGTTGGGGTCCCAGCACTGACCCCTGCGGAACACCACTAGTTACCGATTGCCAGCCCGAGAATGAACCATTTATCCCAACTCTCTGTTCTCTGTTAGATAGCCAATCTTCCACCCATGCCAGTATATTGCCCCCAATCCCGTGATTTTTTAATCTTGTGCAGTAATCTTTTGTGTGGCACCTTGTCAAATGCCTTTTGCAAATCCAAATACACCACATCCACTGGTTCCCCTTTATCCACCCTGTTTGTTACGTCCTCAAAGAATTCGAGCAAATTTGTCAAACATGACTTCCCCTTCGTAAAACCATGCTGACTCTGTCCGATTAAATTATGCTTATCCAAATGTCCTGTTACTGCTTCCTTAATAATGGACTCCAACATTTGACCAACCACAGATGTTAGGCTAACTGGTCTATAGTTTCCAGCCTTTTGTCTGCCTCCCTTTTTAAATAAGGGCGTTACATTAGCAGTTTTCCAATCTGCTGGGACCTTTCCTGAATCCAGGGAGTTTTGGAAAATTACCACCAATGCATCCACAATCCCTACCGCTACTTCTCTCAAGACCCTAGGATGTAAGCTATCAGGTCATGGGGATTTATCCGCCTTTAGTCCCATTATCTTACCGAGTACCACCTCCTTAGTGATTTTAATCGTGTTTAGCTCCTCCCCCCCCCCATAGCCCCCTGTTTGTCTAGTGTTGGGATATTTTTAGTGTCCTCTGCTGTAAAGACTGATACAAAATATCTGTTCGAGCATTTTCGCCATCTCCACGTTCCCCACCACTAATTTCCCGGTCTCGTCCTCTAAGGGACCAACATTCACTTTAGCCACCCTTTTTCTTTTTATATAACTGTAGAAACTCTTGCTGTCTGTTTTTATATTTTTTGCTAGTTTACTTTCATAATCTATCTTCCCTTTCTTAATTAATCTTTTAGTTATTCTTTGCTGACTTTTAAATGCTTCCCAATCTTCTATCCTCCCACTAGATTTGGCTACTTTATATGCCCTTGTTTTCAGTCGGATACTATCCTTTATTACTTTACTTAGCCACGGATGGCTGTCTTTTCTTTTACGCCCCTTTTTCCTCACTGGAATATATTTTTCTTGAAAGTTGTGAAATATCTCCTTGAATGTACACCACTGCTCATGTACCGTCTTACACTTTAATCTATTTTCCCAGTCCACTTTAGTCAACTCTGCTCTCATACCTTCATAGCCTCCTTTATTTAAGCTTAGTACGCTGGTTTGAGGTCCAACTCTCTCACCCGCCAACTGAATTTGGAATTCAACCATGTTATGGTCACTCATTCCAAGGGGATCCTTTACTAGGACATTTTTTATTAATCCTGTCTCATTACATAGGGCCAGATCTAAGATTGCCTGCCCCCCTGGTTGGTTCAGTTACATACTGCTCAAGGAACCCGTCCCTAATGCACTCTATGAACTCTTCCTCAAGGCTGCCCTGCCCAATTTGATTTGCCCAGTCAATATGAAAGTTAAAATCCTCCATGATTATAGCTGTTCCCTTATTACAAGCCCCAACTATTTCCTGATTTATACTCCAACCAACAGAGTTGTAACTGTTAGGAGGCCTATAGACTACGCCACTAGTGACTTTTTCCCCTTATTATTCCTTATCTCCACCCAAACTGTTTCACTATCCTGATCCTTTGACCTAATAGCATCTCACTATTGCAGTGATTCCATCCTTTATTAACATAGCCACCTCACCTCCCTTCCCTTCCTGTCTGTCCTTCCTAATTGTCAAATACCCTTGTATGTTTAGTTCCCAGTCATGGTCACCTTGCAGCCATGTTTCTGTAATGGCCACCAGATCATACTCGTGTAGTTATTTGTACTGTCAACTCGTCTATTTTGTTATGAATGCTGCGTGCATTCAGATAAAGAGCTTTTAAAATATGTTTTGTGACAATTTATTCCTGCTTTTACCCCTTTTACTACTCTACCTTTATCTTTATACATTCTGTCCCTTCCTGACACGCTCTGGTTTTTAATTTCCCCACTACCATGCGCTATTGCCTTCTCCGCTGACATTTTTATTTTTCGCTCTCTTGAAACCTCCCCCCCACTAATCAGTTTAAAGCCCTCTCTACAGCCCTAGTTATTCGATTCGCCAGGATTCTAGTCCCAGCACTGGCCAAGTGAAGTCCGTCCCACCGGAACAGCTCTCTCCCGTCCCAGTACTGGTGCCAGTGTCCCAAGAAGCAAAACCCGTTTCTCCGACACCAGTCTTTGAGCCACGCATTTAACTCTCTGATTTTATTTACCCTAGACAAATTTGCTCGTGGCTCAGGTAGTAATCCAGAGATTATTACCCTTGTGGTTCTGCTTTTTAATTTGGCCCCTAGCTGCTCATACTCCCTCAGCAGAACCTCTTTCCTTGTCCTATCTATGTCGTTGGTACCAACATGGACCACGACAACTGGATCCTCCCCCTCCAAGTTTCTCTTCAGCCCAGAGGAGATGTCCTTAACCCTGGCACCGGGCAGGCAACACAGCCTTCGGGACTCTCGCTCTCGGCTGCAAAAAACCCTATCTATTCCCCGAATGATACTATCCCCTACCACTACAACATTTCTTTTTACTCCCCCCACTTGAATGGCCCCTTGTTCCACGGTGCTGTGGCCAGGTTGCTCATCCTCCCTGCAGTCCCTGTTCCCGTCCTCACAGGGAGTAAGAGCCTCGAACCTGTTGGACAAGAGCAAGGGCTGCGGCTCCTCCAACACTACCTCCTGGATCCCCGTACCTGCCTCACTCATAGCAGGATCAGATCTGCGCTGCCCTACAGCACAACTCAGCCCGGACAAGAGGCTGCCCAGAGCTTCGCCAAAGGGCAGAGCAGAGGGAATAAACAATGGGAGGGCAGGCCATCTATTGAAAAAACACAGTCGCCTGCACTGCTCCTTGCCCAGTGTATACACCACACAGCATAGGGCTAGCAGCGGGTCATTCAGCCCCTTGAGCCTGTTCCACCATTCAATTAGATCATGGCTGATCTGTGTCTAAACTCCACCTACCTGCCTTGGTTCCAAAACCCTTCATACCCTTACCTAACAAAAACCTATCGATCTCAGTTTTGAAATTGTCAATTGGCCTAGCAAAGAAATAAAACAAGAAATCCAGCTCTAGCCGTGCATCTAATCAGATCCTGCAGTCTGTTCAGTCAAGGATTCAGTTTTATCTTATTCTATCCACAAAGCACAGCCCTCCAAATACATGGTCCCAGTGACCAGAGGATACTCCCTTCACAAAGAACATACTGTTTTGTTTTAAAAAATGGTTCATTAATTGAGCTTGAGTAAGTCACTGTACCAGGTAAAGGCCCAACACGCTGTGCAATCTGTGATTCCAACACTTTCAACACCTGGTCTGGATTCCTCGGAGCAGCAAGATCCACAATCAACGCCCATCGGCCCACTCTGTTCTCACGGGACAGTCCCTGTTTGATCACAGCAAAGACAAGAGTTAACGTCAGCCCAGCACAGCTGAGGTATTTGTTTTGGTTTTTAAAAACTGCCCATTCTTTGAGCCTCGTTTCTGCACTGCAAACTGATCAAGTCACATCAGAGAGGAAACAAACCGGTTTTAAACAGCAGTCTGCCCTCAGAGTCACAGAGAAATATAAAATCACTTTAAGTCTAAAATCATACTTTACAAAAGTGATCAAGCACCAATCACCCCAGCAGCAAACCTGAGGATTGGGAGCAGTTTAGGATTCAGCAAAGGAGGACAAAGGGATTAATTAAGAGGGGGAAAATAGAGTATGAGTAAGCTTGCACGGAACATAAAAAGTGACTGTAAAAGCTTTTATAGATATGTGAAGAGAAAAAGATTGGTGAAGTCAAGCGTAGGTCCCTTGAAGTCAGAATCAGGGGAATTTATAATGGGGAACAAAGAAATGGCAGACCAATTAAATATATACTTTTGTTCTGTCTTCACAAAGGAGGACACAAATAACCTCCCAGAGATGTTGGGGAACACAGGGTCTAATGAGAGGGAGGAACTGAATGAATTCAGTATTTGAAAGGAAATGGTGTTCGGGAAATTGACTGGATTGAAGGCCGATAAATCCACAGGGCCTGATAATCTACATCCTAAGGTACTTAAGGAAGCAGCCCTAGAAATAGTAGATGCATTGCTGGTCATCTTCCAAAATTCTATCGACTCTGGAACAGTTCCCATAGATTGGAGGGTAGCTAATGTTACCCCACTATTCCAAAAAAGTGGTAGAGAGAAAACGGGGAATTATAGACCTGTAAGCCTGACATCGGTAGTGGGGAAAATGCTGGAGTCCATTATAAAAGATGTAATAGCAGAGCACTTGGAAAACAGTGACAGGATCGGACAAAGTCAACATGGATTTACAAAAGGTAAATCACACTTGACTAATCTACTGGAATTTTTTGAGGATGTAACTGGTAGAATAGATAAGGGAGAACCAGTGGATGTGGTGTATTTGGACTTTCAGAAGGCTTTCGATAAGGTCCCGCATAAGAGATTAGCATGTAAAGTTAAGGCACATGGGATTGGGGGTAAGGTACTGACTTGGATAGAGAACTGGTTGGCAAACAGAAAGCAAAGAGTTGGAATAAACGGGTCTTTTTCCGAGTGGCAGGCAGTGACTAGTGGGGTACCGCAGGGATCGGTCCTAGGACCCCAGCTATTCACAATATATATTAATGATCTAGACGAGGGAACTAGATGTAATATCTCCAAGTTTGCAGATGACACAAAGCTGGGTGGGCGTGTGTGCTGTGAGGAGGATGCCGAGAAACTCCAGTATGATTTGGACAGGTTGGGCGATTAGGCAAATGCATGGCAGATGCAGTATAATGTGGATAAATGCGAGGTTATCCACTTTGGTGGCAAAAACAGGAAGGCAGATTATTATCTGAACGGCAG
This sequence comes from Somniosus microcephalus, assembly GCF_052327205.1. Taxonomy (NCBI): domain Eukaryota; kingdom Metazoa; phylum Chordata; class Chondrichthyes; order Squaliformes; family Somniosidae; genus Somniosus; species Somniosus microcephalus. Next base: position 212,756,842 of record NC_140989.1, on the reverse strand, counting down.
TAGATTGGGAGAAGGGGAAGTGCAACGAGACCTGGGTGTCCTTGTGCACCAGTCGCTGAAGGCAAGCATGCAGGTGCAGCAGGCGGTTAAGAAGGCAAATGGTATGTTGGCCTTCGTAGCGAGAGGGTTCGGGTACAGGAACAAGGATGTCTTGCTGCAGTTGTACAGGGCCTTGGTGAGACCACACCTTGAGTATTGTGTGCAGTTTTGGTCGCCTTATCTGAGGAAGGATGTTCTTGCCATGGAGGGAGTGCAGCGAAGATTCACCAGACTGATACCTGGGATGGCCGGAATGGCGTACGAGAAGAGATTGGGTCCATTGGGCTTATACTCGCTGGAGTTTAGAAGAATGAGAGGGGATCTCATTGAAACTTATAAAATTATAACAGGACTAGACAGACTAGATGCTGGAAGGATGTTCCCGATGGTTGGGGAGTTCAGAACCAGGGGTCACAGGAAGGGGCAAGCCATTTAGGACAGAGATGAGGAGGAATTTCTTCACCCAGAGAGTGGTGAACCTGTGGAATTCCCTACCACAGAAGGCAGTTGAGGCCAATTCATTAAATATATTTCTTAATGCTAAAGGGACCAAGGGATATGGGGAGAAGGCAGGGACAGGGTACTGAATTTGGGTGACCACCATGATCTCACTGAATGGCGGAGCAGGCTCGAGGGGCCGAATGGCCTACTCCTGCTCCTATCTTCGACGTTTCTATGCCCTGCCCCAAAACAGGAATTTCTTGTCTTTACAAGATTTCTATTTGCAGAGCCAGGCTGGCGATGAAATGAATCCCAAACAGGCAATGAGCACGACCCCCAAGTTATCCTGGAGTAGTGAGCGTTACCGTCAGTTATCTGTGAAATGACTAGATGAGCAGGGGTACAAGATTAAAAACTCTGCAACTAGCTAGAGAGACTAAAGCCCCATTTCCATAAAGTCTTATGGTGAAAGCTGCTCCCAGTGAGCTGCAGGACACATCAGAGCGTTTACTTTGAGCCTCATGGTGACATCAACATGAAAATAAAATCATCATTCGTATCCTGCTTTGCTGCTCAAGATTAACAAAAGATAGATGTTTACAAGCACAATTTTATTGTATTAAAAATTCACTTACCATATTGAAATGATCACAGGTTCCAGGCCCAGGCTCCCTCTGTCAACAACATGAAATCATTATTAGTGATCACACTAATATATCACCAACTGACCACATACTGCAAACTTTTCTAAACTGAACCCGTCTCAGAGGCGAGAGACAGCGTACACACAGTGCCTCCCTACGGTTACTTATCTGTAACCAGGGGCTCCAGGCTGAATACTCCACACGATAGAGAAATGGCCAAGTACATTGGATACAGCAAAGGCCATGGGCCCTGACAACATCCTGGCTGTAGTGCTGAAGACCTGTGCTCCAAAACTAGCTGCGCTTCTAGCCAAGCTAGTCACATCAGAGAGAAAACAAATTGGTTTTAAGCGGCAGCATGCACCTTCAGAGTCACAGAAAAGTATAAATCACTTCAAAGACTAACTTTACAAAAGTGAACAGGCTATAATCAAGCACCAATCACCTCCACCCCCAAAAAACAGGAATTTCTTGTCTTTACAAGGTGTCCATTTACTGAGCCAGGCTGGGGATGAAAGAATCCCAACAGGCAGTGAGCACAACCCCCAGGTTACATAAAAACATAGAAGATAGGAGCAGGAGTAGGCCATTCGGCCCTTCGAGCCTGCTCCGCCATTCAACGAGATCATGGCTGATCATCCAAACCCTAGCACCCGGTCCCTACACCGACAGCCATCCCACCCAAGCCCTATCCCCGTAACCCCACATATTTAATCCCCCCTAACACTAAGGGCAAATTTTTTTTTTATCATGGCCAATCAACCTAACCCACACATCTTTGGGCTGTGGGAGGAAACCGGAGCACCCGGAGAAAACCCACGTAAACACGGGGAGAATGTGCAAACTCCACACAGACAGTCACCCGAGGCCGGATTTGAACCCGGGTCCCTGGCGCTGAGGCAACAGTGCTAACCACTATGCCACCGTGCCACCGCACTTATCCTGGAGTAGTGAGCATTATCTTCAGTTATCTGTGGAATGACTAGATGAGCAGGGGAAGAGGATTTAAAACTGTGCAACTAGAGAGACTAAAGCCCCATTTCCATGACGTCTTATGGTGAAAGCTGCTCCCAGTGAGCTGCAGGACACATCAGAGCGTTTACTTTGAGCCTCATGGTGGAATCAACATGAAAATAAACTCATCATTCGTATCCTGCTTTGCTGCTCAAGATTAACAAAAGATAGATATTTAATATTTTATCGTATTAAAAATTCACTTACCATATTGAAGTGATCACAGGTTCCAGGCCCAGTCTCCCTCCGTCAACAACATGAAATAATTATTAATGTCCGCACCAATATATCACTAACTGACCACATACTGCATACTTTTCTAAACTGAACCCCAGTCTCAGAGGCAAGAGACAGCGTACACACAGTGCCTCCCTACGGTTACTTATCTGTAACCAGACTCCAAGCTGAATATCCTCCCGTGAGCTGAAGGATGCATCAGAGCGTTTGCTTTGAAGATCAGTAACATCACATTTCCCAATAGTCATCATTTGCATCCTTCGGCTCAGAATTATAATGGAGTCTGGGCACTGACTTATGGGCAGGAAACGGCACCTCTGTAGGAGGTGTTAAAGATTCATTCTCGGGATGTGGGCACCACTGACAAGGCTGGCATTGATTGCCCTCCTAAGGATAAGGGGTAAGCCATTTAGGACTGAGATGAGGTGGAATTTCTTCACCCAGAGAGAGATGAAACTGTGGAATTCTCTACCACAGAAGGCAGTTGAGGCCAATTCATTAAATATATTCAAGAAGGAGTTAGATATATTTCTTAAGGCTAAAGGGATCAAGGGATATCGGGAGAAAGCAGGGACAGGGTACAGAATTTGGATGATCAGCCATGATCTCATTAAATGGTGGAGCAGGCTCGAGGGGCCGAATGGCCTACTCCTGCTCCTCTTCTGTTTCTCCTTTGTTGCCCTTGAGAAGGTGGTGGTGAGCCGCCGTCGTGAACCGCTGCAGTCCGTGTGGTGAAGGTGCTCCCACAATGTTAGGTAGGGAATTCCAGGAATTTGAAATGCGATATATTTCCAAGCCAGGGTGATGTGACTTGGCGGGGAACCTGGAGGTGATGGTGTTCCTGTGCACCTGGTACCCATGTCCCTCTTTGTGGCACAGGTTGCGGGTTTGGTAGGTGCCGCCGAGGATGCCTTGGCAAGTTGCTACAGTGCACCCTGCACATAGTACCAATGTTCCCTTTAAGCTGCGCAGCTCTCTGGACCTCCCACGCAGCCGGCTTTACAATGGGAAAAACCGTACATGCATTTTGAATGGGCTGCGTACCAAAAAATAATTAACGGGAACATTGCATAGTACAGACTGCAGCCACAGTACACCGGTTGTGGAGGGAGTGAATGCTTAAGATAGTGGATGGGGTGCTGATCAAGCGGGCTGCCCACCATGTTCAGTAGGGAGTTCTAAGATTTTGACAGATAGATAGTGGGGATTAGGGGGCGAGAAGAGAAGGAGATCTATTCCTGAACAGCTGAAGCCCTCTACACACGTCTGCAGTGGGCAGGGTTATTTCTCATTAGCAGCACTGCTGATTATTTACACATTTCTGTGCACAGCAGGAACTTCCAATTGAATCGGCTTTAACACATCAAAAGCTGCTGCCATACTGCAGGTGGGACGGCACCAGCCCTGAATCAAGAACAGGGACCAGGCAGAGATTTGCTTTATTAAAGTGTAGAACCCGGTCTCCATATTACACCCCTTTTCCACAGTTGTCCTTTTAAGTAAAGTATCACCTCCATATTTACCAAGAGTAGGAAAAAAAAGCTGAAGTACCAATGTCTGATTTATGGACTGGATTTCACAGCCTGCAATGTGCCAGCAGTCCTGTGGACTGTGCAAGGCTGGTAGGCCGCAGGATCAGATCTGCGCTGCCTTACAGCATAACTCAGCCCGGACAAGAGGATGCCCAGAGCTCCGCCAAAGGGCAGAGCAGAGGGAATAAACAATGGGAGGGCAGGCCATCTATTGAAAAAACACAGTCGCCTGCACTGCTCCTTGCCCAGTGTATACACCACACAGCATAGGGCTAGCAGCGGGTCATTCAGCCCCTTGAGCCTGTTCCACCATTCAATTAGATCATGGCTGATCTGTGTCTAAACTCCACCTACCTGCCTTGGTTCCAAAACCCTTCATACCCTTACCTAACAAAAACCTATCGATCTCAGTTTTGAAATTTTTAATTGGCCTAACAAAGAAATAAAACAAGAAATCCAGCTCTAGCCGTGCATCTAATCAGATCCTGCAGTCTGTTCAGTCAAGGGTTCAGTTTTATCTTATTCTATCTACAAAACACTCCCCTCCAAATACATGGTCCCAGTGACCAGAGGATCCTCCCTTCACAAAGAACATACTGTTTTGTTTAAAAAAAAAAGTTCATTCCTTGAGCTTGAGTAAGTCACTGTACCAGGTAAAGGCCCAACACACTGTGCAATCTGTGATTCAAACACTTTCAACGCCTGGTCTGGATTCCTCAGAGTAGCAAGATCCACAATCAATGCCCATCGGCCCACTCTGTTCTCATGGGACAGTCCCTGTTTGATCACAGCAAAGACAAGAGTTAACGTCAGCCCAGCACAGCGGAGGTATTTGTTTTGCTTTTTTAAAAACTGCCCATTCGTTGAGCCTCGTTTCTGCACGGTAAACTGATCAGTCACATCAGAGAGAAAACAAACTGGTTTTAGACAACAATTTTCCCTCAGAGTTACAGAAAAGTATAAATCACTTCAAAGACTAAATCATACTTTACAAAAGTGATCAAGCACCAATCGCCGTGTAGGATTGATTTCTCCCCAACGGTAAAAATATTGGACTATGAAATATAAAAACCCAGAACTGCAGAGCCCGCAGAAAGGGCTTGGCAATAAAGGGTTAATTCAAACATTGTAGCCAAAACTACGAATCTAAAATCTGAACAAGAACATCCGCATATTCATGTAACTTAAGGGGTTACATTGTCCACCTTAGACCATGGCCGCCGAATAACTAGTTTCAGTACAGGCCTAGACAATGGGCTGGGCCTTGAGTCTTTTGATAACGAATGCTAACAGAAACCAACAACTTCGCATATGCAGTCACTTTGGGAAAGTTGCATTGTCAGAAAGATATCTCTAATCAATGGACAATACCAGGGACAATTCACACATTTTGAAATGAATCGTATGCTCAGGAGGGGGCCAGGAAATACCCTTGGTTTTGGTTTAAAGTAAGATCACTTCGAAGACAGTGGTGTGGGAAGCCAACAGCAGAACAGCGAACAGAAAGATTCGGGCCTACAATCAACTCCAAGAGACCGCTGATCGGGAGTGGTGATTGTGTGTTTCAGTCAAATCATAGAGGTGGCTTTTGTGATCGAGTCTGAGTAAGTTTGTGAGTTTCAGTCATATCACAATAAGGGCTTTGTGATCGAGTCTGGGTAACTCTATATGTAACAGTCAAATCGCGGACGGGTTTAACTGTGTCATATTGTGTCGATGCAAATGACCCTTGCGTAGGGGTTTGTATTTTGGGGTTGTTAGCCTGATATAAATCGCAGGGATTTATACTGGGGAGGTAATTGTGTGTGTTCAATAAACGAACGAATCAAAGGTTGAGCCAAAACCCTGTGCCGTGTGTATTTTGTCCTTATAAATCCTGGCATCCAAGAACTGTGTGTAGCGGGGGACCAGTATCAGAGAAAACCCCTTACAGCCCCACGCCCTGCCCCAAACAGGAATGTTTTGGCTTTACAAGATGTCTATCTGCAGAGCCAAGCTGGCGATGAAAAGAATCCCAAACAGACAATGAGCACGACCCCCAAGTTATCCTGGAGTAGTGAGCGTTACCGTCAGTTATCTGTGGAATGACTCGATGAGCAAGGGAACAAGATTAAAGACGGTGCAACTAGCTAGAGAGACTAAAGCCCCATTTCCATAAAGTCTTATGGTGAAATCTGCTCCCAGTGAGCTGCAGGACACATCAGAGCGTTTACTTTGAGCCTCATGGTGACATCAACATGAAAATAAACTCATCATTCGTATCCTGCTTTGCTGCTCAAGATTAACAAAAGGTAAGATATTTACAAGCACAATTATATTGTATTAAAAATTTACTTACCATATTGAAATGATCACAGGTTCCAGGCTCCCTGTCAACAACATGAAATAATTTCTCTCCACGGATGTTGCCTGACCTGCTGAGTTTTTCCAGCATTTTCTGTTGTTATTATGAAATAATTATTAATGTCCGCACCAATATATCACTAACGGACCACATACTGCACTTTTCTAAACTGAACCCCAGTCTCAGAGGCGAGAGACAGCGTACACACAGTGCCTCCCTACGGTTACTTATCTGTAACCAGACTCCAAGCTGAATATCCTCCCGTGAGCTGAAAAATGCATCAGAGCGTTTGCTTTGAAGATCAGTAACATCACATTTCCCAATAGTCATCATTTGCATCCTTCTGCTCAGAATTATAATGGAGTCTGGGCACTGACTTATGGGCAGGAGACGGCACCTCTGTAGGAGGTGTTAAAGATTCATTCTCAGGATGTGGGCATCACTGACAAGGCTGGCATTGATTGCCCTCCTTTGTTGCCCTTGAGAAGGTGGTGGTGAGCCGCCGTCGTGAACCACTGCAGTCCGTGTGGTGAAGGTAATCCCACAATGTTAGGTAGGGAATTCCAGGATTTCGAAAGGTGATGGCTGCCAATCCAGCGGGCGGCTTTGTCCTGGATGGTGTTGAGTGTTGTTGGAGCTGCACTCACCCAGACAAGTGGAGAGGATTCCATCACACTCCTGACTTGTGCCTTGCAGGTGGTGGAGAGGATTCCATCACACTGGAGCACTGTGGCCTGATCAGTGCCTTTCTCTCCTATCTCCCCCTCATGCCCTGTCTGAGCTCACCTTGGCTATGAGACCCATCTCCTGCTCTCTCGACCCTATTCCCACCAAATGGCTGACCACCCAACTTCCCTTCCTGGCCCCAATGTTAGCTGATATTAACAGTCCCCTCTCCAGTTACTTTAACCCTCCCCATCAAATTTGCAGTCATCTGCCATCATCATTCCTCTCCTCAAAAAACCCACACTTGACCCTGCTGTCCTTGCAAATAACCACCCCGTCTCCAACATCCCATTTCTCTGCAAAGTCCTTGAACGTGTTGTCACCTCCCAAACCCATGCCCAACATTCCTGCAACTCCATGTTTGAATCCCTCCAATCAGGTTTCTGCCGCTGCCACAGTACCAAAACGGCTCTTATCAAAGTCACAAATGCCATCCTATGTGACTGTGATAAACTATCCTTCTTGAACTGTCTGCAACCTTTGACACAGTTGACCACTCCATCCTCCTCCAACACCTCTCCTCTGTCTCCCAGCTGGGTGAGACTGCACTTGCCCGATTCCATTCTTATCTATTTAATCGTAGCCAGAGAATCACCTGCAGCAGCTTCTCTTCCCACTCCCGCATCGTTACCTCTGGTGTCCCCCAACGATCTATCCTCCGCCCCCTCCTATTTCTCATCTACATGCTGCCCCTCGGCGACATCATCCGAAAACAATGTCAGTTTCCACATGTATGCTCTACCTCACCACACACCGTCTCTAAATTGTCAGACTGTTTGTCTGACATCTGGTACTGGATGAGCAGAAATTTCCTCCAATTAATTATTGGGAAGACCGCAACAAATTCCGTTCCCCAGCCACCGACTCCATCCCTCTCCCTGGCCACTGTCTGAGGCTGAACCAGACCGTTCACAACCATGGCGTTCTATTTGATAGAGATGAGCTTACTACCACATATCCACAGCATCACTAAGACGGCCTATTTCCTCCTCCATAACATCGTCTAACTCTGCCCCTGCCTCAACTCATTCGCTGCTGAAACTCTCGTCCATGCGTTTGTTACCTCAAGACTTCACTATTCCAATGCACTCCTGGCTGGGCTCCCACGTGTTGCCCTCCATAAACTTGAGGTCATCCAAAACTCCTAACTCGCACCAAGTCCCGTTTGCCCATCTACCCTGTGCTCGCTGACCTACATTGGCTCCCAGGTAAGCAATGCATCGATTTTAAAATTCTCATCCTTGTTTTCAAATCCCTCCATGGCCTCACCCCTCCCTATCTCTGTAATCTCCTCCAGCCCCACACCCAAAGATCTCTGCGCTCCTCTAATTCTGCCCTCGAGTATCCGCGGTTTTAATCGCGCTAGACTTGGCAGCCATGCCATCAGCTGCCTAGGCCCTGAGCTGTGGAATTTCTTCGCTAAACCTTTCTTTCCTCCTTAAGACGCTCTTTAAAACCGATCTCGTCATCTGCCATTTTCAGGTTGTTGAAAAGTATTTACAGAAAGAGACACCTCTGGCGACTCACTCCCCATTCCCCTGAAGCGGGGCTCGCTCCCTCTCTCTCTCTCCCCAGGAGCGGGGCTCACTCCCTCTCTCTCCCCCCCCAGGAGCGGGGCTCGCTCCCTCTCTCTCCCTCCCCAGGAGCGGGGCTCGCTCCCTCTCTCTCTCCCCCCAGGAGCGGGGCTCGCTCCCTCTCTCTCTCTCCCCAAGAGCGGGGCTCGCTCCCTCTCCATCTCTCCCCAGGAGCGGGGCTCGCTCCCTCTCCCTCTCTCCCCAGGAGCGGGGCTCGCTCCCTCTCTCTCTCCCCCAGGAGCGGGGCTCGCTCCCCCTCTCCCTCCCCCAGGAGCGGGGCTCGCTCCCGCTCTCCCTCCCCGAGGAGCGGGGCTCGCTCCCGCTCTCCCTCCCCGAGGAGCGGGGCTCGCTCCCGCTCTCCCTCCCCGAGGAGCGGGGCTCGCTCCCGCTCTCTCTCCCCGAGGAGCGGGGCTCGCTCCCGCTCTCTCTCCCCGAGGAGCGGGGCTCGCTCCCGCTCTCTCTCCCCGAGGAGCGGGGCTCGCTCCCTCTCTCTCTCCCCGAGGAGCGGGGCTCGCTCCCTCTCTCTCTCCCCGAGGAGCGGGGCTCACTCCCTCTCTCTCTCCCCGAGGAGCGGGGCTCACTCCCTCTCTCTCTCTCTCTCTCTCCCCAAGAGCGGGGCTCGCTCCCTCTCCCTCTCTCCCCAGGAGCGGGGCTCGCTCCCTCTCCCTCTCTCCCCAGGAGCGGGGCTCGCTCCCTCTCCCTCTCTCTCCCCCCCAGGAGCGGGGCTCGCTCCCCCTCTCCCTCCCCCAGGAGCGGGGCTCGCTCCCCCTCTCCCTCCCCCAGGAGCGGGGCTCGCTCCCCCTCTCCCTCCCCCAGGAGCGGGGCTCGCTCCCCCTCTCTCTCCCCCAGGAGCGGGGCTCGCTCCCGCTCTCTCTCCCCGAGGAGCGGGGCTCGCTCCCGCTCTCTCTCCCCGAGGAGCGGGGCTCGCTCCCTCTCTCTCTCCCCAAGAGCGGGGCTCACTCCCTCTCTCTCTCCCCGCAAGGAGTGGGGCTCACTCTCTTCTCCCCAAGGAGTGGGGCTCACTCCCTCTCTCTCTCCCCGAGGAGCGGGGTTCGCTCCCTCTCTCTCTCCCCCAGGAGCGGGGCTCGCTCCCTCTCTCTCTCTCCCCAGGAGCGGGGCTCGCTCCCTCTCCCCAGGAGCGGGGCTCGCTCCCTCTCTCTCCCCGCCAGGAGCGGGGCTCGCTCCCTCTCTCTCTCTCCCCAGGAGCGGGGCTCGCTCCCTCTCTCTCCCCGCCAGGAGCGGGGCTCGCTCCCTCTCTCTCCCCCCAGGAGTGGGACTCGCTCCCTCTCTCTCTCTCCCCCAGGAGCGGGGCTCGCTCCCCCTCTCTCTATCCCCCAGGAGCGGGGCTCGCTCCCGCTCTCTCCCCCCCCCCAGGAGCAGGGCTCGCTCCCCCTCTCCCTCCCCCAGGAGCGGGGCTCGCTCCCGCTCTCTCCTCCCCCAGGAGCGGGGTTCGCTCCCGCTCTCCCTCCTCCAGGAGCGGGGCTCGCTCCCTCTCTCTCTCCCCGAGGAACGGGGCTCCCTCACTCTCTCTCTCCCCAGGAGCGGGGCTCGCTCCCTCTCGCTCTCCCCAGGAGCAGAGCACGCTCCCGCTCTCTCTCCCCCAGGAGCAGGGCTCGCTCCCGCGCTCTCTCCCCCAGGAGCGGGGCTTTCTCCCCGCTCTCTCTCCCCTAGGAGCGGGGCTCGCTCCCTCTCTCTCTCTCCCTCTCTCCCCAGGAGCGGAGCTCACTCTCTCTCTCCCTGAGGAGCGAGGCTCGCTCCCTCTCTCTCCCCCCCAGGAGCGGGGCTCACTCCCTCTCTCTCCCCCAGGAGCGGGGCTCACTCCCTCTCTCTCTCCCAGAGGAGCGGGGCTCACTCCCTCTCTCTCTCCCCGAGGAGCAGGGCTCACTCCCTCTCTCTTCCCCCCCCGCAGGAGCGGGGCTCGCTCCCGCTCTCTCCCCCCCCCCCCCCCCCCGCAGGAGCGGGGCGCGCTCCCCGCTCCCCCCCCCCCCAGGAGTGGGGCTCACTCCCTCTCCCCCCCCCCCCCCAGGAGTGGGGCTCACTCCCTCTCTCTCCCCCCCAGGAGAGGGGCTCACTCCCCCGCCCCAGGAGTTGGGCTCACTCTCTCTCTCTCTCTCCCCCCCAGGAGTGGGGCTCACTCCCTCTCCCCCCCAGGAGTGGGGCTCACTCCCTCTCCCCCCCCCAGGAGTGGGGCTCACTCCCTCTCCCCCCAGGATGGGCTCACTCCTCCCCCCCCCCAGGAATGGGGCTCACTCCCTCTCCCCCCCCCCAGGAATGGGGCTCACTCCCTCTCCCCCCCCCCAGGAATGGGGCTCACTCCCTCTCCCCCCCCCCCAGGAATGGGGCTCACTCCCTCTCCCCCCCCCCCAGGAATGGGGCTCACTCCCTCTCCCCCCCCCCAGGAATGGGGCTCACTCCCTCTCCCCCCCCCCCAGGAATGGGGCTCACTCCCTCTCCCCCCCCCCCCCCAGGAATGGGGCTCACTCCCTCTCCCCCCCCCCCCCCCAGGAATGGGGCTCACTCCCTCTCCCCCCCCCCCCAGGAATGGGGCTCACTCCCTCTTCCCCCCCCCCCAGGAATGGGGCTCACTCCCTCTTCCCCCCCCCCCCAGGAATGGGGCTCACTCCCTCTCTCCCCCCCCCCAGGAATGGGGCTCACTCCCTCTCTCCCCCCCCCCAGGAATGGGGCTCACTCCCTCTCCCCCCCCCCCCAGGAATGGGGCTCACTCCCTCTCCCCCCCCCCCCCCCCCCCACAGGAATGGGGCTCACTCCCCCACAGGAATGGGGCTCACTCCCTCTCTCTCCCCCCGGAGTGGGGCTCACACACTCTCTCTCTCTCTCTCTCTCTCTCTCCCCCTCCCCAGGAGAGGGGCTCACTCCCTCTCCCCAGAAGTGCGGCTCACTCTGTTTCTCTCCACCAGGAGGGGGGCTCACTCCCTCTCCCCAGGAGTGGGGCTCATTTTCTCTATCTCTCCCCCCGCCAGAAGTGCGGCTCACTCTGTCTCTCTCCACCAGGAGAGGGGCTCACTCCCTCGAGGTCTCTCTCTCTTTCTATAAATACTTTTTAACAACCTCAAAATTCCGCCTATTGGCTACTTTTTAACAACCTCAAAATTCCGCCTATTGGCACCGGACGGTGACGGGATTCTCGTCAACTAACAGAAACAAACAATATTAAAAGAAAAGTACGAACGAACGAAAGTCGGATCAGGTAAACGAGCCGCGGGACTCGAGTCATCGGGAGGCCCCTGTTCAGCGCGGTCTCTCCCCCGGCCCGCGGCCCACCAGCAATTTCACCTTTCACCCTTCAGCAGAGAGCGCTTTGTGAGGTCATGTGATCACGTGAGGACGCTGCCGGTCCGAGCACGTGATCCGCGATGACGTCGCCGGCCCCTCTCTGCACAGGCCTTGTCGTGAGTTGAGTGTGTTAGGCCGCGATCCAGTGCGGGCTGCGCAGCGGGTCAGGAACGCGATGTTGGGCTCAGGGCGACTTTTACTTAATGGCCCTAATTAACTAAACCAGCCACGTGCCTTTCCCGGCCCAGTTAAAGGGAGCGGTCTGATGCGGTCATCGATGGCCCGTTTCCAGCGCCGATATTAAAGCCGACTTGGCCACATCGCAGCAAAAGCAAAATAACCTCGACCAATATAATTTTAATTTAACGTGATATGTTTTAAAAATTAATTTGCTCAGTAACATTGGTTTCATCAGTGGCAAAATTGACATAATTGGCTGACTTGTCAAACATGGCATCGGTCACCTGGGTGATGCATCTGTAGGCGGCTGACTGAGAACCCACAAATGTCTGCTGCAGATCCCTGGAAGGAGCCTGAGGTGAAGAAGTTGAGGGCGCTGGTGACTTTAACAGCATGTCCACCAGGTCCTCTGGACAGCAGGTCTTGTTCCAGCAAGCAACAACTTTCTGCGACGACCTGGCGCAATAGCCTGAGCCTCCTGAAGCAATCTCGGGTGGAAGTAAAAGATCCCATGGCACTATTTCAAAGAAGAGCAGGGGAGTTCTCCCCGGTGTCCTGGCCAACATTTATCCCTCAACTAACACCACTAAAATAGAATATCTGGTCATTATCACGTTGCTGTTTGTGGGACCTTGCTGTGCGCAAATTGGCTGCTGTTTGCCTGCATAATGCAACGAGTTGTTGTGATCTGGAATGCACTGCCTGAAAAGGTGGTGGAAGCAGATTCAATAGTAACTTTCAAAAGGGAATTAGGAACATAGGAACAGGAGGAGGCCATTCAGCCCTTGAGCCTGTTCCGCCATTCAATTAGATCATGGCTGATCTGTGACCTAACTCCATTTACCCACCTTTGGCCCATATCCCTTAATACCTTTGGTTAACAAAAGGCTATCAATCTCCGATTTAAAATTAACAATTGATCTAGCACCAATTGCCGTTTGCGGAAGAGAGTTCCAAACTTCTACCACCCTTTGTGTGTAGAAGTGTTTCCTAATTTCACTCCTGAAAGGTCTGGCTCTAATTTTTAGACTATGCCCCTAGTCCTAGAATCCCCAACTAGCGGAAATAGTTTCTCTCTATCTGTTCCCCTTAATATCTTGAAAACTTCGATCAGATCACCCCTTAGCCTTCTAAATTCTAGGGAATACAACCCTAATTTGTGTAATCTCTCCTTGTAACTTAACCCTTGAAGTCCGGAATTAGATAAATATTTGAAAAGGAAAAATTTGCAAGGCTATAAGGAAAGAGCGGGGGAGTGGGAGTAATTGGATAGCTCTTTAAAAGAACCAGAACAGACACGATGGGCTGAATGACCTCCTTCTGTGATGTATGATTCTATGAATGCAACAGTGACTACACTTCAAATGTACTTAATTGGCTGTAAAGCACCTTGGGAAGTCCTGAGGTCGAGAAAGGTGCGATAATTCTTCATTAAAGCCGTGGAAATATCCTGCTGGCAAAATGAGCACCATTGTCAATTGCATTTCTCCAACAGTTTCTCAATTTCTGCGACCTCTGGAGTGAAGTTAAGGCTTGAGAGTTTTGTCAAGCTAGTTTATGTTATAGGAGAAGAGGGAAGCCCTCTGGGCCACTCTTACATGTTAAACTTTTCCACTTTCTCATCTGTTTAGTTTGATGTGTTTAGGGGGCGGGACACAATGGTGTAGAGCTGGGTTCAACACCCCACCCACCTTCAACACAAAACGCAACGAGCACTAATGAAAAACAGAGGGTGGGTAGAAAAGCAGGAAGTATATTGCTCAATCTGTTTTCTTAAAAAGAAAAAGGACAGAGAACTTTGGACAAACAGTTTGTAAGTAGGTGAGTTTAGAATCTGACCATTTTAAAAGCTGTAACTGACCTGTTGGTGTTTGATTTAATTTCTGACAGTAGCTTGATTTTGCTAGTTCCAATTCTGCCCAGACTCCATTAAAATTATTGAAAGTGAAAGTGTCTTAATAACAGACTGTTTCCTGGTAATACGATATTTGTAAACCGCCTCTTGCTTAATGTTAATTTCGGGTTTGTTGTAATCTGTGAAACAAATTGAAACATAAATGAAGTTTACAAGGCGGGGAAGCATATGGTTAGCTTGCCAAGCCCAGGCAGGACTTGGTCACTTTTTTTTCTTAAAGCGTTTGCCTTTTCTTTCATGTGATCAGGCTGTTTCTTGGAAAGGACGAGGGAGGTTGTTTCATTAAATCCTACTTGCATTTGGGTCGAAAAATCCAAAGGAGGGCCCAGCTTGATTGGTAACACACTGCAGCGTGCAGGGTCTGAATGCTCCGCTGTCTGAGACCCCACCTGTGCACCATATCGCAAAACTTTTCATACAGTCTTATGCTGTAGGCTGCAAAATCCAGTCGCAGAGGTGTTTATTAAGATTGTTGAGTATCAGTTTGTGAAATACTTAGAAGGGCTGGATGGTACGTTCAGTGCACAGGACGGCTGGGCTGCCAATCAGACTGTTAGTCTGATTAAACATAGAATCAGACAGCACAGAAGGAGGTCAATCGGCCCATCGTGCCTGTGCCGGCTCTTTGAGAAAGCTATCCGATTAGTCCCACTCCCCGGCTCTTTCCCCACAGCCCTGAAAATGTTTCTTTTCCAAGTATTTATCCAATTCCGTTTTGGAAGTTACTATTGAATCTGCTTCCACCGCCCTTTCAGACAGTGCATTCCAGATCACAACAACTCGCTGTGTAAAAAGATTCTCCTCATCTCCTCCGGTTCTTTTGCCAGTTATCTTAAATCTGTGTCCTCTGGTCACCGACCCTCCTGCCAGTGGAAACAGTTTCTCCCTATCTATCAAAACCATTCATAATTTCAAACAACGCCATTAAATCTCCCCTTAATCTTCTCTGCTCTAAGGAGAACAATCCCAGCTTCTCTAGTCTCTCCACATAACTGAAGTCCCTCATCCCTGGCATAATTCTGCAACTGCACTTGCAGTTATTAAAGCTGATCTATGAGAAGGGGTGGTCTTATGATGTAATCAACAATCCACTCGCCGTTTGAATTGCCGCCTCCTCTATTTCTGCTCGCCACTTGTGGTATTGCTATATTTTGGCAGTTTGTATTTTATTTTAATTCTGGCTGATTAATGGCAGTGAATTAATCAGGTTACATTTACGTGGCTACGCTGTCATCTTCATACGATATCAAAAAGGCCAGCTGGAAATGCTGAAACTTGCTATTACCCACCATTGCAACCAGGTGCTGATGTAGACTAGTTCGGCTTGTATTTACTTTGGGGTCAGGTTGTTGCATTGTGAACGGACTTTATACTTGTATCAGATTTGGCTCAGTAGCACTCTCACCACTGAGTCAGAAGGTTGTGGGTTCAAGTCCCATTGCAGATACTTGAATACAAAACTCCAGGCTGGCACTCTAGTGCAGTACTGAGGGAGTGCTGCACTGCCAGAGGTGCGGTCTTTCGGATGAGACATTAAAGCGAGGCCCCATCTACCCTCTCAGGTGGACGTAAAATAACCCATGGCACTATTTTGAAGAATGGCAGGAGAATTCTCCTCAGAGTCCTGGGAACACTGTGGGGGGTGGTGGTGTGTATCAGCTTCACCTCTGACTTATGAGCAGTTTGACTCGCTCCCACTCCCTTGGTTCTAGACCGTGGACTTATTTGGGGGTTGTGACAAAAGTACAGCAGACAACTGGTTTTGGTGCAAGAAACTTTGATCTTTATTCAAGAGAGAAAATATAACACAACAATCTTAACACTCTAATAAAATGGGGAACACTTCGATACACACGAGGGAAATTACAGTAGAAAAATACCTCACCCCTCCCAATCCCACTTTACTAGCTAAGTTGTACGCTAGAGGACCAGGGATAATGCTCACCAAACGAATCCTTGACAATTGAGCTGGTTTGCGGTTTCAGGGTTCGCTGGATGTGTTGGTTGGTGCCTGCTGTACCCTGGACGCGGTAGAGGACTTCAACTGCGTGCCTGGTCAGTCTTCGCGAGTCCGCTGATGCGGTAGGGTGCGTATTGGATTTATCGGGTGAGTACCCACTTTTCTTCTGTTAGAGATAGGGTTTAGAGTCTTTTTAAGTAAAAATCTTACCCAGGGGTAAGTCAGGAATAGATTGCAGAGTGGAAAACTTGCGAATCTTCGGTTTTCTCCCGAGTTGGTTTTCTTTGGTCGCGGTGGCCCAATATTACCCAGTTGGTTGGTGGTAATATTCGGTTGGTTGTTTCGTAAGGCCCTTGTTGCCGCGAGGTGTCTGATGGTCACTGGAACTGTTGCCCTGGTTTCTTGTGTGTTGACCTGCTTCCAGAACTGTTAACTTCTTCGAACTCGACGAACTGCTGAGAACTGTAGGGCTTGTAGAGAACTTGTTGTAACTGTGTAACTGCTGAACTGTCTTCTTGAGAAAACAGGCCTTCAGTTATACTAAATGGGGCCTCCTAATCTGCGCGCCAAATCAGTCCCGGTTTATTGTACGATTTTGGCGGGCTTGTTAATAGTAACTTGTTTATGAATGTGTGAAGTGGTTTCGGGATGGTTCCGTGAGCTGTTGAGCTCTTACTTGATTGTAGTCATTGTGCTCAGGTTGCAAGTTTCCTGACTGGGCCTGAGATTTCTATGGAGTTGGGCGAGGTGATTTGTTTTATGCATGTTTTGCATGGATCCTGTAATTTGGGTGGGGACTGCTCTTCCGTGGGTCTATTGTTAGAATGTAAATTGTCTGATGGGGGCTGAGTGATGTTAGACAGTTCCCCAGACAGTTTGATTAACTCCAGTACTCAAACTGTCTATTACAGAGGTTGATCCCATCTCCTGTTGCAGCCTTTTCCTTTATAAGCCCAAACATGCCTTTTTTTTAAATACCAAATCTTGGTTTTTGACCTTGAATCTCCCTCTGTTAGGCCCAATACATTTCATCACCCTGAAGTGGTTAGAAAAGAGCCCAAAGTCCTTTTCTTTAGGGTTTTTCTCCGAGTTTTGGGGGATCTGTGAATTTTGAGAATCTTACAGTCCCCCCTGTGATACTTTACTTGCTAGAGTATCATACTGGGTGAGCAAAATTCTTGATCCTCGAGAGCCAACCTTCCCCTGTAGTTTACCTATCTAAGACCCAAAACATACATTCCCCTTTAGATGTAGTGTTCAGATGCATACACAGGTAAGAATTCAGTTACATTCATATCCAAGCACAGAGGGGGTCCAACACCCCTGCACCACTTGGAAAATATGGTACATATACATAGAAAAATAATACCCGGCCACAAAACTTTATATTAATAACGATTAAGGCTCGTCCCATACCTGGTCATAGACTTTATTGTAATGCACGTCCCATGCTCTCTCATGTCGGGATCGGAGCATTCTGTCCCTCCCCTTGCACTTTGTGCACAGTAAGTAGAAGACTATACTGAGCTGGCAGACCACTAAAATATGGGAAGCCATTCTGATCCAGGAAGGGACCTCTATATTTTTGAAAATGTCCCACCAGGGTGGAACTACGATATCCAAAATCTTGGCCCCTATCTTGACTGTCGTTCTAGAGTATAGAAATGTTTTTGTAATACTTCTACGGCTTTGAGTAGGGCGGTAAGATGTTCAGGTAGAGGGGGAATTTTATAGCCGAAGAATGTGACATAGTCTTGCAGGTTGGTTATGTTTTCCCTGACAGTGAGGTGAACAGTGGAGGGTTCAGGAATGGGGACAATCCGTTCCTGGGCCACTTGAACTTCTGCCTCAGGTTTAATGCAGAAACTGCTGTCACTCACCGGACACCAGATGTGCTGTCCATGCTGGTAGTGGGGCGCACTTGTGGTGACACAATATGTATCAGCCCCTATGAATGCTACCTGTGGGGGAACATGGCCTTGTGCCATTACCTCCATGGTACAGTTAATAGGTCATGCGCCAGCAGCTTTAAACCCGCACTGTGGTCTAGAATAGGCGTTCAAGTGCTGGGGACACAGTATTATGTGTGCACCCCGGCTCCGGCACCCGGAGAGGTCTGTACCTGTCATAGCGTGCTCCCACTTTATGACATAAGGTGGGACCGCTGCGAAACGGACGTGTGCACCCCCTTGAATGATCCCAATGTTCTCCACCCTGTATACCGGTGCGGGTCGGGCTGTCCCACCCATGACCAGCATCCTCACTACTATCCCCATGATAGTGTGATTGGAACGCCCGCAATCTACTGGGACAGGGTAGGCTTCAGAGGCTAGGCGGAGCTGACATGGGCTCAGTGAATTACTAAACAGGTGGAGGGCTGCGAGGTGCTTGTTGCTAATCCAGGAGGGGACTAAACCTTGTTTTAAATCCTCCAGGTTGCTGCGGCCCTCGCCCAGCAACCATGCCCCGTATAGCACACACACCTCATTCTGTGCAGCCTGATCCGAAGCATTCTTATCCTCCCGTATGAGTGCATTTACTGTTTTTGCGTGTCTTTCTAGCTCAGCAATGATTTCCTTTAAATGGACCATCATAGCTTGGTCCTCGTGTAGCTCTGAGCCTACCACTGTGTTTTCTTCCGTTAGGGTCTTTCGTAGTTGGGTTTTTAGACCATTTATTTGCATTTGCAGTTCTATATCGTCCAGGCGATTTATTACCGAGGATCTTGTATTGTAGATTGTGAAAATATCGTTCCAGGTTCCCCTTCTTTGTCTCCCTGCGCCCATAGTGTGCTCAGCGTGTAATGTGTACAGCTCTGCTTTGTCTATGTTGGCAAAGTCGAATTCGTAGAATTTCCGAAACATTTCTTTTAGTAGGGCTTGGTATAGCTGTTCTGTCTCCTTAGGGCACCATTCAGGTAAGTGTACTTCGGTAAGGATTAGGATAACTGAAGCTAATGCATAGTGTACCCCCGGTATAGTACCTTTTCGGTCGGCTCTAGCACTAACCCATTCCCTGGCCCCTTGGTGGTGGTAGGACACCTCTCTATTACTGTCCGTGATGTCGGGGTCGTGGGCAGGGGCTTTCGGGTGCGTGTTACGAGTTCGGTGGCGTTGACTGGGATCGGGGAGTGTGGGAGCGTGCACGCATACAGGCTAGAATCCCACCCCATCCCCTTCCTGGTATCTTGCCATTGTCTGGAGAAGATGATGGATATGCCTGTGGGACAGGCTCTCTCTGATCCCCACATGCAGATACAGATTCCGTGTTCCGACTCCCACCACTTATCCCAACACACACTCACTCCCCCTTGGGTCCCCGTGATCGTCCGGTAGGTGTTGTTCCCCAGTCATTCCTAGTCGGCTGTACGGTCCCCTATGTCCCTGCTCAGCTTCCTGAGCCACCACCACCTATCCAGGGGAATCCGTCCCTTGCATGTAAGACACACACGTTGCCCCTCAGTGACACTGACCCTTGTAGCAACGACCTGTACCCTGGGGCATGGGATGGAGGCCTCCCCATAGGAGAACCCGGTCTGGCTGGAGTATTGGGTTGAGTTAGACCTCAGCCACCCTGGCCACCTCTCCTCATGGAAGTAAATAGCGAGCTCCTCCACACCCCGTTCGCCACCCCCAGCGGTAACGATTGGCGCTCTCTCTCCCGAGCACCCATAAATGTGGGAATCCTCCACGTCTCCTCGGTCACCGATGCTCACCCCTACCAGGGCGAGCAGGAGCAGAACCTTTCTCATGCCGATTTCCTCTCTGTAGGGACACACAAAACAGATGACCATGTCCCGAGAAGGTTCTCTGGCTTGACAAAGTGATCGAGTTTTGAAACTTAATCTTACTTCAAAGATAATTCAATAATAAACCTAAAGCTACCAAAACGGTAAAAACACACCTAAATGCATCAGAAATGCTATGTACATCCGCCGCCTGTCTCCGGGCGGCCAGGCTAATTCCTGTTCGGCCTTTGTCTTCTGCGGCTTCTGGGCAGCTTGTACAACTGGGCGTAAGGTGGCCTGTACCGCAGGACCCGGAGAGTCCTCCTTAAAACAACTGGGGGTTTCCCTGAATCCCAGATGATCGGGGGCGTGTCCCCTCCTGTACTACAGCACACTACCCCCTTCGGTGTGGCTGCTGAGTCCCTGTCCTGTTCTGCGGGCTCCTCGCAGCCTGAGGCCGCAGGCTGGGGACCCCTCTCGTTCTCTTTGCCCACCGCTACCTCTCCTGTGAGTCCCTCACCGTTGGAGGCTGCAGGCTGGGGATCCCTATTCCTAGAACGATCCCTGACCTTGGGCATTCTTTTACGGGTTGCGATCCTTCCGGGGCTGAGCCATTGAAACTGATGCGCTGGTGACCACGGTAGTTTAGGCTGTGGCAGGCGAGGAGACCTTCTTAAGGCTTCGGCTACCGGGGGTGTGTCCAAGTCCCAACTAATAGGTGGGGCGGCCCCTCCAGTGACACAAGCCACTGCCCCCACCAGTGCGGTCTGTGAGTCTGCCACAGCTGCTGGCTGAGGATCTCTATCTTTTGGCGGTTCACCCTTGTGGTAAACCACTGTTATTGTTGTTCACCGTTGTTGTTGTTGTTGCACACTGTTGTATCTATGCATGCCTCTGCTGGCTCCACCCACAGGCCCAGGTATAAAGGTGACTGCTCTGCAGCCCCCTGCCTTCTTGGAACCCAGTCAACCACGAGAGGCATGCTCTGTTCTTTGCTAATAAAAGCCTTTTAGTTACTCTCCTAACTCTCCGTCTTTTATGAGTAATTGATAGCGCATCAATTTTATTAGCAAAAACAAAATGTTGGCACCAAACGCTGAGCAGCAGGCTGCTGCACCAAACGCTGAGCAACAGGCTGCTGCACCAAACGCTGAGCAGCAGGCGCTGCAGCAAACGACGGCACCAAACGCTGAGCAGCAGGCGCTGCTGCATGCCCTCAGACCAACATGCCTGGACCTAGACCCTCAAGAGGCGGGTTCGTCTACCAAGTTCGCACAATGGCTGCGTTGCTTCGAAGCTTACCTGGAAGCCTCAGCCGTGACACTAGATGGAAACAAACTAAAAATCCTGGCCTCCAAGGTGGGCCACCAAGTCTACACGCTCATCCAGGACGCGACTACCTACACGGCGGCTATCGATCTGCTAAAAGGACAATACACACGCCCGGTAAATACGGTTTATGCCAGACACCTCCTGAGATCCCGCAAACAGCAGTCCGGGGAATCGGTGGAGGCATTCCTACGGGCACTACAGATACTCGGCCGAGCCTGCGATTGTAAAGAGGTATCGGCCGCGACACACACGGAGGGACTTATCCGAGATGCCTTCGTTGCGGGCCTCAAATCCGACTACTCCCGGCAGAGACTGCTGGAGAAGGGCGAAATCGACCTGAAGAAGGCAGTGTCCCTCGCGCTCTCGCTAGACGCGGCCCACCAGAATATGGACGCATTCTCCCCTAACCACTCCGCACCGTGGACGCCGCAACCTTGGGTCATGGGACCGCCACCCCCGGCACCAACTGCTGCAGCGATGTCCAAGGGCCCGAAATGTTACTTTTGTGGCCAGGCAAAACACCCCAGAGCACGCTGCCCGGCGAAAAACGCTACCTGCTCTGGCTGCGGGAAGAAAGGACACTACGTCAGCGCCTGCAAAGGTAAAACCGCTAACGCCAGCAGCGCCGCGTGTGAACCGTGGGGGCAGCCATCTTGTCCACCATCTTGGACACCTCCAGCCGCGTGGGGATCGGGATCATGGGCGCCGCCATTTTGTCCGCCATCTTGGACGCCTCCAACTCCAATTGCGGGTGACCCGGACTCAACCACCGCCTCGTCTGACGACCACAGCGACTCGCTTGACCATACGCTGGCCTCCGTGACGCTGGACCAATCTCTCCCTCACCAACTGTCCAGGTCCATGATGGACATTACGGTAAACGGCCGCGCCACTACCTGCCTTTTCGACAGCGGGAGCACGGAGAGCTTTATCCACCCCGACACGGTGCGCAGTTACTCTCTCCTGGTCCTGCCAACGCGCCATCGGATCTCTATGGCTTCCAAATCCCATTCAACAGACGCCGGTGGCTACTGTGTAGTGACCCTTTCAGTAAGGGGCACAGAATACAAAAATTTTAAACTTCTTGTCCTGCCCCATCTCTGCGCTGCCGTTCTACTGGGGTTGGATTTTCAGTGCCACCTTAAAAGTGTCACATTAGCGTACGGCGGACCCCTCCCCCCACTCACAGTCTGCAGCCAGCAGCTTTTAAATCGCCCGCCGCGCACCATTTGCAGCCTCTCCACGCTTAAAGTCTTCCCCCCCCACTTGTTCGCTAACCTCACCCGCGACTGCAAGCCCATCGCTACCAAAAGCAGGCGGTACAGTGCCGGGGATAGGAGCTTCATTAAATCCGAAGTAGCAAGACTCCTGAAGGAAGGGATTATTGAGGGTAGCACTAGCCCATGGCGAGCACAAGTGGTGGTAGTGAAGACTGGCGAAAAACAGCGCCTAGTTATTGACTACAGCCAGACGATCAATCGCTACACCCAGTTAGATGCATACCCACTCCCCCGCATATCTGACATGGTCAATCAGATAGCACAATACCGGGTGTTCTCGACGATTGATCTGAAGTCGGCATACCACCAGCTCCCCATCAGGGCTGAGGACCGCCAGTACACAGCTTTTGAAGCTGATGGTCGTCTCTACCACTTCCTCCGAGTCCCCTTCGGCGTCACCAACGGGGTTTCGGTCTTCCAAAGGGAGATGGACCGAATGGTTGACCAGAACGCGCTGCAGGCCACCTTCCCCTATCTAGACAACGTCACCATCTGCGGCCACGACCAGCAGGACCATGACGTTAACCTAGAGAAATTCCTCCGTACGGCCCAGCGGCTGAATCTAACATACAACAAGGACAAATGTATGTTTCGCACCACGTGCCTCGCCATTCTTGGCTGCGTAGTGGAGAACGGAGTCATCGGCCCCGACAGAATGTGCCCCCTTATGGAGCTCCCCCTCCCCCACTGTCAAAAAGCACTGAAGAGATGCCTAGGGTTTTTCTCTTACTATGCTCAGTGGGTGCCCAACTATGCGGACAAAGCCAGACCCCTCATCAAGTCCACCTCCTTCCCCCTGACAGCAGAGGCATGTGCAGCCTTCACTCTCATAAAAAAAGATATTGCGAAGGCCACAATGCACGCAGTGGATGAGTCCATCCCTTTCCAAGTGGAGAGCGACGCATCCGACTTCGCCCTAGCTGCAACCCTTAACCAGGCGGGGAGACCCGTGGCCTTTTTCTCAAGGACCCTCCAGGGCCCCGAGATTCGACACTCCTCTGTCGAAAAGGAGGCCCAGGCCATTGTGGAAGCGGCGCGACATTGGAGGCATTACCTGGCCGGAAAACGATTTACCCTGCTCACTGACCAGCGTTCAGTAGCTTTTATGTTTAATAATAATCAGAGGGGCAAAATCAAGAACGACAAGATCTTGAGGTGGAGAATTGAACTCTCCATCTACAATTACGATATCTTGTACCGGCCCGGGAAACTCAATGAGCCCCCAGATGCCCTATCACGTGGTACATGCGCCAACGCGCAGGTCGATAGACTGCAGACCCTCCACAATGACCTCTGCCACCCGGGGGTCACCAGGTTCTTCCATTTCATCAAATCCCGTAACCTGCCCTACTCCATCGAGGAGGTCAGGACCATGACCAGGAACTGCCAAATCTGTGCCGAGTGCAAACCGCATTTTTATAGGCCAGACAGAGCAAGCCTGATCAAGGCCACTCGCCCCTTCGAGCGCCTGAGCGTCGATTTTAAAAGGCCCCTCCCCTCCTCTGACCGCAACGTGTACTTCCTCAACATAATTGATGAGTACTCCCGTTTCCCGTTTGCCATCCCGTGCCCGGACATGACCAGTACCACGGTCATTAAATGTCTGAATGACCTTTTCGCCTTGTTCGGCTTCCCTAGCTATATCCATAGCGACCGGGGCTCATCCTTTATGAGCGACGAACTCCATCAGTACCTGCTCACGAGAGGTATTGCTACAAGCAGAACCACCAGCTACAACCCCCGGGGGAACGGCCAGGTGGAAAGAGAGAACGCGACAGTTTGGAAGGCCGTCCTCTTAAACTTAAAATCTAAGGGCTTTCCGACCTCTCGCTGGCAGGAGGTCCTCCCTGCGGTGCTCCACTCCATTCGGTCACTGCTTTGTACGGCCACCAATGCCACCCCCCATGAAAAAATGTTCACTTTCCCCAGGAAGTCCACATCGGGGACCTCGCTACCGACATGGCTGACATCTCCAGGACCCGTCCTACTGCGGAAGCACGTGAGGTCCCATAAAATGGACCCCCTGGTCGAGAGGGTGAGCCTCCTCCACGCCAACCCCCAGTATGCTTACGTGGCGTACCCGGACGGGCGGGAGGACACAGTCTCCATATGAGACCTCGCACCTTCGGGTGCCCCTGAAACACTACCATTGCCATCCACCACTACCCACAACCCAACCCCGGTAGACGGCATGCCGCAGCCCCAGGACCCGTCATTGACCACCCAACCACTCAATGAGACGCCAGATTCAACGTTGGATGCTGCACCATCACCGCCGCCACCACGACGATCAGGACGGCATACAAGGCCACCTGATAGACTTACTTACACGAACCTTTAGTACACTTCACCCCGCCGGACTCAATTTTAAACAAGGGGTGAATGTGGTAAACCACTGTTATTGTTGTTCACTGTTGTTGTTGTTGCACACTGTTGTATCTATGCATGCCTCTGCTGGCTCCGCCCCTGGCTCCACCCACAGGCCCAGGTATAAAGGTGACTGCTCTGCAGCCCCCTGCCTTCTTGGAACCCAGTCAACCACGAGAGGCATGCTCTGTTCTTTGCTAATAAAAGCCTTTTAGTTACTCTCCTAACTCTCCGTCTTTTATGAGTAATTGATAGCGCATCAACCCTTGCTGGCCGTTCCCCTTTCTCGGGTTTGTACAGTTTACACTGGTTAATGTGGAACCACTTCGTGCGGCGGGGCATCTTTATGGCGTAGACCATGGGGCTTGCCTTGTCGACAATGTTGTATGGCCCCATGTACAATGGTTCAAAACTCCCTACCCGAGCAAAATTCCTAACCATGACCTGATCCCCTATCTCCCACTCGTGGTGCTAGCGGGGTTCCAGCAGCAGTCGGTTATTCCAATGCTATTTTCCCATGTTGCTAGCAGCCCACCAGTGAATCTGTTTAAGGTGTTCAAACAGATTCCTGACGAAGCTGTCCCGGTTCACCTCTCTGAGCTGACCCTCCATGAGCACATGGGTGGGGGTCCGCATAACCCTACCAGTCATGAGCTTGTGTGGGGAATACCCCGTGCTTTTTGACTGGCTGGCTCGGATCCCCATTAGAACCAACGGTAAGACTTCTACCCACTTCTTGGGTGAGCCTCCCGTCTCCTTCCGCAGCCTTTCTTTAATGGTATGGTTTAAATGCTCCACAGGACCCGATGACTGCGGGTTGTAGGCGACGTGCCATTTCCCTTCAGTGCCGAGTACCCTGAGGGTCTCTTGCATGAACTGCCCGGTAAAATGACTCCCTTGATCGGACTCCACAGACTGCGGTAGTCCCCATCGTGAGAACACTTCCCTGACCAGGATCTTAGCCGTACCCAATGCGGTAGCAGTTCGGCATGGAAAAGCTTCCACCCACTTTGAGAACACATCCACCAGGACTAGGCAGTACTTGTAGCCTCCCTGGGCGGTGCGTAGGGGCACGATGTAATCGACCTGGATCGACTGCCATGGTCCCTCTACCCTCCTGGTGTGTCCCATAGATACCTTCCTTTTCCGGGGGTCAGGGTTGTTAGCAGCACACACCAAACAGCCGGCACAAAACTCGCGGACATCTTCCCTGAGTCCTGGCTGTTCCACCCATTGCCAGGTGGTCTCAGGTCCGGGATGCCCCGCTCCTGGACCCTCATGGGCCAGTTGGAGGAATTCCCTTTGGTGCTGCTGCGGCACTACCCACTGCTCCCCCCTGAACAGCATGCCTTCCTTAACGGTGATGGCTGCTGTGCCGTACGGGCCCTCTACCTTTTCCCCTTTTGTAAGCGCATTCAGGACGGTCTTCAGGATGGCATCCTGGGCTTGGGCCTGCTTTAAGTCCGGGGCCAAAGCTACCCCCTGTGTGCCTCCCTTGTCCCGGATTGTGGCTATCGAACCTGCTTGGTACGGATCCCAGAATACCCCTTCCCTGGCCCCCTGTTTGGCCAGCTCGTCTGCCTTTCGGTTGCTCTCCCACTTGGGCTCTGTCTTTGAACGGGCTTTGACTTTATGGATATAGACCTTCCCTACCTCCCCCACGGCTGCCATGATTTTCTCCAGCAGAGGCTTAATTGTGAGGGGTCTCCCGTCAGCGGAGGTATATCCGCGACGGGACCAGATGGCCAGGTATTCCGTACACGAATTGCATGTGAGCATACTGTCTGAGCAAATCGTGTACGGGGTAGAGAATTTCTCGGGGTGTGTAACCACGTACACTACCGCGGACAGTTCAGCCTGCTGGGCACTCATGGTGCTGGGGAGTTTAATTGCCAGGGCAATGTCCGCCTCTGGGTCATAAACTCCACACCCGGTAAGTCGCTCGCCAGCAGATACTGTGCTCGAACCGTCCACATAGATTTCGCGGCCTGTGGGGTGTATCCCGGCTCAGATAACCTATGTTGACTTCCCATACCCCTTCAATGGAACACCGGTGGGCAGTCCCTGGGTAAATCATGTTGGCTGCGAGCTTCGGCTCGCAGAGACCTTTCACCTTTAGGTCCATCTGGGAGAGAGGTAGGGTCCAGCAAGCAATGCGGGCACTGCTCACAGTCCCGTCTTTGATTCCCCCATCCAGGAGCATCTGGGTGGGCGTGTGATGGGCGAGGAGGGTGATCGGAGATGTGCCTGTGAAGATCAATGATCTTTTCACAGCCCAGTGAGTGGTGAGGAGGTGCCTCTCACAGTTGGAATAGCCCTTCTCCAGATCGGTGAGTATCCTGGAGGAGTAAACCACTGGTCTCAGCTGGCCGTGCCGCTCTTGGAGCAGCACGGCACTCAGGCTGTCCCCGCTGGCTGGCACCTCCAGGAAAAACTCATTTCCCCCATCAATACCCCCTAGAGCCGGCGCGGTCTGCAGATCGTTCTTTAATTTTACAAATGCTGCCTCGCAGCCCTCGTCCCATACCCACTCCACACCCTTGTGTAGGAGTCGGAGCAGAGGGGTTGCTGTGGCTGCGTAATCGTCAATGAAATCCCTGCAGTACCCGGTTAGCCCTAGAAAAGATCTCACTCCTGTAACTGTTTTGGGGGCTGGTAACTCCTGCACTGCTTCCCTCCTAGCTTTATCGATGGCCCTTTCCCCAGCGCGCACAGTCAGCCCTAGGAATTTTACTTCCTGTTGGCCGATCTGTACTTTCTTCGGGTTTACTTTGAAGCCTTCTTGCCTGAGCAGCTTCAGCAGTTCAGCCAGTAGTGGACCGTGTTCCTCTCCCTCATCGGTGAATAGGAGCAGGTCATCCACATACTGCACCAACTGCCAGGGCTGGCTGAAGCCCTTCAAACAATTAGCCATGTGTGCTGTCTCTCCCTCTAACTTAACCTTACCGTATGTACATAACCTACTTATATATGTATAACTTACCTGTTAGGGCCGTTGCCCCTTTAACTCACCTTTGGGGCCATTGCCCCTTTAAGACGCGCCTTAGCGGCTGCCGGCCCGACTCGGCTCTCAAGAAAGGCCGCCGGCACAGCCCGGCCTAGCGTCTTCGGCCGCATCGATCAGCCGCCGGGAGCGCCGCTATCTTCCGCTCCCACGGCAAGCACCGGCCCAGCCTGGCCTCCAGCTCCCGCTCCCGACTTAGGCCCCAACGGCCAGCGACGCAACGACCGGCAAACGTGACGACGTCACAACCCCGAGCGTGATGAGGTCATCACTCCCTCCACGGGACTGCGAGCCCATTCCTCGTGGAGCCGCCGCTGGAACAGGACCTGCGCCACGTTGCTCCTCGGTTGTATTGTCCCCATGCTTGAGTCTTGGAAATTGTTTGTCTGTAAGTATTCTATAGACGATTAGCGTACACTGTATGTTGTAGAAAATGTTTAGTTGTAACTTTTCTCTGTCTAGCTGGTTAACTAGCAGCTGTATTCGATACACTATGTACAGGACTAATTTAAAGAGAATGCCTTCCAGCTTGCTAAATGTATAGTCGTTGCCAGATGTACTGTGTTGCCCAGGCGTACCTAAATTTGTGTATACATATCAATTATGCGTCTGTACACTAATGTGCCCTTCCATTTCTATGTTGTATTTCAGTTTTACAATAAGAATCTTTCAGTAAAGCGTTACAAGAAAAGTCAAGCCTTGTGATTTTATTGGAAGATATCAAGTTGTTCGCTATCTGTCTAGCTCTGCATAGGATCGCGTTGCGAGGGCAGAACAGTAAAAAGACACCAGCACAGCGGGCTCAAGCACAGGAAGATACCACTCAGCTACCATGAGTCTACGCTCAGGAAAACAATATACCCTAGAGGACGTCGACCAGTCAAGCGAGAAGCATGAGCCTCTCCTAGCAGACGATGCCAAGTCACAGCCCTCTAGGTCATCTCGGCAGTCCAGCAGACCGTCGTCGTCGACAGCTTCTGCAGCCGCCAAAGCACGCGCCAAGGCAGAAGCTACCCAGGCTCAATTGGCCCTTGCGGAAAAAGAAGCTAGCGTGATGAAGCAGAAAGCTGACCTCGACGCTAGCGTTACGAAGCAGAGAGCCGACCTCGCTGCCTTTCTCCACATTCTCCAAAGCCAGAGAGCCGCCGCTGCCGCTAAAGCCGAAGCCGCAGCTTATGAAGAAGGTGAGGAGAGCGAAGACAGGGAGCCCAGCCAGGAAACATATGATCTGGAACAGCCCCTCAGTCCAGTGCAACGTACAAATGAGTATGTCCAGCAACACTCCAAATTGTTCTCAAAGGAAACATTCAGGTATCTCGACATAGAACTAGCTACTCACCACAGCAACAAACGGCCCGCTTTCGGAGACACTGAGCTTAAAAGAGAAGAAACGAGTAAGACTCACCTGCAGAGACCTCCACAACACTCGGCCAATCCAGCCAAGCAGTCCCCGCCCGAGCCGCAAGGCGCACAAGACCTCGCTAGGTACCTTACCCGCCGAGAATTATTAAGTTCAGGCCTCCTAGAATTTGATGACCGTCCTGAAAATTATTGGTCATGGAAAGCGTCCTTCCTGAGTACCACCAAGGACTTGAATCTGTCAGCCAGAGAAGAACTAGACTTGATGACAAAGTGGCTCGGAGCCAAGTCATCAAGGCAGGCGAAGAGAATTCGCTCAGCGCACGTCCTCAATCCCACAGCAGGCCTCAACCTGGTTTGGCAACGTCTTGAAGACTGTTATGGGACACCAGAAGTCATCGAACACGCACTGCTCAAGAAGATTGAGGACTTCCCGAAGCTAACCAACAAGGATAATGTCGAGCTCAGAGAACTGGGCGACATTCTCCTGGAACTGGAGTGTGCCAAGGGAGAAGGTTACCTCACCGGCCTCTCGTATTTGGATACGGCTCGCGGAGTAAACCCAATAGTGGAAAAGCTCCCCCACAATCTTCAAGAGAAATGGATAGCTAAGGGATCCAAGTACAAGGAGGACAATGGAGTGGCATTTCCCCCCTTCTCTCTCTTCTCCAGATTTGTCCAACAACAGGCAAGGGTGAGGAATGATCCAAGTTTCACTTTCTCCACCTCCAGCAGTTACGCTCCTCCGAGAACAGAGAAACCCACAAAGTACAGCAATAAAGCCTCTGTGAGTGTGCACAAAACAGATGTTCCGGCCGAACCCTCAGTCAACCAATCCAATTCCGCTGGGAACAAAGTGGATGACCCGGATCGTCAGTGTCCAATACACAAGAAGCCCCACCCACTCAAGAAGTGTCGGAGCTTTAGAGACAAGCCTATCAATGAGCGCAAATCATACCTGAAAGAGAACCGCATCTGCTTCAGGTGTTGTGGGTCGACCATGCACATGGCAAAAGACTGCAAGGCGACAATCAAATGCCTTGAGTGCAACAGCGAAAAACACATCGCGGCCCTGCATCCAGGTCCTCCTCCTTCAACCACCGAGAGCGCTGCGGTCGACAAAGAGGATAGCGGGGAGCAAAGCGAAAGCACATCTTCTTCAGTCACCTCCAAGTGCACAGAGGTTTGTGGAAACGCAAGCAGCCCACGCTCATGCTCCAAAATCTGCTTGGTTAAAGCATATCCTGCAGGGAAAAAGGAGAAAGCAATCAAAATGTACGCAGTGCTCGACGAACAAAGTAACAAGTCTCTAGCGAAGACCGAATTCTTCAATCTCTTTGAAGTCAAGGCCAGCGCAGCTCCATACACGCTAAAAACCTGTGCAGGGACAACAGAGACTACGGGTAGGAGAGTCGGGAACTTCACGATCGAGTCCATGGATGGGAAACTACAGCTTCCCCTCCCCACCTTAATTGAGTGTGACATGATGCCAGACGATAGGACAGAAATTCCCTCCCCAGAGGTCACACGCCATCAGCCCCACCTACAGCCACTTGCCAACAAGATTCCAGCTGTGGACCCGGACGCTCCAATCCTCCTGCTCTTGGGAAGAGACATCCTAAGGGTGCACAAAGTGCGTGAGCACATCAACGGGCCCCACAATGCTCCTTATGCGCAGCGGCTTGACCTGGGATGGGTCCTCGTGGGTGGAGTTTGCCTGGGAACAGTCCACAAACCAGCGGGTGTCAGCGTCCATAAAACAAACGTGTTGCCCAATGGCCGCACATCCTTTCTCAGCCCATGCCCAAACAGGATCCAGGTAAAGGAAGACTACGATGGCACGATGCAGCATCATAGGTCAACCTCCTCTGCCCGTGAAGAAGAGGCAGGCCTCACCGTGAGCACAGACAGCCTGGGATGCTCAGTGTTTGAAAGGTCCGAGGATGATGACAAGCCAGCACTATCCATGGACGACAAAGCCTTCCTAACCATCATGGATGAGGAGGTTTACCAGGACGATGGACACAGCTGGGTGGCACCCTTACCATTTCGCTCTCCCAGACGCCGCCTTCCGAGCAACAGGGAACAAGCTATGAAGCGCCTCTGCTCACTCAGGAGAACACTGGAGAAAAGGTTAGAGATGAAGGGCCATTACATAGAGTTCATGCAGAAGATGCTGGACAACGACCAAGCCGAGCCTGCCCCACCTCTGGAAGAAGGTAAAGAACACTGGTACCTGCCAACATTCGGTGTGTACCACCCACAAAAGCCAGGCCAGGTACGAGTTGTGTTCGACTCAAGCGCTGAATGCAAAGGAGTGTCCCTGAACGACGTACTCCTCAGCGGCCCAGACTTGAACAATACCTTGTTGGGAGTTCTCCTGCGGTTCAGGAAAGAACCCGTAGCCCTGACAGCAGACGTGCAGCAAATGTTTTATTGCTTCGTCGTCCGAGAAGACCACAGGGACTATCTCCGCTACCTGTGGTATGAGGGCAACGACTTTAACAAGAAGGTGGTGGAGTACAGGATGAAGGTCCACGTGTTTGGAAACAGCCCTTCACCTGCTGTGGCTATCTACTGCATGAGGCGAGCCGCTCAGAAAGGTGAGCAAGAATATGGCTCCGGTGCGAAGCATTTTGTTGAGAGACAGTTCTATGTTGACGATGGTCTCACCTCGGTTACCACACCCGAAGAAGCGATAGATCTCCTGACAAGAACCAGAGCGATGTTGGCAGAGTCCAACCTGAGACTACACAAGGTAGCATCGAACAATGGACGGGTGATGGAAGCCTTCCCTGCAGAGGACCGTGCCAAGGATCTGAAGGATTTGCACCTTTGGGTAGATCCTCTCCCCCTTCAACGGAGCCTGGGGCTCTCCTGGAACCTAGAAACGGACAGCTTCACATTCCGGGCGTCCCGCGAAGAAAGGCCATTCACGCGGAGAGGCGTCCTGTCCACGGTCAACAGTTTGTACGACCCCTTGGGGTTCGTAGCTCCCATAACAATGCAAGGAAAAGCATTAGTACGGGAACTCTCATCGGATCAGAGTGAGTGGGATGCTCCACTCCTCCCAGAAAAAGAAGCAAAATGGAACCTATGGAAGGAGTCCTTGAAGGCTCTCGAAGACCTGCACATAGAGAGGTGCTACATTCCAGGCTCGCTGTCTTCAACACAGAGAAGAGAGCTGTGCATCTTCTCAGACGCTTCCACAGTAGCAATAGGAGCTGTGGCCTACTTGAGAGCAGCTGACACCGATGGGAAATACCATGTGGGATTCGTTATGGGGAAGTCCAAGTTGGCCCCTCGGCCTGCCCACATCATTCCACGTCTCGAGCTTTGTGCAGCTGTGTTGGCTGTTCAACTGTACGAGTTGATCAGAGACGAGATTGACGTCGATGTGGGCGCCGTCAAGTTCTTCACGGACAGCAAGATTGTACTTGGTTACATCCACAACCCCACAAAAAGGTTTTATGTGTATGTTTCCAACTGGGTGACTCGTATCAGACGATCCACTCGCCCTGACCAGTGGTGCTATGTCTCCACAGACCTGAACCCTGCAGACCATGCTACCAGGCCTATACCAGCAGCACACCTACAGCAAAGCAGTTGGTTCTCGGGCCCCGCTTTCCTGTCTAATGCCAACGCAGAGGAGACTCCTGAGCCCAATCCCTTCACCCTTGTGGAGCCTGAAGCTGATACCGAGATTCGGCCTGAAGTCACGACCCTGGCCACCAAAGCCTCAGAATCTCAGTTGGGCTCACAACGCTTCGAGCGATTCTCGAGCTGGAGAACACTCTGCCGAACCACAGCCCGACTCATTCACGTAGCAGCATCCTTCAAAGGGAATTCGGACAACATAGAACGCAAAGGATGGAAATGTTCCAAAGAAGCGTCCAGCACAAGTGAGCTTTCACAAGCCAAAGATGTGATCATTCGCTCTGCCCAGCACGATGTCTTCAAGGAGGAATTCAAATGCCTTGAAGAGGGACAGACATTCCCCAAGCAAAGCCCACTTAAAAAGCTCAACCCAGTTACAGACGAAGATGGCTTGCTCCGGGTCGGAGGGCGCATATCATCCGCAGACTTGTCAAGAGAAGAAAAGCACCCTCTGATCATCCCGCGCACCCATCACATTGCCACACTACTCGTGAGATACTATCATGAGCAAGTGGCTCACCAAGGGCGACACATAACAGAAGGAGCTATCCGAGCAGCCGGATACTGGATAATCGGGAGCAAGCGCCTGGTTTCTTCCGTTATCCACAAGTGTGTTACCTGCCGCAAGCTACGAGGGAGGTTAGAGGACCAAAAGATGGCAGACTTGCCCACCGACAGACTCACTCCAGAGCCTCCATTCACCAGCGTGGGCCTCGACGTCTTTGGGCCATGGACCATCATGACGCGTCGCACTAGAGGAGGTAGTGCAGGCAGCAAGCGCTGGGCAGTGCTCTTTACGTGCATGTCTACCAGAGCTGTGCACATTGAGCTGCTCGAATCCATGTCAACAGACAGCTTTATCAATGCACTGAGGAGGCTTTTCTCTATCCGTGGTCCAGCCAAACTTCTCCGCTCTGACAGAGGGACTAACTTCGTGGGTGCCTGTAAGGAGTTGGACATCCACACGGATGATGCAGTGGTAGGAAGCTACCTCCAAAAGAAAGGATGCACGTGGGTGTTTAACCCCCCGCATTCATCCCACATGGGTGGTTCATGGGAGAGGCTCATCAGTGTTGCCAGGCGTATTCTGGATGCCATGCTGCTTCGGACGGGACCTACCCGTCTCACACACGACGTCTTGAGCACTCTCATGGCTGAAGTCATGGCTATCATGAATGCAAGACCCCTGGTGCCGGTGTCCACCGACCCAGACATGCCTGCAGTCCTCACCCCAGCGATGCTCCTGACTCAAAA
Source organism: Somniosus microcephalus (assembly GCF_052327205.1). Classification (NCBI taxonomy): domain Eukaryota; kingdom Metazoa; phylum Chordata; class Chondrichthyes; order Squaliformes; family Somniosidae; genus Somniosus; species Somniosus microcephalus. The sequence goes on along the minus strand of NC_140989.1, from coordinate 212,722,962 downwards.
GATGAGTGCTATTTCAGCCCCCCCTGGAAACTTTGACATGGCTGAGCTGCACAGGAAGCAGTGGAAGCAAGTCCAGTGTCTTGCAGACACTTTTTGGAAGAGATGGAGAGGAGAGTATTTGTCCACCCTACAGAACCGTAGGAAATGGACAGAAGACAAGCCAAACGTCAAAGTGAGAGATGTCGTCTTGCTGAAAGACAGCCAAGCACACAGAAACGAATGGCCAGTGGGACTGGTCGTCAAAACTCTGCCGAGCAGGGACAAGAGGGTCCGCAAGGTGGAGGTGAAGATCGTCAAGGAGGGGACTGTCAAAGTGTTTCTGAGGCCAGTCTCAGAGATCGTAGTCCTCCTTTCCGAAGAAACCTAGAGAACGGACGCTGAGTATGTCGCTGCCAAGGACGTTCCCTTCAGGTTTATTTTGTGTCTGTAGTGGTACGCATGGGATCGTACCAAGCGGGGAGTGTGCTGTCTCTCCCTCTAACTTAACCTTACCGTATGTACATAACCTACTTATATATGTATAACTTACCTGTTAGGGCCGTTGCCCCTTTAACTCACCTTTGGGGCCATTGCCCCTTTAAGACGCGCCTTAGCGTGATGACGTCACGTCACGCACGACGTGCCGTGCGTGAGGCGGCTGCCGGCCCGACTCGGCTCTCAAGAAAGGCCGCCGGCACAGCCCGGCCTAGCGTCTTCGGCCGCATCGATCAGCCGCCGGGAGCGCCGCTATCTTCCGCTCCCACGGCAAGCACCGGCCCAGCCTGGCCTCCAGCTCCCGCTCCCGACTTAGGCCCCAACGGCCAGCGACGCAACGACCGGCAAACGTGACGATGTCACAACCCCGAGCGTGATGAGGTCATCACGCCCTCCACAGGACTGCGAGCCCATTCCTCGTGGAGCCGCCGCCGGAACAGGACCTGCGCCACGTTGCTCCTCGGTTGTATTGTCCCCATGCTTGAGTCTTGGAAATTGTTTGTCTGTAAGTATCCTATAGACGATTAACGTACACTGTATGTTGTAGAAAATGTTTAGTTGTAACTTTTCTCTGTCTAGCCGGTTAACTAGCAGCTGTATTCGATACACTATGTACAGGACTAATTTAAAGAGAATGCCTTCCAGCTTGCTAAATGTATAGTCGTTGCCAGATGTACTGTGTTGCCCAGGCGTACCTAAATTTGTGTATACATATCAATTATGCGCCTGTATACTAATGTGCCCTTCCATTTCTGTGTTGTATTTCAGTTTTACAATAAGAATCTTTCAGTAAAGCGTTACAAGAAAAGTCAAGCCTTGTGATTTTATTGGAAGATATCAAGTTGTTCGCTATCTGTCTAGCTCTGCATAGGATCGCGTAGCGAGGGCAGAACACCATGCATTGGTGGAAAATGCTAGGGCTGTTGTGGAAGCCCTGAAGTAGGCAGTTCCAGGTGTATTATTGGCCTTTAAAAGTGAAGGCGAACTTGTACTGGTCCTCTCTCCGTAGAAAATGGACCAAAACCCGTTGGAAATGTCCAGCACTGAGAAGGTGGTCCCAAATGCTGGGATACTTCCAATGAGGTCGGCAACGGCTGCGACCGTGGGTGCACAGGCGGGGATGTTACGGTTGAGTACCCGATAGTCCACTGTGGCCCTCCAGGAGTTGTCCGGTTTTCTAACCGGCCACAGTGGAGAGTTTACGTGGGTGGCTATCGGTCTCAATACCCCCTGTTTTACTAAAGAAGCCATGGCCGTTTCCATGTCTGCCTCCGCCTCCCTGGGGAAATTGTATTGCTTCTGTGGTCGGGTCATGGGGTCCCCACTCACACTAACCTCGACCCTGTTTACCCTCCCACAATCGTGTTTGTGAGTGGCAAATGCGGCGAGGAAATGCCTGGCATGCCACCGGAGTGTTACTGACCATTTGTTCGAGGTCGTAACCCTCCTTTGGTTTCAGGGTGCACAAGGTCCCCTTGCCCTGTTTCTCTGGGATGACTGCCACTTTACTTTCTTTGCCGGTACATGCTCCCCACAGACAGTGGTTCCTAAGATCCACTAGAATCCTGTGGCCTATATTGGGGCAGTAATTCGGGTCGGTGGCTTGCCGCGCGTGCAAGCCCCCGATATGCACTTACCCGACGCGCCTGCCGTTCACCTCCAGGGACGCCTGGAATTCCATTTTGAAACAGAAGAATCCCGGGCAGCGTTTGACGTCACGCCGCCCAGGAGTGCAGCCAGCGCGAAGCCTGGAGCGCGCTGTGCAAGTGAGACACGCCCCTTAAGGTCTCATTGTAGTAGGACACGCCCCCAATCTCTCCAAGCAGCTGCAGAGGACTTTGTAGTTACACAGCTGCAAGGAAAGTAAGTTATCTGCTATTTTATGAATGTTTTGTGAACTTTTATAAAATTTTAAAAACGTTTACATTATTTTGAAGAATCTGAAGTAGTTTTAAACAGAATTAAAGCAATTTAAAGACTTTTAAAAGCCCTAAAAGAATTTTTTAAATTCCATTTATTTATTTAGCAATGTCGTCGTCATACGTGTCTTCACACTGTTCCCTTTGGGGAACTGTATGAAGTGGTGGAAGGATTTATGGCCGTGATTAACGCTCATTCCGTGACCGTAACCATCTTTGAACCAGCCATTAGGGTGGTTAGTCCTATGGCGGGAGGGTTTTACGGGCTCCCACAAGCTATACAAGGAGGGGGTGCCACCCACACCCACGGACGCAAATATCCCGCTGGATGTCAACCCAGAATTTAGAGCCGGAGCTCCGACTCCACTTGCCGGGACTGTGTGGAGCGGGGTTCGAAACCCTACCCCGTCTGGCCCAGCGGCGGGGATCCTACCGCTACACCAAAGGCCTAATCCGATTAGCAACGTGAAATGGCTGGAATGAGCACAATTCACAGCATTAAAAGAACTCACAATTGAACTGATGATGACCTCAGCAATCTCCTCAACGAGGTGGAGGCGCAGCGCCTGCTCATCATTGGTAATGAGAAGTCAAAGGCGCCGCAAAAAGGACAGATGATAGCTTGGTCTTTCAAGTGGCAGCATAGGGCTCCAGTCACGGGGAGGGAAAAGGCGCAGGAAACGTATGGGTGTCACCTTTTGCGCGGAGTGGGCCTTTTGCGTAGCGGTAAGCATCCCCGCCGCTGGGCCAGAAGGAGTAGGGTTTCGAACCCCGCTCCAGACAGTCCCGGCAAGTGGAGTCGGAGCTCCAACTATAAATTCTGGGTGGACATCCAGCGGGATACTTGCGTCCGCGGGTGTGGGTGGCCCCCCCCCCTCAGATGGGTTGTGGGAGCCCGTAAAACCCTCACGCCTTAGGACTAACCACCCTAATGGCTGGTACGAAGATGGTTATGGTCACGGAAGGAGTGTTAATGTGGCCAGAAATCCTTCCACCACTTCATACAGTTCCCGAAAGGGAACAGTGTGAGGATACGTACGACGATGACCTCTTGCGCAATGCACCTCCTTGGACCCTCAGTCGCAGATGCGAGGGGGCAAATCGTGCAATTGTTAAATTTTTCATTTTATTGACATGTAAAATGTTGGCCCAGTAATTCCCTTCCAAACGCGCGAGTACGGTCGGGGTACTTACGCGTCTGGCCGGAGGAAATGCCGGTTTTCAGCATGCACAGCGCATGCGGGGAAAACCGGCATTTCCTGTCCTCTGAACGAAGGGGTTCAGAGGCAGAACGCGTGCGACTGTACAGGCAGCGCGTGCGCAGTAAAATTCGCCGCTTTCATTCATGCTTTCAGTGAGGTCAAGTCCTTGCAACTTACACATGAAAAAAGCATGAGTACAGTTGCTCCAGAGGCTGCGGAGGAAGATATTTGTTATCGTGGAGCTTCTGAAAGGCAATATTTTTGTTTGGGAAAGGGAGGAAAGTTATTTTAAGAAATGCTGAGGTAAGTTTTAAAGTTTATTTTTGTTTTTTAAAACGGGTTTTCAGTACTGTAGGTAGAAGGAGCAATTGTGGCTATGTGAATTGAATTTGCTGTGTTTATTAAATGTAAAAATGACTCCAACATTTTTAAGAAAGAAACTTTTCATCAGTAATATATTCTTTTAAGTAATTATGTATGTATGTCTGTATATATTCCTTTGCGTGTATGTATATATTCCTTTACTTATGTGTATGAATGTATGTATTTAATTATGACTTTCAGAGAAAGTAACTTATTGGAAAATCATAATTAAAATTATACATTCATACACATAAGTAAAGGAATATAAAACATACATACATATACGTAAAGGAATATATGCGGACATACATACATAATTACTTATTACTGATGAAAAGTTTCTTTCTTAAAAGTGTTGGAAATGTTACATTACTCATTTTAGAACACTCATTTTCACATTCAATTCACACAGCCACAATTGCTCCTTCTACCTACCGTACTGAAAACCCGTTTAAAAAAAAAAATTTAAACTTTAAAACTTACCTCAGCATTTCTTAAAATAACTTTCCTCCCTTTCCCAAACAAAAATATTGCCTTTCAGAAGCTCCACGATAAAATATATCTTCCTCCGCAGCCTTGAAGCAACTTTACACATGCTTTTTTCAAGTGTAACTTGTAAGGACTTACCCTCACTGAATCCATGAATGAAATCGATGAAGTTCACTGCGCAAGCGCTGCCTGTGCAGTCGCACGCGCTGTGCCTCTGAACCCCTTCGTTCAGAGGACTGGAAATGCCGGTTTTCTCCGCATGCGCTGTGCATGCTGAACGCCGGCATTTCCTCCGGCCAGACGCGTGAGTACACCGACCGTACTCACGCGTTCAGAGAGGAATTACTGGGCCATTAAAATCGGCCCCCAGGATCCCCTTCCCTTCCTGCTCCCATTTCATTAAGACACAGGTCCACTTGGTGTGGAGTGCTCCTAAATGAATGGACAGTGGGATGGAGAACGAGCCAGCCTGCTCATTACCTGTAAACCCCACTAAACTGTACGGGACCCCGTTAGACAGAGGTGAGGCGGCGGGGTTAGCTGAATAGACGATGGTGTTCGATGCTCCAGTATCTAACAGATAAGTCCCTTTCACCTTCTCGACCTCCATCTTAACATACGGTCTCTTCCATGCATCGTATTCCAGGGGACACAGGTAGACAGGCTGCGCTGGTTCTAGCCATAGGTCTGTGTTGAGTGGGGCAGATGGGGTTAAAGCACCAGTGGAGGTGGCTACCTTCTCTAGGCCATTTAATAAAGCTCGGATCGCAGCTACGACTGAATCTAATGTGGGGGGAGAGGTCGGTGTTTTGGTTCTTGGGGCAGGAGCTGGGGTGTTCTTTCCTATGTTATCCTTCCACGGATACCTACAGCCCCTTCTCCAATGCCCATTCTTCCCGCACCCGAAGCAGTTAGGCTTCGTGTCGGAAGGGTTACCCCCTGCCTGGTGCCTCTCTTTCTTATTACTAGGTTTCATTTCATGTACTTTTCCTTTTGGTGGGTGCTCTTCTGTCCTTCTACCTGTCGTGTATTGATTGCGAGTTTTGTTATGTATTGTGTGTTCTATTGTGTGTTCTCCTCCCACCTGTGGTGGCGCTGTCACAGGAGATAAATGGTTGGGTGTTCCCTGTTAAGTTTTAGCTCTCTTTGTTCAGAACTTTCCAGAACTTCCTTTCCTTCCAATAAAGCACTTCATGTTTGAATCTCTGAGTTCTGAGTCCTAAATTGTGTCTAGGTAGAAAGGTACTGACACAACAAGTGGCAACGAGGAGCGGATGAATCTGCGTACATTACGGGTGCAGTGAGTAAACAGAAAATTTAATTTGAAACGTGAGATGGCTACTATATTAGGAAACATCGGTGATTTTGATGAAAATGTGGAGCAATGGAGCGCTTATATGGAACGTTTTGACTATTTTGTATTGGCGAATGCGGTGGCAAATGAAAAGGTCGTGCCTACCTTTTTGAGTGTAATCGGGCCGAAGACTTTCAATTTACTTCGCAGCCTCGTGCAGCCAGATAAGCCAGGAACTAAAACATATAAGCAACTAGTGGAAATTCTTGGAGCACATTTTTCACCAAAACCTCTGGTTATTGCTGAGAGATTTAGATTTCACAAACGGAATCAAGAGGAGGGGGAATCAGTGACGATGTTTATTGCTGCTTTAAAAAGGTTGTCGGAACACTGCCAGTTCAAGGAGGTGCTGAATGACACCATTAGAGACAGACTTGTGTGTGGTCTGCAAAATGCAGCCACACAGAAGCGCCTTCTTACTGAGGACAACCTTACTCTTGAAAAGGCCATTGAAGTTAGTGTCTCCATGGAGATGGCGGGAAAGGAGGCTCACCAGTTGAGTTCAACAGGGAGAGTTCACAAGGTGTCGTCTGAGCCTAAAGGTGCGCGGAACGGCACATGTTACCGTTGTGGGAAAACGGGCCATCACGCTAATGACTGCTGGTGTACAGAGCTGGAATGCCGAAATTGTGGCAAAAAGGGTCACATTGAACGCGCCTGTAGAGGTAAAAAAAGAACAGACAGAGCTGGGAAGCATGGAAGCAAAATGTCTGTATTTGGACAAGAGAGGAAAAAGAGTGTTCATTCAGTGCAGTATGATGGAACAAGCAAAACAGAGGGGAGCGACACCTCTGAGGAGGAAGAGGTGCACATACTGACGGTTGCAGGTGGTTCGAATGGCTACTGGGTGTCACCGCTGGTGGAGGGACAATCAGTGCGGATGGAGGTGGACACAGGCGCGGCTGTGTCCCTTGTTTCAGACACTGTCTACAACAAAATGCTAAAGCATCTTACCCTTCAGCCAACAAACATTGTGCTAAAGACATATACCGGTGAACCTGTGGCCATGAGAGGCGTCATTGAGGCGACAGTTAAATTGAACGGACAGACTGCAAAACTGCCACTATATGCGGTAAAGGGAAATTACCCATCGCTACTGGGACGTGCGTGGCTAGAGAAAATCACACTGGACTGGCCTGCAGTCCACATGATGTCAAAAGGGGAGTCAGGTCTGACTGCAGTGTTAAACAAACATGCAGAACTCTTCAATGGGGAACTTGGGAGCATGAAAAAGATCAGCGTGAGACTGGACATTAAAGCTGACAGCAAGCCGAAGTTTCACAAAGCCCGACCTGTACCTTATGCAATTAGGCCAAAAGTTGAGGCTAACTTGGAGGCCTTAGCCGAGAATGGAGTCCTGGAGCCTGTGAGCGTGAGCAAATGGGCCACACCCATTGTTCCTGTCCTGAAAAAGGATGGATCTGTTCGAATCTGCGGGGATTTTAAAGTGACTATTAACCCGGTGCTGTCTGTGGAACAGTACCCTCTTCCCCTCATTGATGATCTTTTTACGGGCCTGGCCGGAGGGCAAAAGTTCAGCAAAATAGACTTATGCCAGGCTTATCTACAAATGCATGTCGATGACAAATCAAAGGAGCTGCTGACAATTGTGACACACAAGGGGCTATACAGGTACTGCCGCCTTCCGTTTGGAATTACGTCGGCCCCTGCTCTATTCCAAAGGGCAATGGATCAGATTTTGAGTGGACTGCCAGGAGTCCAGTGCTACCTGGACGACATCCTTGTCACTGGGACAAATGAGGAGGATCATCTTCTGAACTTGGATGCGACACTACAACGACTGAAAGAGTACGGACTTAGAGTTCTTAAGGACAAATGTGAATTATTTCAGTCTTCAGTTGAGTACCTGGGGCATGTGATTGACGCTACTGGCCTGCATAAGGCGCCGTCAAAGGTCAAGGCGATCGTGGAGGCCCCAGCACCCCAGAATGTGAGCCAGTTACGTTAATTTCTGGGGCTACTTAACTACTATGGGAAGTTTATTCCAGACTTAGCAACATTGCTGAAGGCGTTACATCAGTTGCTATGTCAAGGCAAAATATGGAAATGGACTGAACTATGCAACGAAGCTTTCGCCCAAGCAAAGAAAGCATTGCTGAAATCGGAGGTCCTGACACACTTTGACCCAAAGCTACCCGTGCAGCTAGCATGTGATGCGTCACCATATGGTGTGGGAGCAGTCATATCCCACATCATGCTTTCTGGTGAAGAGAAACCTATCGCCTTCGCATCACGCACCTTGAACAAGGCCGAGAGTAACTATGCACAGATTGAGCGCGAGGCCTTGGGAATCGTTTTTGGAATTCGAAAATTTCATCAGTACCTGTTTGGGAGAAGGTTCACACTCCTGACGGACCACGGTCCATTGACTTCAATCTTCGGGCCCCACACCGGAATTCCGTCTCTCGCTGCCAGGACACACATACGACATCAAATATGGACGCTCGTAGCAAGTGGCCGGAGGTCGCTGTGATGAGGTCTACCACGGCAGAGAAAACAATTGAGAAACTTGGTGAGATGTTCAGCCGTTATGGCTCACCAGAACAACTCATAAGTGACAACGGTCCACAATTTGTATCACAGGAGTTTGCAACCTCCCTGCATGTGAATGGTGTCCATCACATCAGGTCTGCACCCTATCATCACTCTACTAACGGCCAGGCAGAAAGGTTTGTGCAAACTTTGAAGCACGCCTTGAAGGCATCGCAAGGTCAGGGCTCAATCCACCAACGTCTGAACAGCTTCCTGTTGTCCTACAGGAACGAGCCGCATGCCACAACCAAAACTTCCCCCGCTTCGCTCATGATGAAGAGACAGTTACGGACAAGTTTTGACTTACTCAAACCTCCAAGGGCAGAACAGGTTGTCCATTGTCAACAACAAGCTCAAGTTGAAAAGAGAGAGAAAAGAGCCAAGGAGAGACGGTTTCATCCGGGAGAGCACGTCCTAGCTCGAAACTACAACACTGGACCGAAATGGGTTCCTGCTACGGTGATTGCGCAGACGGGCCCTGTGTCTTACATGGTTGAGACTGCTGAGGACGTCGTCTGGAGAAGACACACAGATCAACTGTTGCTTGGAGCAGAGACAGCCACAGAGGCACCAACGGCTGGTTGGCCTCAACTGTTTCCGGATGATACCGCAAACCAGCATCCTTTGCCACAGTGCTCTTCTCCAACACAGGAAGTCAAAGAGACTGTTCCACCTGTGCAAACTCCTGACTTTCAACTGACACAGGCACCTTCTCCATCCAGGCCTGTGTCAATGGCTACTGCTGTGGAAGCCAGCGATGACCGCCGGTATCCTGTCAGAGAGCGGCGGCCTCCAAGACGCTTGGATCTGTAGGCTTAGTGACTTACCCACAAGACTGGGGCAGAATAAACCCCAGGGTAAAGTCTGGGTTGAGGCAGTCTACCTCTACCCTAGGTTCGTTGAGTGCATTGAAAGTAACTTACCTGTTGAGGAATAATGTGGACCTTCCATTTAAGAGGGGAGGAAATGTTATGTATTGTGTGTTCTCCTCCCACCTGTGGTGGCGCTGTCACAGGAGATAAATGGTTGGGTGTTCTCTGTTAAGTTTTAGCTCTCTTTGTTCGGAACTTTCCAGAACTTCCTTTCCTTCCAATAAAGCACTTCATGTTTGAATCTCTGAGTTCTGAGTCCTAAATTGTGTCTAGGTAGAAAGGTACCGACACAACAAGTTTGACACCAGTCAATACGATAATGTAATGTGCGAGTTTAACACCAGTTAATACGGTAATGTAATGTGCATTGCATTATGGGAATTACCCGGGAAAGCAGCAGTCAGCCATTTTTACTGAATAAAGAGAACATCGTAGTTATGAGCCTGTCTGCCTGATTCTATGCTTGAATGCGTTCATACAACATTGGCGACGAGGATAACTAAAGGAATCATTTTAAATAGGTAGTTGCCCAAGTTTTAGTTAGATAGGATGGAGAAGACTGGCATTCAAAATTTTGCATTTTCGCCGAGCCAGCCACGTTGGGTCCAAGATGGACGAGGTGGTTAACGTCTTTTGAGCTTTATGCCGACGGCAAAGGACTCATTATCGACGATACCTCTACAGCTGCCACAAAGCAGAGGAGAAGAGCTCTACTTCTACACCTAGCCGGACCAGATGTCCAGGATATCTTTTCGATATCTACCGGACACAGGAGAGCCAGCAGACTACACGGCGCCAGTTAGTGCTTTGAATCACTACTTCGTGCCCCAGGTCAACGCAGCATTTGTTAGACAGACTTTTCATAAGTTGTCCCAGAGGGCAGGTGGGACTGTGCAACAATTTGCTACTCGCTTGCGGCAGGCTGCTAAAGACTGTGCTTTTGGGGGGGATGCGGATAATCAAATGAGAGACGCTATCCTGAGTAGGTGCACGTCAGCCTATGTGCAGAAGAAATTGCTAGAGGAAGGGCATGGTCTAACGTTCGCCCGCACGTTACAATTGGCCTCACAATGTGAAAACGTCGAGGAGCAGATGTCAGCCATGTCATGTACAGAGAAGGCGGAGACAGATACTGTGCCCTGCTAGTACACTTTACACCTAATCTCAGCCTATTACCATCTCGTCTAGCTCTTTTGTTTCTTTCACTTCTTTTGTCCGATCGCAGCCCTGCCTTCGATCTATTTTCTTTTCTTTCCAGTTTTGAAGAAGGGTTCGACCCGAAACGTCAACTCAAATTTCTCTCCACGGATGTTGCCTGACCTACTGAGTTTTTCCAGCATTTTCTGTTGTTATTTTGGATTTCCAACATCTGCAGTATTTTGCTATCGACAGATACTGTTCGTCGTGTTACACAGAAAAGAGGGTATTATGCGAAAAGCTCGACAGAGAAACCAAAGAGAAATGGCGATAGGAACGAAAGGAAATGTTACAGATGTGGACACACAGACCACATGGGCAGAGATCCGAAATGCCCAGCACGCAGACAAACATGTCATAAGTGCAAGGGAAAGGATCATTTCTCCAAAGTATGCCGCACAAAGGGTACAAAGAAACACAGTGTGAACAATGTAGAGGAACAAAATGACTGCATTGGCTGTTACTGGAAATAACGTGACAGAGAGACTTACCTTTTGTGTGGGGGGAGTAAACCTGAGAATGTTAATTGATTCGGGTGCAACTAATAATGTGATAGATGAGAATACATGGGAAGGATTAAAGTCAGAACACATTAAGTGTCAGTCACATGTCCCTAAGACAGAGAGAAAGTTATTCTCTTATGCTTCTAGCCGACCACTGTCGGTTAAAGGTGTATTCACATGTGGGATTACAATAGGTAAGAGAACTGAGCAGGCGGAGTTCATTGTGGTTAAAGGCCATGGAGAGCCATTGCTAGGAAGGGAGACAGCCATGAAACTGGGAGTTTTAAAAATAGGCGCAGATGTCTCAGCTGTGGTAGATGTAAGACAGCTTCTAGAACAGCGGTATCCAAAGGTGTTCCAGGGAGTAGGAAGGCTGAACACAAAACAAATCAGTTTGTATATCGACCCACAAGTGAAGCCTGTGGCCCAGCCTCTCAGGCATATACCATTCAACTTAAGGGGGGCAGTAGAGGCCAAAATAAAACAATTGAGGGACATGGACATTATCGAACCTGTAACTGGTCCCACCCCATGGGTAAATCCTGTGGTTATTGTACCAAAAGCGGATAAGGATGTAAGGTTATGCCTAGACATGAGACGAGCAAACCAGGCAATAGTGAGGGAACGATATCCAATCCCCACCATTGATGAGATACTCCAAGGTATGAACGGCTTGACGGTGTTTAGTAAGCTGGACCTGAAATGGGGTTATCACCAGCTAGAACTGACCCCTGAATCACAAGAAATCACAACGTTTGCAGTACATAACGGAGTATACAGGTACAAGAGGCTGATATTCGGTGTATCTTCAGCTAGTGAGCAATATCAGCACGAGATAGCTAATGCCTTAGCTGGAATAGAGGGTGTTGAAAACATCTCAGACGACATTATCGTGCATGCACACGACCAGGAAACGCATGACAGATGCCTGCACGCTGTCATGACCAGACTAATGGAAAGTGGACTGACACTAAACTCAGAGAAGTGCCAATTCAACATGGACCGATTGATTTTCATGGGAATCCTGTTGTCTGAAAAGGGCATCGGACCAACAGCAGAGAGAGTGCCAGCGGTGGCAGAAGCTCGGGAACCAGAGAATGCTACAGAGGTGAGGAGTTTCTTGGGACTCGTTGGGTACAGTAGCAGATTCATCCTGCAGTTTGCAACGCTAACAGAGCCACTGCGATGCCTGACGAGAAAAGACGCACCATTTAAATTTGGATCACAACAAAGACAGTCATTCAGTGCACTGAAGGAAGAGTTGGCCAGAGCCGGCACTTTAGCATATTTTGATAAGGACGCACCAACCAAGGTGATAGCAGATGCCAGTCCTGTAGGTTTAGGCGCAGTACTAGTTCAGGACCAACAGGGACAAGAGGTGCCAATATGCTATGTAAGTCGTAGTTTAACAGACTGTGAGAGGAAATACTCTCAAACAGAGAGAGAGGCCTTAGCTCTTGTATAGGCTTGTGAGAGGCTGCATCCATATGGTAACTGACCATAAGCCATTACAAGTGATATACGGCCCACACTTTAAACCCTGTGCCTGTATAGAGAGATGGGTACTTAGATTACAGCCGTACGATTTTAAGGTGATACACATTCTAGGCAAGCAAAACATTGCAGACCCACTGTCACGATTGCTGGGGGAGACAGCAAAACAGGAGAGACATTCTCATGGCTCAGATGAATACGTGAGATTTGTTGCTGTGAGTGCGACACCAAAAGCACTCACTACTAGAGAGGTGGAGGAAGCCTCTGCTACCGACCCAGAGCTGATTGAGGTACGGAAGGCAATCACAAACAGACATTTTGAGAACTGTAAAGCTTATGCAGCAATTGCAAACGAGCTGTGCGTAGTGGGGTACCCAGTTCTTCGGGGAACACGCATCGTGCTACCCACAGTGTTACACGCACGAGCCCTGGTGTTAGCACATGAAGGACACTTGGGAATAGTTGGAACAAAGCAACATCTCAGAACCAAGGTTTGGTGGCCTGGCATGGACAAGGCAGCTGAAAAACACTGTAAAGCGTGCCACGGCTGTCAGATAGTAGCCAGACCCGACCCACCTGAACCGTTGAGACCAACACCATTACCGGAGGGCCCCTGGCAGGATGTAGCTATAGACTTACTGGGACCCTTGCCATCCAACCACTCCATTCTTGTGGTAGTTGATTATTATAGTCGCTACTATGAATACGACATCATGACCTCCACAACAGAGGAGGTTATTGATAGTTTAGAGTCAATCTTCAGCCGTCATGGTTTGCCAATCACCTGCAAATCTGATAATGGTCCCCAATTCAGATCTGAATTATTCAAAGAATACTGTGAAAACAACAGGATCAGACACCTGAAAACGACAGCAAAATGGGCTCAGGCTAACGGAGAAGTCGAGCGCCAGAATGCATCGCTGATGAAGTGAATCAGAATTGCTCAGTCAGAAGGACTAGATTGGAAACGTGAACTTAGAAAATATGTGACTGTGTACAGGAGCATTGACCATGCCACAACAGGAAAGAGCCCGGCAGAGCTGCTCTTTAAACGGAAAATGAGAGGAAAGCTGCCAGACATCACAGAGTCGCGCGCAGACATTGAAGTACGTGACCGGGACGCAGAACAAAAAGGCAAGTCCAAACTGTACGCAGATGAACAGCGGAGAACACAATACTCAGAGGTGGAAGTTGGCGACACGGTGCTGGTACGGCAGGACAAAGTGGACAAGTTCACCACTCCTTTTAATGCCACACTCCACAAAGTTTTGAGTAAAGCAGGAAGTCAAGTAGTAGTAGAATCTCCAGACGGAGCACGCTACTCGAGAAACACTACGTTTGTGAAGAAATACAGAACCAATGGACCAAAGGAGACACTCCATGATTAGGAGGAAACACAAGGGACTGAGGACAGTATAGTAGTGTTGTGTATGTAATATGTGTGCTACTTTGAACCTATGGACAGGACTGCACTACTTGTAGGGCGTAGTGATACGCAGTACCACTCCTGGCCATAGGGGTATAAATAGTACTGTGGGTACTGATCTCCCCTCAGTTCCCGCCTGTGGGCATGAAGTAAAGACCTACGTGCAGTCCCTACCTCCAACCAGTAAAGACCTGTTTGAGTTATACGTTTAAGTCTTTGTGTTAATTGTTTAATACAATACACATACTTAACACTGGCGACGAGTCGGTTCGAACCCTGCGGCAGTTATTCCACGGCGGCTTCGTCCAAAGACAGGACGTTGAAGAGAGGTTTCAATCCTCAACACCCCACTCAAAACTGAAGGGCAGCAGAAATCCTGACAGCTTCAAGCGACTGGAAGGAACAGGCATTAGGACCCTGAAGCCTCCATAACCTCGTGGGTAAGCCAGAGCCCGGGAGGGAGCGAGCAAGAGCCGCGCGAGCGGGTGAGCCAGAGGCCGGGAGCCGCTTCAAGTGCGAGGCGCAGCGCGGGCCAGCGATCGGGACCAAAGACAAGGGCCGCACTCGGACTGAAAGGCGCGGCGGCTGCAGAAGCTCAAGGTGCGAGAGCCGCGGTGCACAGCGCGGGCTATCGATCGCACAGAAGATAAGGGCCGCACTCGGGGGCTGAAGGGAGACGGCGTCGGGGGACGGGTGAAGACCGCCAAGCGCGGGAAAACCGCCATTTTGTGGGCGGAGGACGACGGCAAGAGCGGGAAGCCGCCATCTTTGATAACAAGTAAAGAAAATAAAATCTGAGAAATTGCAAATCTACAATGCCTAAACACGGGAATATTAGCACCTTTGATAGTGACCTCGAAGATTGGGCCATATATGTTGAAAGAGTAAAAAATTATTGTAAGGCCAATAAAATTCGTGACCAAGATAAAGCTCTAACATTATTAAATTTAATGGGTGCGAAGACATACGGGCAATTGAAACACCTGTTATCACCAGATGAACCGGCGGATAAGACGTTCGATGAGATTGTTACTGTCCTGAAAGATCATCTAAACCCCACGCCGCTGATGCTAGCGGAACGATTTAAATTTTACGACAGAAGGCAGCTACAGCATGAAAGCAATGCTGAATATTTGCTGGAATTGCGTAAATTAGCGAAATATTGCCAGTTTGGAACGGGACTGTCAGATGCACTACGAGACAAATTTGTGTGTGGTTTATTTAAACAGGATACACAAAAGCGACTGCTCGAGGAGAATGAGCTGACGCTTGAGAAGGCGGTCACTATGGCAGCAGCACACGAAGCCGCAGCGAGAGGCACGGCAGTAATGCAGCTACGGTCACCGGAGCTCAGTGCACACAAATTGGGTGTGAGTTCTGGCAAATGTTATCGTTGTGGAAAGACAACGCATGATCAGAACCAGTGTTGGTTTAAAAACCAAGAATGTAGAACTTGTGGTAGGCTTGGACATATAGCTAGAGTATGCAGGTCAGGGAAGAAGACCAGCAACAAGAAGTCACCGCAAGGAAAATACGCAAAGGTACACAAGGTGACCGAACAGGAGTCCGATTCAGACGCTAGCAGTAATGAACTGGCTAGCTTAAGAGTACTCAACGCTGGTAAGGGTGCAGACCTCCAGACAATTTGGGTCACTCTTCAGATAGAAGGAGTCCAAGTAAAACTGGAATTGGACACTGGATCGGCATTGACGGTCATAAATAAGAAAGATTACGGAAAGTTATTCCAACATATTCCCCTGCAGGATACGGGGATTATATTGAAAACATACACGGGGCAAAGAGTGTACCCCATCGGGAAAATAGAGGTTGCAGTGGTCCACAAGGGCGAAGACAGTCAAATAATGGACTTATATGTGATATCTGAAGGAGGTCCTCCACTACTAGGACGGGAGTGGATTAGGAAAATGAATATGGACTGGCATTTCCTACAAACAGTAACGAGTGAGAACTCGGTGAAGATAGTCGGCCCAGACTCTGGAACGGATGATGGTAAGCCCAACTCAGGTGCAAAAGACAAAGTTTCAGCACAGAATTCCACTGAGCAACAACAACATAGTTTAACTGTGGATTCTGAGTCTGGCAAGTCTACTGATGTGCCCATTTCTGAGGGACACCGGGCTCGAACTCAACTCCATTTCAAACTACAACAGCAATTAGAACAAATGCTTCGCCGTTTTGAGCAAGAGTTGAATGCAACGAAAGAGTTCTTGGATATAGAGTTGGAGAATCTGGAAAGACAACAGAAGCAGCTGATGGAGAAAATGGAGCAGGAGCACACAAAACGTCTGATGTCAGAGGAGTTAACGGTCAGCCAACTCCTGCATATGCTGAAGGACAGGACTCTGAAATGGAAAAAACTTGAACACGAACTTCAATATTCAAACGAAAGGGGTTCGGAGCTCTCAAAGGTTATTGGAAGAGCTGAGGTGGCAACACAGACTGAGATGACTGCAACAGAGCAGCCCTTGGATGCCAAAAGTACGCTGACTCACGTCAACGTAGAACAACAGACCGCTGAAACAGCTGCTCCGGTAGAGGGATTGAATAGTCCGATCAATCAATCTCCAAAAGAAGTTGAAGTAGTAAAATCTCAAATGAGGTCATTAGTAAACGACTTGCTGAAAGCCCAGAAAAAGCTGGATGAAGAGGTACGCATGAAGAAGTCTCTTCAGGAAAGATGTCTGGACTTGGAACAAAAGCTGGCTAACGCCCAGCTGGGTATGGAGGAAATAGAAGACCCTCTCGCTGGCCTAGATCAGGACGACACCGAATATTACTATGTCCTGTCCTGCCCAACTTGTAACTTCGACTCCCACCATACAGAAATCATGGAGGAGCACCGAAAGTCTACGGAACATCGGGAGAAGGTGGCTCTACTACGGAAAAAGGAGGAAGAGAAGGAGGAACTGCGCATGCAGCTGGCAGCTGACAGTGGAGCCCAGAGAGTCTCCAAGAAGCAGAAAAGGAAAAGTCGAAACAGAAGATGACCCATCTGAACCATTATTACCTCTACCAGATCACACACGTGGTCCCTCCGAAAGGAGCCAATTCAGTTCGGAAGTTCAAACTGTTAAATCCATGGAAGGACTATTGAATGAGTCACTCCAGCAACGTGAACCGACTACACCACAGAGATTGAATCTGTGAACTGTTTTCCGCAGAGACTGAATCTGTGATCTGTTTTGACATGAAGTTATCTATGTATCTATGTTATTCTGTTATGTAAACCTGAAGTTATATATGTATATATGTTATTACGTTATGTTAAATGGGGAGATGACTGTAAAGCTAAGAAGGGAGGAATGTTGTGTATGTAATATGTGTGCTACTTTGAACCTATGGACAGGACTGCACTACTTGTAGGGCGTAGTGATACGCAGTACCACTCCTGGCCATAGGGGTATAAATAGTACTGTGGGTACTGATCTCCCCTCAGTTCCCGCCTGTGGGCATGAAGTAAAGACCTACGTATAGTCCCTACCTCCAACCAGTAAAGACCTGTTTGAGTTATACGTTTAAGTCTTTGTGTTAATTGTTCAATACAATACGCATACTTAACAAGTAGACCCTGACACACATACCACTGTGACACAGGCAATACCCACTGACACCAACATGTCAGACATACCCAATACAGCCAGACCGCAAAGGGTTAAAAGAAAACCCCAAAGACTGTCTGATTATGTCATAACATAAACTGTGCGAGAACTGCATGGGTGATGTTAAATGTTTAAACCTGGGAATTATTTAGTTGTGTGGTAAGACGCAAGTTTGTAATAAAAAGTTTATAAACCAAATAAGTTATGCAGTGTTATTGTAAGCAACTGTTTGTAAACTGCAAGTTTGTTTCCAAGGAAAAGGGGGATGTCGTGTATTGATTGCGAGTTTGACACCAGTCAATACGGTAATGTAATGTGCGAGTTTAACACCAGTTAATACGGTAATATAATGAGCATTGCATTATGGGAATTACCCGGGAAAGCAGCAGTCAGCCATTTTTACTGAATAAAGAGAACATCGTAGTTATGAGCCTGTCTGCCTGATTCTATGCTTGAATGCGTTCATACAACACTACCGTTCCAGTGAGCCACAGTCAGTTGTCTGACCACTGTCTCCTCGGTGACCCGGGGTCCTTTCGGGTCAAGCCACAGCTCAGCCTTGGCTCTGATCCTTTGCAAGCTGTTTGCCACCAGGCTTCAGAGCCACTGGGTCAGCTCATCCTGATTCAGGTGAGTCCGGTCGAGAACCCCATTACAGGCACTTTTGTACAGAGACCACAGTCAGTCTGCGAAAGCCTGTGGGGTCTCTCCTGCTAGCTGTGTTGTCCTCTCCACCCGGGAGAAGGGACTACCATCATTCATACCCATGGCCTCCAGAACTTCCTCCCGGATAGCAGCGTATCCGCCCTGCCCTTTTTTACTCTCCGCAGAGAAGGACTGGTAGAGTTTGCCATCCAGGGAGAAAAGGAGCATTTTTGCCATCTCGGAGTCATCGCAGTCGTTGATGCCCGCTGCCTGTTCCACTTCCATGAAGTGGACTGAGGGGTCCCCCTTTTGGGTGAGCTTACTCAGGTGGCTTATCATAGCCCTAAGCTGTTGGGTGCCATGGGGAGCCACGAATTGGCTTTCACGGGGTCCTTGACCCCCACCACCGCCGGGTGGGCCAAACTTTTGCTGCCGGACTGGGCACATCGGCCCCGGCTCTGACCTTTCCTGCATTGGTTCGCCCACCCTTCCCTGTTGCCAAACCGAGTTAAAACCCGGCGCCACAGGTGGTGGTGGTGTGCACTCCCTGTCGGCCTCACACATCGTCTGTCCCTCCTGCTGCCAAACCGGGTTGTTCCCCGGTGCCACAGGTGGCGTCCGAACAGTTTCCCCTTGCACTTCCAGGTCCACCCAGGCCGCACCTGGGCTTATTAGGCATACCATGCCTTTGGCCCTGGACAGAGCAAGGTTCAAACTCTCGATTTGTTTCTGGCAGGGGCCGTGATCTCCCGCCTCATACCCTCTAGTGCTTGCTATTTTGTAAGCTGCCTGGACGTCTCTCAACCTCTCGTCCTGCTCTCTTACTTGCTTGGCAAGGCGGGCGTTCTCTTCCCGTAACACCAGTTCACTGTTTTTAGCTTTGGTGACCTGACACCGAAAGTATTCCTGTCTGTTTCTATGTTTCTCTACTATCTGCATTTTTTCCTGATTTTGGGTGGTTAGTTCTGCCAATAATTTTTCCCCTGCTAGAGCCCTTGCGTGAGACAGTTGAGCTGATTCCCGCAGCTCTTCTGCCAGTGCCTCAACGCGTTTGTCTAAAAGCTGGATCTGTCACTGGGAGCATACCAACCAGATGGCTTTCTCCACAGATTTCTTGTGGTCCTTGCTCTCAGTCCAATCGGCTGCAGCGTCCATTGGATGCTCAACGCGCTACAGACTGAGCACCCATTTCTTTGTTATATTTACTTTCTCAAACACATAAGAGGAAATCCTCTCTTCCATCTTGGTTCTTTCTTCAAAAACAGCAGCCACTGCATCACATCCCTTTTGCCAAGGTCCTGCCGCAGTCGCCATTATGTAGGGGGTGGTGGTGTGTGTCAGCTTCACCTCTGACTTATGAGTGGTTCGAATCGCTCCCACTCCCTTGGTTCTAGACCTTGGGCTTATTTGGGGGTTGTGACAAAAGTGCAGCAGACAACTGGTTTTGATGTAAGAAACTTTGATCTTTATTCAAGAGAGAAAATATAACACAACAATCTTAACACTCTAATAAAATGGGGAACACTTCGATACACACGAGGGAAATTACAGTAGAAAAATACCTCACCTCTCCCAATCCCACTTTACTAGCTAAGTTGGGCTCTAGAGGACCAGGGATAATGCTCACCAAATGAATCCTTGACAGTTGAGCTGGTTCGTGGGATGTGTTGGTTGGAGCCTGCCGTACCCCGGACGCGGTAGAGGACTTCAACTGCGTGTCTGGTCAGTCTTCGCGAGTCCGCTGATGCGGTAGGGTGCGTATTGGATTTATCGGGTGAGTACCCACTTTTCTTCTGTTAGAGATAGGGTTTAGAGTCTTTTTAAGTAAAAATTTTACTCAGGGGTAAGTCAGGAATAGATTGCAGAGTGGAAAACTTGCGAATCTTCGGTTTTCTCCCGAGTTGGTTTTCTTTGGTCGCGGTGGCCCAATATTACCCGGTTGGTTGGTGGTAATATTCGGTTGGTTGTTTCGTAAGGCCCTTGTTGCCGTGAGGTGTCTGATGGTCACTGGAACTGTTGCTCTGGTTTCTTCTTGTCTGTTGACCTGCTTCCAGAACTGTGAACTTCTTCAAACTCGGTGAACTCCTGAGAACTGCTGAGAACTGTAGGGCTTGTAGAGAACTTGCTGTAACTGTGTAACTGCTGAACTGTCTTCTTGAGAAAACAGGCCTTCAATTATACTAAATGGGGCCTCCTAATCTGCGCGCCAAATCAGTCCCGGTTTATTGTACGATTTTGGCGGGTTCGTTAATAGTAACTTGTTTATGAATGTGTGAAGTGGTTTTGGGATGGTTCCATGAGCTGTTGAGCTCTTACTTGATTGTAGTCATTGTGCTCAGGTTGCAAGTTTCCTGACTGGGCCTGAGATTTCTATGAAGTTGGGCGAGGTGATTTGTTTTATGCATGTTTTTGATGGGTCCTGTAATTTGGATGGGGACTGCTCTTCCGTGGGTCTATTGTTAGAATGTAAATTGTCTGATAGGGGCTGAGTGACGTTAGACAGTTCCCCAGACAGTTTGATTAACTCCAATACTCAAACTGTCTATTACAGAGGTTGATCCAATCTCCTGATGGAACCTTTTCCTTTATAAGCCCAAACATGCCTTTTTTTAAAATACCAAATCTTGGTTTTTGACCTTGAATCTCCCTCTGTTAGGCCCAAGACATTTTATCACCCTGAAGTGGTTAGAAAAGAGTCCAAAGTCCTTTTCTTTAGGGTTTCTCTCCGAGTTTTGGGGGATCTGTGAATTTTGAGAATCTTACAACACGGACCCTCCACCATCTTACCCAAGCAAAATAAAGGAAAATCCGAAGATGTTTTATAAGTATATTAAGGGTAAGAGGATAACTAGGGAAAAAATAGGGCCCATTAGGGACAAAAGTGGCAATCTGTGTGTGGAGCCGGAAGGTGTAGGAGGGGTTCTGAATGAATTTTTTGCGTCTGTTTTCACTATGGAGAAGGACGATGTAGACATAGAAATAGGGCGGGGGGACTGTGATATGCTCGAACATATTAACATCGAGCGGGGGGAGGTATTGGCGGTTTTAGCTGGCCTAAAAATGGATAAATCCCCAGGCCCGGATGAAATGTATCCCAGGCTGCTGTGTGAGGCAAAGGAGGAGATTGCGGGGGCTCTAACACATATATTCAGGACCTCTCTGGCCACAGGGGATGTGCCAGAGGACTGGAGAACCGCTAATGTAGTACCATTATTCAAGAAGGGTAGTAGGGAAAAACCGGGGAACTACAGGCCAGTGAGCCTAACATCAGTGGTAGGAAAATTATTGGAAAAAATCCTGAGGGACTGATATACCTATCAATTCCTCCAATAAAAGGCGAAGAGTTACGAAGGTGACTAAAGGTTTTTATTGACTAAATAACAGAGCCCACTCTCGTGGGTGATCCGATCCAAGCAGGAGGAATACCAGCCAGTCGCTCACCTTTATACCTGGCCTGGTGGGTGGAGCCAAGGCGGAGTCGGCAGTGGTCATCCCAGGTATAGCAGTGTGGCAAGAGGCGACCTCGTACCGTGATACAATAGTGGTCAGTGATACAGTTATAACGAACAGTGGTGAACAGTGCTAACTACTAACAGTGATACGATAGTGAACGTGGTTTACCACATTCACCCCTTGTTTAGAATTAAGTCCGGCGGGGTGAAGTGTACTACCAATTCTGGTAGGTCAGTCTGTCCGGAGGCTTCGTAAGCCTCTCCGATCGCCGCAGCGGTGGTGTTGCCTTATCCGGTGCTGGTGCCTTATCCGGTGTTGATGCTGGTGTTTGCGTGGTCGGCGAGGGCTCGTGGGGTTCCGGCATGCCGTCTACCTGGACTGAGGTTGGGGGGGGTGGTGGCGGTGTTTCCGGATCGGCTGAGGGTGCGAGGTCTCGTAGGGAGACAGTGTCCTCCCGCCCGTCTGGGTACGCCACGTAGGCGTACTGGGGGTTGGCGTGCAGGAGGTTCACCCTCTCGACCAGGGGGTCCGTTTTATGGGTCCTCACGTGTTTCCGCAGCCAGACCGGCCCCGGGGCGGTCAGCCAGGTTGGTAGAGTGGTTCCCGTAGTCGACTTCCTGGGGAAAACGAACATTCGTTCATGGGGGGTGGTGTTAGTGGCCGTGCAAAGTAATGACCGGATGGAGTGCAGCGCTGTCGGGAGGACTTCTTGCCAACGGGAGGTTGGGAGGCCCTTAGACTTTAAGGCTAAGAGGACGGCCTTCCATACCGTCGCGTTCTCTCTTTCCACCTGACCGTTACCTCTGGGGTTGTAGCTGGTGGTCCTGCTTGCTGCAATACCTCTCTCTAGGAGGAATTGCCGGAGTTCCTCGCTCATGAAGGAGGAGCCCCGGTCGCTGTGTATATAGTTCGGGAACCCGAACAAGGCGAAGAGGGCATTCAGGCACTTAATGACCGTGCTACTGGTCATGTCGGGGCAGGGGAAGGCAAAGGGGAAACGGGAGTACTCATCAACGATGTTGAGGAAGTACACATTACGGTCAGAGGACGGGAGGGGCCCCTTAAAGTCGATGCTCAGGCGCTCGAAGGGGCGGGTGGCCTTGATCAGGCTTGCTCGGTCCGGCCTATAGAAGTGCGGTTTGCACTCCGCACAGGTCTGGCAGTTCCTGGTCATGGTCCTGACCTCCTCGATGGAGTAGGTCAGGTTGCGGGCCTTAATGAAATGGTAGAGTCTGGTGACTCCGGGGTGGCAGAGCTGGTCGTGGAGGGTCTGAAGCCTATCGATATGCGCGCTGGCGCATGTCATTCGTGAAAGGGCATCAGGGGATTCGTTCAGCTTGCCTGGCCGGTACAAGATCTCATAATCGTAGGTGGAGAGCTCGATTCTCCATCTCAAAATCTTGTCATTCTTGATTTTGCCCTTCAGCTTGTTATTAAACATGAAAGCCACCGAACGCTGGTCGGTGAGGAGGGTAAATCGTTTGCCTGCCAGGTAGTGCCTCCAGCGCCGTACTGCCTCCACGATCGCCTGGGCCTCTTTCTCGACCGACGAATGTCGGATCTCGGGGCCCTGTAGGGTCCTTGAGAAGAAGGCCACTGGCCTCCCCTCCTGGTTTAGGGTGGCGGCTAAGGCGAAGTCGGATGCGTCGCTCTCCACCTGAAAGGGGATGGACTCGTCCACTGCGTGCATCGTGGCCTTGGCTATGTCTCCCTTAATGAGGGAGAAGGCCGCGCACGCCTCCTCCGTGAGGGGGAAGGAAGTGGCTTTCAGGAGGGGTCTGGCTTTGTCCGCGTAATTGGGTACCCATTGGGCATAGTAGGCGAAAAGCCCCAGGGTTCTCCTAAGTGCTTTAGGGCAGTGGGGGAGGGGTAGCTCCATGAGGGGGCGCATTCTTTCTGGGTCGGGGCCGATGATTCCGTTCTCCACTACGCAGCCGAGGATGGCAAGGCGCGTGGTGTTAAACACGCATTTCTCCTTATTGTAGGTGAGGTTCAGCCGTTGGGCCGTACGGAGGAATTTCTCCAGATTCGCGTCATGTTCCTGCCGGTCGCGGCCGCAGATAGTGACGTTATCTAGGTAGGGGAATGTAGCCTGCAGTTCGTTCTGGTCAACCATCTGGTCCATCTCCCTTTGGAAGACCGAGACCCCATTAGTGACACCGAAGGGGACCCTAAGGAAGTGGTATAGGCGCCCATTCGCCTCGAAGGCGGTATACTGGCGGTCCTCAGGGTGGATAGGGAGTTGGTGGTAGGCCGACTTCAGGTCGATGGTCGAGAATACTTTATACTGTGCAATCTGATTGACCATGTCAGATATGCGGGGGAGGGGGTATGCGTCCAGCTGGGTATATCTGTTTATGGTCTGGCTGTAGTCGATGACCAGGCGGTTTTTATCGCCGGTCTTTACGACTACGACCTGGGCACGCCAGGGGCTGCTGCTCCCCTCGATAATGCCCTCTTTCAGGAGGCGCCGCACCTCAGAGCTAATGAAGGCTCTGTCCCCGGCGCTATACCGCCTGCTTTTGGTAGCGACGGGTTTGCAGTCAGGGGTAAGGTTAGCAAACAGAGAGGGTGGCGGGACCTTGAGGGTGGAGAGGCTGCAGGTGTTACGCGGTGGGCGGTTTAACGTTTGCTGGTTGTTGACTGTGAGTGGGGGGAGGGGTCCACCGTATGCTAGGGTTACGCTTTGGAGGTGGGATTGGAAGTCCAGCCCTAGTAGGACGGCAGCGCAGAGATGGGGGAGGACGAGGAGTTTAAAGTTTTTATACTCCGTGCCCTTAACCGACAGGGTCACGACACAGTAGCCGCTGATGTCCGTGGCGTGGGACCTCGATGCCATCGAGATTCGGCTGCGCGTTGGTAGGACAGAGAGGGAGTAGTGGCTCACCGTGTCTGGGTGGATGAAGCTCTCCGTGCTTCCGCTGTCGAACAGGCAGGTCGTGGCGTGGCCGTTCACTTTGATGTCCATCATTGACTTGGACAGATGGTGCGGGCGGGCTTGGTCCAGGGTGACGGAAGCTAGTGTGTAGCTGAGCGAGTCGTTGTCATCTGCGGGCGAGGCGGTCGGGCGTGGTGAGTAAAATGGCGTCTCCCACGAGGTAGGGCCCCATGAGGCACTATTGGGGTCGGTTGCCTTAATCAAAGATGGCCGCCCCCATGACTCATGTGTGGGGATGCTGGCCTCAGTTGCCCTAAACAAAGATGGCCGCCCCCATGACTCATGTGTGGGGATGCTGGCCTCAGGTGCCCTAAACAAAGATGGCCGCCCCCATGACTCATGTGTGGGGATGCTGGCCTCAGTTGCCCTAAACGAAGATGGCCGCCCCCATAGTTCGCATGCGGCACTGCTGGCCTCTGAGGATCCGCTCCTGCAGGCCTTGGAGAAGTGGCCTTTCTTCAGGCAGGTTTTACATATGGAGTTCTTGGCTGGGCAGCGCGACCTCGGGTGCTTCTCCTGGCCACAAAAAAAACAGCCGGCGGCCCGATCGCGGATGCCCGATGTCGGGGCCGGTGCCGGGGGTGGCGGGGCCGGTCGGGTCCGGGACGCCGACGCAGAGGTAGGTCCCGGGGGCGGCGCTGGGAAGGGTGCTGTGGTAGGGGTCGGGCCCGAGTCCCAGGGTCGCGAGCAGTACCTGGTGAATGCTTCCTGATCTTGGTGGGCCACTTCCAGGGAGATAGCGAGGGCTTCAGCTTTTTCCATGCTGAGGTCTTTAGCTTCCAGCAGTCTTTGCCGTGAGTACTCGGACCGTAGGCCTTTCAGGAATGCGTCGCGGATATTATCTTCAGTATTTTCGGCTGCCGACACCGATTTAAAGTCACAGTTCCTGGCGAGTGCATATAGCGCCTGTGAGAATTCGGCTACTGATTCTCCTGGCTGTTGCGGCCGTGATCTTAGGAGGTGCCTAGCGTACATGTAGTTTACCGGGGTCCGGTACTTCTGTTTCAGCAGGTTGATGGCGGTCTCGTAGGTAGTCATGTCCTCGATGAGAGTGTATACTCTCGGGCTCAGTTGTGCCTGCAGGACACTTAGTTTGGATGCCTGAGGGACGCTGGATTCTCTCAGGTATGATTCGAAGCAGACCAGCCAGTGTTTAAAGTCTGCGGCTGAGTTTGCTGCTCGTGGGTTCAGGTCCAGGTACGGCGGTCTGAGGGCTCGCAGCCAAGCTGGCTGGTGTGGCTGTGCTCCTGGGAGCTGCGCTGGTGGCTCCTCCGCCGGTTGTGACTCGTTGTCGGACATCATTAAATTTAGTCAATAAAATTGATATACCTATCAATTCCTCCAATAAAAGGCGAAGAGTTACGAAGGTGACTAAAGGTTTTTATTGACTAAATAACAGAGCCCACTCTCGTGGGTGATCCGATCCAAGCAGGAGGAATACCAGCCAGTCGCTCACCTTTATACCTGGCCTGGTGGGTGGAGCCAAGGCGGAGTCGGCAGTGGTCATCCCAGGTATAGCAGTGTGGCAAGAGGCGACCTCGTACCGTGATACAATAGTGGTCAGTGATACAGTTATAACGAACAGTGGTGAACAGTGCTAACTACTAACAGTGATACGATAGTGAACGTGGTTTACCACAGGGACAAAATGTGTCTCCACTTGGAGAGGCAAGGATTAATCAGGGATAGTCAACATGGCTTTGTCAAGGGAAGATCATGTCTGACTAATTTGATTGAATTTTTTGAGGGGGTGACTAGGTGTGTGGATGAGGGTAACGCAGTGGATGTGGTATACATGGATTTCAGTAAGGCCTTCGATAAAGTCCCGCACAGGAGACTGGTCAAGAAGGTAAGAGCCCATGGAATCCAGGGTGCCTTGGCACATTGGATACAAAACTGGCTTAGTGGCAGAAGGCAGAGGGTGATGGTCGAAGGTTGTTTTTGTGACTGGAAGCCTGTGGCCAGTGGGGTACCACAGGGATCGGTGCTGGGTCCCTTGCTGTTTGTGGTCTACATTAATGACTTGGATATGAATGTAAAGGGTATGATCAGTAAGTTCGCGGATGATACAAAAATTGGTAGGGTGGTAAATAGCGAGGAGGGTAGCCTCAGTCTGCAGGACGATATAGATGGGTTGGTCAGATGGGCGGAACAGTGGCAAATGGAATTTAACCCGGAAAAGTGCGAGGTGATGCACTTTGGGGGGACTAACAAGGCAAAGGAATACACAATGAATGGAAAGACCCTAGGCAAGACGGAGGGTCAGAGGGATCTGGGTGTGCAAGTACACAGATCCCTGAAGGCGGCGGAACAGGTGGATAAGGTGGTAAAAAAGGCATATGGGATACTTGCCTTCATTAGCCGAGGCATTGAATATAAGAGCAAGGAGGTTATGATGGAGCTGTATAAAACACTGGTTAGGCCACAGCTGGAATATTGTGTGCAGTTCTGGTCGCCACACTACAGGAAGGATGTGATCGCGTTAGAGAGGGTGCAGAGGAGGTTCACCAGGATGTTACCAGGGCTGGAGCGCTTCAGCTATGAAGAGAGACTGGGCAGGTTGGGTTTGTTTTCCTTGGAGCTGAGGAGGCTGAGGGGGGACATGATTGAGGTGTACAAAATTATGAGGGGCATAGATAGGATGGATGCTGAGGAGCTTTTTCCCTTAGTAGAGGGGTCGATAACTAGGGGGCATAGATTCAAGGTAAAGGGCGGGAGGTTTAGAGGGGATTTGAGAAAGAACTTTTTCACCCAGAGGGTGGTTGGAGTCTGGAACTCACTGCCTGAAAGGGTTGTGGAGGCAGAAACCCTCACAACATTTAAGAAGCATTTGGATGTGCACTTGAAATGCCATAGCATACAAGGCTACGGGCCAAATGCTGGAATATGGGATTAGATTAGACAGGGCTTGATGGCCGGTGCGAACACGATGGGCCGAAGGGCCTCTATCCGTGCTGTATTACTCTATGACTCTATGACTCTATGACAGGGACCCTCCACCATCTTACCCAGGGGACAGGGACCCTCCACCATCTTACCCAGGAGGACAGGGACCCTCCACCATCTTCCCCAGTGGACGGGGACCCTCCACCATCTTACCCAGGGGATATAGACCCTCCACCATCTTACCCAGGGGGACAGGGACCCTCCACCATCTTCCCCAGGGGACGGGGACCCTCCACCATCTTACCCAGGGGATATAGACCCTCCACCATCTTACCCAGGGGGACAGGGACCCTCCACCATCTTACCCAGGGGACAGGGACCCTCCACCATCTTACCCAGGAGGACAGGGACCCTCCACCATCTTCCCCAGGGGACGGGGACCCTCCACCATCTTACCCAGGGGGACAGGGACCCTCCACCATCTTACCCAGGGGACAGGGACCATGCACCATCTTACCCAGGGGACAGGGACCCTGCACCATCTTACCCAGGGGACAGGGACCCTCCACCATCCTACCCAGGGGACAGGGACCCTCCACCATCATACCCAGGGGACAGGGACCCTCCACCATCTTACCCAGGGGACAGGGACCCTCCACCATCATACCCAGGGGACAGGGACCATCCACCATCTTACCCAGGGGGACAGGGACCCTCCACCATCTTACCCAGGGGACAGGGACCCTCCACCATCTTACCTAGGGGACAGGGACCCTCCACCATCTTACCCAGGGGACAGGGACTCTCCACCATCTTACCTTGGGGACAGGTACTCTCCACCATCTTACCCAGGGGGACAGGGACCCTCCACCATCTTACCCAGGGGACAGGGAGCCTCCACCATCTTACCCAGGGGACAGGGACCCTCCACCATCTTACCCAGGGGACAGGGACCCTCCACCATCTTAGCCAGGGGACAGGGACCCTCCACCATCTTACCCAGGGGACAGGGACCCTCCACCATCTTACCCAGAGGACAGGGACCGTGCTCCATCTTACCCAGGGGACAGGGACCCTCCACCATCTTACCCAGGGGACAGGGACCCTCCACCATCTTAACCAGGGGACAGGGACCCTCCATCAGCTTACCCAGGGAACAGGGACCTTCCACCATCTTACGCAGGGGACAGGGACCCTCCACCATCTTACCCAGAGGACAGGGACCCACCACCATCTTACCCAGGGGACAGGGACCCTCCACCATCTTACCCAGGGGACAGGGACCCTCCACCGTCTTACCCAGGGGACAGGGACCCTCCACCATCTTACCCAGGGGACACGGACCCTTCACCATTTTACCCACTGGACACGGACCCTCCAACATCTTACCCAGGGGACAGGGACCCTCTACCATCTTACCGAGGGGACATGGACCCTTCACCATTTTACCCAGTGGGCACGGACCCTCCAATATCTTACCCGGGGGACAGCGACAATCCACCATCTTACTCAGGGGTCACGGACCCTTCACCATCTTACCCAGGGGACAGGGACCCTCCACCTCCTTACCTAGGGGACAGGGACCCTCCACCATCTTACCCAGCGGACAGGGACCCTCCACTATCTTACCCAGGGCACACGGACCCTCCACCATCTTACCCAGGAGACACGGACCCTCCACCATCTTACCTAGGGGACAGGGACCCTCCACCATCTTACCCTGGGGACAGGTACCATCCACCTTCTTACCCAGGGGGACAGGGACCCTCCACCATCTTACCCAGGTGACATGGACCCTCCACCATCTTACCCAGGGGACAGGGACCCTCCACCATCTTACCCAGGGGACATGGACCCTCCGCCATCTTACCCAGGGGAAAGGGACCCTCCACCATCTTACCCAGGGGACAGGGACCCTCCACCATCTTACCCAGGGGACATGGACCCTCCACCATCTTACCCAGGGGACACGGACCCTCCATCATCTTAACCAGGGGACAGGGACCCTCCATCATCTTACCCAGGGGACAGGGACCTTCCACCATCTTACCCAGGGGACAGGGACCCTCCGCCATCTTACCCAGAGGACAGGGACCCTCCATCAGCTTACCCAGGGGACAGGGACCTTCCACCATCTTACCCAGGGGACAGGGACCCTCCACCACCTTACCCAGGGGACAGGGACCCTCCACCATCTTACCCAGGGGACAATGACCCTCCACCATTTTACCCAGGGGACACGCACCCGCCACCATATTACCCAGGGGACAGGGACCCTCCACCTCCTTACCTAGGGGACAGGGACCCTCCATCAGCTTACCCAGGGGACAGGGACCCTCCACCATCTTACCCAGGGGACAGGGACCCTCCACCATCTTACTCAGGGGACAGGGAGCCTCCACAATCTTACCCAGGGGACAGGGACCCTCCACCATCTTACCCAGGGGACAGGGACCCTCCACTTCCTTACCCAGTGGACACGGACCCTCCACCATCTTACCCAGGGGACACGGACCGTCCACCATCTTACCTAGGGGACAGGGACCCTCCACCTTCTTACCCGGGGGGACAGGGACCCTCCTCCATCTTACCCAGGGGACAGGGACCCTCCACCATCTTACCCAGGGGACAGGGACCCTCCATCAGCTTACCCAGGGGACAGGGACCTTCCATCAGCTTACCCAGGGGACAGGGACCTTCCACCATCTTACCCAGGGGACAGGAACCCTCCACCATCTTACCCAGAGGACAGGAACCCTCCACCATCTTACCCAGGGGACAGGGACCCTCCACCATCTTACCCAGGGGACAATGACCCTCCACCATCTTACCCAGGGGACAGGGACCCTCCACCATCTTACCCGGGGAACAGGGACCCTCCACCATCTTAGCCAGGGGACAGAGACCCTCCACCATCTTACCCAGGGGACAGGGACCGTGCTCCATCTTACCCAGAGGACAGGGACCCTCCACCATCTTACCCAGGGGACAGGGACCCTCCACCATCTTACCCAGGGGAGATGGACACTCCACCATCTTACCCAGGGGACAGGGACCCTCCACCTCCTTACATAGGGGACAGGCACCCTTCATGAGCTTACCCAGGGGACAGGGACCCTCCACCATCTTACCCAGGGGACACGGACCCTCCACCATCTTACCCAGGGGACACGGACCCTCCACCATCTTACCTAGGGGTCAGGGACCCTCCACCATCTTACCCTGGGGACAGGTACCCTCCACCATCTTACCCAGGGGACAGGGACCCGCCACCATCTTACCCTGGGGACAGGTACCCTCCACCATCTTATCCAGGGGGACAGGGACCCTCCACCATCTTACCCGGGGAACAGGGACCCTCCACCATCCTACCCAGGGGACAGGGACCCTCCACCGTGTAACTCAGGGGACACGGACCCTCCACCATCTTACCCAGGGGACACGGACCCTCCAACATCTTACCCAGGGGACAGGGACCCTCCACCATCTTACCCAGGCGACATGGACCCTCCACCATCTTACCCAGGGGAAAGGGACCCTCCACCATCTCACCCAGGGGACACGGACCCTCCACCATATTACCCAGGGGACACGGACCCTCCACCATCTTACCCAGGGGACAGGGACCCTCCACCATTTTACCCAGGGGACACGGACCCTCCACCATCTTACCCAGGGGACAGGGACCCTCCACCATCTTACCCAGGGGACAATGACCCTCCACCATTTTACCCAGGGGACACGCACCCGCCACCATATTACCCAGGGGACAGGGACCATCCACCATCTTACCCAGGGGACAGGGACCGTCCACCATCTTACTCAGGGGACAGGGAGCCTCCACAATCTTACCCAGGGGACAGGGACCCTCCACCATCTTACCCAGGGGACAGGGACCCTCCACTTCCTTACCCAGTGGACACGGACCCTCCACCATCTTACCCAGGGGACACGGACCGTCCACCATCTTACCTAGGGGACAGGGACCCTCCACCATCTTACCCTGGGGACAGGTACCCTCCACCTTCTTACCCGGGGGGACAGGGACCCTCCTCCATCTTACCCAGGGGACAGGGACCCTCCACCATCTTACCCAGGGGACAGGGACCCTCCATCAGCTTACCCAGGGGACAGGGACCTTCCATCAGCTTACCCAGGGGACAGGGACCTTCCACCATCTTACCCAGGGGACAGGGACCCTCCACCATCTTACCCAGGGGACAGGGACCCTCCACCATCTTACCCGGGGAACAGGGACCCTCCACCATCTTAGCCAGGGGACAGAGACCCTCCACCATCTTACCCAGGGGACAGGGACCGTGCTCCATCTTACCCAGAGGACAGGGACCCTCCACCATCTTACCCAGGGGACAGGGACCCTCCACCATCTTACCCAGGGGAGATGGACACTCCAACATCTTACCCAGGGGACAGGGACCCTCCACCATCTTACCCGGGGAACAGGGACCCTCCACCATCTTAGCCAGGGGACAGAGACCCTCCACCATCTTACCCAGGGGACAGGGACCGTGCCCCATCTTACCCAGAGGACAGGGACCCTCCACCATCTTACCCAGAGGACAGGGACCCTCCACCATCTTACCCAGGGGACACGGACCCTCCACCATCTTACCCAGGGGACACGGACCCTCCACCATCTTACCTAGGGGTCAGGGACCCTCCACCATCTTACCCTGGGGACAGGTACCCTCCACCATCTTATCCAGGGGGACAGGGACCCTCCACCATCTTACCCGGGGAACAGGGACCCTCCACCATCTTACCCAGGGGACAGGGACCGTGCTCCCTCTTAACCAGGGGACAGGGACCCTCCACCATCTTACCCAGGGGACAGGGACCCTCCATCAGCTTACCCACAGGACAGGGACCCTCCACCATCTTACCCAGGGGACAGGGACCCTCCACCGTGTAACTCAGGGGACACGGACCCTCCACCATTTTACCCAGTGGACTCGGACCCTCCAACATCTTACCCAGGGGACAGGGACCCTCCACCATCTTACCCAGGCGACATGGACCCTCCACCATCTTACCCAGGGGAAAGGGACCCTCCACCATCTCACCCAGGGGACACGGACCCTCCACCATATTACCCAGGGGACACGGACCCTCCACCATCTTACCCAGGGGACAGGGACCCTCCACCATCTTACCCAGGGGACACGGACCCTCCACCATCTTACCCAGGGGACAGGGACCCTCCACCATCTTACCTAGCGGACAGGGACCCTCCATCAGCTTACCCAGGGGACAGGGACCCTCCACCATCTTACCCAGGGGACAGGGACCCTCCACCATCTTACCCAGGGGACAGGGACCCTCCACCATCTTACCCAGGGGACACGGACCTTCCACCATCTTACCCAGGGGACAGGGACCCTCCACCATCTTACCCAGGGGACACGGACCCTCCACCATCTTACCAAGGTGACATGGACCCTCCACCATCTTACCCAGGGGACACGGTCCCTCCACCATCTTACCCAGGGGACATGGACCCTCCACCATCTTACCCAGGGGAAAGGGACCCTCCACCATCTTACCCAGGGGACAGGGACCCTCCACCATCTTACCCAGAGGACAGGGACCCTCCACCATCGTACCCGGGGAACAGGGACCCTGCTCCATCTTACCCAGGGGACAGGGACCCTCCACCATCTTACCCAGGGGACACGGACACTCCACCATCTTACCCAGGGGATAGGGACCCTCCACCATCTTACCCAGGGGACAGGGACCCTCCACCATCTTAACCAGGGGACAGGGACCCTCCATCAGCTCACCCAGGGGACAGGGACCTTCCACCATCTTACCCAGGGGACAGGGACCCTCCACCATCTTACCCAGAGGACAGGGACCCTCCACCATCTTACCCAGGGGACAATGACCCTCCACCATTTTACCCAGGGGACACGCACCCACCACCATATTAACCAGGGGAGACGGACCCTCCACCATCTTACCCTGCGGACAGGGACCCTCCACCTCCTTACCTAGGGGACAGGGACCCTCCATCAGCTTACCCAGGGGACAGGGACCCGCCACCATCTTACCCAGGGGACAGGGACCCTCCACCATCTTACTCAGGGGGCAGGGACCCTCCACCATCTTACCCAGGGGACAGGGACCCTCCACTTTCTTACCCAGTGGACACGGACTCTCCACCATCTTACCCAGGGGACACGGACCCTCCACCATCTTACCTAGGGGACAGGGACCCTCCACCATCTTACCCTGGGGACAGGTACCCTCCACCTTCTTAACCCAGGGGGACAGGGACCCTCCACCATCTTACCCAGGGGACAGGGTCCGTGCTCCATCTTACCCAGGGGACAAGGACCCTCCACCATCTTACCCAGGGGACAGGGACCGTGCTCCATCTTACTCAGGGGACAGGAACCCTCCACCATCTTACCCAGGGGACAGGGACCCTCCATCAGCTTACCCGGGGACAGGGACCTTCCATCAGCTTACCCAGGGGACAGGGACCCTCCACCATCTTACCCAGGGGACAGGGACCCTCCACCATCTTACCCAGAGGACAGGAACCCTCCACCATCTTACCCAGGGGACAGGGACCCTCCACCATATTACCCAGGGGACACGGACCCTCCACCATCTTAGCCAGGGGACAGGGACCCTCCACCATCTTACCCAGGGGACACGGACCCTCCACCATCTTACCCAGGGGACAGGGACCCTCCACCATCTTACCTAGCGGACAGGGACCCTCCATCATCTTACCCAGGGGACAGGGACCCTCCACCATCTTACCCAGGGGACAGGGACCCTCCACCATCTTACCCAGGGGACAGGGACCTTCCACCATCTTACCCAGGGGACAGGGACGCTCCACCATCTTACCCAGGGGACACGGACACTCCACCATATTACCCAGGGGACACGGACCCTCCACCATCTTACCCAGGGGACAGGGAACCTCCACCATCTTACCCAGTGGACACGGACCCTCCACCATCTTACCCAGGGGACAGGGACCCTCCACCATCTTACCTAGCGGACAGGGACCCTCCATCAGCTTCCCCAGGGGACAGGGACCCTCCAGCATCTTACCCAGGTGACAGGGATCCTCCACCATCTTACCCAGGGGACATGGACCCTCCACCATCTTACCCAGGAGACAGGGATCCTCCACCATCTTACCCAGGGAACAGGGAGCCTCCACCATCTTTCCCAGGGGACAGGGACCCTCCACCATCTTACCCAGGGGACAGGGACCCTCCACCATCTTACCCAGGAGACAGGGACCCTCCACCATCTTACCCAGGGGCCACGGACCCTCCACCATCTTACCCAGGGGACAGGGACCCTCCACCATCTTACCCAGGGGACACGGACCCACCACGATCTTACCCAGGGGACAGGGACCCTCCACCATCTTACCCAGGGGACAGGGACCCTCCACCATCTTACCCAGGGGACATGGACCCTCCACCATCTTATCCAGGGGACAGGGATCCTCCACCATCTTACGCAGGGGACAGGGACCCGCCACTATCT
The DNA here is from genome assembly GCF_052327205.1 of Somniosus microcephalus. Lineage (NCBI taxonomy): Eukaryota > Metazoa > Chordata > Chondrichthyes > Squaliformes > Somniosidae > Somniosus > Somniosus microcephalus. The sequence continues at coordinate 212,688,032 of NC_140989.1, read as the reverse complement.
TACCCAGGGTATACGGACCCTCCACCATCTTACCCAGGGGACAGGGACTCTCCATCAGCTTACACAGGGGACAGGGACCCCCCACCATCTTAGCCAGGGGACAGGGACCCTCCACCATCTTAGCCAGGGGACAGCGACCCTCCACCATCTTATCCAGGGGACAGGGACCCTCCACCATCTTACCCAGGGGACAGGGACCCTCCACCATCTTACCCAGGGGACAGCGACCTTCCACCATCTTAGCCAGGGGACAGGGACCCTCCACCATCTTACCCAGAGGACAGGGACCCTCCACCATCTTACCCAGGGGAAAGGGACCCTCCACCATCTTACCCAGGGGACAGGGACCTTCCACCATCTTACCCAGGGGACAGGGACGCTCCACCATCTTACCCAGGTGACATGGACCCTCCACCATCTTACCCAGGGGACACGGACCCTCCACCATCTTACCCAGCGGACATGGACCCTCCACCATATTACTCAGGGGACACGGACCCTCCACCATCTTACCCAGGGGACACGGACCCTCCACCATCTTACACAGGGGACACGGACACTCCACCGTCTTACCCAGGGGACGGGGACCCTCCACCATCTTACCCAGGGGACAGGGACCCTCCACCATCTTACCTAGCGGACAGGGACCCTCCATCAGCTTACCCAGGGGACAGGGACCCTCCACCATCTTACCCAGGGGACAGGGACCCTCCACCATCTTACCCAGGTGACATGGACCCTCCACCATCTTACCCAGCGGACAGGGACCCTCCATCAGCTTACCCAGGGGACAGTGACCCTCCACCATCTTACCCAGGGGACAGGGACCCTCCATCAGCTTACCCAGAAGACACGGACCCTTCAGCATTTTACCCAGTGGACACGGACCCTGCAACATCTTACCCAGGGGACAGGGACCCTCCACCATCTTACCGAGGAGACATGGACCCTTCACCATTTTACCCAGTGGACACGGACCCTCCAATATCTTACCCGGGGGACAGCGACAATCCACCATCTTACCCAGGGGTCACGGACCCTCCACCATCTTACACAGGGGACACGGACCCGCCACCATATTACCCAGGGGAGGCGGACCCTCCACCATCTTACCCAGGGGACAGGGACCCTCCACCTCCTTACCTAGGGGACAGGGACCCTCCATCAGCTTACCCAGGGGACAGGGACCCTCCACCATCTTAGCCAGGGGACAGCGAACCTCCACCATCTTACCCAGGGGACAGGGACCCTCCACCATCTTACCCAGGGGACAGGGACCCTCCACCATCTTACCCAGGGGACAGCGACCTTCCACCATCTTAGCCAGGGGACAGGGACCCTCCACCATCTTACCCAGAGGACAGGGACCCTCCACCATCTTACCCAGGGGACAGGGACCTTCCACCATCTTAGGCAGGGGACAGGGACCTTCCACCATCTTACCCAGGGGACAGGGACGCTCCACCATCTTACCCAGGGGACACGGACCCTCCACCATATTACCCAGGGGACACGGACCCTCCACCATCTTACCCAGGGGACAGGGAACCTCCACCATCTTACCCAGGGGACACGGACCCTCCACCATCTTACCCAGGGGACAGGGACCCTCCACCATCTTACCTAGCGGACAGGGACCTTCCCTCAGCTTCCCCAGGGGAAAGGGACCGTCCACCATCTTACCCAGGTGACAGGGATCCTCCACCATCTTACCCAGGGGACATGGACCCTCCACCATCTTACCCAGGAGACAGGGACCCTCCACCATCTTACCCAGGGAACAGGGAGCCTCCACCATCTTTCCCAGGGGACAGGGACCCTCCACCATCTTACCCAGGGGACAGGGACCCTCCACCATCTTACCCAGGAGACAGGAACCCTCCGCCATCTTACCCAGGGGACACGGACCCTCCACCATCTTACCCAGGGGACAGGAACCCTCCACCATCTTACCCAGGGGACACGGACCCACCACCATCTTACCCAGGGGACAGGGACCCTGCACCATCTTACCTAGCGGACAGGGATCCTCCATCAGCTTACGCAGGGGACAGGGACCCTCCACCATCTTACCCAGGGGACATGGACCCTCCACCATCTTACCCAGGGGACAGGGATCCTCCACCATCTTACCCAGGGGACAGGGACCCGCCACTATCTTACCCAGGGTATACGGACCCTCCACCATCTTACCCAGGGGACAGGGACCCCCCACCATCTTAGCCAGGGGACAGTGACCCTCCACCATCTTAGCCAGGGGACAGCGACCCTCCACCATCTTACCCAGGGGACAGGGACCCTCCACCATCTTACCCAGGGGACAGGGACCCTCCACCATCTTACCCAGGGGACAGCGACCTTCCACCATCTTAGCCAGGGGACAGGGACCCTCCACCATCTTACCCAGAGGACAGGGACCCTCCACCATCTTACCCAGGGGAAAGGGACCCTCCACCATCTTACCCAGGGTACAGGGACCTTCCACCATCTTACCCAGGGGACAGGGACGCTCCACCCTCTTACCCAGGTGACATGGACCCTCCACCATCTTACCCAGGGGACACGGACCCTCCACCATCTTACCCAGCGGACACGGACCCTCCACCATATTACTCAGGGGACCCGGACCCTCCACCATCTTACCCAGGGGACACGGACCCTCCACCATCTTACCCAGGGGACACGGACACTCCACCATCTTACCCAGGGGACGCGGACCCTCCACCATCTTACCCAGGGGACAGGGACCCTCCACCATCTTACCTAGCGGACAGGGACCCTCCATCAGCTTACCCAGGGGACAGGGACCCTCCACCATCTTACCCAGGGGACAGGGACCCTCCACCATCTTACCCAGGGGACATGGACCCTCCACCATCTTACCCAGCGGACAGGGACCCTCCATCAGCTTTCCCAGGGGACAGTGACCCTCCACCATCTTACCCAGGGGACACGGACCCTCCACCATCTTACCCAGGGGACAGGGACCCTCCATCAGCTTACCCAGAAGACACGGACCCTTCAGCATCTTACCCAGGGGACAGGGACCCTCCACCATCTTACCGAGGGGACATGGACCCTTCATCATTTTACCCAGTGGACACGGACCCTCCAATATCTTACCCGGGGGACAGCGACAATCCACCATCTTACCCAGGGGTCACGGACCCTCCACCATCTTACACAGGGGACACGGACCCGCCACCATATTACCCAGGGGAGGCGGACCCTCCACCATCTTACCCAGGGGACAGGGAGCCTCCACCTCCTTACCTAGGGGACAGGGACCCTCCATCAGCTTACCCAGGGGACAGGGACCCTCCACCATCTTACCCAGGGGACAGGGACCCTCCACCATTTTACCCAGGGGACAGGGAGCCTCCACCATCTAACCCAGGGGACAGGGACCCTCCACCATCTTCTGGGGACAGGTACCCTCCACCATCTTATCCAGGGGGACAGGGACCCTCCACCATCTTACCCGGGGACAGGGACCCTCCACCATCTTACCCAGGGGACAGGGACCCTCCACCATCTTACCCAGGGGACAGGGACCCCCCACCATATTACCCAGGGGACACAGACCCTCCACCATCTTACCCAGGGGACAGGGACCCTCCACCATCTTACCCAGGGGACACGGACCCTCCACCATCTTACCCAGGGGACAGGGGCCCTCCACCATCTTACCGAGCGGACAGGGACCCTCCATCAGCTTACCCAGGGGACAGGGACCCTCCACCATCTTACCCAGGGGACAGGGACCCTCCACCATCTTACCCAGGGGACATGGACCCTCCACCATCTTACCCAGGGGACACGGACCCTCCACCATCTTACCCAGGGGACAGGGACCCGCCACCATCTTACCCAGGGGACACGGACCCTCCACCATCTTACCCAGGGGACAGGGACCCTCCATCAGCTTACACAGGGGACAGGGACCCCCCACCATCTTTCCCAGGGGACAGGGACCCTCCACCATCTTAGCCAGGGGACAGCGACCCTCCACCATCTTACCCAGGGGACAGGGACCCTCCACCATCTTACCCAGGGGACAGGGACCCTCCACCATCTTACCCAGGGGACAGCGACCTTCCACCATCTTAGCCAGGGGACAGGGACCCTCCACCATCTTACCCAGAGGACAGGGACCCTCCACCATCTTACCCAGGGGACAGGGACCCTCCACCATCTTACCCAGGGCACAGGGACCTTCCACCATCTTACCCAGGGGACAGGGACGCTCCACCATCTTACCCAGGGGACACGGACCCTCCACCATCTTACCCAGGGGACAGGGACCCTCCACCATCTTACCCAGGGGACAAGTACCCTCCACCATCTTACCCAGGGGATACGGACCCTCCACCATATTACCCAGGGGACACGGACCCTCCACCATCTTACCCAGGGGACAGGGAACCTCCACCATCTTACCCAGGGGACACGGACCCTCCACCATCTTACCCAGGGGACAGGGACACTCCACCATCTTACCTAGTGGACAGGGACCCTCCATCAGCTTCCCCAGGGGACAGGGACCCTCCACCATCTTACCCAGGTGACAGGGATCCTCCACCATCTTACCCAGGGGACATGGACCCTCCACCATCTTACCCAGGAGACAGGGACCCTCCACCATCTTACCCAGGGAACAGGGAGCCTCCACCATCTTTCCCAGGCGACAGGGACCCACCACCATCTTACCCAGGGGACAGGGACCCTCCACCATCTTACCCAGGAGACAGGGACCCTCCACCATCTTACCCAGGAGACACGGACTCTCCACCATCTTACCCAGGGGACAGGGACCCTCCACCATCTTACCCATGGGACACGGACCCACCACCATCTTACCCAGGGGACAGGGACCCTCCACCATCTTACCCAGGGGACAGGGACCCTCCACCATCTTACCCAGGGGACAGGGACCCGCCACCATCTTACCCAGGGTATACGGACCCTCCACCATCTTACCCAGGGGACAGGGACCCTCCATCAGCTTACACAGGGGACAGGGACCCCCCACCATCTTAGCCAGGGGACAGGGACCCTCCACCATCTTAGCCAGGGGACATCGACCCTCCACCATCTTACCCAGGGGACAGGGACCCTCCACCATCTTACCCAGGGGACAACGACCTTCCACCATCTTAGCCAGGGGACAGGGACCCTCCACCATCTTACCCAGAGGACAGGGACCCTCCACCATCTTACCCAGGGGAAGGGGACCCTCCACCATCTTACCCAGGGGACAGGGCCCTTCCACCATCTTACCCAGGAGACAGGGACGCTCCACCATCTTACCCAGGTGACATGGACCCTCCACCATCTTACCCAGGGGACACGGACACTCCACCATCTTACCCAGGGGACACGGACCCTCCACCATCTTACCCAGGGGACAGGGACCCTCCACCATCTTGCCTAGCGGACAGGGACCCTCCATCAGCATACCCAGGGGACAGGGACCCTCCACCATCTTACCCAGGGGACAGGGACCCTCCACCATCTTACCCAGGGGACATGGACCCTCCACCATCTTACCCAGCGGACAGGGACCCTCCATCAGCTTACCCAGGGGACAGTGACCCTCCACCATCTTACCCAGGGGACACGGCCCCTCCACCATCTTACCCAGGGGACAGGGACCCTCCATCAGCTTGCCCAGAAGACACGGACCCTTCACCATTTTACCCAGTGGACACGGACCCTGCAACATCTTACCCAGGGGACAGGGACCCTCCACCATCTTACCGAGGGGACATGGACCCTTCACCATTTTACCCAGTGGACACGGACCCTCCAATATCTTACCCGGGGGACAGTGACAATCCACCATCTTACCCAGGGGTCACGGAGCCTCCACCATCTTACACAGGGGACACGGACTCGCCACCATATTACCCAGGGGAGGCGGACCCTCCACCATCTTACCCAGGGGACAGGGACCCTCCACCTCCTTACCGAGGGGACAGGGACCCTCCATCAGCTTACCCAGGGGACAGGGACCCTCCACCATCTTACCCAGGGGACAGGGACCCTCCACCATTTTACCCAGGGGACAGGGAACCTCCACCATCTAACCCAGGGGACAGGGACCCTCCACCATCTTACCCAGGGGACAGGGACCCTCCACCATCTTACCCAGAGGACAGGGACCCTCCACCATCTTACCCAGGGGAAAGGGACCCTCCACCATCTTACCCAGGGGACAGGGAACTTCCACCATCTTACCCAGGGGACAGGGACGCTCCACCATCTTACCCAGGTGACATGGACGCTCCACCATCTTACCCAGGGGACACGGACCCTCCACCATCTTACCCAGCGGACATGGACCCTCCACCATATTACTCAGGGGACACGGACCCTCCACCATCTTACCCAGGGGACACGGACCCTCCACCATCTTACACAGGGGACACGGACACTCCACCATCTTACCCAGGGGACGGGGACCCTCCACCATCTTACCCAGGGGACAGGGACCCTCCACCATCTTACCTAGCGGACAGGGACCCTCCATCAGCTTACCCAGGGGACAGGGACCCTCCACCATCTTACCCAGGGGACAGGGACCCTCCACCATCTTACCCAGGGGACATGGACCCTCCACCATCTTACCCAGCGGACAGGGACCCTCCATCAGCTTACCCAGGGGACAGTGACCCTCCACCATCTTACCCAGGGGACACGGACCCTCCACCATCTTACCCAGGGGACAGGGATCCTCCATCAGCTTACCCAGAAGACACGGACCCTTCAGCATTTTACCCAGTGGACACGGACCCTGCAACATCTTACCCAGGGGACAGGGACCCTCCACCATCTTACCGAGGGGACATGGACCCTTCACCATTTTACCCAGTGGACACGGTCCCTCCAATATCTTACCCGGGGGACAGCGACAATCCACCATCTTACCCAGGGGTCACGGACCCTCCACCATCTTACACAGGGGACACGGACCCGCCACCATATTACCCAGGGGAGGCGGACCCTCCACCATCTTACCCAGGGGACAGGGACCCTCCACCTCCTTACCTAGGGGACAGGGACCCTCCATCAGCTTACCCAGGGGACAGGGACCCTCCACCATCTTAGCCAGGGGACAGCGAACCTCCACCATCTTACCCAGGGGACAGGGACCCTCCACCATCTTACCCAGGGGACAGGGACCCTCCACCATCTTACCCAGGGGACAGCGACCTTCCACCATCTTAGCCAGGGGACAGGGACCCTCCACCATCTTACCCAGAGGACAGGGACCCTCCACCATCTTACCCAGGGGACAGGGACCTTCCACCATCTTAGGCAGGGGACAGGGACCTTCCACCATCTTACCCAGGGGACAGGGACGCTCCACCATCTTACCCAGGGGACACGGACCCTCCACCATATTACCCAGGGGACACGGACCCTCCACCATCTTACCCAGGGGACAGGGAACCTCCACCATCTTACCCAGGGGACACGGACCCTCCACCATCTTACCCAGGGGACAGGGACCCTCCACCATCTTACCTAGCGGACAGGGACCTTCCCTCAGCTTCCCCAGGGGAAAGGGACCCTCCACCATCTTACCCAGGTGACAGGGATCCTCCACCATCTTACCCAGGGGACATGGACCCTCCACCATCTTACCCAGGAGACAGGGACCCTCCACCATCTTACCCAGGGAACAGGGAGCCTCCACCATCTTTCCCAGGGGACAGGGACCCTCCACCATCTTACCCAGGGGACAGGGACCCTCCACCATCTTACCCAGGAGACAGGAACCCTCCGCCATCTTACCCAGGGGACACGGACCCTCCACCATCTTACCCAGGGGACAGGAACCCTCCACCATCTTACCCAGGGGACACGGACCCACCACCATCTTACCCAGGGGACAGGGACCCTGCACCATCTTACCTAGCGGACAGGGATCCTCCATCAGCTTACGCAGGGGACAGGGACCCTCCACCATCTTACCCAGGGGACATGGACCCTCCACCATCTTACCCAGGGGACAGGGATCCTCCACCATCTTACCCAGGGGACAGGGACCCGCCACTATCTTACCCAGGGTATACGGACCCTCCACCATCTTACCCAGGGGACAGGGACTCTCCATCAGCTTACACAGGGGACAGGGACCCCCCACCATCTTAGCCAGGGGACAGTGACCCTCCACCATCTTAGCCAGGGGACAGCGACCCTCCACCATCTTACCCAGGGGACAGGGACCCTCCACCATCTTACCCAGGGGACAGGGACCCTCCACCATCTTACCCAGGGGACAGCGACCTTCCACCATCTTAGCCAGGGGACAGGGACCCTCCACCATCTTACCCAGAGGACAGGGACCCTCCACCATCTTACCCAGGGGAAAGGGACCCTCCACCATCTTACCCAGGGTACAGGGACCTTCCACCATCTTACCCAGGGGACAGGGACGCTCCACCCTCTTACCCAGGTGACATGGACCCTCCACCATCTTACCCAGGGGACACGGACCCTCCACCATCTTACCCAGCGGACACGGACCCTCCACCATATTACTCAGGGGACCCGGACCCTCCACCATCTTACCCAGGGGACACGGACCCTCCACCATCTTACCCAGGGGACACGGACACTCCACCATCTTACCCAGGGGACGCGGACCCTCCACCATCTTACCCAGGGGACAGGGACCCTCCACCATCTTACCTAGCGGACAGGGACCCTCCATCAGCTTACCCAGGGGACAGGGACCCTCCACCATCTTACCCAGGGGACAGGGACCCTCCACCATCTTACCCAGGGGACATGGACCCTCCACCATCTTACCCAGCGGACAGGGACCCTCCATCAGCTTTCCCAGGGGACAGTGACCCTCCACCATCTTACCCAGGGGACACGGACCCTCCACCATCTTACCCAGGGGACAGGGACCCTCCATCAGCTTACCCAGAAGACACGGACCCTTCAGCATCTTACCCAGGGGACAGGGACCCTCCACCATCTTACCGAGGGGACATGGACCCTTCATCATTTTACCCAGTGGACACGGACCCTCCAATATCTTACCCGGGGGACAGCGACAATCCACCATCTTACCCAGGGGTCACGGACCCTCCACCATCTTACACAGGGGACACGGACCCGCCACCATATTACCCAGGGGAGGCGGACCCTCCACCATCTTACCCAGGGGACAGGGAGCCTCCACCTCCTTACCTAGGGGACAGGGACCCTCCATCAGCTTACCCAGGGGACAGGGACCCTCCACCATCTTACCCAGGGGACAGGGACCCTCCACCATTTTACCCAGGGTACAGGGACCTTCCACCATCTTACCCAGGGGACAGGGACGCTCCACCCTCTTACCCAGGTGACATGGACGCTCCACCATCTTACCCAGGGGACACGGACCCTCCACCATCTTACCCAGCGGACACGGACCCTCCACCATATTACTCAGGGGACCCGGACCCTCCACCATCTTACCCAGGGGACACGGACCCTCCACCATCTTACCCAGGGGACACGGACACTCCACCATCTTACCCAGGGGACGCGGACCCTCCACCATCTTACCCAGGGGACAGGGACCCTCCACCATCTTACCCAGGGGACAGGGACCCTCCACCATCTTACCCAGGGGACAGGGACCCTCCACCATCTTACCCAGAGGACAGGGACCCTCCACCATCTTACCCAGGGGAAAGGGACCCTCCACCATCTTACCCAGGGGACAGGGAACTTCCACCATCTTACCCAGGGGACAGGGACGCTCCACCATCTTACCCAGGTGACATGGACCCTCCACCATCTTACCCAGGGGACACGGACCCTCCACCATCTTACCCAGCGGACATGGACCCTCCACCATATTACTCAGGGGACACGGACCCTCCACCATCTTACCCAGGGGACACGGACCCTCCACCATCTTACACAGGGGACACGGACACTCCACCATCTTACCCAGGGGACGGGGACCCTCCACCATCTTACCCAGGGGACAGGGACCCTCCACCATCTTACCTAGCGGACAGGGACCCTCCATCAGCTTACCCAGGGGACAGGGACCCTCCACCATCTTACCCAGGGGACAGGGACCCTCCACCATCTTACCCAGGGGACATGGACCCTCCACCATCTTACCCAGCGGACAGGGACCCTCCATCAGCTTACCCAGGGGACAGTGACCCTCCACCATCTTACCCAGGGGACACGGACCCTCCACCATCTTACCCAGGGGACAGGGATCCTCCATCAGCTTACCCAGAAGACACGGACCCTTCAGCATTTTACCCAGTGGACACGGACCCTGCAACATCTTACCCAGGGGACAGGGACCCTCCACCATCTTACCGAGGGGACATGGACCCTTCACCATTTTACCCAGTGGACACGGTCCTTCCAATATCTTACCCGGGGGACAGCGACAATCCACCATCTTACCCAGGGGTCACGGACCCTCCACCATCTTACACAGGGGACACGGACCCGCCACCATATTACCCAGGGGAGGCGGACCCTCCACCATCTTACCCAGGGGACAGGGACCCTCCACCTCCTTACCTAGGGGACAGGGACCCTCCATCAGCTTACCCAGGGGACAGGGACCCTCCACCATCTTAGCCAGGGGACAGCGAACCTCCACCATCTTACCCAGGGGACAGGGACCCTCCACCATCTTACCCAGGGGACAGGGACCCTCCACCATCTTACCCAGGGGACAGCGACCTTCCACCATCTTAGCCAGGGGACAGGGACCCTCCACCATCTTACCCAGAGGACAGGGACCCTCCACCATCTTACCCAGGGGACAGGGACCTTCCACCATCTTAGGCAGGGGACAGGGACCTTCCACCATCTTACCCAGGGGACAGGGACGCTCCACCATCTTACCCAGGGGACACGGACCCTCCACCATATTACCCAGGGGACACGGACCCTCCACCATCTTACCCAGGGGACAGGGAACCTCCACCATCTTACCCAGGGGACACGGACCCTCCACCATCTTACCCAGGGGACAGGGACCCTCCACCATCTTACCTAGCGGACAGGGACCTTCCCTCAGCTTCCCCAGGGGAAAGGGACCCTCCACCATCTTACCCAGGTGACAGGGATCCTCCACCATCTTACCCAGGGGACATGGACCCTCCACCATCTTACCCAGGAGACAGGGACCCTCCACCATCTTACCCAGGGAACAGGGAGCCTCCACCATCTTTCCCAGGGGACAGGGACCCTCCACCATCTTACCCAGGGGACAGGGACCCTCCACCATCTTACCCAGGAGACAGGAACCCTCCGCCATCTTACCCAGGGGACACGGACCCTCCACCATCTTACCCAGGGGACAGGAACCCTCCACCATCTTACCCAGGGGACACGGACCCACCACCATCTTACCCAGGGGACAGGGACCCTGCACCATCTTACCTAGCGGACAGGGATCCTCCATCAGCTTACGCAGGGGACAGGGACCCTCCACCATCTTACCCAGGGGACATTGACCCTCCACCATCTTAGCCAGGGGACAGCGACCCTCCACCATCTTACCCAGGGGACAGGGACCCTCCACCATCTTACCCAGGGGACAGGGACCCTCCACCATCTTACCCAGGGGACAGCGACCTTCCACCATCTTAGCCAGGGGACAGGGACCCTCCACCATCTTACCCAGAGGACAGGGACCCTCCACCATCTTACCCAGGGGAAAGGGACCCTCCACCATCTTACCCAGGGTACAGGGACCTTCCACCATCTTACCCAGGGGACAGGGACGCTCCACCCTCTTACCCAGGTGACATGGACCCTCCACCATCTTACCCAGGGGACACGGACCCTCCACCATCTTACCCAGCGGACACGGACCCTCCACCATATTACTCAGGGGACCCGGACCCTCCACCATCTTACCCAGGGGACACGGACCCTCCACCATCTTACCCAGGGGACAGGGACACTCCACCATCTTACCCAGGGGACACGGACCCTCCACCATCTTACCCAGCGGACACGGACCCTCCACCATATTACTCAGGGGACCCGGACCCTCCACCATATTACTCAGGGGACCCGGACCCTCCACCATCTTACCCAGGGGACACGGACCCTCCACCATCTTACCCAGGGGACACGGACCCTCCACCATCTTACCCAGGGGACACGGACACTCCACCATCTTACCCAGGGGACGCGGACCCTCCACCATCTTACCCAGGGGACAGGGACCCTCCACCATCTTACCTAGCGGACAGGGACCCTCCATCAGCTTACCCAGGGGACAGGGACCCTCCACCATCTTACCCAGGGGACAGGGACCCTCCACCATCTTACCCAGGGGACATGGACCCTCCACCATCTTACCCAGCGGACAGGGACCCTCCATCAGCTTTCCCAGGGGACAGTGACCCTCCACCATCTTACCCAGGGGACACGGACCCTCCACCATCTTACCCAGGGGACAGGGACCCTCCATCAGCTTACCCAGAAGACACGGACCCTTCAGCATCTTACCCAGGGGACAGGGACCCTCCACCATCTTACCGAGGGGACATGGACCCTTCATCATTTTACCCAGTGGACACGGACCCTCCAATATCTTACCCGGGGGACAGCGACAATCCACCATCTTACCCAGGGGTCACGGACCCTCCACCATCTTACACAGGGGACACGGACCCGCCACCATATTACCCAGGGGAGGCGGACCCTCCACCATCTTACCCAGGGGACAGGGAGCCTCCACCTCCTTACCTAGGGGACAGGGACCCTCCATCAGCTTACCCAGGGGACAGGGACCCTCCACCATCTTACCCAGGGGACAGGGACCCTCCACCATTTTACCCAGGGTACAGGGACCTTCCACCATCTTACCCAGGGGACAGGGACGCTCCACCCTCTTACCCAGGTGACATGGACCCTCCACCATCTTACCCAGGGGACACGGACCCTCCACCATCTTACCCAGCGGACACGGACCCTCCACCATATTACTCAGGGGACCCGGACCCTCCACCATCTTACCCAGGGGACACGGACCCTCCACCATCTTACCCAGGGGACACGGACACTCCACCATCTTACCCAGGGGACGCGGACCCTCCACCATCTTACCCAGGGGACAGGGACCCTCCACCATCTTACCCAGGGGACAGGGACCCTCCACCATCTTACCCAGGGGACAGGGACCCTCCACCATCTTACCCAGAGGACAGGGACCCTCCACCATCTTACCCAGGGGAAAGGGACCCTCCACCATCTTACCCAGGGGACAGGGAACTTCCACCATCTTACCCAGGGGACAGGGACGCTCCACCATCTTACCCAGGTGACATGGACCCTCCACCATCTTACCCAGGGGACACGGACCCTCCACCATCTTACCCAGCGGACATGGACCCTCCACCATATTACTCAGGGGACACGGACCCTCCACCATCTTACCCAGGGGACACGGACCCTCCACCATCTTACACAGGGGACACGGACACTCCACCATCTTACCCAGGGGACGGGGACCCTCCACCATCTTACCCAGGGGACAGGGACCCTCCACCATCTTACCTAGCGGACAGGGACCCTCCATCAGCTTACCCAGGGGACAGGGACCCTCCACCATCTTACCCAGGGGACAGGGACCCTCCACCATCTTACCCAGGGGACATGGACCCTCCACCATCTTACCCAGCGGACAGGGACCCTCCATCAGCTTACCCAGGGGACAGTGACCCTCCACCATCTTACCCAGGGGACACGGACCCTCCACCATCTTACCCAGGGGACAGGGATCCTCCATCAGCTTACCCAGAAGACACGGACCCTTCAGCATTTTACCCAGTGGACACGGACCCTGCAACATCTTACCCAGGGGACAGGGACCCTCCACCATCTTACCGAGGGGACATGGACCCTTCACCATTTTACCCAGTGGACACGGTCCTTCCAATATCTTACCCGGGGGACAGCGACAATCCACCATCTTACCCAGGGGTCACGGACCCTCCACCATCTTACACAGGGGACACGGACCCGCCACCATATTACCCAGGGGAGGCGGACCCTCCACCATCTTACCCAGGGGACAGGGACCCTCCACCTCCTTACCTAGGGGACAGGGACCCTCCATCAGCTTACCCAGGGGACAGGGACCCTCCACCATCTTAGCCAGGGGACAGCGAACCTCCACCATCTTACCCAGGGGACAGGGACCCTCCACCATCTTACCCAGGGGACAGGGACCCTCCACCATCTTACCCAGGGGACAGCGACCTTCCACCATCTTAGCCAGGGGACAGGGACCCTCCACCATCTTACCCAGAGGACAGGGACCCTCCACCATCTTACCCAGGGGACAGGGACCTTCCACCATCTTAGGCAGGGGACAGGGACCTTCCACCATCTTACCCAGGGGACAGGGACGCTCCACCATCTTACCCAGGGGACACGGACCCTCCACCATATTACCCAGGGGACACGGACCCTCCACCATCTTACCCAGGGGACAGGGAACCTCCACCATCTTACCCAGGGGACACGGACCCTCCACCATCTTACCCAGGGGACAGGGACCCTCCACCATCTTACCTAGCGGACAGGGACCTTCCCTCAGCTTCCCCAGGGGAAAGGGACCCTCCACCATCTTACCCAGGTGACAGGGATCCTCCACCATCTTACCCAGGGGACATGGACCCTCCACCATCTTACCCAGGAGACAGGGACCCTCCACCATCTTACCCAGGGAACAGGGAGCCTCCACCATCTTTCCCAGGGGACAGGGACCCTCCACCATCTTACCCAGGGGACAGGGACCCTCCACCATCTTACCCAGGAGACAGGAACCCTCCGCCATCTTACCCAGGGGACACGGACCCTCCACCATCTTACCCAGGGGACAGGAACCCTCCACCATCTTACCCAGGGGACACGGACCCACCACCATCTTACCCAGGGGACAGGGACCCTGCACCATCTTACCTAGCGGACAGGGATCCTCCATCAGCTTACGCAGGGGACAGGGACCCTCCACCATCTTACCCAGGGGACATGGACCCTCCACCATCTTACCCAGGGGACATGGACCCTCCACCATCTTACCCAGGGGACAGGGATCCTCCACCATCTTACCCAGGGGACAGGGACCCGCCACTATCTTACCCAGGGTATACGGACCCTCCACCATCTTACCCAGGGGACAGGGACTCTCCATCAGCTTACACAGGGGACAGGGACCCCCCACCATCTTAGCCAGGGGACAGTGACCCTCCACCATCTTAGCCAGGGGACAGCGACCCTCCACCATCTTACCCAGGGGACAGGGACCCTCCACCATCTTACCCAGGGGACAGGGACCCTCCACCATCTTACCCAGGGGACAGCGACCTTCCACCATCTTAGCCAGGGGACAGGGACCCTCCACCATCTTACCCAGAGGACAGGGACCCTCCACCATCTTACCCAGGGGAAAGGGACCCTCCACCATCTTACCCAGGGTACAGGGACCTTCCACCATCTTACCCAGGGGACAGGGACGCTCCACCCTCTTACCCAGGTGACATGGACCCTCCACCATCTTACCCAGGGGACACGGACCCTCCACCATCTTACCCAGCGGACACGGACCCTCCACCATATTACTCAGGGGACCCGGACCCTCCACCATCTTACCCAGGGGACACGGACCCTCCACCATCTTACCCAGGGGACACGGACACTCCACCATCTTACCCAGGGGACGCGGACCCTCCACCATCTTACCCAGGGGACAGGGACCCTCCACCATCTTACCTAGCGGACAGGGACCCTCCATCAGCTTACCCAGGGGACAGGGACCCTCCACCATCTTACCCAGGGGACAGGGACCCTCCACCATCTTACCCAGGGGACATGGACCCTCCACCATCTTACCCAGCGGACAGGGACCCTCCATCAGCTTTCCCAGGGGACAGTGACCCTCCACCATCTTACCCAGGGGACACGGACCCTCCACCATCTTACCCAGGGGACAGGGACCCTCCATCAGCTTACCCAGAAGACACGGACCCTTCAGCATCTTACCCAGGGGACAGGGACCCTCCACCATCTTACCGAGGGGACATGGACCCTTCATCATTTTACCCAGTGGACACGGACCCTCCAATATCTTACCCGGGGGACAGCGACAATCCACCATCTTACCCAGGGGTCACGGACCCTCCACCATCTTACACAGGGGACACGGACCCGCCACCATATTACCCAGGGGAGGCGGACCCTCCACCATCTTACCCAGGGGACAGGGAGCCTCCACCTCCTTACCTAGGGGACAGGGACCCTCCATCAGCTTACCCAGGGGACAGGGACCCTCCACCATCTTACCCAGGGGACAGGGACCCTCCACCATTTTACCCAGGGGACAGGGAGCCTCCACCATCTAACCCAGGGGACAGGGACCCTCCACCATCTTCTGGGGACAGGTACCCTCCACCATCTTATCCAGGGGGACAGGGACCCTCCACCATCTTACCCGGGGACAGGGACCCTCCACCATCTTACCCAGGGGACAGGGACCCTCCACCATCTTACCCAGGGGACAGGGACCCCCCACCATATTACCCAGGGGACACAGACCCTCCACCATCTTACCCAGGGGACAGGGACCCTCCACCATCTTACCCAGGGGACACGGACCCTCCACCATCTTACCCAGGGGACAGGGGCCCTCCACCATCTTACCGAGCGGACAGGGACCCTCCATCAGCTTACCCAGGGGACAGGGACCCTCCACCATCTTACCCAGGGGACAGGGACCCTCCACCATCTTACCCAGGGGACATGGACCCTCCACCATCTTACCCAGGGGACACGGACCCTCCACCATCTTACCCAGGGGACAGGGACCCGCCACCATCTTACCCAGGGGACACGGACCCTCCACCATCTTACCCAGGGGACAGGGACCCTCCATCAGCTTACACAGGGGACAGGGACCCCCCACCATCTTTCCCAGGGGACAGGGACCTTCCACCATCTTAGCCAGGGGACAGCGACCCTCCACCATCTTACCCAGGGGACAGGGACCCTCCACCATCTTACCCAGGGGACAGGGACCCTCCACCATCTTACCCAGGGGACAGCGACCTTCCACCATCTTAGCCAGGGGACAGGGACCCTCCACCATCTTACCCAGAGGACAGGGACCCTCCACCATCTTACCCAGGGGACAGGGACCCTCCACCATCTTACCCAGGGCACAGGGACCTTCCACCATCTTACCCAGGGGACAGGGACGCTCCACCATCTTACCCAGGGGACACGGACCCTCCACCATATTACCCAGGGGACAGGGACCCTCCACCATCTTACCCAGGGGACAAGTACCCTCCACCATCTTACCCAGGGGATACGGACCCTCCACCATATTACCCAGGGGACACGGACCCTCCACCATCTTACCCAGGGGACAGGGAACCTCCACCATCTTACCCAGGGGACACGGACCCTCCACCATCTTACCCAGGGGACAGGGACACTCCACCATCTTACCTAGTGGACAGGGACCCTCCATCAGCTTCCCCAGGGGACAGGGACCCTCCACCATCTTACCCAGGTGACAGGGATCCTCCACCATCTTACCCAGGGGACATGGACCCTCCACCATCTTACCCAGGAGACAGGGACCCTCCACCATCTTACCCAGGGAACAGGGAGCCTCCACCATCTTTCCCAGGGGACAGGGACCCACCACCATCTTACCCAGGGGACAGGGACCCTCCACCATCTTACCCAGGAGACAGGGACCCTCCACCATCTTACCCAGGAGACACGGACTCTCCACCATCTTACCCAGGGGACAGGGACCCTCCACCATCTTACCCATGGGACACGGACCCACCACCATCTTACCCAGGGGACAGGGACCCTCCACCATCTTACCCAGGGGACAGGGACCCTCCACCATCTTACCCAGGGGACAGGGACCCGCCACCATCTTACCCAGGGTATACGGACCCTCCACCATCTTACCCAGGGGACAGGGACCCTCCATCAGCTTACACAGGGGACAGGGACCCCCCACCATCTTAGCCAGGGGACAGGGACCCTCCACCATCTTAGCCAGGGGACATCGACCCTCCACCATCTTACCCAGGGGACAGGGACCCTCCACCATCTTACCCAGGGGACAACGACCTTCCACCATCTTAGCCAGGGGACAGGGACCCTCCACCATCTTACCCAGAGGACAGGGACCCTCCACCATCTTACCCAGGGGAAGGGGACCCTCCACCATCTTACCCAGGGGACAGGGCCCTTCCACCATCTTACCCAGGAGACAGGGACGCTCCACCATCTTACCCAGGTGACATGGACCCTCCACCATCTTACCCAGGGGACACGGACACTCCACCATCTTACCCAGGGGACACGGACCCTCCACCATCTTACCCAGGGGACAGGGACCCTCCACCATCTTGCCTAGCGGACAGGGACCCTCCATCAGCATACCCAGGGGACAGGGACCCTCCACCATCTTACCCAGGGGACAGGGACCCTCCACCATCTTACCCAGGGGACATGGACCCTCCACCATCTTACCCAGCGGACAGGGACCCTCCATCAGCTTACCCAGGGGACAGTGACCCTCCACCATCTTACCCAGGGGACACGGCCCCTCCACCATCTTACCCAGGGGACAGGGACCCTCCATCAGCTTGCCCAGAAGACACGGACCCTTCACCATTTTACCCAGTGGACACGGACCCTGCAACATCTTACCCAGGGGACAGGGACCCTCCACCATCTTACCGAGGGGACATGGACCCTTCACCATTTTACCCAGTGGACACGGACCCTCCAATATCTTACCCGGGGGACAGTGACAATCCACCATCTTACCCAGGGGTCACGGAGCCTCCACCATCTTACACAGGGGACACGGACTCGCCACCATATTACCCAGGGGAGGCGGACCCTCCACCATCTTACCCAGGGGACAGGGACCCTCCACCTCCTTACCGAGGGGACAGGGACCCTCCATCAGCTTACCCAGGGGACAGGGACCCTCCACCATCTTACCCAGGGGACAGGGACCCTCCACCATTTTACCCAGGGGACAGGGAACCTCCACCATCTAACCCAGGGGACAGGGACCCTCCACCATCTTACCCAGGGGACAGGGACCCTCCACCATCTTACCCAGAGGACAGGGACCCTCCACCATCTTACCCAGGGGAAAGGGACCCTCCACCATCTTACCCAGGGGACAGGGAACTTCCACCATCTTACCCAGGGGACAGGGACGCTCCACCATCTTACCCAGGTGACATGGACCCTCCACCATCTTACCCAGGGGACACGGACCCTCCACCATCTTACCCAGCGGACATGGACCCTCCACCATATTACTCAGGGGACACGGACCCTCCACCATCTTACCCAGGGGACAGGGACCCTCCACCATCTTACCCAGAGGACAGGGACCCTCCACCATCTTACCCAGGGGAAAGGGACCCTCCACCATCTTACCCAGGGGACAGGGAACTTCCACCATCTTACCCAGGGGACAGGGACGCTCCACCATCTTACCCAGGTGACATGGACCCTCCACCATCTTACCCAGGGGACACGGACCCTCCACCATCTTACACAGGGGACACGGACACTCCACCATCTTACCCAGGGGACGGGGACCCTCCACCATCTTACCCAGGGGACAGGGACCCTCCACCATCTTACCTAGCGGACAGGGACCCTCCATCAGCTTACCCAGGGGACAGGGACCCTCCACCATCTTACCCAGGGGACAGGGACCCTCCACCATCTTACCCAGGGGACATGGACCCTCCACCATCTTACCCAGCGGACAGGGACCCTCCATCAGCTTACCCAGGGGACAGTGACCCTCCACCATCTTACCCAGGGGACACGGACCCTCCACCATCTTACCCAGGGGACAGGGACCCTCCATCAGCTTACCCAGAAGACACGGACCCTTCAGCATTTTACCCAGTGGACACGGACCCTGCAACATCTTACCCAGGGGACAGGGACCCTCCACCATCTTACCGAGGGGACATGGACCCTTCACCATTTTACCCAGTGGACACGGTCCCTCCAATATCTTACCCGGGGGACAGCGACAATCCACCATCTTACCCAGGGGTCACGGACCCTCCACCATCTTACACAGGGGACACGGACCCGCCACCATATTACCCAGGGGAGGCGGACCCTCCACCATCTTACCCAGGGGACAGGGACCCTCCACCTCCTTACCTAGGGGACAGGGACCCTCCATCAGCTTACCCAGGGGACAGGGACCCTCCACCATCTTAGCCAGGGGACAGCGAACCTCCACCATCTTACCCAGGGGACAGGGACCCTCCACCATCTTACCCAGGGGACAGGGACCTTCCACCATCTTAGCCAGGGGACAGGGACCCTCCACCATCTTACCCAGAGGACAGGGACCCTCCACCATCTTACCCAGGGGACAGGGACCCTCCACCATCTTAGGCAGGGGACAGGGACCTTCCACCATCTTACCCAGGGGACAGGGACGCTCCACCATCTTACCCAGGGGACACGGACCCTCCACCATATTACCCAGGGGACACGGACCCTCCACCATCTTACCCAGGGGACAGGGAACCTCCACCATCTTACCCAGGGGACACGGACCCTCCACCATCTTACCCAGGGGACAGGGACCCTCCACCATCTTACCTAGCGGACAGGGACCCTCCATCAGCTTCCCCAGGGGACAGGGACCCTCCACGATCTTACCCAGGTGACAGGGATCCTCCACCATCTTACGCAGGGGACATGGACCCTCCACCATCTTACCCAGGAGACAGGGACCCTCCACCATCTTACCCAGGGAACAGGGAGCCTCCACCATCTTTCCCAGGGGACAGGGACCCTCCACCATCTTACCCAGGGGACAGGGACCCTTCACCATCTTACCCAGGAGACAGGCACCCTCCACCATCTTACCCAGGGGACACGGACCCTCCACCATCTTACCCAGGGGACAGGGACCCTCCACCATCTTACCCAGGGGACAGGGACCCTCCACCATCTTACCCAGGGGACATGGACCCTCCACCATCTTACCCAGGGGACAGGGATCCTCCACCATCTTACCCAGGGGACAGGGACCCGCCACTATCTTACCCAGGGTATACGGACCCTCCACCATCTTACCCAGGGGACAGGGACTCTCCATCAGCTTACACAGGGGACAGGGACCCCCCACCATCTTAGCCAGGGGACAGTGACCCTCCACCATCTTAGCCAGGGGACAGCGACCCTCCACCATCTTACCCAGGGGACAGGGACCCTCCACCATCTTACCCAGGGGACAGGGACCCTCCACCATCTTACCCAGGGGACAGCGACCTTCCACCATCTTAGCCAGGGGACAGGGACCCTCCACCATCTTACCCAGAGGACAGGGACCCTCCACCATCTTACCCAGGAGAAAGGGACCCTCCACCATCTTACCCAGGGGACAGGGACCTTCCACCATCTTACCCAGGGGACAGGGACGCTCCACCATCTTACCCAGGTGACATGGACCCTCCACCATCTTACCCAGGGGACACGGACCCTCCACCATCTTACCCAGCGGACACGGACCCTCCACCATATTACTCAGGGGACCCGGACCCTCCACCATCTTACCCAGGGGACACGGACCCTCCACCATCTTACCCAGGGGACACGGACACTCCACCATCTTACCCAGGGGACGCGGACCCTCCACCATCTTACCCAGGGGACAGGGACCCTCCACCATCTTACCTAGCGGACAGGGACCCTCCATCAGCTTACCCAGGGGACAGGATCCCTCCACCATCTTACCCAGGGGACAGGGACCCTCCACCATCTTACCCAGGGGACATGGACCCTCCACCATCTTTCCCAGCGGACAGGGACCCTCCATCAGCTTACCCAGGGGACAGTGACCCTCCACCATCTTACCCAGGGGACACGGACCCTCCACCATCTTACCCAGGGGACAGGGACCCTCCATCAGCTTACCCAGAAGACACGGACCCTTCACCATTTTACCCAGTGGACACGGACCCTGCAACATCTTACCCAGGGGACAGGGACCCTCCACCATCTTACCGAGGGGACATGGACCCTTCACCATTTTACCCAGTGGACACGGACCCTCCAATATCTTACCCGGGGGACAGCGACAATCCACCATCTTACCCAGGGGTCACGGACCCTCCACCATCTTACACAGGGGACACGGACCCGCCACCATATTACCCAGGGGAGGCGGACCCTCCACCATCTTACCCAGGGGACAGGGACCCTCCACCTCCTTACCTAGGGGACAGGGACGCTCCATCAGCTTACCCAGGGGACAGGGACCCTCCACCATCTTACCCAGGGGACAGGGACCCTCCACCATTTTACCCAGGGGACAGGGAGCCTCCAGCAGCTAACCCAGGGGACAGGGACCCTCCACCATCTTACCCAGGGGACAGGGACCCTCCACCATCTTCTGGGGACAGGTACCCTCCACCATCTTATCCAGGGGGACAGGGACCCTCCAACATCTTACCCGGGGAACAGGGACCCTCCACCATCTTACCCAGGGGACAGGGACCCTCCACCATCTTACCCAGGGGACAGGGACCCCCCACCATATTACCCAGAGGACACAGACCCTCCACCATCTTACCCAGGGGACAGGGACCCTCCACCATCTTACCCAGGGGACACGGACCCTCCACCATCTTACCCAGGGGACAGGGACCCTCCACCATCTTATCTAGCGGACAGGGACCCTCCATCAGCTTACCCAGGGGACAGGGACCCTACACCATCTTACCCAGGGGACAGGGACCCTCCACCATCTTACCCAGGGGACTGGGCCCTCCACCATCTTACCCAGGGGACACGGACCCTCCACCATCTTACCCAGGGGACAGGGACCCGCCACCATCTTACCCAGGGGACACGGACCCTCCACCATCTTTCCCAGGGGACAGGGACCCTCCACCATCTTAGCCAGGGGACAGCGACCCTCCACCATCTTACCCAGAGGACAGGGACCCTCCACCATCTTACCCAGGGGACAGGGACCCTCCACCATCTTACCCAGGGGACAGGGACCTTCCACCATCTTACCCAGGGGACAGGGACGCTCCACCATCTTACCCAGGGGACACGGACCCTCCACCATCTTACCCAGGGGACAGGGACCCTCCACCATCTTCCCCAGGGGACACGGACCCTCCACCATCTTACCCAGGGGACACGGACCCTCCACCATCTTACACAGGGGACAGGGAACCTCCACCATCTTACCCAGGGGACACGGACCCTCCACCATCTTACCCAGGGGACAGGGACACTCCACCATCTTACCTAGGTGACAGGGATCCTCCACCATCTTACCCAGGGGACATGGACCCTCCACCATCTTACCCAGGAGACAGGGACCCTCCACCATCTTACCCAGGGAACAGGGAGCCTCCACCATCTTTCCCAGGGGACAGGGACCCACCACCATCTTACCCAGGGGACAGGGACCCTCCACCATCTTACCCAGGAGACAGGGACCCTCCACCATCTTACCCAGGAGACACGGACCCTCCACCATCTTACCCAGGGGACAGGGACCCTCCACCATCTTACCCAGGGGACACGGACCCACCACCATATTACCCAGGGGACAGGGACCCTCCACCATCTTACCCAGGGGACAGGGACCCTCCACCATCTTACCCAGGGGACAGGGACCCGCCACCATCTTACCCAGGGTATACGGACCCTCCACCATCTTACCCAGGGGACAGGGACCCTCCATCAGCTTACACAGGGGACAGGGACCCCCCACCATCTTAGCCAGGGGACAGGGACCCTCCACCATCTTAGCCAGGGGACAGCGACCCTCCACCATCTTACCCAGGGGACAGGGACCCTCCACCATCTTACCCAGGAGACACGGACCCTCCACCATCTTACCCAGGGGAAAGGGACCCTCCACCATCTTACCCAGGGGACAGGGACCTTCCACCATCTTACCCAGGGGACAGGGACCCTCCACCATCTTACCCAGGTGACATGGACCCTCCACCATCTTACCCAGGGGACAGGGACCCTCCACCATCTTACCCAGGTGACATGGACCCTCCACCATCTTACCCAGGGGACAGGGACGCTCCACCATCTTACCCAGGTGACATGGACCCTCCACCATCTTACCCAGGGGACACGGACACTCCACCATCTTACCCAGGGGACACGGACCCTCCACCATCTTACCCAGGGGACAGGGACCCTCCACCATCTTGCCTAGCGGACAGGGACCCTCCATCAGCATACCCAGGGGACAGGGACCCTCCACCATCTTACCCAGGGGACAGGGACCCTCCACCATCTTACCCAGGGGACATGGACCCTCCACCATCTTACCCAGGGGGACAATGACCCTCCACCATCTTACCCAGGGGACAGTGACCCTTCACCATTTTACCCAGTGGACACGGACCCTGCAACATCTTTCCCAGGGGACAGGGACCCTCCGCCATCTTACCCAGGGGGACAGGGACTCGCCACCATCTTACCGAGGGTCAGGGACCCTCCACCATCTTACCCAGGGGACAGCGACCCTCCACCGTGTTACCCAGCGGACAGGGACACTCCAGCATCTTACCCAGGTGATGTGCCTCAATAATTCCGAGACTCGAAGGTAGCAGAACAAAACAAGGCTTTTATTAACTTAGAACGAAACATGTAAGCGAGAGAGATGTCGTCCTTCTGGAGATTGGGGCTAGACTGAAGCTAGCTTACAAACGGGGCCAGGTATGGGCGGAGCCCTACACACAGCACATTCCAGCACATTCCAGTATACAATACAGCACATTCCAGTACACAATACAATGAGGTCTGGGGGAAGGGAAATGACACTGAAACCGATTGTGATGAAATATATTCCATTCACCACTGCCTGTTTTCTGTGTCTTGTAACTGCCTGCTTTCTGTGTCTTTTCCCTTCCCCCAGTTCTCATGTATTATGTATTGGAATGTGCTGGAACTGGTTGTGTGCAGGGCTCCGCCCATACCTGGCTCCTTTGTAATCTAAGTTCAGTCGGGCATCAGCCTCCTGAAGGAAGACATCTCTCTATTTTACGTGTTATGTTCTGAGTTAATAAAAGCCTTACTTTTGTTCTGCTAACTTCGAGTCTCGGAATAATTGAGGCACATCAATTTTATTAACTCAATTTTCAACACTATGGATCAACTCCTGAAACCCGAACGTTTGGATTTGGATCAAACTGCTCCGGACGCATCAGCACGCTTCGGACACTGGTTTGAGTGTATGGAATTCTTCCTGGACAATTCCGCAGCCGTCAAAGACGCTACGGACACTGCGAAGATGAGACTCGGAATGCTACGGAATTGGGTAAGCCACCGGGTTTACCCCCTCATCCAAGACGCCGATACGTACCTGGCCGCCTGCAACACCTTAAAGGCGCATTACCAGCAGCCTACGAATGAGGTGTATGCTAGGCATCTACTCGCTACTCGCGCACAGCGACCTGGGGAATCGGTGGAGGAGTTCCTAAGCATCCTGAAAATGCTTGGCAAGGACTGTAAGTGCCGAGATGTAAAAGCCGCAGTGTACACCGACGAGCTTGTTCGCGATGCCTTTATCACAGGCCTCAGCTACACTCACATCCGGCAAAGACTGCTGGAAAAAACGGAGTTGGACCTGAAACAGGCTGCGGACACCGCGCAGTCCCTGGAGATGGCCCAGAGAAACTCGGACGCCTACTCTTCAGCCCACGCCGCCACGTGTGCGCCGAGGGCGCCGCCATCTTGGAAGGCATCTTCCCCGCCCGGCAGCCCGACACCGGCGGGGCCCAGCTCTCCCCCCAGAAGCCCTACGACAGCCGCGACGCGTCAAGGACCCAACTGCTACTTCTGCGGGCAGCCAAAGCACACCAGAAACCTGTGCCCGGCGAAAGGCACCACCTGCTTTAAGTGCGGTAAGAAGGGGCACTTCGGGAAGGTGTGCAGAGGGAACCCCGCCGGAAAACCAACCGCCGGAAAACCCGCCACCGCCGCGTGTGCGCCGTGGGAGCGGCCATCTTGGACGCCATCTTGCCCGACCTCGTGGGGTCCGCCATCTTATGAGCAGACAGTGTGGACGCCATCTTGTCCCGATCAGGGCCCTACAGTGGCATCGGTCACAGTGGACCAGACCAGGCCGCACCCGCTATCCAAATCAATGGTGGACATCGAGGTAAACGG
The DNA here is from genome assembly GCF_052327205.1 of Somniosus microcephalus. Taxonomy (NCBI): domain Eukaryota; kingdom Metazoa; phylum Chordata; class Chondrichthyes; order Squaliformes; family Somniosidae; genus Somniosus; species Somniosus microcephalus. Next base: position 212,661,776 of record NC_140989.1, on the reverse strand, counting down.
GTGCCGGGTTAAATGCTTAATTGACAGTGGAAGCACAGAGAGTTTTATCCACCCTGAACTGGCACAACAACTCTCCCTAAAGGTGGTCCCTGCTCAGGGTACCATCTCTATGGCCGATAAAACCCAGACATCGACCATTCTGGGTTACTGCACGGTACAATTGTGCGTTAACGGAACTGTGTATGATAATTTTAAAGTATTAATCATGAAGAATCTATGTGCGAGCGTGATCTTGGGTTTGGATTTCCATTGCAACCACCAAAGCATCACGCTCAAGTACGGTGGGTCCCAGCCGCCCCTCACAGTGTGCGGTCTGGCTACCCTGAAGGTAAAGCCGCCTTCGCTATTCGCGACCCTTACCCCTAACTGCCGGCCAATAGCGACCAAAAGCAGGAGGTACAGCTGGGAGGACAGGCGGTTTATCGCGACCGAGGTAGACAGGCTCCTGAAAGAGCGCATTATTGAACACAGCAACAGCCCGTGGCACGCCCAAGTGGTAGTGGTAAGGGGTAGCGAGAAGAAACGGATGGTGATCGACTATAGTCAAACGATCAACAGGTACACCCTACTAGACGCCTACCCGCTACCCCGCATATCAGAAATGGTGAACCAAATCGCCCAATACCGGGTGTTCTCCACCATCGACCTCAAGTCAGCGTACCACCAGCTCCCTATCAGACCAGAGGACCGCCCGTACACCGCCTTCGAGGCGAACGGACGCCTCTACCAATTCCTCAGAGTCCCCTTTGGGGTGACGAACGGGGTCTCGGTCTTTCAGAGGGAGATGGATCGCATGGTCGATGACCACCACTTGCAGGCAACCTTCCCCTACCTCGACAACGTCACCATCTGCGGTCACAACCAGCAGGATCACGACTCGAACCTCGAGAGGTTCCTGAAAACCGCACAAAAACTCAACCTCACCTATAACGAGGACAAGTGCGTTTTCAACACCACGCGCCTCTGCATACTGGGCAGCGTGGTGGAGAATGGGGAAATCGGACCAGACCCCGACCGATTGCGCCCCCTACGGGAGCTGCCCCTGCCCAACACTCCCAAAGCCCTGAAAAGGTGCCTGGGGTTATTTTCTTACTATTCCCAATGGGTCCCCAACTACTCCGACAAAGCCCGCCCCCTCTTGAAAGCATCCTCTTTTCCGCTCTCTGCTGAGGCCCACGCCGCCTTCAAAAGCATTAAGCAGGATATTGAGCGGGCCACGCTACAGGCAGTGGACGAGAACACTCCATTTCAAGTGGAAAGTGATGCGTCCGACTTCGCCTTGGCGGCCACCCTCAACCAGGCGGGGCGGCCCGTAGCTTTCTTCTCGAGGACCCTCCAAGGCCCCGAGATCAGACACTCCTCCGTGGAAAAGGAGGCCCAAGCCATCGTGGAGGCAGTGCACCACTGGCGCCACTACCTAGCCGGCAAACGCTTCACCCTACTTACCGACCAGCGGTCGGTAGCGTTTATGTTCAACAATAAACAGAGGGGGAAGATTAAAAATGATAAGATTCTTAGGTGGCGGATCGAGCTCTCCACTTTCGAGTATGACATCATTTACCGGCCAGGGGCCCTTAACGAATCCCCTGACGCCCTCTCACGAGGGATGTGTGCCAGCGCCACCGAGGATCGGCTACAGACCCTCCACAACGACCTCTGCCACCCAGGGGTGACGCGGCTGTTCCACTTCATAAAGTCCCGTAACTTACCCTGCTCGATTGAGGAAGTTCGGTCTCTGACCAGGAACTGCCGCACTTGCGCTGAGTGCAAGCCTCGGTTCTACCGCCCAGATAGAGCCTACTTAATCAAAGCTACATGGCCCTTCGAGCGGCTCAGCTTAGATTTCAAGGGCCCCCTCCCGTCCGTCGACCGCAATGTTTACTTCCTGAACATTGTGGACGAATACTCCCGGTTCCCATTCGCCTTCCCCTGCCCAGACATGACCAGCGCCACAGTCATTAAATGCCTCAACAGCCTGTTCTGCCTGTTCGGTATGCCGAGCTATATCCACACGGATAGGGGGGCGTCCTTCACGAGTGAAGAGCTACGCCAGTACATGCTGTCCAAGGGGATCGCCACGAGCCGTACCACCAGCTGCAACCCCCGGGGTAACGGCCAGGTGGAGCGAGAGAACGGGACAGTGTGGAAAGCAGTCACTCTAGCTCTAAGGACCAAGGGCCTCCCTATCTCCCGCTGGCAGGAAGTCCTCTCGGATGTGCTCCATTCGATACAGTCGCTATTGTGTACGGCCACTAATGCCACGCCTCATGAACGAATGTTTGTCTTTCCTCGGAAATCCACCTCAGGCGTATCCATGCCGTCATGGCTCTCCACCCCAGGTCCGGTACTCGTGCGAAGGCATGTGAGGGGCCACAAGACGGACCCTCTCGTGGAGCCAGTACACCTACTCCACGCCAACCCCCAATACGCATATGTCCGGCACGCCGACGGAAGGGAGGACACCGTGTCCATAAAAGACGTCGCCCCAGCCGGCATCGACAACAACCACGGCAATAGCAGTGACGACGATCACAGCAACCCTTACCCACCCACTATTCTTTCATCACCCCCGGAAGAACATCGACCAACGGCACCCCCACCAACTACCCCTTCAACAACCCCAGCGGCACCCCCGGCAGAGACCCAGGAGGCTACCGGGGACACCCAGCCGACACCCGCGGCACCACAACAGCCACGTCGGTCGCAGAGGACTATCAAACCCCCGAACAGACTAAATCTATAGAAGGGGTGAATGTGATGAAATATATTCCATTCATCACTGCCTGTTTTCTGTGTCTTGTAACTGCCTGCTTTCTGTGTCTTTTCCCTTCCCCCAGTCCTCATGTATTATGTATTGGAATGTGCTGGAACTGGTTGTGTGCAGGGCTCCGCCCATACCTGGCTCCTTTGTAATCTAAGTTCAGTCGGGCATCAGCCTCCTGAAGGAAGACATCTCTCTATTTTACGTGTTATGTTCTGAGTTAATAAAAGCCTTACTTTTGTTCTGCTAACTTCGAGTCTCGGAATAATTGAGGCACATCACCGATCTCAGTCACAGGCAGTGATGAATGGAAATATTTCATCACATTCACCCCTTCTATAGATTTAGTCTGTTCGGGGGTTTGATAGTCCTCTGCGACCGACGTGGCTGTTGCGGTGCCGCGGGTGTCGGCTGGGTGTCCCCGGTAGCCTCCTGGGTGTCTGCCGGGGGTGCCGCCAGGGTTGTTGAAGGGGTAGTTGGTGGGGGTGCCGTTGGTCGGTGTTCTTCCGGGGGTGATGAAAGAGTAGTGGGTGGGTAAGAGTTGCTGTGATCGTCGTTGCCGCTATTGCCGTGGTTGTTGTCGATGCCGGCTGGGGCGACGTCTTTTATGGACACGGTGTCCTCCCTTCCGTCGGCGTGCCGGACATATGCGTATTGGGGGTTGGCGTGGAGTAGGTGTACTGGCTCCACGAGAGGGTCCGTCTTGTGGCCCCTCACATGCCTTCGCACGAGTACCGGACCTGGGGTGGAGAGCCATGACGGCATGGATACGCCTGAGGTGGATTTCCGGGGAAAGACAAACATTCGTTCATGAGGCGTGGTATTAGTGGCCGTACACAATAGCGACCGTATCGAATGGAGCACATCCGAGAGGACTTCCTGCCAGCGGGAGATAGGGAGGCCCTTGGTCCTTAGAGCTAGAGTGACTGCTTTCCATACTGTCCCGTTCTCTCGCTCCACTTGGCCGTTACCCCGGGGGTTGTAGCTGGTGGTACGGCTCGTGGCGATCCCCCTGGACAGCATGTACTGGCGTAGCTCTTCACTCATGAAGGACGCCCCCCTATCCGTATGGATGTAGCTCGGCATACCGAACAGGCAGAACAGGCTGTTGAGGCATTTAATGACCGTGGCGCTGGTCATGTCTGGGCAGGGGAAGGCGAATGGGAACCGGGAGTATTCGTCCACAATGTTCAGGAAGTAAACATTGCGGTCGACGGACGGGAGGGGGCCCTTGAAATCTAAGCTGAGCCGCTCAAAGGGCCGTGTAGCTTTGATTAAGTGGGCTCTATCTGGGCGGTAGAACCGAGGCTTGCACTCAGCGCAAGTGCGGCACTTCCTGGTCAGGGACCGAACTTCCTCAATCGAGTAGGGTAAGTTACGGGACTTTATGAAGTGGAACAGCCGCGTGACCCCTGGGTGGCAGAGGTCATTGTGGAGGGTCTGTAGCCGATCCCCGGTGGCGCTGGCACACATCCCTCGTGAGAGGGCGTCAGGGGATTCGTTAAGGGCCCCTGGCCGGTAAATGATGTCGTACTCGAAGGTGGAGAGCTCGATCCGCCACCTAAGAATCTTATCATTTTTAATCTTCCCCCTCTGTTTATTGTTGAACATAAACGCTACCGACCGCTGGTCGGTAAGTAGGGTGAAGCGTTTGCCGGCTAGGTAGTGGCGCCAGTGGCGCACTGCCTCCACGATGGCTTGGGCCTCCTTTTCCACGGAGGAGTGTTTGATCTCGGGCCCTTGGAGGGTCCTCGAGAAGAAAGCTACGGGCCGCCCCACCTGGTTGAGGGTGGCCGCCAAGGCGAAGTCAGACGCATCACTTTCCACTTGAAATGGAGTGTTCTCGTCCACTGCCTGTAGCGTGGCCCGCTCAATATCCTGCTTAATGCTTTTGAAGGCGGCGTGGGCCTCAGCAGAGAGCGGGAAAGAGGATGCTTTCAAGAGGGGGCGGGCTTTGTCGGAGTAGTTGGGGACCCATTGGGAATAATAAGAAAATAACCCCAGGCATCTTTTCAGGGCTTTGGGAGTGTTGGGCAGGGGCAGCTCCCGTAGGGGGCGCAATCGGTCGGGGTCTGGTCCGATTTCCCCATTCTCCACCACGCTGCCTAGTATGCAGAGGCGCGTGGTGTTGTAAACGCACTTGTCCTCGTTGTAGGTGAGGTTGAGTTTTTGTGCGGTTTTCAGGAACCTCTCGAGGTTCGAGTCGTGATCCTGCTGGTTGTGACCGCAGATGGTGACGTTGTCGAGGTAGGGGAAGGTTGCCTGCAAGTGGTGGTCATCGACCATGCGGTCCATCTCCCTCTGGAAGACCGAGACCCCATTCGTCACCCCAAAGGGGACTCTGAGGAATTGGTAGAGGCGTCCGTTCGCCTCGAAGGCGGTGTACGGGCGGTCCTCTGGTCTGATAGGGAGCTGGTGGTACGCTGACTTGAGGTCGATGGTGGAGAACACCCGGTATTGGGCGATTTGGTTCACCATTTCTGATATGCGGGGTAGCGGGTAGGCGTCTAGTAGGGTGTACCTGTTGATCGTTTGACTATAGTCGATCACCATCCGTTTCTTCTCGCTACCCCTTACCACTACCACTTGGGCGCGCCACGGGCTGTTGCTGCGTTCAATAATGCGCTCTTTCAGGAGCCTGTCTACCTCGGTCGCGATAAACCGCCTGTCCTCCCAGCTGTACCTCCTGCTTTTGGTCGCTATTGGCCGGCAGTTAGAGGTAAGGTTCGCGAATAGCGAAGGCGGCTTTACCTTCAGGGTAGCCAGACCGCACACTGTGAGGGGCGGCTGGGACCCACCGTACTTGAGCGTGATGCTTTGGTGGTTGCACTGGAAATCCAGGCCCAAGATCACGCTCGCACATAGATTCTTCATGATTAATACTTTAAAATTATCATATACAGTTCCGTTAACGCACAATTGTACCGTGCAGTAACCCAGAATGGTCGATGTCTGGGTTTTGTCAGCCATAGAGATGGTACCCTGAGTAGGGACCACCTTTAGGGAGAGTTGTTGTGCCAGTTCTGGGTGGATAAAGCTCTCCGTGTTTCCACTGTCAATTAAGCATTTAACCCGGCACCCGTTTACCTCGATGTCCACCATTGATCTGGATAGCGGGTGCGGCCTGGTCTGGTCCACTGTGACCGATGCCACTGTAGGGCCCTGATCGATACAAGATGGCGTCCACGCTGTCTGCTCACAAGATGGCGGACCCCACGAGGTCGGGCAAGATGGCGTCCAAGATGGCCGCTCCCACGGCGCACACGCGGCGGTGGCGGGTTTTCCGGCGGGGTTCCCTCTGCACACCTTCCCGAAGTGCCCCTTCTTACCGCACTTAAAGCAGGTGGTGCCTTTCGCCGGGCACAGGTTTCTGGTGTGCTTTGGCTGCCCGCAGAAGTAGCAGTTGGGTCCCTGACGCGTCGCGGCTGTCGTAGGGCTTCTGGGGAGAGAGCGGGGCCCAGCCGGTGTCGGGCTGTCGGGCAGGGAAGATGCCTTCCAAGATGGCGGCGCCCTCGGTGCACACGTGGCGGCGTGGACGGCGCGGGCTGAAGAGTAGGCGTCCGAGTTTCTCTGGGCCACTTCCAGGGATCGCGCGGTGTCCGCAGCCTGTTTCAGGTCCCACCCCGTTTTTTCCAGCAGTCTTTGCCGGATGTAAGTGGAGCTGAGGCCTGTGATGAAGGCATCGCGAACAAGCTCGTCAGTGTACACCGCGGCTTTTACATCTCGGCACTTGCAGTCTTTGCCAAGCATTTTCAGGGTGCTTAGGAACTCCTCCACCGATTCCCCAGGTCGCTGTGCGCGGGTGGCGAGCAGGTGCCTAGCATACACCTCATTCGTAGGCTGCTGGTAATGCGCCTTTAAGATGTCGCAGGCAGCCAGGTACGTCTCGGCGTCTTGGATGAGGGGGTAAACCCGGTGGCTTACCCAATTCCGCAGAATTCCGAGTATCATCCTCGCAGCGTCCGTAGCGTCTTTGACGGCTGCGGAATTGTCCAGGAAGAATTCCATACACTCAAACCAGTGTCCGAAGCGTGCTGATGCGTCCGGAGCATGTTGATCCAAATCCAAACGTTCGGGTTTCAGGAGTTGATCCATAGTGTTGAAAAAATAAGTTAATAAAATTGATGTGCCTCAATAATTCCGAGACTCGAAGGTAGCAGAACAAAACAAGGCTTTTATTAGCTTAGAACGAAACACGTAAGCGAGAGAGATGTCGTCCTTCTGGAGATTGGGGCTAGACTGAAGCTAGCTTACAAACGGGGCCAGGTATGGGTGGAGCCCTACACACAGCACATTCCAGCACATTCCAGTATTCAATACAGCACACTCCAGTACACAATACAATGAGGTCTGGGGGAAGGGAAATGACACTGAAACCGATCTCAGTCACAGGCAGTGATGAATGGAAATATTTCATCACACCAGGGGACACGGACCCTTCACCATTTTACCCAGTGGATACGGACCCTCCACCATCTTACCCAGGGGAAAGGGACCCTCCACCATCTTACCCAGGGGAAAGGGATCCTCCACCATCTTACCCAGGGGACACGGACCCTCCACCATATTACCCAGGGGACACGGACCCTCCACCATCTTACCCAGGGGACAGGGACCCTCCACCATCTTACCCAGGGGACAGGGACCCTCCACCATCTTACCTAGCGGACAGGGATCCTCCATCAGCTTACCCAGGGGACAGGGACCCTCCACCATCTTACCCAGGGGATAGGGACCCTCCACCATCTTACCCAGGGGACAGGGACCCGCCACCATCTTACCCAGGGGACAGGGACCCTCCACCATCTTACCCAGGGGACAGGGACCCGCCACCATCTTACCCAGGGGACAGGGACCCTACATCAGCTTACACAGGGGACAGGGACCCCCCACCATCTTAGCCAGGGGACAGGGACCCTCCACCATCTTAGCCAGGGGACAGCGACCCTCCACCATCTTAGCCAGGGGACAGGGACCCTCCACCATCTTACCCAGAGGACAGGGACCCTCCACCATCTTACCCAGGGGACAGGGACGCTCCACCATCTTACCCAGGGGACAGGGACCTTCCACCATCTTACCCAGGGGACAGGGACGCTCCACCATCTTACCCAGGTGACATGGACCCTCCACCATCTTACCCAGGGGACACGGACCCTCCACCATCTTACCCAGGGGACACGGACCCTCCACCATCTTACCCAGGTGACATGGACCCTCCACCATCTTACCCAGAGGACACGGACCCTCCACCATCTTACCCAGGTGACATGGACCCGCCACCATCTTACCCAGGGGACACGGACCCTCCACCATCTTACCCAGGGGACACGGACCCTCCACCATATTACTCAGGGGACACGGACCCTGCACCATCTTACCCAGGGGACAGGGACCTTCCACCATCTTACCCAGGGGACAGGGACGCTCCACCATCTTACCCAGGTGACATGGACCCTCCACCATCTTACCCAGGGGACACGGACCCTCCACCATCTTACCCAGGGGACACGGACCCTCCACCATCTTACCCAGGTGACATGGACCCTCCACCATCTTACCCAGGGGACACGGACCCTCCACCATCTTACCCAGGTGACATGGACCCGCCACCATCTTACCCAGGGGACACGGACCCTCCATCAGCTTACCCAGGGGACACGGACCCTCCACCATCTTACCCAGGGGACACGGACCCTCCACCATATTACTCAGGGGACACGGACCCTGCACCATCTTACCCAGGGGACACGGACCCTCCACCATCTTACCCAGGGGACACGGACCCTCCACCATCTTACCCAGGGGACAGGGACCCTCCACCATCTTACCCAGGGGACACGGACCCGCCACCATCCATCAGAGTCACCCCTACATGGGACAGGGAACGCCCTAATCAACCACACACCTGGGACAGAGATTTTTGTTCAATTTTTTGAAATAGCTTCTTATCTTAAAGGCTCCAATTGGCCACTGAATGATTGGCACACACAATATAAACACCCGAGAGGGAAATACACCAAGCGGTGCTGAGGGCTCTGGGAGCTGCCGTGTTATCTGGCAAATCATGTTTATTTTTGTCCTTTCACAAAGGCTTTTATTTAAATTGCTTACCACAGACACGGGTTCCAATCCCATTTTAAAATTAAATTAGCCCAGTGCTTAAATTCCTAACCGCTGACGGGAGCTGTTGGCTGCCATGTTTTGGCACGCATCCAACTGTTAGATTTTTGAAAGAGAGGAAAAAGTCCTCATTAAATATTGGACAAGGCCGGTACATTTCACAGATGGATTCCCTCACTGCTACACCGTTTAAATTAACTCAAGTAATATTTGTCTTTGACAACTCTTCCCTACAGTAGGAAGGGGCTGGTGTCCGGCCCAGACCTCACGTTGACATTGACTTGCACCTTAGCCTTGATCCTAAGCTTGCCCTGTACCTTGCCCTCACCTTAGCCTTGATCCTAAGCTTGCCCTGTACCTTGCCCTCACCTTGGCCTTGATCCTAAGCTTGCCCTGTACCTTGGCCTTGATTCTAAGCTTGCCCTGTACCTTACCCTCACCTTGGCCTTGATTCTAAGCTTGCCCTGTACCTTGCCCTCACCTTGGCCTTGATTCACTCTGTGCTCCACAGGTCTGACCAGTGTCACATGTTTTCCATCTTCTCTGCCATGATGGCTGAACCCTGCCCTGCTTCAACACCCCACTGGGACAGTGAGGAACTTCTTGGTAACTGCATTTTGGTTGATATTTCTCTCTCTCTGACCGGAATTTTGCCTACCTGGGTGGGCCGGTGCCAGTGTGCCTGTGTTCCATTGCTGACTAACATCACATGAGCTTCACCAGCGCTCTGAGGTAGCGCCTCGCTCCTCGGGGGTAGCGCATTAAGAGAGGTGCGTAGCGCCTGATTTAGTGCTCCAATCACCTCCCGGGGGTGATAGAAGCCAAGTTTGCAGTCGGAGTCGATAATTAACACCAGGTGCTAAACTTTGCGCCCGGCCGATAATTGCGCCCCAAACGGGGCGATACCGAATTTCTCCCCCTTCATATTCTCCCTTGTCATGCTCTCCCCCGCTGTCCATGTACTTAGTGTATCCCACTTCCTTACCCTCAATTTTTCCTTTATCCATGGTGTCTCATTAGTGTTTATCTTGTCATTGTTTTTTAGTGTAATATATCTTTCCTGGACTCTGTTGAACACCGTTTTAAATGTTTCCCATTGCTGTTCTATAACATTGTTTGCCAATATTCCCAAGTTCTATTCTCAGTGCCTTAAAATCAGCTTTCTTCCAATCTATTACCTTGCTCTTTGTCATACTTATGTCCTTCCGTATTTGTATGATTCAGAACAGATCCTATAGTCTCCATTGTCTAATACTCCGACAGACCAGAACCTGGAGTTTCTATCCTCTGTACAGCTCAGACAGAACAATCATGCCCAGACAAGATAGCTTGCCGACAGTACTTGAAGAATTAAGCACATTATTGGGTCAGTGTAAGGAAGAACCATTTATAGCACCTTATCGCATCCTCATGACATACCAACTCGCTCCATAATTAGTCCCTTTTTAAGTGTAGTCACTGCTCTGTAGGGGAACATAGTGGCCAATTTGCACACAGCAAGATCCCACAAACAGCAACTGGAATGAGTGGCAAGTTATTTGTTGTGCTTTGCCTTTGCCCAATCTAGGAACGTCTGTCTCCATTAGATCGTCGTGGTTTAGCTCGCATTTCATGTGCATGTTGAGCTCCCAGTTGGGAACGCTGTAATCTTAAAACTCTCTGGCATGCCTTCTTTATCCATGAAATATATATTGGCCACTTTAAATGTAATCCTCATCAGTTTGCATGGACTTGCCAACCAGCACCAGAATCTGTAGCTCACAATCAGATTCCTCGTTGCTTCCTGAGCTGCAGTGAACATTTGTCAAAAGAGCCCATCTTTCCACTCTGCTGAACTCGTGTAAGTGCTTCAGTTACATTTAGCTTTCCAGAGATTTTTGCAAACAATATTCAGCTGGGTTTATGTCTTGTTTGTACAAAAACATCGAATTGACAGCACAGAAACAGGCCATTTGCCCTAACTGCTCCTACCCCTCTTCATCTGACCCCATCAGCATAACCTTCGATTCCTTTCTCCTTCATGTGTTTATCTAGCTTTCCCTTAAATGCATCAGGAAAGTTACAAATATTTCAATGAGTGCAATGCAACTTTCACTTATACAGAACCTTTAGCATAAAGCAGGCACCTCAAGACCCTTTACAAGGAAGGGACTGGACAAGGTTGCAGGAATTTGGGAGAGGAGTTAACCCATAGGAGTTGTGGTTCCAAAAAAGCCTCTAAAATAAGTATACAAAAAACAGTATTATAAAAATTAATGTCAAAACAAAGTGACACAAAGGAGCCTGTGAAATGTGGAACTCCCTTTTCATCCCCCTCAGGTGGGCAATCGAGCACTCAAAGCAACCTCATCCTAAATGGACCAGAAGTTCCATGGGGTCCATTCCTATGAATTCAAATATTACAGTGAAACTATCACACATCCAGGTATGTGTCAGAGCACTTCAGACCAGCTTAAGAGGCTGTACATAGCATGAATTGACTGGGAATCTAGCGAAAACAATCACTGCCCAATTTCCTGACTGGTATTCCCAGGCTGGCAGGACTGATCCTGTTGCTGGTGAACATCAATTGAACAAGCCCACCGTTTAACACAACAAATAATGTAGCACTGAGGCTTTACGGAAAATCCCCTAAAAGATTATTGGCCCGTATTTCCCGATGTCCCTACGGGCTGTGTACACACCCGTAGGGACATCGGAAATGCCGGTCTCAGGCATGCGCTGAAAACCGGCATTTCCAATCTGCCAAGAATCCTCTTAACAGATCGGATGCCTGCCCTGGAGAAGGGCCTCTGTGGGGGGAGAGTTCCGCTTTCTGCAGAACCTCCGCCCGCTGAAAACCTTTAGAAATCTTACACCTGGTAAAAGCATAAAAGCGTATGGCCTGCTTTTACCAGCATAAGAGTTGAAAAAAAGCAAAAAAAAATGTTTTTTCACTCATTTATAATTTAAAAATACTTTAAAAAAAGGGAAGTTTATTTTTAGCCCCGTAAAAAACTTTAATAATTTTTTTCAAAAAATTAAATTTTTGTTTAAAATATTAAATTTAATGTAAATTTTCACTCATTTTAAAAACATGATGGGTTTTTTTAAATGTATTTAATGTTTTAGTGTGTTTTTGGGGTGATCTCCATTCATATATTTGACAGGTCTATCTTCTGCTACTGGCTGGCCTGGCCCACGTGAACCCAGGGATGCCTGCGAACTGCACGCACCCCTGGGATACGTGGGCCCTGCGCATTTTGACTTTGGAGAGGCCCAGGAGCGGAAGTGTCCGGACCTCGGGAGCCCTCGGGTAAGTTCGTAGATTTTTTTCCAATAGGAGGCATTCGCATGCAGGAAGCCTCCGATCGGAAATTACGAGCCATTATCTTAAATAATGGAGTGCTTCAGAGCTATTTTCTCCTTTTATGGCTGTAATATTTACTCTCATACCCACTTTGACTTCTGCACATGGGATGGAAGCTTTTCTAGCCATTAAACAGGATGAGAAGTGCTGAATAAATATCTGGTTCGGAACTGGATTGAAAGTTACAGGGACAGTTAGACTGATACAATCAACTACCCCATGGAACATGATGCTTGTGCTACTGGGACTGAGGAAATGTCATTAAATGGGAAGCAATTAAACAGAGTTGAAAAAACAAAGGTTATTGTTAATAACCGGGGAGAGTTGTTCAACTGTTTTGCGGGTTGGGGAGAAATATTGGAGAACTCTCCCTCAAGAGATTAGATAGTGAGTTAGAATCCACAATAGAGCAGATTGTGCACAATCTGTGCAACAATTTTTTTTATTCATTCACGAGATATGGGCATCACTGGCAAGGCCAGCATTTATTGCCCATTTCTAATTGCCCTCGAGAAGGTGGTGGTGAGCCTCTTTCTTGAACTGCTGCAGTCCGTGTGGTGAAGGTACGCCCACAGTGCTGTTTGGTAGGGAGTTCCAGGATTTTGACCCAGCGACGATGAAGGATCGGCGATATACTTCCAAGTCAGCATGCTGTGTAACTTGGAGGGGAACTTGCAGGTTGTGGTGTTCCCATGCGTCTGCTGCCCTTGTCCTTCGAGGTGGAAGAGGTTGCGGGTTTGGGAGCTGCTGCCGAAGAAGCTTTGGCGAGTTGCTGCAGTGCATCTTGTAGATGGTACACACTGCAGCCACGGTACACCGGTGGTGGAGGGAGTGAATGTTTCAGGTGGTGGACAGGGTGCCGATCAAGCAGGCTGCTTTGTCCTGGATGGTGTCGAGCTTCTTGAGTGTTGTTGAAGCTGCACTCATCCAGGCAAGTGGAGAGTATTCCATCACACTCCTGACTTGTGCCTTGTAGATGGTGGGAAGACTTTGGGGTGTCAGGAGGTGAGACACTTAATTTCACCTCTAATACTTTGTTATGCTCATAATAGGAACTTAAAGATCACTTGGATGTCTAGAAGATCAAGTTAGATGTCCTGAAGTCAGTTTACCCATTACGTTGTAATCATTATTTTTTTTCAATAGGAAAGAAGTTAAACTTCAACAATAAAAGAAACAAATGGCTGAAACTCAGGAAGCAGCAGCACTTGGTAAGAGGCTTCGAGACCTCTGTGAGTCTAACAATCCTGATTTCACACAAGTAGAACAATTAATTAATGACGGAGCGTCGGTGGACTTCGACGCTGGCGGTTATGAAACCCCTTTATGTTTTGCTGCAAATAAAGGCCATGAAGATGTTGCTGAATTGCTCTTGAAGAACAAAGCAAATGTTAACTATCAGACGAAGGATTACGGTTGGACGCCGCTCCTTAATGCTGTACAATCAGATCATGAAAACATTGTCCACTTACTGTTGAAACATGAGGCCGATCCACATCTCAGGAAAAAAAATGGAGCTACACCTTTCATTATTGCTGCGATAGGTGGCAAAGAGAATTTGCTCCAAACGTTTCTATCCCTGGGTGCAGATGTCAATGAGACAGATGTCAATGGTTTTACTGCCTTTATGGAAGCAGCACATCACAGTAATGAGGACGCATTACGCTTCCTCTTCCAGCAAAATGCTGATGTGAACAAACACAGGGAAGTGTGCGAAGCCAAAAAGAATGCGACTTTAGGCGGAAAGACTGCCCTGATGGATGCTGTCATAAAAGGCCATGAGGACATTGTTAGGATCTTGTTGGGTGAAATGCATGTAGATGTTAATGCGGTCGACAACCTTGGCAGAACAGCATTAATTCATGCCTTGCAGAATGACAGCCAGGCAACTGTGGAAACTCTGTTGGACCATGGGGCCAGTGTTAACTCCATAGACAAAAATCAAGGCACGCCTCTGAGTACCGCATTGACTAAGCCTATCTTGAATATCCAGGTGGTGGAACTGCTGATGAAACGTAGAGCAAATCTAAATGTTCCGGATAACAATGGGAAAACGCCATTGATTCTTGCAGTAGAAAAGAAGAGCGAAAAGGAGAGGAAAGAGATGGTTAAACTACTGCTGGACGAGCAAAGTGTTGAAATCAATGCACAAGATAATTCAGGGCAGACAGCCCTTCTGGCAGCAGTGAACATTAAAGATACTTCGTTGACTAGAATGTTGTGTGCGAAGGGAGCTGATGTATCTTGTGAGGACAATAGTGGGAATACACCGTTATCAGTAGCCATAAGAAATTATGACAATAGAACTAAAAAGGTGTTGATTGGCTATGGAGCGGAGAAGATTAAATCGAATGTAGGACCTCCTTCAAATTGGAAGAAGCATAGTGCACGCTGGCAGAAAAAACTGGAGCAACTGCAGAGAGTAGAACGTCTCCCCGTTGGGAATCTGAAACTGTCCAGAATGGTGGATTTTAAGATTACAGGAAACAACAAAACAGAAGTCTACCTTGGTTTCTATAACAATGAGAATGAAGTAGCAGTGAAATGTCATAGGAAGCTCAGTGAAGAAGCCGAAAAGGAAAAGCAGTGCCTCACACACCCACAGATCATGGTGAGCAATCTGTTTGTTAAACTCGTGACTTGTGAATTTGACGAATCTTGCCATTACATGTGCCTGGATCTCTGCGAGTACAATCTCGAGGAATGTGTGAAAAAGTGGCCTGAGAAAATTCGAGTGGAAGCCCCTGAAATAATGAAGCGGTTGGTTCTGGCTCTTCAGATTTTGCACACAGCTAAATTTGCTCACCGGGATTTGCATCCAACAAATGTCCTGAGAGGTAATTTCTGTTGTATTTTCACATATTTAGGACTGTAACAAATTCTGTGGTGTCCCCATTTAAATTTTGCCTGGCTCAGACACTCCAACTGATGATTAGAATTGTTTATAAGACCGTGTCTAATTGTGCACCTCAAATATTTGATTCATTGCCTTTGGCTTTCTAAAATAATTGTGTAAAAAAAAGCACGTGATCGTCACCATTACCAATTGTAGGGACAACTGTCCGAGCCAAACAGTAGCTGAAGTCAATACTTGTACAACCTGTAAACGTTGCTCAATCCATTTCCTATTGCGGTTTCATTTCTAGCACTGAACTGGCTAGAATGAGCAATCTCAGTTAATCTGATTTTCATACTGCGTTAAGTGCTAAGCAACTTTACTTTGGGATGTAAACAGAAAATGCTGGAAACACTCAGCAGGTCAGGCAGCACCTGTGGAGAGAGAAACAGAGCCAACGTTTCAGGTCGATGACCTTTCATCAGAACTGGAAGAAGTTACAGATGAAGAGCTTTTAAACAGGGAGAAGGGTGGAGGGTAGGAGTGATTAAATGACAAAAGTGTTGATGCTGTAAGGCAAAAGGGGGTAATAATGGTACAAGTATAGAAACAAATGATGGGTCCAGAGGAGGTGTAAAAGGTCACAGCAGATTACCGGAGGTGGAAGGAAGCATGGAAAATCTGGCAAAGAAAAGGCTTCCGTGCCCCAGGAGTATGACAGAAAAAAGGCAGATAGCCCCCAAGGGTGCGGACCACCTCACCGGCCGTTTGCCGATAGGGAATCCCTACTGCAAGTACCAGATTTTGTGCTGAAGTCTCTGGAGTGAAGCTTGAACCCACCACCTTCTGTCTGAGGCGATAGTGCTACCACTGAGTTCTGCTCTTCTATTCCAGGAATGCCCACCTTGAAGAAGCTCTACTCTTCTAAAATCTGCAGTATTTGACTTTAGTTTACTTTGGGGTTGCTGCCAGGTACTTGAAAGAAAGCCTTGCATTTTTATAGCACCTTTCACAACATTAGGACACAAGAACATAAGAAATAAGAGCAGGAATAGGCAAATACAGCCCATTGAGCCTGCCCCGCCATTCAATAAGATCATGGCTGAACTTCTACCTCATCTCCACTTTCCTGAATTATCCCCATATCCCTTGATTCCCTTAGTGCCCAAAAATCTTTCGATCTCTGTCTTGAATATACTCATCGACTAAGCATCCACAGCCCTCTGGGGTAGAGAATTCCAAAGATTCACAACCCTTTGAGTGAAGAAGTTTTTCCTCATCTCAGTCCTAAATGGCCGACCCCTTATCCTGAGTGAGACTGTGACCCCTGGTTCTAGACTCTCCAGGCAGGGGAAACAGCCTCTCGGCATCTTCCCTGTCAAGCCCTCTAAGAATTTTATACTTTGCAATGAGATCACCTCTCATTCTTAAACTCCAGAAAATATAGGCCCACTCTACTCAATCTCTCCTCATAGGTTTCCCTCTCATTCCAAGAATTAATCTAGTGAACCTTTGTTGCACCACCTCTAAGGCAAGTATACCCTTCCTTAAGTAGGGAGACCAAAACTGTACACAATACTCCAGGTGTGGTCTCACCAAAGCCCTATATAATTGCAGCAAGACTTCCTTACTCTTATACCCAAACCCCCTTGCAATAAAAGCCAACATACCATTTGCGTTCCTAATTGCTTGCTGCATGTTAACTTTCTGTTATTCATGTACAAAGATACCTAAATCCCTCTGAATGAATTAGTCTCTAGTCTCCCACCTTCTAAAAAATATTCTGCTTTTCCATTCTTCCTACCAAAGTGAATTTCACATTTCCCCACATTTTACTTCGTCTGCCACCTTCTTGCCCAATCACTTAACTGGTCGATATCCCTTTGCAGCCTCTTTGCATCCTCCTCACAGCTTACTTTCCCACCCAGCTTTGTATCATCCGCAAACTCAGACATTTGGTCCCCTCATCTAAGTCGTTGATATAGATTGTAAATAGCTGAGGCCCAAGCACTGATTCTTGTGGTTACAGTCTGCCAACCCAAAAATGATCTGTTTATTCCTACTCTCTGTTTTCTGTCCGTTAGCCAAGCCTCAATCCATGCTAATATATTACCCCTAATCCCATGAGCCCCAATCTTGTGTAACAACATCTTGTGTGGTACCTTATTGAATACCTTCTGAAAATCCAAGTATACTACGTCAACTGGTTCACCCTTATCTACCTGGCTAGTTACACCCTCAAAAACAGACTTGTCAACACGATTTCCTTACTATTTACAATCTGTAACTATCTGTACTAATCTATCCTTAACTTCTCTAGTTAGCAATACTTTTAGTCATAGTGTCATAGAGTCATAGGGCTGGATTTTGATACTGGCGGCGTGATGGAGGCGGGACTACAACTTTCGGGGTTGTAGTCCCGCCTCCATCGAGTTGTGGCCAACCCACGCGATTTTCACTTGATTGACCTTGTTGAGCCCGCCCAGCGGGCTCAGCAGGCCAATTAAGGGCCACCCAGCAATAGGTGACGTCACAGATTGACATTTCACCTGTCAAGAGCTTTTGACAGATGAAATATCAGCGTTTGACAGCTCTTTGAAGCTGTCAAACACTGACAATCTGTACTCCAAGTTAATTCCTTCCTCTCAGGCTGATTTAGAGATCTCTCCAGAACAGAAAGCTGAATGCTGCAACTTTTGACAGCTCGCGGCCATTCTGCTTTCTGTGCCGATGAGATGAGGGACTCCCGAGACCTGAAGGAAGGAAGGCTGTAAAGGTAAACAAAGGTAAGTTAAACTTCTTTAAACACTTTACACACACCAAACACACTTACCTTTGCACTCATGCACCCATCACTCACCTGAACACCGGACATCTCGAACCCTCCAAGCCCTTCAGCCCGACGGTCCGCCTCGCTAACTTGGCATGGTTTGGAGCTGTCAGGAATCCCACACTTCAGCAATAAAAATAGGGATTAGGCTAAAAACTGCCTGTTAACTACCTGTTAACAGGCAGTTAATTGGCACTAATCCCCTTCCCGCCTCAGGGAGGCGGGTCCCAGCACAGGTCGGGTATCCGCCTCCTTTGAAACTGGCATGGAGGCAGGTTGGGGGCGGGATGGGTTCGTGTCTCTCCATTTCAAGATTTTAACCCCCCACACACCTCCAATCCCGCCTCCATGGCCCAATGAATATCCTGCCCATAGAGTCATAACGGCACAGAAGGAGGCCATTTGGTCCATCGAGTCCGTGCCGGCTCTCTGTAGTCAGTTCCACTCCCCCACTCTATCCCCGTAGCCCTGCAAGTTTATTTCCCTCAAGTGCCTATGCAGTCTCCCCTTGAAAACATTGAGGGGGAAAAATTCGGTATCGCCCCGTTTGGGGCGCCAGTATTGGCGGTGCGCAAAGTTTAGCGCCAGGCGTAAATTATCGCCACCTCTAGCGATATTGGGTTGAAGCGCCCCTGAAGGTGATCGTGGCGCTAAATCAGGCGCTGCACGGTAGTCTTAAGGCGCTAACCCGGCGGCGCAACGCAATTTCTCCGCGGGCGGGCGCAGCGCAGGTGCTGTCAATAATCGATTTCACCTAGACACGCTGGCGCCAGCCAGCTCTTAAAGGGGCGGATCGATTCTCATCTGCAGCCACACTCTGCGCCTTGTAGGCCTCAAAATCGGCGGTTACCTACCTGTGGCTGCCAAAACTTCAAGGACATGGAGAGGGTCAGGGAGAGAGCGCAGCGCTTCAACGAGGGGGCATTGGATGCTCTGGTTGGCGCGGTGGAGCGCCGGCGATCTGTGCTGTACCCGGAGAATGGCAGGAGGCCTAATCAGGCCAAATACCGCAGAGCTTAGAGGGAGGTTTCCCAAAGAGTCACCTCCAGCAGCATGGTGCCCAGGACTCCTGTGCAATGCAGGAAGAAGTTCAACGACCTCACTCGGGTCGTTAGGGTGAGTGCCTTTTTCAGAATCATCTCCATCCCTCCATCTGCACCTCACTTTATGGCCAGAGGGTGCGCGAAGCCCCAATGGCCAGCTGTCATCCAGCACCCATGGCCCTTTCTGGAAACACACACACACATTCAGCTCAGTGCATAATGTAAGGGCTATTCTACCATGGGAGGCATGTGATGTCAGCTCAGGGCAGCATGTTTCATCACACCCCGTCCTTTCTCTTGCAGGCCAAGCTGGCGAGGAACCGCAGGCAGCAGCTTCGTACCGGAGGAGGCCGGCCTCACCTGCAGACCCTTACAGACCTTGGGGAGCGAGTCCACCAGATCGTTGCAAGCCAGATGAGTGGTCCCGCCGCCTCTGGAGCTGCCGACCCCATTGTGCACAGCGATGGTAAGGTCATCACCTTTTTGAACTCTCTCCTTCCACTTGTTCCCCCCACCAGCATGCTTTTTCACTCTGGACCCATGTCAGAGCATTGCAGCACTCTTGCATCCCTTGCTGCCGCCCTGTCCTTTCGCTAAAGCCACTCTTCAACCTCCCTGCTTTCAGATGCTGCATCACCAGCTCGGGAGCCGGGCCCTCAAGTTGCCACTGCCACTGACTCCGGAGACGACGAGCAGGAGGAAGCCGGACCATCCGTACCACCCTCAGGCGAGCCAGCCCATCTGCAGACTGGGGAGACTACTTCCCTGGAGGGGAGTGGGGGGGAATGCTCTGAGGAGGATGCAGCTCCAGGACCCAGTGGCCTGCAGCAACGTGAGGGGGGTAGGGAAGCTCGGGGGCCGTCTCCCCGGAGGGCGAGTCGGGCCACGAGTGCTGCTGCACAGAGCGCAGAAGAGGTGCGTGCCCTCGCAGAAATGAGCGCCCAGGCTGGGCTGAGGCACACTGAGCTCATGGCTGCAGTGGCAAGGATGCCTGAATCCATCGAGACACTGGCAAGGAGTGTCCAAGACTTCGGCGCAGCACAGGCAAGGAGTGTGCAGGACTTCGGGACAGCACTGGCAAGGATTGTCCAGGGCTTCACCGAAGCACTGGCACCTGCCACGCAAGTGCTGAGTGCTGCCACGCAGTCAGTCGCTGGTCTCATGCAGACGCAGATTGAGGCCACGCGAGCACTGACTGCTGCCACCCTCGCTGGATTGGGCAGGATTACCCGGGGCCCTCGCCGCGCCACAGCAGGCCAGCAATCTGTGCACCAGCCGATTGCTGCGCATGCTGCGGTGCTGCCCCGTCAGAGTGCCAGTGTGTCGGCCGACCAGGGAGCTGCTGTCCGCTCTCAGCATTCCTGATGCCACCACTGGCACGTCTCCACTGCAGCTGCCACCACCTGTAGGACAGACTGCTTCCACCCATGCAGAGTTGGAGCAGTCAGCAGCCGGGCCCTCCAGGCCCAGAGCTCGTCCAGGCCGTCCCTCAGGGGCATCTGCGCTTTCGGACAGTCAGCAGGCCTCCCCCAGCCTTGCTGCAGCCACTGGGGTCCCATTACGGAGGAGCTGCAGGGAGGGAAGGGGCTAATCTCGCAAGCGAAGCAGATCACCATCGAGGGGGAAAAAGTAGAAGGTGCTGCTGATACCTGTTATTTGTAGAATTCAAGGCTGAGGATGCTGGTCTGAATGTGAGTTATGTTTTGGACAGTTTCCCGGGTGTGCGAGATACTTATGTGGCAGTCTGTTTGTTTTGCTTTTTGTTGCCATTGCTTTGTCATGCGGGAAGGAAGCACATTTTGTAAAATAAACAACTTTCTTTATTTACAATGGCCATGTCTGCTCTTTACATACATTTTGCCCTTAACCGGCTTTGGGGTATCAGAACGGTTCCATTCCTGTTCTTGGAATGGCAGCAAGCATTCCCTGACAGGGGCCTAGAAGCGACTTGTGATAAGCCTCTGACGGACGGCCCTTCCAGTTTGTGCCTCCCTCCCATCTTGGTCCTCCTCCTCCTCCTCCTCCTCCGCTGGTGCTTCAATGTCTGGTGGCATTGGCTGGGTCCTGAGGATTGCCAGGTTATGCAGCATGCAACACACAACCACGAAGTGGGAGACTCGCTCAGGTGAGTACTGAAGGGCTCCTCCGGAATGGTCCAGACAGCGGAACCGTTGCTTAAGCACGCCGATTGTGTGCTCAATAATGTTCCTGGTCGCTTGATGGCTCTCATTGAAGCGTTCTTCAGCAGGGGTACTGGGCGAACGGAGCGGGGTCATCAGCCACGGGCACAGAGGATAGCCCTTGTCCCCGAGAAGCCAGCCTCCTGGGTGAGCCAGGGCCTCAAAGGTCTGCCACAGAAGTCTGGCGCAGGATGAAGACGTCGTAGCTGCTGCCTGGAAACTGGGCATTCACAGCGAGGATCAGCTGTCGGTGGTCACAGACCAGCTGTACATTCAAGGAATGGAACCCTTTGCGGTTGCAGAACTCCTCCGCATTCTCTACAGGCCCGCAAAGCCACATGCGTGCAGTCAATGGCACCCTGCACCATGGGGAAGTCCGCTATTCATGCGAAGCCCTCTGCGCGCTCCCGCTGCTTGTCCGGGGTCATTGGGAAGGAGATGTACTGCCGCCTCCTTTTAAAGAGGGCATTAGTCACTTGACGGATGCAGCAATGCACCGCGAACTGCGAGATGTTGGCTATGTCCCCAGTTGTGGCCTGAAAGGAGCCGCTTGCATAGAAGTTAAGCGCAACAGTGATCTTCACAGCCACCGACAGAGATGTCCTGCACCTTAGCTGAGGCTGCAGATCTGGCTGAAGCAGGTGGCACAGCTCAGTCACCACCTCCTTACTAAAGCGCAGCCTTCGGAAACACTGCTCCTCCGACATGTTCATGTATGAAAATTGCTGTCGGAAAACCCTGGCAGCGTAAGGTCTCGTGTGGCGACGTCTGTTGGCCCTCCTCCGTCTGGCCATGCCTGCCCCTCTATCTCTGTGTCTCTGTGCCCTGTCAAGATGATTCAGAAGCAGGACGTTCCCATCCAATGCGGCCCCCATATTAAGTGCGCACAGAAAGTTATGCCGTTTGAGATGCTCACCAACAGCAAGGTGATGGTCAGAAGGCTGAAGTTCTTCTGCCAGCGCTGGCTCAATGTAGAAATGGCTCTCCTTGTGCAGCTGAGCAACTCTCTGTATCTCTCTAAGAAGTTGTGGTCCAAAAATGGCTGCCGCTTTTATTCCACACCAGCCCCCTTTAAAGAACGCCCCCCCAGCCCGACAGCGACTGGGAAACGTTCCAGGTAAGCTGTCCTTATTAGCGCCAGGCGGAACGGAGGGGGGCGCCACTGAATTTCCGGTCCGGGGCGCCCCAAAGGCGTTGCACACTGAAATGACGTCATGATCTGCGTGCGCCGATGAGCGGGCGCTACGGTTTATCGCCGGTGCTAAATGTCCGCTCAATATGGGGAGAGGCGCAGGGATCGCTGCACCCGGGCGCTTGTTGGTTAGCGCCCCACTTGCCGGCCTCTTTAGGCGCTAATGGGTGGCGCAACCAACCGAATTTTTCCCCCTGAGTGTCTCCACTTCCACCACTTCCGTCGACAGCGAGTTCCAAGTCCTCACCATTTGCTGCGTAAAAAGGTTTTGCCTCACATTCTCCCTGTAACTCTTGCCCAAAACCTTAAATCTGTGTCCCCTAGTCCTTATACCATCAACTAATGGGGACAGCCTTTCCCTGTCTAGCCTATCCAAACCTGTCATAATCTTGTACACCTCTCTTAAGGCGCAAACGTCAGGGAGCAAGGCGCTACCTCAGAACGCTACCGAAGCTCAGCCGATGCCAGTTACCAGGGAAGCCAGACAGACTGGCGCAGTCCAGTTCTTAAAGGGGAGGGGCCATCTTGCTGGCCAGCCACACCCTGTTCATGAATCTCGGCCTGGAGAGAACTCAAAAGCAATTGTGTGGAAGCACTAATGGAGAGGCCCAGGGAAAGAGCTTGGCTCTTAGGAACCTCAAAAGTGGTGCTGAGGGCCAAAACTCCTTAGGACAGCGTTAAAACCAAAAATGTTGCCGACAAGAAAAGGCAGGAAGCGCCTGCCTTTAAATAGCACTCCCCCAGCCCCTTCCCGACTTGAAAATGTTCCCCTCTACCTGTCGTTCCTAGAGGCAGGCGCTAAGGCAGGGGGCGTGACTCAATATCCAGTCCAGGGCGCTACCAGGGCATTGCACGCTTGACTGACGTCACGATCTGCGAGTGCAGGTGATTGTGGCGGTAGTGTTTAGCGCCGCCGCAAAACGACTGGTCAATTTTGCAAGCGGCGCTAAAATCGCCACGCTCAGACGCTAAGTTCCTAGCGCCCCATTAGTACCCCCCCAGAGGCGCTAACGGGAGATGCTAACCAACCAAATTTTTCCCCTTTGGTCCCCCACAATTTCCGGTATGTTCTTTGTGTCCTCTACTGTGAAGACAGTCATAAAATATTTGTTTAACGTCTCTGCCATTTCCTTATCCCCCGTTATAATTTCTCCTGTCTCTGCCTCTAAGGGACCCACATTTACTTTTACTAATCTCTTCCTTTTTACATACTTGTAAAAGCTCTTACAATCTGTTTTTATATTTCTTGCTAGTTTACTCTAATTCTATTTTCTCCCTCTTTATCAATTTCTTGGTCATCCTTTGCTGATTTTCATAACCCTCCCAATCCTCAGTCTTACTACTCTTTTTGGCAATTTTGTAAGCTTCTTCTTTTAATCTAATACTATCCTTTATTTCTCCAGTTAGCCATCCCAACGTGCTTTACAGCCAATGAAGTACTTTAGAAGTGTAGTCACTGTTGTAATGTAGGAAACACGGCAGACAATATCTGCACAGCAAGGTCCCAGAAACAGCTTGATACTCCTCCATGGCCTCGCCCCTCCCTATCTCTGTAACATAAGAACATAAGAAATAGGAGCAGGAATAGGCCACTTGGCCCCTCAAGCCTGCTTCGCCATTCAATAAGATCATGGCTGATCTTGGGCTCAAAGCCACTTCCCCACCCGCTCCCCATAATCCTTCACTCCCTTATCTTGCAAAAATCTGTCTATCTCCACCTTAAATGTATTTAATGACCCAGCCTCCACAGCTCTCTGGGGCAGAGAATTCCACAGATTTACAATCTCCTGAGAGAAGAAATTCCTCCTCATCTCAGTTCTAAAAGGGCGACCCTTTATTCTAAAACTGTGCCCCCGCGCTCTAGATTTCCCCACGAGGGGAAATATCCTCTCAGCATCTACCTTGTCGAGCCCCCTCAGTATCTTACATGTTTCAATAAGATCACCTCTCATTCTTCTAAATTCCAATGAGTATAGGCCCAGCCTGCTCAACCTTTCCTCATAAGTCAACCCCCTCATCTCTGGAATTAACCTCCAATGCAAGTATATCCTTCCATAAATAAGGAGACCAAAACTGTACGCAGTACTCAAGGCATGGTCTCACTAATACCCTGTACAGTTGTAGCAGGACTTCCCTGCTTTTATACTCCAACCCCTTTGAAATAAAGGCCAACATTCCATTTGCCATTTTGATTACTTGCTGTACCTCCATGCTAACTTTTTGTGTTTCAGGCACAAGGACCCCCAGGTCACTCTGAACTGTAGCATTTTGTAATTTCTCTTCATTTAAATAATAATTTGCTTTTTTATTTTTCCTGCCAAAGTGTATAACCTTGCACCTTCCCACATTATACTCCACCTGCCAAATGTTTGCCCATTCACTTAGCCTGTCTATATCCCTTTGCAGGTTCTTTGAGTCCTCTGCACAACTTGCTTTCCCACCCATCTTTGTATCATCTGCAAACTTGGCTACATTACACTTGGTCCCTTCATCCAAGTCATTAATGTAGATTGTAAATAGTTGAGGCCCCAGTACTGATCCCTGTGGCACCCCACTAGTTACCGTTTGCCAACCGGAAAATGACCCATTTATTCCGACTCTCTGCTTTCTGTTAGTTAGCCAATTCTCGATCCATGCTAATACATTGCCCCCAATTCCATGAGCTCTTATCTTATGCAGTAACCTTTTATGTGGCACCTTATCGAATGCCTTCTGGAAATCCAAATACACCACATCCACTGGTCCACCTTTGTCCACCCTGCTCGTTACCTCCTCAAAGAACTCCAGCAAATTTGTTAAACATGATTTCCCTTTCATAAAACCATGCTGACTTTGCTTGACTGTATTATGCTTTTCCAAATGACCTGCTACTGCTTCCTTAATGAAGGACTCCAGCATTTTCCCAACGACAGATGTTAGGCTAACTGGTCTATAGTTTCCTGCTTTCTGTCTCCCTCCTTTCTTAAACAGGGGTGTTATATTTGCGGTTTTCCAATCCACTGGGACCTCTCCAGAGTCCAGGGAATTTTGGTATATTGCAACCAATGCATCCACTATATCTGCAGCCACTTCTTTTAAGACCCTGGGATGCAGGCCATCCGGTCCAGGGGACTTGTCATCTGTAAGTCCCATTATTTTACCAAGTACTATTTCCTTAGTGATAGTGATTACCTTTAGTTTCCCCCTCCCTGTGGCCCCTTGATTATCCATTATTGGGATGTTGTTAGTGTCTTCTACTGTGAAGACAGATACAAAATATTTGTTCAAAGTTTCTGCCATTTCCTCGTTCCCCATTATTAATTCCCCAGTCTCATCCTCTAAGGGACCAACGTTTACTTTAGCTACCCTCTTCCTTTTTATATACCAGTAGAAGCTCTTACTATCTGTTTTAATGTTTCTTGCCAGTTTACTCTCATAATTCACAGAATCACATCACAGAATTCCCACAGTGCAGATAGAGGCCATTTCGGCCCATCGAGCCTGCACCGACACATATCCCACCCTATCCCAGTAACCCCACGCATTTAACCCCCTAACACTAAGGGTCAATTTATCATAGCCAAATCAACCTAACCCGCACATCTTCTCTTTATTTTTTTTTTAGTCATCCTTTGCTGGGGTTTTTAAAAAATTCCCAATCCTCTGATCTCCCAACAATTTTGGCAACATTGTATTTCTTTGTTTTCAATTTGATGCCATCCTTTACTTCCTTTGTTAGCCACAGGTGGTGCTCCCTTCTCTTAAAATCTTTCTTTCTCACTGGAGAACCTCCTACAACCCTCCATGATGTCTGTGCTCCTCCAATTCGGGCCTCTTGAGCTTCCCTGATTTCAATCGCTCCACCATTGGCGGCCGTGCCTTCAGCTGCCGAGGCCCTAAGCTCCGGGATTCCCTCCCTAAACCTCTCCGCCACTCTCTCCTCCTTTAAGACTCTCCTTAAAACCTACCACTTTGACCAAATGTTTGGTCACCTGGCCTAATATCTCTTTATGTGTCTCGGTGTCAGATTTTGTCTGATAACGCCCCTGTGAAACGCCCTGGGCAATTTTACTATGTTAAAGGCACTATATAAATGATGTTGTTGTTGTTCATTGGGGGTTGGTAACACCATTCCCGTTAAGCCGTGCGGCTGTGCAGCAGTCTGGAGATCTGGCACAGGCCGCTCACCGGCTTTTAAATGGGAGAAACCGTGCACGCGCAAACATTTGAATGGGCCAGTTAAAGGGACCGCGCTCCCCAAAAAAATACGACGGAACATTGTTTGGCAGTAACCCCAAAATAAACTTGCTGAATTTCGCTAAGGCCAGTGGATGGGAAGACCCTTTTTTAATCAGGTCTTCCTCAGGGCCAGCCCTTGCAAGTTTACTTTCGGGTGACCACTGGCTGTGTGAGATTCGTGGGTTGGGAGCTGATGACACTGACACAGCAATACAAAAGCAGCCTCAGAGTAGCCAGAAGGTAGCATACTGCGGGACAGTGCTTTTCCAAGGCTGGAGTTAAGATGTCAGACTTGGCTCAGTTTGTCGCACTCTCGCCTCTGAATCAGAGGTCGTGAGTTCAAGCCCCAGTCCAGGACTTGAGTATAAAATAAAGGCTGACATCATTGCAGTACTGAGGGAGCGCTGCACTGTCGGAGGTGCCGTCTTTCAGATGAGATGTAAAACTGAGGCCCCGTCTGCCCTCTTGGGTAGACGTAAAAGATCCAAGCGCACTATTCGAAGAAGAGCCGGGAGTTCTCATGATATCCTGGCCAATATTTATCTCTGGATCAACACCTAAAACAGATTATCTGCTCATTTACTTCATTGCTGTCTGTGGGAGCTTGCTGTGTATATATTGGCTGCTGTGCTTTCCTACATTACAACAGTGATTACACTTTAAGCTGTGAACCGCTTTGGGATGTCCTGAGCCCATAAAAGGCGTGATACAAATGCAAGTTCTTTCTTTATGTTTTTGGGGATGTCAAGGCACATTATTAGGGAAAAGTAGAAGAAGCATTACTGTGCATCAGACTTGTTCTATCGCTCACCGTGGAATACTTGATAGGAATCTGGTTAAAAATAAAGTAGGAAGACGTTCCATTCTATGGCATCAACTTCCTTCACCGCAGCAGTTTCTGCCAGAGGTTCTGTAGACCTTAGCCCTTGTTAAATTGGGTTTACACTGTTGGAACTCATGCCATACAGGATGGCTACAACTGTCCTTAGGAAAAAATCATAATTCCATTGGGTGGGCTGGATTTGAATCTACATCCCTATAGTGAAAGGCCACCCAGTCTGCATTCATCCAGCCTAGTCGTGGTTGACATCAGACAGGAAACAATCAGACCTGTTTGCAGGCAGCCTATTCCAGTTCATGCTACTGCTGATGTCTTTCTACAACATGAAATGATGGAAACATCTGAGGGGAGAAGGAATCGTGGAGCACAAGAGCAAATGAATGTAATTTCATGCGGTTTAGACCACTGCAAAACTAACAAATTTCTCCAATTACATCGAATTATAGCACAGAAACAGGCCATTCGGCCCAACTTGTCCCTGTCGGTGTTCATCTCCACACGAACCTCCTCCCACCCTACTTCATCTAACTCTATCAGCATATCCCTTCTATTCCTTTCTCCCTCATGTGTTTATCTAACGTCCCCTTAAATTCCCCAAAGTGTTCTGATTGGAACTCCGATCGGCCTGTAGTTGATGAAACTTGTACAACAGAAATGCAAATTCTGTTTTAAAATAAATGGATTTAAAATGGATTTGGACTTTTAAACAGTCTGCCCTTTTTGCGTGTGTGTCTGGTAAAAACGCAGAGAAATAAAATGGTTTGATTTTCCACAGACGTTGATGACCATGTTCGTCTGGCAGATTTTGACAAGAGTGTGTACTTTAGTGACAATTCAGCTGTGGCGATATCATCCCCGGGGACCTGGGAGGCCTCTGAAATCCTTCAGAAATGGAAAGTTTCGCCAACTACAACCTTCGGAGAGGATGAGCTTTTCAAAGCAGATTTACAGGTCCGCTCTGCGGTTTCTTTCTTTTCTCATTGAGTGACCTAGGTGAAGGGCCATAGTTCTTATTACAGGATGCAACTAAGGTTAAGAAAAGTAAAAGGGAGACCAGATAAATCAAACAGTTGTGGTTAGATTAGATGATGCCAAGGTTAAGTTTTAAAGCCTGTAGCTGATGAGAAGAAGGGAAGGTTGAGCGAGGCAAGTAGCTCAACAGTTTTGAGATTGGGGACAATGAAGTATGATAGGACACAGTGAGGATGTAGAAAGAGTGCAGAGCTTGTGAGACAGCACATTTGGTGTTTAGGAGGAGCATGAGACAGTAAAGACAAGAAAAGGAGAGAGAGAGAGAGAAAAAGAGAGAGGTTGGGGGCTATGTATAGTTCCATTAATATGAATATTGCATTGAGTCAAGGAGACGGCATTCTATATGTGCCAGTGTGGTATCTGCTGTGTATAGTTCTATTAATAGGAATGTTGTGTTGTGCCAAGGTGACAGTATCTTATATGCACCTGTCTGGTATCTTCTATGTATTGGTCAGTTCCATCAAAAGAAAGCAGTCTCTTCTGACAGCCTAATGTTAAAACAGTGTCACACAAACCAGGAGGGTTGCAGGTTCCATCCCTGGTCTGTACTGAGCTAGCTGATCTCAGCATCAGTGGTGATGGCTGCACTCTACCCCTCAGTGCCCTGGGCTAGGGTAGAGAAAAAAGGGTTCCCAATTTTGATCATTGTCTGGTGAGCCCTGCTGGAAAGGAGGGTGGGGAAGAGAGAGCGAGTTATCTGCCAGGGGACTCAAACCTAGTTGATTGGCCGCTCACTGGCTGTTCCCTGACATAGAACACTGGGGAAGGGTCAATGGTCAAGTCCTCGGCTTCCTGTCTCGATGGGACACGGAAGTCTGCAGAAGTTGGAGTTTCGAAATGGCCATAGAGGAATGAACCTCACTTCTTCAGATTCGGGCTGACTGGTATCAGGGATTTGCTGGTCTGATAAGTGAATTTAGCTCATTAACAGGGGTAGTGTGACGTACTTTGTTATTCTCTGTGTTATGAGAAGCGTTATGAAATAGATGGAAATTCATTGAAAACTATATACTGTTTATTCATATATTAAAATGAACCAACTTGTTGGTTTACAATTAACCTCGTCTCACTAGAGTTTTTATCGTTCCACCTTCCAGAAGACAGGAGAAACGTAAGGGAACTTGTGAGATTATAGAGGCCAGTACACACACTGAGGGTTTCCATTCTTACAGCCCCCCAGGTCACACTATCATATGACTAGATATTGGGCAGTAAAGGTAAACTCCTGATCGTAGGAGCCATGGGGTCCATTTACAGGAGTGATGCTGAACCCGAGAAGATATCTAGTGCAGACCTGAAATTTGGAACAGAGCGGTTAAGAGAAATTGTTTTACGCAGAAAGTTGGTAGAACATGGAATGAACTGCCAGAAACAGTGGTGATCGCAGAATCCATAACAGCATTTAAAAGGAACATGCTTAAATATTTGAGAGAAAATTTTTACACGCCATAGGAAAAGGGCAGGAAAATGGGACATTTCTTTCAGAGAGCTAGCACAGACATGATGGACTGAATAGCCTCCTTCTGTATTGCAACTTTCTACGATTCTATGAAAAATCAGATAAAAATAAATGTTTATAAAAAGGAATGGGGGGGATGTAAAGCAGGATATATTATAAAATATTACTTGCGTTGTATATTTGTGGGGGTTGGGGAACTAATGAGGTTTGACTGCATCCTTTCTCCTTAACAAAATGTAGGTCTGAAGTTATTTTCTTTACCGGGCAGGCACTAGGACGGCTATTGCACTATATAGTGACAGGAGGAAAGGACCCCTATAGGAGTGAGGAGGATTTATGCGAGAATAATCCTTCTCTCGATGAAGATCTTCGCAAACCCGAGAATGCTGAAGTCAGGCATTTCATAGAGGGGCTATTGGCACCGGCTGAGGAGCGGGCTTTGCTCAGTGAAGTTGAGCGCCATCCGTTCCTGTGGAAAAAAACAGAGTAAGTCAGATTGGCACAGAGAATGTTAAGAAAGATTTGAGTTTCTATTATTCCTAAATGTGCTGAAAAACTGAGAAATGAAGTCTTTTCAATTGAATTCTAACATGTTCTAATATCTCTCAGTTGTCCTTCACTATGGTGTATTATTCTTTGCAACTGTTAGAGGAGTCCGAGAGCAGATATCATGATTAGGGGCTGAAACCAGTGTGCCCATTCATGGTATCACTATGGCAGATCCTGGAGTTATACACTATGGGTGCGATCTTGCCAGCCCTGGGAAGGCGGGTATGGAGGCGGGACTGCCGGGAAAATGGCAGAATCTGGGGGCAGGTGCCCATCCCGCCCCCAACCCGCCTCCGTGCCATCTTGCCTGGAGGCGGGTAGCCGACCCACGCCGGGTCCCGTCCCCTTGGAGGCGGGAAGGGGATTTCAGCCACTTAACTGCCTGTTAACAGGTAGGTAACCAGCAGATAAGAGGATTATCCCTATTTTACCCACACAAGTGCGGGCTTCCCGAAGGCTCCGAACCCCGCCAGAGTCACCAAGGCGAGCATTGGGTCTGCGGGGGTGGGAGGGGTGCAAAAGTGCACTGTGAAGGTAAGTGATGGGTGCAAGTGTGGAGAGGTGAGTATGTGAGGTGAGTGGAAAGTGTTAGAAAATGTTTACTTACCTTTGTTTCTTCCTGCAGGCTTCAATCGTTGGGGATGCGGAGAGTCTCGCATCTCCGTGGCAGAGATAGTTCTCCAATGCAGCAACCATCTAATTTCTGCTAAATAACGGTTTGACGAGCCTTGAATTCAACAACTCATCAAACTGCAGAGAATGTCAGTGTTTGACAGCTTCACAGAGCTGTCAAACGATGACAATTCATCTGTCAAAATGTTTTTTGACAGATGAAACGTCATACGCTGACGTTCTCTGTAACCGGCTTTCCCTTAATTGGCCGCGAGCTTAACAAGGTCAATCAAGGGAAAATAGCGTGGGTTGGCCAGAAGTCGATGGAGGCGGGACTAAAACCCGACAAGTGGGAGTCCCGCCTCCAAAATCTCCCCATTGGAAAAATCTAGCCCTACGTATCTGGTCTCAGGCTAGATAACTACATAAGAGTTCCAATTCCACAGAGCTTGCCTGCCCTCTCCATCTCTAACACTGATTTTTATGCTCAAGGAGGAATGCTAGGGCTGGGATATGGGTTATTATCGCAGCCAGTTTGAGAATCAAGCATTCCTAGGTTCGGTATAACAGAACCATCTGTACAGTAAAGCTTCCTCTACTCCAAGTGTGTCAGCCTTGGCTCACTGGTTGCCTAAGAGTCAGAAGGTTGTGGGTTCAAGTCCCACTCCAGAGATATGAGCACAAAATCTAGGCTGACACTCCAGTGCAGTACTGAGGGAGTGCTGCACTGTCAGAAGTGCCATCTTTTGGGTGAGACATTAAACCGAGGCCCCGTCTGCTCTCTCAGGTGGACGTAAAAGATCCCATGGCACTATTTTGAAGAAGAGCAGGGGAGTTATCCCCGGTGTCCTGGCCAATATGTATCCCTCAACCAACATCATTAAAACAGATTGGGGGAGAAATTCGGTGGGGCCGCAAATGGGGCGCCAAGCTCGCCTGGGCGCCGGAATTAGCGCAGCGATCGGAGCAGTTGCGACACGGGGCGAGGCTTGAGGCGATCCGCGTCCCTCTTAGGGCGTTGAAACTGAATATCGCAGCGCAACGTGCCGCAGCGCCACACTGCGGCACGGTGCGCTGCGGTACTGCAGGCCTTCCTCCCATTCTTAAGGGGGAGGGGCCTGCACCAACGCGATCAGAGATCGCGAGTGCCGGCAAAAGAGCCCGGCACCAAGGAGAAGTGCCGGGCTCTCGGAAAACAGCCAGTACTGCCGCGGGGGGAGATTAGGAGGCCGGGGACGGAGGTGCTGGCAGGTGGCCGCCGAAAAAAATGGCCGCCCCGCACCTCCACCTTAATTTGCGCCACTGCCGCCACAGGAAGGCCCCGTGAACCGGGCGCGATTTGTGAACGGCGCTACAGAGGCGGGCGCTACCGAATATCGAGATCAGGGCGGTAGCGGGGTGCTGCGCACACCGATGACGTCATCGGTGGCGGCGCAGCACAACAGGCTAACGCCGCCATTAGCGCCCCAGCTAAATATCGCGGGAGGCGTGGCCAGTGCGCTAAAGCCACTGAGTGCCCTCTTTAGGTGCTAACTGGTGGCGCAGCCCACCGAATTCATGGGCCATTGTCTGATCATTATCACATTGCTGTCTGTGGGAGCTTGCTGTGTGCAAGTTGGCTGCTGCGTTTCCTGCATTACAACAGTGACCACACTTCAAAAGTACTTCATTGGCTGTAAACTGTTATGGGACGTCCTGAGGTCCTGAAAGGCGCTGTATAAATGTAAGTCTTTCTTTCTTTCTCGGTGGTGTCCTGGACTAAATGCCTTGGGGGGAAAATTCGGTTGATTTGTGCCTCCTGTTAGTGAAATTCAGCGGGAGGTAATCGGCGGCGGTAACCGTTAGCGCCCTGTGGCGCTGTGCCTCTGACGATGATGTCATCGCCATGCGCAGCGCCCCGGCCGCGATCTTCGGTAGCGCCCCCTGACTTATCGCTGGATGTTATGTCCGACAGGGTCAGGGGGGCCTACCTGCGGCCAGGGCGGCGCAAATTAAAGGGGAGGGGCCAGGCGGCCATTTTTGTTGCTGGCCGCCTGCCAGAACCTGCCCCCATCACCGTCCCCGGCCTCCTGTGAAGCCCTCCTGTGGGGTGCCAGCTGAGCTCTGTGAGCTCGGCACTCCTCTTGAGTGCCGGGCTCTTTTGCCCAATTTTGCCCCCCTTGTCTTTTGTTATCTCAAGAACCAAAAGATTAAGGTGAAAAAATTAGCACCCCTGTGGCCGATTTTCCCAGGTATCGCCCCAAGAGGGAGGAGGCCTTATTAAAGGGGAGGGGCCTGGCGCAGCACGTCCCAGTGCCCAGCTGGGCCACCAGGGATCGGGAGTGCCGGCAAACAAGCCCGGCACGCAAGAGGAGTGCCGGGCTCACGGAGAGCATCCGACAGCCCGCGGGGGGGTGCTTCACAGGGGCCGGGGACAGCAATGGGGGCAGCCGACCGCCACCTCCCCTTTAAATAATGCCGCCTCGACTGCAGATAGGCCCCCCTGACCCCATTGGACATAGCGTCCGGCGGTGAGTCAGGGGGCGCTACCGAAGATCGCAGCCGGGCGCTGCGCACAGCGATGGTTAATGCTTACCGCCGCCGCTAACCTCCTGCTGAATTTCGCGGGAGGCGTTGGCGGCGCCGTGCCCGGGCGCTAGTTGCTTTGCGCCTCGTTAGCGCCCTCTTAGGGGGAGGTGCAAAGCAACCGAATTTTTCCCTCATTGTGTTTTAATTAATATTTTTCTCCTTTTCTGTTTGAAAATTTGACACCTTTACTGAGGTACAGTTAGTATTAAACTGCACTGTACTGTTATGTTCATTAATAAATAGACATTCTTATTATGAACACAGCTAGCTTTTGCTAGACACTTTAATGAGCACATGTGGACTAGGTACAGTATCTGTAGAGGCATCCATCTTGACTGCTGCCTTGTGGGTAGCCTAGTGCCTCATGGGTAATGTAGTCTTAATATACATACAGCTGGGTAGTGTAGTCTTATATATATACAGCTCTACACAGCTCACGGCTCCACCTAGTGTCCACTATAGATAGACATGTTATTGATCATTACATCCCCCTTTCTTTGAGGTTTAACAAAATCAATATCAATCAACTTTCAAGAAAACAATAAAGATAATATCAGTAACACTTTTGTTAGTGCTCTATAAACATAAACATTTTCAAAACAGTCAACATATTTTCAAAGCTTTACATTGTACTCAAAGATTAAGTCTATCAGGCTTTTTTACTTCACGTGTGGATCTTCTCAACACGGGTAAGTCTGATGTGTCTTCATGAGATTGTTCTGGCGGTGAATGACAAGATGCAGTTGCGGCATTGTCATCAATCTGGTCTTGAATAGTCTCTTGTGTTTTTAGGAGGGAACGGCGGTTCCTCCTGAGAATCTGTCCTTCCTCAGTTCTAACAGTGTATGACCTTGGTCCTACTTCCTCAAGAACTGTAGCTTTCCTGTTCCATGCATCTGGATCCTCAATCCTGACAACATCATCCCTTGTCAATGGTTTTAGAGTTTTGGATGACTTGTCATAGTATGATTTCTGTTTCAGCTTTAACAGTTGAAGTCTCTGTCTCAGTTCCTCACTTTGCTGTTCTTTTGCACAGCAGGGTAGCGTGGTGCGCAACTTGCGACCCATTGGTAGCTCAGCAGGTGAAGAACCACAGTCTAAAGGTGAGGCTCGGTAGCTCAGCAGGGCGAGATAAGGATCAGACTTGCTTTCTGTCGCTTTCTTCAGTAGCTGCTTGAGAACTTGAACACCTTTCTCTGCCTTACCATTTGACTGAGCATACAAAGGACTGGATGTGATGTGCTGAAAGTCATAATGTGCTGCAAACTGTTGCCACTCCTTACAGTTGAAGCACAGACCATTGTCGCTAACGGCAATCCTGGGAATTCCATGTCTGGCGAAGATGGATTTCACATGCATTATGACACTGCTTGCTGTGGTGCTTGAGAGCAGCGCCATCTCAGGATAGTTAGAAAAGTAGTCAATCACTATTAGATAGTCTTTACCATTTAAATGAAAAAGGTCCATACCAACCTTTTGCCATGGTGGTGTTGGTATGTTAGCTACTATCATTGGTTCCTTTGCTTGTTTGTTTTGGTGTTTCTGACATGTCTCACATTTGCCTATCATGTTCTCAATGTCCTTATTTATGCCAGGCCAATAAACAGTGTCTCTTGCCCTCCTTTTGCATTTTTCAATTCCGAGGTGTCCCTCATGAATCCTTTTGAGCATGTCTTGACGTAGAGCCTGTGGAATGACTATTCTGTTCTGTTTTAGTAATAGTCCACTTGCGACACTCAATTCTGACCTTATGTGAAAATATTTTGGACAGGAACCTGTTGGCCAACCATGATGCATGTTCTCTATTACTGTTTGTAATACTGTATCTTTTACTGTTTCTTCTGCTATTTGCTTTGATTTTGTGTCTGACACGGGCAGCGCAGCAGTGACCATACTCACATGAACATCCACATCTTCTTCAGTAGAGCTCACATGACTCATTGTGGGTGCTCGGGATAGTGCATCTGCTAACACTATGGGCTGGATTTTGCTACGGGGGCGGGTTGGAGGTGGGAAACCCACATTCGGGCTTGTTGTCCCGCCTCCATGGAGATGTGGCCAACCCACTGGATTTTCCTCTGATTGACCTTGTTGAGCCCGCCCTGTGGGCTCAGCAGGCCAATTAAGGGCCACCCGGCAACAGGTGACGTCAGAGATTGACATTTCATCTGTCAAAAGCTTTTGGCAGATGAAATATCAGTGTTTAACAGCTGTTTGAAGCTGTCAAGCACTGAAAAACTGCTAATTCAGCCTCAGTCCTTTCTCAGGATAACTTTAAAATCATTTTGCTGCAGAAACCAAGAAGCTGATTTTTTTTTTAAAAATCAGAGCTTCTGTGGTTCTTGCAGCCGACTCCCGACACTGGAATGCAGGACTCCTGTAAAGGTAAGTAAAAGCAAGTTAAACTTATTTAAACACTTTAAACACTTGCAAAACACTTACCTTTGCACTCCTGCACCCCTCACTCACCTGAACACTGGGCATCTCGACCCCTCCAAGACCTCAGACCCACGTCCCGCCTCGAAAACTTTTCGTGGTTTGGAGCTGTCGGGAAGCCCACAAACCAGCAATAAAAATCGCGAATAGGCAAAAAACTACCTGTTAACTACCTGTTAACAGGCAGTTTAATTGCCTTTAATCCCTTCCCGCCTCTGGGAGTCGGGTTCCAGCACTTGTCGGCAACCCGACTCCTATGAAATTGACATGGAGGCGGCTTGGAGGCGGGATGGGGTCGGGACCCCCGGATCTCCGATTTTTATCGCCCGCACGCCTCCAACCCGACTCCAGGGGCTTAGGATAATCCAGCCCTATGTATTTGCCTGGTGTGTAGATCAGTTCAAAGTCATATCTTTGCAGCTTCATCATGAGTCGTTGAATCCTTGGAGACATCTCATTCAGGTTTTTTTTTATGATGGCAACCAGAGGGCTGTGGTCTGTCTCAACTGTGAAGGTGGGAAGTCCATATATGTAGCCATGAAACTTTTCTAGTCCAACTACCAAGCCTAGACATTCCTTTTCAATCTGGGCGTATCGACACTCAGTATCAGTCATAGACCTGGAGGCATAGGCAACAGGCTTCCAATCTTCACCCTCTGCTTGTAGCAAGACCGCACCTAGGCCATCTTTTGATGCATCCGTTGACACTTTGATTCTTTTTGTTGGGTCAAAGAAGGTGAGTACAGGTGTGGTTGTCAGCACTGTTTTGAGGTTTATCCACTCTTGTTCATGTCTTTCTGTCCATGCGAACTCATTTGTTTTATGTAGCAGGTCTCGCAGACAGGCTGTCTTGGCTGACAAGTTAGGAATGAACTTTCCAATGAAGTTTATCATCCCCATGATGCGTAGCACTCCTTTTTTGTCAGTGGGTCGGGGCATTTTGAGTATAGCGTTTACTTTTTCCATATCTGGCTCTATTCCTTTACCAGATAGATTATCTCCTAGGAAAGTGACTTCCTGGACGCCAAACTGACACTTGGCTTTGTTGAGCTTCAGTCCATTCCAGCGTATGCTCTGTAGCACTTTAGTCAGTCTCTCATTGTGTTCTTTCAGTGTGGAGCCCCAGATGATGATGTCATCAACATAGACCCGAACTCCTTCCAGACCTTCAATTATGTGTTCCATCGCTCTATGAAAGATTTCAGATGCAGATATTATCCCGAAAGGCATTCTGAGGAAACAATACCTGCCAAATGGTGTGTTGAAGGTACAGTATTTGGTGCTCTCTTCATCCAGTTTTAGTTGCCAAAATCCTTGTGAGGCATCGAGCTTTGTAAAGTATCTGGCACCTGACATTTCACTGGTGATTTCTTCTCGCTTGGGAATCTGGTAGTGTTCACATTTTTTGTTTGCATTTAAGTCCTTTGGATCCATGCATATTCTTAGATCATTGTTCTTTTTCTTTACACATACCATGGAGTTAACCCAGTCTGTTGGCTCTTCGACTTTCCTGATGACTCTTAGTGTGGTCATTAGAACATAAGAACATAAGAAATAGGAGCAGGAGTAGGCCAATCGGCCCCTCGAGCCTGCTCCACCATTCAATAAGATCATGGCTGATCTGATCCTAACCTCAAATCTTCTATCACTCTGCATCCACCCGAACCCATGTGATCTCCCGGGAGAGGCGAAAAACCAGATAAAGACCCAATGGCCAATTTGGGAGAAAAAAATCTGGGAAATTCCTCTCCGACCCATCTAGGCGATCGAAATTCTTCCAGGAGATCACTCTGTCCCTATATTTTCTACAGTACTTACCTTCTGTAAAGGCGATCTCCACCCCAGCCAGGAACAGGAATAAAACCATCTCCTGAAATCTAACAGAATTAGAACACAGTAGGAGCAGAACAAGGCTACACGGCCCCTGGGCCCGCTCCACTACCCACAGGGCCATGACCATTCCGAACCCAGACTCATGTCCAATTTCCTGCCCGCTCCCCGTAACCCTTTATTCCCTTTACTTCTAGGAAACTATCTATTTCTGTTTTAAATTTATTTAATGATGTAGCTTCCACAGCTTTCTGGGGCAGCAAATTCCACAAACCTACCACCCTCTGAGTGAAGAAGTTTCTCCTCATCTCAGTTTTGAATGAGCAGCCCCTTATTTTAAGATTATGCCCCCTAGTTCTAGTTTCACCCATCATTGGGAACATCCTCACCGCATCCACTTCATTCTTGAGCCGGTCACGCAGGGGTGCTGGAACTCTTCGTGGAGCATGTACCACTGGCTGAGCATCCTCCTTTAGCTGGATCTTGTAAGTGAATGGTAGAACTCCAAATCCTTTGAACACATCCTGGAAATTATTCACTACAGAATCCACCGAGTCATCTGGTCTGCTTATGGCACAGTTTATACGGTAGACTCTCTTGACCAGTTCTAAGTCCTCACAAGTTTTGTCACCCAGTAGTGAATCAAGTCTTTCAGCCACAACAGACAACATGAGATGATGCACTTTGTCTTTGACTGTCACTTTAAGTCTGCATACACCTAAGCTATCTATTTTCTGTCCATTATAGTCCTTCAGCAGTACTGACTTTTTCTGTATTTTGGGCTTTTCTTTCATATTGTTAATGTCACTCATACTGATTAAGTTTGCTTTTGCCCCAGTGTCTAGTTTCAAGGTAACTAATGCTCCATTTACCTGCAGTGGGATCATCCATTTGTCTTCTTTTACTGCATTAACTTTATGTTCAGCATTGTCCATTTCTGAGGGCTGCACATTTTCTGTATCCTTTTTGATATTGTCACATGACACCATTCCTACAAAAAATGTCTCACTTAAATCAGTGTCCTCAATTACATTAACTCGTTGCCCTTTCTTAGTTTGTACTTTTGAAAAGCATTGTTTGGCAAAGTGATTCTTTCCATTACACTTTGTGCACATTTTTCCAAACGCTGGGCATTGTCTTAACTGGTGCTTGTAACCACAGCGTTTACAATTAAAAATTTCATCCTCCGATTGCTTTTCATTTCTGTTCTGCCCACGTTTCTTCCCCTTGTAGGACACAGCACCGACAGCAGCATTATCACTCGTTACAATCGCATCATTATTGATTTCACTGAAAGTCTTCACGTGCTTTCGAGCTAGCTCGCTGGCTTGGCATATTTTCACAGCATTTTCCAAATTTAGTTCGGTTTCTCTCAACAGACGTTCCCTGACTTTTTTATCATGAATACCAAACACAATCTGGTCACGAATCATGGATGCTTTGAGCTCAGAGAAATTACATGTCTGTGCTTTCAGTTTCAGATCAGTTATAAAGCTATCAAAAGTCTCATTTTGCTGCTGTGTCCAAGAACGGAAGATGTATCTTTCATAGGTCTCATTCTTTTTCAGAAATCACAGAAACACCACAGTGCAGATAGAGGCCATTTCGGCCCATCGAGCCTGCACCGACACATATCCCACCTGATTCCTGTAACCCCTACATATCCCACCCTATCCCCGTAACCCCACGTATTTAATCCCCCTAACACTAAGGGCCAATTTGTCATAGCCAATCAACCTAACCCGCACATCTTTGGACTGTGGGAGGAAACCAGAGTACCCGGAGGAAACCCACGCAAACACGGGGAGAATGTGCAAACTCCACACAGACAGTCACCTGAGGCCGGATTCGAACCCGGGTCCCTGGCGCTATGAGACAACAGTGCTAACCACTATGCCACCGTGCTTTTTGGGAGAGCAATGTGCATCAAATTTTTTTAGCACATCTTCTAATTTTTCTTTGTTCTCCTCTGGATTAAATACAAATGTATTAAATACCTCTATCGCCTGTGGGCCTGCAACCGTAAGCAGCAACGCTATCTTCCTTGCGTCTGGCTTCTTACCGAATCCGATGGCTGCAATGTAGAGTTCGAATTGTTGTTTAAAAGTCTGCCAATTGTAGTCGATATTTCCTGTGAGTTTCAAACGCTCTGGTGGCTTCAAATTCTCCATGTCGCTTTTCACAATTTTCAGCAGATCTTCACCAATCCTGGTACCATGTTATGTTCATTAATAAATAGACATTCTTATTATGAACACAGCTAGCTTTTGCTAGACACTTTAACGAGCACATGTGGACTAGGTACAGTATCTGTAGAGGCATCCATCTTGACTGCTGCCTTGTGGGTAGCCTAGTGCCTCATGGGTAATGTAGTCTTAATATACATATAGCTGGGTAGTGTAGTCTTATATACATACAGCTATATACAGCTCTACACAGCTCTACGGCTCCACCTAGTGTCCACTATAGAATGACATGTTATTGATCATTACATGTACCTTTACTCACTAGGTTATTGGGGTACTGAAGTTAGCCAGATTTCTAACTAATTCCTCATTGTGTCCATGTGACACAAGATGGTATCTTACTGGAGTTGTGTATAACTGAGGTCACTCTGCATTCATCAACTTTTGGTTTTCTCTCCAGAAAGAGCCAGGTTGTCCAAAACTTTGCCAATGAAGAGGATGTAAGAAGACAGAAACAGGACAGTCTGCTGGTGCGGATTCTGAATCAGACTGGCGAGGACGAGAAAAGATCATTTCACAACTGGAAAGAAAAGGTACAACATCTAATCTGTGACAACGCTGCTTTTCAGAGCTTTGAGATGCTGGGTTCTGATTAGTACTGTTTGTGTCTAACATGAGTTAAATTCCATATGGTGTAGATGCAATCAGCTGCTAAAGCCCCCAACAAAACATATGGCAGATAATTCACTGCTAGTGGGCGCATTGGTGCCAGGCATTGGAGCACTAATGCATAGACCTGTGTTGAATGAGAGGGTGTGGTTTCAAATTCCCCATTTCCCCTTCATTTTTGATGTCAGCTGTGCCAAGTTGGGAGATGCCAGAGAGCGCATGGGGATTCTGAATCCATGGCTTCCCACCCCACCTGATGCTTTACCTCTGCACGGTTAGCGCCTTAAGAAGAGATAAGCAAATTGGAGGTGGAAAATCATGGAGGGAGAGGTGCAATTTGTTCAGATGGAGCAGTATGTTAGCATCACAGAAGTACAGGTAGGTGTAGATTGCTCATTCTGGCTGGGTGTATCCCTGCAAGTTTCATCACATGACCTCCCGTCTCCAGCCGATCAAACAGCCTTTTTCTCAGCTCCAATATTCTTATAACTAGTAAATAAAATGCAAAGTCTTTCTTTAAACAAAAATGTTCAAAGTAAATGAGAAAAACCACACCATTTTTTTAATCCTGGGTTACTTGCAGCAGTCTAACGGAGATGTTTAACATGGCTTGTGAGGATAAACACCAACACGGATTGGTTGGGCAAAGGGCCTGTTTCCACATTGTAGTTTCTATGAAATGCTGTGTAAATATGATGAGTTACATTATTTATTAAATCCACTAGTGACATCAGTGGCAAAACTTGAAAACTGGACTTGGGGCTCTGAAAGGACTCACAGTTTTAGAAATCTGGATCTAACATTGAATGATTAAGGTCTGAGGGTAAATAGGTACTTTGGAGGTATGGAGAATAGCTAATTGAGAATTGGGAGTATTTGTTACAAAACCTTCTCTCAGCAGATTAAATCATGTGAGGTTGAGTCCACGATGGGGTAGATTGTACATGGGCTGGGGAAGAAGTAGGAGTGATAGGTTAAATGGGTGTTTCTCATTCCATATTTTCTAACATACTTTAACAGTGACTCCTATTATTTTTACTGAGAATAATAATTAACTTTTCACCTGCTATTGACAGTTAATTAAAATACTTTGAATATACAGGTTGAGCGTCCAAAATCCGGACTCCGGAATGTTCCGGAATCCGGACTTCGGGACGATTGGTAGCAGGGTCGTCCGGAATCCGTAAAATGCTCTGGAATCTAGAACTCTGGATTTTGGATGCTCAACCTATACTTCAAAAAGCCATTAACTTTTGTTGTCTTTTTTAAAAAATCCTATGAAAAATGCGAGTGATGCAAT
Source organism: Somniosus microcephalus (assembly GCF_052327205.1). NCBI lineage: Eukaryota > Metazoa > Chordata > Chondrichthyes > Squaliformes > Somniosidae > Somniosus > Somniosus microcephalus. The sequence goes on along the minus strand of NC_140989.1, from coordinate 212,619,762 downwards.
AAAACTTTAGTGTTGTGTTTTATCCTCTTTAATCTGCACAGCTCCACTAAGTGTTTCCACCAGGCTGCAGCCACGGCACCACGCCGTCCTGGTGGCCTAGTGTGGGCCATCGGATGCTCTGCAGAGCTCGCAGCGTCCCTCCCCTTTAACAGAAGGGGAGGGGCGGAGAAACGCGTCAGCGCTGCACGGAGCGGCCCAGGCATTTCCGGACTCGGAACGTGTTTCTGATGTCCGAAGTCCGGAAACGCCCGAGCCCAGGTTGCGATATTTCCGGACTTCGGACATCAAAAACACGTTCCGAAGTCCGGAAAAACACGAAAACCGGCTCGGCCTCGGTCCTGAGGTTGCTGGATTCAGGATGCTCAACCTGTATCATCTTTGATTTTGGTATCCATCAAGCAGCTCCCCCAGTAGCTCAGTTGGTAAAGGCAGTGTAAGGACCAGAAATTAGCTGATCTCAGTGACAGTGGAGCAATATATCTCAAGGAAGGGGTGGGGGGTGGTGGAAACTGTTGGAAGGTCCAGTCGCGCCATTTGGAACTGTGCCTTCTGTCTGATGGAGGCCATAGTGAAATCCACAAGCAAGACCCAACACCCTGGGCTGGAGGAAGAAGAGCATGCTCAACAGGTGGCTGCAGCAGGAATGTGATCGGAGAAGGAAAACAAAATGAATTACATTTTCTTTTTAAAAAACTCTATTCCTTTTACTTTAGATCCACGCTGAGGTCCTTAAAAACATGAACATGGGGCCATGCAAGAAACCGAATAAGAACAAGACTGATGTTTACAGTAACACCACCAGTGACCTCCTGAAACTCATAAGAAACCTGACCCAGCATTTTAATGAAAAGCCTGAAGAGTATGTGAATTTGGTGCCAATATTTTCCTTTTTATTTTGTAATTTTTGGTTTTCATTTTAAGTAAAAAGAAGTGCCAATTTTCTCCTTTTCTCCCCTCCTAAAAGCTCTTAATGAGGTACAGATGATGCGGTACAGTTGACCTTTGCTGGGTACAGTTCCACATGGCTAGTCAACAATGGAGGAAAGCAGAGCCCATACTTTACTCACTGGTGCCCACTTTCCAGCAGATGGTTCACTAGATTGATCCCTGGGATCAGAGGGTTGTCCTATGAGGAGAGATTGAGTAGATTGGGCCTATACTCTCTGGAAAATAGAAGAATGAGAGGTAATCTCATTGAAACGTATAAAATTCTTAGAGAGCTTGACAAGGTAGATGCTGAGAGGCTGTTTCTCCTGTCTGGGGAGTCTAGAACCAGGGGTCACAGTCTCAGGATAAGGGGTCGGCCATTTAGGCCTGAAATGAGGAGGAAGTTCTTCACTCAGAGGATTGTGACTCTTTGGAATTCTCTACCCCAGGGGGATGTGGATGCTCAGTCGATTAATATATTCAAGACTGAGATCGAAAGATTTTTGGGCACTAAGGGAATCAAGGGATATGGGAATAGAGCGGGAAGGTGGAGTTTGTGTAGAAGATCAGCCATGGTCTTATTGAATGGCAGAGCAGACTCGAGGGGCTGTGTGGCCTACTCCTGCTCCTATTTCTCATGTTCTTAGGTAGGAGTCACTGAATAACAATGAAGAGCAAGAGCTCTGGCTGATTGCTGCTCCTCCCCAACCCAGGATCTCTGAGGGTAATTGTAAGACTCTAACTGCTGCGCTGGATAAGATCAGCAATAAATCGAAGATTAAACCTAGGACTTTCTGGTCTTTAATGGCTTAGTGGTGCACCATAACCTCTGAGGCCATCAACAGAACAATAGTGTAGAAATTGTACATCGTGGCATCTTATGCAAGTGCAGATTAACACATGATGGAAATACAGATAGTCATGACAAATCACACAGCCACTGGAAATAAAAGTGGGTAACAGTCCAAGGCATAACCATGAGAAGTACAGTACATAGGAAGGTCTGCTGTGATGGCTCAATGAGTAAATGCACAGGATGAGTGGTACTGAGCCAAGTAGACCAGGAATATCCGAGATTTGATTCATGATCTGCGCTGAATTAGTTGAACTGAGCTGGCACCATGCTACATTAGACCTCAGTACTTTGAGCGAGGAGCATGGGGGTCTAGCTCGGTGTTGCTGCTCCTGATCTTTATCCAGTCACCTCTGATGGAGTGTGTGTAGATGTGGGCATGTGGTGATGACAAGATGAGGTTTAGCTTGCCAACACTGTTTTAGTTAAACTTGAATCTTGATCTCCTCCATGACCTTCAAGGGGCAGTGAAAATTTTACTTCTGTCTGTTTTTCACAAGATAGTTTCATGTCTCTTACAACTTCAACCTGCAGCTACTGCCTCTTACCTTTAAATGGCTCCAATTTTATCTCATCTATTGACATTCTTGGACTCACTACCCGCTCTGATCTCAGATGGAACTCCCATATCTCCACCTTCACTGAAGCTGCCTACTAGAAGCTCAGATTCTTCTTTTGTGCCAAATGCCAAACAACATTGGGGGTACGGTAGCATAGTGGTTATGTTACTGAACTAGTAATCCAGAGGCCTGGACTAATGATCTGGCAGACGTGTGTTCAAATCCCACCATGGCAGCTGGGGAATTTGAATTCAGTTAATTCAGTTAATTAAATAATAAGCTAGTATCAGTAATGGTGATGGATTGTTGTAAAAGCCCATCTGGTTCACTAATGTCCTTTAGGAAATCTACCATCTTACCCGGTCTGGCCTATATGTGACTCCAGACCTACAGCAATGTGCCTCGCAAGCCATTCAGTTAAGGGGCAATTAGGGATGGGCAATAAATGCTGGCCTTGTCAGCGATGCCCACATCCCGTGAATGAATTTTAAAAAGAACTCCAAACTCTCCATAAAGCCCAGGTCCATCCAGGGCTTGAATATATTCGTCACAAGGTTCTCCTCACTCAAGTACAAACTTGATATGAGATAGATGATCCTTCTGTCACCTCAGACCTCCAATCTATCTCCATCACAGCCTTGCCTCTCTACGACTATGCTCATTGTTCCTCTGAACATTCTTGTTGTTCTTAAACTTCAAGGCCTAGAAATTCAGTTGCGTCCGCCAGCCGTTAGCGCCATAAGAGGGGTAGATTTCCAGCGCTAGGCACTTAGCGCCCGGGCGCAGGCCGATCTGCGCCTACGCCCAACTTCAGTTGACATTTAGCGCTGGCGCAAAGTATTTGCGCCCGCTCAGCTGCGCGCGCAGCTTATGACGTCATTTCGTCGTGCAACGCTGTTTGTGCGCCCCAAACCGGAAATTCAGTGGCGCCCGCCCAATGTGGGCGTGGCGCTGTTAAGAACTGTGAAGTGGAACGCAGCAGAGGCCCTGCGGGCCTTGGGGAGCGCTAATTAAAGGGCACTTAGACTGAACTATAAAGGCCAGCCATTTTGCTGCAATGACTTTAGTGCTTTGGATTTCTGGACAGAGACCAAGGAACAGACCTTCCTGATTTGGGACAACATAGGAGAGGTATTTTTGGCTTCTGGCCAGAGCTTGGAAATTTCACTCATTGTGATTTCACTGTTTGCAAGTTTATTATGGGGGCTGCATGGGGTTCCAACCCTCAGTTCCAGCATTATGTGCGAAGGGCTCGCAGACGCTGTGTGAGAGGGCCAGCCATGCCTAGACGCAGAGGGGCCATCAGGCGTCGGCAACGTAGGCCTTACCCACTCAGGGAATACCGGCAGCAGGTGTCCTATCTCACCATGACTGCCGCGCATTGTGTTAAGAGGCTGCGCTTCAGAAGGGAGGTGGTTGCAGAGATCTGCCAGCTGCTTCACAGAGATCTGCGTCCACAGCTGATGTGCAGGACGTCTCTGTCGGTGGAAGTGAAGGTCACGGTGGCTCTGAACTTTTATGCAAGCGGCTCATTCCAAGCCGCTGCTGGGGACATAGCGAACATTTCCCAGTTCGCCGTGCATCGCTGCATCCGGCAGGTCACCGATGCCCTTTTCGCAAGGAGACACCAATTCATCTCCTTCCCCATGACCCTAGAGAGGCAGGAGCAGCGTGCAGTCGGATTTGCCAGGATCGCCGACTTCCCCATGGTGCAGGGCGCCATTGACTGCACGCATGTGGCTATGCGGGCACCTATCGACAATGCCGAGGATTACCGCAACCGGAAGGGCTACCATTCCCTCAATGTACAGCTGGTGTGTGACCACAGGCAGCGCATCCTAGCTGTCAATGCCCGCTTTCCAGGAAGCAGCCACGATGCATTTATCCTGCGCCAGACTACTGTGGCTGACATGTTCGAGGCACAGCCTCCACCAAGGGGATGGCTTATTGGGGACAAGGGCTACCCTTTGTGTACATGGCTCATGACCCCGCTCCGCGCGCCCAGGACCCCTGCGGAGGAGGCATACAACGAAAGCCATCAAGCCACAAGGAACATCATAGAGCAAACGATTGGCGTCCTCAAGCAACGGTTCCGCTGCCTGGATCGATCCGGCGGATCTCTACAGTATTCGCCGGATAGAGTCTCCCAGTTCGTCGTCGTTTGCTGCATGCTGCACAACCTGGCTATCCGCAGGACTCAGGCACTGCCACCTCACGTTGGACCACCACCTCAGGAGGACGAGCAGGAGGACCAGGAGGAGGAGGAGTACCAGCCCAGGAGGGAGCCACAAGGTCCAAGGGCCGTCCGCCGGCGACTTATTGAACGACACTTCTAGGCCCCCTGTCAGGGAATGGCTTGTGGCAATGAACGCACCTGAATGCAGCCGCTCCGCAAGCCCTCAGCCGGTTAACGCAACAACCACTTGAAACATGACACCTGGACAAGCTGAATAAATAAAAAGCTTTATTTAACAAACAGGGCCCTTCCCACATGAAACAGAAAAACAGACAACACCCCCAAAAAACAGTCAAAAACATATCTCACTCCCACAACCTGGGGAGGAATAACAAAACTTGTCCATCCAATTGGCCTTCATCCTCGGCCTAACCAAGACAAACCCCCCCATACAGAACACAAACACCCCCATATAAAAAAACAGTTGGCAACACACTCTACTTGGTGTGCCGACAGGGCGAGTCCTTGTGCAGGCTTCTCCGGCCCCTGCCCGACCTGTTGCTCCGCCTCAACCTGGGCCCTGTGGGTGTTGCAAGGCTGGGGGAAGGCTCCTGAGGGGCACAATGCGTGACGGCAGATGCCCTTGGGGGTCGGCCTAGACGAGGTCCGGCCCTGGAGGGGCTGACTGCTGCAGCTGTGGCTGGGCAGCATCAGTCTCTCCAGCAGCTCGTCGCAGCTTGGCTGGGGGAGTGGCAGTGGCGGCTGCATCAATGGGGGCAAGCTGGCTGATGCCAGGCGCTCGCTGGTCGCCAGAGACACTGGCACTCGGCCGGGCTGGCACTGCAGCAAGCGCAGCAATCTGGTGAAGGCCAGACCGCTGTGCTGCAGCAGGGCGGCGGGTGCCCTGGCGATGCTTCCGTGACACAGCGAGTGTGGCAGAAGTGAGTGCCCGAACTGCCCTGGTCTGTGCCCGCATCAGATCAGCCAGTGTCTGCACGGCACCACTCATGAACTCTCGACTCGCGTCCTGTGCTGCCGCGAGATGGTCGACACCCCTGGCCTGTGAGTCCCCGAAATCGGCCACACTATGAGCCAGGGACTCAATGGCCTGAGGCAACTGTCCCACAGCCCCCATGAACTCGTTGTGGCGCCGCTCCGAGGCCGCGGACATTTCATCAAGGAGGCGCACCTCCTGGGCGAGGACCGTCTCCGGACTGGAGGCCGGACTCTCCCTCTGGGGAGAAGGCCGCTGAGCTGCCCGACCCTTCCCGCGTGCCTGGACGCCACTGGGCCCAGCAACTGCCCTCCCCTGCAACACTTCCCCCCTCTGGGGAGAAGGCCGCCGTGCTGCCCGACCCTTCCCGCGTGCCTGGACGCCACTGGGCCCAGCAACTACACCCCCCTGCAACACTTCCCCCCTCTGGGGAGAAGGCAGCCATGCTGCCCGACCCTTCCCGTGTGCCTGGACGCCACTGGGCCCAGGAGCTACACCCCCCTGCAACACTTCCCCCTGGCTCTCCTCCAGGCAAGACGTGTCCCCTCCATTGCCATCCCCTGGCGCGGATGAGGGTTCCCCCGATGTGCCACCTTCCTCTTGGTCCTCGTCGTCCTCCTCTTCCGAGGGACTGGCACTCTCAGCTTCAGGGACCTCCTCCTCACCAGCTGAAAGCAGGAAGGCACAAGAGTAGCTTTAGAGTGAGGACAGGGCGTCAGCGAGGGAGGCATGATTGGTGGCATTATGCGCATTGGTCGGACAGTGGCAAAGGATGTAGATCTGAAGCGCAAGGGGAACGAGAGAGGTGCAAACGGTCATGTCCTTACCATTGGGGCCCAGCACAGGGTCGGCATCTCCAATAGCAACGGGGCCAACCACCCGGGCACGCATGAGTCGAGCCACGCGCTCCTCCAGGTCACTGAGCTCCTGGAACTGGGCACGGCCTCCCCCGGTGACAGTCCGTCTCCTCAGATTCTGCGCCAGCTTGGCCTGCAAGAGAAAGGATGGCCTCTAAGTACAGTGTGGTGCCCTGTTGTTGTGTGCACTGCCTCCCATGGTCGAATAGCTTGGCCAGTGTGGTGCCCTGTTGTTGTGTGCACTGCCTCCCATGGTCGAATAGCTTGGCCAGTGTGTGAAGTGCAGAAAGTGCTATTGATGATCATGCCAGTGCCATAGCTGCGGGAGGAGGGCTGGCCATTAGGCCTTTGAGGTCCCTTTGCCCATAATGTGAGGTGCACATGCAAGGATGAGGAGGACACTGGAAAGGGTACTCACCCTGACCAACCGAGTGAGGTTGTTGTACTTCTTGCGGCATTGGTCACCAGTCCTGGGGACATCGCTGTTGGCTGACACCCTCAGGGCGATTTCCCTCCAGGCTCTCCTGTACTGCCTCCTGGGAGCCTTCTTGCCACTGTCCGGGCACAAGATCTCTCTGTTCTTTTCCAAACCCCTAAGCAGCACCCTCAAAGCATGCTCTGAGAAGCGCTGCGCTCGTTCACGGGCCTTCTGCATGGCTTCAGGCGCTATTTGGGTCCACCAGCAGTGTTCAGGCCTAGCTGCAGGGCTCCACTATCCAGGGCGTGGCAGCAGACAAAGTCGACCCTTCCCCCTTTAAGAGCTGGCCGGCGTCAGGGTGTCTGCTGTCAATCAAAACATGACCGCACCTGCGCTGCGCCCGGCCTCGGCGTTATCAGTCCGCACCGCCGGCTTAGCGCCTAAAGATAGGAGTGCAACGCCAGTTTCAGCGCTCGCCCAAACTCCTTGGCCAAAGCTACTGAATTTCGGCGAAGTGGCCTCCACTTTCCGGCGGGCGCTAACTTCACCGCCCACTCGACTTTACCGCCCCAAAAGTGGCTAGACTGAATTTCTAGGCCCAAATACCCGATCCTACAAGATTTTCCTCCCTGCATTTTTCACGTGCTTAAATCAAAACGCGTTGCAGTATCTTCTACTCTATCTCATTCTTTCTCAGGTCCTCTGACTTACAGACCTCAATCCCTCGTGAAAATTTTCTCTTCCTCTTATAATCAACAGGCTTTTAAACCTCAACTTAATCCCTACAGGGTAGAGAGTCTGCAGGGGTTCCCCTGATCCACTGCCATAGCCTTGATGGAAACAGCAGTTTCAGCTGCTTCTCTGGTGGTTTCTGCTGGTGGAATTGTACCGGAGTGTGAGCTGCTGCCTTCTGCAGAGGAGGGGAGTAAACAGTATTTTTATTCAAAGCTTGCAGAAATGCTACGGCAACTGGTAGCTAGCTGACCAATTAGATGCATTTCACATTGACATTTTGAGCCCTGGTGAGTGCTGAATACCAAAACTCCGCACTTAGGGCTCAGTAAGAAAAACCTTCATTGGCTCAAACTTATTTATTCTCATTTGCTTTTTTTTCAGAATCCGGACTATAGTTAAGAGCCCAGAGAAATACTTCCTCGGATTATTTCCAGATCTCATCATCTCTATCTACCATGCTGTGAAGTGCACCGAGTGGAGCAAACATTTTCCAAAAGATGAAAGGCTCCTCCTGCCACCAAAGGATTAGCTCTTTGGTAGTTACGCAGAGGATTGTTGAGATATCAGCCAGAACCACATGCATGCTTCGATGGTATAATAGAAAGAAAGAACTTGCATTTATAAAGCGCCTTTCATCTCCTCCGGACACCCTAAAGTGCTTCACAGCTAATTAAGTACTTTTGAAATGTAGTCACTATTTTGCAGGCAAACATTGTAGTGATCAATAACATGTCATTCTGTGGTGGACACTAGGTGGAGCAGTGGAGCTGTATAGAGCTGTATGTATAAAACTACACTACCCAGCTATATATATATTAAGACTACATTACCCATGAGGCTAGGCTACCCAGAAGGCAACAGTCAAGATGGCAGCCTGCACACAGGAGCACAATGCTACATCTCTACAAGATGCTGTACCTAGTCCACATGGCTCAATAAAGTAACTAGCAAAAGTGCAGCACTCCTTCAGCACTACACTGAAGTGAACCCACAACCTTCTGACTCAGAGGCAAGCGTGCTACCCACTGAGCCAAGCTGTTACTAGAGAACTACATAAAATCACATAGAAATATATGGCACAGAAACCGGCCATTCGACCCAACTAGTCTGTGCTGGTGTTTATGCTCCACATGAGTCTCCTCCCATTCCATCTACTTCATCTCAGTCTTTCAGCATATCTTTCTATTCCTTTTTCTCTCATGTACTCGTCTTGTTTCCTTTTGAAAGCACCTGTGTTATTTGCTTCAACCACTTCTGTAATGATCAGTAACATGCCATTCTAGAATGGTACACTAGGTGGAGCTGTATGTATATAAGAGTGGGCTACCCACGATGCACTAGGCTACCCACAAGGCAGTAGTCAAGATGGATGCTGTACAAGTCCACATGGCTGAATAAAATGACTAGCTCTAAGCTAGCTGTTCATAATGATAATGTCTAGTTATTTATGAACATAACAACTTCCTGTGGTTGAAGCAATGAGTTCCACATTCTAACCATTCTCTGAGTGAAGAAATTCCTCCTTATTTCCCTATTGGATATATTAGTAACTATTTTGTATTAATGGCCCCTAGTTTTGGATTCTCCCACAAGTGGAAACATTCTTTTCCCATCCATCCTGTCCAACCCGTTTATAATTTTGAAGACCTCTATCAGGTCACCTCTAAGTCTCTTTTCTAAAGAAAAAAGCCCCAACGTGTTCAATCTTTCCCTACAGCTATAATCTCTTAGTTCTGGTACCATCCTTTTTTGCAATTTCTCTAGTGTTTCTATGTCCTTTTTATAGTACGGAGATCAGAACTGTCCACAGTATTCTAGTGCAGCCTGACCAGGGTCCTATACAAGTTTAACATAGCTTCACTACTTTAGAATTTTATACCCCTAGGAATAAATCCCAGTGCTTTGTTAGTATTTTAATTGCTTTGCTGACCTGTGATGCTGCTTTTAATTATTTCTTCACCTGTATCCCGAGATCCCTCAGCTCTTCTACCCCATTCAGTTTCTTATTTTCTACAGTGTTAGTGATACTTCTATTTTTCCTACCAAAGTGCATCACCTCACATTATCTCGGTTAAAATTAATTTGCCACTTAACTGCTAAGTCTGTAAGTGTTCTAATGATCAGGAGGAGACAGAAATTGAGGGGTTCAGATGACACAAGAGTGAAACTTGAATGATTTGACATCAACCTGATCTCGAAGAAAACATGACTCCCCATGTGACTCTTCAGGCGTTGGAGAGGAATTTCAAGAGCTTATTCTAATTGAAATACGTGGAGGTTCCAACATGGAAATAGGCCGTTTGGCCCATTCAGTCCGTGTTGACGTTTTCCACTCCACACGAGCAAATAATCCTGACCACATTTACCTGCCCTGTTTCCATATGTGTGATGACTGTTTCAGACAATTCTTTGCGATCCGTTGTAGCACAGGGAATCTGTTCGACTTCACATCACCAGACGACGCAGTGTAATGGAAACCAGAAGCGTGCGCCTCCCTGCAGCACAGTGCTGAGGTCAGGAACTTGGTGCAGTGGGGACTCGACCTGCCAGCACCAGTTATGATGGCTCAGAAATTGCTGGAAAAATAATGGCGAGTTCATGGCACCCGCCATTATAGTGCGTGAAAAACCCAGCAATTCATGACAAAGAGATGCGCTGTGAGTTCCAATCCGCCACGAATTGCTAGAAAATTTGTGCCATTAGCCTCGACAAAACCGAAAAAATTAGCATCTTGCCATGAGCCGCCCCATTGTGTGTCATGAAATTGCTGGATCTGCGCCGTTAATTGGTGGTGGACAATTAAACAACTAACGGGGAGGAAACTCCATGAATATCCCCATCCTCAACAATGGTGGAGTCCAGCACATGAGTGCTAAAGACAAGGCTGAAGCGCTTGCAACCATCTTCAGCCAGTAGTGCGGAGTGGATGATCCATCTCGGCCTCCTCCTGAGGTCCCCACCATCACAAAAGCCAGTCTTCAGCCAATTCGATTCACTCCACGTGATATCAAGAAACGGCTGAGCGTATTGGATACAGCAAAGGCTATGGGCCCCGACAACAACCCGGCTGTCGTATTGAAGACTTGTGCTCCAGACCTAGCCGTGCCTCTAGCCAAGCTGTTCCAACACAGCTACAACACTGACATCTACCCGACAAAGTAGAAAATTGCCCAGGTATATCCTGTTGACAGAAAGCAGGACAAATCCAATCTGGCCAATTACCATCAGCCTACTGTCAATCAATAGCAAAGTGATAGCAGTGTCAACGACACCTTCCATCAAGCAGCACTTACTCACCAATAACCTTCTCACTGATGTTCAGTTAGCACAGCAGTAACTCACCAAAGCTTCTTCGACAGCACCTCCCAAGCCCACAACCTCTACTACCTAGAAGGACAAGGGCAGCAGGCGCATGGGAACATAACCACCTCCAAGTTCCCCTCCAAGTCACACACCATCCTGACTTAGAAATATATCACTGTACCTTCATCGTCACTGGGTCAAAATCCTGGAACTCCCTCCCGAACAGCACTGTAGGAGTACCTTCACCACACGCTTCAAGAAGGCAGCTCACCACCACCTCAGGGGCAATTGGGGATGGGCAATAAATGCTGGCCTTGCCAGCGATGGCCACATCCCGTGAATGAATAAAAGAAAGACTTGCATTTATATAGCACCTTTCATGACCATCGGACGTCCCAAAGCACTTTACAGCCAAGGAAGTACTTTTTGAAGTGTAGTCACTGTTGTAGGAAATGAGGCAGCCAATTGGCACACAGCAAGCTCCCACAAACAGCAATGTGATAATGACCAAATAATCTGTTTTAGTGATGTTGATTGGCCAGGATATCGGAAATAGTGCCATGGTATCTTTTACGTCACCTGAGAGAACAGACGGGGCCTTGGTTTAATGTCTAATCCAAAAGATGGCACCTCCGACAGTGCTCCCTCAGCACTGCACTGGACTGTCAGCTTGGATTTTTGTGCTCAAGTCTCTGGAGTGGGACTTGAATCTGCAACCTTCTGACTCAGAGGCGAGAGTGCTATCCACTGAGCCACAGCTGACAATAAAAAAATACAAATTAATCTCGCTGCTTCCATTTAGGGCTGGTAATTCATGTCATAAGGACTCTGTTCAGGGTGTGATTTATGGTCCTGACATGCCACTCAACCTTGGAGGCCCAGAAAGGGTCTCTTTATTTCTCTTCCTGTACCTAATTAGACTCTTCAATCACCCAATTTCATTCTCTGTCGTTCACTTTGTTTCCTTCTCAATCCTTAAATTTCATTGGTTAAGGAGATAGACTGTTGGTCCTGTCGTTCACGAGGTCTCAGATGCCCCGTTGACCTCCCCGTGCCATTATCCACTCGTACTTCCAGTAAATTACAGCACAAAAATAATACGATCTGAAGGGTGACGAAAAAAGTCCAATTGACGGCGCTCACCATGCGATGCGCCGCTCCAGCAATCTCTGGGCCATCATGTCAGGAGGCTTGAAACTAGCTGTGACTGCAGAACTTTGCTGCCTTTAGTTGCAGCACGGTAACTCTTGTACTACCGTGCATCGCTGTGTGAGGTCGAGGCACCGCGAGACGGACTGCGCACTTCCCTCATCACAAGGGCACCCACCCTACTGGGAAGTGAGACTGAGCAATTTAGCAGCTCCATTGGATGGAGTGAAGTCCAAACTCAAACTGCTTAAAGACCAAAGTCATGAAAAAGACATGGTGCAGTTTGAACTGCCCAGCTAATCACTGCCATTGATTGTAGGCGAGAGGCTCTGTATAGGGGCGGTGGGAGGAAGAGAGGGAGATGACTCTCCCTTGTCTCTGTAACTGATGAGAAGAATTTCTGCTGACCAATATTTAATCAATATGCAATGTTCTTAGAGCACCTGTGAACCATCACATAGGAACAGGAGGAGTCCATTCAGCCCCTCCAGCCTCATTCAGTTAGATCATGGCTGATCTGTATCTTAACTCCATTTACCCGCTTTGGTTCTGAAACCCTTAATACCCTTGCCTCACAAAAATCCTTCAGTCTCAGTTTTGAAATTTTCAATTGACCCCTTAGCCTCAACAGCTTTTTGGGGGAGAAAGTTCCAGATTTCTACGCCCCTTTGTATGAAGAAGTGCTTCTTGATATCGCCCTTTGAGAGTAAGAGTGAGTCTGACGGAGATGAGGAGACTGATTTGCAGCAAATGTAAAGTTGTTCAGTTAAAGCTATTGCCCAGGGGTAACTGTTCCTGTGCCACTGCTGAGAGTTACTGAGAAAGAGGCATTAACACAACAGCTTCTTGGTCTGGTCTGTTATGTGAGTGAATGAGCAAGACGGCCTTGTGGAGGCTGCTTCTGCTGACTAAAGGGTCCCTCACTATCGACTGTAGATACAGGGTAGTAATGAACTAACACACCTTATTCTGCCGGCCCCAGTGTTTATTGTATTCAGGTGGTGTATATCAATTGGGTGTTAATTGTATTCAGGTGGTGAGCATTAATTGGGAACTCTCTTGTGTTCATCTATATGGGAGCAGGCTCACAAAGGAAGAGCTCATATTGGGGGTACATGGTATGTAATGTGTGTCTCTGTAAATAAAGGCTTCTAAAGATTCGGCTTTAGTATTCCTGCTGGCTCTGCTGGAATGTAGGGAGAAGGGGAGCAATTTGCTTGCTGGCTGTCTGGATTGGAAGAGGGAGAACTGTAGTGTATGTACCCGTCTACCTTTAAGAGAACTATTGTATGTAACCGTTCACCTTTAAGAGAACTATTTTAGGTGTGGCACTACTTTGTTTGGCTTCTGTATACTGTAATACCGACGGTGACCACACCAGTATATAAGTGTTGTGTCAGGAATTATTGGGCAGATTCGCCCTGACCTTCGAATAATAAAGTCCTGTTTTAAGTTACTCTTGGAGTCTGTGCATTAATTAACTAAACAACCCACAGACTTTACAGTGGCGACGAGTCCGATCGTACCCTGCGGCAACAATACGTCCGAAGCAGTTAACGAGCGTCGAGAAGAGGCAACCGCCCTCGTCGTTCTGCTGGGAAAAAACTCGAGGCTGCAGAACTAGAAAGGAGGAAGAATTTAGAGACAAAGACTTCCATCAGCAACAGGCACTGACTGTCCCTTCTGCCACGGTGAGGAGTGAGCCGATCAGCACGAGAAGCAAGGCGGCCACGGTGACTGTGAGTAAGGGAAAGTAAAAAGAATAACCGGAGGATAAGGGCGGTGCACTCGACCACGGTCGAGGGGGAAAGGAGCCGGACAGAAGTCGGGTCCAGAGGCGCTGAGACTGGGGCAGCGTGGAGCAAGGAAGCCACGGTACAGACAGGCTGGGGGACGCAACGGCGTCGTGAGACAGCTAGACCACGACCGGCGAAAAAGGCCGGGCAGCGACCGAAGCCACGAAGCACTGCGACCGGGAACGGAGGCGCGGGAAGAGATAAACTCAGCCGCAGCCGGGGAGGGAAGCACCGGACTGCGAGAGGGCTGGGAGGCGCGATTGGGAGCCGAGCGAGCGGGAGAGGCAGAGCCGACCAAGGGAGACTGAGCGAGAGCCAGTCCAGCGGCTGAAACTGTTCTCCGTCAACGGGGTGTACCCAGCGCCGGTAGAGCCGAGCGAGCGGGAGAGAGACAGAGCCCGAGCAAGGGAGACTGAGCGAGAGCCAGTCCAGCAGCTGAAACTGTTCTCCGTCAACGGGGTGTACCCAGCGCCGGTAGAGCCGAGCGAGCGGGAGAGAGACAGAGCCCGAGCAAGGGGAACTGAGCGAGAGCCAGCCCAGCGGCTGAAACTGTTTGCCGTCAACGGGGTGTACCCAGCGCCGGTTGCCCTGCCAAGAAAAGGGAAAGCACTGAAGCCGACGCGCAGGCTGTGAACCTGAAAGCCAGCGGCCGTCGCCCGTGGGGAAAGTGTACCCCTCCCGCCAGGGAAGAAACGCGGGAAGCCGCCATTAGGCGGGGAAGAAGACAGAAGCGGGAAACCACCATTGAAGTGGGCGGGGAGAGAAGATAAGCACGGGAAACCGCCATTTTCGCGGGAACCGCCATCTCGGAAAAAAAAAATTTTTTTTTAAGAAATAATTCGTGGTGTTTATCAGGAAGAGAGGAAGATGCCTAAGCGTGGTAACATCAACGATTTTAATTCCGAGGTAGAAGACTGGGCCACGTATGTGGAACGCATTGAGATCTATTGTGAGGCCAATAAAATAGAAGAAGATGACAGAGCTATAACCTTGCTAAACTCGATGGGCGCGAAGACTTACGGGCGCTTGAAGCATCTACTATCACCAGCTGAACCGGCGGATCAGACTATCGATGATATTGTTGCTGTTCTGAAGGATCACTTGAACCCCACACCGTTGATGTTGGCGGAACGATTCAAATTCTATGCGAGAACGCAAAGGAACGATGAAAGCAACGCAGAATACTTGGTCGAACTGCGTAGACTAGCGAAACACTGCCAGTTTGGAGGGAATCTGACAGAGGCATTGCGAGACAAGTTCGTGTGCGGATTGGCAAAGGAAGGAACGCAAAAGCGACTACTCGAAGAGAACGACCTTACACTTGACAGGGCTGTCCTTATTGCAGCATCGCACGAAGCCACAGCGAAGGGAACTGCGGAAATGCAGCTAAAGACAGCGGCACTCAGTGTGGATCAAATTACCTCGACAACAACAAAATGCTATCGTTGTGGGAAGACAACACACGACCAGAACCAATGCTGGTTTAAGAACCAGGAATGTAGGAAATGTGGCAAACTGGGTCACATAACTAAGGTATGCCGGTCAGGGAAGAAGACCAACAACCAAAGGACCAACAACCAAAGGAAGCCATCACAGGAAAAGTACAACAAGGTACACAAGGTGGCTGAGAAGAGTTCAGATGAACAGAATTCGGACTCAGACCCAAACGGCCAGGAGCTGGGTAGTCTGAGAATTCACAATGTGAGTAAGGAAGCTGACCTACAAACTATCTGGGTCATGCTAAAAATAGCTGGAGTCCAAGTGAAAATGGAGTTGGACACTGGATCAGCTCTATCAGTCATAAATCGAAGGGATTACCACCAGCTATTCTCACATATACCCTTAAGGGATACCAAGTTCGTATTGCAGACATACACGGGGCATAAAGTATACCCCATGGGAAAGATAAGAGCCAAGGTGAGAGATAGGGGTAAAGAACACCCAAGAATGAACTTATGCGTACTACCTGAGGGAGGACCACCACTTCTAGGATGGGAGTGGATCAAGAAAATAGACATGGAATGGCCCTATCTAAAAGCCATAACGAGTGAGGACTCGGTGCAGACAATCAGCTCAGATTCTGAATCGGATGACGATAAGACCAACCCAAATGTGAAAGACAAGGCTAAAATGGACTTGCCGACTAAGGTTGGAAAAACGAAGGCATGCAGAAAGGCTTATGCTTCAGAGAAGAACAAAGTTTCAGAACAGAGCTCCACCGAACAACGACAACATAGTTTGACAGAGAATTCTGAGTCTGATCAGTTTAAGGACATATCCATGATGGAAGAACACCGAGCTCGGACTCAACTTTATTTCAAATCACGACAACAATTAGAACAATTGAGTTACCGTCTCGTACAAGAAATGAAAACAATGAAAAAGTTCTATGACACCGAATGGGAGAATCTGGAAGGACAACAGAAGCAGCTAGCTCAAGCAGAGAGCGACCATAGAGCCATCGTGACCAATCACCGATCACATCTCCCTTATGATGTTCAGGAGTTAGAATATTTGCAGAAAGAAGCAAATGAAGAGGAATCTTCAGGAAGCCAGGATTTTATTCCAGTTCTTCTCTATGACTCCTTACAAGCAGAGTTTGAGAAGTTGAAGGAACAGGCCCAGGCTACAATCCTGGAGGGGGTTAACTCGGCAACCTCTGAAAAGCTAGTTTCAGTGGAAGCATATGAGCAACTAAAGGTTGAACATGAACAAGAAGTCCACAGGCTGCAGGAAGTTCTTAATGAGCTCAAGGCCAAGACAGACTCATCGGTAGAAGTTCCATCCATAGATGAGAAATTAGAGGTGAAAGACATGGCAGAACATGAAAGTCAAGATATCCAAGAACTCATAAAAATATTGAAGGAAACCCAAGACAAATATGAGGCGGCAATGACCGAGGTTCAACAACTTGAAGAACAGATTCAACTGGGAATTCTTTCAGTGAAAGAAAAGGGAACTGTAAGAAACACAGAGACTGTAAGAATGGCCCCTGAACATGAGCTAGAGAGCATCAAGGCGCAACTTCTCCGAGCGCTTAAAGCCAAAGTACAAGAGGAAAAAAAGGTGAAAGCATTGGAGGAAAAGGTGGATGAAATGGAGAAGACTCTGATCCACAGGGTCCCCGTGGAAGAGTTAACGGTCAGCCAACTCCTTCATATGCTGAGAGACAAGACTCTGCAAGGGGAACCATTTGAACACGAGCTTCAATCTTCAAAGGGAAGGGGTTCGGAGCTCTCAAAAGTTTGGGGAATAGTTGAGGTTGCAACACAGATTTTACGGGGCTGCCGAAAGTACGCTGAATCACGTCAATGGGAACTACAGAATGTTGAAACAGCTGCTCCAGTAGACGGATTGAATAGCCCGATCAATCAATCCCCGATGGAAGGGGAAGTATTGGAATCACAAATGAGGTCATTAGTGAAGGATTGGCAGGAAACCCAGGAAGAGCGGGATGAATATGAACGCATGAAGAAGTCTCTTCAGGAAAGATGTCTAGGGAGGGAACAACAGTCGGCTAACGTCCAGTTGGGTAAGGAAGAAGTAGCAGGCCCTCTCGCTAGACTAGCTCAGGACGACACCGAATATTACCATGACCTGTTGAGTGACACGGAATATTACGAGGACTTGGTCTGCCCAGCTTGTGATGAAAACTCCCAAAGTGCAGAAATCAGGATGAAGCACTTAAAGTCTAAGGAACATAGGGAGATGGTGGCGCTACAGCTGGCAGCTGATAAGGGAGCCCCGAGAGTCTCCAAGAAGCAGAAAAGAAAAAGACGAAGCAGAAGACGATAACCATCTAAATCATTATCACTTCTATCAGATCATGCACGTGGGCCCTACGAAGGAGGCCAAATCAGTTGGAAAGTAGGGAAAATTACCAAGGCAGTCCAGCTGTTTGTAAAAGTCAGCACTGCTGGTTCAGCAGGACGGAAGTTCAAGCTGTTAAGCCAAGGGAAAGACTATTGGATGAGTCACGCTAGAAATGTGAACCGGCTACACCACAGAGATGTTGTTCGGACCGAGTTAAGACCAGAGACTGAATCTGTGAACTGTTCCCGCAGAGACTGAATCTGTGAACTGTTTCCTGCAGAGACTATATCTGTGAATTGTTTTACATGAAGTTGATTATATGTTATGTTTAATGGGGAATAAGTATGTTGTAAGCTAAAAAGGGAGGATTGTAGTGTATGTACCCGTCTACCTTTAAGAGAACTATTGTATGTAACCGTTCACCTTTAAGAGAACTATTTTAGGTGTGGCACTACTTTGTTTGGCTTCTGTATACTGTAATACCGACGGTGACCACACCAGTATATAAGTGTTGTGTCAGGAATTATTGGGCAGATTCGCCCTGACCTTCGAATAGTAAAGTCCTGTTTTAAGTTACTCTTGGAGTCTGTGCATTAATTAACTAAACAACCCACAGACTTTACAAGAACCACAACTGCAACTTCTACAACAACTGGAAGAAAATAACATCTATTGGAGGGAGTCTACGATCAACTAAAGATCAACATAAGTTGGGTGTTGCCTGAGACTATTCCCTGTAGATGGGGGGAGGAAAGAAGATAAAGGCTGAAAGATCGGGTGGGAGGGGGGAGGTGATGGTGGTGTGTGTGTGCTCTTTCAAAATCAACTAGGCCGCACACACTTATAAACACTGCCCCCTATTGCCTCGCCCAGGACAGCTGGAGCTGTGGGGTGAAGATTTCCTTTCTATTTACATTAACAAGACTTGGCAGACTGTGCCTGGGCAGTTCCAGCTGTCGCGGGTGAAGATGTCTCCTCCCCCTACCAGGAAGATCTTAAAGCCTTGTATTTAACACCTAGAAAGTGTACTCCTGCAACACACCCACCCACCCATCGAGCCCTGTTTCGAGTGGTGGCCTCAGCTCCGCAGCTTCCCTCCTTCCCTCTCCCTCCCTCCTTTGTTATTATTATTTTGTTTACTTTTTTTGAGCAGAGTGGAGAAGGCACCCCTCCCATCCTGACATGGGGGGAGGTGAGTTTTTCTTTGCTTTTTTTTCCTCTGTTATAAGGAAAGGTCATATAAATCTCAGACCTGAAACTTGGGGTGCATGTAACCCTTTAGTAACAGCAATGGCGACTCCATCTTCGCTGGCGACGGGCCAAGCAAGGACATACAGTGGCATGGCAGCTGCAGCTACAGCCACTCCTGCTGCCCTATCACCTTTCACCCTGATCACCAAAAAACATGGGGTGAAGAGCTACGCTCACCCCAACATGACCATCGGCGGGCATCCTGGGGTTGTCGGCCATTCAGCCATCGTTGCCACCTTGAAAATGTACGGGAAGGCTGTATTCTTCCTGAGGTCTGAGCGGGTGGTGATCCTGGCCCTTAATAAGGGGCTCACGGTGGGCGGGACCTTCCTGCCAGTGGATCATCTCGGTCATCGCGCAGTGAATAATTTTATCCAATGTCCCGCCCTTTATCCCCAGTGAGCTCCTCCTCCCCCCACCTATGTCAACTGGAGGAGGCAAGGTCGGGGATAGCGCTGATCCCGCTCGGATTCAGGGAGGCCAGCCTCCATCGTATCTTCGCCTTCCGGTGCCAGCTTTACGTTCAGCCAGCGAGGGAGGAGGACACGATGGGTGGATTCGTGATTATCCACCAGGGGACTCCCGTGTTTTCTATATGTCAGATGTGCGTTGTCACGCCTAGGAAGAGGTGGGGCATGTATGTAAAAACTGCCCTGCCTCCAAGGCCAACAAAACAACTAAGGAGGCCAAGGCTGGCACCACCACTGCCCGCCCCCCCCGCCCCCCCAACGTGCCAGTAACACCAAATGTGCGGTCGACATCGGGGAGTGTGGGAAGGCGCGGAGGAAGACTAAACACCTGGGGCTGACTCCCCGAGAGGGTGCGTACAGTCCCATATCCACGCTCATTCATGATCCTGTGCCCGCAAGTGATCCCGAGCCCACGATCGTGCCTGCTTCTGCGGAAAATTTGCATCCCGCAGTCCGGCTTGGGTTAGGGAGCCAGAAACAGGAGGAGGATGTTGATGTGGAGGCCTCTGCCGACATGGGTCTCCCTCCCTCTGCACCCCTCCAGGAGGAAGAGACTATGGCGCCACTCCTTAGAAGCAGAGGAGGACACATGTCCCTCCATGGAAGAGAAGACGGCACCCGTCGCGGGTCCTGCGGCACCGTCCCTCACTCCCACTCTCTCCACCCCCACCCCCGCAGCAGGGCTCACTCCCTCTCTCCCAGAGCAGGGCTCCCTCCCTCTCCCTCCCCCAGAGCGGGGCTCACTCCCTCTCCCCGGAACGGGGCTCATTCCCACTCCCTCTCCGCCAGAGCGAGGCTCACTCCCTCTCTCCGCGAAACGGGGCTCATTCCCTCTCTCTGTCCCCCGGAGTGGGGCACATTCCCACTCTCCTCGGAGTGGGGCTCACTCTCTCTCCCGCCCCCCCCCCCCAGGAGTGGGGCTCACTCCCTCTTTCTCTCCCCAAAGCGGGGCTCACTCCCTCTCTCTGTGAAATGGGGCTCATTCCCTCTGTCCCCCGGAGCGGGGCACAGTCCCTCTCTCCTCGGAGCAGGGCTCACTCTCCCGCACCCCCTCCCAGGAGCGGGGCTCACTCCCTCTTTCTCCCCACCCAGGAGCGGGGCTCACTCCCTCTCCGCCAGAGCGAGGCTCACTCTCTCCGCGAAACGGGGCTCACTCCCTCTGTCCCCCGGAGCGGGGCTCACTCCCTCTCTCTCTCTCCCGCCCCACCCCACCCCCCCAGGAGCGGGGCTCACTCCCTCTCTCTCCCCGGAGCGGAGCTCACTCTCTCTCCCGCCCCACCCCACCCCCCCAGGAGCGGGGCTCACTCCCTCTCTCTCCCCACCCAGGAGTGAGGCTCACTCCCTCTCTCTCCCCACCCAGGAGTGGGGCTCACTCCCTCCCGCCGCCCCAGGAGTGGGGCTCACTCCCTCCCACCGCCCCAGGAGCGGGGCACACTACCTCACTCTCTCTCTCCACCCTGCAGGAGTGGGGCTCACTCTTTCTCACCCCTGGAGCAGGGCTCACTCCCTCTCTCTCCCCCCGCCCCCAGAGTGGGGCTCATTCCCTCTCTATCGCTCTTGCCCCCTGGAGCAGGTCTCACTCCCTCTCTCTCTCCTTGGAGCGGGGCTCATTCCCTCTCTCACCATCCCCCCCCCCCCCGGAGCGGGGCTCACTCCCTCTCTCTCTCATTGGAGTGGGGCTCCCTCTCTCTCCCCCCAGGAGCAGGGCTCACTCCCTCTCTCTCTCTCCCCAGAGCAGGGCGCATTCCCTCTCTTTCTGGAGCGGGGCTCACTCCCTCTCTCTCCCTGGAGCAGAGCTCAATTCCTCTCTCTCCCCGGAGCAGGGCTCACTCCCTCTCTCTCTCGCTCTCCCCGGAGTGGGGTTCACTTCCTCTCTCTCTCCTTGGAGCGGGACTCACTCCCTCTATCTTTCCCCGGAGCGGGGCTCACTCCCTCTATCTCTCCCCGGAGCGGGGCTCACTCCCTCTCTCCCCCCAGGAGCGGGGCTCACTCACTCTCCCTAGGAGTGGGGCTCACTCCCTCTCTCTCTGCCCCCAGGAGCGGGGCTCACTCACTCTCTCTCCCTAGGAGTGGGGCTCACTCCCTCACTCTCTCCCCCCAGGAGCGGGGCTCACTCCCTCTCTCTCTCCCCCCAGGAGCGGGGCTCATTCCTTCTCTCTCCCCAGGAGCAGGGCTCACTCCCTCTCTCTCCCCCAGGAGCGGGGCTCACTCCCTCTCTCTCTCCCAGGAGCAGGGCTCACTCCCTCTCTCTCCCCCAGGAGCGGGGCTCATTCCTTCTCCCTCCCCAGGAGCGGGGCTCACTCCCTCCCTTTTCCCCGCAGGAGCGGGGCTCAAACCCTCTCTCCCCCTCCCCCCGAGTGGGGCTCACTCCTGTTGTATCTATGCTATAATACGTTCAATCAAGCATGTAGATTTAAATCAGAGTCAGGCAGACAAGCTTCTAACTACAATGTTCTCTTTATTGGTAAAATGGCTGACTGCTGCTTTTCCGGGTAATTCCCATAATGCAATGCACATTACATTACCGTATTAACTGGTGTTAAACTCACACATTACATTACCGTATTGACTGTTGTCAAACTCGCAATCAATACACGACATCCCCCTTTTCCTTGGAAACAAACTTGCAGTTTACAAACAGTTGCTTACAATAACACTGCATAACTTATTTGGTTTATAAACTTTATACAAACTTGTGTCTTACCACACAACTAAGTAATTCCCAGGTTTAAACATTTAACATCACCCATGCAGTTCTCGCACAGTTTATATTGTGATATAATCAGACAGTCTTTGGGGTTTTCTTTTAACCCTTTGAGGTCTGGCTGTATTGGGTATGTCTGACATGTTGGTGTCAGTGGGTATTGCCTGTGTCACAGTGGTGTATGTGTCAGGGTCTACTATACTGTCCTCAGTCCCTTGTGTTTCCTCCTGCTCATGGAGTGTCTCCTTTGGTCCATTGGTTCTGTATTTCTTCACAAACATAGTGTTTCTCGAGTAGCGTGCTCCGTCTGGAGATTCCACTACTACTTGACTCAAAACTTTGTGGGGTGTGGCATTAAAAGGAGTGGTGAACTTGTCCACTTTGTCCTGCCGTACCAGCACCGTGTCGCCAACTTCCACCTCTGAGTATTGTGTTCTCCGCTGTTCATCTGCGTACAGTTTGGACTTGCCTTTTTGTTCTGCGTCCCGGTCACGTACTTCCAAAATATCAATAACCTTCTCTGTTGTTGTGGAGGTCATGATGTCGTATTCATAATAGCGACTATAATAATCAACTACCACAAGAATGGAGTGGTTGGATGGCAAGGGTCCCAGTAAGTCTATAGCTACATCCTGCCAGGGGCCCTCCAGTAATGGTGTTGGTCTCAACGGTTCAGGTGGGTCGGGTCTGGCTGCTATCTGACAGCCGTGGCACGCTTTACAGTGTTTTTCAGCTGCCTTGTCCGTATCCAGGCCACCAAACCTTGGTTCTGAGATGTTGCTTTGTTCCAACTATTCCCAAGTGTCCTTCATGTGCTAACACCAGGGCTCGTGCGTGTAACACTGTGGGTAGCACGATGCGTGTTCCCCGAAGGACTAAGTTCCCCACTACGCACAGCTCATTTGCAATTGCTGCATAAGCTTTACAGTTCTCAAAATGTCCATTTGTGATTGCCTTCCGTACCTCAATCAGCTCTGGGTCGGTAGCAGAGGCTTCCTCCACCTCTCTAGTAGTGAGTGCTTTTGGTGTCGCACTCACAGCTACAAATCTCACGTATTCATCTGAGCCATGAGAATGTCTCTCCTGTTTTGCTGTCTCCCCCAGCAATCGTGACATTGGGTCTGCAATGTGTTGCTTGCCTGGAATGTGTATCACCTTAAAATCGTACGGCTGTAATCTAAGTTACCCATCTCTCTATACGGGCACAGGGTTTAGAGTGTGGGCCGTATATCACTTATAATGGCTTATGGTCAGTTACCAAGTTAAATTTTCGGCCATACACCTATGGATGCAGCCTCTCACAAGCCCATACAAGAGCTAAGGCCTCTCTCTCTGTTTGAGAGTATTTCCTCTCACAGTCTGTTAAACTACGACTTACATAGCATATTGGCACCTCTTATCCCTGTTGGTCCTGAACTAGTACTGCGCCTAAACCTACAGGACTGGCATCTGCTATCACCTTGGTTGCTGCGTCCTTATCAAAATATGCTAAAGTGCCGGCTCTGGCCAACTCTTCCTTCAGTGCACTGAATGACTGTCTCTGTTGTGATCCAAATTTAAATGGTGTGTCCTTTCTTGTCAGGCGTCGCAGTGGCTCTGATAGCGTTGCAAACTGCGGGATGAATCTGCTACTGTACCCAACGAGTCCCAAGAAACTCCTCACCTCTGTAGCATTCTCTGGTTCCCGAGCTTCTGCCACCGCTGGCACTCTCTCTGCTGTTGGTCCGATGCCCTTTTCAGACAACAGGATTCCCATGAAAATCAATCGGTCCATGTTGAATTGGCACTTCTCTGAGTTTAGTGTCAGTTCACTTTCCATTAGTCTGGTCATGACAGCGTGCAGGTGTCTGTCGTGCGTTTCCTGGTCGTGTGCATGCACGATAATGTCGTCTGAGATGTTTTCAACACCCTCTATTCCAGCTAAGGCATTAGCTATCTCGTGCTGATATTGCTCACTAGCTGAAGATACACCGAATATCAGCCTCTTGTACCTGTATACTCCGTTATGTACTGCAAACGTCGTGATTTCTCGTGACTCAGGGGTCAGTTCTAGTTGGTGATAACCCCATTTCAGGTCTAGCTTACTAAACACTGTCGAGCCGTTCATACCTTGGAGTATCGCATCAACGGTGGGGATTGGATATCGTTCCCTCACTATTGCCTGGTTTGCTCGTCTCATATCTAGGCATAACCTTACATCCTTATCCGCTTTTGGTACAATAACCACAGGATTTACCCATGGGGTGGGACCAGTTACAGGTTCGATAATGTCCATGTCCCTCAATTGTTTTATTTTGGCCTCTACTGCCCCCCTTAAGTTGAATGGTATACGCCTGAGTGACTGGGCCACAGGCTTCACTTGTGGGTTGATATACAAACTGATCTGTTTTGTGTTCAGCCTCCCTACTCCCTGGAACACCTTTGGATACCGCTGTTCTAGTAGCTGTCTTACATCTACCACAGCTGAGACATCTGCGCCTATTTTTAAAACTCCCAGTTTCATGGCTTTCTCCCTTCCTAGCAATGGCTCTCCATGGCCTTTAACCACAATGAACTCCGCCTGCTCAGTTCTCTTACCTATTGTAATCCCACATGTGAATACACCTTTAACTGACAGTGGTCGGCTAGAAACATAAGAGAATAACTTTCTCTCTGTCTTAGGGACATGTGACAGACACTTAATGTATTCTGACTTTAATCCTTCCCATGTATTCTCATCTATCACATTATTAGTTGCACCCGAATCAATTAACATTCTCAGGTTTACTCCCCCCACACAAAAAGTAAGTCTCTCTGTCACGTTATTTCCAGTAACAGCAAATGCAAAGTCATTTTGTTCCTCTACATTGTGTGGAGATGCCGGTGTTGGACTGGGGTGGACAAATGTAAGAAGTCAAACAACACCAGGTTTCAGTCCAACAGTTTTATTTGAAATCACAAGCTTTCGGAGCGCTGCTCCTTCTTCGGTTGCTGCACTGCGGATCCCTCTGCTGTTCCGGATCATTGGTTGTTTCATTGGGTTCGCTGCTGACATCTTGGGACTTGTGGAAGAATTCCCAGAGCCTCATTCTTCTCATTGGGTTCACTGCTGACATCTTGGGATTTGTGGAAGAATTCCCGGAGCCTCATTCTTCTCATTGGGTTCGCTGCTGACATCTTGGGATTTGTGGAAGAATTCCCGGAGCCCCATTCTTCTCATTGGGTTCGCTGCTGACATCTTGGGATTTGTGGAAGAATTCCTGGAGCCTCATTCTCTGGATCAGGCAACGGAACCCTGTGTGAGAACCTCTCTGGATACATCGAGGGCATCCTGAAACCCATTGTACAGGGAACTCAACAGACTGATCAAGACCTTCGATCCAGACCTTCAAAGCATCCTACATGCTCTCATCCCACGTACTCCCTGCGTGGGAGACTTCTACTGCCTCCCAAAGATACACAAAGCCAACACACCCGGACGTCCTATCGTATCAGGCAACGGAACCCTGTGTGAGAACCTCTCTGGATACGTCGAGGGCATCCTGAAACCCATCGTACAGGGAACCCCCAGCTTCTGTCGCGACACTACAGACTTCTTACAGAAACTCAGCACCCACGGACCAGTTGAACCAGGAACACTCCTCGCCACGATGGATGTCTCGGCACTCTACACCAGCATCCCCCACGATGACGGCATCGCTGCGACAGCCTCAGTACTCAACACCAACAACAGCCAATCTCCAGACGCCATCCCACAACTCATCTGCTTCATCCTTGACCACAATGTCTTCACCTTCGACAACCAGTTCTTTACCCAAACACACGGAACAGCCATGGGGACCAAATTCACACCCCAATACGCCAACATCTTCATGCACAAGTTCGAGCAAGACTTCTTCGCTGCACAGGACCTCCAACCAACGCTATACACCAGATACATCGACGACATTTTCTTCCACGGCGAAGAATCACTGAAAAGACTACACGATAACATCAACAAGTTTCATCCCACCATCAAACTCACCATGGACTACTCCTCAGAATTGGTTTCATTCTTGGACACGCGAATCTCCATTAAAGACGGACACTTCAGCACTTCACTCTACTGCAAGCCCACGGACAACCTCAGGATGCTCCACTTCTCCAGATTCCACCCTAACCACGTTAAAGAAGCCATCCCCTATGGACAAGCCCTGCGAATACACAGGATCTGCTCAGACGAGGAGGAACGCGATGGACACCTACAGACGCTGAAAGATGCCCTCGTAAGAACGGGATATGACGCTCGACTCGTCGATCGACAGCTCCAACGGGCCACAGCAAAAAATCGTATAGACCTCCTCAGAAGACAAACACGGGACACAACCAACAGAGTACCCTTCGTCGTCCAGTACTTCCCTGGAGCGGAGAAACTACGCCATGTTCTTCGCAGCCTTCAACATGTCATCAATGATGACAAACACCTTGCTAAGGCCATCCCCACGCCTCCACTACTCGCCTTCAAACAGCCGCCTAACCTCAAACAGACCATCGTTTGCAGCAAATTACCCAGCTTTCAGGAGAACAGCGACCATGACACCACACAACCCTGCCACGGCAACCTCTGCAAGACATGCCAGATCATCAACACAGATACCATCATCACACGTGAGGACACCACCCACCAGGTACATGGTACATACTCATGTGACTCAGCCAACGTTGTCTACCTCATACGTTGCAGGAAAGGATGCCCCGGAGCATGGTACATCGGCGAGACCATGCAGACACTGTGACAATGGATGAACGGGCACCGCGCATCAATCGCCAGGCAGGAGTGTTCCCTCCCAGTCAGGGAACACTTCAGCAGTCAAGGACATTCAGCCTCCGATCTTCGGGTAAGCATTCTCCAAGGCGGCCTTCGAGACACACGACAACGCAAAATCGTAGAGCAGAAACTGATAGCCAAGTTCCACACTCATGAGGACGGCCTCAACCGGGATCTTGGGTTCATGTCACGCTACATGTAACCCTACCTGACGTAGAGTCATCTAGACTCGAGTCATCGTTGGCTTGTTCTCTCTACACAGATGCAGCCGGACCTGCTGTGATTTCTATTATGTCCGTGTATAATTGAGACACAGACTGCAGGAGTTGGTTATAACAGGTCTTTACTGAATGGAGGCAACCTGGAACTACTATGCAAATGTTACTACACAGGCTTATATACAGGGGTGGTCACTACTGGTGCTGCAGAATATAGTTCCTTCTGCAAAGTACATACACTACAATTCCTCCCCTTTTACCTAAACAGTACATAACATTCAATTAACAATGAAATAACATATTTACAATTACAGTTGCTAGATACATTAGTTGAAGTTAAGCAACTATAAGTTCAGTCTTTGAGGAGGCTTCCTGATTCTGTCTGGATAACGCCTCTTTGGGGTATCAGGTTCTTCTGGCAACGTTGAGTCGGGATCAACGTCGTTGTTTGGTTCGTCTGCTTCCAATATCACCGATTCTGAGGTAGATGCAATTGGTACTTCGGCTTCATCGCCAGGTGTATCAGATTGTGGTGTGGAGTTGACGTTTCCCAGTGACTCTAGAATCTGGTCAGCATGGCGTCTTACAATACTCTCTCCAACGTCCACGGTATACATTAGAGGTCCTTGCCGTGTACAGATCGTTCCTGGCTGCCATTTCTCTGTGCGGTAGTCCCGGGCCAAAACTGGTTGACCTATCTTAAAACTCCTGGTCGGCCTTTCATTCATATTCTGAAACTGCCTGTTCTCCACATCTCTTCTGATGTTTGGCTAACCAAATCCAAGTGGCATCGTAGTCTTCGATTGAAGAACATCATGGCTGGAGTTTGGTTGGTAACCGCATGTGTCGCATTCTGGTAGGCAAACAAGAAGTTATCCACCTTGTGCTGTAGGGGTATATCTTCATTACACATTGCCTTGATAGCCTTCTTGAATGTTTGAACGAACCTCTCGGCCAATCCATTAGTGGCCGGATGATATGGGGCGGATGTGTAATGCTTAACACCATTGTTCTTTAAGAACCTCCGGAACTCTTCAGACACAAACTGTGGTCCATTGTCAGAGCAAATCTGTTCAGGCAGCCCATTCCTGGCGAATATGGTTCGTAAGACTGTGATAGTTTTTTCTGTGGTGGTTGAGGACATTTTTATTACCTCTGGCCACTTTGAATGTGCATCCACCGCAATTAAAAACATCGAGTCCATAAATGGACCAGCAAAATCAATGTGCACCCTTTGCAATGGAGATGAGGGCCACTCCCATGGATGTAGAGGGGCTTGTGGTGGGGCGTTTTGGACCTTCTGGCATCCTGTACAGCTCTTGGTCATCTCTTTGATTTCTCTATCGATTCCCGGCCACCACACAAATGCTCTGGCTAAGTTCTTCATTTTTACCCCTCCCAGATGACCCTCATGAAGCTCATTGAGCACTCTATCCTTCAATTTGGGTGGAATTACTACTCTGGATCCACACATCAAGGTTCCTCTGCACACTGACAGCTGTTCTCTTCTCGGCGAGAATGCTGGCAGCAGTGGTTCGCCATGTGCTGGCCATCCCTTCACCATTAAATCATAGACCCAGGAGAGTGTCGGGTCATTTCGTGTTTCCTTTTCTATGTTTGCATTCGTCATAGGGAGACATTCGACTATGGTCGAGTGGAATATCTCCACTGGATCCACTGCAAGTTCTTGCTCCACCGTCGGCAACGGTAGGCACGACAATCCATCAGCATTCCCATTCTGTTTAGTTCCTTTGTACTCGATGTCATATTGGTGTGCCCCTAGGAAAAGGGACCACCTCTGTAGCCGTTGTGCTGTCATTATCGGTACGCCCTTCTGAGGGTTGAAAATGGAGACAAGAGGTTGATGATCAGTAAGTAGAGTAAATTTCTGACCGTGCAGGTAGTGATTGAACTTCTTCACCCCCCACACCAGGCTGAGGGCCTCTCTGTCAATCTGGGCGTAGTTATGCTCGGCTGAAGTTAACGAGCGTGACGCAAAAGCTATCGGCCTCTCTGAACCATCAAGGAATTTATGTGACAGTACCACTCCAATGCCGTAGGGAGAAGCATCACACACCAGTCTTATCGGTAGTGATGGGTTGTAGTGAGCCAATACTTCTCTTGAAGTGATTAGGTCCTTACTCTTCTGAAAGGCCCGCTTACATTCATCGCTCCATTTCCATGCTACTCCCGTTTGTAGTAGGGTGTTCAGTGGGTGCAGAATTGTGGACAAATTCGGCAAAAACTTATGGTAGTAATTCACCAATCCGAGGTATGACCTCAGTTGCGACACATTTTCAGGCGCTGGAGCCTTAACTACAGCTTCAATTTTGTCAGGGGACTTATGTAACCCCTCTTCATCAATCACGTGGCCACAATACGATATCTGTTTCTTAAAAAACTCGCACTTGGGGCGATTGGCCCATAGCCCATGTTCACGTAGTCTAGTGAGCACCTGCTCTAGGTTGGCAAGGTGTTCACTGTCATCTTCACCTGTCACTAGGATGTCGTCCAAGTAACACTGAGTCCCCGGAATTCCTTGCAGGACTTGTTCCATTGCTCTTTGCCATATCGCCAGAGCTGATGCTACTCCGAATACCAGTCGATTATACTGGTAAAGACCTTTGTGAGTGTTTATCGTGAGATACTTCCTGGAGGATTCTTCAACCTCCATCTGCAAATATGCTTGTGCTAGGTCAATTTTTGTAAAACGCTTCCCTCCAGATAGTGAGGCGAAGATATCTTCTATCCTTGGAAGAGGATATTGTACTGTGTGAAGGACTGGGTTCACCGTCACCTTGAAGTCCCCACAGATGCGAACCTTCCTTGGCTCCTCAGACTTATTGTTTAACGTTTTCTTCATGACAGGAACGATGGGTGTCGCCCACTCGCTCCAGTCTACCTTAGATAACACGCCTGCATTCTCCAGATTCTCCAGCTCTGCCTCGACGGCTGGGCGAATTGCATATGGTACCGGTCTTGCTTTGAAAAACTTGGGAATTGCATTCTCTTCTATTTTTATCGAGGCGGTTACGCCTTTAAGAGTTCCCAGTTCTTGTTGAAATACCTCTTTGGCGTTAGCTAAGATTGTTGACAATCATCCAGGAGTGACGTCGTCATCCTTTTTACCAGCCACCGTCAGTGCCTGAATGGAGTGCCAGTCTAAACTTATCTTTCTGATCCATTCATGTCCCAATAACGGTGGTCCACCATCTTGCAGTATGTACAGATACAATTTCTGTCTTTCCTTGCCGTTGTATTCGACAGGCACCCTTATTTTTCCTCTGGGGTATACTTTTTGCCCCGTATACGACTTCAAGACAATGGATGTCTCTTTCAAGGGTATGTGTGAGAATAGCTGCTCGTAGTCTCGTCGATTCATGATGGTTAGAGCTGATCCTGTATCCAATTCCATTTTGACTTGGGACCCTGCTATCGTGAGGGTGACCCAAATGGTTCGGCGATCCTCTTTAGCGATTACGTTGTGAAGTTTGAGACAGCTTAGTCTCTTGTTCTCGGATTCACTATCACTCATCTGGTCTTCGGAACTACTGTCCGTCATCTTTTGTACTTTCCTGTACGGTTCCTTAGTAGCCTTTTTGTTGTCCTTGGTCTTCTTCCCAGACCTGCAAACTCGTGCAATGTGTCCCATCTTTCCGCATCGCCTGCATATTTTGTCCTTGGACCAGCAGTCCTTCTGGTCATCGTTTGTTCTGCCGCAGCAATAACATTTTGCAAATTCCCGTGTCATTTCATGGGTGCCGTATTCCTGTGGCTTTTGCTGTATTTCCGCAGCTCCCCTTGCTGCTGCTTCGTATGATACTGCCACGCTGAAAGCCTTATCTAGCGTCAGCTCTTTCTCTGAGAGTAACCTCTTCTGGGTTCCTTCACTCAGGAGTCCACAGACAAATTTGTCCCGTAAGGTATCTGCCAGTCCTGCTCCGAACTGGCAGTGCTTTGATAGCTTGCGTAGTTCCGTAAGGTAATCAGCATTGCTCTCATCTTTATGCTGATTTCTCCTGTGGAATTTAAATCTTTCTGCTATCAGCAGCGGTGTAGGATTTAGGTGTTCCTGTAGGATAGCAACAATTTCGTTAAAACTCTTCGCCTTCGGTTTGGCTGGAGTAAACAGGTCCCGCAATAGGCCGTACGTTCTTGCGCCCATTAAGTTTAGCAGTACCGATGCCTTTTTCTCATTGGCTACTTCGTTTGCCTCGCAATATACCTCGACTCTTTCCACATATGTGGTCCAGTCTTCTATTGCATTATCGAAGGCAGTGATATTGCCAGTCTTTGGCATCTTGGAAATCTAAGATGGCGCCTCCCGCGCTTTGCCTTCTTCCCCGATTTAACAAAATGGCACCTCCCACGCTTTGCCTTCTTCCCCGCTGGATTAAGATGGCGCCTCCCGCGCTTTCCGTCTTCTCCGCTGTTGCTGCCGTTTTATGCCTTGATGGCGACGCCCTATGGTCTTCGCGCACTTCCCCCCCCCGCGCTGCTGCTAATGCCACTCTCCGCGGTTCCCGTGGCAAACTGCAGCTCCTCGCGGCTTTCTGCGCGCTTAATTTTTATTATTGCCCCGTCGTCGGAACAACCCTGCGGACCCTTACCTCCCTCTTCTCGGGTCTGTGCGCTGCCCGGCTTCGTAGCACCGGCCGCGCCCTGTGTGCTCCACCCTCTGTCTCTCTCTCCTCTTCCCGACAACGCTGCTCGGCCCCATTGCAAAGCCACCCGCTCGAGCTCTAGACCGCTGCATCCCAGGAAGGATCAGTGTACTACCTGCCACCAGCCCGATTAGCTGAAGCACCATCGACAGGATAACCAAGCCCCGCTCTCGACAGCCTCTCCTGCAATTCTTCAACTCCTATGATTCAGAGGTGGATGCCCACGGTCGACGCCCGTTTCTTCTGTTTCTTTCTTCCTTCTGGCCTCGACCTCTGATAACTTCGCTTCAGGGATGGATCCCCATGAGGTGGTGCAGACTGTAGGTAAGTTCATATCTGCTCGTCGCCAGAATTATGTCCGTGTATAATTGAGACATGGACTGCAGGAGTTGGTTATAACAGGTCTTTACTGAATGGAGGCAACCTGGAGCTACTATGCAAATGTTACTACACAGGCTTATATACAGGGGTGGTCACTACTGGTACTGCAGTATGCAGGGGCTGCAGAATATAGTTCCTTCTGCAAAGTACATACACTACAATTTCCAGCAAAGAAAATGTTTGTCTGTTTTTTGTTTTTCATACAGACCCCAGTATCTGCAACATTTGACCCCTTGTGACCCCACCTCGTTGTTCTTTGATGTAATGTTTTCCTGACTGACCTGTTTGGACACCATTCACACCTTTGATTGCTGTGATTATCTCTCTGCCGAGGTATGATAAATGGCAGTTAGAAAGATTACCTGTAATCATCTGGCATTATTCTCTGACTATATAATCTGTGTCTATAGGCATCTCTCCACTTCACCTGATGAAGGAGCAGCGCTCCGAAAGCTTGTGATTTCAAATAAAACTGTTGGACTATAACCTGGTGTTGTGTGACTTCTTACATTCCTCTACATTGTTCGCACTGTGTTTCTTTGTACCCTTTGTGCGGCATACTTTGGAGAAATTATCCTTTCCCTTGCACTTATGACACATTTGTCCGCGTGCTGGGCATTTCGGATCTCTGCCCATGTGGCCTGTGTGTCCACATCTGTAACATTTCCTTTCGTTCCTATTGCCATTTCCCTTTGGTTTCTCTGTCGAGCTTTTCGCATAATACCCTCTTTTCTGTGTAAGACGATGAACAGTATCTGTCTCCGCCTTCTCTGTGCATGACATGGCTGACATCTGCTCCTTGACGTTTTCACATTGTGAGGCCAATTGTAACGTGCGGGCGAGCGTTAGACCATGCTCTTCCTCTAGCAATTTCCTCCGCACATAGGCTGACATGCACCTACTCAGGATAGCGTCTCTTATTTGATTATCCGCAAGCCCCCCAAAAGCACAGTCTTTAGCAGCCTGCCGCAAGCGAGTAGCAAATTGTTGCACAGTCTCACCTGTCTTCTGGGACAACTTATGAAAAGTCTGTCTAACAAATGCTGCGTTGACCTGGGGCACGAAGTAGTGATTCAAAGCACTAACCGCCGCCGTGTAGTCTGCTGGCTCTCCTGTGTCCGGTAGAGTCGAAAAGATATCCTGGACATCTGGTCCTGCTAGGTGTAGAAGTAGAGCTCTTCTCCTCTGCTTTGTGGCAGCTGTAGAGGTATCGTCGATAATGAGTCCTTTGCCGTTGGCATAAAGCTCAAAAGACGTTAACCACCTCGTCCATCTTGGACCCAACGTGGCTGGCTCGGCGAAGCATGCAAAATTTTGAATGCAGGTCTTCTCCATCCTAGCTAACTAAAACTTGGGCAACTACCTATTTAAAATGATTCCTTTCGTTATCCTCGTCGCCAATGTTGTATCTATGCTTTAATACATTCAATCAAGCATGTAGGTTTAAATCAGAGTCAGGCAGGCAGGCTTCTAACTACGATGTTCTCTTTATTGGTAAAATGGCTGACTGCTGCTTTCCCGGGTAATTCCCATAATGCAATGCACATTACATTATCGTATTAACTGGTGCTAAACTCGCACATTACATTACCGTATTGACTGGTGTCAAACTCGCAATCAATACACGACAACTCCCTCTCTCTCCCCTGCCCCCAGGAGCGGGGCTCACTCCCTCTCTCTCTCTTCCCCACAGGAGCGGGGCTCACTCCCTCTCTCTGCCCTTCCCCCCCCGAGTGGGGCTCATGCCCTCTCTCTCTCCCCAGGAGTGGGGCTCACTCCCTCTCTCCGCAGGAACAGGGCTCACTCCCTCTCTCTCTCCCCCGAGGAGTGGGGCTCACTCCCTCTCTCCCAGGAGCGGGGCTCACTCTCTCACTCTCCCCAGGAGTGGGGCTCACTCTCTCTCTCTCTCTCTCTCCCCAGGCATGGGGCTCACTCCTTCTCTCTCCCAGGAGTGGGGCTCACTCCCTCTCTCTCTCCCCAGGAGTGGGGCTCACTCTCTCTCTCTCCCCAGGAGTTGGGCTCACTCCCTCTCTCTTTCCCCAGGACTGGAGCTCACTCCCTCCCTCTCTACCACCCCCACCAGAGCGGGGCTCACTCGCTTTCCCCCCACCCACCCGAGCCGGGCTCGCTACCGCTCTCTCTCTATCTCTCCCTCCCACTGGAGCGGGGCGCACTCCCTCTTTTTCCCCCCACCAGGAGTGGAGCTCACTCCCCCTCTCTCCCCCAGGAGCGGGCCTCACTCCCTCTCTCTCTCCCCCAGGAGCGTGGCTCACTCCCTCTCTCTCTCTCCCCAGGAGCGGGCTCAATTCCTCTCTCTCCCCCACGGACCTGGGATCACTCCCTCTCTCTGCCCCCGGAGAGGGGCACACTCCTTCTCTCTCTCCCCTCCCACCCGGAGTGGGGCTCACTCTCTCTCTCTCCCCAGGAGTGGGGCTCGCTCCATCTCTCTCCCCAGGAGTGGGGCTCACTCTCAATCTCACCAGGAGTGGGGCTCACTCTCACTCTCCCTAGGAGTGGGGCTCACTCTCTCTCTCTCCCCAGGAGTGGGGCTCACTCTCTCTCTCTCCCGAGCGGGGCTCACTCCCTCTCTCTCCCCAGGAACGGGGCTCACTCCCTCTCTCTCCCCGCAGGAGTGAGGCTCACTCTCTCTCTCCCCCAGGAGTGGGGCTCACTCCCTCTCTCTCTCCCCAGGAACGGGGCTCACTCCCTCTCTCTCCCCGCAGGAGTGGGGCTGTCTCTCGCTCTCTCTCTCCCCCAGGAGTGGGGCTCACTCCCTCTCTCTCCCCCCAGAGCGGGGCTCACTCCCTCTCTCTCTCCCCAGGAGTGGGGTTCACTGCCTCTCTCTCCCCCCAGGAGTGGGGCACACGCCCTCTCTCTCCCCTGGAGCGAGGCTCACTCTCTCTCTCTCTCCCCCTAGGAGTGGGGCTCACTCTCTCTCCTCCGGAGCGGGGATCATTCCCTCTCTCTCTCTCCCCCCAGGAGTGAGGCTCACTCCCTCTCCCTCCCCCGGAGCGGGGCTCACTCTCTCTCTCTCTCTCCCCAAAGCGGGGCTCAGTCCCTCTCTCCCCCACCGGAGCGGGGCTCACTCTCTCTCTCTCCGCAAAGCGGGGCTCAGTCCCTCTCTCCCCCCAGAGTGGGGCTCACTCTCTCTCTCTCCGCAAAGCGGGGCTCACTCACTCTCTCTCCCCACCCAGGAGCGGGGCTCATTCCCTCTCTCCCGTCCCCCCAGGAGCGGGGCTCACTCTTTCTCTCTCTCCCCCGGAGCAGGGCTCACTCTCTCTCTCCCCCACCGCCCCCCCCAATTGAGGCTCATCCCTCTCTCTCTCCCCCGGAGCGGGGCTCACTCCCTCTCTCTCCCCGCAGGAGTGAGGCTCACTCTCTCTCTCCCCCAGGAGTGGGGCTCACTCCCTCTCTCTCTCCCCAGGAACGGGGCTCACTCCCTCTCTCTCCCCGCAGGAGTGGGGCTGTCTCTCGCTCTCTCTCTCCCCCAGGAGTGGGGCTCACTCCCTCTCTCTCCCCCCAGAGCGGGGCTCACTCCCTCTCTCTCTCCCCAGGAGTGGGGTTCACTGCCTCTCTCTCCCCCCAGGAGTGGGGCACACGCCCTCTCTCTCCCCTGGAGCGAGGCTCACTCTCTCTCTCTCTCCCCCTAGGAGTGGGGCTCACTCTCTCTCCTCCGGAGCGGGGATCATTCCCTCTCTCTCTCTCCCCCCAGGAGTGAGGCTCACTCCCTCTCCCTCCCCCGGAGCGGGGCTCACTCTCTCTCTCTCTCTCCCCAAAGCGGGGCTCAGTCCCTCTCTCCCCCACCGGAGCGGGGCTCACTCTCTCTCTCTCCGCAAAGCGGGGCTCAGTCCCTCTCTCCCCCCCAGAGCGGGGCTCACTCTCTCTCTCTCTCCGCAAAGCAGGGCTCAGTCCCTCTCTCCCCCCCAGAGTGGGGCTCACTCTCTCTCTCTCCGCAAAGCGGGGCTCACTCACTCTCTCTCCCCACCCAGGAGCGGGGCTCATTCCCTCTCTCCCGTCCCCCCAGGAGCGGGGCTCACTCTTTCTCTCTCTCCCCCGGAGCAGGGCTCACTCTCTCTCTCCCCCACCGCCCCCCCCAATTGAGGCTCATCCCTCTCTCTCTCCCCCGGAGCGGGGCTCACTCCCTCTCTCTCTCCCCCGGAGCGTGGCTCACTCCCTCTCTCCCCGGTGGGGCTCACTCCCTCTCTCTCCCCTGGAGTGGGTCTCACTCCCTCTCTCTCTCCCCCGGAGCGTGGCTCACTCCCTCTCTCCCCGGTGGGGCTCACTCCCTCTCTCTGCCCCGGAGTGGGTCTCACTCTCTCTCTCTCTCCCCAGGAGTGAGGCTCACTCTCTCTCTCTCTCCCCCAGGAGTGGGGCTCATTCCCTCTCTCTCTCTCCGCAGGAGTGGGGCTCATTCCCTCTCTCTCTCTCCCCAGGAGTGGGGCTCACTCCCTCTCTCTCTCCCCAGGAGTGGGGCTCACTCCTTCTCTCTCTCTCCCAGGAGCGGGGCTCACTCTCTCTCTCTCCCAGGAGTGGGGCTCACTCTCTCTCTCTCCCCAGTAGTGGGGCTCACTCTCTCTCTCTCCCCAGGAGTGGGGCTCATTCTCTCTCTCTCTCCCCCAGGAGCGGGGCTCACTCCCTCTCTCTCCCCAGGAGTGGGGCTCACTCTCTCTCTCTCTCCCCAGGAGTGGGGCTCATTCTCTTTCTCTCTCCCCAGGAGTGGGGCTCACTCCCTCTCTCTCTCCCCAGGAGTGGGGCTCACTCCTTCTCTCTCTCTCCCAGGAGCGGGGCTCACTCTCGCTCTCTCCCAGGAGTGGGGCTCACTCCCTCTTTCTCCCAAAGAGTGGGGCTCACTCTCTCTCTCCCCCAGGAGTGGGGCTCACTCCCTCTCTCTCCCCAGGAGTGGGGCTCACTCCCTCTTTCTATCCAGGAGTGGGGCTCACTCTCTCTCTCTCCCCAGGAGTGGGGCTCACTCCCTCTCTCTCCCCAGGAGTGGGGCTCACTTCCTCTCTCTCCCCAAGAGTGGGGCTCACTCTCTCTCTCCCCCAGGAGCGGAGCTCACTCCCTCTCTCTCCCCTGGACTGGGGCTCACTCTCTCTCTCTCCCCAGGAGTGGGGCTCACTCCCTCTCTCTCCCCAGGAGTGGGGCTCACTCCCTCTCTCTCCCCAAGAGTGGGGCTCACTCTCTCTCTCCCCCAGGAGCGGGGCTCACTCCCTCTCTCTCCCCAGGAGTGTGGCGCACTCTCTCTCTCTCCCCAGGAGTGGGGCTCACTCCCTCCCTTTCCCCTGGAGTGGGGCTCACTCCCTCTCTCTCCCCCCAGGAGTGAGGCTCATTCTCTCTCTCTCTCCCCATGAGTGGGGCTGACTCCCTTGCGCTCTCCCAGGAGTGGGGCTCACTCTCTCTCTCTCCCCCAGGTGCAGGGCTCTCTCCCTCTCTCTCTCCCCCAGGAGCGGGGCTCACTCCCTCTCTCTCTCCCCCAGGAGCGGGGCTCACTCCCTCTCTCCCCCCAGGAGCGGGGCTCACTCTCTCTCTCTCCCCTGGAGCGGGGCTCACTCCCTCTCTCCCCCCAGGAGTGGGGCACACTCCCTCTCTCTCTCCCCAGGAACGGGGCTCACTCCCTCTCTCTCCCCGCAGGAGTGGGGCTGTCTCTCGCTCTCTCTCTCCCCCAGGAGCGGGGCTCACTCCCTCTCTCCCCCCAGGAGCGGGGCTCACTCTCTCTCTCTCCCCTGGATCGGGGCTCACTCCCTCTCTCTCCCCCCAGGAGTGGGGCACACTCCCTCTCTCTCTCCCCCCAGAGTGGGGCTCACTCTCTCTCTCTCCCCTGGAGCGGGGCTCACTCCCTCTCTCTCCCCCCAGGAGTGGGGCTCACTCCCTCTCTCTCCCCTGGAGCGAGGCTCACTCTCTCTCTCTCTCCCCCTAGGAGTGGGGCTCACTCTCTCTCCTCCGGAGCGGGGCTCATTTCCTCTCTCTCTCTCCCCCCAGGATTGAAGCTCACTCCCTCTCACTCCCCCGGAGCGGGGCTCACTCTCTCTCTCTCTCCCCAAAGCGGGGCTCAGTCCCTCTCTCCCCCACCGGAGCGGGGCTCACTCTCTCTCTCTCTCCCCAAAGCGGGGCTCAGTCCCTCTCTCCCCCCCAGAGCGGGGCTCACTCTCTCTCTCTCCGCAAAGCGGGGCTCACTCCCTCTCTCTCCCCACCCTGGAGCGGGGCTCATTCCCTCTCTCCCGTCCCCCCAGGAGCGGGGCTCACTCCTTCTCTCTCTCCCCCGGAGCAGGGCTCACTCCCTCTCTCCCCCACCCCCCCCCAATTGAGGCTCACTCCCTCTCTCCCCCAGAGCGGGGCTCACTCCCTCTCCCTCTCCCCCGGAGCAGGGCTCACTCCTTCTCTCTCCCCCACCCCCCCAATTGAGGCTCACTCCCTCTCTCCCCCGGAGCGGGGCTCACTCCCTCTCCCTCTCCCCTGGAGCAGGGCTCACCCCTTCTCTCTCCCCCACACCCCCACCAATTGAGGCTCACTCCCTCTCTCCCCCGAAGCGGGGCTCACTCCCTCTCTCTCTCCCCCGGAGCGGGGCTCACTCCCTCTCTCTCTCCCCCGGAGCGTGGCTCACTCCCTCTCTCCCCGGTGGGGCTCACTCCCTCTCTCTCCCCCGGAGTGGGTCTCACTCTCTCTCTCTCTCCCCAGGAGTGAGGCTCACTCCCTCTCTCTGCCCCAGAGTGGGTCTCACTCCCTCTCTCTCTCCCCCGGAGCGTGGCTCACTCCCTCTCTCCCCGGTGGGGCTCACTC
Organism: Somniosus microcephalus; assembly: GCF_052327205.1. Classification (NCBI taxonomy): domain Eukaryota; kingdom Metazoa; phylum Chordata; class Chondrichthyes; order Squaliformes; family Somniosidae; genus Somniosus; species Somniosus microcephalus. The sequence goes on along the minus strand of NC_140989.1, from coordinate 212,580,930 downwards.
CCTCTCTCCCCCGGAGCGGGGCTCACTCCCTCCCTCTCTCCCCCGGAGCGTGGCTCACTCCCTCTCTCCCCAGTGGGGCTCACTCCCTCTCTCTGCCCCGGAGTGGGTCTCACTCTCTCTCTCTCTCCCCAGGAGTGAGGCTCACTCTCTCTCTCTCTCCCCCAGGAGTGGGGCTCATTCCCTCTCTCTCTCTCCCCAGGAGTGGGGCTCATTCCCTCTCACTCTCTCCCCAGGAACGGGGCACTCTCCCTCTCACTCTCTGTCCCCGGAGCAGGTCTCACTCCCTCACTCCCTCTCCCTGGAGCGAGGCTCACTCCCTCTCTCTCCCCGGAGCAGGGCTCACTCCCTCTCTCTCTCTCTCTCTCTCTCTCCCCGGAGCGGGGCTCACTCCCTCTCTCTCTCCCCCGGAGCAGAGCTCTCTCCTTCTCTCTCCCCCGGAGTGAGGCTCACTCCCTCTCTCTCTCCCCAGGAGTGGGGCTCACTCCCTCTCTCTCTCCTTGGAGTGGGGCTCACTCCCTCTCTCTCTCCTTGGAGTGGGGCTCACTCGCTCTCTGTCTCCCTCCCAGGGGTGGGGCTCACTCCCGCTCTCTTCCCCAGGAGCGGGGCTCACTCTCTCTCTGTCTCCCTCCCAGGAGTGGGGCTCACTCTCGCTCTCCCCCAGGAGTGGGGCTCACTCCCTCTCACTCCCCCCACCCCCCTGGAGCGGGGCTCACTCCCTCTCTCTCTCCCAGGAGTGGGGCTCACTCTCTCTCTGTCTCCCTCCCAGGAGCGGGGCTCACTCCCTCTCACTACCCCCCCACCCTCCAGGAGCGGGGCTCACTCCCTCTCTCTTCCCCCAGGATTTGGGCTCACTCCCTCTCTCTCTCCCCAGGAGCGGGGCTCACTCCTTCTCTCTCTCTCCCAGGAGCGCGGCTCACTCTCTCTCTCTCCCAGAAGTGGGGCTCACTCCCTCTCTCTCTCAGGAGTGGGGCTCACTCCCTCTCTCTCTCTCCCCAGGAGTGGGGCTCACTCTCTCTCTCTCCCCAGGAGCGTGGCTCACTCCCTCTCTCTCTCCTTGGAGTGGGGCTCACTCCCTCTCTCTCTCCTTGGAGTGGGGCTCACTCACTCTCTGTCTCCCTCCCAGGAGTGGGGCTCACTCCCGCTCTCTTCCCCAAGAGTTGGGCTCACTCCCTCTCTGTCTCCCTCCCAGGAGTGGGGCTCACTCCCTCTCACTCCCCCCACCCCCCTGGAGTGGGGCTCACCCCCTCTCTCTCCCCCAGGAGTGGGGCTCATTCTCTCTCTCTCCCCCCAGGATCAGGGCTCACTCTCTCTCTCTCCCCAGGAGTGGGGCTCACTCCCTCTCTCTCCCCAGGAGTGGGGCACACTCTCTCTCTCTCTCTCTCTCCCCAGGAGTGGGGCTCATTCTCTCTCTCTCTCCCCAGGAGTGGGGCTCATTCTCTCTCTCTCTCTCCCCAGGAGCGGGGCTCACTCCTTCTCTCTCTCTCCCAGGAGCGGGGCTCACTCCCTCTCTCTCCTCAGGAGTGGGGCTCATTCTCTCTCTCTCTCTCCCAGGAGTGGGGCTCACTCCCTCTCTCTCCCCAGGAGTGGGGCTCACTCTCTCTCTCCCCCAGGAGCGGGGCTCACTCCCTCTCTCTCCCCAGGAGTGGGGCTCACTCCCTCTCTCTCCCCAGGAGTGGAGCTCACTCCCTCTCTCTCCCCAGGAGCGGGGCTCACTATCTCTCTCTCCCCAGGAGTGGGGCTCACTCTCTCTCTCTCCCCAGGAGTGGGGTCACTCCCTCCCTCTCCCCCGGAGTGGGGCTCACTCCCTCTCTCTCCCCCCAGGAGTGAGGCTCATTCTCTCTCTCTCACCCCAGGAGTGGGGCTCACTCTCTCTCTCTCCCCAGGAGTGGTGCTCACTCCCTATATCTCCCCCGGAGTGGGGCTCACTCCCTCTCTCTCCCCCCAGGAGTGAGGCTCATTCTCTCTCTCTCTCCCCAGGAGTGGGGCTCACTCCCTCGCTCTCTCCCCAGGAGCGGGGCTCACTCTCTCTCTCTCCCCCAGGAGCGGGGCTCACTCCCTCTCTCGCCCCAGGAGTGGGGCTCACTCCCTCTCTCTCCCCAGGAGCAGGGCTCACTCCCCCTCTCTCCCCAGGAGTGGGGCTCACTCTCTCTCTCTCCCCAGGAGTGGGGCTCACTCCCTCCCTCTCCCCCGGAGTGGGGCTCACTCCCGCTCTCTCCCCCCAGGAGTGGGGCTCACTCCCTCTCTCTCTCCCCCAGGAGTGGGGCTCACTCCCTCTCTCTCTCCCCCAGGTGCAGGGCTCACTCCCTCTCTCTCCCCCCCAGGAGCGAGGCTCCCTCCCTCTCTCTCTCCCCCAGGAGCGGGGCTCACTCCCTCTCTCTCTCCCCCAGGAGCGGGGCTCACTCTCTCTCTCTCCCCAGGAGCGGGGCTCACTCCCTCTCTCTCTCCCCCAGGAGCGGGGCTCACTCCCTCTCTCTCTCCCCTGGAGCGGGGCTCACTCCCTCTCTCTGCCCTGGAGCGGGGCTCACTCCCTCTCTCTCTCCCCCCAGGAATGGGGCTCACTCTCTCTCTCTCCCCCCAGGAGCAGGGCTCACTCCCTCTCTCTCTCTCCCCCCAGGAGCAGGGCTCACTCCCTCTCTCTCTCCCCTGGAGCAGGGCTCACTCTCTCTCTCTCCCCTGGAGCGGGGCTCACTCTCTCTCTCTCCTCTGGAGCGGAGCTCACTCCCTCTCTCCCCCCAGGAGTGGGGCTCACTCTCTCTCTCTCCCCTGGAGCGGGGCTCACTCCCTCTCTCCCCCCAGGAGTGGGGCTCACTCCCTCTCTCTCCCCTGGAGCGGGGCTCACTCCCTCTCACCCCAGGAGCGGGGCTCACTCCCTCTCTCCCCCCAGGAGTGGGGCACACTCCCTCTCTCTCCCCTGGAGCGAGGCTCACTCCCTCTCTCTCCCCCCAGGGGTGGGGCTCACTCCCTCTCTCTCCCCTGGAGCGAGGCTCACTCTCTCTCTCTCTCCCCCTAGGAGTGGGGCTCACTCTCTCTCCTCCGGAGCGGGGCTCATTCCCTCTCTCTCTCTCCCCCCAGGAGTGAGGCTCACTCCCTCTCTCTCCTCCGGAGTGGGGCTCACTGTCTCTCTCTCTCTCCCCAAAGCGGGGCTCAGTCCCTCTCTCCCCCACCGGAGCGGGGCTCACTCTCTCTCTCTCTCTCCCCAAAGCGGGGCTCAGTCCCTCTCTCCACCACCGGAGCGGGGCTCACTCTCTCTCTCTCCGCAAAGCGGGGCTCAGTCCCTCTCTCCCCCCCAGAGCAGGGCTCACTCTCTCTCTCTCCGCAAAGCGGGGTTCACTCCCTCTCTCTCCCCACCCAGGAGCGGGGCTCATTCCCTCTCTCCCGTCCCCCCAGGAGCGGGGCTCACTCCTTCTCTCTCCCTCGGAGCAGGGCTCACTCCCTCTCTCCCCCACCCCCCCCCGAATTGAGGCTCACTCCCTCTCTCTCTCCCCCGGAGCGGGACTCACTCTCTCTCTCTCTCCCCAGGAGTGAGGCTCACTCCGTCTCTCTGCCCCAGAGTGTGTCTCACTCCCTTTCTCTCTCTCCCGGAGCGTGGCTCACTCCCTCTCTCCCCGGTGGGGCTCACTCCCTCTCTCTCCCCCGGAGTGGGTCTCACTCCCTCTCTCTCTCCCCCGGAGCGTGGCTCACTCCCTCTCTCCCCGGTGGGGCTCACTCCCTCTCTCTGCCCCAGAGTGGGTCTCACTCTTTCTCTCTCTCCCCAGGAGTGAGGCTCACTCTCTCTCTCTCTCCCCCAGGAGTGGGGCTCATTCCCTCTCTCTCTCTCCCCAGGAGTGGGGCTCATTCCCTCTCTCTCTCTCCCCAGGAACGGGGCACTCTCCCTCTCACTCTCTCTCCCCGGAGCAGTTCTCACTCCCTCCCTCCCTCTCCCCGGAGCGAGGCTCACTCCCTCTCTCTCCCCGGAGCAGGGCTCACGCCCTCACTCCCTCTCCCTGGAGCAAGGCTCACTCCCTCTCTCTCCCCGGAGTAGGGCTCACTCCCTCTCTCTCTCATCCGGAGCGGAGCTCACTCCTTCTCTCTCCCCCAGAGTGAGGCTCACTCCCTCTCTCTCTCCCCAGGAGCGGGGCTCACTCCCTCTCTCTCTCCTTGGAGTGGGGCTCACTCCCTCTCTCTCCTTGGAGCGGGGCTCACTCTCTCTCTGTCTCCCTCCCAGGAGTGGGGCTCACTCCCGCTCTCCCCCAGGAGTGGGGCTCACTCCCTCTCACTCCCCCCACCCCCCTGGAGCGGGGCTCACTCCCTCTCACTCCCCCCACCCCCCTGGAGCGGGGCTCACTCCCTCTCTCTCTCCCAGGAGTGGGGCTCACTCTCTCTCTGTCTCCCTCCCAGGAGCGGGGCTCACTTCCTCTCACTACCCCCCCACCCCCCAGGAGCGGGGCTCACTCCCTCTCTCTCTCCCCAGGAGCGGGGCTCACTCCTTCTCTCTCTCTCCCAGGAGCGGGGCTCACTCCCTCTCACTCTCCCCAGGAGCGGGGCTCACTCCTTCTCTCTCTGTCCCAGGAGCGGGTCTCACTCTCTCTCTCTCCCAGGAGTGGGGCTCACTCCCTCTCTCTCTCCCCAAGACTGGGGCTCATTCTCTCTCTCTCTCTCCCCAATAGTGGGGCTCACTCTCTCTCTCTCCCCAAGAGTGGGGCTCATTCTCTCTCTCTCTCTCCCCAGTAGTGGGGCTCACTCTCTCTCTCTCCCCAAGAGTGGGGCTCATTCTCTCTCTCTCTCCCCCAGGAGCGGGGCTCACTCCCTCTCTCTCCCCAGGAGTGGGGCTCACTCCCTCTCTCTCCCCAGGAGTGGGGCTCACTCCCTCTCTCTCTCCCCAGGAGTGGGGCTCACTCCCTCTCTCTCTCTCCCCAAGAGTGGGGCTCATTCTCTCTATCCCTCCCCCAGGAGTGGGGCTCACTCCCTCTCTCAACCAGGAGTGGGGCTCACTCTCTCTCTCTCTCTCTCTCTCTCCCCAGGAGTGGGGCTCATTCTTTGTCTCTCTCCCCTGGAGTGGGGCTCACTCCCTCTCTCTCTCCCCAGGAGTGGGGCTCACTCCTTCTCTCTCTCTCCCAGGAGCGGGGCTCACTCTCACTCTCTCCCAGGAGTGGGGCTCACTCCCTCTCTCTCCCCAGGAGTGGGGCTCACTCCCTCTCTCTCCCCAGGAGTGGGGCTCACTCTCTCTCTCCCCCAGGAGCGGGACTCACTCCCTCTCTCTCCCCAGGAGTGGGGCTCACTCTCTCTCTCTCCCCAGGAGTGGGGCTCATTCTCTCTCTCTCTCCCCCAGGAGCGGGGCTCACTCCCTCTCTCTCCCCAGGAGTGGGGCTCACTCTCTCTCTCTCCCCTGGAGTGGGGCTCATTCTCTCTCTCTCTCCCCCAGGAGTGGGGCTCACTCCCTCTCTCTCCCCAGGAGCGGGTCTCACTCCCTCTCTCTCCCCAGGAGCGGGGCTCACTCCCTCTCTCTCCCCAGGAGTGGGGCTCACTCTCTCTCTCTCCCCAGGAGTGGGGCTCACTCCCTCCCTCTCCCCCGGAGCAGGGCTCACTCCCTCTCTCTCCCCCCAGGAGTGAGGCTCATTCTCACTCACTCTCCCCAGGAGTGGGGCTCACTCTCTCTCTCTCCGCAGGAGTGGGGCTCACTCTCTCTCTCTCCCCTGGAGCGGGGCTCACTCCCTCTCTCTCTCTCCCCAGGAGCGGGGCTCACTCTCACTCTCTCCCTGGAGTGGGGCTCACTCCCTCTCTCTCCCCAGGAGTGGGGCTCACTCCCTCTCTCTCCCCAGGAGTGAGGCTCACTCCGTCTCTCTCCCCAGGAGTGGGGCTCACTCCCTCTCTCTCCCCAGGAGTGGGGCTCACTCTCTCTCTCTCTCCCCCAGGTGCGGGGCTCACTCTCTCTCTCTCCCCTGGAGCGGGGCTCACTCCCTCTCTCTCTCCCCCAGGAGCGGGGCTCACTCCCTCTCTGTCCCCCCCAGGAGCAGGGCTCACTCCCTCTCTCTCTTTCCCAGAGCGGGGCACACTCCCTCTCTCTCCCCTGGAGCCGGGCTCACTCTCTTTCGTAGTTGGGTTTTTAGACCATTTATTTGCATTAATTACTGAGGATCCTGTATTGTAGGTTGTGAAAATATCGTTCCAGGTTCCCCTTCTTTGTCTCCCTGCGCCCATAGTGTGCTGAGCGTGTAATGTGTACAGCTCTGCTTTGTCTATGTTGGCAAAGTCGAATTTGTAGAATTTCCTAAACATTTCTTTTAGTAGGGCCTGGCATAGCTGTTCTGTCTCCTTAGGGCACCATTCAGGTAAGTGTACTTCGGTAAGGTTTAGGATAATTGAAGCTAATGCATAGTGTACCCCCGGTATAGTACCTTTTCGGTCGGCTCTAGCACTAACCCATTCCCTGGTCCCTTGGTGGTGGTAGGACAGGGTCGTGGGCAGGGGCTTTCGGGTGCGTGTTACGAGTTCGGTGGCGTTGACTGGGATCGGGGAGTGTGGGAGCGCGCACGCATGCAGGCTAGAATCCCACCCCATCCCCATCTTGCCATTGTCTGGAGAAGATGATGGATATGCCTATGGGGCAGGCTCTCTCTGATCCCCACATGCAGATATATAGAAACATATAAAATAGGAGCAGGAGTAGGCCATTCGGCCCCTTGAGCCTGCTCCGCCATTCAATGAGATCATGTCTGATCATCCAAATTCAGTACCCTGTCCCTGCTTTCTCCCCATATCCCTTGATCCCTTTAGCCTTAAGAAATATATCCAACTCCTTCTTGAATATATTTAATGAATTGACTTCAGCTGCCTTCTGTGGTAGAGAATTCCACAGGTTCACCACTCTCTGGGTGAAGAAATTCCTCCTCATCTCTTTCCTAAATGGCTTACCCCTTATCCTTAGACTGTGACCCCTGGTTCTGGACTCCCCGACCATCGGGAACATCCTTCCTGCATCTAGTCTGTCCAGTCCTGTCAGAATTTTATAAGTTTCAATGAGATCCCCTCTCATTCTTCTAAACTCCAATGAGTATAAGCCCAATCGACCCAATCTCTCCTCATACGTCATTCCTGCCATCCCAGGTATCAGCCTGGTGAATCTTCGCTGCACTCCCTCCATGACAAGAACATCTTTCCTCAGATAAGTCGACCAAAACTGCACACAATACTCAAGATGTGGTCTCACCAAGGCCTTGTACAACTGCAGCAAGACATCCTTGTTGCTGTACTCAAACCTTCTCGCTACGAAGGCCAACATACCATTTGCCTTCTTAACCGCCTGCTGCACCTGCATGCTTACCTTCAGCGACTGGTGCACAAGGACACCCAGGGCTCATTGCACTTCCCCTTCTCCCAATCTATTGCCATTCAGATAATAATCTGCCTTCCTGTTTTTGGCACTAAAGTAAATAACCTTGCATTTAACCACATTATATTGCATTTGCTATGCTTCTGCCCAATCACCCAACCTGTCCAAATCATACTGGAGTTTCTCGGCATCCTCCTCACAGCACACACGCCCACCCAGCTTTGTGTCGTCTGCAAACTTGGAGATATTACATCTAGTTCCCTCATCTAGATCATTAATATATATTGTGAATAGCTGGGGTCCAAGTACCGATCCCTGCGGTACCCCACTAGTCACTGCCTGCCACTCGGAAAACGAGCCGTTTATTCCAACTCTTTGCTTTCTGTCTGCCAACCAGTTCTCTATCCAAGTCAATACCTAGCCCCCAATCCCATGTGCCTTAACTTTAAACTTTAATTAAACACGCTAATCTCTTACGCGGGACCTTATCGAAAGCCTTTTGAAAGTCCAAATACACCACATCCACTGGTTCTCCCTTATCTATTTTACCAGTTACATCCTCAAAAAATTCCGGTAGATTAGTCAAGCACAATTTACCTTTTGTAAATCCATGTTGACTTTGTCTGATCCGGTCACTTTTTTCCAAGTGCTCTGCTCTTACATCCTTGGAAAGTGTGAGGTTATGCACTTTGGCAGAAAAAATCAAAGAGCAAGTTATTATCTAAATGGAGAGAAACTGCAAAGTGCTACAGTACAAAGGGATCTGGGGGTCCTGGTACATGAAACACAAAAGTTAGTATGCAGGTGCAGCAGGTGATCAGGAAGGCCAATGGAATCTTGGCTTTTATTGCAAGGGGGTTGGAGTATAAAAACAGGGAAGTCTTGCTGCAGTTATACAAGGTATTGGTGAGGCCACACCTGGAATACTGCGTGCAGCTTTGGTTTCCATATTTAAGAAAAGATATACTTGCTCTCGAGGCGGTTCAGAGAAGGTTCACTCAGTTGATTCCGGAGATGAGGGGGTTGACGTATGAGGAAAGGTTGAGTAGGTTGGGACTCTACTCATTGGAGTTCAGAAGAATGAGAGGTGATCTTATCGAAACATATAAGATTGTGAGGGGGCTTGATTGGGTGGATGCGGGGAGGATGTTTCCACTGATGGGTGAGACTAGAACTAGGGGGCATAATCTAAGAATAAGGGGCTGCCCTTTCAAAACTGAGATGAGGAGAAACTTCTTCACTCAGAGGGTAGTAAATCTATGGAATTTGCTACCCCAGAGAGCTGTGGAAGCTGCAACATTAAATAAATTTAAAATGGAGATAGACAGTTTCCTAGCAGATAAGGGAATTAGGGGTTACGAGGAGAGGGCAGGGAAGTGGACGTGAGTCTAGATTCGGATCAGCCATGATCCTATTGAATGGTGGAGCAGGCCTGAGGGGTCACCAATCCATGGGAACTGTTCCAGAGTCTACCGACTTTTGGAAGATGACCAGCAATGCATCTACTCTTTCTAGGGCCACTTCCTTAAGTACCCTAGGATGTAGATTATCAGGCCCTGGGGATTTATCGGCCTTCAATCCCATCAGTTTCCCTAACACCATTTCCCTACAAATACTGATTTCTATCAGTTCCTCCCTTTCATTAGACCCTATGCTCCCCGACATCTTTGGGAGGTTATTTGTGTCCTCCTTTGTGAAGACAGAACCATAAAATTGGAAGTAAGCCATTCAGGGGTGATGTCAGGAAGCACTTCTTCGAACACAGCGTAGTGGAAATCTGGAACTCTTTCTCCAAAGACCTGTTGAGGCTGTGGGTCAATTGAAAATGTCAAGAATGAGATTGATTGGTTTTTGTTGGGTAAGGGTATTAAGGGTTACAGAACCAAGGCGGGTAGATGGAGTTAAGACACAGATCAGCCACATTCTAATTGAATCGAGGGGCTGATTCAGATTCACTGTAAACTCTCAGCGACTGGAAAGGCTGCTCAAACTGCAGCATTGTGTTGGCGGTGCAGACCATTTAAAAAGTCGCAGCATACATTTTATTTCAGCTATTTCCATCCCTGTGTCCCCCCCTCTGCTAATAATTGGACCAATTGGTGCTTTAGCGCCCTCTATGGTACATCTACATCGGAACATCCTGCTTTCAACCCTTGAACCAGCATTGCCCACGATAGCTGGAGCACTCCTCCTTCAACATAGCATCTTACAGCACAGAGGGAGGCCATTCGGCCCATCATGATGCTGCTCTTTGAAAGAGCTATCCAATTAATCCCACTCCCCTGCTCTTTCAGTCTTGAAAGCTCCAATTGACCCCCGGCATCCCCAGTCTTTTGTGGGAGAGACTTCCAGATTTCCACTACCCTTTGTGTGAAGAAGTGCTTCCTGACATCAGCCCTGAACGAACGGCCTGACTCTAATTTTAAGATTAACTCCCTTGTTCTGGACTCCCCGCCCCCACCAGAGGAAATAGTTTCTCTCTATCTACATCATCGAATCCATTTAACATTGTAAACACCTCAATCAGACTGCCCCTCAATCTACTAAACTCAAGCGAATACAAATCGAGTCCATGCAACCTGCCCTTATAATTTAACCCTTTGAGCCCTGGTATCATTCTAGTGAATCTGCGCTGCTACCCCTCCAAGGCCAATATATCCTTGCTGAGGTGCGGTGCCCAGAACTGAACGCAGTGTCCAGGTGGGGTCTAACCAGAGCTTTATATAACGGCAGCATAACTTCCACCCCTTTATATACCAGCCCCCGAGATAAAGGCCAACATTCAATGAGCCTTTTCGAGCTTGTTCAGAAGCCCACACCTCCAGCTGCTGGACCCATGGGGTGTGGTTAGGAGGATATAGTAATCTGGGTTGTAATGTTTAAGTTATCCACCAGATGGAGACAAAGATTAAGGGATCATATTCACCAGTGTTTAAGGTAATGTCCTGGTACACCAGTTAGTATGGTAATGTGGCATTGCATTATGGGTATGACTCAGAGGGGTTCCTCCATCTTGCATCGTGCAGTTAGAAATACTGTGTTTTGCTTGCAGCCTGTAAGAGATGTCTCTTTGCTACACCGTGTAATAAACAGTTGGGTTTTCTGCCTAAGAACTCGCTTCTCTCAGTTTCGGACCTTACTACTCGGATATCACATATTGGCGATGAGGGTCAACAGATCGCATCTTGACGAAGAAGAAAAAATAACAGAGCGCTGAATAACCGATCATGGCTGCTATGGTAGGAAAGATCTCTGCTTTTGATGTTCAGACTCAGACCTGGGATGAGTACTGCAAGGTGCTGATGCATTTCTTTGAAGCAAATGATATAGATGATGCCGGTAAAAGGAGAGCTATTTTGCTCACTTCCATGGGAAGTCAGACGTATAGTTTAATGAGAAACTTATGCAGTCCTGCAAAGCCGGGAGACAGTACATTTGCTGAATTAGTGGCCTTGCTGAAGGAACATTTGAATCCCAGACCAAGTGAGATTGTACAGCGTTTCAAATTTAATTCACGGAACAGAAAACCGGGAGAGACTGTATTGGATTATGTAGTGGTGTTGCAAAAATTGGCACATGATTGCAATTACGGGAACAACCTGAAAGACATGCTGAGAAATAGGCTCGTTTGCGGGATAATGGATGATCGAATGCAGAGGAGATTATTGTCCGAGACTGGGCTTACGTATGAAAAAGCATTGGAACTTGCTCAAGCCATAGAGACAGCGAACCGAGATGTAAAAGAAATACAAGGTTCAGACTGGGCTGCGACAAAGCAAGTTGGAGGTCAAGTTAAATATGCGTCAGAAACCACAACGCGAGCATGTAAAGGGATGTTATAGATGCAATGGCGATCACCTAGCGAGGGAATGCAGGTTCCTGGAGGAAAAGTGCCACAAGTGTGGGAAAAAAGGACATATAAAACGTGCATGCAGGGCAAAGGCAACCGTGGAGGAATACAAACCAAAAGGGGGAGAAAAGCAAAACCTAGGAAGAGAAGTGAAAAAACAGGGAGCACATCACATCAGCGGAGAAGCTGAGAAAGAAGACGACATGTTCATAATGCATAGTATGCTAGAGAACATTCCAAAAGTGGATCCTATCACTTTGCAACTGACAGTAAATGATTCTAAGGTCAACTTTGAAGTGGATACAGGATGCGGAGTGACCATAATGAACAGGGAGGGGTACTCAAAATTGTGGAACCGTGCAAAAGTTCCAGAGTTAAAGTCTTGCTCTATGCAGCTTAAAACATATACCGGTGAATGAGTGGTGACATTGGGTACAGCTACTGTAACTGTGCAACACAGGGACACCGTGGAACAGCTACCTGTAGTTGTAGTATCGGGTTCCGGACCAAACTTGTTAGGTCGGGGCTGGATACAAGAACTTAAATTAGATTGGGGAGCAATAAATCAAATAGAGGGAGGCAAACAATTGTCTTTGCAAGAAGTGTTAATTGAGCATGAGAACGTGTTCAAGGGAGAACTTGGCACATTTAATGGCCCCCCAGCTAAGATTTATGTAGACAAGGAGGCACTGCCAAGGTTTTTTAAACAACGACCTGTGCCGTCTGCCATGAAGCCGAAGGTAGAGGCTGAGCTTAACCGTCTTTTGAGGGAGAACATTCTGGAACCCGTGAAATGTTCAGAATGGGCAGCTCCCATTGTACCTGTTTTAAAACCGAACAATTCGGTAAGACTCTGTGGAGATTATAAATTGACAGTAAATAGGGTGTCTAAACTAGAACAGTATCACAGAATCACAGAAACCTCACAGTGCAGAGAGGCCATTTCGGCCCATCGAGCCTGCACCGACACATATCCCACCCGATCCCTGTAACCCCTACACCAACACATATCCCACCCTACCCCTGTAACCCCACGTATTTAATCCCCCTAACACTAACGGTCAATTTATCATAGCCAATCAACCTAACCCGCACATCTTTGGACTGTGGGAGGAAACCGGAGCACCCGGAGAAAACCCACGCAAACACGGGGAGAATGTGCAAACTCCACACAGACAGTCGCCCGAGTTCGGATTCGAACCCGGGTCTCTGGCGCTGTGAGGCAACAGTGCTAACCACTATGCCACCGTGCTGCCCTATAGTATCCTATTCCTAAAACAGAGGATCTCTTTGCGAACCTGGCTGGAGGGAAGAAATTCACGAAGCTGGATATGAGTCAGCATACTTGCAGATTACACTAGATGAGGAATCCAAGAAGTATGTAACCATAAATACACACAAGGGTTTGTTTACCTATAACCGCTTACCATTCGGTGTCTCATCTAGTCCAGCTATTTTCCAGAGGACTATCGAGGGTGTACTGCAAGGGATTCCACATGTTTCAATCTATCTGGATGACATTCTGGTGATGGGAAGAACCGACCAGGAGCATCTGAGCACTCTGAGAGAGGTACTACAAAGATTGGATAAGGTTGGGTTACGGCTCAAGAGGAGTAAGTGCACTTTCCTGGGGAATGAGGCCGTGTTCCTGGGACACAGAGTGGACGCCACCGGGCTCCATCCAATCAAGGAGAAGGTACAAGCACTGCAGGAGGCCCCAGCTCCTACCAATGTGACTGAGTTAAAAGCTTACCTGGGACTGCTAATCTATTGTAACAGATTTTTACCAAACTTGTCAACAGTGTTAGCACCTCTTCACAAACTTCTGCGTAAGGAGACACATTGGCAGTGGGAAGAGGAACAGAGGGTTTCGTTTGAACAGTCCAAGAAACTGATGCTGTCCTCGGATGTGCTGGTTCACTACAATGCAGAGAAAGACATCATTCTCTCTTGTGACGCTTCACCTTACGGGGTGGGGGTGGTTCTTTCACACAGCTTGGAAGATGGAACAGAAAGACCAATAGGGTTTATGTCTCGAACTCTGACACCAGCGGAAAAAAACTATTCCCAGTTAGATAAAGAGGGGTTAGCAGTAATGTTTGGGTTACAGAGGTTTCACAAGTACATATATGGCAGGAAATTCACCATATGCACCGATCATAAACCACTTCTATCTCTTTTTAATGAAATGAAAGCAGTACCACAGATGGTGTCACCCCGGATCCAGAGGTGGGCAGTGACATTGAGGGCATATGAGTATGTCATCGTTTACAAGGCGGGCAAGTACCATGGGAACACAGATGCCTTGAGCCATCTTCCACTGCCAGGTACACCTATCCGTGCAGCTCCAGAGGACAGAGTTTTGATGTTGGAGGACACGGACACGGCAATTGTGACCGCTGAACAAGTAAGGACATGGATCGGTAAAGATCCAGTACTGTCTAGAGTCCGAGAATATGTGATGAGGGGTTGGCCACAGCATCTGGAAGGGACTGATTTCATACCTTACAGTGTCAGGAAGACAGAGCTGAGTGTGCAGGATGGTTGCGTGTTGTGGGGAGCACGAGTGATTATTCCACAGCCAGCACGAGTCTATCCTAGGGCAACTACATCAGTGTCATCCTGAAGTTTCGCGTATGAAAGCCTTGGCAAGGAGTTACTTGTGGTGGCCAAAGCTAGATGAGGAGATAGAAAATCTAGTCAAGACATGCAGCACTTGTCAAGTACACAGGAAGGCACCAGCAGCGGCTCCTGTCCACCCCTGGGAGTGGCCGGATAAACCATGGAGAAGATTACATGTAGATTATGCGGGTCCATACATGGGAAAGATGTTCCTCATAATCATTGATGCACATTCCATATGGATGGATGTGTATCCTGTAAATTCTGCTTCATCTACTGTTACTATAGACTGCCTGCGTAGGAGTTTTAGTAATCAAGGGCTACCGGAGATCGTAGTAAGTGACAATGCCACGTGTTTTGTGAGTACAGAAACAAAAGAGTTCATGAGAAACAATGGCATAGTGCACGTGACCTCAGCTCCATATCATCCGTCTTCAAATGGACCTGCGGAGAGAGCCGTACAAACATTTAAGGAGATGATGAAAAAAAGTGCGGAAGGGAGTTTGGCAACCAAGGTGTCACGAGTTCTGTTTAGCTACAGAATAACACCTCAATCTACCACAGGACTCTCTCCTGCTGAGCTGTTGTTAGGATGTCAACTACGCTCCACTCTTGACCTGGTTCACCCAGACCTAAAAAGGAAGGTGGAAAACCGACAAATCAAACAAAAGGAGAACCATGACAGAAGGACAAAGAGCCGCAGTTTTGGAGAAGGAGATGCGGTCCTTACCAGGAATTTCAGTTATGGTCCAAATTGGATTCCTGGCATCATAGACTCAATGACCGGTCCAGTATCATATACGGTCATGGTGGGAACTGGTCAGGTAGTACGCAGACATGTAGATCAGATACTGATCAGACAAGGGGAAATCGAACTGGAGGTTCCAGAGGAGATGTCGGAGGACAAGTTGGCCCCCAGTTATCCAAATGCATCGGTGGTACCACCACCACGAACAGAGCCAGTTCCACCTGGACCCCTTCATCAAGAGGAAACCATCATAGCAGAGTCAGATACTCTGAGTACTGCTCAGGAGCAGCAGGTGACTCTACCACAACCAAGCAGGGACTTGACTGTAAGACGTTCACCAAGGGCTCGCAAGCCACCAGAGAGATTGATAACGACCTGCTAGATTCGTTCAGTATGGACTATCATTAAAGGAGTTTCCTTATGGGACTTTTTAAGAATGTTGTTAAAAAATTAATGTAAACTTAAGAGGGGGGGATATACTAATCTGCATTGTAATGTTTAAGTTATCCACCAGATGGAGCCAAAGATTAAGGGATCATATTCACCAGTGTTTAAGGTAATGTCCTGGTACACCAGTTAGTATGGTAATGTGGCATTGCATTATGGGTATGACTCAGAGGGGTTCCTCCATCTTGCATCGTGCAGTTAGAAATACTGGCCTAGAAATTGGGTTTTGGCTTAGCCAGGGCTTTAGCGCCGGAAGTTAGTGCCGGCGCTAAGTCCCCCTGCGCGCGCCAAAAATTCAGTAGCGCCGCGCCCAAACGGCTGCCGGCGCTACTGAAGGGTCTTAGCGCCTGGAAAAGGGTGCTAACTGCCGTTTAGCGCCGCAATTCCGGCGCTGCGGCACCCGATGCGGTGCGGCAGGCTGGGGAAGTGCAGGCCTCCTCCTTCCGTTAAGGAGGAGCTGCCTGCACCCGGCCGCGGCCCGCGCAAATCTGTTTAAAAATGAGCCCGGCACCTCGGACAAGTGCCGGGCTTGCATCTGTTCCGGGGGGGGGGGGGAGAAGTCCGGGGAGGGAGCTGCGGGCAGGCGGCCGGCGGGAAAGCGGCCGGCTGCCGCGGGGCCTTTAATGCGCCGGCGCAAACACATGTTGGACTCTGTTGCCAGAGTCTTAGTTGCGGCTGCCACGGGCGAGGCGGCCGCAACTGAATTTCGGCGCTGGGGCCCGTCGGCATGGCAACCGGGACGCTGCGCACACCGATGACGTCATCGGTGCCGGCGCAGCGCTACCGGTGCAACGCCGCTTTAGGGCCCCAGGGAATTTTTCAACTGGCCATAACTCTGGCGCTAGTCCCTCTAGCGCCTCAAAAGCGGCGTTAAGGCTAGTGAATTTCTAGGCCACTGTGTTTTGCTTGCAGCTTGTAAGAGATGTCTCTCTGCTACACCATGTAATAAACAGTTGGGTTTTCTGCCTAAGAGCTCGCTTCTGTCAGTTTCGGACCTTACTACTCGGATATCACAGAGGATGATATCAAGGCACTGACACACCATGTTCTGAGCTGTGCTGTTCACCTGGTGAGGGCTCAATCCCACACTGAGCAACCACTGACTGTCCTGCTTGGAGTGAAGGGAGGTGGGTCTCTTTGGGGTTGAGGTGGCGCTAAGATGTCGCTGTATCGGACGGAAGACTGGACTCAGCCCTGGAAGACCAGCTCAATGACCCCGGTGTGTCGGCAGTCCTCCCAGTCACCGCCTCACCAGCCAGCCCAGGTCGCCATAGGAAGCTAGAGGGGTCCATCCTGTCCCTGCATGCTGGGATTCTTCCCATCCAGCTCCAAGACCCAGCAACCCAGTACTCGAACAGGATGCACAGTGGGAGCTCTACCACAGCTCTGTGCTGGTAGGCAGCGTGGCCTTGACAGGTTAAACTCCAGTGATACTGTCCTCAGCACACTCACTGATATTACAGAGTGTGAGACCGGGGCCCGTCGCCTGGTGTGAGACCAGGGCCCGTCGCCCAGTGTGAGACCCGGGGCCCAGTGTGAGACCGGCGCCCGTCGCCCGGTGTGAGGCCCGGGGCCCGTCGCCCGGTGTGAGGCCCGGGGCCCGTCGCCCGGTGTGAGACCGGGACCCGTCGCCCAGTGTGAGACCGGGACCCGTCGCCCAGTGTGAGACCGGGGCCTGTCGCCCAGTGTGAGACCAGGGCCCATCGCCCTGTGTGAAGCCCGGGGCCCGTCGCCCAGTGTGAGACCGGGGCCCATCGCCCGGTGTGAGACCCGGGGCCCGTCGCCCGGTGAGAGACCGGGGCCCGTCGCCCTGTGTGAGAGACCGGGGCCCGTTGCCCAGTGTGAGACCGGGGCCCGTCGCCCGGTGTGAGACCGGGGCCCGTCGCCCGGTGTGAGACCGGGGCCCGTCGCCCGGTGTGAGACCGGGGCCCGTAGCCCGGTCTGAGACCGGGGCCCGTCGCCCGGTGTGAGACCGGGGCCCGTCGCCTGGTGTGAGACCGGGGCCCGTCGCTCAGTGAGAGGCCGGGGCCTGTCGCCCAGTGTGAGACCGGGGCTCGTCGCCCGGTGAGAGGCCGGGGCCCGTCGCCCGGTGAGAGGCCGGGGCCTGTCGCCCAGTGTGAGACCGGGGCTCGTCGCCCGGTGAGAGGCCGGGGCCCGTCGCCCGGTGTGAGACCCGGGGGCTGTTGCACGGTGTGAGACCGGGGCCTATCTCTGAGTATTTAGTTGATAGTTAACAGTGTTTGCGTATTAGACCACACTCGTTGTACAATGGATGTCACAGTGTGGAGACAATACGATACAGGAGTGTGACATTCAGAGGCTGCCCAGCAGAGTCAGGCCCACTCCTACCTTCACCATCTCCAGCTCCTCCTTACTCGCAGCCTGCTGCTTCTCCAGACGCGTGCTCAACTGTGAACATAACTGATCAGAACAAGAGGAAGAATTACTGCTGGTCCTATTAATCAATGTGGTGACTGAACATTACACAGGAACGGGGGAGGGGGGAAAAGGGAGAGGGGGAGGTGAGTGGTGGGGAGAGGGGTGGGAGGGGGAGGAAGACGGGGAAGATTCCTCAGACCCTCCACTGTAAACAGAACCGAGACACTTACTGCCCCACACGATCTGCTCCGGGGAAGACGCCGGCTGGGAGGAGCCGCCTGCTCCGGGGAGACACCGGCTGGGAGGAGCCGTCTGTTCCAGGGAGACACCGGCTGGGAGGAGCCGTCTGTTCCGGGGAGACACCGGCTGGGAGGAGCTGTCTGTTCCGGGGAGACACCGGCTGGGAGGAGCCGTCTGTTCCGGGGAGACACCGGCTGGGAGGAGCCGTCTCTTCCGGGGAGACACCGGCTGGGAGGAGCCGCCTGTTCCGGGGAGACACCGGCTGGGAGGAGCCGTCTGTTCCGGGGAGACACTGGCTGGGAGGAGCCGCCAGCTCCGGGGAGACACCGGCTGGGAGGAGCCGTCTGTTCCGGGGAGACACCGGCTGGGAGGAGCCGTGCGACCTTGGCTTGGTTCCACTAGTTGTAACCAAGGTTTCTATGAGGCCTAACCCTGGGAGCTGGGCCCAGAACACCGGCTGACAGCAGGGTCTGGAGCCAACACTCGAAGGCTGGGCCAAGATTGCCATCCCCATTAAAATAAGGGAGGGAAGACAGACGCTCCACACTCTGGCCCTCACACACTCGCCCCATGCACCGACTCTCCAAACACAAGCTGCACTGAGCTTCAGTCTCTCAGCAGATGCAGCAGAGTATTTCAACCCAGCAGCCTGTAACAGCCTGTGTGTAAATACCTGTTTGTATTCCGAAATGATAGCACTCGTCTTCCTCACTTCAGATTCAGCTTTCTCCAACTCCCTGCGGAAAACTTCCTTAATCTGTGATGGACAAAGACAAGCAGCAAATCAAATATCATACCACTTGGTGAGAGACTAAGACATCTTCAAGCAATGATCACAGTGCCTGGGCCCCACTCCCAGGCTCGGAGCCCCGGGCCCCACTCCCAGACTCGGAGCCCCGGGCCCCACTCCCAGGCTCGGAGCCCCGGGCCCCACTCCCAGACTCGGAGCCCCGGGCCCCACTCCCAGGCTCGGAGCCCCGGGCCCCACTCCCAGGCTCGGAGCCCCGGGCCCCACTCCCATGCTCGGAGCCCCGGGCTCCACTCCCAGGCTCGGCGCCCCGGGCCCCACTCCCAGACTGGGAGCCCCGGGCCCCACTCCCAGACTCGGAGCCCCGGGCCCCACTCCCAGACTCGGAGCCCCGGGCCCCACTCCCAGACTCGGAGCCCCGGGCCCCACTCCCAGACTCGGAGCCCCGGGCCCCACTCCCAGACTCGGAGCCCCGGGCCGCACTCCCAGACTCGGAGCCCCGGGCCCCACTCCCAGACTCGGAGCCCCGGGACCCACTCCCGGAATCAGAGCCCCGGGCCCCACTCCCAGAATGGGAGCCCCGGGCCCCACTCCCAGACTGAGAGCCCCGGGCCCCTCTTCCAGACTCGGAGCACCAGGCCCCACTCCCAGACTCGGAGCCCCGGGTCCCTCTTCCAGACTCAGAGCCCCGGGTCTCACTCCCAGACTCGGAGCCCCGGGCCTCACTCCCACACTCGGAGCCCCGGGCCCCACTCCCAGACTCGGAGCCCCGGGCCCCACTCCCAGACTCCGAGCCCCGGGCCCCACTCCCAGACTCGGAGCCCCGGGCCCCACTCCCAGACTCGGAGCCCCGGGCCCCACACCCAGACTCGGAGCCCCCGGCCCCACTCCCAGACTCGGAGCCCCGGGCCCCACTCCCAGACTCGGAGCCCCGGGCCCCACTCCCAGACTCGGAGCCCCGGGCCCCACCCCCAGTCTCGGAGCCCCGGGCCCCACTCCCAGGCTCGGAGCCCCGGGCCCCACTCCCAGGCTCGGAGCCCCGGGCCCCACTCCCAGGCTCGGAGCCCCGGGCCCCACTCCCAGGCTCGGAGCCCCGGGCTCCACTCCCAGGCTCGGAGCCCCGGGCCCCACTCCCAGACTGGGAGCCCCGGGCCCCACTCCCAGATTCGGAGCCCCGGGCCCCACTCCCAGACACGGAGCCCCGGGCCCCACTCCCAGACTCGGAGCCCCGGGCCCCACTCCCAGACTCGGAGCCCCGGGCCCCACTCCCAGACTCGGAGCCCCGGGACCCACTCCCAGACTCGGAGCCCCGGGCCCCACTCCCAGACTGGGAGCCCCGGGCCCCACTCCCAGACTGAGAGCCCCGGGCCCCTCTTCCAGACTCGGAGCACCAGGCCCCACTCCCAGACTCGGAGCCCCGGGCCCCTCTTCCAGACTCGGAGCCCCGGGTCTCACTCCCAGACTCGGAGCCCCGGGCCTCACTCCCACACTCGGAGCCCCAGGCCCCACTCCCAGACTCGGAGCCCCGGGCCCCACTCCCAGATTCGGAGCCCCGGGCCCCACACCCAGACTCGGAGCCCCGGGCCCCACTCCCAGACTCGGAGCCCCGGGCCCCACTCCCAGACTCGGAGCTCCGGGCCCCACTCCCAGACTCGGAGCCCCGGGCCCCACTCCCAGACTCGGAGCCCCGGGCCCCACTTCCAGACTCGGAGCACCGGGCCCCACTCCCAGACTCAGAGCCCCGGGCCCCACTCCCAGACTCAGAACCCCAGGCTCCACTCCCAGACTCGGAGCCCCGGGTCTCACTACTAGACTCGGAGTCCCGGGTCTCACTCCCTCACACGGAGCCCCGGACCCCACTCCCAGACTCGGAGCCCCGGGCCCGACTCCCTCACTCGAAGCCCCGGGCCCAACTCCCAGACTGGGAGCCCCGGGCCCCACTCCCAGACTCAAAGCCCCTGGCCCCACTCCCAGACTCGGAGCCCTGGGCCCCACTCCCAGACTGAGAGCCCCGGGCCCCACACCCAGACTCGGAGCCCCAGGCCCCACTCCAAGACTGAGAGCCCCGGGCCCCACTCCCGGACTCGGAGCCCCGGGCCCCACTCCCAGACTCGGAGCCCCGGGCCCCACTCCCAGACTGATAGCACCGAGCCCCACTCCCAGACTCGGAGCCCCGGGCCCCACTCCCAGACTCAGAGCCCCGCGCCCCACTCCCTGACTCGGAGCCCCGGGCCCCACTCCCAGACTCGGAGCCCCGGGCCCCACTCCCAGATTCGGAGCCCCGGGTCTCACTCCCAGACTCGGAGCCCCGGGCCCCACTCCCAGACTCGAAGCCCCGGGCCCCACTCCCTCACTCGGAGCCCCGGGCCCAACTCCCAGACTGGGAGCCCCGGACCCCACTCCCAGACTCGGAGCCCTGGGCCCCACTCCCAGACTGAGAGCCCCGGGCCCCACTCCTGGACTCGGAGCCCCGGGCCCCACTCCCAGACTCGGAGCCCCGGGCCCCACTCCCAGACTCGGAGCCCCCGGCCCCACACCCAGACTCGGAGCCCCGGGCCCCACTCCCAGACTGAGAGCACCGAGCCCCACTCCCAGACTCGGAGCCCCGGGCCCCACTCCCAGACTCGGAGCCTCGGGCCCCACTCCCAGACTCAGAGCCCCGGGCCCCATTCCCAGACTCAGAGCCCCGGGCCCCACTCCCAGATTCGGAGCCCCAGGCCGCTCTCCCAGACTGGGAGCCCCGGGCCCCTCTCCCAGACTGGGAGCCCCCGGCCCCACTCCCAGACTCGGAGCCCCGGGCCCCACTCCCAGACTCGGAGCCCCGGGCCCCACTCCCAGACTCAGAGCCCCGGGCCCAACTCCCAGACTGAGAGCCCCGGGCCCAACACCCAGACTGGGAGACCCGGGCCCCACTCCCAGACTCGGAGCCCTGGGCCCCACTCCCAGACTCGGAGCCCCGGGCCCAACTCCCAGACTGAGAGCCCCGGGCCCAACACCCAGACTGGGAGACCCGGGCCCCACTCCCAGACTCGGAGCCCTGGGCCCCACTAGAGTCATAGAGTCATAGAGTTACACAGCACGGATAGAGGCCCTTCGGCCCATCGTGTCCGCGCCGGCCATCAAGCCCTGTCTAATCTAATCCCATATTCCAGCATTTGGTCCGTAGCCTTGTATGCTATGGCATTTCAAGTGCTCATCCAAATGCTTCTTAAATGTCGTGAGGGTTCCTGCCTCCACAACCCTTTCAGGCAGTGAGTTCCAGACTCCAACCACCCTCTGGGTGAAAAAGTTCTTTCTCAAATCCCCTCTAAACCTCCCGCCCTTTACCTTGAATCTATGCCCCCTTGTTATTGACCCTTCTACTAAGGGAAAAAGCTCCTTAGTATCCATCCTATCTATGCCCCTCATAATTTTGTACACCTCAATCATGTCCCTCCTCAGCCTCCTCTGCTCCAAGGAAAACAAACCCAATCTGCCCAGTCTCTCTTCATAGCTGAAGTGCTCCAGCCCTGGTAACATCCTGGTGAATCTCCTCTGCACCCTCTCCAAAGCGATCACATCCTTCCTGTAGTGTGGCGACCAGAACTGCACACAGTATTCCAGCTGTGGCCTAACCAGTGTTTTATACAGCTCCATCATAACCTCCTTGCTCTTATATTCTATGCCTCGGCTAATGAAGGCAAGTATCCCATATGCCTTTTTTACCACCTTATCCACCTGTTCCGCCGCCTTCAGGGATCTGTGTACTTGCACACCCAGATCCCTCTGACCCTCCGTCTTGCCTAGGGTCTTACCATTCATTGTGTATTCCCTTGCCTTGTTAGTCCCCCCAAAGTGCATCACCTCGCACTTTTCCGGGTTAAATTCCATTTGCCACTGTTCCGCCCATCTGACCAACCCATCTATATCGTCCTGCAGACTGAGACTACCCTCCTCGCTATTTACCACCCTACCAATTTTTGTATCATCCGCGAACTTACTGATCATACCTTTTACATTCATATCCAAGTCATTAATGTAGACCACAAACAGCAAGGGACCCAGCACCGATCCCTGTGGTACCCCACTGGCCACAGGCTTCCAGTCACAAAAACAACCTTCGACCATCACCCTCTGCCTTCTGCCACTAAGCCAGTTTTGTATCCAATGTGCCAAGGCACCCTGGATTCCATGGGCTCTTACCTTCTTGACCAGTCTCCTGTGCAGAACTTTATCGAAGGCCTTACTGAAATCCATGTATACCACATCCACTGCGTCACCCTCATCCACACACCTAGTCACCCCCTCAAAAAATTCAATCAAATTAGTCAGACATGATCTTCCCTTGACAAAGCCATGTTGACTATCCCTGATTAATCCTTGCCTCTCCAAGTGGAGACTAATTTTGTCCCTCAGAATTTTTTCCAATAATTTACCTACCACTGATGTTAGGCTCACTGGCCTGTAGTTCCCCGGTTTTTCCCTGCTCCCCTTCTTGAATAATGGTACTACATTAGCGGTTCTCCAGTCCTCTGGCACATACCCTGTGGCCAGAGAGGTTCTGAATATATGTGTTAGAGCCCCCGCAATCTCTTCCTTTGCCTCATACAGCAGCCTGGGATACATTTCGTCTGGGCCTGGGGATTTATCCATTTTTACCCTGCTAAAACTGCCAATACCTCCTCCCTCTCGATGTTAATATGTTCGAGCATATCACAGTCCCCCTGCCCTATTTCTATGTCTACATCGTCCTTCTCCATAGTGAAAACAGATGCAAAAAATTCATTTAGAACCCCTCCTACATCTTCCGGCTCCACACACAGATTGCCACTTTTGTCCCTAATGGGCCCTATTTTTTCCCTAGTTATCCTCTTACCCTTAATATACTTATAAAACATCTTAGGATTTTCCTTTATTTTGCTCGCCAGTGTTATTTCATGGCCCCTCCTTGATCTCCTAATTTCTTTTTTAAGTATTCCCCTGCACTTTTTGTACTCCCCTAGGGCTTCCTCCGTCTTTAGCCTTTTGTATCTGCCAAAAGCCCTCCTTTTTTTCCTAATCCATTCTCGTATATCCCCTGACATCCAAGGTTCCCTGTGGTTTTTGGAACCACCCTTGACCTTTACGGGAACATGTTGCCATTGTATGATCTCAATCTCCCTTCTGAAAGCCTCCCATTGCTCCGATGCGGATTTTCCTACAAGTAGCTGATCCCAGTCCATTTTGGCCAGATCCTGCCTTATCTTATTAAAATTGGCCTTCCCCCAATTTAGAACCTTTATTTCCGGCCCATCCCTGTCCTTTTCCATGACCACCTTAAATCTCACCATATTATGGTCACTGTCACCAAAGTGCTCACCTACTAGCACTTCTTCCACTTGGCCGGCCACATTCCCTAGAATTAGGTCCAGTACCGCCCCCTCTCTTGTAGGACTTTCTACATGCTGGCTCAAAAAGCTCTCCTGGATGCACTTTAAGAATTCTACACCCTCTGAGCCTTTCACACTCTGACTATCCCAGTTAATATTGGGGAAGTTGAAATCCCCCATTATTATTACCTTATTATTTGCACATTTCTCTGAGATTTGCCTACATATCTGTTCCTCTATCTCCCCCTGACTGTTTGGAGGCCTATAGTACACTCCCAGCAAAGTGCTTGCCCCCTTTTTGTTTTTAAGCTCCACCCATATGGCCTCATTAGAGGAACCTGCTAATATATCATCCCTCCTTACTGCAGTAATTGACTCCTTAATTAATATTGCGACACCCCCTCCTCTTATACCTCCCCCTCTGTCTCGCCTGAAGATTCTGTACCCCAGAATATTGAGCTGCCAGTCTTGCCCCTCCCTCAACCATGTCTCCGTGATAGCAACAATATCATACTCCCATGTGTTTATCAACACCTTCAGTTCATCCACCTTATTTGCAAGACTCCTTGCATTAAAATAGATGCCATCCAGCCTTGCCCTTATATATTTGCCCTGTCTACCAAGCTGACTTGTTTTTTTCTCTATAATTGGCAGCACATCACCCCCTATTTCAGCTCCCCTCTGTATCCCATCCCCCTGCCAAGTTAGTTTAAACCCCCCCTAACAGTGCTAGCAAACCTCCCTGCAAGGATATTTGTCCCACTCTGGTTCAGGTGCAACCCGTCCGACTTGTACAAGTCCCACCTTTCCCAGAAGCAGGCCCAGTGATCCAGGAAACTAAAACCCTCCCTCCTGCACCAACTCTTTAGCCACGCATTCATCTGTTCTATCCTCCTATTCCTATACTCACTAGCACGTGGCACTGGGAGTAATCCAGAGATTACAACCTTTGAGGTCCTGCTCTTTAATCTGCTACCTAGCTCCCTAAATTCTTGATGCAGGACCTCATCCCCCTTCCAATGTGGACCACGACCTCTGCCTGCTCACCCTCCCCCTTAAGAATGCCCTGTAGCCGCTCAGTGACATCCATGACCCTGGCCCCAGGGAGGCAACAAACCATCCTGGAGTCACGTTTGCGGCCACAGAAACGCCTATCTGTTCCCCTTACAATAGAATCCCCTACCACTATTGCTCTCCCACTCTTTTTCCTCCCTTTCTGAGCAGCAGAAGCGTCCCTGGTGCCAGGAAGTTGGCTGCTGCTGCTTTCCCCTGGTGAGTCATCCCCCTCAACAGTATTCAACTTGGTATACCTGTTTGAAAGGGGGATGACCACAGGGGTCCCCTGCACTTCCTGCCTGCCTCTGTTGCTCCGCCTGATGGTCACCCAATTCCTTTCTGCCTGTGCAGCCCTACCCTGCGGCGTGAACAACTCGCTAAACGTGCTATCCACGACCCTCTCAGCATCGCGCATGCTCCAAAACTCATCCACCCGCAGCTCAATTGCTGCAATGCGGTCGACAAGTAGCTGCAGCTGGATGCATTTCTTGCACACATGGTCGTCAGGGATACTGGCAGTGTCCCTGACTTCCCACATGGAGCAAGAGGAGCAGAACACGGGGCTGAGCTCTCCTGCCATGACTTACTCCTTTAATTAATTAAAAAATGTATTCAGTACCCCAGTTACAGGTATACTCTAGGGCGCTTTATTTACCAACTGTCCCCACTACACCACAGAGACCCTAGAAATTTAACACCACAGAATTCAAGCTTGTATTGAAAAGAGAGAAATACTCACCAACCAATCACTTACCTGCTTCCTGCTGATGTCACACTTGGATTACTATTTACCTCTCTCCCGGAACCTGGATTGGTATGCCTCTGGTGATCCCGCTCAGGTCCGCTGCCTCGGGCTGCTCCCGCGCAGGTCCGCTGCTTCTCCGGTCTCGGGGCTGTGGGCCTCGGTGCCTCGGGTTGCTCCCTTTTATCCTCCGCCGCCTCGGGCTGCTCCCGCGCAGGTCCGCTGCTTCACTGGTCTCGGGGCTCTGGGCCTCGCTGCCTCGGGTTGCTCCCTTTTATCCTCCGCCGCCTCGGGTTGCTCCCGCGCAGATCCGCTGCTTCTCTGGTCTCGGGGCTCTGGGCCTCGCTGCCTCGGGTTGCTCCCTTTTATCCTCCGCCGCCTCGGGCTGCTCCCGCGCAGGTCCGCTGCTTCTCCGGTCTCGGGGCTCCGGGCCGACTCAGAATCAGAGCCCCAGGCCCCACTACCAGACTCGGAGCCCCGGGCCCCATTCCCAGACTGAAAGCCCTGGGCCCCACTCCCAGACTCGGAGCCCCAGGCCCCACTCCCAGACTGAGAGCCCCGGGCCCCTCTTCCAGACTCGGAGCACCGGGCCCCACTCCCAGGCTCGGAGCCCCGGTCCCCACTCCCAGACTCAGAGCCTCAGGCCCCACTCCCAGACTCGGAGCCCCGGGCCCCACTCCCAGACTCAGAGCCCCAGGCCCCACTCCCAGACTCAGAGCCCCAGGCTCCACTCCCAGACTCGGAGCCCCGGGTTTCACTACCAGACTCGGAGCCCCGGGTCTCACTCTCAGACACGGAGCCCCGGGCCACACTCCCTCACTCGGAGCCCCGGGCCCCACTCCCAGACTCAGAGCCCCGGGCACCACTCCCTCACTTGGAGCCCCGGGCCCCACTCCCAGACTCAGAGCCCCAGGCCACACTCCCTCACTCGGAGCCTCGGGCCCCTCTTCCAGACTCAGAGCCCCGGGCCCCACTACCAGACTGGGAGCCCCGGAACCCACTCCCAGACTCGGAGCCACGGGTCCCTCTCCCAGACTGGGAGCCCCGGGCCCCTCTCCCAGACTGGGAGCCCCGGGCCCCACTCCCAGACTCGGTGCCCCGGGCCCCACTCCCAGACTGACAGCCCCGGGCCCCACTCCCAGACTGGGAGCCCCGGGCCTCACTCCCAGACTCGGAGCCCCGGGCCTCACTCCCAGACTCAGAGCCCCGGGCCCCACTCCCTCACTCGGAGCCCCGGGCCCCACACCCAGACTCAAAGCCCCGGGCCCCAATCCCAGACTCGGAGCCCCGGGCCTCACTCCCAGACTCGGAGCCCCGGGCCCCACACCCAGACTGGGAGCCCTGGGCCCCACTCCCAGACTCGGAGCCCTGGGCCCCACTCCCAGACTCGGAGCCCCGGGCCCCACTCCCAGACTCGGAGCCCCGGGCACCACTCCGAGACTGACAGCCCCGGGCCCCACTCCCAGACTCAGAGCCCCGGGCCCCTCTTCCAGACTCAGAGCCCAGGACCCCACTCCCAGACTCGGAGCCCCGGTCCCCTCTTCCAGACTCGGAGCCCCAGGCCCCACTCCCAGACTGAGAGCCCCGGGCCCCACTCCCAGACTCGGAGCCCCAGGCCCCACTCCCAGACTGAGAGCCCCGGGCCCCTCTTCCAGACTCAGAGCCCCAGGCCCCACTCCCAGACTCGGAGCCCCGGGCATCACTCCCAGACACGAAGCCCCGGGCCCCACTCCCAGACTCGGAGCCCCGGGCCCCACTCCCAGACTCAGAGCCCCGGGCCCCACTCCCAGACTCGGAGCCCCGGGCCCCACTCCCAGACTCAGAGCCCCGGGCCCCACTCCCAGACTCGGAGCCCCTGGCCCCACTCCCAGACTGAGAGCCCCGGGCCCCACTCCCAGACTCAGAGCCCCGGGCCCAACTCCCAGACTCGGAGCCCCGGGCCCAACTCCCAGACTGAGAACCCCGGGCCCCACTCCCAGACTCGGAGCCCTGGGCCCCACTCCCAGACTCGGAGCCCTGGGCCCCACTCCCAGACTGAGAGCCCCGGGCCCCACTCCCAGACTGAGAGCCCCGGGCCCCTCTTCCAGACTCGGAGCACCGGGCCCCACTCCCAGACTCAGAGCCCCGGGCCCCTCTTCCAGACTCGGAGCCCCGGGTCTCACTCCCAGACTCGGAGCCCCGGACCCCACTCCCAGACTCGGAGCCCCGGGCCCCACTCCCAGACTCGGAGCCCCGGGCCCCACTCCCAGACTCGGAGCCCTGGGCATCACTCCCAGACTCGGAGCCCCGGGCCCCACTCTCAGACTCGGAGCCCCGGGCCCCACTCCCAGACTCGGAGCCCCGGGACCCACTCCCGGACTCGGAGCCACGGGCCCCACTCCCAGACTCAGAGGCCTGGGCCTCACTCCCAGACTCGGAGCACCGGGCCCCACTCCCAGACTCAGAGCCCCGGGCCCCACTCCCAGACTCAGAGCCCTGGGCCCCACTCCCAGACTCGTAGCCCCGGGCCCCACTCCCAGACTCGGAGCCCCGGGCCCCACTCCCAGACTGAGAGCACCGGGCCCCACTCCCAGACTCGGAGCCCCGGGCCCCACTCCCAGACTCGGAGCCCCAGGCCCCACTCCCACACTCGGAGCCCCGGGCCCCACTCCCAGACTCAGAGCCCCGGGCCCCACTCCCAGACTGGGAGCACTGGGAGCACCGGACCCCACTTCCAGACTCGGAGCCCCGGGCCCCACTCCCAGACTCGGAGCCCCGGGCCCCTCTCCCAGACTGGGAGCCCCGGGCCCCTCTCCCAGACTGGGAGCCCCCGGCCCCACCCCCAGCCTCGGAGCCCCGTGCCCCACTCCCAGACTCGGAGCCCCGGGCATCACTCCCAGACTCGAAGCCCCGGGCCCCACTCTCAGACTCAGAGCCCCAGGCCCCACACCCAGATTCAGAGCCCCGGGCCCCACTCACAGACTCAGAGCCCCGGGCCCCACTCCCAGACTGAGAGCCCCGGGCCCCACTCCCAGACTGAGAGCCCTGGGCATCACTCCCAGACTCGTAGCCCCGGGCCCCACTCCCAGACTCGGAGCCCCGGGCCCCATTCCCAGACTGAGAGCACCGGGCCCCACTCCCAGACTCGGAGCCCCGGGCCCCACTCCCAGACTCGGAGCCCCGGGCCCCACTCCCACACTCGGAGCCCCGGGCCCCACTCCCAGACTCAGAGCCCCGGGCCGCACTCCCAGACTGGGAGCCCTGGGAGCCCCGGACCCCACTCCCAGACTCGGAGCCCCGGGCCCCACTCCCAGACTCGGAGCCCCGGGCCCCTGTCCCAGACTGGGAGCCCTGGGCCCCTCTCCCAGACTGGGAGCCCCCGGCCCCACTCCCAGCCTCGGAGCCCCGTGCCCCACTCCCAGACTCGGAGCCCCGGGCATCACCCCCAGACTCGAAGCCCCGGGCCCCACTCCCAGACTCGGAGCCCCGGGCCCCACTCCCAAACTCGGAGCCCCGGGCCCCACTCCCAGACTCAGAGCCCCGGGCACCACTCCCAGTCTGGGAGCCCTGGGAGCCCCGGACCCCACTCCCAGACTCGGAGCCCCGGGCCCCACTCCCAGACTCGGAGCCCCGGGCCCCTCTCCCAGACTGGGAGCCCCGGGCCCCTCTCCCAGACTGGGAGCCCCCGGCTCCACTCCCAGCCTCGGAGCCCCGTGCCCCACTCCCAGACTCGGAGCCCCGG
Organism: Somniosus microcephalus; assembly: GCF_052327205.1. Taxonomy (NCBI): domain Eukaryota; kingdom Metazoa; phylum Chordata; class Chondrichthyes; order Squaliformes; family Somniosidae; genus Somniosus; species Somniosus microcephalus. The sequence goes on along the minus strand of NC_140989.1, from coordinate 212,551,720 downwards.
GCATCACTCCCAGACTCGAAGCCCCGGGCCCCACTCCCAGACTCAGAGCCCCGGGCCCCACTCCCAGATTCGGAGCCCCGGGCCCCACTCCCAGACTCAGAGCCCCGGGCCCCACTCCCAGACTGAGAGCCCCGGGCCCCACTCCCAGACTCGGAGCCCTGGGCATCACTCCCAGACTCGGAGCCCCGGGCCCCTCTCCCAGACTGGGAGCCCCCGGCCCCTCTCCCAGACTGGGAGCCCCGGGCCCCTCTCCCAGACTGGGAGCCCCCGGCCCCACTCCCAGCCTCGGAGCCCCGTGCCCCACTCCCAGACTCGGAGCCCCGGGCATCACCCCCAGACTCGAAGCCCCGGGCCCCACTCCCAGACTCGGAGCCCCGGGCCCCACTCCCAGATTCAGAGCCCCGGGCCCCACTCCCAGACTCAGAGCCCCGGGCCCCACTCCCAGACTGAGAGCCCCGGGCCCCACTCCCAAACTCGGAGCCCCGGGCCCCACTCCCAGACTCAGAGACCCGGGCCCCACTCCCAGACTCGGAGCCCCGGGCCCCACTCCCAGACTCGGAGCCCCGGGCCCCACTCCCAGACTCGGAGCCCCGGGCCCCACTCCCGGACTCGGAGCCCCGGGCCCCACTCCCGGACTCGGAGCCCCGGGCCCCACTCCCGGACTCGGAGCCCCGGGCCCCACTCCCGGACTCGGAGCACCGGGCCCCACTCCCAGACTCGGAGCCCCGGGCCCCACTCCCAGACTCGGAGCACCGGACCCTACTCCCAGACTCGGAGTCCCGGCCCCACTCCCAGACTCGGAGCCCCGGGCCCCACTCCCAGACTGAAAGCCCCGGGTTTCCTCCCACTATCTGACTCGGCGCCCCGGGCCCCACTCTCACTCCCAGTCCTGGGCCCTGTAATGTATATACCTTTAAGGGGGGAACTACTTTTTGCAGCTCATGTATGCTGTAGTACTGGCAGTGACCACACCTGTATATAGCACTGAGTAGTAATCTGTACAGTTCAGTTCCAGAGTGAGCCACGTTGAGTAAACATCTGTTGTACCGTTCTCCTGCAGTCTGTGTCTTACTCCTGACGGACACAACATTGGCGACGAGGCAAATTCGATCCTACCTGCAACTCTGCATCACCTCCCAGGGATTCATTCCTGGAGGCCAGTAGATTGGAGGTCAAGGCCAGAGACACGGGCGTCGACCACAGGCAACCGCCCAGTCATCCAGCAGAGACTCGAGAATTGCGGGGGAGGCTGTTGAGAGCCAGGCTTGGCTTTCCAGTTGCGGTGGTCCAGCGAAACGGGCTGGCAACGGGTAGTGCGCAGACCCTTCCCGGACAGCGGCGGGCTAGAGCCCGACCGAGCGGCACAGCAAAGGGCCGAGCAGCGTCGACGGGAGAGAGAGAGAGAGGGCAGAGCGCACAGGGCGCAGCCAGTGTTCAGGGGCCGAGCAGCGTCGAGGAGAGGGAGAGAGACGCGCAGAAACCCGCGAGGCGCCGCCATTGCCACGAGGACCGCCGAGAGTGGCGTTGGCAGCAGCGCAGGAGAAGCGCGCGAAACCTACAGGGCGCCGCTATTGCCACGAGGACCACCGAGAGCGGCGTTGGCAGCAGCGCAGGAGAAGCGCGCGAAACCTACAGGGCGCCACCATTGCCACGAGGACCACCGAGAGCGGCGTTGGCAGCAGCGGGGGAGGAAGGAAAGCGCAGGAGACGCCATTTTAAGCCATTTTAAACCACATCCAAAATTCCAAAGAGTGGCAGTATCACCGCATTTGACAATGAAGTCGAAGATTGGACTACATATGTCGAACAAATACATAGAAACAAAGAAGATAGGAGCAGGAGTAGGCCATTCGGCCCTTCCAGCCTGCTCCGCCATTCAATGAGATCATGGCTGATCATCCAAATTCAGTACCCTGTCCCTGCCTTCTCCCCATATCCCTTGATCCCTTCAGCCTCAAGAAATATATCCAACTCTTTTTTGAATATATTTAATGAACTGGCCTCCACTGCCCTCTGTGGCAGAGAATTCCACAGGTTCACCACTCTCTGGGTGAAGAAATTCCTCCTCATTTCAGTCCTAACTGGCTTACCCCTTATCCTTAGACTATGACCCCTGGTTCTGGACTCCCCGGCCATCATAAACATCCTTCCTGCATCTAGTCTGTCCAGGCCTGACAGATTTTTATAAGTTTCGATGAGATCCCCTCTCAATCTTCTAAACTCCAGTGAGTATAAGCCCAATCGACACAATCTCTCCTCATACGTCATTCCTGCCATCCCAGGTATCAGCCTGGTGAATCTTCGCTGCACTCCTTCCATGGCAAGAACGTCCTTCCTCAGGTAAGGCGACCAAAACTGCACACAATAATCAAGGTGTGGTCTCACCAAGGCCCTGTACAACTGTAGCAAGACATCCTTGTTCCTCTACTCGAACCCTCTTGCTACGAAGGCCAACATACCATTTGCCTTCTTAACCGCCTGCTGCACCTGCATGCTTAGCTTCAGCGACTGGTGCACAAGGACACACAGGTCTCTTTGCACTTCCCCTTCTCCCAATCTATTGCCATTCAAATAATAGTCTGCCTTCCTGTTTTTGCCACCAAAGTGGATAACCTCACATTTATCCACATTATAGTGCATTTGCCATGTTTCTGCCCAATCACAGAATAGAGGTATACTGCAAGGCAAATGAGGTGTCAGATGACAAGAAAGCGCAGGTATTGTTAAATTTAATGGGTGCAAAGACGTATGGCTTATTACAAAATCTAGTAACCCCAGCGAAGCCAGTGGAAAAGAGTTTTGGAGACATAGTGATGATACTACAGGAACATTTAAACCCCACACCGCTGCTGATAGCAGAAAGATTGAAGTTTCACAAACGGAATCAGCATAAGGATGAAAGCAATGCTGAATATTTAACAGAACTGCGCAAACTATTGAAACACTGCCAGTTTGGAACGGGACTGGCAGATACCTTAAGGAACAAGTTTGTGTGTGGGCTTCGAAGTGAAGGAACCCAGAAACGGCTTTTATCTGAAAAGGACCTTACGCTGGAAAAGGCTTTCAGCATTGCGGTATCATATGAAGCAGCAGCACGGGGCGCTGCAGAGATACAACAGAGACCGCAAGAATATGGCACAAATGAAATGTCATACAGAACAGAAAAGTGCTATCGCTGCGGCAGAACAACACACAACCACAATGATTGCTGGTTCAAAGACAAAGTGTGCAGACAGTGTGGAAAAGTAGGACACATAGCACGAGTCTGCAGGTCGGGAAAGAAAACCAGCAATAAGAAATCTCCAAAAGAAAAGTACAAGAAGGTACATAAGGTGACGGAGAATAGTTCAGACGAACAAAAGAGTGATACCGACTCCGAAAGCAGGGAGCTGAGTTGTCTGAAACTACATAATGTGATCAAAACGGAGGATCACCGAACCATTTGGGTCACTCTCAAGATAGCAGGAGTCCAGGTAAAAATGGAATTGGACACAGGATCAGCCCTAACAGTCATAAACCGATGGGACTATGAGCGGCTATTCTCACACATACCCTTGAGAGACACAAAAATTATTTTGAAGACGTGCACGGGGCAAAAAGTCTGCCCCAAAGGAAAAATAAGGGTGACCGTTATATATAACGGTAAGGAAACACCGAAACTAGACCTGTATGTATTGCAAGATGGAGGACCACCATTACTGGGACGTGAATGGATCCGGAAAATACAGCTGGATTGACATTCCATACAAGCACTGACTGTGGCTGCCAAAAAGGATGACGACGTCACACCTGGGCGACTGTCAAAGATCCTAACCGGCGCGCAAGAAGTGTTCCAGCAAGGACTCGGAACACTAAAAGGCATGAGAGCAACAATTAAAATCGAAGAAAACGCAAGCCCAAAATTTTTTAATGCCAGACCGGTACCTTATGCGATCCGCCCAGGTGTCGAAGCAGAGCTGGAGAGTTTCGAATGTTCAGGAGTACTGTCCAAGGTAGATTGGAGCGAGTGGGCTACACCCATCGTCCCTGTGATGAAAAAGTCGTTGAGCAGCATGCCTGGGGAACCAAGGAAGGTTTGCATCTGTGGGGACTTTAAGGTAACAGTGAACCCAGTCCTTCACACCGTGCAATATCCACTTCCGCGGATTGAAGATATTTTTGCCTCGCTATCTGGAGGGAAACGCTTCACTAAGATTGATCTGGCCCAGGCGTATCTGCAAATGGAGGTAGAAGAAGCATCAAAAAAATACCTCACAATCAACACCCATAAAGGTCTCTACCAATACAATCGGCTGGTATTCGGGGTAGCATCAGCTCCGGCTATTTGGCAGAGGGCAATGGAACAAGTCCTGCAAGGGATCCCAGGGACCCAGTGTTATTTGGACGACATCCTGGTCACAGGCGAAAATGACAGTGATCACCTCGCCAACCTGGAGCAGGTGCTCACTAGATTGAAGGAATATGGGCTCCGAGCTAACCGCCCCAAATGCGAGTTTTTTAAAAAACAGATCTCGTATTGTGGCCACATTATCGATAAAGAGGGGTTACATAAGTCCCCAGAAAAGATTGAGGCAGTAGTCAAGGCTCCAGCACCGGAAAACGTGTCACAACTGAGGTCGTTCCTCGGGCTGGTAAACTGCTACCATAAGTTCTTGCCAAATTTGTCTACAATACTACACCCACTGAACACCCTACTGCAAACTGGAGTGCCATGGAAGTGGAGTGACTAATGTAAACGAGCTTTCCAGAAGAGCAAAACACTAATCACATCGAAAGAGGTATTGGCCCATTTCAACCCAGCACTACCAATTCGGTTGGCGTGTGATGCGTCACCCTACTGCATTGGAGCGGTGCTGTCGCACAAATTCTCGGACGGCTCAGAGAGGCCAATAGCCTTTGCGTCACGATCACTAACCTCAGCCGAGCGTAACTATGCCCAGATTGACAGGGAGGCCCTCAGCCTAGTGTGGGGAGTGAAAAAGTTCAATCACTATCTGCACGGGCAGAAATTCACCTTGCTGACTGACCACCAGCCTCTTGTCTCCATTTTTAATCCGAAGAAGGGTGTTCCGGTGATGACTGCGCAACGAGTACAAAGCTGGTCACTCTTTCTAGGGGCGCACCACTATGAGATTGAATATAAGGGCACGAAGCAGCATGGAAATGCTGATGGGCTATCACGCCTGCCACTGCCTACTGCAGAGGAAGCACCAGCAGTGGATCCTGTCGAAATATTTCATTCGACTATAGTTGAATACCTACCGGTAACTAACGCTCGTATAGAAAAGGAGACCCGAAATGACCCGACACTGTCTCGGGTATATGATTTGACGGTGAAGGGCTGGCCAGCACATGGCGACTCACTGTTGCCAGCATTCTCGACAAGAAGAGAACAGCTGTCAGTGTGCCGGGGGACCTTGATGTGTGGATCCCGAGTGGTAATTCCACTCAAGTTAAGGGATAGAGTGCTAAATGAGCTTCATGAGGGTCATCTGGGAGGGGTAAAAATGAAAAGCCTTGCCAGGGCTTATGTGTGGTGGCCGGGAATCGATAAACAAATCGAGGACCTGACCAAGAGCTGCTCAGGATGCCAGAAAGTCCAAAATGCACCACCACATGCCCCTCTACACCCATGGGAGTGGCCCTCATCCCCATGGCAACGGGTGCATATTGATTTTGCTGGTCCATTCATGGACTCAATGTTTTTAATAGCCGTGGATGCGCACTCGAAATGGCCTGAGACCATCAAAATGTCCTCCACCACCACGGAGAAAACTATTGCAGTCCTACGGACCATTTTTGCCAGGAACAGCTTGCCGGAACAGATTTGCTCCGATAACGGACCACAGTTTGTGTCCGAAGAGTTCCGGAGGTTTACGAAGAAGAATGGGGTAAGGCATTACACATACGCCCCGTATCATCCAGCCACAAATGGATTGGCTGAGAGGTTCGTACAAACCTTTAAGAAGGCAATAAAGGCTATGTACAATGACAACATTCCGCTGCAGCATAAGGTGGACAATTTCCTGTTCGCCTACCAGAATGCGACACATGCAGTCCCCAACCAGGCCCCGGCCATGATGTTCTTTAACCGAAGGTTAAGATCTCGCCTGGATTTGCTCAGACCAAACGTACGAAGAGATGTTGAGAGTAAGCAATTCCAGCACATCCATGAGAAGCCAACAAGGAGCTTCAATGTAGGGCAACCAGTCTTGGCCCGCGACTACCGAACAGAAAAATGGCAGCCAGGAACGATATGCACGCGGCAGGGCCCACTAATGTACACAGTGGACGTTGGGGAGAACATCATGAGACGCCATGCTGACCAGATCCTAGAGTCACAGGAACAAGTCAACCCCATGCCTCGCCCATACGTACCTGGTGAGGAACCCGATGTACAGGTCGCATCTGCCCCAGAAACAGTAGCATCGGAAGCTGATGACCCAACCGACGACAGGGTGCCAGAATCACCTCCGCCCCAAGAGCGAGACACTCGGGAAAGGCGCTTTCCAGAAAGGATCAGAAAGCCTCCCCAAAGACTGAATATATAAATAGACTATTTTCAGCTAACGTTGTATGTTAGAAGTGTTAATTGTAATTAGTTTGATATTTAATTGTTAAATGAGTGTTATGGTACTGTTAATCTAAAAGGGGAGGAATTGTAATGTATATACCTTTAAGGGGGGAACTACTTTTTACAGCTCATGTATACTGTAGTACCGGCAGTGACCACACCTGTATATAGCACTGAGTAGTAATCTGTACAGTTCAGTTCCAGAGGGAGCCACGTTGAGTAAACACCTGTTGTACCGTTCTCCTGCAGTCTGTGTCTTACTACTGACGGACACAACAGGCCCAGAGCCTGGGCCTTCCTCTCACTCCCAGACGCCTCTTCTTTCCATACCTGTGCTGACTCTACTTCCTGTCTCCTCTTCTCATCTTCGGTCTCCACCAACTTCTGTTTGGTCTCCAAGAGTTCCTTGTTGAGAACATCAGCTTTGTCTTCAATCTGTGTGGGTAGAACACGGTGTCAGTGTACCGAGTGGGGACATGCACCAAGCAACACGTCAGATCTGACATCGGTACTCCACCTGCTGTGAACACGCCTTGCTGCAACGGTAGATTTTCAATCGATCCCAGCCCTCTCTCTGCCATTACTGGCCATACCATGGATTATAACTTAAGCACGTGTCATTCTACTGATGTTGCAGCACTGCTCAGCACTGTCAGCCGTGGCTCAGAGGGCAGAACTCTCGCCTCTGAGTCAGAAGGTCGTGGGTTCAAGGACCCATTCCAGAGACTTGAGCATACAATCCAGGCAGACATTCCCTGTGCAGTACTGAGGGAGCACTGCACTGTCAGAGGGGCAGTACTGAGGGAGCGCTGCACTGTCGGAGGGGCAGTACTGAGGGAGCGCTGCACTGCCGGAGGGGCAGTACTGAGGGAGTGCTGCACTGTCGGAGGGGCAGTACTGAGGGAGCGCTGCACTGCCGGAGGGGCAGTACTGAGGGAGTGCTGCACTGTCGGAGGGGCAGTACTGAGGGAGCGCTGCACTGTCGGAGGGGCAGTACTGAGGGAGCGCTGCACTGTTGGAGGGGCTGTACTGAGGGAGTGCTACACTGTCGGTGGGGCAGTACTGAGGGAGCGTTGCACTGTCGGAGGGGCCGTGCTGAGGGAGCGCTGCACTGTCGGAAGGGCAGTACTGAGGGAGCGCTTCACTGTGGGAGGGGCAGTACTGAGGGAGCGCTGCACTGTCGGAGGGGCAGTACTGAGGGAGCACTTCACTGTCGGAGGGGCAGTACTGAGGGAGCGCTTCACTGTCGGAGGGGCAGTACTGAGGGAGCGCTGCACTGTTGGAGGGGCTGTACTGAGGGAGCGCTGCACTGTCGGAGGGGTAGTACTGAGGGAGTGCTGCACTGTCGGAGGGGCAGTACTGAGGGAGTGCTGAACTGTCGGAGGGGCAGTACTGAGGGAGTGCTACACTGTCGGAGGGGCAGTACTGAGGGAGCGCTGCACTGTTGGAGGGGCTGTACTGAGGGAGCGCTGCACTGTCGGAGGGGTAGTACTGAGGGAGCGCTGCACTGTTGGAGGGGCTGTACTGAGGAAGCGCTGCACTGTCGGTGGGGCAGTACTGAAGGAGTGCTGCACTGTCGGTGGGGCAGTACTGAGGGAGTGCTGCACTGTCGGAGGGGTAGTACTGAAGGAGTGCTGCACTGTCGGTGGGGCAGTACTGAGGGAGCGCTGCACTGTCGGAGGGGCAGTACTGAGGGAGCGCTGCACTGTCAGAATGGTAGTACTGAGGGAGTGCTGCACTGTCGGAGGGGCAGTACTGAAGCAGTGCTGCACTGTCGGAGGGGTAGTACTGAAGGAGTGCTGCACTGTCGGAGGGGCAGTACTGAGGGAGTGCTGCACTGTCGGAGGGGCAGTACTGAGGGAGTGCTGCACTGTCGAAGGGGCAGTACTGAAGGAGTGCTGCACTGTCGGAGGTGCTGCCTTTCGTTAAACCGAGGTCCCGCCTGCCCTCTCAGGTGGATGTAAAAGATCCCGTGGCACTATTCGAAAAAGTGCAGGGAATTCTCCCCGGTGTCCCGGGCCAATATTTACCTCTCAACGAAAATCACGAAAACAGATGATCTAGTCATTATCACATTGCTGTTTGTGGGAGCTTGCTGTGCGCAAATTGGCTGCTGCATTTCCCACATTGCAACAGTGACTACACTTCAAAAAGTACTTCATTGGCTGTAAAGCGCTTTGGGACGTCCTGAGGTTGTGAAAGGCGCGATATAAATGCAAGTCCTTCTTTCTATTTCTGGCCTTTGTACAAAGGGACATTCTGCACTCCGTGTGGCCCGGTTATTTCCCTCACCTGATCCAGGTCATTCCTCAGGGCGATCTTGCTCGTCACAAGTTCATGAGCCAAATCATCGTTCTCCTGCTCCAGGCGTAAGCTGGCTTCTTGCAGCCGCCGATTCTCTCGCTGTAGGGAACAAATCGTCAGAGGTTCGGTCACTCAACCAGAGGCAAAGGCTTCATCAGGAGAGTGCTGCAGCACACTCGGTCAAAGGGCCTGGGCCTCACTCCCAGGGCCTGGGCCTAACACTAACTCCCAGTCACAGGCCCTGGGCCTCACTCCCGCCCCCAGTCACAGGCCCCGGGCCTCACTCCCACTCCCAGTCACAGGCCCTGGGCCTCACTCCCGCCCCCAGTCACAGGGCCTGGGCCTCACTCCCGCCCCCAGTCACAGGCCCCGGGCCTCACTCCCACTCCCAGTCACAGGCCCTGGGCCTCACTCCCGCCCCCAGTCACAGGCCCTGTGCCTCAGTCCCGCCCCCAGTCACAGGCCCTGGGCCTCAGTCCCGCCCCCAGTCACAGGGCCTGGGCCTCACTCCCGCCCCCAGTCACAGGGCCTGGGCCTCACTCCCGCCCCCAGTCACAGGCCCCGGGCCTCACTCCCACTCCCAGTCACAGGCCCTGGGCCTCACTCCCACTCCCACTCCCAGGCCCCGGGCCTCACTCCCGCCCCCAGTCACAGGCCCTGGGCCTCACTCCCACTCCCACTCCCAGGCCCCGGGCCTCACTCCCGCCCCCAGTCACAGGCCCTGGGCCTCACTCCCACTCCCACTCCCAGGCCCCGGGCCTCACTCCCGCCCCCAGTCACAGGCCCTGGGCCTCACTCCCACTCCCAGTCACAGGCCCCGGGCCTCACTCCCACTCCCAGTCACAGGCCCTGGGCCTCACTCCCACTCCCAGTCACAGGCCCTGGGCCTCAATCCCACTCCCACTCCCAGGCCCCGGGCCTCACTCCCGCCCCCAGTCACAGGCCCCTGGCCTCACTCCCACTCCCAGTCACAGGCCCTGGGCCTCACTCCCACTCCCAGTCACAGGCCCCGGGCCTCACTCTCACTCCCAGTCACAGGCCCCGGGCCTCACTCCCACTGCCAGTCACAGGCCCTGGGCCTCACTCCCGCCCCCAGTCACAGGGCCTGGGCCTCACTCCCACTCCCAGTCACAGGCCCTGGGCCTCACTCCCTCCCCCAGTCACAGGCCCCGGGCCTGACTCCCACTCCCAGTCACAGGCCCTGGGCCTCACTCCCGCCCCCAGTCACAGGGCCTGGGCCTCACTCCCACCCCCAGTCACAGGGCCTGGGCCTCACTCCCTCCCCCAGTCACAGGCCCCGGGCCTCACTCCCGCCCCCAGTCACAGGGCCTGGGCCTCATTCCCACCCCCAATCACAGGGCCTGGGCCTCACTCCCACCCCCAGTCACAGGGCCTGGGCCTCACTCCCTCCCCCAGTCACAGGGCCAAGGCCTCACTCCCACCCCCAGTCACAGGCCCCGGGCCTCACACCCAGTCACAGGCCCCGGGCCTCACTCCCACTCCCAGGCCCTGGGCCTCACTCCCACTCCCAGTCACAGGCCCCGGGCCTCACTCCCACTCCCAGTCACAGGCCCTGGGCCTCACTCCCGCCCCCAGTCACAGGGCCTGGGCCTCACTCCCGCCCCCAGTCACAGGGCCTGGGCCTCACTCCCGCCCCCAGTCACAGGCCCCGGGCCTCACTCCCGCCCCCAGTCACAGGCCCCGGGCCTCACTCCCGCTCCCAGTCACAGGCCCCGGGCCTCACTCCCGCTCCCAGTCACAGGCCCTGGGCCTCACTCCCGCCCCCAGTCACAGGCCCTGGGCCTCACTCCCGCTCCCAGTCACAGGGCCTGGGCCTCACTCCCACTCCCAGTCACAGGCCCTGGGCCTCACTCCCACTCCCAGTCACAGGCCCCGGGCCTCACTCCCGCTCCCAGTCACAGGCCTTGGGCCTCACTCCCGCCCCCAGTCACAGGGCCTGGGCCTCACTCCCAGTCACAGTCACAGGCCCTGGGCCTCACTCCCACCCCCAGTCACAGGCCCTGGGCCTCACTCCCACTCCCAGTCACCGGCCCTGGGCCTCACTCCCGCCCCCAGTCACAGGCCCCGGGCCTCACTCCCACTCCCAGTCACAGGCCCCGGGCCTCACTCCCGCTCCCAGTCACAGGCCCCGGGCCTCACTCCCACTCCCATTCACAGGCCCTGGGCCTCACTCCCAGTCACAGGCCCCGGGCCTCACTCCCGCTCCCAGTCACAGGCCCCGGGCCTCACTCCCACTCCCAGTCACAGGCCCTGGGCCTCACTCCCACTCCCAGTCACAGGCCCCGGGCCTCACTCCCAGTCACAGGCCCTGGGCCTCACTCCCAGTCACAGTCACAGGCCCTGGGCCTCACTCCCGCCCCCAGTCACAGGCCCCGGGCCTCACTCCCACTCCCAGTCACAGGCCCCGGGCCTCACTCCCGCTCCCAGTCACAGGCCCCGGGCCCCACTCCCACTCCCAGTCACAGGCCCTGGGCCTCACTCCCAGTCACAGGCCCCGGGCCTCACTCCCGCTCCCAGTCACAGGCCCCGGGCCTCACTCCCACTCCCAGTCACAGGCCCTGGGCCTCACTCCCGCTCCCAGTCACAGGCCCCGGGCCTCACTCCCAGTCACAGGCCCTGGGCCTCACTCCCAGTCACAGTCACAGGCCCTGGGCCTCACTCCCACCCCCAGTCACAGGCCCTGGGCCTCACTCCCACTCCCAGTCACAGGCCCCGGGCCTCACTCCCACCCCCAGTCACAGGCCCTGGGCCTCACTCCCACCCCCAGTCACAGGCCCTGGGCCTCACTCCCACTCCCAGTCACAGGCCCTGGGCCTCACTCCCGCCCCCAGTCACAGGCCCTGGGCCTCACTCCCAGTCACAGGGCCTGGGCCTCACTCCCACTCCCCGGGCCTCACTCCCACTCCCAGTCACAGGCCCTGGGCCTCACTGCCACTCCCAGTCACAGGCCCTGTGCCTCACTCCCAGTCACAGGCCCTGGGCCTCACTGCCAGTCCCAGGGCCTGGAAGCGAGAAGTGGGAAGAAAATGTAACTTTGAAGTAGTAAAATAAACCAGACTCTGATGCCGAAGGACATGGAGGTGTGAAGAAGCAGTGATTTAGGGCACCGGAATTGATGGCACTGTCAGTTATGTGGTCTGCAGGAAGCTGTTTAAAGTAGATTGGAATCATCAGCAAAGTCCTGGTTAATGAGGTATTGCAGCACCATGATATGGAGGCACAGTATTAGTGGACACAGGAAGCATGGTGCCACAGACAGTGACACAGGCAAACTGTAATGGGACACGGAGACACGCAGATGAAGACAGCGAGAGACGGAGGCAAAGAGAGACGGAGGCAAAGAGACGGAGGCAGAGAGACGTGTACTGATCAGTAACATGTCAGTCTAGAATGGTACACTAGGTGAAGCTGTATGTTTAGTAGTGGGCTACCCACGAGGCAGTAGTCAAGATGGATGCCTGTACACTAGTCCACATGGCTGAATAAATGACTAGCTCAAGCTAGCTGTTCATAATGAAAACGTCTATTTATTTGTGAACATAACATGGTACCAGGATTGGTGATATCTGCTGAATATTGTGAAACGCGACATGGAGAATTTGAAGCCACCGGAGGGTTTGAAACTCACGGGGAATGTCGACTGCAATTGGCGGACTTTCAAACAACAATTCGAACTCTACATTGCCGCCATCGGGTTCGGTACGATGCTAGACACAAGGAAAATAGTGTTACTGCTCACGGTTGCAGGCCCGCAGGCGATAGAGGTATTTAATGCATTTGTCTTTGATCAAGAGGAGGACAGAGAAAAAATGGACGATGTGCTAAAGAAGTTTGATACACATTGTTCTCCAAAAAAGAACGAGACCTATGAAAGGTACGTGTTCCGTTCATGGACACAGCAGCAAAATGAGACTTTTGATAGCTTTGTGACCAATCTGAAACTGAAAGCACAGACATGTAATTTCTCCGAACTGAAATCATCCATGATTCGTGACCAGATTGTGTTTGGTATTCATGATAAAAAAGTCAGGGAACGTTTGTTGAGAGAAACCGAACTAACATTGGAGAATGCTGTGAAAATATGCCATGCCAGTGAGCTAGCTCGGCAGCACGCAAAGACTTTCAGTGAAATTAATAATGATGCGACTGTAATGAGTGACTGTGCTGCTGTCGGTGCTGTGTCCTACAAGGGGAAGAAACGTGGGCAGAACAGAAATGCAAAGCAATCAGAGGATGGAACTTTTAATTGTAAACGCTGTGGTTACCAGCACCAGTCAAGACAATGCCCAGCGTTTGGAAAAATGTGCACAAAATGTAATGGAAAGAATCACTTTGCCAAACAATGCTTTTCAAAAGTAAAAACAAAGAAAGGGCAACAAGTCAATGTGATAGAGGACACTGATTTAAGTGAGACATTTTTTGTAGGAATGCTATCGAAAAGGATACAGAAAATGTGCAGCCCTCAGGAATGGACAATGCTGAACATAAAGTTAATGCAGTAAAAGAGGACAAATGGATAATGCCACTGCAGGTAAATGGAGCATTAGTTACATTGAAACTAGACACTGGGGCAAAAGCAAACTTAATCAGTATGAGTGACATTAAAAATATGAAAGAAAAGCCCAAAATGCAGAAAAAGTCAGTACCACTGAAGAACTATAATGGACAGAAAATAAATAGCTTAGGTGTATGCACACTTAAAGTGACAGTCAAAGGCAAAGTGCATCATCTCATGTTTTCTGTTGTGGCTGAAGGACTTGATTCACTACTAGGTGACAAAGCTTGTGAGGACTTAGAACTGGTCAAGAGAGTCTACCGTATAAACTGTGCCATAAGCAGACCAGATGACTCAGTGGATTCTGTAGTGAGTAATTTCCAGGATGTGCTCAAAGAATTTGGAGTTCTACCATTCACTTACAAGATCCAGCTAAAGGAGGATGCTCAGCCAGTGGTACATGCTCCACGGAGAGTTACAGCACCCCTGCGTGACCGGCTCAAGAAAGAACTGGACAGAATGACCACACTAGGAGTCATCAGGAAGGTCGAAGAGCCAACAGACTGGGTTAACTCCATGGTATGTGTAAAGAAAAAGAACAATGATCTAAGAGTATGCATGGATCCAAAGGATTTAAATGCAAACATAAAACGTGAACACTACCAGATTCCCAAGCGAAAAATAAAATCACCAGTGAAATGTCAGGTGCCAGATACTTCACAAAGCTCGATGCCTCACAAGGATTTTGGCAACTAAAACTGGATGAAGAGAGCACCAAATACTGTACCTTCAACACACCATTTGGCAGGTATTGTTTCCTCAGAATACCTTTCGGGATAATATCTGCATCTGAAATCTTTCATAGAGCGATGGAACACATAATTGAAGGTCTGGAAGGAGTTCGGGTCTATGTTGATGACATCATCATCTGGGGCTCCACACTGAAAGAACACAATGAGAGACTGACTAAAGTGCTACAGAGCATACGCCAGAATGGACTGAAGCTCAACAAAGCCAAGTGTCAGTTTGGCATCCAGGAAGTCACTTTCCTAGGAGATAATCTATCTGGTAAAGGAATAGAGCCAGATATGGAAAAAGTAAATGCCATACTCAAAATGCCCCGACCCACTGACAAAAAAGGAGTGCTACACATCATGGGGATGATAAACTTCATTGGAAAGTTCATTCCTAACTTGTCAGCCAAGACAGCCTGTCTGCGAGACCTGCTACATAAAACAAATGAGTTCGCATGGGCAGAAAGACATGAACAAGAGTGGATGAACCTCAAAACAGTGCTGACAACCACACCTGTACTCACCTTCTTTGACCCAACAAAGAGAATCAAAGTGTCAATGGATGCATCAAAAGATGGCCTAGGCGCGGTCTTGCTACAAGCAGAGGGTGAAGATTGGAAGCCTGTTGTCTATGCCTCCAGGTCTATGATTGATTCTGAGTGTCGATACGCCCAGATTGAAAAGGAATGTCTAGGCTTGGTAGTTGGACTAGAAAAGTTCCATGGCAACATATATGGACTTCCCACCTTCACAGTTGAGACAGACCACTGCCCACTGGTTGCCATCATTAAAAAAAATCTGAATGAGATGTCTCCAAGGATTCAATGACTCATGATGAAGCTGCAAAGATATGACTTTGAACTGATCTACACACCAGGCAAACACATAGTGTTAGCAGATGCACTATCCTGAGCACCCATAATGAGTCATGTGAGCTCTACTGAGGAAGACGTGGATGTTCATGTGAGTATGGTCACTGCTGCGCTGCCCATGTCGCAAGTGGACTGTTACTAAAACAGAACAGAATAGTCATTCCACAGGCTCTACGTCGAGACATGCTCAAAAGGATTCATGAGGGACACCTCGGAATTGAAAAATGCAAAAGGAGAGCAAGAGACACTGTTTATTGGCCTGGCATAAATAAGGACATTGAGAACATGATAGGCATATGTGAGACATGTCAGAAACACCAAAACAAACAAGCAAAGGAACCAATGATAGTAGCTGACTTACCAACAGCACCATGGCAAAAGGTTGGTCTGGACCTCTTTGATTTGAATGGTAAAGACTATCTAATAGTGATTGACTACCATTCTAACTATCCTGAGATGGCGCTGCTCTCAAGCACATCAGCAAGCAGTGTCATAATGCATGTTAAATTCATCTTCGCCAGACATGGAATTCCCAGGATTGCCGTTAGCGACAATGGTCCGTGCTTCAACTGTAAGGAGTGGCAACAGTTTGCAGCACATTATAACTTTCAACACATCACATCCAGTCCTCTGTATGCTCAGTCGAATGGTAAGGCAGAGAAAGGTGTTCAAGTTCTCAAACAGCTACTGAAGAAAGCAACAGAAAGCAAGTTTGATCCTTATCTCGCCCTGCTGAGCTACCAAGCCTCCCCTTTAGACTCTGGTTCTTCACCTGCTGAACTCCTAATGGGTCGCAAGTTGCGCACCACGCTACCCTGCTGTGCAAAAGAAAAGCAGAGTAAGGAACTGAGACAGAGACTTCAACTGTTAAAGCTGAAACGGAAATCACACTATGACAAGTCATCCAAAACACTGAAACCATTGTAAGAAATCACACAACACCAGGTTATAGTCCAACAGCTTTATTTGAAATCACAAGCTTTCGGAGCGCTGCTCCTTCTTCAGGTGAAGTGGAGAAATGCATAAAGACACAGCTTATATAGTCAGAGAATCATGTCAGATGTTTACAGGTAACCTTTCCAACTGCCATTTATCGAACCTCGGCAGAGAGATAATCACAGCAGTCAAAGGTGTGAATGGTGTCCAAACAGGTCAGTCAGGGAAACATTACATCAAAGAACAATGAGGTGGGGTCACAAGGGGTCAAATATTGCAGATGCTGGGGTCTGTATGAAAAACAAAAAAACAGACAAAAAACATTTTTTTTGGCTGGAAATCACAGCAGGTCCAGCCGCATCTGTGTAGAGAGAACAAGCCAATGTCGACTCGAGTCTGGATGACCCTGCATCAGGTGGGGTTACATGTAGCGTGACATGAACCCAAGATCTCGGTTAAGGCCGTCCTCATGGGTGCGGAGCTTGGCTATCAGTTTCTGCTCGACGATTTTGCGTTGTCGTGTGTCTCGAAGGCCACCTTGGAGAATGCTTACCCGAAGATCGGAGGCTGAATGTCCTTGACTGCTGAAGTGTTCCCCGACTGGGAGGGAACACTCCTGCCTGGTGATTGTTGCGCGGTGTCCGTTCATCCGTTGTCGCAGTGTCTGCATGGTCTCGCCGATGTACCATGCTCCGGGGCATCCTTTCCTGCAACGTATGAGGTAGACAACGTTGGCCGAGTCACATGAGTATGTACCATGTACCTGGTGGGTGGTGTCCTCACGTGTGATGATGGTATCTGTGTTGATGATCTGGCATGTCTTGCAGAGGTTGCTGTGGCAGGGTTGTGTGTTGTCGTGGTCGCTGTTCTCCTGGAAGCTGGGTAATTTGCTGCGAACGATGGTCTGTTTGAGGTTAGGTGGCTGTTTGAAAGCGAGTAGTGGAGGCGTGGGGATGGCCTTAGCGAGGTGTTCGTCGTCATCGATGACATGTTGAAGGCTGCGAAGAACATGGCGTAGTTTCTCCGCTCCGGGGAAGTACTGGACGACGAAGGGTACTCTGTTGGTTGTGTCCCATGTTTGTCTTCTGAGGAGGTCTATGCGATTTTTCGCTGTGGCCCGTCGGAACTGTCGATCGACGATCCACACCATTGAAACCATTGACAAGGGATGATGTTGTCAGGATTGAGGATCCAGATGCATGGAACAGGAAAGCTACAGTTCTTGAGGAAGTAGGACCAAGGTCATACACTATTAGAACTGAGGAAGGACAGATTCTCAGGAGGAACCGCCGTTCCCTCCTGAAAACACAAGAAACTATCCAAGAGCAAATCGATGACAATGCCGCAACTGAATCTTGTCACTCACCACCAGAACAATCTAACACAAACACACATACAGGCCCTCATGCAAACACATCAGACTTACCTGTGCTGAGAAGATCCACACGTGAAGTAAAAACGCCTGATAGACTTAATCTTTGAGTGCAAAGAAAACTATAATAAAAGAATGAAAAGCTTAGAGTTCATAAAGTAAAGCTTTGAAAATGTGTTGACTGTTGTGAAGATGTTTATGTCATTATGATTGATTGATATTGATTGATATTGATTTTGTTTAACCTCTAAGGAAGGGGGACGTAATGATCAGTAACATGTCATTCTAGAATGGTACACTAGGTGGAGCTGTATGTTTAGTAGTGGGCTACCCACAAGGCAGTAGTCAAGATGGATGCCTGTACACTAGTCCACATGGCTGAATAAATGACTAGCTCAAGCTAGCTGTTCATAATGAAAACGTCTATTTATTTATGAACATAACAAGACGGAGGCAGGCAATCAGAGACAAACATAAAACAGAGACAAATACATAGACAACAATAGAGAAACAGTCAGCTGATGCTGTAAAAAGGTAAAACATGGGCACTGGAAGACAGACAGGGTCACCGAGGGCAATTTCCACTGTTAGATCTGAACACAGGAGTCACCACCTCTTGCTGCACAGCAGGTATAGTCAAAAGCTCAGAGACTGGCAGTGAGAGAGACACTAAAACAAAACAACAAGGAGGTATGGGGATAGACAGAGTGATAAGAAATGAGCAACGCGAGATAATGAGTCACCAAACCACAGTAACACTAAGATACAGAGACCCTCGTCGGGGAGAGAGAATAGCACAGAGAGTTACGGAGACACCGAGGAGATAGAAACAGGGACAGAGAGATCGCAGACAAGTAGAGGCCAAGACACAGAGAGAACAGGAGAGAGGGGCAGAAAAAGCATCTTCAATCTATGCTTCATTGCTCCACCGCTACGATTACGCTGGTTTTATCGCTGCCATGCCTATCTAACCTTCCACTCTCTGTACTTCGATGAAATCCTGATGGTCTCTTTTAGGTTTTGAGTCTTTCTAACCTTGTAACCCTAGATTATTTCAGCTGTACGTTAGACCACCCATGCAGGCAAGTCTCCAATCCTTGTGTTGACCCTTGCTACGAGAGCTTGGTAATCTTTCGACAATGCCTTGCAGGTTAAAGGCACGGCAAACCCCGTTTGTTCATTGCTGGTAGACACCAGACTACCTTATAGCTCCGTAAGATCTCATCCTTATGTTTCAAATATCAAACAATATTTTGCAACAATGAACCAGTGAATAATTTTGAGTAACACAGTTATATATTTACAGTAGATTAGTCATCTAACTCTGAGTAGACAAAATTAAGAGAGCACAACCATAACTGATCTAACCTTTTAGAAATTATTTTAATTAGACATAATATTTCTTCTTAATCTTTCAAGATTATACGAATGTCTCCGCTGAGGTTTTCAAACAGTTTCTTATGAGATTGTTCAACTAACGGCCTTTCTCCTGAGATCTCCCTAATGCAAACAGAATTTTCTCCTTAATATTCCAGAAAATCATTACCAAGATATCCTGGATTTTGAGTATCAAGCCACTGGAATATAAAAAGGAGCCGTCAGTCAAACACAAACCGAACCAGTCATGAAGCGTTTGCATCTAAATAGTTAGTGCAATTGGTAGCACCTTCCCCTCTGTACATTCCTAGTGCAGTGCTGAGAGAATGCTGCACTGTCGGAGGGGCAGTACTGAGGGAGTGCTGCACTGTCGGAGGGGCAGTACTGAGGGAATGCTGCATTGTCGGAGGGGCAGTACTGAGGGAATTCTGCATTGTCGGAGGGGCAGTACTGAGATAGTGCTGCTCTGCCGGAGGGGCAGTACTGAGGGAACGCTGCACTGTCGGAGGGGCAGTGCTGAGGGAGTGCTGCAATGTCGGAGGGGCGGTGCTAGGGGCAGTGCTGAGGGAGTGTTGCACTGTCGGACGAGCAGTACTGACGAAGTGCTGCACTGTCGGAGGGGCAGTGCTGAGGGAGCGCTGCAATGTCGGAGGGGCAGTGCTGAGGGAGTGCTGCACTGTCAGAGGGGCAGTACTGAGGGTGCGCTGCACTGTCTAGGGGCAGTACTGAGGGAGAGCTGCACTGTCGGAGGGGCAGTACTGAGGGAGCACTGCACTCTCTAGGGGCAGTACTGGGGGAGTGCTGCACTGTCGGAGGGTCAGTACTGAAGGACTGCTGCACTGTCGGAGGGGCAGTACTGAGGGAGTGCTGCACTGTCGGAGGGGCAGTGCTGAGGGAGTGTTGCACTGTCGGAGGGGCCGTACTGACGGAGTGCTGCACTGTCGGAGGGGCAGTGCTGAGGGAGTGCTGCACTGTTGGAGGGGCAGTACTGAGGGAGTGCTGTGGCAACACTGCACTGTCGGTGAGTCAGTACTGAGGGAGTGCTACACAGTCGGAGGGGCAGTACTGAGGGAGTGCTGCACTGTCGGAGGGGCAGTACTGAGGGAGTGCTGCACTGTCGGAGGGGCAGTGCTGAGGGAGCGCTGCAATGTCGGAGGGGCAGTGCTGAGGGAGTGCTGCACTGTCAGAGGGGCAGTGCTGAGGGAGCGCTGCACTGTCAGAGGGGCAGTACTGATGGAGCGCTGCACTGTCTAGGGGCAGTACTGAGGGAGAGCTGCATTGTTGGAGGGGTAGTACTGAGGGAGTGCTGCACTGTCTGAGAGGCAGTGCTGAGGGAGTGCTGCGCTGTCGGAGGAGCAGTACTGAGGGAGTGCTGCACTGTCGGAGGGTCAGTGCTGAGGGAGTGCTGCACTGTCGGAGGGTCAGTGCTGAGGGAGCGCTGCACTGTCGGAGGTACCGTCTTTCGGATGTGACTTTAAACCAAGGCCCCGTCTACTCTCTCAGGTGGACGTAAAAGATCCCATGGCCACTATTTCGAAGAAGAGCAGGGGAGCTCCCCCCAGTGTCCTGGCCAATATTTATCCCTCAACCAACATCACTAAAACAGATGATCTGCTCATTATCTCATTGCTGTTTGTGGGAGCTTGTTGTGCTCAAATTGTTTGCCACGTTTCCTACATCACAACAGTGACTACACTTCAAAAGTACTTCATTGGTTGTGAAGCACCTTGGGACATCCTGAGGTCATGAATGGCGCGATATAAATCTTAAACAGTTTTTATGTGGATTTCAATGTTAACTGTGCTCACACTGTTGTCATGGCCTGTGATGCCTGTCACTGACTCTGTAACTAGGCTTTCCCTGTTTGGTAGATTTGGGTCAGATTTTGGCTGTTGCTCCACCTCACTCTGTGCAGTTCCCCAATTACATGAACTTGGTTTGAGTATGCATGCAATAGGAGGCACTGGCCACTGGGTGGTGCTGCCAAAAGATTTGCAACCCTTCCCTCCCCAACTAATTTCACAAAGCACGGTCTTCACCAGCAGGAGGATCATTTGATTGCTTCAATTTCCTCCATGGCCTCGCCCTGC
Organism: Somniosus microcephalus; assembly: GCF_052327205.1. Taxonomy (NCBI): domain Eukaryota; kingdom Metazoa; phylum Chordata; class Chondrichthyes; order Squaliformes; family Somniosidae; genus Somniosus; species Somniosus microcephalus. The sequence goes on along the minus strand of NC_140989.1, from coordinate 212,530,885 downwards.
CCTATCTCTTCCCAATCTCTGCGCTCCTCCAATTCTGGCCTCTTGAGCATCCCTGATTTCCCTCACCCCCCACTATTAGTGGCCGTGTCTTCAGCTGCCAAGGACCTGAGCTCTGGAATTCCCTCCCTAAACCTCTCCGCCTCTCTTCCCTCCTTTAAGACGCTCCTTCAAACCTACCTCTTTGACCAAGCTTTTTGTCACCTGTCCTAATATCTCATGTGGCTCAGTGTCAATACTACATTAAAGGCGCTATATAAATGCAAGTTGTTGATTAATATTACTTACTACAAAAGGTTTTATTTATTTACAGATCTCATCTTTATAAAGAAAGGAAATGACTACTGGCTGTGGACAGGTGCCCATTTTCAGCTGGCTATACTCCCCACTGCCTACCCTTTCCTGGACACCTAGCCCGGCCTGATACTCGGTCCTCAACTGCTGTTTGGGTTCAATTTGCCAGCCTGTTCTGTTCCCCACTCCTGTTTCTTGCCCGTTGACTTCCCCTCCCCGCTCTCTCCCTCCGCCCCCTCCAACACCCTCCCCGTGTTCAAATCAAGAATCAACAACCCGCCTCTTGGAGAACTTATTCTATGACGAGGCTGCAGACTGTAGAACTCCTCTCACCCTCAGTCTTGAGTGCAAAGGCCAATTTAACTCCATCATTCGATCACTGCGACCTGATTTACCTCGCGTGGGCTGTCACCAGGCACGGTCTCTGTACTGGGCCCCATACATTACTGAGAAGATCTCTCAGCCCGTGGCTCGATTGAGTTTGAAGTGTGAGCCACCTCTGGACTTACCGCACTGCTCCGTACAGAATCCGTGGGGGCAATGGAGCTTTGCACACACGTGACGATAGCCTTCCAGAATGTAAATGGATGTAACGCCAAGTGCTGGATAACAGGCTGCCAATCACACAGTGTTGCAATTGTCAAGGATAAACACGGCTCCATTCTAACTTGGTGAAGCCAGAGAGGAGCTGGTATCAATGAAACCCAGAGGGACATTTAAATACTTCCTAAAAACTAGCTGTATTAATTGCAATAGTTTTATCAATCAGGGCACAGTGCATTGAAGGTTAAAATCGGCTTGGTTTCAATTTGTGCCCATTATACTTTGAGGAATAGCTGCGACAGTAATTGTGGTGAATTGTTCTGGTTCCAGAAATGGCAAAACTAAGTGTCAGCAATAAAGTGACTGCAACTAAATTAGGCAAAATACAAGGCTGCAACTTTGAAAGCTGCCCGTGAGCAAGACTGGGGGTGACACATGATGGCCAACAACGCCCACCATTAGACTTTGCCATAATCCCAGGCGATTAACCCGCTCGTGCTCTCCCAACTGCTGTCAACCCTGATGAAATTCTCCGTCACAGGCCCCGGTGGCATCTCCCATCAGTAACACCCTCAGACAATGAGGGGTCATTAACAGCAGTGACACCCTCAGAGAGTGAGGGGACATTAACAGGAGAGACACTCTCAGATAATGAGGGGACATTAACAGGAGTGACACCCTCAAAGAGTGAGGGATCATTAACAGGAGAGACACTCTCAGATAATGAGGGGACATTAACAGGAGTGACACCCTCAGAGTGAGGGGGCATTAACAGCAGTGACACCCTCAGATAACGAGGAGTGATTAACAGGAGTGACACCCTCAGAGTGAGGGGACATTAACAGCTGCGACACCCTCAGAGTGAGGGGCATTAACAGCAGTGACACCCTCAGATAATGAGGGGTCATTAACAGCAATGACACCCTCAGAGAGTGAGGGAACATTAACAGGAGTGACACCCTCAAAGTGAGGGGACATTAACAGCAGTGACACCCTCAGAGAGTGAGGGGCATTAACAGCAGTGACACCCTCAGATAATGAGGGGACATTAACAGCAGTGACACCCTGAGAGAGTGAGGGGACATTAACAGGAGTGACACCCTGAGAGAGTGAGGGACATTAACAAGAGTGACACCCTCAGAGTGAGGGGACATTAACAGGAGTGACACCCTCAGAGTGAGGGGACATTAACAGGAGTGACACCCTCAGAGTGAGGGGACATTAAGAGCAGCAACACCCTCAGAGTGAGGGATCATTAACAGCAGCGACACCCTGAGAGAGTGAGGGACATTAACAGGAGTGACACCTGAGAGAGTGAGGGACATTAACAGGAGTGACACCCTCAGAGTGAGGGGACATTAACAGGAGTGACACCCTCAGAGTGAGGGGACATTAACAGGAGTGACACCCTCAGAGTGAGGGACATTAACAGGAGTGACACCCTCAGAGTGAGGGGACCTTAACAGGAGTGACTCCCTCAGAGTGAGGGGACATTAACAGCAGTGACACCCTCAGAATGAAGGACATTAACAGGAGTGACACCCTCAGAGTGAGGGACATTAACAGGAGTGACACCCTCAGAGTGAGGGACATTAACAGGAGTGACACCCTGAGAGAGTGAGGGACATTAACAGGAGTGACACCCTCAGAGTGGCGGGACATTAACAGGAGTGATACCCTCAGTTCACGAGGGGACATTAACAGGAGTGACACCCTCAGAGTGAGGGGATGTTAATAGGAGTGACACCTTCAGAGTGAGGGGTCATTAACAGGAGTGACACCCTCAGAGAGTGAGGGGATATTAACAGGAGAAACACCCTCAGAGGGTGAGGGGACATTAACAGGAGTGATACCCTCAGATAATGAGGGCACATTAACAGCAGCGACACCCTCAGAGAGTGAGGGGATATTAACAGGAGTAACACCCTCATAAATTAGGGGAGATAAACAGGAGTGACACCCTCAGAGAGTGAGGCGACGTTAACAGGAGTGACACCCTCAGAGTGCGGGGACATTAACAGGAGTGACACCCTCAGAGTGAGGGGACAATAACAGGAGTGACACCCTCAGATAATAAGGGGTCAGCAACAGGAGTGACACCCTCAGAGTGAGGGGACATTAACAGCAGTGACACCCTCAGACAGAGTGACGTTAATGGCAGTAAGCTCCAGGATAGGTAGATTGTTCATTGTGTGTGTACAAAGATTAAATGGGTGGGTAGAGTGCATGATAGGGTGGAGTGGACATGGTGTGTGGAAGGAAATTAAATGGGTGGGTAGAGTCCATGATCGGGTAGGTTGTACATGATGTGTGGAAGGAGATTAAATACGTGGGTAGAGTCCATGATAGAGTGGAGTGTACATGGTGTGTGGAAGGAGATTAAATGGGTGGGTAGAGTCCATGATAGGGTGGAGTGTACATGGTGTGTGGAAGGAGATTAAATGGGTGGGTAGAGTCCATGATAGGGTGAAGTGTACATGGTGTGTGGAAGGAGATTAAATGGGTGGGTAGAGTCCATGATAGGGTAGAGTGTACATGGTGTGTGGAAGGAGATTAAATGGGTGGGTAGAGTCCATGATAGGGTGGAGTGTACATGGTGTGTGGAAGGAGATTAAATGGGTGGGTAGAGTCCATGATAGGGTGGAGTGGACATGGTGTGTGGAAGGAGATTAAATGGGTGGGTAGAGTCCCTGATAGTGTAGAGTGGACATGGTGTGTGGAAGGAGATTAAATGGGTGGGTAGAGTCCATGATAGGGTGGAGTGGACATGGTGTGTGGAAGGAGATTAAATGGGTGGGTAGAGTCCATGATAGGGTGGAGTGTACATGGTGTGTGGAAGGAGATTAAATGGGTGGGTAGAGTCTGTGATAGGGTGGAGTGGACATGGTGTGTGGAAGGAGATTAAATGGGTGGGTGGAGTCCATGATAGGGTGGAGTGTACATGGTGTGTGGGAGGAGATTAAATGGGTGGGTAGAGTCCATGATAGGGTGGAGTGGACATGGTGTGTGAAAGGAGATTAAATGGGTGGGTAGAGTCCATGATAGGGTGGAGTGGACATGGTGTGTGAAAGGAGATTAAATGGGTGGGTAGAGTCCATGATAGGGTGGAGTATACATGGTATGTGGAAGGAGATTAAATGGGTGGGTAGAGTCCATGGTAGGGTAGAGTGTACATGGTGTGTGGAAGATTAAATGGGTGGATAGAATCCGTGCTAAGGTAGAGTGGACATGGTGTGTGGGAGGAGATTAAATGGGTGGGTAGAGTCCATGATAGGGTAGAGTGGACATGGTGTGTGGAAGGAGATTATATGGGTGGATAGAATCCATGATAAGGTAGAGTGGACATGGTGTGTGGAAGGAGATTAAAATGGGTGGGTAGAGTCCCTATTAGGGTGGAGTGGACATGGTGTGTGGAAGGAGATTAAATGGACTAATGGTTAAATGGCCTTTTCTCATTGCAGTTTCTTGATATTTTGATGTAAATAAAACAAGCGAGAGTTCAGATCGTTCCTCCATGACCTTGGAAGTTACGGTTGGGTGAAAGTGGAAACTGTGTCCCACTCTCCTGAACTGTTTCCGCCCACTTCTGGCGTGGTCCGTGGCAGCCGCCATTTTGGGCAGGTCGGCAGTGCGGCCGTTACCTGTGTTCACTAGAAAAATGGTAATGAGGCAGATCGTGCTGTCAATCAGTGTGCATCGCTGAATTGACGCACAACCTGCTATTTTGGACATCACCCCTCGAATGTACACCTCGCCAAAGCACGCACAGGTGAAAGTTCATTCAGCTGCATAACGGACCCCCCACCAGCAATACTTAAAGGGACACACGCAACTTTCAGGTAAGTTTTGATTTTTGCTTTTGTACTGGGTCCTGTACAGCTTATTGGAGTAGTGACTTTGTGTAAGACATTTAAAAAGTTGTTACAGTGTGCAGGGAGTGCTGCTGGACATTTGCAAGGCTTTGGCTCCTAAAGGAAGGCCTCTGAGAACACCACTTGCTCCCAGTCCCGGGGGCTCTAGTTGCAGTCCCCCTTGGGCTGCAGCATGACATGGAGATGGACCAGAGGCAGCAAAGGGGACAAGCTGCTCGCAGAGGGAGGAGGAAGCAGAAGAGGAGGAAGCAGGCGAGGAGGAGGAGGAAACGGAAAGAAGGAGGCACCCGGGATATCTGGGATTGAATCATCCGCCTGTGGTACCAGTGACCACAGCCCCAATTCCCCTTTCAACATTTGTCCCACACCTTACCTTCCCTCTGTTACTGACCATCACAGCGTAATCTTTGCCACAATGCTGAAATAAAAGCCACCACAAAGCAAACCGAACACAAATTTATCCATATATGCATCCAATATTACATCAAAAAATCAACTAATCGCTCTTGTATATTCCCTCATTAACTGTCTGGTGTGTACCATTCCCTATCCTAATGCTCCTACGCAGTGCTACCCCAGTGGCTGCAGCATGGTTGGTGGAAGGCTGCTGACTTTCAGTGGGGGAGATTTTAAAATGGCCTTGCTGGTTGACCTCGAGAAGCTGGTGGCTGGAGTGTGAAATCGAGTGACGGTGTTTCTTCTTCTTTACTCTCCTCTCCTTCTTCTTGTTCAACCACTGGCTGGGCGGTCTGGGTTTGTTGGGTCTCTGAAATGAGGAAGGCACAAGGGTAGAGTTGTGGTGAAGGAAGGTGGGTAAAGCAAGAGCTGCATGCTTACACCATGTGCAGCTGGTAAATCAGAAGTGATTGTGGAATGAGGGGGAAGTGGGATGTGAGAAGGAGGATAATGTTGGAGGATACCGGCACCTTGTATTCTTTCAGCCCCGTCGCTGGCCACCGGCTCAGTCATGCCCCTGCCAAGAATAGCCAGCACCGTCTCCTCCAAGGGGGTGAGGTGATGCAGGCGAGTCTATCCCTCGCCAGTTAAGGTCTGCTGGCCCCAGTTATGCACCACCTTTTCCTGCAAGAGAAAGAGAAGTGTGTCAGTCAGTGTGGTGTAATGTGTTTGGGTGATGTGGCTGTCATGGTTGAATAACTGACTGTGTTCAAGCTGTGAGATGTGGGTGTGAGGCTTGCATCAGTGTTAAGTGTGTGAGGGTGAGGTGAAGGTAGGAATGTGAGGTGTGCCTCATCATTGCTCGAGATTGTTGGTAGGTGAGTGATGGGGGGGCCGTGCAGTGTGTGAGGCTTGTGCTGCAGTTGGCAGGAGACGGCTTTTGAAGATGCATTCACTGACCTTGACCACTCGTCTGAGGTCATTAAACTTCTTTGGGTAGTGGAGCCAGGTGGTGGGGGCATCACTGCTGGCAGTGACCGCCTCAGCGATTTGGTCCCACATCCTTTTACTGGAGGGCCTCCTGGTCCCCTGGACCCTAATGATAGAGGACCTCTCTTCGAGTGCTCACCCCCTGCATAAAGTCCTTGAGCGCTGCGTCGAAGAAGCTGAGTGCCCTTTCCCTGGCCTGTTGAGCCATTTGGGTTTGTGCTGACGTACATTTAACATTTTTCATCACCAGAAGGCAGCTCAGCTTTAAGATGTGCAGACTGCCTTTAAGAAGTGCAGGTTAGCGCAAAGTAAAGCTAGCCTCGCGTGAACATCGCAAACTTCAGCCCCCTGCTAAGCACACAGCCAGTCAGCAGCACCTTCAGCGCTGGGCTGCCCTGTAGTCATGTACAGTAACAGGCAGCTTGAATTTTATGTGCTGCCTGAACTCCTTTCAATGGGCCCGGGCAGATCACGCATCGCAATCCCCGCGCCCGTTTTTGAGCTTAATTGAATTTCACCCCCTGCCCCCCAGAATCTCAGCACCGGCTCTTCTTCAAATGGGCTCCTGTTTAGGGGTTCACAGGGGTGGGCGTGGGTATCGGTCACCGGTGAGCCTGGGTCCGCAGTCCTAGCTGGTCCTAGCTGCTGTTATTCTGGCTGATTGGACGGTTATTATTAGAGGCTCAGACCACAGCAGAAATCCCCAGTGCAAAAAATAACTGAAAAGACTGTCAGATCGGAAGAATGAAGCTTCATCAACAGAGGAAGTGAAAGAGGGGGGCCGGTGCAGCTGTACATTTGCTAATTGAACCGCGCTCTCAGCCTAGAATCTTACAGCACAGAAGGAGGCCATTCGGCCCATCATGCCTGTGCCAGCTCCTTGAAAGAGCTTCCCAATTAGTCCCACTCCCCCTCTCTTTCCCCGTAACCCAGCAAATTGTTCCTTTTCAAGTATATATCCAATTCCCTCTTGTGAACATGGGCCCACAACACTAGACTGCCCCTAACTTGGGTACGAAGTCAGCATCTCATTCATTCACTGGAACAAGAAAAGCCTGTTGTGGGAAATGGAGCTCAGGGCTGCAAACATTCCCTCTCCTCTCCTGAGGAAGGCTTCATGCTGGGGGACAGTTCCATGGGCCCCGACAGCACATTCCGACCTCACCCACTTCCCCATTCCACATGTGTAAAACTGGAGCCTGCCAGCAGCATATCTGACTGCAGAGGGCATCACCACTGTGTCTAATTCTGTCCTCACCCCAAATCCACACACAACTTGCATTTATCTCGTGTCTTTAATGTACAAAAGGTCTCGAGGCGCTTCACATAGCTGCTGCAAGAACGGGGTGTGGGGGGACGTTAGGAAGGGTGATTGAAGGCTTGGGTGAAAGGATAGCGTTTAATGGAGGAGAGAGAACTGGAGAGGGGGAGGGATTAAGGCCGGGAGTTCAGAGAGCAGGGCCTAGGTGCCTGAAGGCTCTGCCATCAATGGTGGGATGAAGGAAGCAGCGATGGGCAGGAGGCCAGAGTCAGAGAGAGAAGGGTGTGGCAGGGAATGTAGCTCAGCAGGACGCAGACGTACGGTGGAGCCAGGCCATGAGGGGAATCAGAGAGAAGGCTTTCAAATTCGATGTGTTGGGGGATGAGGGAGGCAGTGTACGGGGTGGCGGGTGGCGCGTGCGCCCAGTCAGTTATGCCCCTGACTGTCTGTGAGTGGTTCGAATTGCTCCCACACCCCTGGGTTCTAGACACCGGACTTAGGTACAGGCGGCGATACAGAAAGACTCGAGTAGACAAGTGGTTTGGTGTAAGAAAACCAAGATTTTATTAAAACAGAAATTAAAACAGTCTTATGAGAAGTCACTAGTATAAAATACAGGCAAACACAAAATAACTATACTTATACAGGAAATGGGGAACACACGGCACATCGAGGGAAAAACAATTACATTAACAATCCCCTTAATCCTTATCCCACCCCTATTCCCAACTAGATTAAGCTATGAGGGGCCAGAATTCATGCTCACCAATCCAAAGCAAAGCCAGCTGTTTTAACGGATGAGGGTTTTGAGGTTTGGTCTTCTGTCCTTTTAGGTACCCTGTCGCCACATGGTCTCAGGGTGCGGTGGTGGAGCTGCTGCTGCGACACACCTTTCTTCTCCTCAGCTGCCGCCGTCATCGCGTCACGATGGGTTCTCTTCTTCTTCTCCCTCGGGCGGTCGTCGGCGGTAACGTTGCGTCAATGAGACGATTAGCAGTTTTTACTGCTTAGATTTTATTACCCATCCTTAGAATGCCAACATATTCGTCATGGCGTGGACACCTGCGTTACAGTGTTCAACAAGAGGCTTGCCAGCTTAGTTGCAGGGTTCGCCCAACCAACTTAGTCTCACTGTCCTCAGATACTTTCTTCCCCGAGCGTCAGCTTGTAACTCGGCGCTTGGTTTTTTAAATTAATACGTCTTCTGCTGCTCTTCTCTGCTCTTTGTCGGGTCTACCTTACTCTTCGTCTCGATTCGTCTCGTCATGTATGGCTACCATACAAGTCCTGGGCTAGCGGCTCAGTTTCGTCTCGCCCCTTTATGCGGCCTGGGTGTCCTGGATGACTATGGACTCGGGTCTCGTTCCCCTCCCCTGCGGTTGGTATGGTCGTCCTTGACTGCTGGAATCTTACTGCGGGGAGCGAGGAGAGACCCGCCACAAGGCCAGGGCACGAGTGCGAGCGGCAGCAGTCCCAAGCCTGACAAGAGTCAAGAGACAAGAGAGCAGAGTGACCAGAGAGAAGAGAGGCCCGATTGGTACTAAGGGCCTACAGTTATACTCTTTTCGATGGCCCCTTATCTGCGCGCCAAATCAGGTTAGTTCATTGTTTTAATTTTGGCGGGCTGTTTTAAATGATTGTACCAATCTAAAATAACTGTTTTTAGATGGCCGTTTATCGCACCTAATGGCCTGACGTCCGGGCTGTATTGTCATTAATGCATTTTAATCAGCCTGTCCAGCCTTGATGGCTCCCATAAGCTGTTTCCGATTATTTATGCAGACAACCTAATGACCTCAAGTATAGGTCCAACTGGTTTTGATCTGTCTACGATCTGACGTAATGCATATTCCATATTTGCTGTCTGGCTTCCCAAACACAAAGTCCTTTTCACAGAAACTGCATTTTAAGTTTCGATTTTCCAAAGCTGCTTGTTCTGAGCTGCAGAGTCCAAGCTTTTAAAATCTTACAGGCTTTTGGTCACGAGGTGCGGACGCCATCTTTGGGTACCCTTTTTAAATTGTCCATAGGGTCCCTTTTATTAATAACCTTGGGAGAATGTGGAAATTTTGCGAATCCTACACTTCCCCCTGTGATACTAAAACTTGCTTGAAGTATCATCCTTACAAGGTGAGCAAAATTTTATGACCCTCCATAGTCAACCTTCCCCTGTAATTACCTATCTAACATACCCACGACACATTCACTTCCCATTCCGTGAGAATGTAGTGTACATAAGGATACATAGAATAATTACAGTCATTTACAGACATCCAAGCATGGAGGGGGTCCAACACCCCTGCACCACTTGGTACACATACATCTTTATTAACAACTCATCGCAAGAATCTTTATTAAAAACAACAAACAAAAAAACAATCTTTAATTGAAAATACAAGGAAAAATACTCAAACAGGCGTATCTCTCTCCACCTTCACATAATGTTCCTTCCAGATCTTCTGGTTTCAGAACTCTAACAACTGACCCTTTCCCTTGCACTGGATGCAAACTAGATACAACACTATCCCTAACTGGCAAACCACGAGAATATGAGAAGCCAGTCTGATCCACGAAGGGACCTCTATGTTATTGAAAATGTCCCACCAGGGTGGAATCACAATATCCAATATCTTAGTCCCTATCGCTACTGTTTTCTGCTCTAGAGTGTAAAAATGTTTCTGCGAAACTATAACGGCCTTGAGTATTTTGGTAAGGTGTTCAGGGAGAGGGGGAATTTTGTAGCCGAAATGCGCTACGTACTTCTGCAAATTGGTAAAATTCTCCTTCACTGTGAGGTGAACAGTGGAGGGTTCAGGAATGGGGACAATTTGCTCCTGGGCCACTTGAACTTCTGCCTCGGGTTTAAAACAGAAACTGCTGTCACTAACCGGACACCAGCTATGCTGTCCATGCTGGCAGTGGGACGCACCGGTGGTGGCACAATATGTCCCACCTCCTATATATGCTACCTGCAGGGGAACATGGCCTTGTGCCATTGCCTCCATGGTACAATTTATAGGCTTCGCGCCAGCAGCTCTGAGCCCACACTGCAGTTTTGAATAGGCATTCAAATGCTGGGGACACAGGATTATGTGTGCTCCCCGGCTCCGGCACCCTGAGAGGTCAATACCTGTCATAGCGTGCTCCCACTTTATGATGTAAGGTGGGACCGCTGTGAAACGAATGTGTGCACCCCCTTGAATGACTCCAATGTTCTCTACCCTGTATACTGGCGTGGGTCGGGCTGCCCTACCCATGACCGGCATCTTAACTACTACTCCCATGATTGTGTGGTTGGGCCGTCCACAATCCATGGGGACTGGGTAGGCTTCAGAAGCTAGCCAGAGTTGGCACGGGCTTAATGCATTCTCAAACGGGTGGAGGGCTATGAGGTGTTTGTTGCTGATCCAGGAGGGGACTAAACCCTGTTTTAAATCCTCCAGATTATCACAGAAATCACAGAAATCACAGAAACCCCACAGTGCAGATAGAGGCCATTTCGGCCCATCGAGCCTGCACCGACACATAACGCACCCGATCCCCGTAACCCCTACACCAACACATATCCCACCCTATCCCCGTAACCCCATGTATTTAATCCTCCCTAACACTAAGGGTCAATTTTTTTCATCATAGCTAATCATCCTAACCCGCACATCTTTGGACTGTGGGAGGAAACCGGAGCACCCGGAGGAAACCCACGCAAACACGGGGAGAATGAGCAAACTCCACACAGACAGTCACCCGAGGCCGGATTCGAACCCGGGTCCCTGGCGCTGTGAGGCAACAGTGCTAACCACTATGCCACCGTGCTCCCCTACTGCGGCCCTCGCCCAGCAACCACGCCCCATACAGCACGCACACCTCATTCTGCGCAGCCTGGTCAGAAGCATTTCTGTCCTCCCTTATGAGGGCATTTACCGTCCTTGCGTTCTTCTCTAACTCCACTATAATCTCCTTTAAATGGATCGTTATGGCCTGGTCCTCATGCAACTCCGAGCCCACTACCTTGTTCTCATCCATTAATATCTTCCTTAACTGCATTTTTAAACCGTTTATCTGGGTCTGCAGCTCTATGTCATCCAAACTGTTGATGACAGCGGGCCCAGTGTTAAACGCAGTAAAAACATCATTCCATACTCCCCTTCTTTGTCTCCCTGCATTACCCAAAAACTCGCGGTGTGTGGTGTACAGTTCGGTTTTGTCAACATTGGCGAAATCGAACTCATAAAACTTCCTGAACATGTCCTTTAATAGGGCCTGGTATAGCTGCTCTGTTTCCTTGGGACACCACTCTGGCAAATGTACCTCGGTGAGATTTAAAATCACGGAGGCTACCGCGTAGTGTACCCCCTGGTACAGCACCTGATCAGTAGGTACTAGTACCAACCCATTCCCTGGTCCCTTGGTGATGGTGGGGCACCCTTCCCTGGGTAACCTCGCTGCCGGCACCATGGGCGGGGCACAAGCTCAGTGGCGTTGACTGGGATCGGGGTGTATGGGATCGCACACACCTTCAGGCTGGTATCCCACTTCATCTCCTCCCCGGCGTCTTGCCACTGCCGGTGGAAAACAATGGCTATGCCTACGGGGCAGACTCTCTCTGACCCCCACATACAGATATAAATCCCTTGATCCGGTTCCCACCGCTTGTCCCAACACACACTTAATCCTCCTTGAGTCCCTGTAATCGTGCAGTGGGTATTGTTCCCCAACCGTTCCCACTCGACAGCGGGGTTCCTCATACCTTTGCTCAGCTTCCTGAGCCACCACCACCTATCCAGAGGAATGTGTCCCTTGCACGTTAAACATATACGCTTTCCTACGGTGACGCTGACCCTTGTGGTAACGACCCGTACCCTGAGGCAGAGGAGGGAGGCCTCCCCGTACGTGAATCCGGTTTGGCTGGAGTACTGAGACGAGTTGGACCCCAACCATCCTGGCCACCTTCCTTCATGGACGTAGACGGTGGTCTCCTCCATCTCCCGTTCACTGCTTCCATCGGTCGCTACAGACGCTCTATCTCCCGAGCACCCGTAGATGTGGGAGTCTTGCACATTACCCCTCTTTCCCCGGCTCAGTCCCATCAGGGCGAGTAGGATTATGATCCCCTTCATCCCAACAGTCTTTCTGTAACAGATACAAAACATGCAACCAGGTCCCCAAGAGATTCTCTGGCTTGGGTGAAGCATGGCCGGGTCTCGCGACCTCGACCCAAAATACACACTCTTAGCAGATTACTTACTTAACTAAAACTACCCATCACCTTATTTAACTTAAGCTAAAACACCCAAACTTAAGCTAAATACTTAAACTTAACAATATAAACTTACATTACTTAAACTATATACATCCGCCGCCCGTCTCCGGGCGGCCAGGCTAATTCCTGGTTGGACTGCGGCACACCGCTTCCCCCGGCGTGGCTGCACCGTCCTGCGCTGTTGGTCCCTCGCCGCCCCTGGCGACTAGCTGGGGACCTCTGTCCTTTGACTTCCCCCTGACTCGGGAGGCTGTCCCTTTGAACTGGGGAGCTGGTGACCATGGCTTTCTCGGCTGGGGCGTCCGTGGGGACCTTCTAGGGACTTTGGCGGGTGGGGCTTTCTTGGCCGATGGGCCTTTAACCCGGACCGCTGTCCCCTCCGGTGTGGCCTGTGGGCTACCCACTGCCGCTGGCCGGGGATCTTCCCCCTTAGGCTTGACCTCTCCCGAACCTGGGCTAGGGGCAGGCAACTCTTCGCAGCCTGTTGCTACAGGCGGAAAGTCTCCGCCCCCAGGTCCCAAAACTGGGTCCGGGGCGGGGTCTTCACCCTCAGGCCCCCCCTCGTCTGGATCCCAGAAGAGTGGGGGAGTGTCCCAATTGATGGGCGGGATGGCCCCTCCCTTTAAGCAAGCTACAGCGCCTGCCTGCGCTGTCTGTGAACTCGCTCCTGCTGCAGGCTGAGGATTTTTATCCTCAGACCTTACCCCAACTGGCTATTTTCCCCTTTCAGGGTTAAACAGTTTGCACTGGTTGATATAATCAGCAGCCTGTTTTAAAACCTCGTTCGCTGCCCTGAACGGGCCTTCTAGAGACTCCCCATGCTCTTTACTTACCGGGACGGCCTTACAGACTGGATCTTGGGCTTGGACCTGCCTTAGGTCCGGGGCCAAAGCTACCCCCTGTGTGCCTCCCTTGTCCCGGACTGCGGCTACCGGGCCTGTTCTACAGGGATCCCAGAACTCTCCTTCCCTAACCCTCTGCTCGGCCACCTTGTTGGTCCTTTGGTTACCCTCCCACGTGATAGGGAGGGATCCCAAATCTATGGCCAAAGGTTTGGCCATTCCCCCAGCCTGCTCGTTCCCTGCGGCTACCATTGGGTTAAATGGGACCTTGTTAGACCTGGGTGGATTGGTCGGGTCTTCCGAATGGACCACCGTGCTGGAAGCTCCAGTGTCCACCGAATATCTCCCCGGCACCGTCTCCACACGCATCTTAACACAGGGCCTGCTCCCCTCATCGTTTTCAAGGGGACACAGGTCGACAGGCTGCGCTGGTTCTAATCAGGGCTGTGGGTTGGGTGGGGCTGATGGGGTCAGAGCACCGGTAGCGGCTGCTACTCTCCCCTGGCCAGTCAATAAGGACCTCATGGTGTCCAAAAGTGACTCGACCTCTGCGGGAGGGATTCCTGTCCCCGCCCTTTGGGCTGGGGCTGTGGAATTCTTTCCCATGTTATCTTTCCAAGGGTTTTTGCACTCCTTCCACCAGTGACCATCCTTCCCACACCCGTAACAATTTGTCTTTGTGTTGGGGGGGTTATTCCCTTCCTGATGCCACTCTTTCCTACCCGGTCCGGGTTTTACCTCATGCACCTTCCCCTTGGGTGGGTGTGCATCGGTTCCCCTACCGTTTTTATAGGCCAGAGTGAGCTGCCTGATCACCATAAGTTCGGTGGTCTGGGGATTTTTGGGGTCGAACCAGATTTCTGCCTTGGCCCAGACCTGTGGCAAGCTGTTCGCCACCAGGCAACGGAGCCAATGGGCCAGGGGAGCCCCGTTCAGGAACCCCCGGTTCGGCGCCCCCAGGCAGGCCCACCGGTACACCGGCCATAGCCGGTCCGCGAAAGCCTGCGGGGTTTCCCCTGCGAGCAGGACCGTCTTCTCCACACGGGAGAAAGGACTTCCCTCATTCATCCCCATGGCCTCCAGAACTGCATCTTTGAGCTCCTCACACCCGCTCTGCCCCCTCTTACACTCATCAGAGAGGGATTGGAGGAGACTACTCTCCAGGGAGAATAGCAGCATCTTGGCCTGCTCAGCGCCATCGCAGTCGTTGATGCTGGCTGTCTGCTCTATGTCCCTGAAGTGGACCGAGGGGTCTCCCTTTTCGGACAGCTTCGGGATATGGTTGACCATAGCCCTGAGCTGTTGGGTGCTATAGGGTAATATGAACTGGTTTTGGAGGGGTCCCTCATCGTCGCCATTGACGGGTGGGCCGAACCTCCGATGCCGTGCTGGGCACATTGGTCCTGGCTCCGACCTCTCTGGCGGGGGTTGCTCCACCTCTGCTCCCACCTCTGGCTCCACCCCCCCTTGCTGCCAAACCTTGCTGAAACTTGGCGCTACGGGTGGTGGTCGTGAGATCTCCTCTCCCTCAACCGGGTCGTCCCTGGGCACTACCGGTGACATTGGAACTGTCGTCCCCTCGTTCCCCATAAAATCCGCCTGACCTGCCTTTGGGCTTATGAGGCATACCATGCCTTTTGCCTTCCGGAGGGCCCGGCTCAGATTTTCTATCTGCTCTTTACAGGGGCCGTGGTCTGCCTCCTCAAACCCCTGTTCGCTCGCTAGCTTGTAAGCTACCTTTACCTCCTGTACTTTCTCTTCCTGTTCCCTAATCTGCCTTGCCAAGTGAGCGTTCTTCTCCCGCAACCTTAACTCATTTCCCTTGGCCTCGGTGACTTGGCACTGTAGGTATTCCAAGTGGGCCTTGTGTTCTCCCATTAAATGCACTCTCTCCTGATTCAAGGCCTGCAAAGCTACTAATAACTTCTCCCCTGCCAGAGCCTTATCCTGGATCTCCAGGGCTGACTCCCTTAACTCGACTGCCTGTGCTGCAATGAGCCTGTCCAAAAGCTGGACCTGCTTTTTGAAACACATCAGCCAAACTGCCTTCTCTAAGGACTTCTTGTGTTCCTTTCCCTCTGTCCACTTAGCTGCTGCATCGACCGGATGCCCAGCCCTTAACAGAGTGGTGATCCACTTCTTAGTGATATTCACCTTGCTAAACACATAATCAGAAATCCTTTCCTCCATCATGGTTTGCTCATCCAAACTATTGTCTATCGTATCACAACCCTGTTGCCGGTGTCCTGCCGTGGTCGCCATTTTCTGTAGGGGGTGGTGGGTGGCGCGTGCGCCCAGTCAGTTATGCCCCTGACTGTCTGTGAGTGGTTCGAATTGCTCCCACGCCCCTGGGTTCTAGACACCGGACTTAGGTACAGGCGGTGATACAGAAAGATTCGAGTAGACAGGTGGTTCGGTGTAAGAAAACCAAGATTTTATTAAAACAGAAACGAAAACACAGTCTTATGAGAAAATTACTGGTAGAGAAAACAATTACAGGCATATAACACTATGGCCTAGAAATTCGGTTGGTAGCGCCGGCGCTGAGCGCCTAAAGAGACCTAGAATTGGGGCGATACCCTATGTTGGGGCGTTCGCTATGAAGATAGCGACAACTCAGATATTGACTATACATTTTGCGCCTGCGCTAAGTGTTTGCGCGCGCCCGCGAGCGCAAGCAGATCATGATGTCATTTCAGTGTGCAACGCCTTTTAGGAGCGCCTGAGCGCATATTGGGTGGCGCCCGGAGCCTTAGCTCCCAGCGCTATTAGTGACAGTTCGAGGGAGGGCTAACAGGCCCTTCTCGGAGTAGGGGGGCACTATTTAAAGGGGACAGCTTTAGTGCTGAATCTTCTGCCACTTGGCCTGCTCATTACGATCATTGCTAGAGAGAGTTGGCGAGCTAATGTGGAGCGGAGTTCTGGGAATTTAGCTTTACAGTACTTGGGACCTTCAACCCTCTCCGAAGCACTTGCAGCACTACACCTAAAAGCCTTTTGACCAACTGGCATCGGAATGAGAGCTTGTTTGGAGGGCGACGGCCTCATCGCCCAACACTGTGAAGGGGCAGAGAGACGGCGGGAGAGAGGGCCGGGATTGGCCAGAAGGAGGAGGGGCAATGGAGGTCGGCCATCCGACGGGAAGCTGCGAGGGTCTTTAGGCAGCAGGTGACAAGCCTTGACATGTCGGAGGAGCAGTGTTTGCGAAGGCTCCGATTCTGGAGGGACATTGTTACTGATCTGTGTCACCTGCTTGGTCAGGATCTGCAGCCGCGTGAACGCTGCAGAACCTCTCTGTCCGTGATGGCTAAACTGACTGATGGCCTCCATTTTTATGCCAACGGATCCTTTCAGTCAGCCACTGGGGACATTGCGACTGTCGCTCAGGTTGCAGTCCACTGTTGCATCCGGCAAGTTACAGATGCCCTTTATAGACGAAGGCGTCAATTCATTACCTTCCCTTGGACCCTGCACAAGCAGGCGGAGGGCGCGCAGGGTGTTGCTTCTATTGCGGGCTTCCCCATGGTGCAGGGGGCGAGTGACAGCACACACGTGGCTTTGAGGGCGCCATGCCATCATCCTTAGGACTTCCGCAACCGCAAGGGGTTCTACTCCCTCAACATGCAGCTGGTCTGTGACTACCGCCAAATCATCATGGCAGTCACCGCGCATTTCCCAGGGTGCAGCCATGATGCCTTTATCCTGCGGTTGACCTCAGTTTGTTACCTTTTTGAGGGGCTGCCTCGAAGACGAGGCTGGCTTACTGGGGACAAGGGCTATCCTCTCTGGCCATGGCTGATGACAACACTCCATGTGGCCGACACCCCAGCAGAAGAGCTGATCAGCAGCGGCCATCAGGCGACCAGGCACAGTAAACAGCACACTATTGGTGTTGTCAAAAAGCGTTTCCAATGTCTGGAAGATTCGGGGGGATCCCTGCAGTACTCGCCGCAGCAAGTGGGACACATCGTCGTCGTCTGCTGCATGATCCACAACTTGGCGAATCGACGCACCCAGCCAATTCCAGCTGTCCCTCAACGACCAGCAGAGCAGGCGGAGGAGGAGGAGTATGAGGAGGAGGAGGAGGAGGAGGAGGAAGAGCAGGTGGAGGAGGAGGAGGAGGAGGAGGAGGAAGAGCAGGCGGAGGAGGAGGAGGCGGAGGAGGAGGAGGAGGAGGAGGAGGAAGAGCAGGTGGAGGAGGAGGAGGAGTAGGAGGAAGAGCAGGCGGCGGAGGAGGAGGAGGAGGAGGAGGAAGAGCAGGTGGAGGAGGAGGAGGAGGAGCAGGAGGAGGAGGAGGAGGAGCAGGCGGAGGAGGAGGAGGAGGAGGAGCAGGAGGAGGAGGAGGAGGAGCAGGCGGAGGAGGAGGAGGAGGAGGAGGATGAGGAGGAGGAGGAAGAGCAGGCGGAGGAGGAGGAGGCGGAGAAGGAGGAGGAGGAGGAGGAGGAAGAGCAGGTGGAGGAGGAGGAGGAGGAGGAGGAAGATGGAAGGGCTGCTGAAAGTGGAAGGGCCATACGTCAGAGGCTCATCTGGACTCGTGTCGAGACCCCTGTGGCGGAATGATGAGAGTCTTAACTCATGCGCACTTTGGATGTTTGAGGGCCTCTGAATGCCAGCATCACTGAAACTAGTCACATGCACCATGCCACATTGAAACTTCTGTTTATTGGCACAAAAGTCTTTCATTACAGCTAAACAACGTAATGTCAACAGAAACCATAACTTTCAAAATAACTGTGAACTGTTCGGCCAAGCCGCAAAACTCAACAAACCTTCTGCAAATATAACAACAGGTGAGGGTGTCCTTGAATTTGGACAAACAAACGTCTCAGCACCTCCCTCTACAACTGGCCCCTTGAGGGAGAACGACTTCTCTTTCGCGCCCGGCCCCTTCCCTCCCTGCTGCTCCTATGTAATTGGACCCCAGTGGCGGCCTCAAGGCTGGGGGACGCCTGCCGACTGTCTGGAAGCGCAGAAGCCCCTGAGGGACGGCCTGGCCGACCTCTGGGCTTGGAGGGTGCGGACGCAGGATGCTTGCTTTGAGCATAGCTGGAAGCAGTGTGGCCTGCAGGTGGTGGCAGCTGCAATGCAGGCGTCCCAGCGCTGGCATGTGCAATGGTCTCCTGCCGAGAGAGGACACCTGCACCATGGTCGGACGACACACTGGCTATCTGAGGGGAGCGGCTCGGCTCATCCGCCACAATCGCATGCTCCACTGATTCCTGGCCTTGTATGGGACTGGAAGGGCCCGGGGTGATCCTAACTGGTGCAGAGAGGGTGGCTACAGTGAGAGATCGCGTTGCATCAATCTGGCTGTGGAGGAGCCCAGCAAGTGACTGCGTGGCAACAGTGAGGACCTGTGTGCCAGGTGCCAGTGCTTCGGAGAAGGCCTGGACAGTTCTTCCATTGCTTCGGACAAGGCAGGTGCCGACCGCTCCACTGCCTCGGACAAGCCCTGCACAGATCTTTCCAGGGATTGCCCGAAGCCCTGAACAGTCCTTTCCATAGCCGACTCAAAGCCGTGGACAGTCCTCTCCATTGTTGGGCCGAAGCCCTGGATAGTCCTGTCCATTGTTGCCCCGAAGCCCTGGATAGACCTGTCCATTGTTGCCCCGAACACCTGGAGAGTCCTGTCCATTGTTGCCCCAAAGCCCTGGAGAGTCCTCTCCATTGTTGCCCCGAAGTCCAACATACTCTTAGCCAATGAATCTATTGACTCAGGCATCTTCTCGACTGCAGCCATCAGCTCCATGTGTCTGACCCGGGCCTGTTTGCTCATCTCAGCCAGGCGACGCACCTCATCTGCACTCTGTGCAGCAGTCATCACGACCTGCCTTGCCCTCCAGGGAGACGGTGGCCGAACTTGCCTATCCCCCGTGCATTGCTGCACGCCGCTTGGTCCGGCAACTGGTTCATCCTCAGAGCCCCCCCCCCTCCCCTCCAGGGGACTACTATCCCCAGTCTGCAGATGTCTCAGCTCCCCGGATTCTGCAACCGCTGGTCCAGATTCCTCCTGGTCCTCGCCTCCGGTGGCACTGGCACTGGCAGCTTCAGCGCGTTGAGCCCGAGTTGGTGCTGCTTCATCTGAAAGTGGGAGGTGGAAGAGTGGCTTTAGCAAAAGGACAGCTTTGCTGAAAGGCATGCCAGATTGCGGCAAGGCTCTGACATGGCTGCACACTGAGGATGCATGCTGGCGGGGGGACCAAGTGGAAGGCAACAGGTGGAAAAGGTGAGAGTCTTACCCTCGCTGTCGGTAATGGGGTCGGCAGATGCAGTGGTCACTGGACCAGCCAGACGTCCTCCAAGTATCTGGTGCACTCTCTCCTCCAGATCCGTGAGAGTGACCACTTGTGGAGGTCCGCCACCGGTTCGACGCTGCTCCTTTCGGATCACCGCCAGCTTGGACTGCAGGGGAAAGAAGGGGAAGTTCTGTAACATGATGCCTTGAGAGATCATCGCATGCCCCCCATGGTGCAAGAGCCCTTACATGAGGCCTTGAGAGATCATCGCATGCCCCCCATGGTGCAAGAGCCCTTACATGAGGCCTTGAGAGATCATCGCATGCCCCCCATGGTGCAAGAGCCCTTACATGAGGCCTTGAGACATCATCGCATGCCCCCCATGGTGCAAGAGCCCTTACACGAGGCCTTGAGACATCTGTCCATGTGTGTGCCCAGAAAGGGCCATGGGTGCATGCTGACAGATGGCCATTGGGGCATCATTGCAGCAGGGTGGCCGAAGTCAGCTGCAGATGGAGGGAATCAGAAGTTTGCTAAACCATCACTCACCCTAACGATCCGTGTGAGGTCATTGAATTTCTTCCTGCACTGAACAGGGGTCCTGGTCGCCATGCTGCTGGAGTTGACCCTCACAGCAACCTCCCTCCAAGATCGTCGGTAAGCCTTCTGATTCGGCCTCTTGCCATTATCCGGATACAGGACCTCTCGACGGCGTTCAACTGCAGCCACCAACTGGTCCAGAGCCTCAGTGCTGAAGCGCTCTGCTCTCTGTCTAACCTTCTCCATGCTGAACAAGTTTGTAACGCCAGACAAGGGCGAGCGCCGATTCTGAGGCCTACAGGGCATTGGGTGTTGAAGCTCAGGCTGACTGACCCACCCCTTTAAGAGCCGGCCGGCGCCTGGAGGTCTCGTGGTTTCCCGTAATTGAGATCACCTGTGCTGCGCCTGTCCGCGTCGATATTGAATAGCGCCTGAACTTTTGCGCCTTAAGAGCACCGTGCAACGGCTGAATTAGCGCCTCAATCCCCTTTGGGGGCGATGCAACCCAATATCTCGCCAGGCAGCGCTAACTTTCGTCTGGCTATAAACTTAGCGCTCCGCCAGTTCTAACGCCTCAAGCGGGGCTATACCCAATTTCTAGGCCTATAACTATATACTTATACAGGGAATGGGGAACACACGGCACATCGAGGGAAAAACAATTACATTAACAATCTCCTTAATCCTTATCCCACCCCTATACCTAACTAGATTAAGCTATGAGGGGCCAGAATTCATGCTCACTAATCCAAAGCAAAGCCAGCTGTTTTAACAGATGAGGGTTTTGAGGTTTGGTCTTCTGTCCTTTTAGGTACCCCATCGCCACATGGTCCCAGGGTGCGGTGCTGGAGCTGCTGCTGCGACACACCTTTCTTCTCCTCAGCTGCCGCCGTCATCGCGTCACGATGGGTTCTCTTCTTCTTCTCCCTCGGGCGGTCGTCGGCGGTAACGTTACGTCAATGAGACGATTAGCAGTTTTTACTGCTTAGATTTTACTACCCATCCTTAGAATGCCAACATATTCGTCATGGCGTGGACACCTGCGTTACAGTGTTCAACAAGGGGCTTGCCAGCTTAGTTGCGGGGTTCGCCCAACCAACTTAGTCTCACTGTCCTCAGATACTGTCTTCCCCGAGCGTCAGCTTGTAACTCGGCGCTCGGGTTTTTAAAATTAATACGTCTTCTCCTGCCTTCTCTGCTCTTTGTCGGGTCTACCTTACTCTTCGTCTCGATTCGTCTCATCACGTATGGCTGCCATACAAGTCCTGGGCTACTTGCTCAGTTTCGTCTCGCCCCTTTTTGCTGCCTGTGTATCCTGGATGACTATGACTCGGGTCTCGTTCCCCTCCCCTGCAGTTGGTATGGTCGTCCTTGACTGCTGGAATCTTACTGTGGGGAGCGAGGAGAGACCCGCCACAAGGCCAGGGCATGAGTGCGAGCGGTGGCAACCCCAAGCCTGACAAGAGTCAAGAGACAAGAGAGCAGAGCGACCAGAGAGAAGAGGGGGCGATTGGTACTAAGGGCCTACAGTTATACTCTTTTCGATGGCCCCTTATCTGCGCGCCAAATAAGGTTAGTTCATTGATTTAATTTTGGCGGGCTGTTTCAAATGATTGTACCAATCTAAAATAACTGTTTTTAGATGGCCGTTTATCGTACCTAATGGCCTGATGTTCGGGCTGTATTGTTATTAATGCATTTTAATCGGCCTGTCCAGCCTTGATGGCTCCCATAAGCTGTTTCCGATTATTTATGCGGACAACCTAATGACCTCAAGTATAGGCCTAACTGGTTTTGATCTGTCTACGATCTGACGTAATGCATATTCCATGTTTGCTGTCTGGCTTCCAAAACACAAAGTCCTTTTCACAGAAACTGCATTTTAAGTTTCGATTTCCCAAAGCTGCTTGTTCTGAGCTGCAGAGTCCAAGCTTTTAAAATCTTACAGGCTTTTGGTCACGGGGTGCAGACGCCATCTTTGGGTACCCTTTTTAAATTGTCCATAGGGCCCCTTTTATTAATAACCTTGGGAGAATGTGGAAATTTTGCGAATCCTACAGCAGCATAGGTCAGTGAGGTAGTAGGTCAGTGATGTCAGGGGACGTTTCGGAACAGCACTTGGTGCGAGGCAGGATACGGATCACTGCATTTTGAACAAGTTGGTGTTTATGGAGTGTGGATGAAGGAAGCTGGGAGAGGACATCGGAATAATAGAGTTTGAAGGCGAGCCAAGCAAATATAAAGGTTTCCTCCGTTAAGGGGCTGATGTAGACTGGAGATGGGCAATGTTGTGGAGATGGAAATAAGAGGCTGACGAGATGGAGAGGATGTGGGGTTTGAAGCTCAGCTATTGGATGACCAATAGGAAGGAAGCTCATATTTATGATCCCTATTAGGGGACCAATAGGAAGGAGCCAGGTTTACTGGTCCATATTGGGGGACCAATAGGAAGGAGCCATGTTTACTGGTCCCTATTGGGGGACCAATAGGAAGGAGCCAAGTTTACTGATCCATATTGGGGGATCAGTGGGACATGGACTCCATCGTAGACATGGAGTGTGGATCCTTTATGCTGTAAATGTGTGATCGTCCGCACCTGATCCCAGTAAAAACACCATAACCCGGAGCCGGGCCATGGAAGGGGAAGGAGAGGGGAAGGGATTGCAACATGTTCTGAGTGGACAGGATGGGTCAGTGGGTCAGACCCTGTCCTGTCGCTCCAGCTCACACTGATGGGGTGAGGATCTCCTCTCTCTGCTGGGCCTTCATGAAATGAGCTTTCTGTCGAAGCCAGTCCCCAGTGAGAATCTATTATAGAGTCTATTATAAAAGATGTAATAGCAGAGCACTTGGAAAGCAGTGACAGGATCGGACAAAGTCAACATGGATTTACAAAAGGTAAATCATGCTTGACTAATCTACTGGAATTTTTTGAGGGTGTAACTGGTAAAATAGATAAGGGAGAACCAGTGGATGTGGTGTATTTGGACTTTCAGAAGGCTTTCGATAAGGTCCCACATAAGAGATTAGCGTGTAAAATTAAGGCACATGGGATTGGGGGCAAGGTATTGACTTGGATAGAGAACTGGTTGGCAGACAGAAAGCAAAGAGTTGGAATAAACGGGTCGTTTTCCGAGTGGCAGGCAGTGATTAGTGGGGTACCGCGAGGATCGGTCCTAGGACCCCAGCTGTTCACAATATATATTAATGATCTGGACGAGGGAATTGGATGTAATATCTCCAAATTTGCAGATGACACAAAGCTGGGTGGGAGGGTAAGCTGCGAGGAGGATGTCGGGAAACTCCAGTACGATTTGGACAGGTTGGGTGATTGGGCAGAAACATGGCAAATGCACTATAATGTGGATAAATGTGAGGTTATCCACTTTGGTGGCAAAAACAGGAAGGCAGATTATTATTTGAATGGCAATAGATTGGGAGAAGGGGAAGTGCAAAGAGACCTGTGTGTCCTTGTGCACCAGTCGCTGAAGGTAAGCATGCAGGTGCAGCAGGCGGTTAAGAAGACAAATGATATGTTGGCCTTCGTAGCAAGAGGGTTCGAGTACAGGAACAAGGATGTCTTGCTGCAATTGTGCAGGGCCTTGGTGAGACCGCACCTTGAGTATTGTGTGCAGTTTTGGTCGCCTTACCTGAGAAAGGACGTTCTTGCCATGGAAGGAGTACAGCGAAGATTCACCAGGCTGATACCTGGGATGGCAGGAATGACGTATGAGGAGAGATTGTGTCGATTGGGCTTATCACTGGAGTTTAGAAGATTGAGAGGGGATCTCATCGAAACCGATAAAATCCTGTCAGGTCTGGACAGACTAGATGCAGGAAGGATGTTTCTGATGGCCGGGGAGTCCAGAACCAGGGGTCATAGTCTAAGGATAAGGGGTACGCCATTTAGGACAGAAATGAGGAGGAACTTCTTCACCCAGAGAGTGGTGAACCTGTGGAATTCTCTGCCACAGAGGGCGGTGGAGGCCATGTCATTAAATATATTCAAGAAAGAGTTGGATATATTTCTTGAGGCTAAAGGGATCAAGGGATAGGGGGAGAAGGCAGGGACAGGGTACTGAATTTGGCTGATCAGCCATGATCTCATTGAATGGCGGAGCAGGCTCGAAGGGCCGAATGGCTTACTTCTGCTCCTATCTTCTATGTTTCTATGTAATAGGCCAACAGCACAGAATGGCCCTTAATCAGACAATAAACAACCAGTCTCCTGAGAGAGGTCAAAGGATGGCCACTGTGGGAATGGTGCCTTACTACAGGATAAGGCACGCTCTGGGGTCAAGGGTTAACATCCATTGGTGGGGCAGAGCAGAGGGAGTTTTACTCTGCAATTAAGTGTGCTGCACCTGGGAGACTGTGGGAGAGAGAGAGCGAGGTGGAGGCTGTGAGACAGAGTGAGAGAGAGAGGGAAACTGTGGGAGAGAGAGAGCGAGGTGGAGGCTGTGAGACAGAGTGTGAGAGAGAGGGAGACTGTGGGGGAGAGAGAGAGCGAGGTGGAGGCTGTGAGACAGAGTGTGAGAGAGAGGGAGACTGTGGGAGAGAGAGAGCGAGGTGGAGGCTGTGAGACAGAATGAGAGAGAGAGGAGACTGTGGGAGAGAGAGAGCGAGGTGGAGGCTGTGAGACAGAGTGAGAGAGAGAGGGAGACTGTGGGAGAGAGAGAGAGCGAGGTGGAGGCTGTGAGACAGAGTGAGAGAGAGAGACTGTGGGAGAGAGAGAGCGAGGTGGAGGCTGTGAGACAGAGTGAGAGAGAGAGGGAGACTGTGGGAGAGAGAGAGCGAGGTGGAGGCTGTGAGACAGAGTGAGAGAGAGAGGGAGACTGTGGGAGAGAGAGCGAGGTGGAGGCTGTGAGACAGAGTGAGAGAGAGAGAGAGACTGTGGGAGAGAGAGAGAGCGAGGTGGAGGCTGTGAGACAGAGTGAGAGAGAGAGGGAGACTGTGGGAGAGAGGGATCGAGGTGGAGGCTGTGAGAGAGAGTGAGAGAGAGAGGAGACTGTGGGAGAGAGGGAGCGAGGTGGAGGCTGTGAGACAGAGTGAGAGAGAGAGAGACTGTGGGAGAGAGAGAGCGAGGTGGAGGCTATGAGACAGAGTGAGAGAGAGAGGAGACTGTGGGAGAGAGAGAGCGAGGTGGAGGCTGTGATACAGAGTGAGAGAGAGAGGAGACTGTGGGAGAGAGAGAGCGAGGTGGAGGCTGTGAGACAGAGTGAGAGAGAGAGGAGACTGTGGGAGAGAGAGAGCGAGGTGGAGGCTGTGAGACAGAGTGAGAGAGAGGAGACTGTGGGAGAGAGAGAGCGAGGTGGAGGCTGTGGTGTATGTAACCTGTACCACCTTAAGAGACTACCTTAAGAGATGGACTACTTTCTCTTGGCTACTGTATATTGTAGTACCGGTGGTGACCACACTGGTATATAAACTCTGTGTAGTAATTTGCTAAGCAGTTCAGCCCTGACCTTCGATTAGTAAAGACCTGTTTAAGTTATTCTTGTTGTCTGTGTCCAGTGATTTAGAATAAGCATATCTGGGACACTCAGACTCAACAGTGGCGACGAGTCCGATCTTACCCTGCGGCAGTTTTGCATCCAAGGCAGCTTCGTCCTCAGAACGGGTGTCGAGAACAGGCATCCGCCCTTATCATCCTGCTGAGCACCGCATCGCATGGGAGGCATCGAGAACCCGGGTTGAAATTACTGAACACGAAGTCCTCCATCAGCGACAGGCAGTGATCATCCTTCTACCACAGTGGTGGGTAAGCCGATCTAGCGACACGGGCAGAAAGTCGGCCGCGTTGTCAGTGGAGAAGGAGAGGGAAACCGGAGGAAAAAGGGCGGAGAACTCGACCGCAGCCGGTAAAAAGGGCTGGGCTGCAATCGGGGCCGAGAGGCGCAGCGACAAGGGCAGCGTTAATGCCACGAGAACCGCGGAGAACTTGACCGCAGCCGGTGTACAGGGCCGGGCTGCAATCGGGGCTGAGAGGCGCAGCAACGAGGGAAGCGTTAATGCCCACAAGAACCGCGGGGGAGCAAAAGCAGCGTAGGGGAAATTAAGAACCGCTGGGAGGCGAGAACGGCAACAGCGCGGTCATCGCCATTGTAGCCAGCGGGGGAAGAAGACAAGCGCGGGAAGCCGCCATTGTAGTCGGCGGGGGAAGAAGACAAGCGCGGGATAAGCCGCCAAGCGCGGGAAGCCGCCATTTTAGTAGGCGGGGGAAGAAGACAAGCGCGGGAAGCCGCCATTTTGGAAAAATAAAATATTTAAAGAAACTCTCAAGGATGCCTAAACACGGTAACATCACTGCTTTTGATAGCGATGTTGAAGATTGGGCCACGTATGTAGAACTTATTGAAGTTTATTGTACAGCAAATGAGGTACCAGATGATAAGAAAGCACTAACCTTATTAAACTCAATGGGTGCGAAGACGTACGGGTTATTGAGGCACCTTGTAACACCGGATAAACCGGCGGATCAGACTTTCGCGAATATTGTTAATATCCTGCAAGAACATTTAAACCCCACGCCGCTGCTGATAGCGGAACGATTTAAATTTTACAGAAGAACGCAGCGGAAAGAGGAAAGCAACGCTGAATTCTTAATTGAACTGCGCAAGCTATCAAAGTACTATCAGTTTGGTACAGGACTAGCAGATGCTCTGAGAGATAAATTCGTGTGTGGATTATTAAAAGAAGGAGCACAAAAGCGACTGCTAGAGGAAAAGGACCTTACGCTTGATAAAGCTGTCACCATTGCAGCATCGCACGAGGCCGCGGCAAGAGGCACCGCGGAAATGCAGCTAAGGTCATCGGAACTCAGCACCAATCAAATGGCATTGGGTGCAGTAAAGTGTTATCGTTGCGGAAGGACAACGCACGATCAGAACCAGTGCTGGTTCAAAAATCAGGAATGCAGAAAATGTGGCAAGCTCGGTCACATAGCTAAAGTATGCCGGTCAGGAAAGAAGACCAGCAACAAAAAGTCACCGCAGGAAAAGTGCAAAAAGGTACACAAGGTGACAGAGAACAGTTCGGATGAACAGAAGACGGATTCAGACTCCAGCAGTAAGGAACTGGGTTGTCTAAGAATACATAATGTGGGTAACACAGCAGACCACCAAACTATCTGGGTCACACTTCAGATAGCAGGAGTCCAAGTGAAGATGGAATTGGACACTGGATCGGCATTGACAGTCATGAATAAGCAAGATTACAAAAGGTTATTTCCATACATTCCCCTAAGGGATACAGAGATTGTATTGAAAGCATACACGGGGCAAAGAGTATACCCCATTGGAAAGATAAAGGTAAAGGTGGTCCACAAGGGTAAAGAAAGCCGAGGAATGGACTTATATGTGTTACCTGAGGGAGGTCCACCACTACTGGGATGGGAATGGATCAGGAGAATAAATATGGACTGGCATTCCTTAAAAGCACTAACTGTAGATTCCGGTAAAAAGTACGATGTCAAACCTAAATGGCTGTCCAGAATATTGGACGATGCTAAAGAGGTATTCCAGCAGGGACTGGGAACACTGAAAGGAATTATGGCAAACATCAAGGTTGAAGAACATGCAAACCCGAAATTTTTCAAAGCTAGACCGGTACCTTATGCGATACGACCTGCTGTGGAAGCTGAGCTGGAAGGACTAGAACGTTCCGGAGTACTGTCAAAGGTGGACTGGAGTGAATGGGCCACGCCCATTGTTCCCGTCATGAAGCGTTCATCGAGTAACAAGCCGGGGGAACTGGGGAAGGTTCGCATCTGTGGCGATTTCAAGATCACTGTTAATCCAGTGCTTCACACGGTGCAATATCCGCTTCCACGGATTGAGGATATCTTCGCTTCGTTGTCTGGCGGGAAACACTTCACCAAGATAGACCTGGCGCAGGCGTACTTACAGATGGAAGTTGATGAAGCGTCACGCCAGTATCTCACGATCAACACGCATAAGGGCTTATATCGGTATAATAGACTAGTTTTTGGAGTGGCATCGGCTCCAGCGATTTGGCAAAGGGCCATGGAGCAGGTATTACAGGGAATTCCAGGCACACAATGCTACCTGGACGACATTCTGATTACAGGAGATGATGATGAGGAACACCTTGCAAATTTGGAACAGGTGCTCACCAGATTGAAAGAATATGGACTTCGAGTTAATCGCCAGAAATGTGAGTTCTTTCAGAAGCAAATCTCGTACTGTGGTCACGTCATTGACCAGGAGGGGCTTCACAAGTCACCTGACAAGATCGAAGCTGTTGTGAAGGCTCCCGCTCCGGAAAATGTATCCCAGTTGAGGTCGTTCCTAGGGTTGATTAACTATTACCATAAGTTTCTGCCAAATTTATCCACGGTGCTACACCCGCTGAACGCTCTTTTGCAGAAGGGAGTGCCATGGAAGTGGAGCAAGGACTGTAAGCGGGCCTTTCACAAAAGCAAGGCATTGATCACCTCTAAGGAAGTGTTGGCTCACTTTAACCCAACGCTGCCTATTCGTTTAGCTTGTGATGCTTCTCCATATGGTATTGGGGCAGTGCTCTCACATAAGTTGCCAAATGGCTTGGAAAGACCAGTCGCATTCGCATCCAGATCATTGACCTCCGCTGAGCGCAACTATGCTCAGATAGATAGGGAGGCTCTCAGCCTTGTGTGGGGAGTAAAAAAATTTAATCATTACCTGCAAGGGCAAAAGTTTACGCTGCTGACAGACCACCAGCCGTTGGTTTTCATTTTTAACCCTAAGAAGGGTGTTTCGGTGATGACAACGCAGAGGCTCCAGAGATGGTCCCTTTTCCTAGGGGCACATCAATATCAGATCGAATTCAAAGGTACAAAGCAACATGGTAATGCTGATGGGCTGTCGCGCCTGCCACTACCTACAGCGGAAGAGGCACCGACAGTTGACCCTGTTGAGTTATTTCACTCGACCATCATCGAATGTTTACCAGTCACCAATGCAAGTATTGAGAGAGAAACCAGGAATGACCCGACACTGCCTCGGGTCTACGAATTGACAGTGAAGGGATGGCCAGCTCATGGTGAACCACTGTTACCGGCATTCTCAGCCAGACGAGAACAGCTGTCCGTCTGTCAAGGAACATTGATGTATGGAACAAGGGTGATTATTCCTCCTAAATTAAGGGAGAGAGTTCTAAAGGAACTGCATGAAGGTCATCTGGGGGGTGTCAAGATGAAAAGCCTTGCTAGGGCTTATGTGTGGTGGCCAGGTATCGACCAACAAATAGAGGATCTGACTAAAAGCTGCTCAGGGTGCCAAAAAGTTCAAAATGCACCTCCAATTGCACCGCTGCATCCATGGGAATGGCCTTCAACCCCATGGCAACGTGTACATATTGACTTCGCAGGTCCATTCATGGACTCCATGTTTTTAATTGCGGTAGACGCACATTCTAAATGGCCAGAAGTGATTAAGATGGCGACCACTACCTCGGAAAAGACGATCGCAGTTCTAAGAACGATATTCGCAAGAAATGGATTGCCAGAACAAATATGTTCAGACAACGGACCGCAGTTCGTGTCAGAAGAATTCCAGAAATTCATGAAGAAGAATGGGGTGAAACATTATACCTCTGCCCCATATCATCCGGCTACAAATGGGTTGGCCGAGAGATTTGTACAAACGTTCAAAAAGGCGATAAAGGCCATGAGCGAAGACCAGATTCCACTACAACACAAGGTGGACAATTTCCTAATGGCATATCGAAACGCCACTCATGCAGTGACAAATCAAAGCCCTGCCATGATGTTCTATAACAGGAGGTTGCGGTCCAGGTTGGACTTGTTAAAACCAAATGTGCGGAGGGAAGTCGAAAACAAACAGTTCCAGCATATAAATAACAAGACCACTCGGAGTTTCGAAATAGGACAACCAGTGTTAGCCCGGGACTATAAGAATGAGAAATGGCAATCTGGAACAATTCGTGCCAGACAAGGACCCCTGATGTTCACGGTAGATATTGGTGAAAATGTAATACGACGTCATGCTGACCAACTTGTAGAATCGAGAACAAGGGTCAAACCCATGACTACGACAGAGACACCAGTGGAAGAAGTTAGTGAACCTGAAGCATCTACCTCAGACGCCAATGTATCTGATGATGTCCAACCCATAAGAGATCAACTAGATGAGTCACCCCAGCAACGAGAATCAGAGACCCCTGAAAGGCGTTATCCAACTCGGATCAGGAGGCCTCCTCAGAGACTGAATCTTTGAACAGTTTTGCATGAAGTTGTATATATGTTATCCATGTTATGTTTAAATTGGGATGTACACTGTTAAGCTAAAAAGGGAGGAATTGTGGTGTATGTAACCTGTACCACCTTAAGAGACTACCTTAAGAGATGGACTACTTTCTCTTGGCTACTGTATATTGTAGTACAAGTGGTGACCACACCGGAATATAAACTCTGTGTAGTAATTTGCTAAGCAGTTCAGCCCTGACCTTCGATTAGTAAAGACCTGTTTAAGTTATTCTTGTTGTCTGTGTCCAGTGATTTAGAATAAGCATATCTGGGACACTCAGACTCAACAGAGGCTGTGAGACAGAGTGTGAGAGAGAGGAGACTGTGGGAGATAGAGAGCGAGGTGGAGGCTGTGAGACAGAATGAGAGAGAGAGGAGACTGTGGGAGAGAGAGAGCGAGGTGGAGGCTGTGAGACAGAGTGAGAGAGAGAGGAGACTGTGGGAGAGAGAGAGCGAGGTAGAGGCTGTGAGACAGAGTGAGAGAGAGAGAGGAGACTGTGGGAGAGAGAGAGCGAGGTGGAGGCTGTGAGACAGAGTGTGAGAGAGGGAGACTGTGGGAGAGAGAGAGCGAGGTGGAAACTGTAGTGTCCGTGTGTAGATAAAGACACTGAAGACAGGAGTTGGTTCATAGGTATTTACTAAGCAAGTCTGGGGGGGGGTTCTAAAGGATATACACAATACACAGGCTTATATAGCCCAAGTGGCAATTACCGGCATTGCGCACACCTGGGGCTCTTAAAGGCACATACACCACAATTCCTCCCCTTCTAGCTAACTAGTACATCATATTTTAAGTAATTATTAATTACATGTTATATGCAAAATAATATACATTGCTGTATTAATTAATTATAAGTTAGTCTCTCAGGAGGCTTCCTGACTCGGTCCGGATAACGCCTCGGGGGTGTAGTAGTTTCTGGTGGTGTAGTAGGTTCTTCTGGCAAGGCTGATTCGGCTTGAAGGCCAGTGTCGGGTTCATCGGGTTCCAGTATCACCGGATCGGAGGTAGATATGGGTATCTCTACTTCATCGTTAGATGTATAGCGTGGTGGTGTAGGTTGTCCCTTTTCGGATGACTTGATGATTTGGTCAGCATGGCGCCTTATTATGCTTTCTCCGATGTCCACGGTATACATCAGTGGTCCTAGTCGTGTGCAGATAGTTCCAGGCTGCCATTTCTCGGTACGGTAGTCCCGGGCCAAAACCGGTTGGCCTATCTGGAAGGCCCTAGTTGGCCTTTCATTCATGCCCTGAAACTGCCGGTTCTCCACGTCCCTTCGGATGTTGGGCTTGACCAAATCCAGCCGGCATCTTAGGTTTCTATTGTAGAACATCATGGCGGGAGTTTGGTTTGTAACCATATGTGTTGCATTCCTATATGCAAATAAGAAGTTATCCACCTTGTGCTGAAGTTTTATGTTTTCATTACCCATGGCCTTTATGGCCTTCTTAAAGGTCTGGACAAACCTTTCAGCCAATCCATTGGTGGCGGGATGGTATGGGGCGGACGTGTAGTGCTTTACCCCATTGTTCTTTAAGAACTTTCTGAATTCTTCGGACACAAATTGCGGTCCATTATCAGAACATATCTGTTCCGGCAGCCCATTCCTGGCAAATATGGTCCTTAATACTGTGATGGTTTTTTCCGTGGTGGTGGAGGACATCTTTATTACCTCCGGCCACTTGGAGTGTGCATCAACTGCGATTAAGAACATTGAGTCCATAAATGGACCAGCAAAGTCGATGTGCACCCTTTGCCAGGGAGATGAGGGCCACTCCCATGGATGTAGAGGGGCCTGTGGCGGAGCATTTTGGACCTTCTGGCATCCTAGGCAGCTCTTGGTCATGTCTTCGATGTCTCCATCGATACCTGGCCACCATACAAACGCCCTAGCTGGGTTCTTCATTTTCACTCCACCCAGATGCCCCTCGTGAAGCTCCTTTAGCACTTTATCCTGGAGTTTGGGTGGAATCACCACTCTGGATCCACACATCAAGGTTCCTCGGCACACTGACAGCTGTTCTCTTCTTTGCGAGAATGCTGGCAACAGTGGTTCGCCGTGTGCTGGCCATCCCTTCATTGTTAAATCGTAGACCCGTGAGAGAGTAGGGTCATTTCTGGTCTCCCTTTCAATGGCAGAATTTGTCACCGGTAGACATTCCACTATGGTAGAGTGGAATATCTCTACTGGGTCTACTGTAGGTGCCTCTTCTATCGTTGGCAACGGCAGGCGCGATAAACCGTCAGCATTCCCATGCTGTTTTGACCCTTTGTATTCAATGTTGTATTGGTGTGCCCCTAGAAAAAGGGACCACCTCTGTAGTCTTTGTGCCGTCATAATGGGGACACCTTTCTTAGGGTTGAATATGGAGATGAGGGGTTGATGGTCAGTCAGCAAGGTAAATTTTTGTCCGTGTAGGTAATGGTTGAATTTCTTCACTCCCCATACCAGGCTGAGGGCTTCCCTGTCTATCTGGGAATAGTTACGCTCAGCTGAGTTCAATGAGCGTGACGCAAAAGCTATCGGCCGTTCCGAGCCATCAGGGAATCTATGGGACAATACCGCTCCTATGCCGTAAGGGGATGCATCGCACGCCAGTCTGATTGGTAGTGATGGGTTGTAATGAGCCAAAACTTTCTCGGATGTGATTAAGTCTTTACATTTATGGAAGGCACGTTTACAGTCTTCGTTCCATTTCCAAATCACTCCTGTGCGTAGAAGATCATTAAGAGGGTGTAGAATAGTTGATAAGTTCGGTAAAAATTTATGATAGTAATTTATTAATCCCAGGAATGACCTCAATTGTGAAACATTTTCAGGTGCTGGGGCTTTTATAACTGCTTCAATTTTTTCAGGTGACTTATGCAACCCTTCCTTATTAATTATGTGGCCACAATATGATATCTGATTTTGGAAAAATTCGCACTTGGGGCGATTTGCTCGTAGGCCCCGTTCTTTCAGCCTAGTGAGCACCTGCTCCAAATTGGCAAGGTGCTCGTTGTCGTTTTCTCCTGTTATAAGGATGTCGTCTAGGGAGCACTGAGTCCCCGGAATCCCTTGCAGGACTTGCTCCATAGCTCTTTGCCAGATAGCTGGAGCTGATGCTACTCCAAAAACCAGTCGATTGTACTGGTACAGGCCTTTGTGTGTGTTTATTGTGAGATACTTTTTAGAGGTCTCCTCAACCTCCATCTGTAGATATGCCTGGGCCAAGTCAATTTTTGTGAAACGTTTTCCTCCGGATAGTGAGGCGAAAATATCTTCTATCCTCGGAAGAGGATACTGTACCGTGTGAAGGACCGGGTTTACAGTCACCTTAAAGTCCCCACAGATGTGAATTTTTCTCTGTTCCTCAGAGTTATTTTTCAATGCTTTTTTCATGACTGGAACGATGGGCGTTGCCCATTCGCTCCAATCTATTTTGGATAATACGCCTGCCTTTTCCAAATTCTCCAGCTCTGCCTCGACTGCCGGACGTATTGTGTATGGCACTGGTCTTGCCTTAAAAAATTTTGGTATTGCTGCATCTTCCACTTTTATTGAGGCGGTGATGCCTTTCAAGGTTCCTAGTTTCTCTTGAAACACTTCTTTGGCGTTGGCCAAGATGTCTTTTAATCGTTCAGGTATGATGTCATCATTGTTTTTTTCCTTACTGGTCACCGTCAGTGCCTGAATGGAGTGCCAGTCTAAACGTATCTTCCTTATCCATTCACGTCCCAACAACGGTGGACCACCATCTTGTAGAATGTATAAATACAACTTTTGTATTTCTTTGCCGTTGTATACCACAGGCACCTTTATTTTTCCTTTGGGGTATACTTTCTGCCCCGTATATGTTTTTAAAATAATGGATGTGTCTTTTAGAGGTATATGCGAAAATAGCCTCTCGTAATCTCGTCGATTTATTACGGTTAGAGCTGGTCCTGTATCTAGCTCCATTTTAACTGGGGACCCTGCTATTATGAGGGTAACCCAAATGGTCTGGTAATCTTCATTGGCAATTACATTATGTAATTTGAGAGAGCTTAGTCTCTTGTTCCCGGAGTCGCTATCGCTCTTCTGGTCTTTGGAGCTACTGTCCGTCATCATTTGTACCTTTCTGTGCTTTTCCTTATTGACTCTTTTCCCATTAGTGGATTTTTTATTTTCAGATCGGCATACACGTGGAATGTGTCCCATCTTTCCGCATCGCCTGCATGCTTTTTCTTTGAACCAGCAATCCCTCTGGTCATGGTTGGATCTGCCGCAGCGATAACATCTCTTGAAACCCCGTGTCATTTCATGGGTGCCGAAGTCCTGTGGCCTTTGCTGTATCTTTGCCGCTCCTATTGCACTGAAAGCCTTGTCCAGTGTTAAATCTTTTCCAGAAGATACCTTTTTTTGTGTTTCTACACTTAGGGGATCGCAGATGAATTTGTCTTGCAGAGAATCTGCCAGTCCTGCCTCGAATTGGCAGTGTAGGGTATCAACAATCTCCTCAAAATTCTTGTCCATCGGTTCGGCTGGAGTGATTAAGTTGCGTAACAGCTTGTATGTTTCTGCGCCCATTAGATCCAGAAGCACTGAAGTTTTTTTTTCATCTTCTATTCCATTTGCGGTGCAAAACACCTCCACTCTTTCTACATATGTGGTCCAATCCTCTATCTTGTTATCAAAAACATCAATATTGCCAAAGTTAGGCTCTGTTTCGTTATCAAAAGCATCAATATTGCCAGACTTAGGCATTTCAAAAAAAGATAGGGCGCTTCCCGCGCTTTTTTTTTTTTCTCTCTGTAGCAACGATATGGCGCTTCCTGCGCTTTCCCGCCGCTGCTACCGATAACAATGCTGTTTTACTGTGGTTTCCGTTTATTCACTTTTGGAGACTCGTTCCCGACGGAGGTCTAAACGCTGACCTGCTTGCCGCACCGGCCGTCTCCCGAGTGCACCCTCCCAGTCCGTTATTGCTTGCCTCCGATTTCGCTGCCTGTCTCAGCTGTAGAGCCCGCCGCTGGAGCCCCAGCCTGACGCCCAGGAAGGATTAGCGCAGTACCTGCCACCAGCTTGGCCAGCTGGTGAAACCACAGTTTCTATTACTTCCTTGAGTCTTCTGGACGCTGGAGGAATCGATGTCCTTGAAGTGCTGCCGAATTGCAGGTAAGTCCGTTTCCACTTCGTCACCACTGTAGTGTCCGTGTGTAGATAAAGACACTGAAGACAGGAGTTGGTTCATAGGTATTTACTAAGCAAGTCTGGGGGGGGGTTCTAAAGGATATACACAATACACAGGCTTATATAGCCCAAGTGGCAATTACCGGCATTACGCACACCTGGGGCTCTTAAAGGCACATACACCACAGAAACTGTGAGACAGAGTGTGAGAGAGGGAGACTGTGGGAGAGAGAGAGCGAGGTGGAGGCTGTGAGACAGAGTGAGAGAGAGGGAGACTGTGGGAGAGAGAGAGCGAGGTGGAGGCTGTGAGACAGGGTGAGAGAGAGAGAGAGACTGTGGGAGAGAGAGAGCGAGGTGGAGGCTGTGAGACAGAGTGAGAGAGAGGGAGACTGTGGGAGAGAGAGAGAGCGCGAGGTGGAGGCTGTGAGACAGAGTGAGAGAGAGGGAGACTGTGGGAGAGAGAGAGAGCGTGAGGTGGAGGCTGTGAGACAGAGTGTGAGAGAGAGGAGACTCTGGGAGAGAGAGAGCGAGGTCGAGGCTGTGAGACAGAGTGAGAGAGAGAGGGAGACTGTGGGAGAGAGAGAGCGAGGTGGAGGCTGTGAGACAGAGTGAGAGAGAGGGAGACTGTGGGAGAGAGAGAGCGAGGTGGAGGCTGTGAGACAGTGTGAGAGAGGGAGACTGTGGGAGAGAGAGAGTGAGGTGGAGGCTGTGAGACCGAGTGAGAGAGAGAGGGAGACTGTGGGAGAGAGAGCGAGGTGGAGGCTGTGAGACAGAGTGAGAGAGAGGGAGACTGTGGGAGAGAGAGAGCGAGGTGGAGGCTGTGAGACAGAGTGAGAGAGAGGGAGACTGTGGGAGTGAGAGAACGAGGTGGAGGCTGTGAGACAGAGTGAGAGAGGGAGAGGAGACTGTGGGAGAGAGAGAGCGAGGTGGAGGCTGTGAGACAGAGTGAGAGAGAGAGAGGAGACTGTGGGAGAGAGAGAGCGAGGTGGAGGCTGTGAGACAGAGTGAGAGAGAGAGACGGAGACTGTGAGAGTGAGAGAGCGAGGTGGAGGCTGTGAGACAGAGTGTGAGAGAGAGGGAGACTGTGGGAGAGAGAGAGCGAGGTGGAGGCTGTGAGACAGAGTGAGAGAGAGGAGACTGTGGGAGAGAGAGAGCGAGGTGGAGGCTGTGAGACAGAGTGTGAGAGAGAGGGAGACTGTGGGAGAGAGAGAGCGAGGTGGAGGCTGTGAGACAGAGTGTGAGAGAGGAGACTGTGGGAGAGAGAGAGCGAGGTGGAGGCTGTGAGACAGAGTGAGAGAGAGGAGACTGTGGGAGAGAGAGAGCGAGGTGGAGGCTGTGAGACAGAGTGAGAGAGAGGGAGACTGTGGGAGATAGAGAGCGAGGTGGAGGCTGTGAGACAGAGTGAGAGAGAGAGGGAGACTGTGGGAGAGAGAGAGCGAGGTGGAGGCTGTGAGACAGAGTGAGAGAGAGAGGGAGACTGTGGGGGAGAGAGAGCAAGGTGGAGGCTGTGAGACAGAGTGAGAGAGAGGGAGACTGTGGGAGAGAGCGAGCGAGGTGGAGGCTGTGAGACAGAGTGTGAGAGAGGGAGACTGTGGGAGAGAGTGAGCGAGGTGGAGGCTGTGAGACGGAGTGAGAGAGAGAGGGAGACTGTGGGAGAGAGAGAGCAAGGTGGAGGCTGTGAGACAGAGTGAGAGAGAGAGGGAGACTGTGGGAGAGAGAGCGCGAGGTGGAGGCTGTGAGATAGACTGTGAGAGAGGGAGACTGTGGGAGAGAGATGTAAAGTCTGTGGTTTGTATAGCGAAGTAATACACAGACTACAAGAGTAACTTAAACAGGACTTTACTATTCGAAGGTCAGGGCGAATCTGCCCATTAATTTCTGCCACAGCACTTATATACCGGTGTGGTCACCGTCGGTATTACAGTATACAGCAGCCAAGATAAAGTAGTGCCGCACCTAAAATAGTTCTCTTAAAGGTAGAACAGTTACATACACTACAATCCTCCCTTTTTAGCTTACAACATACCTATTTCCCATTAACCATATCATTAGAACATATATACAAATTATGTAAAACAGTTCACAGATTCAGTCTCTCTGGAGGTCTCCTGACTCTGTCCGGATAACGCCTCGGTGGCGTAGTAATTTTCGGTGGGGTAGTAGGTTCTTCCGGCAAGGCCGATTCAGCTTGAAGGATCATCTGATTCCAGTATTACCAGATCGGAGGTAGGGGCTCTGGGTATCTCTGTTTCGACATTAGCCGTGTAAGGTTGTGGAGTAGGTTGGCTTTTTGTGGATGACCCTATGATCTGGTCAACATGACGCCTTATGATGCTGTCACCAATGTCCACTTTATACAGCAGCGGGCCTAGCCTTTTTACAATAGTTCCAGGCTGCCATTTCTCGGTACGGTAGTCCCGGGCCAAAACTTGTTGACCTGTCTGAAAAGATCTAGTTGGCCTTTCATTCATGCCCTGGAATTGCCGGTTCTCTACGTCCCTTCTGACGTTTGGCTTAATCAAATCCAGCCGGCATCTTAGCCTTCTATTGAAAAACATCATGGCGGGAGTTTGATTTGTGACCGCATGTGTTGCATTCCTGTACGCCAACAAGAAGTTATCTACCTTATGTTGTAAGTTGATGTTTTCGTTACCCATGGCCTTTATGGCCTTCTTGAAGGTCTGGACAAACCTTTCAGCTAAGCCATTGGTGGCGGGATGGTATGGGGCTGACGTGTAGTGCTTGACCCCATTGCTTTTTAAGAATTTCCTGAATTCTTCGGACACAAATTGTGGTCCATTATCAGAACAGACCTGTTCCGGCAGCCCATTCCTGGCAAACATGGTCCTTAATACTGTGATGGTTTTTTCCGTGGTGGTGGAGGACATCTTTATTACCTCCGGCCACTTGGAGTGTGCATCCACCACTATTAGAAACATTGAGTCCATAAATGGACCAGCAAAGTCGATGTGTACCCTTTGCCAAGGAGATGAGGGCCACTCCCATGGATGCAGAGGAGCTTGTGGTGGCGCGTTTTGGACCTTCTGGCATCCTAGACAACTCTTGGTTATTTCCTCGATGTCTCCATCAATACCTGGCCACCACACAAACGCTCTTGCTAGGTTCTTCATTTTCACTCCACCCAGATGCCCCTCGTGAAGTTCCTTTAGCACCTTATGCTGAAGTTTGGGTGGAATCACCACTCTCGATCCACACATCAAGGTTCCTCGGCACACTGACAGCTGTTCTTTCCGTTGCGAAAATGCTGGCAGTGTTGGTTCGCCATGTGCTGGCCATCCCTCCACTGTTAGATCGTAGACCCGTGAGAGAGTCGGGTCATTTCTTGTTTCATTCTCGATCATCGAATTGGTTACTGGTAGACATTCTACTATGGATGAGTGGAACATCTCTACCGGGTCCATTGTAGCCGCCTCTTCTACTACCGGCAACGGTAGGCGCGATAACCCATCAGCATTTCCATGCTGTTTGGAGCTTTTGTATTCAATGTCATATTGGTGTGCCCCAAGTAACACGGACCACCTTTGTAACCTTTGCGCTGTCATAGTGGAAACGGCCTTGTTAGGGTTGAATATGGACACCAACGGCTGGTGGTCTGTCAGTAATGTGAACTTCTTGCCCTGCAGGTAATGATTGAATTTCTTTACTCCCCACACAAGGCTGAGGGCCTCCCTGTCTATCTGAGCGTAATTTCACTCCGCGGAGGTCAACGATCGGGACGCAAATGCGACTGGCCTTTCCGAGCCATTTGGTAACTTGTGTGAAAGTACTGCTCCAATTCCATAAGGAGAAGCATCACAAGCTAGACGAAGAGGTAACGTTGGGTTGAAATGAGCCAACACTTCCTCAGAGGTAATCAACGCCTTGCTTCTGCGAAAGGCCTTTTTACAGTCCTCGCTCCACTTCCATGGCACTTCTTTCCGTAACAGAGCATTCAGCGGATGTAGCACAGTGGATAAATTTGGCAGAAACTTGTGATAATAATTAATCAACCCCAGAAACGATCTCAACTGTGAAACGTTTTCCGGAGCGGGGGCCTTCACGACAGCTTTTATCTTGTCAGGCGACTTGTGCAGCCCCTCTTGGTCAATGACATGACCGCAGTACGAGGTCCGTTTCTGGAAGAACTCACATTTCTGGCGATTAACTCGAAGGCCATATTCCTTCAACCTGGTGAGCACCAGTTTCAAATTTGTGAGGTGTTCCTCCTCGTCTTCTCCCGTAATCAGGATATCATCCAAGTAACACTGTGTGCTTGGAACACCTTGTAAGACCTGCTCCATTGCCCTCTGCCAAATTGCTGGAGCCGAAGCTACTCCAAAAACCAGTCTATTATAACGATACAAGCCTCTGTGCGTGTTGATTGTGAGATACTGGCACGACTCTTCCTCGACTTCCATTTGTAAGTATGCCTGTGCCAGATCTATCTTGGTGAAGTGTTGCCCGCCAGACAATGAAGCAAAGATATCCTCAATCCGCGGAAGCGGGTATTGTACCGTGTGAAGCACCGGATTAACTGTGATCTTGAAATCTCCGCAGATGCGGACCTTCCCCAGTCCCCCTGGCTTGTTACTTGCTGAAGACTTCATGACGGGAACAATGGGCGTGGCCCACTCACTCCAGTCCACCTTAGACAGTACCCCTGAACGTTCAAGCTCTTCCAGTTCTGCCTCCACAGCAGGTCGTATCGCGTAAGGTACCGATCTGGCTTTGAAAAATTTTGGGCTTGCATGTTCTGCAATCTTGATTTTTGCTTTAATTCCTCTCAGTGTTCCCAGTCCTTGCTGGAATACCTCTTTAGCTTCGTCCAATATTCTGGACAACCGTTCAGGTTTGACCTCTTCCTTCCCGGAATCTACCGTCATTGTGTTTAGTGAATGCCAGTCTATCTTTATTTTCCTGATCCACTCCCGTCCCAGAAGTGGTGGACCTCCCTCGGGCAGCACATACAAGTCCATCCTTCAGTGATCTTTGTCTTTGTATCTCACCTTGACTTCTATCTTCCCGATGGGGTATACTTTGTGCCCCGTGTATGTCTGCAATACTATCTCCGTATCCCGTAGGGGAATATGTTTGAATAACTTTTTGTAATCATGCTTATTCATGACCGTCAATGCCGATCCGGTGTCCACTTCCATCTTCACTTGGACTTTTGCAATCTGTAGTGTGATCCAGATAGTTTGTCGGTCAGCTTCTTTACTCACATTATGAATCCTCAGACTACCCAGTGCCTTGCTGTTGGAGTCTGAGTCCGAATTCTGTTCCTCTGGACTCTTCCCAGTCACCTCATGTACCTTTCTGTACTTCTTGTGCGGTGGCTGATTATTGTTGTTCTTCTTTCCTGACCGGCATACCTTAGCTATGTGGCCAAGCTTGCCACATTTCCTACAGTCCTGGTTTTTAACCCAGCATTGGTTCTGGTCGTGTGTTGTCTTCCCACAACGAGAACATTTCGTTGTACCCGAAGTCATTTGATCCACACTGAGTACCGTTGTCTTCCGCTGCATTTCCGCCGTGCCTCTCGCTGCGGCTTCGTGCGATGCTGCAATACGGACAGCCTTATCAAGTGTAAGATCGTTCTCTTCGAGTAGTCATTTTTGCGTTCCTTCTTTCGACAATCCACACACGAACTTGTCTCGCAATGCCTCTGTCAGATTTCCTCTAAACTGGCAGTATTTCGCTAGTCTACGCAGCTCGACCAAGTGCTCCGCGTTGCTTTCCTCTTTTCGTTGTGTTCTCCCGTAAAATTTAGATCGTTCCGCTAACATCAGCGGTGCGGGGTTAAAATGATCCTTCAGGACAGCAACAATATTCTCGAAAGACTGATCCACCGGTTTAGCTGGTGATAGAAGATGCTTCAATAACCCGTATGTCCTCGCACCCATTGAATTTAATAAGGTTAGAGCTTTTTCATAATTTGCTATCTTATTAGCCGTACAATATATCTCGATGCGTTCTACATACGTGGGCCAGTCTTCCACCTCGGCATTGAAACCGTTGCTGTTACTATGCTTAGGCATCTTCACACTCTTCCTGAGAAACAACAACAATATTCTTTAACTTTTTTTTTTCAGATGGCGGTTTCCCGCGCTTATCTTCTTTCCCCGCCCACTTTAAAATGGCGGTTCCCGCTTCTGTCTTCTTCCCTGCCTACTGGCGGCTTCCCGCGTTTCTTCCCCTGGCCGGAGGGGTAAGCTTCCCTCGGGCGACGGCCGCTGGCTTTCGGGTTTGCAGCCTGCGCGTCGGCTTCAGCGCGTTCCCTTCTCTCGGCAGGGCAGCCGGTGCTGGGTACAACCCGTTGGCGGCGAACAGTTTCAGCCGCTGGGCTGGCTCTCGCTCAGCCTTCCTCGCTCGGGCTCTGTCTCTCCCGCTCGCTCGGCTCCCAATCGCGCCTCCAGCCCTCTCGCAGTCCGGTGCTTCCCTCCCCGGCTGCGGCTACGTTCTCCGCGGTTTATTTATTTTATATCATCCCGCGCCTTACGATCCGGTCGCAGCGCTTCGTGGTCGCGGTAGTTGTCCATCCTTTTTCGCCGTCGCGGTCTAGCCGTCTCACGACTCTCCCTCGCCCGCTTGTACCGCGGCTTCTGCTCCACGCTGCCCCAGTCTCAGCGCCTCTGGGCCCGACTTCTGTCCGGCTCCTTTCCCCCTCCACCGTGGTCGAGTGCACCGCCCTTATCCTCCGTTTATTTGTTTCTATTTTCCCTTTACTCACAGTCACCGTGGCCGACTTGCTTCTCGTGTTGATCGGCTCACTCACCACTGTGGCAGAAGGGACAATCCGTGCCTGTTGCTGATGGAAGACTTCGTGTTTGAAATCTTCCTCCTTTCTTGGTCTGCAGACTCGAGTTTTCTCTCAGCAAAACGACGAGGGCGGGTGCCTCTTCTCGACGCTCGTTTATTTCTTCAGAAGTATTGATGCCGCAGGGTAAGATCGAACTCGTCGCCACTGTAAAGTCTGTGGGTTGTATAGCGAAGTAATACACAGACTACAAGAGTAACTTAAACAGGACTTTACTATTTGAAGGTCAGGGCGAATCTGCCCAATAAGTTCTGCCACAGCACTTATATACCAGTGTGGTCACCGTCGGTATTACAGTATACAGCAGCCAAGATAAAGTAGTGCCACACCTAAAATAGTTCTCTTAAAGGTAGAACAGTTACATACACTACAAGAGAGAGCGAGGTTGAGGCTGTGAGAGAGAGAGGGAGACTGTGGGAGAGAGAGAGCAAGGTGGAGGCTGTGAGACAGAGTGAGAGAGAGAGGAGACTGTGGGAGAGAGAGAGCGAGGTGGAGGCTGTGAGACAGAGTGAGAGAGAGAGGGAGACTGTGGGAGATAGAGAGCGAGGTGGAGGCTGTGAGACAGAGTGTGAGAGAGGAGACTGTGGCAGAGAGAGAGCGAGGTGGAGGCTATGAGACAGAGTGTGAGAGAGAGGAGACTGTGGGAGAGAGAGAGCGAGGTGGAGGCTGTGAGGCAGATGATGTGCCTCAATGAATCCGAGACTCAACGTTAACGGAGCAAAGCAAGGCTTTTATTAACTCAGAAAGGAATACACAGTGGAGAAGTGTCTCTCATCCAGAGATCTGCTGTACTGCCTGTGAGACACGCTGGGGCCTGCTTAAGTAGGGGCCAGGTATGGGCGGAGCCCTACACACAATACAATACAGGTAAGGAAATGAAACTGAAACTAAACTCCCCTGCTTGTCACAGTCACAGGCACAATCAAACACAGAGAATACAGTGTGCCTGATGAATGGCATATTTCATCACATTCACCCCTTCTACAGATTTAGTCTGTTCGGGGGTTTGGTAGTCCTCTGTGACCGACGCAGCTGTTGTGGTGCCGCGGGTGTTGGCTGGGTGTCCCCGGTGGCCTCCTGGGTCTCTGCCGGGAGCGCCGCCAGGGTTGTTGAAGGGGTAGTTGGTGGGGGCACCGTTGGTCTATGTTCTTCCGGGGGTGATGAAGGAATAATGGGTGGGTAAGAGTTGCTGTGATCGTTGTTGCTGTTGTTGTCATGGTTGTTGTCGTTACCGGCTGGGGCGACGTCTTTTATGGACACGGTGTCCTCCCTTCCGTCGGCGTGCCGGACATACGCGTATTGGGGGTTGGCGTGGAGTAGGTGCACTGACTCCACGAGAGGGTCCGTCTTGTGGCCCCTCACATGCCTTCGTACAAATACTGGACCT
The DNA here is from genome assembly GCF_052327205.1 of Somniosus microcephalus. NCBI lineage: Eukaryota > Metazoa > Chordata > Chondrichthyes > Squaliformes > Somniosidae > Somniosus > Somniosus microcephalus. Next base: position 212,487,030 of record NC_140989.1, on the reverse strand, counting down.
GGGGTGGAGAGCCATGACGGCATGGATACGCCTGAGGTGGATATCCGGGGAAAGACAAACATTCGTTCATGAGGCGTGGCATTAGTGGCAGTACACAATAGCGACCGTATCGAATGGAGCACATCTGGGAGGACTTCCTGCCAGCGGGAGGTAGGGAGGCCCTTGGTCCTTAGAGCTAGAGTGACTGCTTTCCATACTGTCCCGTTCTCTCGCTCCACCTGACCGTTACCCTGGGGGTTGTAGCTGGTGGTACGGCTCGTGGTGATCCCCCTGGACAGCATGTACTGGCGTAGCTCTTCACTCATGAAGGACACCCCCCTATCCGTATGGATGTAGCTCGGCATACCGAACAGGCAGAACAGGCTGTTGAGGCATTTAATGACCGTGGCGCTGGTCATGTCTGGGCAGGGGAAGGCGAATGGGAAACGGGAGTATTCGTCCACAATGTTCAGGAAGTAAACATTGCGGTCAGCTGACGGGAGGGGGCCCTTGAAATCTAAGCTGAGCCGCTCAAAGGGCCGTGTAGCTTTGATTAAGTGGGCTCTATCTGGGCGGTAGAACCGAGGCTTGCACTCAGCGCAAGTGCGGCAGTTCCTGGTCAGAGACCGAACTTCCTCAATCGAGTAGGGTAAGTTGCGGGACTTTATGAAGTGGAACAGCCGTGTGACCCCTGGGTGGCAGAGGTCGTTGTGGAGGGTCTGTAGCCGATCCCCGGTGGCGCTGGCACACATCCCTCGTGAGAGGGCGTCGGGGGATTCGTTAAGGGCCCCTGGCCGGTAAATGATGTCATACTCGAAGGTGGAGAGCTCGATCCGCCACCTGAGAATCTTATCATTTTTAATCTTCTCCTTCTGTTTATTATTAAACATAAACGCTACCGACCGCTGGTCGGTAAGTAGGGTGAAGCGTTTGCCAGCTAGGTAGTGGCGCCAGTGGTGCACTGCCTCCACGATGGCTTGGGCCTCCTTTTCCACGGAGGAGTGTCTGATCTCGGGCCCTTGGAGGGTCCTCGAGAAGAAAGCTACGGGCCGCCCCGCCTGGTTGAGGGTGGCCGCCAAGGCAAAGTCAGACGCATCACTTTCCACTTGAAAGGGAGTGTTCTCATCCACTGCCTGTAGCGTGGCCTGCTCAATATCCCGCTTAATGCTTTTGAAGGCAGCGTGGGCCTCAGCAGAGAGCGGAAAAGAGGATGCTTTCAAGAGGGGGCGGGCTTTGTCGGAGTAGTTGGGGACCCATTGGGCATAATAAGAAAATAACCCCAGGCACCTTTTCAGGGCTTTGGGAGTGTTGGGCAGGGGCAGCTCCCGTAGGGGGCGCAATCGGTCGGGGTCTGGTCCGATTTCCCCATTCTCCACCACGCTGCCTAGTATGCAGAGGCGCGTGGTGTTGTAAACGCACTTGTCCTCGTTGTAAGTGAGGTTGAGTTTTTGTGCGGTTTTCAGGAACCTCTCGAGGTTCGAGTCGTGATCCTGCTGGTTGTGACCGCAGATGGTGACGTTGTCGAGGTAGGGGAAGGTTGCCTGCAAGTGGTGGTCATTGACCATGCGGTCCATCTCCCTCTGGAAGACCGAGACCCCATTCGTCACCCCAAAGGGGACTCTGAGGAATTGGTAGAGGCGTCCGTTCGCCTCGAAGGCGGTGTACGGGCGGTCCTCTGGTCTGATAGGGAGCTGGTGGTATGCTGACTTGAGGTCGATGGTGGAGAACACCCGGTATTGGGCAATTTGGTTCACCATTTCTGATATGCGGGGTAGCGGGTAGGCGTCTAGTTGGGTGTACATGTTGATCGTTTGGCTATAGTCGATCACCATCCGTTTCTTCTCGCTACCCCTCACCACCACCAATTGGGCGCGCCATGGGCTGTTGCTGCGTTCAATAACGCGCTCCCTCAGCAGCCTGTCAACCTCGGTCGCGATAAACCGCCTGTCCTCCCAGCTGTACCTCCTGCTTTTGGTCGCTATTGGCCGGCAGTTCGGAGTAAGGTTCGCGAATAGCGAAGGCGGCTTTACCTTCAGGGTAGAAAGACCGCACACTGTGAGGGGCGGCTGGGTCCCACCGTAATTGAGCGTGATGCTTTGGTGGTGGCACTGGAAGTCCAGGCCCAAGATCACGCCCGCACATAGACTCTTCATGATTAGTCATTTAAAATTATCATATACAGTTCCGTTAATGGACAATTGTACCGCGCAGTAACCCATAATGGTCGATGTCTGGGTTTTATCAGCCATAGAGATGGTGCCCCGAGCAGGGACCACCGTTAGAGAGAGTTGTTGTACTAGTCCAGGGTGAATAAAACTCTCCGTGCTTCCACTGTCAATTAAACATTTAACCCCGCACCCGTTTACCTCGATGTCCACCATTGATTTGGATAGCGGGTGCGGTCTGGTCTGGTCCACTGTGATCGATGCCACTGTAGGGCCCTGATCGAGACAAGATGGTGTCCACGCTGTCTGCTCACAAGATGGCGGACCCCATGAGGTCGGGCAAGATGGCGTCCAAGATGGCCGCTCCCACGGCGCACACACGGCGGTGGCAGGTTTTCCAGCGGGGTTCCCTCTGCACACCTTCCCGAAGTGCCCCTTCTTACCGCACTTAAAGCAGGTGGTGCCTTTCGCCGGGCACAGGTTTCTGGTGTGCTTCGGCTGCCCGCAGAAGTAGCAGTTGGGGCCCCGACGCGTCGCGGCTGTCGTAGGGCTTCTGGGGGGAGAGCGGGGCCCCGACGGTGTCGGGCTGCTGGGCGGGGAAGGTGCCTTCTAAGATGGTGGCGCCCTTGGTGCACACGTGGTGGCGTGGGCGGCGCGGGCTGAAGAGAAGGCGCCCGAGTTTCTCTGGGCCACATCCAGGGATCGCGCTGTGTCCACAGCCTGTTTCAGGTCCAATCCCGTTTTTTCCAGTAGTCTCTGCCGGATGTAAGTGGAGCTGAGGCCTGTGATAAAGGCATCACGAACAAGCTCGTCGGTGTACACTGTGGCTTTTACATCTTGGCACTTGCAGTCTTTGCCAAGCGTTTTCAGGGTGACTAGGAACTCATCCAGTGATTCCTCAGGTCGCTTTGTGCGAGTAGCGAGCAGATGCCTAGCGTACACCTCGTTCATAGGCTGCTGGTAATGCGCCTTTAGGATGTCGCAGGCAGCCGGGTACGTGTCGGCGTCTTGGATGAGGGGGTAAACCCGATGGCTTACCCAATTCCGCAGGATTCCGAGTTTCATACTTTCAGCGTCCGTAGCGTCTGTGATGGCTGCGGAATTGTCCAGGAAGAATTCCATACACTTAAACCAGTGTCCGAATCGTGCCGATGCGTCCGAAGCATGCGGGTCCAAATCCAAACGTTCGGGTTTCAAGAGTTGATCCATTGCGTTGAAAATTTAATTAATAAAATTGATGTGCCTCAATGAATCCGAGACTCAACGTTAACGGAGCAAAGCAAGGCTTTTATTAACTCAGAAAGTAATACACAGTGGAGAAGTGTCTCTCATCCAGAGATCTGCTGTACTGCTGTGAGACACGCTGGGGCCTGCTTAAGTAGGGGCCAGGTATGGGCGGAGCCCTACACACAATACAATACAGGTAAGGAAATGAAACTGAAACTAAACTCCCCTGCTTGTCACAGTCACAGGCACAATCAAACACAGAGAATACAGTGTGCCTGATGAATGGCATATTTCATCACAGCAGAGTGAGAGAGAGAGGAGACTGTGGGAGAGAGAGAGCGAGGTGGAGGCTGTGAGACAGAGTGAGAGAGAGAGGGAGACTGTGGGAGAGAGAGAGCGAGGTGGAGGCTGTGAGACAGAGTGAGAAAGAGAGGGAGACTGTGGGAGAGAGAGAGCGAGGTGGAGGCTGTGAGACAGAGTGAGAAAGAGAGGGAGACTGTGGGAGAGAGAGAGCGAGGTGGAGGCTGTGAGACAGAGGGAGAGAGAGAGGAGACTGTGGGAGAGAGAGAGCGAGGTGGAGGCTGTGAGACAGAGGGAGAGAGAGAGGAGACTGTGGGAGAGAGAGAGCGAGGTGGAGGCTGTGAGACAGAGTGAGAAAGAGAGGGAGACTGTGGGAGAGAGAGAGCGAGGTGGAGGCTGTGAGACAGAGGGAGAGAGAGAGGAGACTGTGGGAGAGAGAGAGCGAGGTGGAGGCTGTGAGACAGAGTGTGAGAGAGAGGAGACTGTGGGAGAGAGAGAGCGAGGTGGAGGCTGTGAGACAGAGTGTGAGAGAGAGGGAGACTGTGGGAGAGAGAGAGCAAGGTGGAGGCTGTGAGACAGAGTGAGAGAGAGAGAGAGACTGTGGGATATCTGGAACAAAGGACTCACAAAGCCCATATACAAAAGTGGGGACAAAGTCGACCCAAATAACTATCGAGGCATCTGTGTAAACAGTAAACTGGGGAAGGTATTCTGTAGCATCATAAACAAAAGACTTATAAACTTCCTTGAGGAGCACAATGTCTTGAGTAAAAGCCAAATTGGATTCCTGCCAAACTATAGAACATCAGATCATTTCTTCACCCTACAGACCCTAATTGACAAACACGTTCACCATAACAAAAGCAAAATCTACGCATGCTTTATAGATTTCCAGAAGGCTTTCGACTCCATCTGGCATGACGGTTTATTCCTGAAACTTATCGAAAGCGGGGTAGGGGGAAAAACATATGATGTAATTAAATCAATGTATACAAACAACAAATGTGCAGTTAAAATTGGAGACAAACAAACAAAATACTTCCCACAGGGGCGGGGGGTGACGCAGGGCTTGCCAATCTCACCGACACTCTTTAATATTTACATAAATGAATTGGCAAAACTACTTGAACAATCTACAGCACCCGGCCTCACCCTATATGAATCCAAGGTTAAATTCCTCCTCTATGCAGACGACCTGGTTCTGCTGTCACCAACTAAGGAGGGTCTACAGCAGAACCTGGATCTGCTGGAGTCGTACTGCCAGACTTGGGCCCTGACAATAAATCCCCAAAAAACCAAAGTCCTTGTGTTCCAGCAAAGATCCAGACATCAGGGACCCAAAATAAATTTCACACTAGGAACAACCAAAATTGAACAAACCACTAACTACACATACTTGGGCTTAAAAATCAGTTCTACGGGAAACTTCAAACTGGCTGTGAATGAACTGAAAGAGAAAGCAAGAAGGGCTTTCTATGCCATGAAAAAATCAATCCAAATAGAAATCCCAATTAGCATTTGGCTAAAAATTTTCAAATCAGTAATTGAACCAATTGCACTCTATGGCAGTGAGGTATGGGGACCGCTAACACAACAAGAATTTGCAAAATGGGACAAACACCCAATTGAGATCCTACATGCAGAATTCTGTAAAAGTATCCTCCGGACTCAAAGGAAAACAGTAAACAATGCATGCAGGGCGGAACTAGGCCAATATCCATTAATAATCACTATCCAAAAAAGAGCCACCAAATTTGGGAATCACCTACAAATGAGCAACCCCCAATGCTATCACTAAGACGCCCTGAAATGCCAAGAGCTGACCATAAAGAATAATACCCTCAGTCAACTAGTCCTGGGACTCAGTGAAGTAACTACTAACACTACTAACAATAACCAGCCCCAGGACAGTGACAGCGTAACACAAAGAATTCGACCCAACACAATCGTCGCTAAGCAAAAGGAAAAATATCTGACATATTGGGCAGAAACAACAAAAACCCAAAGCAAACTCAATTGCTACTTGGCCCTAAACAGACAATACAACATAGCTGATTACCTGACCATGGTAAAGGATAACAAACTGAGAAAAATCCTGACAATGTACAGACTTAATGAACATAGCCTGGCGATCGAAAAAGGTAGACGCAGGCAGACCCGGCTACCAAGAAAGGACAGGATATGCTCTCACTGCAGTCAGGGAATGGTGGAGACAGAGATGCACTTCCTCACAGCTTGTAGAAAATATCAGGGCATAAGGGAGAATTTCTACCCAAAATTTACAAAAATATGCCCGGAATTCAGAAAATTGAATGACGACCAAAAACTAGCATACCTACTAGGGGAAGAGAGAAGTTGCATAACACTAGCGGCACACTATGTTACAGCTTGCCATAAACAGAGGGACAACCACTAAATATAAGATAAGAGTATATATAAATTATATGAAAGTATATTTATACACTCAGGGATATATCTGTTTATACACTGTATGGATAGATGTGTATTTTTGTGAACAAACATGAATGTTTTCCGATGCTTTGGCAACATAAGATGTAACTTGTCATGCCAATAAAGCGATTTGAATTGAATTGAATTGAATTGGGAGAGAGAGAGCGAGGTGGAGGCTGTGAGACAGAGTGAGAGAGAAAGGAGACTGTGGGAGAGAGAGAGCGAGGTGGAGTCTGTGAGACAGTGTGAGAGAGAGAGGAGACTGTGGGAGAGAGAGAGCGAGGTGGAGGCTGTGAGACAGAGTGAGAGAGAGAGGGAGACTGTGGGAGAGAGAGAGCGAGGTGGAGGCTGTGAGACAGAGTGAGAGAGAGAGGGAGACTGTGGGAGACTGTGGGAGAGAGAGAGCGAGGTGGAGGCTGTGAGGCAGAGTAAGAGAGAGGAGACTGTGGGAGAGAGAGAGCGAGGTGGAGGCTGTGAGACAGAGTGAGAGAGAGAGGGAGACTGTGGGAGAGAGAGAGCAAGGTGGAGGCTGTGAGACAGAGTGAGAGAGAGAGGGAGACTGTGGGAGAGAGAGAGCGAGGTGGAGGCTGTGAGACAGAGTGAGAGAGCGAGAGAGACTGTGGGAGAGAGAGAGCGAGGTGGAGGCTGTGAGACAGAGTGTGAGAGAGGGAGACTGTGGGAGAGAGAGAGCGAGGTGGAGGCTGTGAGACAGAGTGTGAGAGAGAGACTGTGGGAGAGAGGGAGCGAGGTGGAGGCTGTGAGACAGAGTGTGAGAGAGGGAGACTGTGGGAGAGAGAGAGCGAGGTGGAGGCTGTGAGACAGAGTGAGAGAGAGGAGACTGTGGGAGAGAGAGAGCGAGGTGGAGGCTGGGAGACAGAGTGTGAGAGAGAGACTGTGGGAGAGAGAGAGCGAGGTGGAGGCTGTGAGACAGAGTGTGAGAGAGGGAGACTGTGGGAGAGAGAAAGCGAGGTGGAGGCTGTGAGACAGAGTGAGAGGGAGACTGTGGGAGAGAGAGAGCGAGGTGGAGGCTGTGAGACAGAGTGAGAGGGAGACTGTGGGAGAGAGCGAGGTGGAGGCTGTGAGACAGAGTGAGAGAGAGAGGGAGACTGTGGGAGAGAGAGAGCGAGGTGGAGGCTGTGAGACAGAGTGTGAGAGAGAGGAGACTGTGGGAGAGAGAGAGCGAGGTGGAGGCTGTGAGACAGAGTGAGAGAGAGAGGAGACTGTGGGAGAGAGAGAGCGAGGTGGAGGCTGTGAGACAGAGTGAGAGAGAGGGAGACTGTGGGAGAGAGCGAGGTGGAGGCTGTGAGAGAGTGAGAGAGAGAGGGAGACTGGGAGAGAGAGAGCGAGGTGGAGGCTGTGAGACAGAGTGTGAGAGTGAGGGAGACTGTGGGAGAGAGAGAGCGAGGTGGAGGCTGTGAGACAGAGTGTGAGAGAGAGGAGACTGTGGGAGAGAGAGAGCGAGGTGGAGGCTGTGAGACAGAGTGAGAGAGAGAGGGAGACTGTGGGAGAGAGAGCGCGAGGTGGAGGCTGTGAGACAGAGTGAGAGTGAGGGAGACTGTGGGAGAGAGAGAGCGAGGTGGAGGCTGTGAGACAGAGTGAGAGAGAGAGGGAGACTGTGGGTGAGAGAGAGCGAGGTGGAGGCTGTGAGACAGAGTGAGAGAGAGAGGGAGACTGTGGGAGAGAGAGAGCGAGGTGGAGGTTGTGAGACAGAGTGAGAGAGAGGAGACTGTGGGAGAGAGAGAGCGAGGTGGAGGCTGTGAGACAGAGTGAGAGAGAGAGGAGACTGTGGGAGAGAGAGAGTGTGATGAAATATTCCATTCATCACTCATCAGTATTTCTCTGCCTGTGACTGTGGTTGGTTTCAGTTTCATTTCCATTGTATTGTACTGTGTGTAGGGCTCCGCCCATACCTGGCTCCTCTGTAAGCTGGCCCAGCCTGCAGCACATCCAGTACGGCAGATCTCTGGATGGAAGATACATTCTCCTCTGTGTGTTACCTTCTAAGTCAATAAAAGCCTTGTTTTGTTTCGCTAACATCGAGTCTCGGATTTATTGAGGCACCTCAATTTTATTGACTTAATTTTCAACACAATGGATCAACTCTTGAAACCCGAACGTTTGGATTTGGACCAGCATGCTTCGGACGCATCGGCACGCTTCGGACACTGGTTTATGTGTATGGAATTCTTCCTGGACAATTCCGCAGCCGTCAAAGACGCTACGGACGCTGCGAGTATGAAACTCGGAATTCTGCGGAATTGGGTAAGCCACCGGGTTTACCCCCTCATCCAAGACGCCGACACGAACCCGGCCGCCTGTGACATCTTAAAGGCGCATTACCAGCAGCCTACGAATGAGGTGTATGCAAGGCATCTGCTCGCTACTCGCGCACAGCGACCTGGGGAATCGGTGGAGGAGTTCCTAGGCACCCTGAAAACGCTTGGCAAAGACTGCAAGTGCCAAGATGTAAAAGCCGCAGTGTACACTGACGAGCTTGTTCGCGATGCCTTTATCACAGGCCTCAGCTCCACTTACATCCGGCAGAGACTGCTGGAAAAAACGGGATTGGACCTGAAACAGGCTGCGGACACAGCACGATCCCTGGATGTGGCCCAGAGAAACTCGGACGCCTACTCTTCAGCCCGCGCCGTCCACGCCACCACGTGTGCACCAAGGGCGCCGCCATCTTGGAAGGCATCTTCCCCGCCCGGCAGCCCGACACCGTCGAGGCCCCGCTCTCCCCCCAGAAGCCCTACGACAGCCGCGATGCGTCGGGGACCCAACTGCTACTTCTGCGGGCAGCCGAAGCACACCAGAAACCTGTGCCCGGCGAAAGGCACCACCTGCTTTAAGTGCGGTAAGAAGGGGCACTTCGGGAAGGTGTGCAGAGGGAACCCCGCCAGAAAACCCGCCACCGTCGCGTGTGCGCCGTGGGAGCGGCCATCTTGGACGCCATCTTGCCCGACCTCGTGGGGTCCGCCATCTTGTGAACAGACAGCGTGGACGCCATCTTGTCTCGATCAGGGCCCTACAGTGGCATCGGTCACAGTGGACCAGACCAGGCCGCACCCGCTATCCAAATCAATGGTGGACATCGAGGTAAACGGGTGCAGGGTTAAATGTTTAATTGACAGTGGAAGGACGGAGAGTTTTATCCACCCTGAACTGGTACAACAACTCTCCCTAAAGGTGGTCCCTACTCGGGGTACCATCTCTATGGCTGATAAAACCCAGACATCGACCATTCTGGGTTACTGCACGGTACAATTGTGCGTTAACGGAACTGTATACGATAATTTTAATGTATTAATCATGACGAATCTATGTGCGAGCGTGATCTTGGGCCTGGATTTCCAGTGCTACCACCAAAGCATCACGCTCAATTACGGGGGGTCCCAGCCGCCCCTCACAGTGTGCGGTCTGGCTACCCTGAAGGTAAAGCCGCCTTCGCTATTGGCGAACCTTACCCCTAACTGCCGGCCAATAGCGACCAAAAGCAGGAGGTACAGCTGGGAGGACAGGCGGTTTATCGCGACCGAGGTAGACAGGCTCCTGAAAGAGCGCATTATTGACTGCAGCAACAGCCCGTGGCGCGCCCAAGTGCTGGTGGTAAGGGGTAGCGAGAAGAAACGGATGGTGATTGACTATAGCCAAACGATCAACAGGTACACCCAACTAGACGCCTACCCGCTACACCGCATATCAGAAATGGTGAACCAAATCGCCCAATACCGGGTGTTCTCCACCATCGACCTCAAGTCAGCGTACCACCAGCTCCCTATCAGACCAGAGGACCGCCCATACACCGCCTTCGAGGCGAACGGACGCCTCTACCAATTCCTCAGAGTCCCCTTTGGGGTGACGAATGGGGTCTCGGTCTTCCAGAGGGAGATGGACCGCATGGTCGATGACCACCACTTGCAGGCAACCTTCCCCTACCTCGACAACGTCACCATCTGCGGTCACAACCAGCAGGATCATGACTCAAACCTTGAGAGGTTCCTGAAAACCGCACAAAAACTCAACCTCACCTACAACGAGGACAAGTGCGTTTACAACACCACGCGCCTCTGCATACTAGGCAGCGTGGTGGAGAATGGGGAAATCGGACCAGACCCCGACCGATTGCGCCCCCTACGGGAGCTGCCCCTGCCCAACACTCCCAAAGCCCTGAAAAGGTGCCTGGGGTTATTTTCTTATTATTCCCAATGGGTCCCCAACTACTCCGACAAAGCCCGCCCCCTCTTGAAAGCATCCTCTTTTCCGCTCTCTGCTGAGGCCCATGCTGCCTTCAAAAGCATTAAGCAGGATATTGAGCGGGCCACGCTACAAGCAGTGGACGAGAACACTCCCTTTCAAGTGGAAAGTGATGCGTCTGACTTTGCCTTGGCGGCCACCCTCAACCAGGCGGGGCGGCCCGTAGCTTTCTTCTCGAGGACCCTCCAAGGGCCCGAGATCAGGCACTCCTCCGTAGAAAAGGAGGCCCAAGCCATCGTGGAGGCAGTGTGCCACTGGCGCCACTACCTGGCCGGCAAACGCTTCACCCTACTTACCGACCAGCGGTCGGTAGCGTTTATGTTCAATAATAAACAGAGGGGGAAGATTAAAAATGATAAGATTCTTAGGTGGCGGATCGAGCACTCCACCTTCGATTATGACATCATTGACCGGCCAGGGGCCCTTAACGAATCCCCCGACGCCCTCTCACGAGGGATGTGTGCCAGCGCCACCGGGGATCGGCTACAGACCCTCCACAATGACCTCTGCCACCCAGGGGTGACGCGGCTGTTCCACTTCATAAAGTCCCGCAACTTACCCTACTCGATTGAGGAAGTTCGGTCCCTGACCAGGAACTGTCGCACTTGCGCTGAGTGCAAGCCTCGGTTCTACCGCCCAGATAGAGCCCACTTAATCAAAGCTACACGGCCCTTTGAGCGGCTCAGCTTAGATTTCAAGGGCCCCCTCCCGTCCGTCGACCGCAATGTTTACTTCCTGAACATTGTGGACGAATACTCTCGTTTCCCATTCGTCTTCCCCTGCCCAGACATGACCAGCGCCACGGTCATTAAATGCCTCAACAGCCTGTTCTGCCTGTTCGGTATGCCGAGCTACATCCATACGGATAGGGGGGCGTCCTTCATGAGTGAAGAGCTACGCCAGTACATGCTGTCCAGGGGGATCGCCACGAGCCGTACCACCAGCTACAACCCCCGGGGTAACGGTCAAGTGGAGCGAGAGAACGGGACAGTATGGAAAGCAGTCACTTTAGCTCTAAGGACCAAAGGCCTCCCTATCTCCCGCTGGCAGGAAGTCCTCCCAGATGTGCTCCATTCGATACGGTTGCTATTGTGTACTGCCACTAATGCCACGCCTCACGAGCGAATGTTTGTCTTTCCCCGGAAATCCACCTCTGGCGTATCCATGCCGTCATGGCTCTCCACCCCAGGTCCGGTATTCGTGCGAAGGCATGTGAGGGGCCACAAGACGGACCCTCTCGTGGAGTCAGAGCACCTACTCCACGCCAACCCCCAATACGCGTATGTCCGGCACGCCGACGGAAGGGAGGACACCGTGTCCATAAAAGACGTCGCCCCAGCCGGTAACGACAACAACCACGACAACAGCAGCAACAACGACCACAGCAACACTTACCCACCCACTACTCTTTCATCACCCCCGGAAGAACATCGACCAACGGTACCCCCACCAACTACCCCTTCAACAACCCTGGCGGCACCCCCGGCAGAGACCCAGGAGGCCACCGGGGACACCCAGCCGACACCCGCGGCACCACAACAGCCACGTCGGTCGCAGAGGACTATCAAACCCCCGAACAGACTAAATCTATAGAAGGGGTGAATGTGATGAAATATTCCATTCATCACTCATCAGTATTTCTCTGCCTGTGACTGTGGTTGGTTTCAGTTTCATTTCCATTGTATTGTACTGTGTGTAGGGCTCCGCCCATACCTGGCTCCTATGTAAGCTGGCCCAGCCTGCAGCACATCCAGTACGGCAGCCCTCTGGATGGAAGATACATTCTCCTCTGTGTGTTACCTTCTAAGTCAATAAAAGCCTTGTTTTGTTTCGCTAACATCGAGTCTCGGATTTATTGAGGCACATCAGAGAGCGAGGTGGAGGCTGTGAGACAGAGTGAGAGAGAGAGGAGACTGTGGGAGAGAGAGAGCGAGGTGGAGGCTGTGAGACAGAGTGAGAGAGGGAGGGAGACTGTGGGAGAGAGAGAGCGAGGTGGAGGCTGTGAGACAGAGTGAGAGAGAGAGGGAGACTGTGGGAGAGAGAGAGCGAGGTGGAGGCTGTGAGACAGAGTGAGAGAGAGAGGAGACTGTGGGAGAGAGAGAGCGAGGTGGAGGCTGTGAGACAGAGTGAGACAGAGGGAGACTGTGGGAGAGAGAGAGCGAGGTGGAGGCTGTGAGACAGAGTGAGAGACAGAGGGAGACTGTGGGAGAGAGAGAGCGAGGTGGAGGCTGTGAGACAGAGTGAGAGAGAGAGGGAGACTGTGGGAGAGAGAGAGCGAGGTGGAGGCTGTGAGACAGAGTGAGAGAGAGGGAGACTGTGGGAGAGAGAGAGCGAGGTGGAGGCTGTGAGACAGAGTGTGAGAGAGAGAGAGACTGTGGGAGAGAGAGAGCGAGGTGGAGGCTGTGAGACAGAGTGTGAGAGAGAGGAGACTGTGGGAGAGAGAGAGCGAGGTGGAGGCTGTGAGACAGAGTGTGAGAGAGAGAGAGACTGTGGGAGAGAGAGAGCGAGGTGGAGGCTGTGAGACAGAGTGAGAGAGAGAGGAGACTGTGGGAGAGAGAGAGCGAGGTGGAGGCTGTGAGACAGAGTGAGAGAGAGGGAGACTGTGGGAGAGAGAGAGCGAGGTGGAGGCTGTGAGACAGAGTGTGAGAGAGAGAGGGAGACTGTGGGAGAGAGAGAGCGAGGTGGAGGCTGTGAGACAGAGTGAGAGAGAGAGAGAGACTGTGGGAAAGAGAGAGCGAGGTGGAGGCTGTGAGACAGAGTGTGAGAGAGGGAGACTGTAGGAGAGAGAGAGCGTGGTGGCGGCTGTGAGACAGAGTGTGAGAGATAGGAGACTGTGGGAGTGAGAGAGCGAGGTGGAGGCTGTGAGACAGAGTGTGAGAGAGAGAGGGAGACTGTGGGAGAGAGAGAGCGAGGTGGAGGCTGTGAGACAGAGTGTGAGAGAGAGGAGACTGTGGGAGTGAGAGAGCGAGGTGGAGGCTGTGAGACAGAGTGTGAGAGATAGGAGACTGTGGGAGTGAGAGAGCGAGGTGGAGGCTGCGAGACAGAGTGTGAGAGAGAGAGGGAGACTGTGGGAGAGAGAGAGCGAGGTGGAGGCTGTGAGACAGAGTGTGAGAGAGAGAGAGAATGTGGGAGAGAGAGTGAGGTGGAGGCTGTGAGACAGAGTGTGAGAGAGAGGAGACTGTGGGAGAGAGAGCGAGGTGGAGGCTGTGAGACAGAGTGAGAGAGACAGGAGACTGTGGGAGAGAGAGCGAGGTGGAGGCTGTGAGACAGAGTGTGAGAGAGAGGGAGACTGTGGGAGAGAGAGCGAGGTGGAGGCTGTGAGACAGAGTGTGAGAGAGAGAGAGAATGTGGGAGAGAGAGTGAGGTGGAGGCTGTGAGACAGAGTGAGAGAGAGGGAGACTGTGGGAGAGATAGAGCGAGGTGGAGGCTGTGAGACAGAGTGAGAGAGAGAGGGAGAATGTGGGAGAGAGAGAGCGAGGTGGAGGCTGTGAGACAGAGTGTGAGAGAGGGAGACTGTGGGAAAGAGAGAGCGAGGTGGAGGCTGTGAGACAGAGTGAGAGAGAGAGGAGACTGTGGGAGAGAGAGCGAGGTGGAGGCTGTGAGAGAGAGTGAGAGAGAGGGAGACTGTGGGAGAGAGAGAGCGAGGTGGAGGCTGTGAGACAGAGTGTGAGAGAGAGGGAGACTGTGGGAGAGAGAGAGCGAGGTGGAGGCTGTGAGACTGAGTGTGCGAGAGAGGAGACTGTGGGAGAGAGAGAGCGAGGTGGAGGCTGTGAGACAGAGTGTGAGAGAGGGAGACTGTGGGAGAGAGAGAGCGAGGTGGAGGCTGTGAGACAGAGTGAGAGAGAGGGAGACTGTGGGAGAGAGAGCGAGGTGGAGGCTGTGAGACAGAGTGAGAGAGAGAGGGAGACTGTGTGAGAGAGAGAGCGAGGTGGAGGCTGTGAGAGAGAGAGAGAGAGGGAGACTGTGGGAGAGAGAGAGCGAGGTGGAGGCTGTGAGACAGAGTGTGAGAGAGGGAGACTGTGTGAGAGAGAGAGCGAGGTGGAGGCTGTGAGAGAGAGAGAGAGAGAGAGGGAGACTGTGGGAGAGAGAGAGCGAGGTGGAGGCTGTGAGACAGAGTGAGAGAGAGGGAGACTGTGGGAGAGAGAGAGCGAGGTGGAGGCTGTGAGACAGAGTGAGAGAGAGAGGGAGGCTGTGGGAGAGAGAGAGTGAGGTGGAGGCCGTGAGACAGAGTGAGAGAGAGGGAGACTGTGGGAGAGAGAGAGCGAGGTGGAGGCTGTGAGACAGAGTGAGAGAGAGAGGGAGACTGTGGGAGAGAGAGAGCGAGGTGGAGGCTGTGAGACAGAGTGTGAGAGAGAGGAGACTGTGGGAGAGAGAGAGCGAGGTGGAGGCTGTGAGACAGAGTGAGAGAGAGGGAGACTGTGGGAGAGAGAGAGCGAGGTGGAGGCTGTGAGACAGAGTGAGAGAGAGGGAGACTGTGGGAGAGAGAGAGCGAGGTGGAGGCTGTGAGACAGAGTGAGAGAGAGAGTGAGACTGTGGGAGATAGAGAGCGAGGTGGAGGCTGTGAGACAGAGTGTGAGAGAGGAGACTGTGGGAGAGAGAGAGCGAGGTGGAGGCTGTGAGACAGAGTGAGAGAGAGAGGGAGACTGTGGGAGATAGAGAGCGAGGTGGAGGCTGTGAGACAGAGTGAGAGAGAGGGAGACTGTGGGAGAGAGAGAGCGAGGTGGAGGCTGTGAGACAGAGTGAGAGAGAGGGAGACTGTGGGAGAGAGAGCGAGGTGGAGGCTGTGAGACAGAGTGAGAGAGAGGGAGACTGTGGGAGAGATAGAGCGAGGTGGAGGCTGTAATGATATCAGCAAATAGTGATGAAATTTGTCTGTGTTTGATTGCTTGTGCCTGAGCAGCAGAGGTCATGTGACAGACAAGCAGGCTGAGCTTTTTCGTTTCACTTTAGCTGCAGCTCAAGCATGGTGTGTCCTGAAAAGCTGTATGAATTCTTGAACAAACCTTAGATTAAAAGTCATTCTCTTTTAGAAATGTCTCTTCATTGAACCCACAAGGAAATCAATACATGGTGTCAGAAGTGGCTCGATTGAAAGAGATGAAGAGAAAAAATCGGAAGTTAGCAACTCGATGGGACAGTGAAAGGAGTTGTGGCAAGTAAGCGAAATCAGCTCTCCACATATTAGCAAGCCAGAAGAGAAAATCGTTACTTACCTTGGAGAATAGCTAGCGAAGTGAAAAATGGAAGGTTTACTCCCACCGGCGATGCTTCAGTTGTCAGGTAATGTGGCTGAAAATTGGAGAAGGTTCAAACAACGTTTAGAGTTGTATTTAGCGGCAACCGGAGCTGACGAGAAAAGTGATAAACAGAAATCGTCCGTGTTCTTACATGTAGTAGCTGATGCAGCGCTGGAGGTATATAATAATTTCATATTTGCCGTTGATGGAGACAAAGTGAAGCTAGATAAAATAATGGAACAGTTTGAGGCCTACTGCATACCTAAACGCAACGTGACCTTTGAGAGTCACAAATTTTTCACATGTGTACAGAAAATCGGCGAGACTATTGATCAGTATGTGACTGAACTGAGAAACCCAAGCAAATCGTGTGAATTTGGGGGACTCACAGACTCGCTGATAAAAGACAGACTGGTGTGTGGTATTCCAGATAATGGTCTAAGGGAAAGACTGCTAAGAGAGCAAGATCTAGACCTGGGAAAAGCCAAAGCACTGTGTAGGGCTACAGAGACTGTGAAGTTGCAGGCAAAGGAGCTGTTCAGTGACAGTAGCTGCAACGTGGATGCAGTGAGAAAGAACGGATACAAACCGTTTAACAAAGAGAGCGCCAATGTAAAAAAAGAGACGTGGCCAGCAAACGAAAATGAAAGGGACAATCGGAAGTCATGTAGTCGATGCGGTACACAGCATCCACCAAGAAAGTGTCCAGCATATGGTAAAACATGCAATAGATGCAACAGAAACAACCATTATGCCCGTTGCTGTAAGAACCAAGCGAAACAAAGCAAGGTCCATACAGTAGATGAAAGGGAGATAGAGGAGTTCAATGTAGATGTTGTGTCTGAAAACAAAAAAGAAGAAAGAGACTGGATGGTGACACTAAAAGTGAATGACATACACATTCCATTTAAATTGGATACTGGAGCACAAGTTAATGTGATATCAGAGACCGATTTTAAGAGAATTAGACCCAGACCAAAGTTACATGGAATACAAGTGAAAGTGACCGGATACTAAGGTACTGAAAGGAAAATGCATTGTCAAAGTAACACACAAGGACAGAGAGCACACGCTAGCATTAATCGTGGTGCCAAAGGATGTGTAAGCCATACTAGGTTTAAAAGCCTGTGAGAGACTGAACCTGGTAAAGAGAGTCCTCGTTGTGGAAAGCGAAGGAGAGACAGTCTATGATGAACTCATGAAAGAGTACAAAGACCTATTTAAGGGTCTAGGCTGCATTCCAGGAGAACACACGATCAGAGTAGATAAAAGTATGACACCGGTCATACATCCATGCAGAACAGTTCCGTTTGCTCTTCAAAAGCGACTGAAGGCAGAGTTGGACAGGATGGAAAGCCTGAACGTGATTCAGAAGATAGATGAGCCAACTGAGTGGGTGAGTTCCCTCGTCGTTGTGGACAAAAAGAATGGAAAGCTCAGAATTTGCCTGGATCCAAGAGATCTAAACAGAGCAATAAAGAGAGAGCACTTCAAGCTTCCTACACGTGAGGAAATCATGGCACAGTTTGCAAATGCAAAATATTTCAGCAAGTTAGATGCATCCTCAGGATTTTGGCAGATGAAGCTGGACGAAGCAAGTTCAAGACTGTGCACGTTCAACACTCTATATGGCAGATACAGATTCCTAAGGTTACCATTTGGCATTGCCTCAGCTCCTGAAGTGTATCACAAGACTATCCATATGATCTATGAGAACCTGGAGGGAGTTGATACATCAATGGATGACATCATAGTATGGGGAGCCACGAGAACTGAGCATGACGAGAGACTGAAAAAAGTGCTGGAAGCAACAAGGAAAACAAACCTGAAGCTGAATAGAGAGAAATGCCAGCTCGGGGCGACAGAACTGACATTCGTGGGAGATATCCTTAGCAGTGAGGGCATCAGACCAGATCCCAGAAAGGTGTCCGCCATTGAGAATATGCCAAGGCCACAATGCAAAAATGACGTGCAGAGGTTTAATGGAATGATCAACTACATGGGTAAATTCATACCCAATCTCTCAGAAAAAATAGCACCACTGAGAAGACTAACTTAAAAGAACATAGAATGGGAATGGAATCATGAGCATGAGAAGTCATGGAGCGATCTAAAGAAACTGCTCTCAGAGGAACCAGTTCTGAGGTTTTATGACCCAGCGAGACCCATCAAGATATCATCAGATGCATCACAGAGTGGGCTCGGTGCCGTTCTTCTGCAACAATATGACTACTGGCAACCTATTGCATATGCATCGCGCTCAATGACAGACACGGAGACGCGATATGCTCAAATAGAAAAGGAGCTGCTCAGCATCACATACGCCTGTGAAAGATTTCACCAGTTTGTGGCAGGACAAGCAATCAGTGTAGAGACTGACCATAAGCCCTTGATTGCATTGTTCCAAAAGCCACTAAATAGCTGTCCGCTTAGAATACAAAGAATAATGATCAGGCTGCAACGCTATACACTGAATGTTGCGTACACACCGGGTAAGCTGATGTATACAGCAGACACGTTGTCCAGAGCTGTTGACCCAAGTGAGCCCACAAACACCACAATGGATGAAAAAGTGAACGCCTACGTGGACATGATCACAAGTGCACTGCCCATAGCAGATGCAAAAATGGAGCTCATAAAGACTGAGACAAACAAAGATGAAACAATGAGACGACTGAAGAAAAGCACCTTGGATGGATGGCCCAACATGAAGCAAGACTGCTCAGCTGACATAGCAGAGTACTGGAACTGCAGGGCGGAACTATCAGTGCTCGAAGACATCATCTACAAAGGAAGTAAAATAGTTATCCCAAAGAGTCTGAGAAAAGAGATGCTAAAAAAGTTCCATGGAGGACAGCTGGGAATCGAAAAGTGTAAGAAAAGAGCACGGGAGGTGATGTACTGGCCACGAATGAACCAAGATGTGACAAATGAGGTGTCAAACTGCACAATATACCTGAAATATCGAGCAAGCAATCCGGTAGAACCACTAAAGCCACACCCAGCACCAGACAGACCTTACCAGAAGGTAGGCGCTGACCTATTCGTATGTCAAGGGAAGGACTATCTTGTCATCACAGACTATTACTCCCTGTATCCAGAGGTTTGTAGACTGTACACCACCACTGCAGAAGCTGTGATAAGAAGTATGAAAGCCATATTCTCCAGACATGGCGTGGCAAGCGAGGTCTTCACAGACAACGGACCCCAGTTTAACAATGCAAATTTCCGACACTTTGCCAAAGAGTGGGACTTTGTCCACACAACGTCAAGTCCTCACTATCCACAGTCCAATGGACTAGTGGTAAAATCGGTCCAGACAGTGAAAAGACTGATGTACAAGGCAAAAGACAGTGGAACTGACTTCTACCAAAGCATGCTTGTATACCGCACAACGCCGCTCGAGTATGGTATGTCACCAGCCCAACTCCTGATGGGACGTCGGCTAAGGTCAAACCTACCAATCCCGGAGAACCTCCTGAAAACAAAAGAGGGGGAGAAAGTGAAGAAGTTCAAAGAACAACAGAAAGAAAAGCAAAAGTACTATTATGACAGAGGAACACAAAACCTACCTGAACTCCACACTGGTGACCAAGTAAGGTTCAAAGACAAAACAAACACATGGACGGAGAAGGGAACTGTCCTGAGCGAGGTTCAACCAAGATCATACACCATTCAGACAGATGAGGGTGCTGTTCTGAGAAGAAATCGTCGAGATCTTCTCATGGAACCAGCCACAGCAAGTCAAAAGACTGATACTGTTGAACAACCTGATCACACAGCAGGTCAAGAGACTGACACTGTTGAACAACCTGATCACACAGCTGAGAACCAATCATCTGAGGCAACAACTCAGATTCAAGGACAATCAATCAGAAAATCCTCAAGACACGTGAAGCCTCCTGAGAGACTCATTGAGCAAATTTAAGGACTATTGTTAGAGAAGGAAGTAATGTTATCTTATTCTTTCTTCAAGTTCTAGTGTATTGACATATTTCATGTGAACACACAAAGCAAGGGTAAAAAACCTTGATCATGATAATGATAATGCCAGTTCATTAAATGTTACAGTTAAAATGCAGATTAATACAAAGAAAACATGTTGTTAGTTAAAAGTAAAATACTTTTGTTTTAAGAAAGGGAGATGCAATGATATCAGCAAATAGTGATGATATTTGTCTGTGTTTGATTACTTATGCCTTACAGCATGTTTGTCTGTGTTTGATTGCTTGTGCCTGAGCAGCAGAGGTCATGTGACAGACAAGCGGGCTGAGCTTTTTAGTTTCACTTTAGCTGCAGCTCAAGCATGGTGTGTCCTGAAAAGCTGTATGAATTCTTGAACAAACCTTAGATTAAAACACATTCTATTTTAGAAATGTCACATCATTGAACCCACAAGGAAATCAATACAGAGGCTGTGAGACAGAGTGTGAGAGAGGGAGACTGTGGGAGAGAGAGAGCGAGGTGGAGGCTGTGAGACAGAGTGTGAGAGAGGGAGACTATGGGAGATAGAGAGCGAGGTGGAGGCTGTGAGACAGAGTGAGAGAGAGAGGGAGACTGTGGGAGAGAGAGAGCGAGGTGGAGGCTGTGAGACAGAGTGAGAGAGAGGAGACTGTGGGAGAGAGAGCGAGGTGGAGGCTGTGAGACAGAGTGAGAGAGAGGGAGACTGTGGGAGAGAGAGAGCGAGGTGGAGGCTGTGAGACAGAGTGAGAAAGAGGGAGACTGGGAGAGAGAGCGAGGTGGAGGCTGTGAGACAGAGTGAGAGAGAGGGAGACTCTGGGAAATAGAGAGCGAGGTGGAGGCTGTGAGACAGAGTGTGAGAGAGGGAGACTGGGAGAGAGAACGAGGTGGAGGCTGTGAGACAGAGTGTGAGAGAGGGAGACTGTGGGAGAGAGAGAGCGAGGTGGAGGCTGTGAGACAGAGTGAGAGTGAGGGAGACTGGGAGAGAGAGAGCGAGGTGGAGGCTGTGAGACAGAGTGAGAGAGAGAGGAGACTGGGAGAGAGAGAGCGAGGTGGAGGCTGTGAGACAGAGTGGGAGAGAGAGGAGACTGTGGGAGAGAGAGAGCGAGGTGGAGGCTGTGAGACAGAGTGAGAGAGAGAGGGAGACTGTGGGAGAGAGAGAGCGAGGTGGAGGCTGTGAGACAGAGTGAGAGAGAGAGGAGACTGTGGGAGAGAGAGACCGAGGTGGAGGCTGTGAGACAGAGTGAGAGAGACAGGAGACTGTGGGAGAGAGAGCGAGGTGGAGGCTGTGAGACAGAGTGAGAGAGAGGGTGACTGTGGGAGAGAGAGAGCGAGGTGGAGGCTGTGAGACAGAGTGTGAGAGAGGGAGACTGTGGGAGAGAGGGAGCGAGGTGGAAGCTGTGAGACTGAGTGTGAGAGAGAGAGAGGAGACTGTGGGAGAGGGAGAGCGAGGTGGAGGCTGTGAGACAGAGTGAGAGAGAGAGGAGACTGTGGGAGAGAGAGAGCGAGGTGGAGGCTGTGAGACAGTGAGAGAGAGGAGACTGTGGGAGAGAGAGAGCGAGGTGGAGGCTGTGAGACAGAGTGAGAGAGAGAGGAGACTGTGGGAGAGAGAGAGCGAGGTGGAGGCTGTGAGGCAGAGTGTGAGAGAGGGAGGCTGTGGGAGAGAGAGCGAGGTGGAGGCTG
This sequence comes from Somniosus microcephalus, assembly GCF_052327205.1. Taxonomy (NCBI): domain Eukaryota; kingdom Metazoa; phylum Chordata; class Chondrichthyes; order Squaliformes; family Somniosidae; genus Somniosus; species Somniosus microcephalus. Next base: position 212,465,771 of record NC_140989.1, on the reverse strand, counting down.
TGAGAGAGAGAAAGAGAGTGAGACTGTGGGAGAGAGAGAGCGAGGTGGAGGCTGTGAGACAGAGTGAGAGAGAGAGGGAGTCTGTGGGAGAGAGAGAGCGAGGTGGAGGCTGTGAGACAGAGTGAGAGAGAGGAGACTGTGGGAGAGAGAGAGCGAGGTGGAGGCTGTGAGACAGAGTGAGAGAGAGAGGGAGACTGTGAGAGAGAGAGCGAGGTGGAGCCTGTGAGACAGAGTGAGAGAGAGAGGAGACTGTGGGAGAGAGAGAGCGAGGTGCAGGCTGTGAGACAGAGGGAGAGAGAGAGAGACTGTGGGAGAGAGAGCGAGGTGGAGGCTGTGAGGCAGAGTGTGAGAGAGGGAGACTGTGGGAGAGAGAGAGCGAGGTGGAGGCTCTGAGACAGAGTGTGAGAGAGAGGGAGACTGTGGGAGAGAGAGAGCGAGGTGGAGGCTGTGAGACAGAGTGAGAGAGAGGGAGACTGTGGGAGAGAGAGAGCGAGGTGGAGGCTGCGAGACAGAGTGAGAGAGAGAGGGAGATGGTGGGAGAGAGAGAACGAGGTGGAGGCTGTGAGACAGAGTGAGAGAGAGAGGGAGACTGTGGAAGAGAGAGCGAGGTGGAAGCTGTGAGACAGAGTGTGAGAGAGGGAGACTGTGGGAGAGAGTGAGCGAGGTGGAGGCTGTGAGACAGAGTGAGAGAGAGAGGGAGACTGTGGGAGATCGAGAGCGAGGTGGAGGCTGTGAGACAGAGTGTGACACAGGGAGACTGTGGGAGAGAGAGAGCGAGGTGGAGGCTGTGAGACAGAGTGAGAGAGAGAGGAGACTGTGGGAGAGAGAGAGCGAGGTGGAGGCTGTGAGACAGAGTGAGAGAGAGAGGGAGACTGTGGGAGAGAGAGAGCAAGGTGGAGGCTGTGAGACAGAGTGAGAGAGAGGGAGACTGTGGGAGAGAGAGAGCGAGGTGGAGGCTGTGAGACAGAGTGTGAGAGAGGGAGACTGTGGGAGATAGAGAGCGAGGTGGAGGCTGTGAGACAGAGTGAGAGAGAGAGGGAGACTGTGGGAGAGAGAGAGCGAGGTGGAGGCTGTGAGACAGAGTGTGAGAGAGAGAGACTGTGGGAGAGAGAGAGAGCGAGGTGGAGGCTGTGATACAGAGTGAGAGAGAGGAGACTGTGGGAGAGAGAGCGCGAGGTGGAGGCTGTGAGACAGAGTGTGAGAGAGAGGAGACTGTGGGAGAGAGAGAGGGAGCTGGAGGCTGTGAGACAGAGTGAGAGAGAGGGAGACTGTGGGAGAGAGAGAGCGAGGTGGAGGCTGTAATGATATCAGCAAATAGTGATGATATTTGTCTGTGTTTGATTGCTTATGCCTTACAGCATGTTTGTCTGTGTTTGATTGCTTGTGCCTGAGCAGCAGAGGTCATGTGACAGACAAGCAGGCTGAGCTTTTTAGTTTCACTTTAGCTGCAGCTCAAGCATGGTGTGTCCTGAAAATCTGTATGAATTCTTGAACAAACCTTAGATTAAAAGTCATTCTCTTTTCGAAATGTCTCATCATTGAACCCACAAGGAAATCAATACATGGTGTCAGAAGTGGCTCGATTGAAAGAGGTGAAGAGAAAAAATCGGAAGTTACGATGGGCAGCACGGTGGCATAGTGGTTAGCACTGTTGCCTCACAGCGCCAGGGACCCGGGTTCGAATCCGGCCTCGGGCGACTGTCTGTGTGGAGTTTGCACATTCTCCCCGTGTTTGCGTGGGTTTCCTCCGGGTGCTCCGGTTTCCTCCCACAGTCCAAAGATGTGCAGGTTAGGTTGATTGGCTATGATAAATTGACCCTTAGTGTTAGGGGGATTAAATACGTGGGGTTACGGGGATAGGGTGGGATATGTGTTGGTGTAGGGGTTACGGGGATAGGGTGGGATATGTGTCGGTGCAGGCTCGATGGGCCAAAATGGCCTCTATCTGCACTGTGGGGTTTCTGTGATTTCTGTGAAGTTAGCAACTCGATGGGACAGTGAAAGGAGTTGTGGCAAGTAAGTGAAATCAGCTCTCCACATATTAGCAAGCCAGAAGAGAAAATCGTTACTTACCTTGGAGAATAGCTAGCGAAGTGAAAAATGGAAGGTTTACTCCCACCGGCGACGCTTCAGTTGTCAGGTAATGTGGCTGAAAATTGGAGAAGGTTCAAACAACGTTTAGAGTTGTATTTAGCGGCAGCCGGAGCTGACGAGAAAAGTGATAAACAGAAATCGTCCGTGTTCTTACATGTAGTGGGTGATGCAGCGCTGGAGGTATATTATAATTTCATATTTGCCGTTGATGGAGACAAAATGAAGCTAGATAAAATAATGGAACAGTTTGAGGCCTACTGCATACCTAAACGCAACGTGACCTTTGAGAGGCACAAATTTTTCACATGTGTACAGAAAATCGGCGAGACTATTGATCAGTATGTGACTGAACTGAGAAACCGAAGCAAATCGTGTGAATTTGGGGGACTCACAGACTCGCTGATAAAAGACAGACTGGTGTGTGGTATTCCAGATAATGGTCTAAGGGAAAGACTGCTAAGAGAGCAAGATCTAGACCTGGGAAAAGCCAAAGCACTGTGTAGGGCTACAGAGACTGTGAAGTTGCAGGCAAAGGAGCTGTTCAGTGACAGTAGCTGCAACGTGGATGCAGTGAGAAAGAACGGATACAAACTGTTTAACAAAGAGAGCGCCAATGTAAAAAAAGAGACGTGGCCAGCAAACGAAAATGAAAGGGACAATCGGAAGTCATGTAGTCGATGCGGTACACAGCATCCACCAAGAAAGTGTCCAGCATATGGTAAAACATGCAATAGATGCAACAAAAACAACCATTATGCCCGTTGCTGTAAGAACCAAGCGCAACAAAGCAAGGTCCATACAGTAGATGAAAGCGAGATAGAGGAATTCAATGCAGATGTTGTGTCTGAAAACAAAAAAGAAGAAAGAGACTGGAAGTTGACACTAAAAGTGAATGACATACACATTCCATTTAAATTGGATACTGGAGCACAAGTTAATGTGATATCAGAGACCGATTTTAAGAGAATTAGACCCAGACCAAAGTTACATGGAAAACAAGTGAAAGTGACCGGATACTCAGGTACTGATATACCAGTGAAAGGAAAATGCATTGTCAAAGTAACACACAAGGACAGAGAGCACACGCTAGCATTAATCGTGGTGCCAAAGGATGTGCAAGCCATACTAGGTTTAAAAGCCTGTGAGAGACTGAACCTGGTAAAGAGAGTCCTCGTTGTGGAAAGCGAAGGAGAGACAGTCTATGATGAACTCATGAAAGAGTACAAAGACCTTTTTAAGCGTCTAGGCTGCATTCCAGGAGAACACACGATCAGAGTAGATAAAAGTATGACACCGGTCATACATCCATGCAGAAAAGTTCCATTTGCTCTTCAAAAGCAACTGAAGGCAGAGTTGGACAGGATGGAAAGCCTGAACGTGATTCAGAAGATAGATGAGCCAACTGAGTGGGTGAGTTCCCTCGTCGTTGTGGACAAAAAGAATGGAAAGCTCAGAATTTGCCTGGATCCAAGAGATCTAAACAGAGCAATAAAGAGAGAGCACTTCAAGCTTCCTACACGTGAGGAAATCATGGCACAGTTTGCAAATGCAAAATATTTCAGCAAGTTAGATGCATCCTCAGGATTTTGGCAGATGAAGCTGGACGAAGCAAGTTCAAGACTGTGCACGTTCAACACTCTATATGGCAGATACAGATTCCTAAGGTTACCATTTGGCATTGCCTCAGCTCCTGAAGTGTATCACAAGACTATCCATATGACCTATGAGCACCTGGAGGGAGTTGATACATCAATGGATGACATCATAGTATGGTGAACCGCGAGAACTGAGCATGACGAGAGACTGAAAAAAGTGCTGGAAGCAACAAGGAAAACAAACCTGAAGCTGAATAGAGAGAAATGCCAGCTCGGGGTGACAGAACTGACATTCGTGGGAGATATCCTTAGCAGTGAGGGCATCAGACCAGATCCCAGAAAGGTGTCCGCCATTGAGAATATGCCAAGGCCACAATGCAAAAAGGACGTACAGAGGTTTAATGGAATGATCAACTACATGGGTAAATTCATACCCAACCTCTCAGAAAAAATAGCACCACTGAGAAGACTAACTTAAAAGAACATAGAATGGGAATGGAATCATGAGCATGAGAAGTCATGGAGCGATCTAAAGAAACTGCTCACAGAGGAACCAGTTCTGAGGTTTTATGACCCAGCGAGACCCATCAAGATATCATCAGATGCATCACAGAGTGGGCTCGGTGCCGTTCTTCTGCAACAATATGACTACTGGCAACCTATTGCATATGCATCGCACTCAATGACAGACACGGAGACGCGATATGCTCAAATAGAAAAGGAGCTGCTCAGCATCACATACGCCTGTGAAAGATTTCACCAGTTTGTGGCAGGACAAGCAATCAGTGTAGAGACTGACCATAAGCCCTTGATTGCATTGTTCCAAAAGCCACTAAATAGCTGTCCGCTTAGAATACAAAGAATGATGATCAGGCTGCAACGCTATACACTGAATGTTGCGTACACACCGGGTAAGCTGATGTATACAGCAGACACGTTGTCCAGAGCTGTTGACCCAAGTGAGCCCACAAACACCACAATGGATGAAAAAGTGAACGCCTACGTGGACATGATCACAAGTGCACTGCCCATAGCAGATGCAAAAATGGAGCTCATAAAGACTGAGACAAACAAAGATGAAACAATGAGACGACTGAAGAAAAGCACCTTGGATGGATGGCCCAACATGAAGCAAGACTGCTCACCTGACATAGCAGAGTACTGGAACTGCAGGGTGGAACTATCAGTGCTCAAAGACATCATCTACAAAGGAAGTAAAATAGTTATCCCAAAGAGTCTGAGAAAAGAGATGCTAAAAAATATCCATGGAGGACATCTGGGAATCAAAAAGTGTAAGAAAAGAGCACGGGAGGTGATGTACTGGCCACGAATGAACCAAGATGTCACAAATGAGGTGTCAAACTGCACAATATGCCTGAAATATCGAGCAAGCAATCCGGTAGAACCACTAAAGCCACACCCAGCACCAGACAGACCTTACCAGAAGGTAGGCGCTGACCTATTCGTATGTCAAGGGAAGGACTATCTTGTCATCACAGACTATTACTCCCTGTATCCAGAGGTTTGTAGACTGTACACCACCACTGCAGAAGCTGTGATAAGAAGTATGAAAGCCATATTCTCCAAACATGGCGTGGCAAGCGAGGTCTTCACAGACAACGGACCCCAGTTTAACAATGCAAATTTCTGACACTTTGCCAAAGAGTGGGACTTCGTCCACACAACGTCAAGTCCTCACTATCCACAGTCCAATGGACTAGTGGAAAAATCGGTCCAGACAGTGAAAAGACTGATGTACAAGGCAAAAGACAGTGGAACTGACTTCTACCAAAGCATGCTTGTATACCGCACAACGCCGCTCGAGTGTGGTATGTCACCAGCCCAACTCCTGATGGGACGTCGGCTAAGGTCAAACCTACCAATCCCGGAGAACCTCCTGAAAACAAAAGAGGGGGAGAAAGTGAGGAAGTTCAAAGAACAACAGAAAGAAAAGCAAAAGTACTATTATGACAGAGGAACACAAAACCTACCTGAACTCCACACTGGTGACCAAGTAAGGTTCAAAGACAAAACAAACACATGGACGGAGAAGGGAACTGTCCTGAGCGAGGTTCAACCAAGATCATACACCATTCAGACAGATGAGGGTGCTGTTCTGAGAAGAAATCGTCGAGATCTTCACATGGAACCAGCCACAGCAGGTCAAAAGACTGATACTGTTGAACAACCTGATCACACAGCAGGTCAAGAGACTGACACTGTTGAACAACCTGATCACACAGCTGAGAACCAATCATCTGAGGCAACAACTCAGATTCAAGGACAATCAATCAGAAAATCCTCAAGACACGTGAAGCCTCCTGAGAGACTCATTGAGCAAATTTAAGGACTATTGTTATAGAAGAAAGTAATGTTATCTTATTCTTTCTTCAAGTTCTAGTGTATTGACATATTTCATGTGAACACACAAAGCAAGGGTAAAAAACCTTGATCATGATAATGATAATGTCAGTTCATTAAATGTTACAGTTAAAATGCAGATTAATACAAAGAAAACATGTTGTTAGTTAAAAGTAAAATACTTTTGTTTTAAGAAAGGGAGATGTAATGATATCAGCAAATAGTGATGATATTTGTCTGTGTTTGATTACTTATGCCTTACAGCATGTTTGTCTGTGTTTGATTGCTTGTGCCTGAGCAGCAGAGGTCATGTGACAGACAAGCAGGCTGAGCTTTTTAGTTTCACTTTAGCTGCAGCTCAAGCATGGTGTGTCCTGAAAAGCTGTATGAATTCTTGAACAAACCTTAGATTAAAAGTCATTCTCTTTTAGAAATGTCACATCATTGAACCCACAAGGAAATCAATACAGAGGCTGTGAGACAGAGTGTGAGAGAGGGAGACTATGGGAGCTAGAGAGCGAGGTGGAGGCTGTGAGACAGAGTGAGAGAGAGAGGAGACTGTGGGAGATAGAGAGCGAGGTGGAGGCTGTGAGACAGAGTGAGAGAGAGAGGGAGACTGTGGGAGAGAGAGAGCGAGGTGGAGGCTGTGAGACAGAGTGAGAGAGAGGAGACTGTGGGAGAGAGAGAGAGGTGGAGGCTGTGAGACAGAGTAAGAGAGAGAGGAGACTGTGGGAGAGAGAGAGCGAGGTGGAGGCTGTGAGACAGAGTGAGAGAGAGAGGAGACTGTGGGAGAGAGAGAGCGAGGTGGAGGCTGTGAGACAGAGTGTGAGAGAGGGAGACTGGGAGAGAGAACGAGGTGGAGGCTGTGAGACAGAGTGTGAGAGAGGGATACTTTGGGAGAGAGAGAGCGAGGTGGAGGCTGTGAGACAGAGTGAGAGAGAGGGAGACTGTGGGAGAGAGAGAGCGAGGTGGAGGCTGTGAGACAGAGTGTGAGAGAGGGAGACTGTGGGAGAGAGAGAGCGAGGTGGAGGCTGTGAGACAGAGTGAGAGAGAGGGAGACTGTGGGAGAGAGAGAGCGAGGTGGAGGCTGTGAGACAGAGTGAGAGAGAGGGAGACTGTGGGAGAGAGAGAGCGAGGTGGAGGCTGTGAGACAGAGAGAGAGAGGAGACTGTGGGAGAGAGAGAGCGAGGTGGAGGCTGTGAGACAGAGTGAGAGAGAGAGGGAGACTGTGGGAGAGAGAGAACGAGGTGGAGGCTGTGAGACAGAGTGTGAGAGAGAGGAGACTGTGGGAGAGAGAGCGCGAGGTGGAGGCTGTGAGACAGAGTGTGAGAGAGAGGAGACTGTGGGAGAGAGAGAACGAGGTGGAGGCTGTGAGACAGAGTGTGAGAGAGAGGAGACTGTGGGCGATAGAGAGCGAGGTGGAGGCTGTGAGACAGAGTGAGAGAGAGGAGACTGTGGGAGAGAGAGAGCAAGGTGGAGGCTGTCAGACAGAGTGTGAGAGAGAGGGAGACTGTGGGAGAGAGAGAACGAGGTGGAGGCTGTGAGACAGAGTGAGAGAGAGAGAGGAGACTGGGAGAGAGAGAGCGAGGTGGAGGCTGTGCGAGAGAGTGAGAGAGAGAGGGAGACTGTGGGAGAGAGAGAGCGAGGTGGAGGCTGTGAGACAGAGTGAGAGAGAGAGGGAGACTGGGAGAGAGAGAGAGTGAGGTGGAGGCTGTGAGACAGAGTGAGAGAGAGGGGGACTGTGGGAGAGAGAGAGCGAGGTGGAGGCTGTGAGACAGAGTGATAGAGAGAGGAGACTGTGGGAGAGAGAGAGCGAGGTGGAGGCTGTGAGACAGAGTGATAGAGAGAGGAGACTGTGGGAGAGAGAGAGCGAGGTGGAGGCTTGAGGCAGAGTGAGAGAGAGAGGAGACTGTGGGAGAGAGAGCGAGGTGGAGGCTGTGAGTCAGAGTGAGAGAGAGGGAGACTGTGGGAGAGAGAGAGAGCGAGGTGGATGCTGTGAGACAGAGTGAGAGAGAGAGGTGACTGTGGGAGAGAGAGAGCGAGGTGGAGGCTGTGAGACAGAGTGTGAGAGAGAGGGAGACTGTGGGAGACAGAGAGCGAAGTGGAGGCTGTGAGACTGAGTGTGAGAGAGAGGAGACTGGGAGAGAGAGAGCGAGGTGGAGGCTGTGAGAGAGTGAGAGAGAGGGAGACTGTGGGAGAGGGAGAGCGAGGTGGAGGCTGTGAGACAGAGTGAGAGAGAGGAGACTGTGGGAGAGAGAGAGCGAGGTGGAGGCTGTGAGACAGAGTGAGAGAGAGGGAGACTGTGGGAGAGAGAGAGCGAGGTGGAGGCTGTGAGACAGAGGGTGAGAGAGAGAGAGACTGTGGCAGAGAGAGGGCGAGGTGGAGGATGTGAGACAGAGTGAGAGAGAGAGGGAGACTCTGGGAGATAGAGAGTGAGGTGGAGGCTGTGAGACACAGTGAGAGAGAGGGAGACTGTGGGAGAGAGAGAGCGAGGTGGAGGCTGTGAGACAGAGTGAGAGAGAGAGGGAGACTGTGGGAGAGAGAGAGCGAGGTGGAGGCTGTCAGACAGAGTGTGAGAGAGAGAGAGACTGTGGGAGAGAGAGAGCGAGGTGGAGGCTGTGAGACAGAGTGTGAGAGAGGGAGACTGTGGGAGAGAGAGAGCGAGGTGGAGGCTGTGAGACAGAGTGTGAGAGAGGGAGACTGTGGGAGAGAGAGAGCGAGGTGGAGGCTGTGAGACAGAGTGAGAGAGAGGAGACTGTGGGAGAGAGAGAGAGCGAGGTGGAGACTGTGAGACAGAGTGAGAGAGAGGGAGACTGTGGGAGAGAGAGAACGAGGTGGAGGTTGTGAGACAGATTGAGAGAGAGAGAGAGAGAGAGAGGGAGACTGTGGGAGAGAGAGAGCGAGGTGGAGGCTGTGAGACAGAGTGTGAGAGAGGGAGACTGTGGGAGAGAGAGAACGAGGTGGAGGTTGTGAGACAGAGTGAGAGAGAGAGAGAGAGAGGGAGACTGTGGGAGAGAGAGAGCGAGGTGGAGGCTGTGAGACAGAGTGAGAGAGAGAGAGGAGACTGTGGGAGAGAGAGAGCGAGATGGAGGTGTGATGAAATATTCCATTCATCACTGCCTGTGACTGTGGTCGGTTTCAGTGTCATTTCCCTTCCCCCAGTCCTCATTGTATTGTTTATTGGAATGTGCTGGAATGTGCTGTGTGTAGGGCTCCGCCCATACCTGGCCCCTTTTGTAAGCTAGCTCAGTCTGGCCTCAGTCTCCAGAAGGAAGATACCTCTCTCTCTTACGTGTTACTTTCTAAGTTAATACAAGCCTTGTTTTGTTTCGCTAACATCGAGTCTCGGAATTATTGAGGCACATCAATTTTATTAACTTATTTTTCAACACTATGGATCAACTCCTGAAACCCGAACGTTTGGATTTGGATCAACATGCTCCGGACGCATCAGCACACTTCGGACACTGGTTTGAGTGTATGGAATTCTTCCTGGACAATTCCGCAGCCGTCAAAGACGCTACGGACGCTGCGAGGATGAGACTCGGAATTCTGCGGAATTGGGTAAGCCACCGGTTTTACCCCCTCATCCAAGACGCCGATACGTACCTGGCCGCCTGCGACATCTTAAAGGCGCATTACCAGCAGCCTACGAATGAGGTGTATGCTAGGCATCTGCTCGCTACTCGCGCACAGCGACCTGGGGAATTGGTGGAGGAGTTCCTAAGCACCCTGTAAATGCTTGGCAAAGACTGCAAGTGCCGAGATGTAAAAGCCGCAGTGTACACTGACGAGCTTGTTCGCGATGCCTTCATCACAGGCCTCAGCTCCACTTACATCCGGCAAAGACTGCTGGAAAAAACGGGGTTGGACCTGAAACAGGCTGCGGACACCGCGCGATCCCTGGATGTGGCCCAGAGAAACTCGGACGCCTACTCTTCAGCCCGCGCCGTCCACGCCGCCACGTGTGCACCGAGGGTGCCGCCATCTTGGAAGGCATCTTCCCCGCCCGGCAGCCCGACACCGGCGGGGCCCCGCTCTCCCCCCAGAAGCCCTATGACAGCCACGACGCGTCAGGGACCCAACTGCTACTTCTGCGGGCAGACAAAACACACCAGAAACCTGTGCCCGGCGAAAGGCACCACCTGCTTTAAGTGCGGTAAGAAGGGGCACTTCGGGAAGGTGTGCAGAGGGAACCCCGCCGGAAAACCAACCGCCGGAAAACCCGCCACCGCCGCGTGTGCGCCGTGGGAGCGGCCATCTTGGACGCCATCTTGCCCGACCTCGTGGGGTCCGCCATCTTATGAGCAGACAGCGTGGACGCCATCTTGTATCGATCAGGGCCCTACAGTGGCATCGGTCACAGTGGACCAGACCAGGCCGCACCCGCTATCCAAATCAATGGTGGACATCGAGGTAAACGGGTGCCGGTTTAAATGTTTAATTGACAGTGGAAGCACGGAGAGTGTTATCCACCCTGAACTGGCACAACAACTCTCCCTAAAGGTGGTCCCTGCTCAGGGTACCATCTCTATGGCTGATAAAACCCAGACATCGACCATTCTGGGTTACTGCACGGTACAATTGGGCGTTAACGGAACTGTATACGATAATTTTAAAGTATTAATCATGAAGAACCTATGTGCGAGCGTGATCTTGGGCCTGGATTTCCAGTGCAATCACCAAAGCATCACGCTCAAGTACGGTGGGTCCCAGCCGCCCCTCACAGTGTGCGGTCTGGCTACCCTGAAGGTAAAGCCGCCTTCGCTATTCGCGAACCTTACTCCTAACTGCCGGCCAATAGCGACCAAAAGCAGGAGGTACATCTGGGAGGACAGGCGGTTTATCGCGACCGAGGTAGACAGGCTCCTGAAAGAGCGCATTATTGAACGCAGCAACAGCCCGTGGCGCGCCCAAGTGGTAGTGGTAAGGGGTAGCGAGAAGAAACGGATGGTGATCGACTATAGTCAAACGATCAACAGGTACACCCAACTAGACGCCTACCCGCTACCCCGCATATCAGAAATGGTGAACCAAATCGCCCAATACCGGGTGTTCTCCACCATCGACCTCAAGTCAGCGTACCACCAGCTCCCTATCAGACCAGAGGACCGCCCGTACACCGCCTTCGAGGCGAACGGACGCCTCTACCAATTCCTCAGAGTCCCCTTTGGGGTGACGAATGGGGTCTCGGTCTTTCAGAGGGAGATGGACCGCATGGTCGATGACCACCACTTGCAGGCAACCTTCCCCTACCTCGACAACGTCACCATCTGCGGCCACAATCAGCAGGATCACGACTCGAACCTCGAGAGGTTCCTGGAAACCGCACAAAAACTCAACCTCACCTACAATGAGGACAATTGCGTTTTCAACATCACGCGCCTCTGCATACTAGGCAGCATGGTGGAGAATGGGGAAATCGGACCAGACCCCGACCGATTGCGCCCCCTATGGGAGCTGCCCCTGCCCAACACTCCCAAGGCCCTGAAAAGGTGCCTGGGGTTATTTTCTTATTATTCCCAATGGGTCCCCAACTACTCCGACAAAGCCCGCCCCCTCTTGAAAGCATCCTCTTTTCCGCTCTCTGCTGAGGCCCACACCGCCTTCAAAAGCATTAAGCAGGATATTGAGCGGGCCACGCTACAGGCAGTGGACGAGAACACTCCATTTCAAGTGGAAAGTGATGCGTCTGACTTCGCCTTGGCGGCCACCCTCAACCAGGCGGGGCGGCCCGTAGCTTTCTTCTCGAGGACCCTCCAAGGGCCCGAGATCAGACACTCCTCCGTGGAAAAGGAGGCCCAAGCCATCGTGGAGGCAGTGCGCCACTGGCGCCACTACCTAGCCGGCAAACGCTTCACCCTACTTACCGACCAGCGGTCGGTAGCGTTTATGTTCAATAATAAACAGAGGGGGAAGATTAAAAATGATAAGATTCTTAGGTGGCGGATCGAGCTCTCCACCTTCGAGTACGACATCATTTACCGGCCAGGGGCCCTTAACGAATCCCCTGACGCCCTCTCACGAGGAATGTGTGCCAGCGCCACCGGGGATCGGCTACAGACCCTTCACAACGACCTCTGCCACCCAGGGGTCACGCGGCTGTTCCACTTCATAAAGTCCCGTAACTTACCCTACTCGATTGAAGAAGTTCGGTCTCTGACCAGGAACTGCCGCACTTGCGCTGAGTGCAAGCCTCGGTTCTACCGCCCAGATAGAGCCCACTTAATCAAAGCTACACGGCCCTTTGAGCGGCTCAGCTTAGATTTCAAGGGCCCCCTCCCGTCCGTCGACCGCAATGTTTACTTCCTGAACATTGTGGATGAATACTCCCGGTTCCCATTCGCCTTCCCCTGCCCAGACATGACCAGCGCCAAGGTCATTAAATGCCTCAACAGCCTGTTCTGCCTGTTCAGTATGCCGAGCTACATCCATATGGATAGGGGGGCGTCCTTCATGAGTGAAGAGCTACGCCAGTACATGCTGTCCAAGGGGATCGCCACGAGCCGTGCCACCAGCTACAACCCCCGGGGTAACGGCCAAGTGGAGCGAGAGAACGGGACAGTATGGAAAGCAGTCACTCTAGCTCTAAGGACAAAGGGCCTCCCTATCTCCCGCTGGCAGGAAGTCCTCTCGGATGTGCTCCATTCGATACGGTCGCTATTGTGTACGGCTACTAATGCCACGCCTCATGAACGAATGTTTGTCTTTCCCCGGAAATCCACCTCAGGCGTATCCATGCCGTCATGGCTCTCCACCCCAGGTCCGGTACTCGTGCGAAGGCATGTGAGGGGCCACAAGACGGACCCTCTCGTGGAGCCAGTACACCTACTCCACGCCAACCCCCAATACGCATATGTCCGGCACGCCGACGGAAGGGAGGACACCGTGTCCATAAAAGACGTCGCCCCAGCTGGCATCGACAACAACCACGGCAATAGCAGCAACAACGATCACAGCAATTCTTACCCACCCACTACTCTTTCATCACCCCCGGAAGAACATCGACCAACGGCACCCCCACCAACTACCCCTTCAACAACCCTGGCGGCACCCCCGGCAGAGACCCAGGAGGCTACCGGGGACACCCAGCCGACACCCGCGGCACCACAACAGCCACGTCGGTCGCAGAGGACTATCAAACCCCCGAACAGACTAAATCTATAGAAGGGGTGAATGTGATGAAATATTCCATTCATCACTGCCTGTGACTGTGGTCGGTTTCAGTGTCATTTCCCTTCCCCCAGTCCTCATTGTATTGTTTATTGGAATATGCTGGAATGTGCTGTGTGTAGGGCTCCGCCCATACCTGGCCCCTTTTGTAAGCTAGCTCAGTCTGGCCTCAGTCTCCAGAAGGAAGATACCTCTCTCTCTTACGTGTTACTTTCCAAGTTGATAAAAGCCTTGTTTTGTTTCGCTAACATCGAGTCTCGGAATTATTGAGGCACATCAGGAGGCTGTGAGACAGAGTGAGAGAGAGGGAGACTGTGGGAGAGAGAGAGCGAGGTGGCGGCTGTGAGACAGAGTGAGAGAGAGGGAGACTGTGGGAGAGAGAGAGCGAGGTGGAGGCTGTGAGACAGAGTGAGAGAGAGAGGGAGACTGTGGGAGAGAGAGCGAGGTGGAGGCTGTGAGACAGAGTGAGAGAGAGGAGACTGTGGGAGAGAGAGAGAGCGAGGTGGAGGCTGTGAGACAGAGTGAGAGAGAGAGGGAGACTGTGGGAGAGAGAGAGCGAGGTGGAGGCTGTGAGACAGAGTGTGAGAGAGGGAGACTGTGGGAGAGAGAGAGCGAGGTGGAGGCTGTGAGACAGAGTGTGAGAGAGAGAGACTGTGGGAGAGAGAGAGCGAGGTGGAGGCTGTGAGACAGAGTGTGAGAGAGAGGAGACTGTGGGAGAGAGAGAGCGAGGTGGAGGCTGTGAGACAGAGTGAGAGAGAGAGGGAGACTGGGAGAGAGAGAGCGAGGTGGAGGCTGTGAGACAGAGTGAGAGAGAGGGAGACTGTGGGAGAGAGAGAGCGAGGTGGAGGCTGTGAGACAGGGTGTGAGAGAGGGGGAGACTGTGGGAGAGAGGGAGCGAGGTGGAGGCTGTGAGACAGAGTGAGAGAGAGGGAGACTGTGGGAGAGAGAGAGCGAGGTGGAGGCTGTGAGACAGGGTGTGAGAGAGAGGGAGACTGTGGGAGAGAGAAAGCGAGGTGGAGGCTGTGAGACAGAGTGAGAGAGAGGAGACTGTGGGAGAGAGAGAGCGAGGTGGAGGCTGTGAGACAGAGTGTGAGAGAGGGAGACTGTGGGAGAGAGAGAGTGAGGTGGAGGCTGTGAGACAGAGTGAGAGAGAGGGAGACTGTGGGAGAGAGAGAGCGAGGGGGAGGCTGTGAGACAGAGTGAGAGATACAGGAGACTGTGGGAGAGAGAGAGCGAGGTGGAGGCTGTGAGACAGAGTGAGAGAGAGGTAGACTGTGGGAGATAGAGAGCGAGGTGGAGGCTGTGAGACAGAGTGTGAGAGAGGGAGACTGTGGGAGAGAGAGCGAGGTGGAGGCTGTGAGACAGAGTGAGAGAGAGGGAGACTGTGGGAGAGAGAGAGCGAGGTGGAGGCTGTGAGACAGAGTGAGAGAGAGGGAGACTGTGGGAGAGAGAGAGCGAGGTGGAGGCTGTGAGACAGAGTGAGAGAGAGAGGGAGACTGTGGGAGAGAGAGAGCGAGGTGGAGGCTGTGAGAGAGAGAGAGAGAGAGGGAGACTGTGGGAGAGAGGGAGCGAGGTGGAGGCTGTGAGACAGAGTGTGAGAGAGAGAGACTGTGGGAGAGAGAGAGCGAGGTGGAGGCTGTGAGACAGAGTGAGAGAGAGGGAGACTCTGGGAGGGAGAGAGAGAGCGAGGTGGAGGCTGTGAGACAGAGTGAGAGAGAGGGAGACTGTGGGAAAGAGAGAGCGAGGTGGAGGCTGTGAGAGAGAGAGAGAGAGAGAGGGAGACTGTGGGAGAGAGGGAGCGAGGTGGAGGCTGTGAGACAGAGTGTGAGAGAGAGAGACTGTGGGAGAGAGAGAGCGAGGTGGAGGCTGTGAGACAGAGTGAGAGAGAGGGAGACTCTGGGAGGGAGAGAGAGAGCGAGGTGGAGGCTGTGAGACAGAGTGAGAGAGAGAGGGAGACTGTGGGAGAGAGAGAGCGAGGTGGAGGCCGTGAGACAGAGTGAGAGAGAGAGGAGACTGTGGGAGAGAGAGAGCGAGGTGGAGGCTGTGAGACAGAGTGAGAGAGCGAGGGAGACTGTGGGAGAGAGAGAGCGAGGTGGAGGCTGTGAGACAGAGTGTGAGAGAGGAGACTGTGGGAGAGAGAGAGCGAGGTGGAGGCTGTGAGACAGAGTGAGAGAGAGAGGGAGACTGTGGGAGAGAGAGAGCGAGGTGGAGGCTGTGAGACAGAGTGTGAGAGAGAGGAGACTGTGGGAGAGAGAGAGCGAGGTGGAGGCTGTGAGACAGAGTGAGAGAGAGAGGGAGACTGGGAGAGAGAGAGCGAGGTGGAGGCTGTGAGACAGAGTGAGAGAGAGGGAGACTGTGGGAGAGAGAGAGCGAGGTGGAGGCTGTGAGACAGAGTGAGAGAGAGGGAGACTGTGGGAGAGAGAGAGCGAGGTGGAGGCTGTGAGACAGGGTGTGAGAGAGGGGGAGACTGTGGGAGAGAGGGAGCGAGGTGGAGGCTGTGAGACAGAGTGAGAGAGAGGGAGATTGTGGGAGAGAGAGAGCGAGGTGGAGGCTGTGAGACAGGGTGTGAGAGAGAAGGAGACTGTGGGAGAGAGAAAGCGAGGTGGAGGCTGTGAGACAGAGTGAGAGAGACGAGACTGTGGGAGAGAGAGAGCGAGGTGGAGGCTGTGAGACAGAGTGAGAGAGAGGGAGACTGTGGGAGAGAGAGAGCGAGGTGGAGGCTGTGAGACAGAGTGAGAGAGAGGGAGACTGTGGGAGAGAGAGAGCGAGGGGGAGGCTGTGAGACAGAGTGAGAGATAGAGAGACTGTGGGAGAGAGAGAGCGAGGTGGAGGCTGTGAGACAGAGTGAGAGAGAGAGGGAGACTGGGAGAGAGAGAGCGAGGTGGAAGCTGTGAGACAGGGTGTGAGAGAGAGGGAGACTGTGGGAGAGAGAGAGCGAGGTGGAGGCTGTGAGACAGAGTGAGAGAGAGAGGGAGACTGTGGGAGAGAGAGAGCGAGGTGGAGGCTGTGAGACAGAGTGTGAGAGAGGGAGACTGTGGGAGAGAGAGAGCGAGGTGGAGGCTGTGAGACAGAGTGAGAGAGAGAGGGAGACTGTGGGAGAGAGAGAGCGAGGTGGAGGCTGTGAGACAGAGTGAGAGAGAGGGAGACTCTGGGAGGGAGAGAGAGAGCGAGGTGGAGGCTGTGAGACAGAGTGAGAGAGAGGGAGACTGTGGGAAAGAGAGAGCGAGGTGGAGGCTGTGAGAGAGAGAGAGAGAGAGGGAGACTGTGGGAGAGAGGGAGCGAGGTGGAGGCTGTGAGACAGAGTGTGAGAGAGAGAGACTGTGGGAGAGAGAGAGCGAGGTGGAGGCTGTGAGACAGAGTGAGAGAGAGGGAGACTCTGGGAGGGAGAGAGAGAGCGAGGTGGAGGCTGTGAGACAGAGTGAGAGAGAGAGGGAGACTGTGGGAGAGAGAGAGCGAGGTGGAGGCCGTGAGACAGAGTGAGAGAGAGAGGAGACTGTGGGAGAGAGAGAGCGAGGTGGAGGCTGTGAGACAGAGTGAGAGAGCGAGGGAGACTGTGGGAGAGAGAGAGCGAGGTGGAGGCTGTGAGACAGAGTGTGAGAGAGGAGACTGTGGGAGAGAGAGAGCGAGGTGGAGGCTGTGAGACAGAGTGAGAGAGAGAGGGAGACTGTGGGAGAGAGAGAGCGAGGTGGAGGCTGTGAGACAGAGTGTGAGAGAGAGGAGACTGTGGGAGAGAGAGAGCGAGGTGGAGGCTGTGAGACAGAGTGAGAGAGAGAGGGAGACTGGGAGAGAGAGAGCGAGGTGGAGGCTGTGAGACAGAGTGAGAGAGAGGGAGACTGTGGGAGAGAGAGAGCGAGGTGGAGGCTGTGAGACAGAGTGAGAGAGAGGGAGACTGTGGGAGAGAGAGAGCGAGGTGGAGGCTGTGAGACAGGGTGTGAGAGAGGGGGAGACTGTGGGAGAGAGGGAGCGAGGTGGAGGCTGTGAGACAGAGTGAGAGAGAGGGAGATTGTGGGAGAGAGAGAGCGAGGTGGAGGCTGTGAGACAGGGTGTGAGAGAGAAGGAGACTGTGGGAGAGAGAAAGCGAGGTGGAGGCTGTGAGACAGAGTGAGAGAGACGAGACTGTGGGAGAGAGAGAGCGAGGTGGAGGCTGTGAGACAGAGTGAGAGAGAGGGAGACTGTGGGAGAGAGAGAGCGAGGTGGAGGCTGTGAGACAGAGTGTGAGAGAGGGAGACTGTGGGAGAGAGAGAGCGAGGGGGAGGCTGTGAGACAGAGTGAGAGATAGAGAGACTGTGGGAGAGAGAGAGTGAGGTGGAGGCTGTGAGACAGAGTGAGAGAGAGGGAGACTCTGGGAGGGAGAGAGAGAGCGAGGTGGAGGCTGTGAGACAGAGTGAGAGAGAGGGAGACTGTGGGAAAGAGAGAGCGAGGTGGAGGCTGTGAGAGAGAGAGAGAGAGAGAGGGAGACTGTGGGAGAGAGGGAGCGAGGTGGAGGCTGTGAGACAGAGTGTGAGAGAGAGAGACTGTGGGAGAGAGAGAGCGAGGTGGAGGCTGTGAGACAGAGTGAGAGAGAGGGAGACTCTGGGAGGGAGAGAGAGAGCGAGGTGGAGGCTGTGAGACAGAGTGAGAGAGAGAGGGAGACTGTGGGAGAGAGAGAGCGAGGTGGAGGCCGTGAGACAGAGTGAGAGAGAGAGGAGACTGTGGGAGAGAGAGAGCGAGGTGGAGGCTGTGAGACAGAGTGAGAGAGCGAGGGAGACTGTGGGAGAGAGAGAGCGAGGTGGAGGCTGTGAGACAGAGTGTGAGAGAGGAGACTGTGGGAGAGAGAGAGCGAGGTGGAGGCTGTGAGACAGAGTGAGAGAGAGAGGGAGACTGTGGGAGAGAGAGAGCGAGGTGGAGGCTGTGAGACAGAGTGTGAGAGAGAGGAGACTGTGGGAGAGAGAGAGCGAGGTGGAGGCTGTGAGACAGAGTGAGAGAGAGAGGGAGACTGGGAGAGAGAGAGCGAGGTGGAGGCTGTGAGACAGAGTGAGAGAGAGGGAGACTGTGGGAGAGAGAGAGCGAGGTGGAGGCTGTGAGACAGAGTGAGAGAGAGGGAGACTGTGGGAGAGAGAGAGCGAGGTGGAGGCTGTGAGACAGGGTGTGAGAGAGGGGGAGACTGTGGGAGAGAGGGAGCGAGGTGGAGGCTGTGAGACAGAGTGAGAGAGAGGGAGATTGTGGGAGAGAGAGAGCGAGGTGGAGGCTGTGAGACAGGGTGTGAGAGAGAAGGAGACTGTGGGAGAGAGAAAGCGAGGTGGAGGCTGTGAGACAGAGTGAGAGAGACGAGACTGTGGGAGAGAGAGAGCGAGGTGGAGGCTGTGAGACAGAGTGAGAGAGAGGGAGACTGTGGGAGAGAGAGAGCGAGGTGGAGGCTGTGAGACAGAGTGAGAGAGAGGGAGACTGTGGGAGAGAGAGAGCGAGGGGGAGGCTGTGAGACAGAGTGAGAGATAGAGAGACTGTGGGAGAGAGAGAGCGAGGTGGAGGCTGTGAGACAGAGTGAGAGAGAGAGGGAGACTGGGAGAGAGAGAGCGAGGTGGAAGCTGTGAGACAGGGTGTGAGAGAGAGGGAGACTGTGGGAGAGAGAGAGCGAGGTGGAGGCTGTGAGACAGAGTGAGAGAGAGAGGGAGACTGTGGGAGAGAGAGAGCGAGGTGGAGGCTGTGAGACAGAGTGTGAGAGAGGGAGACTGTGGGAGAGAGAGAGCGAGGTGGAGGCTGTGAGACAGAGTGAGAGAGAGAGGGAGACTGTGGGAGAGAGAGAGCGAGGTGGAGGCTGTGAGACAGAGTGAGAGAGAGGGAGACTCTGGGAGGGAGAGAGAGAGCGAGGTGGAGGCTGTGAGACAGAGTGAGAGAGAGGGAGACTGTGGGAAAGAGAGAGCGAGGTGGAGGCTGTGAGAGAGAGAGAGAGAGAGGGAGACTGTGGGAGAGAGGGAGCGAGGTGGAGGCTGTGAGACAGAGTGTGAGAGAGAGAGACTGTGGGAGAGAGAGAGCGAGGTGGAGGCTGTGAGACAGAGTGAGAGAGAGGGAGACTCTGGGAGGGAGAGAGAGAGCGAGGTGGAGGCTGTGAGACAGAGTGAGAGAGAGAGGGAGACTGTGGGAGAGAGAGAGCGAGGTGGAGGCCGTGAGACAGAGTGAGAGAGAGAGGAGACTGTGGGAGAGAGAGAGCGAGGTGGAGGCTGTGAGACAGAGTGAGAGAGCGAGGGAGACTGTGGGAGAGAGAGAGCGAGGTGGAGGCTGTGAGACAGAGTGTGAGAGAGGAGACTGTGGGAGAGAGAGAGCGAGGTGGAGGCTGTGAGACAGAGTGAGAGAGAGAGGGAGACTGTGGGAGAGAGAGAGCGAGGTGGAGGCTGTGAGACAGAGTGTGAGAGAGAGGAGACTGTGGGAGAGAGAGAGCGAGGTGGAGGCTGTGAGACAGAGTGAGAGAGAGAGGGAGACTGGGAGAGAGAGAGCGAGGTGGAGGCTGTGAGACAGAGTGAGAGAGAGGGAGACTGTGGGAGAGAGAGAGCGAGGTGGAGGCTGTGAGACAGAGTGAGAGAGAGGGAGACTGTGGGAGAGAGAGAGCGAGGTGGAGGCTGTGAGACAGGGTGTGAGAGAGGGGGAGACTGTGGGAGAGAGGGAGCGAGGTGGAGGCTGTGAGACAGAGTGAGAGAGAGGGAGATTGTGGGAGAGAGAGAGCGAGGTGGAGGCTGTGAGACAGGGTGTGAGAGAGAAGGAGACTGTGGGAGAGAGAAAGCGAGGTGGAGGCTGTGAGACAGAGTGAGAGAGACGAGACTGTGGGAGAGAGAGAGCGAGGTGGAGGCTGTGAGACAGAGTGAGAGAGAGGGAGACTGTGGGAGAGAGAGAGCGAGGTGGAGGCTGTGAGACAGAGTGTGAGAGAGGGAGACTGTGGGAGAGAGAGAGCGAGGGGGAGGCTGTGAGACAGAGTGAGAGATAGAGAGACTGTGGGAGAGAGAGAGTGAGGTGGAGGCTGTGAGACAGAGTGAGAGAGAGGGAGACTGTGGGAGAGAGAGAGCGAGGGGGAGGCTGTGAGACAGAGTGAGAGATAGAGAGACTGTGGGAGAGAGAGAGCGAGGTGGAGGCTGTGAGACAGAGTGAGAGAGAGAGGGA
Source organism: Somniosus microcephalus (assembly GCF_052327205.1). Lineage (NCBI taxonomy): Eukaryota > Metazoa > Chordata > Chondrichthyes > Squaliformes > Somniosidae > Somniosus > Somniosus microcephalus. The sequence continues at coordinate 212,445,420 of NC_140989.1, read as the reverse complement.
GACTGGGAGAGAGAGAGCGAGGTGGAAGCTGTGAGACAGGGTGTGAGAGAGAGGGAGACTGTGGGAGAGAGAGAGCGAGGTGGAGGCTGTGAGACAGAGTGAGAGAGAGAGGGAGACTGTGGGAGAGAGAGAGCGAGGTGGAGGCTGTGAGACAGAGTGTGAGAGAGGGAGACTGTGGGAGAGAGAGAGCGAGGTGGAGGCTGTGAGACAGAGTGAGAGAGAGAGGGAGACTGTGGGAGAGAGAGAGCGAGGTGGAGGCTGTGAGACAGAGTGAGAGAGAGGGAGACTCTGGGAGGGAGAGAGAGAGCGAGGTGGAGGCTGTGAGACAGAGTGAGAGAGAGAGGGAGACTGTGGGAGAGAGAGAGCGAGGCGGAGGCTGTGAGACAGAGTGAGAGAGAGAGGAGACTGTGGGAGAGAGAGAGCGAGGTGGAGGCTGTGAGACAGAGTGAGAGAGAGGGAGACTGTGGGAGAGAGAGAGCGAGGTGGAGGCTATGAGACAGAGTGAGAGAGAGGGAGACTGTGTGAGAGAGAGAGCGAGGTGGAGGCTGTGAGACAGAGTGAGAGAGAGGGAGACTGTGTGAGAGAGAGAGCGAGGTGGAGGCTGTGAGACAGAGTGAGAGAGAGGGAGACTGTGGGAGAGAGAGAGCGAGGTGGAGGCTGTGAGACAGAGTGTGAGAGAGGGAGACTGTGGGAGAGAGAGAGCGAGGTGGAGGCTGTGAGACAGAGTGAGAGAGAGAGGGAGACTGTGGGAGAGAGGGAGCGAGGTGGAGGCTGTGAGACAGAGTGTGAGAGAGGGAGACTGTGGGAGAGAGAGAGCGAGGTGGAGGCTGTGAGACAGAGTGAGAGAGAGAGGGAGACTGTGGGAGAGAGAGAGCGAGGTGGAAGCTGTGAGACAGAGTGAGAGAGAGGGAGACTCTGGGAGGGAGAGAGAGAGCGAGGTGGAGGCTGTGATACAGAGTGAGAGAGCGAGGGAGACTGTGGGAGAGAGAGAGCGAGGTGGAGGCTGCGAGACAGAGTGTGAGAGAGGCGACTGTGGGAGAGAGAGAGCGAGGTGGAGGCTGTGAGACAGAGTGTGAGAGAGAGGGAGACTGTGGGAGAGAGAGAGCGAGGTGGAGGCTGTGAGACAGAGTGTGAGAGAGAGGAGACTGTGGGAGAGAGAGAGCGAGGTGGAGGCTGTGAGACAGAGTGAGAGAGAGAGGGAGACTGGGAGAGAGAGAGCGAGGTGGAGGCTGTGAGACAGAGTGAGAGAGAGGGAGACTGTGGGAGAGAGAGAGCGAGGTGGAGGCTGTGAGACAGAGTGTGAGAGCGGGAGACTGTGGGAGAGAGAGAACGAGGTGGAGGTTGTGAGACAGAGTGAGAGAGAGAGAGAGAGAGGGAGACTGTGGGAGAGAGAGAGCGAGGTGGAGGCTGTGAGACAGAGTGAGAGAGAGAGAGGAGACTGTGGGAGAGAGAGAGCGAGATGGAGGTGTGATGAAATATTCCATTCATCACTGCCTGTGACTGTGGTCGGTTTCAGTGTCATTTCCCTTCCCCCAGTCCTCATTGTATTGTTTATTGGAATGTGCTGGAATGTGCTGTGTGTAGGGCTCCGCCCATACCTGGCCCCTTTTGTAAGCTAGCTCAGTCTGGCCTCAGTCTCCAGAAGGAAGATACCTCTCTCTCTTACGTGTTACTTTCTATGTTAATACAAGCCTTGTTTTGTTTCGCTAACATCGAGTCTCGGAATTATTGAGGCACAACAATTTTATTAACTTATTTTTCAACACTATGGATCAACTCCTGAAACCCGAACGTTTGGATTTGGATCAACATGCTCCGGACGCATCAGCACACTTCGGACACTGGTTTGAGTGTATGGAATTCTTCCTGGACAATTCCGCAGCCGTCAAAGACGCTACGGACGCTGCGAGGATGAGACTCGGAATTCTGCGGAATTGGGTAAGCCACCGGTTTTACCCCCTCATCCAAGACGCCGATACGTACCTGGCCGCCTGCGACATCTTAAAGGCGCATTACCAGCAGCCTACGAATGAGGTGTATGCTAGGCATCTGCTCGCTACTCGCGCACAGCGACCTGGGGAATTGGTGGAGGAGTTCCTAAGCACCCTGTAAATGCTTGGCAAAGACTGCAAGTGCCGAGATGTAAAAGCCGCAGTGTACACTGACGAGCTTGTTCGCGATGCCTTCATCACAGGCCTCAGCTCCACTTACATCCGGCAAAGACTGCTGGAAAAAACGGGGTTGGACCTGAAACAGGCTGCGGACACCGCGCGATCCCTGGATGTGGCCCAGAGAAACTCGGACGCCTACTCTTCAGCCCGCGCCGTCCACGCCGCCACGTGTGCACCGAGGGTGCCGCCATCTTGGAAGGCATCTTCCCCGCCCGGCAGCCCGACACCGGCGGGGCCCCGCTCTCCCCCCAGAAGCCCTATGACAGCCACGACGCGTCAGGGACCCAACTGCTACTTCTGCGGGCAGACAAAACACACCAGAAACCTGTGCCCGGCGAAAGGCACCACCTGCTTTAAGTGCGGTAAGAAGGGGCACTTCGGGAAGGTGTGCAGAGGGAACCCCGCCGGAAAACCAACCGCCGGAAAACCCGCCACCGCCGCGTGTGCGCCGTGGGAGCGGCCATCTTGGACGCCATCTTGCCCGACCTCGTGGGGTCCGCCATCTTATGAGCAGACAGCGTGGACGCCATCTTGTATCGATCAGGGCCCTACAGTGGCATCGGTCACAGTGGACCAGACCAGGCCGCACCCGCTATCCAAATCAATGGTGGACATCGAGGTAAACGGGTGCCGGTTTAAATGTTTAATTGACAGTGGAAGCACGGAGAGTGTTATCCACCCTGAACTGGCACAACAACTCTCCCTAAAGGTGGTCCCTGCTCAGGGTACCATCTCTATGGCTGATAAAACCCAGACATCGACCATTCTGGGTTACTGCACGGTACAATTGGGCGTTAACGGAACTGTATACGATAATTTTAAAGTATTAATCATGAAGAACCTATGTGCGAGCGTGATCTTGGGCCTGGATTTCCAGTGCAATCACCAAAGCATCACGCTCAAGTACGGTGGGTCCCAGCCGCCCCTCACAGTGTGCGGTCTGGCTACCCTGAAGGTAAAGCCGCCTTCGCTATTCGCGAACCTTACTCCTAACTGCCGGCCAATAGCGACCAAAAGCAGGAGGTACATCTGGGAGGACAGGCGGTTTATCGCGACCGAGGTAGACAGGCTCCTGAAAGAGCGCATTATTGAACGCAGCAACAGCCCGTGGCGCGCCCAAGTGGTAGTGGTAAGGGGTAGCGAGAAGAAACGGATGGTGATCGACTATAGTCAAACGATCAACAGGTACACCCAACTAGACGCCTACCCGCTACCCCGCATATCAGAAATGGTGAACCAAATCGCCCAATACCGGGTGTTCTCCACCATCGACCTCAAGTCAGCGTACCACCAGCTCCCTATCAGACCAGAGGACCGCCCGTACACCGCCTTCGAGGCGAACGGACGCCTCTACCAATTCCTCAGAGTCCCCTTTGGGGTGACGAATGGGGTCTCGGTCTTTCAGAGGGAGATGGACCGCATGGTCGATGACCACCACTTGCAGGCAACCTTCCCCTACCTCGACAACGTCACCATCTGCGGCCACAATCAGCAGGATCACGACTCGAACCTCGAGAGGTTCCTGGAAACCGCACAAAAACTCAACCTCACCTACAATGAGGACAATTGCGTTTTCAACATCACGCGCCTCTGCATACTAGGCAGCATGGTGGAGAATGGGGAAATCGGACCAGACCCCGACCGATTGCGCCCCCTATGGGAGCTGCCCCTGCCCAACACTCCCAAGGCCCTGAAAAGGTGCCTGGGGTTATTTTCTTATTATTCCCAATGGGTCCCCAACTATTCCGACAAAGCCCGCCCCCTCTTGAAAGCATCCTCTTTTCCGCTCTCTGCTGAGGCCCACACCGCCTTCAAAAGCATTAAGCAGGATATTGAGCGGGCCACGCTACAGGCAGTGGACGAGAACACTCCATTTCAAGTGGAAAGTGATGCGTCTGACTTCGCCTTGGCGGCCACCCTCAACCAGGCGGGGCGGCCCGTAGCTTTCTTCTCGAGGACCCTCCAAGGGCCCGAGATCAGACACTCCTCCGTGGAAAAGGAGGCCCAAGCCATCGTGGAGGCAGTGCGCCACTGGCGCCACTACCTAGCCGGCAAACGCTTCACCCTACTTACCGACCAGCGGTCGGTAGCGTTTATGTTCAATAATAAACAGAGGGGGAAGATTAAAAATGATAAGATTCTTAGGTGGCGGATCGAGCTCTCCACCTTCGAGTACGACATCATTTACCGGCCAGGGGCCCTTAACGAATCCCCTGACGCCCTCTCACGAGGAATGTGTGCCAGCGCCACCGGGGATCGGCTACAGACCCTTCACAACGACCTCTGCCACCCAGGGGTCACGCGACTGTTCCACTTCATAAAGTCCCGTAACTTACCCTACTCGATTGAAGAAGTTCGGTCTCTGACCAGGAACTGCCGCACTTGCGCTGAGTGCAAGCCTCGGTTCTACCGCCCAGATAGAGCCCACTTAATCAAAGCTACACGGCCCTTTGAGCGGCTCAGCTTAGATTTCAAGGGCCCCCTCCCGTCCGTCGACCGCAATGTTTACTTCCTGAACATTGTGGACGAATACTCCCGGTTCCCATTCGCCTTCCCCTGCCCAGACATGACCAGCGCCAAGGTCATTAAATGCCTCAACAGCCTGTTCTGCCTGTTCAGTATGCCGAGCTACATCCATATGGATAGGGGGGCGTCCTTCATGAGTGAAGAGCTACGCCAGTACATGCTGTCCAAGGGGATCGCCACGAGCCGTGCCACCAGCTACAACCCCCGGGGTAACGGCCAAGTGGAGCGAGAGAACGGGACAGTATGGAAAGCAGTCACTCTAGCTCTAAGGACAAAGGGCCTCCCTATCTCCCGCTGGCAGGAAGTCCTCTCGGATGTGCTCCATTCGATACGGTCGCTATTGTGTACGGCTACTAATGCCACGCCTCATGAACGAATGTTTGTCTTTCCCCGGAAATCCACCTCAGGCGTATCCATGCCGTCATGGCTCTCCACCCCAGGTCCGGTACTCGTGCGAAGGCATGTGAGGGGCCACAAGACGGACCCTCTCGTGGAGCCAGTACACCTACTCCACGCCAACCCCCAATACGCATATGTCCGGCACGCCGACGGAAGGGAGGACACCGTGTCCATAAAAGACGTCGCCCCAGCTGGCATCGACAACAACCACGGCAATAGCAGCAACAACGATCACAGCAATTCTTACCCACCCACTACTCTTTCATCACCCCCGGAAGAACATCGACCAACGGCACCCCCACCAACTACCCCTTCAACAACCCTGGCGGCACCCCCGGCAGAGACCCAGGAGGCTACCGGGGACACCCAGCCGACACCCGCGGCACCACAACAGCCACGTCGGTCGCAGAGGACTATCAAACCCCCAAACAGACTAAATCTATAGAAGGGGTGAATGTGATGAAATATTCCATTCATCACTGCCTGTGACTGTGGTCGGTTTCAGTGTCATTTCCCTTCCCCCAGTCCTCATTGTATTGTTTATTGGAATATGCTGGAATGTGCTGTGTGTAGGGCTCCGCCCATACCTGGCCCCTTTTGTAAGCTAGCTCAGTCTGGCCTCAGTCTCCAGAAGGAAGATACCTCTCTCTCTTACGTGTTACTTTCCAAGTTGATAAAAGCCTTGTTTTGTTTCGCTAACATCGAGTCTCGGAATTATTGAGGCACATCAGGAGGCTGTGAGACAGAGTGAGAGAGAGGGAGACTGTGGGAGAGAGAGAGCGAGGTGGCGGCTGTGAGACAGAGTGAGAGAGAGGGAGACTGTGGGAGAGAGAGAGCGAGGTGGAGGCTGTGAGACAGAGTGAGAGAGAGAGGGAGACTGTGGGAGAGAGAGCGAGGTGGAGGCTGTGAGACAGAGTGAGAGAGAGGAGACTGTGGGAGAGAGAGAGAGCGAGGTGGAGGCTGTGAGACAGAGTGAGAGAGAGAGGGAGACTGTGGGAGAGAGAGAGCGAGGTGGAGGCTGTGAGACAGAGTGTGAGAGAGGGAGACTGTGGGAGAGAGAGAGCGAGGTGGAGGCTGTGAGACAGAGTGTGAGAGAGAGAGACTGTGGGAGAGAGAGAGCGAGGTGGAGGCTGTGAGACAGAGTGTGAGAGAGAGGAGACTGTGGGAGAGAGAGAGCGAGGTGGAGGCTGTGAGACAGAGTGAGAGAGAGAGGGAGACTGGGAGAGAGAGAGCGAGGTGGAGGCTGTGAGCTAGAGTGAGAGAGAGGGAGACTGTGGGAGAGAGAGAGCGAGGTGGAGGCTGTGAGACAGGGTGTGAGAGAGGGGGAGACTGGGGGAGAGAAGGAGCGAGGTGGAGGCTGTGAGACAGAGTGAGAGAGAGGGAGACTGTGGGAGAGAGAGAGCGAGGTGGAGGCTGTGAGACAGGGTGTGAGAGAGAGGGAGACTGTGGGAGAGAGAGAGCGAGGTGGAGGCTGTGAGACAGAGTGAGAGAGAGGAGACTGTGGGAGAGAGAGAGCGAGGTGGAGGCTGTGAGACAGAGTGAGAGAGAGGAGACTGTGGGAGAGAGAGAGCGAGGGGGAGGCTGTGAGACAGAGTGAGAGAGAGGGAGACTGTGGGAGAGAGAGAGTGAGGTGGAGGCTGTGAGACAGAGTGAGAGAGAGGGAGACTGTGGGAGAGAGAGAGCGAGGGGGAGGCTGTGAGACAGAGTGAGAGATACAGGAGACTGTGGGAGAGAGAGAGCGAGGTGGAGGCTGTGAGACAGAGTGAGAGAGAGGGAGACTGTGGGAGAGAGAGAGCGAGGTGGAGGCTGTGAGACAGAGTGAGAGAGAGGGAGACTGTGGGAGAGAGAGAGCGAGGTGGAGGCTGTGAGACAGAGTGAGAGAGAGAGGGAGACTGTGGGAGAGAGAGAGCGAGGTGGAGGCTGTGAGACAGAGTGAGAGAGAGGGAGACTCTGGGAGGGAGAGAGAGAGCGAGGTGGAGGCTGTGAGACAGAGTGAGAGAGAGGGAGACTGTGGGAAAGAGAGAGCGAGGTGGAGGCTGTGAGAGAGAGAGAGAGAGAGGGAGACTGTGGGAGAGAGGGAGCGAGGTGGAGGCTGTGAGACAGAGTGTGAGAGAGAGAGACTGTGGGAGAGAGAGAGCGAGGTGGAGGCTGTGAGACAGAGTGAGAGAGAGGGAGACTCTGGGAGGGAGAGAGAGAGCGAGGTGGAGGCTGTGAGACAGAGTGAGAGAGAGAGGGAGACTGTGGGAGAGAGAGAGCGAGGTGGAGGCCGTGAGACAGAGTGAGAGAGAGAGGAGACTGTGGGAGAGAGAGAGCGAGGTGGAGGCTGTGAGACAGAGTGAGAGAGAGGGAGACGGTGGGTGAGAGAGAGCGAGGTGGAGGCTGTGAGACAGAGTGAGAGAGCGAGGGAGACTGTGGGAGAGAGAGAGCGAGGTGGAGGCTGTGAGACAGAGTGTGAGAGAGGAGACTGTGGGAGAGAGAGAGCGAGGTGGAGGCTGTGAGACAGAGTGAGAGAGAGAGGGAGACTGTGGGAGAGAGAGAGCGAGGTGGAGGCTGTGAGACAGAGTGTGAGAGAGAGGAGACTGTGGGAGAGAGAGAGCGAGGTGGAGGCTGTGAGACAGAGTGAGAGAGAGAGGGAGACTGGGAGAGAGAGAGCGAGGTGGAGGCTGTGAGACAGAGTGAGAGAGAGGGAGACTGTGGGAGAGAGAGAGCGAGGTGGAGGCTGTGAGACAGAGTGAGAGAGAGGGAGACTGTGGGAGAGAGAGAGCGAGGTGGAGGCTGTGAGACAGGGTGTGAGAGAGGGGGAGACTGTGGGAGAGAGGGAGCGAGGTGGAGGCTGTGAGACAGAGTGAGAGAGAGGGAGATTGTGGGAGAGAGAGAGCGAGGTGGAGGCTGTGAGACAGGGTGTGAGAGAGAAGGAGACTGTGGGAGAGAGAGAGCGAGGTGGAGGCTGTGAGACAGAGTGAGAGAGAGAGGGAGACTGTGGGAGAGAGAGAGCGAGGTGGAGGCTGTGAGACAGAGTGAGAGAGACGAGACTGTGGGAGAGAGAGAGCGAGGTGGAGGCTGTGAGACAGAGTGAGAGAGAGGGAGACTGTGGGAGAGAGAGAGCGAGGTGGAGGCTGTGAGACAGAGTGTGAGAGAGGGAGACTGTGGGAGAGAGAGAGCGAGGGGGAGGCTGTGAGACAGAGTGAGAGATAGAGAGACTGTGGGAGAGAGAGAGTGAGGTGGAGGCTGTGAGACAGAGTGAGAGAGAGGGAGACTGTGGGAGAGAGAGAGCGAGGGGGAGGCTGTGAGACAGAGTGAGAGATAGAGAGACTGTGGGAGAGAGAGAGCGAGGTGGAGGCTGTGAGACAGAGTGAGAGAGAGAGGGAGACTGGGAGAGAGAGAGCGAGGTGGAGGCTGTGAGACAGAGTGGGAGAGAGAGGGAGACTGTGGGAGAGAGAGAGCGAGGTGGAGGCTGTGAGACAGAGTGAGAGAGAGGGAGACTGTGGGAGAGAGAGAGCGAGGTGGAAGCTGTGAGACAGGGTGTGAGAGAGGGGGAGACTGTGGGAGAGAGGGAGCGAGGTGGAGGCTGTGAGACAGAGTGAGAGAGAGGGAGACTGTGGGAGAGAGAGAGCGAGGTGGAGGCTGTGAGACAGGGTGTGAGAGAGAGGGAGACTGTGGGATAGAGAAAGCGAGGTGGAGGGTGTGAGACAGAGTGAGAGAGAGGAGACTGTGGGAGAGAGAGAGCGAGGTGGAGGCTGTGAGACAGAGTGAGAGAGAGGGAGACTGTGGGAGAGAGAGAGCGAGGTGGAGGCTGTGAGACAGAGTGTGAGAGAGGGAGACTGTGGGAGAGAGAGAGTGAGGTGGAGGCTGTGAGACAGAGTGAGAGAGAGGGAGACTGTGGGAGAGAGAGAGCGAGGGGGAGGCTGTGAGACAGAGTGAGAGATAGAGGAGACTGTGGGAGAGAGAGAGCGAGGTGGAGGCTGTGAGACAGAGTGAGAGAGAGGGAGACTGTGGGAGATAGAGAGCGAGGTGGAGGCTGTGAGACAGAGTGAGAGAGAGGGAGACTGTGGGAGAGAGAGAGCGAGGTGGAGGCTGTGAGACAGAGTGAGAGAGAGGGAGACTGTGTGAGAGAGAGAGCGAGGTGGAGGCTGTGAGACAGAGTGAGAGAGAGGGAGACTGTGGGAGAGAGAGAGCGAGGTGGAGGCTGTGAGACAGAGTGTGAGAGAGGGAGACTGTGGGAGAGAGAGAGCGAGGTGGAGGCTGTGAGACAGAGTGAGAGAGAGAGGGAGACTGTGGGAGAGAGAGAGCGAGGTGGAGGCTGTGAGACAGAGTGTGAGAGAGGGAGACTGTGGGAGAGAGAGAGCGAGGTGGAGGCTGTGAGACAGAGTGAGAGAGAGAGGGAGACTGTGGGAGAGAGAGAGCGAGGTGGAGGCTGTGAGACAGAGTGAGAGAGAGGGAGACTCTGGGAGGGAGAGAGAGAGCGAGGTGGAGGCTGTGAGACAGAGTGAGAGAGAGAGGGAGACTGTGGGAGAGAGAGAGCGAGGCGGAGGCTGTGAGACAGAGTGAGAGAGAGAGGAGACTGTGGGAGAGAGAGAGCGAGGTGGAGGCTGTGAGACAGAGTGAGAGAGAGGGAGACTGTGGGAGAGAGAGAGCGAGGTGGAGGCTATGAGACAGAGTGAGAGAGAGGGAGACTGTGTGAGAGAGAGAGCGAGGTGGAGGCTGTGAGACAGAGTGAGAGAGAGGGAGACTGTGTGAGAGAGAGAGCGAGGTGGAGGCTGTGAGACAGAGTGAGAGAGAGGGAGACTGTGGGAGAGAGAGAGCGAGGTGGAGGCTGTGAGACAGAGTGTGAGAGAGGGAGACTGTGGGAGAGAGAGAGCGAGGTGGAGGCTGTGAGACAGAGTGAGAGAGAGAGGGAGACTGTGGGAGAGAGAGAGCGAGGTGGAGGCTGTGAGACAGAGTGTGAGAGAGGGAGACTGTGGGAGAGAGAGAGCGAGGTGGAGGCTGTGAGACAGAGTGAGAGAGAGAGGGAGACTGTGGGAGAGAGAGAGCGAGGTGGAGGCTGTGAGACAGAGTGAGAGAGAGGGAGACTCTGGGAGGGAGAGAGAGAGCGAGGTGGAGGCTGTGAGACAGAGTGAGAGAGCGAGGGAGACTGTGGGAGCGAGAGAGCGAGGTGGAGGCTGCGAGACAGAGTTTGAGAGAGGCGACTGTGGGAGAGAGAGAGCGAGGTGGAGGCTGTGAGACAGAGTGTGAGAGAGAGGGAGACTGTGGGAGAGAGAGAGCGAGGTGGAGGCTGTGAGACAGGGTGTGAGAGAGGGGGAGACTGTGGGAGAGAGGGAGCGAGGTGGAGGCTGTGAGACAGAGTGAGAGAGAGGGAGACTGTGGGAGAGAGAGAGCGAGGGGGAGGCTGTGAGACAGAGTGAGAGATACAGGAGACTGTGGGAGAGAGAGAGCGAGGTGGAGGCTGTGAGACAGAGTGAGAGAGAGGTAGACTGTGGGAGATAGAGAGCGAGGTGGAGGCTGTGAGACAGAGTGTGAGAGAGGGAGACTGTGGGAGAGAGAGCGAGGTGGAGGCTGTGAGACAGAGTGAGAGAGAGGGAGACTGTGGGAGAGAGAGAGCGAGGTGGAGGCTGTGAGACAGAGTGAGAGAGAGGGAGACTGTGGGAGAGAGAGAGCGAGGTGGAGGCTGTGAGACAGAGTGAGAGAGAGAGGGAGACTGTGGGAGAGAGAGAGCGAGGTGGAGGCTGTGAGAGAGAGAGAGAGAGAGGGAGACTGTGGGAGAGAGGGAGCGAGGTGGAGGCTGTGAGACAGAGTGTGAGAGAGAGAGACTGTGGGAGAGAGAGAGCGAGGTGGAGGCTGTGAGACAGAGTGAGAGAGAGGGAGACTCTGGGAGGGAGAGAGAGAGCGAGGTGGAGGCTGTGAGACAGAGTGAGAGAGAGGGAGACTGTGGGAAAGAGAGAGCGAGGTGGAGGCTGTGAGAGAGAGAGAGAGAGAGGGAGACTGTGGGAGAGAGGGAGCGAGGTGGGGGCTGTGAGACAGAGTGTGAGAGAGAGAGACTGTGGGAGAGAGAGAGCGAGGTGGAGGCTGTGAGACAGAGTGAGAGAGAGGGAGACTCTGGGAGGGAGAGAGAGAGCGAGGTGGAGGCTGTGAGACAGAGTGAGAGAGAGAGGGAGACTGTGGGAGAGAGAGAGCGAGGTGGAGGCCGTGAGACAGAGTGAGAGAGAGAGGAGACTGTGGGAGAGAGAGAGCAAGGTGGAGGCTGTGAGACAGAGTGAGAGAGAGGGAGACGGTGGGTGAGAGAGAGCGAGGTGGAGGCTGTGAGACAGAGTGAGAGAGCGAGGGAGACTGTGGGAGAGAGAGAGCGAGGTGGAGGCTGTGAGACAGAGTGTGAGAGAGGAGACTGTGGGAGAGAGAGAGCGAGGTGGAGGCTGTGAGACAGAGTGAGAGAGAGAGGGAGACTGTGGGAGAGAGAGAGCGAGGTGGAGGCTGTGAGACAGAGTGTGAGAGAGAGGAGACTGTGGGAGAGAGAGAGCGAGGTGGAGGCTGTGAGACAGAGTGAGAGAGAGAGGGAGACTGGGAGAGAGAGAGCGAGGTGGAGGCTGTGAGACAGAGTGAGAGAGAGGGAGACTGTGGGAGAGAGAGAGCGAGGTGGAGGCTGTGAGACAGAGTGAGAGAGAGGGAGACTGTGGGAGAGAGAGAGCGAGGTGGAGGCTGTGAGACAGAGTGTGAGAGAGGGAGACTGTGGGAGAGAGAGAGCGAGGGGGAGGCTGTGAGACAGAGTGAGAGAGAGGGAGATTGTGGGAGAGAGAGAGCGAGGTGGAGGCTGTGAGACAGAGTGAGAGAGAGGGAGACTGTGGGAGAGAGAGAGCGAGGGGGAGGCTGTGAGACAGAGTGAGAGATAGAGAGACTGTGGGAGAGAGAGAGTGAGGTGGAGGCTGTGAGACAGAGTGAGAGAGAGGGAGACTGTGGGAGAGAGAGAGCGAGGGGGAGGCTGTGAGACAGAGTGAGAGATAGAGAGACTGTGGGAGAGAGAGAGCGAGGTGGAGGCTGTGAGACAGAGTGAGAGAGAGAGGGAGACTGGGAGAGAGAGAGCGAGGTGGAGGCTGTGAGACAGAGTGGGAGAGAGAAGGAGACTGTGGGAGAGAGAAAGCGAGGTGGAGGCTGTGAGACAGAGTGAGAGAGACGAGACTGTGGGAGAGAGAGAGCGAGGTGGAGGCTGTGAGACAGAGTGAGAGAGAGGGAGACTGTGGGAGAGAGAGAGCGAGGTGGAGGCTGTGAGACAGAGTGTGAGAGAGGGAGACTGTGGGAGAGAGAGAGCGAGGGGGAGGCTGTGAGACAGAGTGAGAGATAGAGAGACTGTGGGAGAGAGAGAGTGAGGTGGAGGCTGTGAGACAGAGTGAGAGAGAGGGAGACTGTGGGAGAGAGAGAGCGAGGGGGAGGCTGTGAGACAGAGTGAGAGATAGAGAGACTGTGGGAGAGAGAGAGCGAGGTGGAGGCTGTGAGACAGAGTGAGAGAGAGAGGGAGACTGGGAGAGAGAGAGCGAGGTGGAGGCTGTGAGACAGAGTGGGAGAGAGAGGGAGACTGTGGGAGAGAGAGAGCGAGGTGGAGGCTGCGAGACAGAGTGAGAGAGAGGGAGACTGTGGGAGAGAGAGAGCGAGGTGGAAGCTGTGAGACAGGGTGTGAGAGAGGGGGAGACTGTGGGAGAGAGGGAGCGAGGTGGAGGCTGTGAGACAGAGTGAGAGAGAGGGAGACTGTGGGAGAGAGAGAGCGAGGTGGAGGCTGTGAGACAGGGTGTGAGAGAGAGGGAGACTGTGGGATAGAGAAAGCGAGGTGGAGGGTGTGAGACAGAGTGAGAGAGAGGAGACTGTGGGAGAGAGAGAGCGAGGTGGAGGCTGTGAGACAGAGTGAGAGAGAGGGAGACTGTGGGAGAGAGAGAGCGAGGTGGAGGCTGTGAGACAGAGTGTGAGAGAGGGAGACTGTGGGAGAGAGAGAGTGAGGTGGAGGCTGTGAGACAGAGTGAGAGAGAGGGAGACTGTGGGAGAGAGAGAGCGAGGGGGAGGCTGTGAGACAGAGTGAGAGATAGAGGAGACTGTGGGAGAGAGAGAGCGAGGTGGAGGCTGTGAGACAGAGTGAGAGAGAGGGAGACTGTGGGAGATAGAGAGCGAGGTGGAGGTTGTGAGACAGAGTGAGAGAGAGGGAGACTGTGGGAGAGAGAGAGTGAGGTGGAGGCTGTGAGACAGAGTGAGAGAGAGGGAGACTGTGGGAGAGAGAGAGCGAGGGGGAGGCTGTGAGACAGAGTGAGAGATAGAGGAGACTGTGGGAGAGAGAGAGCGAGGTGGAGGCTGTGAGACAGAGTGAGAGAGAGGGAGACTGTGGGAGATAGAGAGCGAGGTGGAGGTTGTGAGACAGAGTGAGAGAGAGGGAGACTGTGGGAGAGAGAGAGCGAGGTGGAGGCTGTGAGACAGAGTGAGAGAGAGGGAGACTGTGTGAGAGAGAGAGCGAGGTGGAGGCTGTGAGACAGAGTGAGAGAGAGGGAGACTGTGGGAGAGAGAGAGCGAGGTGGAGGCTGTGAGACAGAGTGTGAGAGAGGGAGACTGTGGGAGAGAGAGAGCGAGGTGGAGGCTGTGAGACAGAGAGGGAGAGAGAGGGAGACTGTGGGAGAGAGAGAGCGAGGTGGAGGCTGTGAGACAGAGTGTGAGAGAGGGAGACTGTGGGAGAGAGAGAGCGAGGTGGAGGCTGTGAGACAGAGTGAGAGAGAGAGGGAGACTGTGGGAGAGAGAGAGCGAGGTGGAGGCTGTGAGACAGAGTGAGAGAGAGGGAGACTCTGGGAGGGAGAGAGAGAGCGAGGTGGAGGCTGTGAGACAGAGTGAGAGAGAGAGGGAGACTGTGGGAGAGAGAGAGCGAGGCGGAGGCTGTGAGACAGAGTGAGAGAGAGAGGAGACTGTGGGAGAGAGAGAGCGAGGTGGAGGCTGTGAGACAGAGTGAGAGAGAGGGAGACTGTGGGAGAGAGAGAGCGAGGTGGAGGCTATGAGACAGAGTGAGAGAGAGGGAGACTGTGTGAGAGAGAGAGCGAGGTGGAGGCTGTGAGACAGAGTGAGAGAGAGGGAGACTGTGTGAGAGAGAGAGCGAGGTGGAGGCTGTGAGACAGAGTGAGAGAGAGGGAGACTGTGGGAGAGAGAGAGCGAGGTGGAGGCTGTGAGACAGAGTGTGAGAGAGGGAGACTGTGGGAGAGAGAGAGCGAGGTGGAGGTTGTGAGACAGAGTGAGAGAGAGAGGGAGACTGTGGGAGAGAGAGAGCGAGGTGGAGGCTGTGAGACAGAGTGTGAGAGAGGGAGACTGTGGGAGAGAGAGAGCGAGGTGGAGGCTGTGAGACAGAGTGAGAGAGAGAGGGAGACTGTGGGAGAGAGGGAGCGAGGTGGAGGCTGTGAGACAGAGTGAGAGAGAGGGAGACTCTGGGAGGGAGAGAGAGAGCGAGGTGGAGGCTGTGAGACAGAGTGAGAGAGCGAGGGAGACTGTGGGAGAGAGAGAGCGAGGTGGAGGCTGCGAGACAGAGTGTGAGAGAGGCGACTGTGGGAGAGAGAGAGCGAGGTGGAGGCTGTGAGACAGAGTGTGAGAGAGAGGGAGACTGTGGGAGAGAGAGAGCGAGGTGGAGGCTGTGAGACAGAGTGTGAGAGAGAGGAGACTGTGGGAGAGAGAGAGCGAGGTGGAGGCTGTGAGACAGAGTGAGAGAGAGAGGGAGACTGGGAGAGAGAGAGCGAGGTGGAGGCTGTGAGACAGAGTGAGAGAGAGGGAGACTGTGGGAGAGAGAGAGCGAGGTGGAGGCTGTGAGACAGGGTGTGAGAGAGGGGGAGACTGTGGGAGAGAGGGAGCGAGGTGGAGGCTGTGAGACAGAGTGAGAGAGAGGGAGACTGTGGGAGAGAGAGAGCGAGGTGGAGGCTGTGAGACAGAGTGTGAGAGAGAGGAGACTGTGGGAGAGAGAGAGCGAGGTGGAGGCTGTGAGACAGAGTGTGAGAGAGGAGACTGTGGGAGAGAGAGAGCGAGGTGGAGGCTGTGAGACAGAGTGAGAGAGAGGGAGACTGAGGGAGAGAGAGAGCGAGGTGGAGGCTGTGAGACAGAGTGTGAGAGAGGGAGACTGTGGGAGAGAGAGTGTGAGGTGGAGGCTGTGAGACAGAGTGAGAGAGAGAGGGAGACTGGGAGTGAGGGAGCGAGGTGGAGGCTGTGAGACAGAGTGAGAGATAGAGGAGACTGTGGGAGAGAGAGAGCGAGGTGGAGGCAGTGAGACAGAGTGAGAGAGAGGGAGACTGTGGGAGATAGAGAGCGAGGTGGAGGCTGTGAGACAGAGTGAGAGAGAGGGAGACTGTGGGAGAGAGAGAGCGAGGTGGAGGCTGTGAGACAGAGTGAGAGAGAGAGGGAGACTGTGGGAGAGAGGGAGCGAGGTGGAGGCAGTGAGACAGAGTGTGAGAGAGAGAGACTGTGGGAGAGAGAGAGCGAGGTGGAGGCTGTGAGACAGAGTGAGAGAGAGGGAGACTCTGGGAGGGAGAGAGAGAGTGAGGTGGAGGCTGTGAGACAGAGTGAGAGAGAGAGGGAGACTGTGGGAGAGAGAGAGCGAGGTGGAGGCTGTGAGACAGAGTGAGAGAGAGAGGAGACTGTGGGAGAGAGAGAGCGAGGTGGAGGCTGTGAGACAGAGTGAGAGAGAGGGAGACTGTGGGAGAGAGAGAGCGAGGTGGAGGCTGTGAGACAGAGTGAGAGAGCGAGGGAGACTGTGGGAGAGAGAGAGCGAGGTGGAGGCTGTGAGACAGAGTGAGAGAGAGAGGAGACTGTGGGAGAGAGAGAGCGAGGTGGAGGCTGTGAGACAGAGTGAGAGAGAGGGAGACTGTGGGAGAGAGAGAGCGAGGTGGAGGCTGTGAGACAGAGTGAGAGAGCGAGGGAGACTGTGGGAGAGAGAGAGCGAGGTGGAGGCTGTGAGACAGAGTGTGAGAGAGGAGACTGTGGGAGAGAGAGAGCGAGGTGGAGGCTGTGAGACAGAGTGAGAGAGAGGAGACTGTGGGAGAGAGAGAGCGAGGTGGAGGCTGTGAGACAGAGTGAGAGAGAGAGGAGACTGTGGGAGAGAGAGAGCGAGGTGGAGGCTGTGATACAGAGTGAGAGAGAGGGAGACTGTGGGAGAGAGAGAACGAGGTGGAGGCTGTGAGACAGAGTGAGAGAGAGAGGAGACTGTGGGAGAGAGAGAGCGAGGTGGAGGCTGTGAGACAGAGTGAGAGAGAGAGAGACTGTGGGAGAGAGAGAGCGAGGTGGAGGCTGTGAGACAGAGTGTGAGAGAGAGAGACTGTGGGAGAGAGAGAGCGAGGTGGAGGCTGTGAGACAGAGTGTGAGAGAGGGAGACTGTGGGAGAGAGAGAGCGAGATGGAGGCTGTGAGACAGAGTGTGAGAGAGGGAGACTGTGGGAGAGAGAGAGCGAGGTGGAGGCTGTGAGACAGAGTGAGAGAGAGAGGGAGACTGTGGGAGAGAGAGAGCGAGGTGGAGGCTGTGAGACAGAGTGAGAGAGAGAGGGAGACTGTGGGAGAGAGAGAGCGAGGTGGAGGTTGTGAGACAGAGTGAGAGAGAGAGGGAGACTAATTAAATTTAGTTCTAGTTAAGTTAGTTTAGTTTAGTTTAGTTTAAGTTTAGATTAGTCTAGACAAAGTAGAGAAGGAAAAGACCGCCAGAAAGACTACCAAAGAAAGAAAAAAAAAAAAACCAGAGGAAAACAGAGAAAAAAAAAGCCAAAGCAAAAAAGAAACAAGAGAAGAACTACACAAACCATTGAACGGCAGCCACACGGGGCTTCAGCAGCGGCGGTTGAGTCTGCGGCATCAGGACCGAGTTCGAGGAGGTGAGGTGACTCGGGCCGCAGCCCAGCGGTCCAGCAACCAGCACAGCCGAGGGGACTCGGACCGCATCCCAGAAATCGGCACAGCCGAAGAGATTCGGAACGCAGCCAGGCAATCGGCACAGCTGAGAGGACTCGGGCCGCATCCCAGAAATCGGCACAGCCGAGGAGATTCGGAACGCAGCCCGGCAATCGGCACAGCTGAGAGGACTCGGGCCGCATCCCAGAAATCGGCACAGCCGAGGAGATTCGGAACGCAGCCCGGCAATCGGCACAGCTGAGAGGACTCGGGCCGCAGCCCAGAAATCCAGCAATCGGCACAGCCGAGGGGACTCGGGCCGCAGCCCAACAATCCAGCACGGGAAAGGCCCGAGGAGCCAGGCCATCAGGCACAGAGACCTCTGAGGAGAAGGGGAGCAACCAGAAGGCTCGCAACCAAGACCGTGAGTACAGGGCCCAGGGAGGGAGGCCCAGGGAAAGGTCCGAGGAGCCAGGCCGAAACAGAGGCACAGAGACTTCTGAGGGGGTGGGGAACAGCCCGAAGGCGCCGGGAAACAGCGGCTCACAGACCCAGACCTGAGAAGGGTGAACCCAGGAGCCGAGGCCCAGGGACCACGGGGTCGGAGAGGGGGACCGGGAAAGGTCGCGAACAGGGAGAGGGAAACACCAAACACGGGGCCCCAGAAAAGCTTATTCTAAGATCAACAATACTTTACCAAAAATGAGCGAATCAGAAGATCCACAACAGCCCCCGAGGGACACTGAGAGCAACCGCTTCCAGATTCCCCCCAACACCGCAAAAAAAGCTATAAAAACGATCAAGCATGATCAGATGAGAGAAAAACCAGAAAATCTTTTTGCTGACTGGTACAATAATGGGACAAAAAGTAACCTCATTTTCTACTCAGATCAGCCAGCGGCTTGGATCACAGCAATAAAATCACACTATACCAGTGTTAAGCTAGAAAATACCGCAAATGGGTCCAAAATGAAAATTAACACACCAGGAAACAGGGCAACCACGACTGTCAACGTGTACAATACCGGAACAATAGTAGTGCAAGGCAACCTCGACAAATTTGCAACGGCCTTCAGGACACTGAAAGGATTAACTAAGAGGGGAAGGAACAGCCCCAGAGTGGCCCGCACTCCCCCCAACATTGACAACTTACCAGGAGGAAATCTGCCTGGTCAGGAGGTGAACGAGCCACACAGTTCAAACCAGACACTAACCCCGGAGACCCACAGCCACACGATACAACTGACAAACCCCAGCATAATTACCAGGGAGGAAGCCACACATAGTCCCCCTACCATTCCCAGCTCACCAAGAGAAGAGCAGCATAGCCAGGAAGTGAGTGAGCCTTCCAGGGCCGACCAGACACATACCCCGGGATCACACAGCCAGATACAACAAAAAGATAAATTTAATCAATTAGAGACAGAGATGGTTAAACTTAGAGAGGAGTTCCTCAAAATGAATCACGAACAAAAGCAGGAGAGGGAGAGACACAAGAGAGAGCTGAATCTACTTGAGAACCAGGTGAATCTACTTAGGAATCAGGTGAAAGAGCTGCAGGAAAAAGAAGAGAGCCATAGAGGAGAGATAACACCATTAGACCAGCAACCAGAGGCTAGAGATAAGACAAGACAGAGCCGGACGGAACGGATGCACTCCCACACGGAACAAAAGCAACAGACACACAATACAAGGGGTGCCACACAGACCGACCAGCATACTGATTCTCAATCTTCCCCCACCACCGTGGAACCACAAGCGAGCTGCTCACAAGAGGTACGCACACACCAGACACCCCAGCCCAGCACACACACTATGAGTCCAGGCGAAAGCCACCAGACAGTAAACACAAACAAGGCTGACATCGTAATACTCATAGACTCAAATGGGAAATTTCTATGGGAGAAAAAGCTCTTCCCTAGAAGTAAAGTAGAAAAGATCTGGTGCCCAACAACAGACAGAGCCATGGGATGGCTGACCAAAGCCAGATTAGGCTCCCCCCAACACATAATAATACACACGGGCACAAATGACCTAAAGGCCCAACAGAAAGAGGTAGCAACATCGCTCAGAGCAATGATCAGGAAGGCAAGCAGTACATTTCCAAACACTAGAATCACTGTTTCCACAATATTGCCGAGAACAGACTTCAACAACAACACAATTCATGAGATAAATGCCAGCATAGCAAGAGACTGCGAATCAACACACAACGTGCACCTGGCCCAACACCACACCCTCGATGAGGAATGTCTTTACGACCACGTCCACATCCAAAGGAAAAGAATATCGATCTTTGCTAAAGCCCTGAAGGACGTCGCTTTTAACCGGGTCCATACCCAAACTCCAAGAGGACCCCCCCCCCGACCACCAGAGATCAGCGGGGTACATATCCGGACCACTACAAAGACCACCACCACACCAATCGAGACCAGAGAGGATCCCCATGCAAAACAGCAATATCAGACCTGCACCACTCCTGTCCCACAGGGGAACAGGACCGCTCCCAGCCAGACAGAGGGAGAGATGCACAGGACGTACGCAATACCTCAGACAGAAACAATCCATTAAGAGACAATAAGCAGATGTGCGGCAGCATCTACTTCTGCCTTATGGATCAAGGACTAATTAATAGAAAGAACTGTAACCAAATAGTATTAACTTTTATAGACAACTGAGATGATCTTTTTTTCCCACACTTAGACACGACAAACACGTACCACTCTTTAACCTATCATAGTAAAAGATCAAACTTAACATGAAATCCTTATATATTTCGACCTGGAATATCCAAGGTCTACGCTCTTCGGTGCGAGACGTGAAGAGTAGGACCCCAGAGTTCATAGATGAAACAAAAGATCTAGATATTATCATTTTACAGGAAACTTGGTATAAAGGAAAAGGACACACTGGCTGTCCCCAAGGGTACACTGAGCTGGTGGTCCCCTCCAATAAATTACCAAGTGTAACCCAAGGCAGAGACTCCAGAGGCATACTGATCTGGTTTAAAACAGAACTTAAGAATTACATCAAATTTATAAAAAAGGGCGATAACCACATGTGGCTCAAACTTGAGAGGGAGATTATCTCAAACACCCAAGATGTTTACATTTGCGCACTTTATATCCCTCCAATTGATTCCCCGTACCTTAAAGAGGACACCTTCTCCAACATGGAGGGGGAAATTATCCAATACCAGGCCCAGGGGAACGTGTTGATCTGTGGGGACCTCAATTCAAGAACGGGCGAAGAACCAGACTTCACCAATAATCAGGGAAACAATTACGTATTTGGGAATAACCACTTTGACATCCCTTCCCTTCCATACAGGCATAACTGCGACAAGCATTCAAATACCAACGGAAAACAGCTACTACAGCTCTGTCGAAACCTGGGTCTGTACATTGTCAATGGTAGGTTCATAGGAGACCTCCTAGGAAGATCGACCTATTGCTCACCTCTTGGCTGCAGCACAGTAGACTATATGATTACAGATTTAGACCCATCCTCTTTCAGAGCATTCACAGTCAAACCACAAACAACACTGTCAGATCACAGCCAAATTACTATGTATCTCAAAACGACAGAAACAAACAACATAGAACCACAACCCTGTAAACTGTACAACACCAAAAAATCGTACAGATGGGCCAAAAACGACACGGAAAAATACCAGAAAACAATTAACAACGCATCAACTCAAGCCCTCTTAGACACCTTTCTGGATAACATATACACTCACATTAAAGAAGGTGTAAACCGGGCAGTTATTAACCTAAACAACATTTTTGATAATTTGGCAACAAGTGCAAACTTGAAAGCTCGCAAGAACAAACCCAAAACAAAAAACTATGAAAAATGGTTTGACCCAGATTGCCATAACATGAGGAAAAAACTTAGAAAAATATCAAACCAAAAACACAGACATCCAGAAAACGAGGAATTACGCCTTACTTATTGTCAGACACTAACACAATACAGAAACACACTCAGAACCAAAAAAGAGCAATATATTAAGAATACACTCAGCTCCATGGAGGAATCCATTGATTCCAATTGTTTCTGGGAAAACTTGAAGACACTACACAAAAAACAACACGACGATTTGGCCATTCAAAATGGGGACACATGGGTAAACCACTTTGAAAAATTATACCAGAAAAACACACTAAGACCAGAGCAACACCAAATATGCAAAAAACTGGAAAAGCTAGAAAGGGCCATAAAAGATAACCAAAACCCGCTAGACGCCATAATAACAGAAAAAGAACTTCTTGAAAAACTCAAGGACCTGCGACCAGGAAAAGCTTGCGAGACAGACGGCATACTAAACAAGATGATTAAACACACAGACGACAAAATGAAACTGGCTATCCTAAAACTCTTCAACTTGGTTCTGAGTGTCGGTTATTTCCCTGATATCTGGAACAAAGGACTCATAACGCCCATATACAAAAGTGGGGACAAAATCGACCCAAACAACTATCGAGGCATCTGTGTAAACAGTAACCTGGGGAAGGTATTCTGTAGCATCATAAACAAAAGACTTATATACTTCCTTGAGGAGCACAATGTCTTGAGTAAAAGCCAAATTGGATTCCTGCCAAACTATAGAACATCCAATCATATCTTCACCCTACAGACCCTAATTGACAAACACGTTCACCATAACAAAAGCAAAATCTACGCATGCTTTGTAGATTTCCAGAAGGCTTTCGACTCCATCTGGCATGACGGTTTATTCCTGAAACTTATCGAAAGCGGGGTAGGAGGGAAAACATATGATGTAATTAAATCAATGTATACAAACAACAAATGTGCAGTTAAAATTGGAGACAAACAAACAAAATACTTCCCACAGGGACGGGGGGTGACGCAGGGCTCGCCAATCTCACCGACACTCTTTAATATTTACATAAATGGATTGGCAAAACTACTTGAACAATCTACAGCACCCGGCCTCACCCTATACGAATCCAAGGTTAAATTCCTCCTCTATGCAGACGACCTGGTTCTGCTGTCACCAACTAAAGAGGGTCTACAGCAGAACCTGGACCTGCTGGAGTCATACTGCCAGACTTGGGCCCTGACAATAAATCCCCAAAAAACCAAAGTCCTTGTGTTCCAGCAAAGATCCAAACATCAGGGACCCAAAATAAATTTCACAGTAGGAACAACCAAAATTGAACAAACCACTAACTACACATACTTGGGCTTAAAAATCAGTTCTACGGGAAACTTCAAACTGGCTGTGAATGAACTGAAAGAGAAAGCAAGAAGGGCTTTCTATGCCATCAAAAAATCAATCCAAATAGAAATCCCAATTAGCATTTGGCTAAAAATTTTCAAATCAGTAATTGAACCAATTGCACTCTATGGCAGTGAGGTATGGGGACCGCTAACACAACAAGAATTTGCAAAATGGGACAAACACCCAATTGAGATCCTACATGCAGAATTCTGTAAAAGTATCCTCCGGACTCAAAGGAAAACAGTAAACAATGCATGCAGGGCAGAACTAGGCCAATATCCATTAATAATCACTATCCAAAAAAGAGCCACCAAATTTTGGAATCACCTACAAATGAGCAACCCCCAATGCTATCACTACGACGCCCTGAAATGCCAAGAGCTGACCATAAAAAAGAATACCCTCAGTCAACTAGTCCTGGGACTCAGTGAAATAACTACTAACAATACTAACAATAACCAGCCCCAGGACAGTGACAGGGTAACACAAAGAATTCGACCCAACACAATCGTCGCTAAGCAAAAGGAAAAATATCTGACATATTGGGCAGAAACAACAAAAACCCAAAGCAAACTCATTTGCTACTTGGCCCTAAACAGACAATACAACATAGCTGATTACCTGACCATGGTAAAGGATAACAAACTGAGAAGAACCTTGACAAGGTACAGACTTAGCGAACATAGCCTAGCGATCGAAAAAGGCAGACACACAGGCAGACCAGGCTGCCAAGAGAAGACAGGATATGCTCTCACTGCAGTCAGGGAGTAGTGGAGACAGAGATGCACTTCCTCACAGCCTGTGGAAAATATCAGGGCATCAGGGAGAATTTCTACCAAAAATTCTCACAAATATGCCCTGAATTCAGAAATCTGAATGACAACCAAAAACTCCCATTCCTACTGGGGGAGGAGAGAAGCTGTGTAACACTGGCGGCACACTATGTTACAGCTTGCCATGAACAGAGGGACAACCAGTAAACTAAGAAAAGAGTATATATAAACAATGCGAATGTATATTTATACACTCAGGGATATATCTGTTTATACACTGTATGAATAGAACTGCGTTTATGTGTTCAACCATAAATGTATTTTGATGCTTTGGCAACATAAGATGTACCTTATCATGCCAATAAAGCGATTTGAATTGTGAATTGTGAAAAATTGAGAGAGAGAGAGAGGGAGACTGTGGGAGAGAGAGAGCGAGGTGGAGGCTGTGACAGAGAGTGAGAGAGGGAGACTGTGGGAGAGAGAGAGCGAGGTGGAGGCTGTGACAGAGAGTGAGAGAGGGAGACTGTGGGAGAGAGAGAGCGAGGTGGAGGCTGTGAGACAGAGTGTGAGAGAGGGAGACTGTGAGAGAGAGAGAGAGCGAGGTGGAGGCTGTGAGACAGAGTGTGAGAGAGGGAGACTGTGGGAGAGAGAGAGAGCGAGGTGGAGGCTGTGAGACAGAGTGTGAGAGAGGGAGACTGTGGGAGAGAGAGCGAGGTGGAGGCTGTGAGAGAGAGTGTGAGAGAGAGGAGGCTGTGGGAGAGAGAGAGCGAGGTGGAGGCTGTGAGACAGAGTGTGAGAGAGAGAGACTGGGAGAGAGAGAGCGAGGTGGAGGCTGTGAGACAGAGTGAGAGAGAGAGGGAGACGGTGGGAGAGAGAGAGCGAGGTGGAGGCTGTTAGACAGAGTGAGAGAGAGAGAGACTGTGGGAGAGAGAGCGAGGTGGAGGCTGTGAGAGAGAGTGTGAGAGAGAGGAGACTGTGGGAGAGAGAGAGCGAGGTGGAGGCTGTGAGACAGAGTGTGAGAGAGGGAGAATGTGGGAGAGAGAGAGCGAGGTGGAGGCTGTGAGACAGAGTGTGAGAGAGAGAGACTGGGAGAGAGAGAGCGAGGTGGAGGCTGTGAGAGAGTGAGAGAGAGAGAGACTGTGGGAGAGAGAGCGAGGTGGAGGCTGTGAGACAGAGTGAGAGAGAGAGGGAGACGGTGGGAGAGAGAGAGCGAGGTGGAGGCTGTGAGACAGAGTGAGAGAGAGGGAGACTGGGAAAGAGTGAGCGAGGTGGAGGCTATGAGACAGAGTGTGAGAGAGAGGAGACTGTGGGAGAGAGAGAGCGAGGTGGAGGCTGTGAGACAGAGTGAGAGAGAGGGAGACTGTGGGAGAGAGAGAGCGAGGTGGAGGCTGTGAGACAGAGTGAGAGAGAGGGAGACTGTGGGAGAGAGAGAGCGAGGTGGAGGCTGTGAGACAGTGTGTGAGAGAGAGAGGGAGACTTTGGGAGAGAGTGAGCGAGGTGGAGGCTGTGAGACAGAGTGTGAGAGAGGGAGACTGTGGGAGAGAGAGAGCGAGGTGGAGGCTGTGAGTGTGATGAAATATATGCCTTCATCAGCCCCTGTGTTTTACCTGCTTTGTATTGTGTATACCGCCCCCTTTTTCCTATTGTGTGTATTGGCTACGCCCCTGTCTTTTGTCATATAAAGGTCTCAAGAGCTGTATGAGTCATTCTATCAGACGAACCCGATGTGGAAAGACCTGCAATATTCTTAGTGATTAAAAGCCTTTAGTTGAATCCTTTAAACTCCTTGTCTTTGACTTATTGATGGCAGGCTATGGGCATAGCGCGATCGCTGGATATGGCCCAGAGGAACTCTGAATCCTGTTCCTCAGGCCACGCGGCCCACTCCGCCTCGTGCGTGCCGTGGGGGCCGCCATCTTGGAAGCCATCTTCACCTCCCAGGTCTCAGGCCAGCCCAGCACCATCGGAGCCCCAGCCCCCACCCAGGAGCCCCACTACTGCCGCGATGCATCGAGGCCCGAAATGCTACTTCTGCAGCCAGGACAAACACTCCAGGCAGCTGTGCCCAGCGAAGGGCACCACCTGTTTTAAAAACGGGAACAAGTTTAAATGCTTGATTGACTGTGGGAGCACCGAAAGCTTTATTCATCCTAGCCTGGTAAAACGACTTTCACTAACGATAGTCCCCACACAGGGCAAAATCGCCATGGCTGATAAGACTCATATCTCAAAAATTACAGGTTTCTGCGCGGTTATGTTGTCGGTAAAAGGCACTGATTACAGAGATTTTAAACTATTGATAATGCCAGATCTCTGTGTGAGCGTGATCTTGGGTCTGGACTTCCAGTGCCACCACCAAAGTATCACGCTTACCTACGGTGGGTCCCAGCCGCCCCTCACAGTGTGCGGTCTGGCTACCCTGAAGGTCAAGCCGCCCTCTCTGTTCGCCAACCTCGCACCCAACTGTCGACCCATAGCGACCAAGAGTAGGCGGTACAGCTGGGAGGATAGACGGTTCATTGCGTCGGAAGTAGAAAGACTCAAGCGGGAGGGTATCATCGAATGCAGTACCAGCCCGTGGCGCGCCCAGGTAGTAGTAGTTAAGGGTAGCGAAAAGAAGCGGATGGTGATAGATCATAGCCAGACGGTTAATCTATACACCCAGCTAGATGCCTACCCTCTGCCCCGCATAGTGGATATGGTTAACCAAATTGCGCAATACCGGGTGTTTTCCACCATCGACCTAAAATCGGCATACCACCAGCTCCCCATTAGGCCGGAGGACCGTCCATACACCGCCTTCGAGGCGAACGGACGCCTCTACCACTTCCTCAGAGTCCCCTTTGGGGTAACGAATGGGGTCTCGGTCTTCCAGCGGGAGATGGACCGCATGGTCGATGAGAACCAGTTAACAGCCACCTACCCATACCTAGACAACGTCACCATCTGCGGCCACGACCAGCAAGACCACGACTCGAACCTCGTGAGATTTCTGAAAACCGCCCTCAGACTCAATCTCACCTACAACGAGGATAAGTGTGTCTTTAGCACCACGTGCCTCTGTATCCTGGGCTGCGTGGTGGAAAACGGGGAAATCGGCCCGGACCCCGACCGATTGCGCCCCCTACGGGAGCTACCCCTACCAAACACTCCCAAGGCCCTGAAAAGGTGCCTGGGGTTCTTCTCCTATTACGCCCAATGGGTCCCCAATTATTCCGACAAGGCCCGTCCCCTCCTGAAATCAACGTCCTTCCCGCTCACGGCCGAGGCCCACGCCACCTTCAACAGCATTAAACACGACATTGAGAAGGCCGCGCTGCAGGCAGTGGACGCAAACATCCCTTTCCAGGTCGAAAGCGATGCGTCCGACTTCGCTTTAGCAGCCACCCTCAACCAGGATGGGCGGCCCGTAGCCTTTCTCTCAAGAACCCTCCAAGGGCCCGAGACCAGGCACTCCTCAGTAGAGAAGGAGGCCCAGGCCATAGTGGAGGCAGTGCGGCACTGGAGGCACTACCTAGCCGGCAAACGCTTCACCCTGCTTACCGACCAGCGGTCAGTAGCCTTCATGTTTAACAACAAACAGAGGGGGAAGATCAAGAACGACAAAATTCTCAGGTGGCGGATCGAACTCTCCACATTTGAGTACGACATAATATATAGGCCGGGGGCCCTCAACGAATCCCCCGATGCCCTATCACGAGGGATGTGTGCCAGCATCCAGGGGGACAGGCTACAGGACCTCCACAATGGCCTCTGCCACCTGGGGGCCACCCGGCTATTTCACTTTATAAAATCCCGTAACCTCCCCTATTCCATCGAGGAGGTCCGGTCGATGACCAGGGACTGCCGCACCTGTGCGGAATGCAAGCCCCGTTTTTTCAGGCCCGACCGAGCCCACCTGATCAAAGCTACACGGCCATTCGAGCGCCTGAGCTTAGATTTCAAGGGACCACTCCCCTCCACCGACCGCAATGTGTACTTTCTCAACATTGTGGACGAGTACTCCCGCTTCCCATTCGCGTACCCCTGCCCAGACATGACCAGTGCCACGGTCATCAAGTGCCTCGGCAACCTGTTTTGCACGTTCGGCATGCCTAACTACATCCACACTGACAGGGGGGCGTCGTTCATGAGCGACGAACTGCACCAATACCTGCTGTCGAAGGGGATAGCCACGAGTCGGACCACTAGTTATAACCCCCGGGGTAATGGGCAAGTGGAGAGGGAGAACGCGACAGTGTGGAAGATGGTCACCTTAGCACTAAGGTCTAAAGGCCTCCCCACCTCCCAGACGTACTCCACTCGATAAGGTCGCTACTGTGTACTGCTACTAATGCCACTCCTCATGAGAAGATGTTTGTTTTTCCCCTCAAATCAACCTCAGGAGTGTCCCTACCCTTGTGGCTCTCCACCCCAGGGACAGTCCTATTACGGAAGCATGTGAGGGGCCACAAAACGGATCCCCTCGTGGAGGCAGTACACCAACTCCACGCAAACCCACAGTACGCGTACGTCAAGCACGCCGACGGATACCGTGTCCATAAAGGACCTCGCCTCAGCAGGAAGCGACGATGACCCATCACCACCACCCCCAGAAGAACCTCCACCATCCCCAGGCTCACCACCCCCAGAAGTACCTGCAACACCCCCAACACATGGGTATGCCCAGGAGGGCACCACGGACTCCCGGTCGGAACCCGAGGTATTGTTGCGACATTCAGGAAGGACTATCACACCCCTGGACAGACTAAATCTGTAGGAGGGGTGAATGTGATGAAATATATGCCTTCATCAGCCCCTGTGTTTTACTTGCTTTGTATTGTGTGTACTGTTGTGTATGTAATAGGTATGTTACTTTAAACCTATGGCCAGGGCAGCACTACTTTGTAGGGCGTAGTGATACCGTAGTACCACTCCTGGCCATAGGGGTATAAATAGTACTGTGGATACTGATCTCCCCTCAGTTTCCCGCCTGTTGGTATTAAGAAAAGACCTACGTTGAATCTTCCAAGCTGTCTCGTCATTATTGCATTAAGTATAGACACATACTTTATACTGGCGACGAGTAAGGTTCGAACTCACCAGTACACGGTGCAACAAAGGAACGGTAGCAGTACGGAGAGAGAAGGAGAGAGGCTTCTTACCAGCCAGCCTGCAGAGTCCAGCGTCGACCGAAGGAGGCTGCCCAGCACTTCGGGTTCGGGAGGAGCGGCAGCAACGGCGCGAGAGAGAGAGGTTTCCAGCGGAGGCTGCGGCAGCTGAGAGAAGAGGCTGAACGGGCGCTCCAGCCACGGGGCAAAAGTCCACCCAAGGCCAGGTAAACTGAAATCCTTCCCGGGGAACGGGAGCTGCAAGGGCCAAAAATAATGATGCTGGAGAGAGGTCGTTGACAGCAGAGGGAGAAAAGGCGGGAAAAACGCCATCTAGTGGAGAAAGCGGGAAAAGTTTTTTTTTTCTCTTCGAAAGTGTAAAATGGCTAAAGAAGGTTGTTTGTCAGCATTTGTTGAGGACACAGAAGAGTGGGATGCCTATATCGAAAGGCATGAACCTTATTGCATAGTAAGCAAGGTGGAAGATGACCAAAAGGTAGCAACCTTATTAAATTTTATGGGGGCAAAAACATACGGTCTG
This sequence comes from Somniosus microcephalus, assembly GCF_052327205.1. Classification (NCBI taxonomy): domain Eukaryota; kingdom Metazoa; phylum Chordata; class Chondrichthyes; order Squaliformes; family Somniosidae; genus Somniosus; species Somniosus microcephalus. The sequence continues at coordinate 212,416,805 of NC_140989.1, read as the reverse complement.
CTGAGGAATCTTCTTACTCCAGACAAGCCAGCAGACAAAACGTACGCCCAAATTGTTGATACGTTAAGGGAACATTTAAACCCTAAGCCACCATTTATAGCGGAAAGGTACCGCTTCTACAGACGCGACCAAAGGAATGATGAGTCGCAGGCAGCCTATTTAGCTGAGCTCAGAAGGTTGTCCAAACATTGCCAGTTTGGAGCCATATTGGCAGACGCGATCAGAGACAGATTTGTCTGTGGCATGTTAAATGAGAATACACGTAAAGGGTTACTAGCCAAGAAACAGCTCAGCCTAGATCAGGCGATTGAAATAGCATCATTCCACGAAGCAGCAGCACAGGGTGCTGCTCAAGTACGACAAAACACAACCGGTTATGACACCCATGAGGTGACATTTCACAAAGGTAAATGCTACCGTTGTGGCAAAACCACCCACGACCAAAGTAATTGTTGGTTTCGTGATAAAATATGCCGGCAGTGTGGGAAAAAGGGGCATATAGCGAAAGTTTGTCGGTCTGGTACGAAACCCAATCATGGGGGCAATCTGAGCAGTACCAAGGCAAGGACAAAAATACATAAGATGTCTGACAGTAGCTCAGACGAGTCACAGGAAGGCACAAAAGCAGAGCCTAAAGGTCTGGGATGTCTCAAGTTATATGGTGTAGACAAAACGGAGGACCACAGTACAATGTGAGTTAAAATGAAGGTAGCAGGCGTCGAAGTTAATATGGAGCTGGACACGGGTTCAGCCCTATCAGTAATTAATGAACAAGATTATAACAGGCTGTTCAAACGCATTCCCTTAAAGGATACGGAAATTACATTAAAAACATATACGGGACAAAAAGTTTACCCGAAAGGAAAAATGCAAGTAACAGTTAAATACAACGGCAGAAAAGTGCCAGGACTTTATTTATACGTCCTACCAAATGGTGGACCACCACTTTTGGGTAGGGAATGGATAAGAAAAATCCATTTCGACTGGAAGTCGATACATGAGTTAAAGGTAGAGACCACCACGGATGATACAACCATTACAAGCAGGCTGTCGAAACTATTGGCAAAAATGCCAGAGGTGTTCCAACAAGGGCTGGGGACCTTAAAGGACATTAGAGCAAAAATAACTATTGCTCAAGACGCAAACCCCAAGTTTTGTAAGGCCAGACCGGTGCCTTATGCCATTCGGCCAGTGGTGGAAGCAGAACTGGATGCCTTAGAGAGTGCAGGTGTCCTTACAAAGATTGAGTGGAGCGAGTGGGCCACGCCCATCGTCCCAGTTATAAAGAAATCTGCAAATAACACACCGGGGGAACCAAAGAAGGTTCGTATTTGTGGGGATTTTAAGATAACTATTAACCCAGTCCTGCACACGGTACAGTATCCGCTGCCGCGGATAGAGGACATATTCGCATCGTTAGCTGGGGGTAGACACTTTACGAAGATTGACCTTTGTCAAGCTTATTTACAGATGGAGGTGGAGCAGGACTCGAAAAAGCTCCTAACGATTAACACACACAAGGGATTGTACCAGTACAATCGCCTGGTATTTGGTGTGGCGTCCGCCCCGGCAATATGGCAGAGGACCATGGAACAGGTCCTACAGGGCATTCCAGGAATGCAATGCTACCTGGATGACATCCTGGTGACAGGACAAACGGATAACGACCACCTCGCTAACCTGGAGCGAGTACTTCTGCGGTTACAACAATACGGACTCAAGGCGAACAAGCAGAAATGTGAGTTTTTCCAGGAACGTATCTCATACTGTGGTCACATTATAGATAAGGAAGGCCTGCATAAGTCCCTGGAAAAGATCGAGGCAGTAGTGAAGGCCCCGCCCCCTGAGAATGTATCTCAGTTACGATCATTCTTAGGCCTTATAAACTATTACCATAAGTTCCTCCCGAACTTATCGTCCATTTTACATCCACTAAATTCATTGCTGCAAAAGGGAGTCTCCTGGAATTGGGACGAAGCGTGTGAGGCTGCTTTTAAAAAGGGTAAACAACTCATTACATCAAAGGAAGTGCTCGCACACTTTGACCCAAAAATGCCAATGAGGTTGGCATGTGACGCCTCCCCGTACGGTATAGGGGCAGTGTTGTCACACAAATTTCCCAACGGGACGGAGAGGCCAATAGCATTTGCCTCAAGGTCGTTAACTACAGCTGAAAGAAACTATGCGCAAATCGACAGGGAGGCCCTCAGTCTGGTGTGGGGTGTAAAAAAATTCCACCACTACCTGCATGGGCAACGTTTCACACTAGTGACGGATCATCAACCGTTGGTGTCCATATTTAATCCAACAAAAGGGGTGCCCCTGATGACGGCCCAAAGGCTACAGAGATGGTCACTGTTCTTAGGAGCACACCAGTACCTTATCGAATATAAGGGTACCTGTAGTGGCGTTTCTTAGTTTCCAAACAGGCAGCCACTGAGCTGTGGGGCTTTTAACAACGAGTAGACGCGTGTCGAAATAAAACGTTCCCAAACATAGCTTTGTCTTTTAAACTGTTTACTATAACACTTTACGAACAGAATTACAAAGCAAACACGTATAAACGAACACGGTCAAAAACTGTATTGCTCCAGCCCTCACAACTTCTGCCTCCTTCAGCCACGTGGAGTTTAAACTGTAAAATGGCTGCTGGCTATGTGGCGATCTTAAGGACTGTACCATTGTGGCAAGAATGAAGGGGGTATCTCGAACTATACTACTGGAGCAAGAAAATAGGGGGTTTCTCAGTACAATAAGTCAGTCAGGTAAATTAACTGTATTATGCTATTTAACCAATATTTTAAAGTATTTTCTTAAACTTTCATGGCTCTTACATTCCGGCCCCTAATTGACTAGGCACATGAAGCATATCAATTACTCAAACATTAAGAGTCATAAACTAATGAGTTCAACATATTTACAATATAAGTGTCCACTTTTTTCATTCAGGAACTTTTCACGCTGCTTCTTGTAGCAGGCAGAGCTTTGTGATCGGTCTTTCCAGGGTACTGGTCTTGGTTTGCAAACAAACGCGACGAACGACGCCTCTGGAGTCTGGCATGGTCTTAATTATTTTTCCCATCAACCAAGAATTTCTAGGGGCTGAATCATCCACGATTAAGACAATGTCTCCGACAATGAAGTTCCTCTTTATTTTGGACCATTTTTGACGCTCCTGTAGCAGAGGTAAGTATTCTTTTGTCCATCTGGTCCAGAAAAGGTCCGACATATACTGAACTTGCCTCCACTTCCGACGGGCATACAGATCTTCCTTTTTGAAGACTCCCGGGGGCATGGCTGGCTGTGTTTTCAACAACAACAGGTGGTTCGGAGTCAGGGCTTCGAGGTCATTGGGATCATCTGATGTCTTAGTTATCGGTCGGTCATTAATGATGGCTTCGACCTCACACAGAACAGTTTGGAGTCCCTCGTCGTCAAGCGCTTGCTGCTTCAGTACAGAACTGAGTAGTTTTCTTACGGTGCGTATCTGTCTTTCCCAGACACCTCCATGGTGGGATGCAGCCGGAGGATTGAAGATCCACTTAATTCCTGTTTGCATCATGGCTTCCTGTATTTTAAGCTGATTCCAACCTTCAATAGCTTTCCGTAGTTCTCTCTCCGCTCCGACGAAATTAGTGCCATTATCAGAACGCATAATGGACACCTGTCCTCTTCTACAGACAAAGCGCCGCAAGGCGTTAATACAGGAATCAGTGTCAAGCATGTGTGCCACCTCAATATGAACTGCTCTGATGGTCAAACAAGTGAAAAGCACACCATATCTCTTGACAAGGCTCCGTCCTCGCTTTACCTCGAAAGGCCCGAAATAGTCCACCCCTACGTTTGTAAATGGGGGCTTGTCTGGTAACAAACGGTCTTCAGGCAGGTCTGCCATTTTCTGCTCCCCAGCTCTAGCGTGTAACCGTCTGCAAACAATGCATTCAGAGAGTATTTTTCTTATTACAGAATTAGCTCCTGGAATCCAGTATCTTTGTCTTAGCTTCGCAAGCACGTGATTCCTCCCACTGTGTCCAATACTCTGGTGTATATGCTGAAGAATGAGAGTAGCAACCCGGAGGTCCTTAGAAAGGATAGCAGGATGCTTGGCCTCCTCTGGCATAGCAGATTTGTTTAGTCTCCCTCCCACCCTCAGTACTCCATCTTGCAGTGTAGGGTCCAGCTTGTAGATATGACTACCTTTCTTGACTGGAGTATTTCGCTGTAAAGCTTCGATTTCTTCTGGGTATCTTTGTCTTTGACTGAAGCAAACTATCTCCCTCTCAGCCTTGGCCAAATCCTCCACGGTCAATGAATTCTTACCCAATGTGGTCTTGTGCTGATGCATATACTGCTGTAGAAGCATTCTCTGCTTATCAGGGTTACTTTCAGACTGACTGATAGTGGCTCGGTACTCTTTTCTCTTACCGCTCAGGTGTAGCAGCAACTCTTTCAACCTTAGAAACCATGCAACTGCTTTCCTCAACTGGTGCCATCCTGAGAAATGGTTAACAAGCTTGTTCACTGTGTCAAAGTTCTCTTTCGTAGTTATGAGATTTACTGTGACTGATCTCTTGACTTTGACGTCGTCTTCAGCAATCTGACTTGGCATATCTGGTCTTTCTGGCCATGATCTCTCTGTTTCCAGCAGATAACTTGGGCCTTGTATCCAAGTTTCACTCCTCATGAAGTTTTCAGCCTTCAATCCCCGTGAGGCTTGATCTGCTGGGTTTAATGAGGTGTTTACATACCTCCATTGAGATGGTTGTGTAGCTTCTCTAATGGATGAGATTCTGTTTGCTACGAAGGTCTTGAAGCGTATCTTCTCATTCTCTATATACTTCAGCACCGTCGTGCTATCCGTCCAGAAGACAGATTCTTCTAGTGGGAGCTATAACTCTTTCCGCATCACCTGGTCAACTTTAACTGCAACAACCGCTGCCGTCAACTCCAGTCTCGGGATGGTGACCTGCTTCAGCGGAGCCACCCTGGATTTCCCCATGAGGAAGGCACAATGTTTCTGGCCCTGTTGATTTGTCAGCAAGAGGTAAGTAGCCGTGCCATAGCCGTCCTCACTGGCGTCCGAGAAATGATGTAGTTGAGCCGTCTTTGTAACTCCAAAACTCACAGGCTTGATGCATCTACTGACGTTGAAGCTAGAAAGTTGTTGCAAATCTGTCAACCATCTGAGCCATCTCTGAGCTTGACCTTCTGGGATATCTTCATCCCATCCTCTCTTGTCTCTACACAGCTCTCGTAGCATCAGCTTCACCGGCAGAATGAGTGGTGCCAGGAATCCAAGAGGGTCGTAGATGGAACTGACCACGGAGAGAATCCCTCGTCTTGTGGATGGTCTTTCGTTCGCCATTATTCTGAAGTTGAACGTGTCTGACTCAATGCACCATTGTACACCAAGAGCTCTCTCGATAGGAAGGACATCGTGGCTCAGGTCCAGATCTTTGACTTCAGTGGCTCTTTCCTTTTCTGGGATAGAAGCTAGGACTGCTCTGCTGTTGCTTATCCACTTAGTCAGATGGAATCCTCCATTCGAACACAGAGTTCTAAGGTCTCTTGACAGTGCGATGGCATCGTCTTCTGTTGACACGGACTTCAGACAGTCATCGACATAAAAGTTTCTGAAGATTGTCTCCACAGCCTCTGATGGTGCTTTGCCTTTGCCATCTTCTGCAGTTTTTCTGAGAGCGTAGCTTGCACAGCTGGGAGATGATGTGGCTCCGAACAAGTGTACAGCCATTCTACATTCCACCATCGCTTGACTAACGTCGCCATCTGGCCACCAAAGGAAACGCAGAAGATCAGCATCTTCATCAGGGATTCTGACTTGGTAGAACATTGATTCTATGTCTGCCATCATGGCAACGAGCTCTTGTCTAAACCTAGTCAAGACGCCAATGAGGGTATTAGTAAGATCAGGACCTTGGAGCAGCTGGTCATTCAGTGAAGTTCCTCTGAATGAGGCGGCGCAGTCAAACACTACACGGATCTTTTTCTTCTTTGGGTGATACACACCGTGATGAGGAATGTACCAGACCCTTCCATCGTCTCTGTTCAACTGTTCCTCGGGCACTTTTATAGCATAGCCTTTCGCTATGATGTTTCTCATGAAGCCTTTGTAGTCTTCGTGAAAGTCGGGGTTCTTGTTCAGCTTTCTCTTTAGACTGATGGCGCGTTGCTCTGCTATGCAGCGATTGTTCGGCATCTTCGCGGTCTGTCTTCTCAGTGGCAAACCAATGTGATAGTGGCCATCAATGAACTGTGTAGACCTTGTCATCAAATCCATGAACTGATGGTCTTCTTGTGACATCTCTGTCTTTTCCTCGCAGCTGCGTTCTGAAAAGTCTGCGTTGAACTGCTGTATCAACAGCTCTTCAATGCTTGCGATAGAGATGCGATTAACTGTGGCATTTTGTCATTCCTCCTTGTTCGACTTGTTGCCATCATCTCTCCTTAATGGTCCATTGACTACCCATCCAAGGGCTGTCCTGACGGCGTAGGGTCCGTCATCCTTGCTGCTTATCACCTGCCATGGCTCCATAGTTTTGTAGGCATTGGTTCCAATTAATAGGCCAATTTCTGCTTCAATGTATGGGAGACGCACCTTTTCTAGGTAAGGCCATCTATCCACATCCTTCTGCAGGGCTAAGTTCCCTATTCTAACAGGAATCTCCCTCTGTGTGAAAACATTAGGCAGGTCTATGAAGTCCTTCTCTTCAAGTCCACACACTTCTAGGTCTGACAGGATATAACTTTGCATTGACTTCTCATGACCCATAGTGCGTAATAGGATTTCTGTTCTTCTGCCTCTAACGTTCAGCTGTCGCATGAGTGATTCTGTGCAGAACGTTGCTGAACTACCTGGGTCCATGAAGGCGTAAGTCGCCACGAACTTCTCACTCCTCTTAGACTTGATCTTTACTGGTACGATGGCAAGAATACAATCACTGTCACCGGCCCCAGTGAATCCACAAGTCTCTGGTTCTAGCGACACCAGAGCACTTGAAACAACCTTCTCATCGGTATTGTTTTCTTCACTCTTCTTAGAGACTTGTTCTTCTTTAGGGATATGCGGCAGACTGGGATGTTTCCGAGTGCACTCTCTGCATGTCGTTCTTTGCTTACAGTTTCTACTCAGGTGCCCCTGAGAGAGACATCCAAAACATAGGCCATTGTACTTCAGGAATTCGATTCTGTCCTTATGTGGCTGTGCTTTGATGTCACTGCAGAAATCCAATGTATGATTCTTCTGGCAGAATAAACATGGCTTCTGAAAGGTATTAGCAGGCGTCACTGTGCTGCTCTTTTTGGGAGATGAGTTCTGAGACCTTTCTTCCCCAGCCTGAGTGACGATAGTTGCAAAGCTGCTTCCCCTGGAACCACCTTTCCTGAGAGTCTTTGATTCAACAGGCTTGGCTTTCACTCTTCCATCAGTAGTCGGGCTGACGTCCTGGATGTTTCCAAACAATGGGTCCCTAGCAATTTTAGCCTGCTTGTCTATGAAATTCACTAAGTCTGCAAACCTGGCTCTACTTTTCCGTCTCTCCATTATCTCAAAGGCTGTTCTTCTCCATTGTTCTCTCATCCTGTAAGGAAGCTTAGAGATGATGATTCTCATAGTCGTAGGATTGTCCATCTCTTCCATGAATTCAACATCCTCCATGGTGTTGCGACATCCTATGAGGAAAAGAACGTATGTGTTCAATGCCTCTCCGTCCTCCGATCTGATCTGTGGCCACTTGGTAGCCTTTTCAATATATGCAGTGGCTATCTTCAGCTCGTTACCATAGTGCTCCTGCAGCAACTTCCTGGCTTCTATGTATCCCCGGTCCGGTCTCATGTGTTCACAGCTTCTGACCAGGTCTTGTGGTTTACCACTGGTGTACTGTGCCAGGTAGTACAACTTATCACTGCTGCTCTCTGTTTTGGAGTCAATGGCTTGTTTGAAGGATCTGATGAAGGGCTTATACTTGAATGGGTCGCCTTGGAACACTGGTATGTCTCTTTGAGGGAGTCGAAACAGATTCTGTTGTTTTACAAGCATCTCTGTAATTTCGTTCTGACGTTGCATCACTCGGTATAGGCTTCTCCCTGTGTCTTCAGGCCTCTGGTGGTCATCAGCAGGGTCTAGTCTAGACCGTCTGACGTCTGGGGTAGCATCACGTTCTCCTGTTAGTAGAGAGGCCACTCTTCCACGCTGTAATGCCAGGAGATGGCCTTCGGACTCTCTTGTAACTCTTGAAGGTGCCCTGGATCCAACTCTATGTGACAACATTGACTGGCAGTATTCGCTCACGCCGTCCCGTGAGCCTTCGTAATCTTCATACACACTCAACCTGGCATCTGAGACCCAATAGCTGTTTTTATCTCCAGCTGTTCTTTCTTTGCCTGCACTTGGGCCTGTTGGGCCTGCAGTTGGGCCTGCAGTTGGGCCTCTTGGGCCTGCAGTTGGGCCTCTTCCCGTTCAAGAGCTTGCTTCTCCGCTAAAGATGCTGCGCGCGCCATCAACGCCGCCCGTTCAACCTCCTCTCTCATGCGTCGCGACGAGCATGTGGTAGAAGCGACTGACCTGCGTCCAGAAACAGAGCTACCTTCTTTTTGATTTTTGCTCAGTCTGGCTGAAGTCTCTGAAATGCTATCATCTGGTCCGACTTCATCGTCAACTTTATCTTTCTCTGCTGTATCAGCATCTTGATGAATCCTTAACATCCACTGTTCTGTGGCCTTGACGTAGTCCTTAATGCTGGATGATTTAAGATCAAACCAGTTGTGCTGATCGGCTTTTCCCTCTTCTTCAGACAAAAGTGCTAATACATCTTCATTGAGTACATTAAATTCTTCATGCAGCTTGGAGAAATCGTAATGCATTATGTCTTCAGCTTTCTTAATATTAGCATTATCTTCCATGAGACAATCAATTATCTTCATTTTTCCAGTTATCTGAGCTAATTTAGCCTTCCTTGCACCTATGCTTCTATGTAACTTCTCTTCCATTGCCTTTGGGGTGAGCTTTATTTCCCTCTTTTGGCCAGCAATCCTTCTGGCTGGGGGAAGCTCTTGGCTCCGTAAGGCCTCAGCCATTTTACCCGCAGCTCTTATTTAGCTTCTCAATAGAATGAACAAAGCAAGTAACAGTCACTGTACCTTCGCTTTCTTATATTGTCGTCTGGCTCCGTGACCATTCATGTATACGTTCGCCGACAATTCCGTCCTTTCCTTCTTAGGGAGCTAGTTTTTGACTAATGCAGTGGCGCTTCTTAGTTTCCAAACAGGCAGCCACTGAGCTGTGGGGCTTTTAACAACGAGTAGACGCGTGTCGAAATAAAACGTTCCCAAACGTAGCTTTGTCTTTTAAATTGTTTACTATAACACTTTACGAACAGAATTACAAAGAAAACACGTATAAACGAACACGGTCAAAAACTGTATTGCTCCAGCCCTCACAACTTCTGCCTCCTTCAGCCACGTGGAGTTTAAACTGTAAAATGGCTGCTGGCTATGTGATGATCTTAAGGACTGTACCATTGTGGCAAGAATGAAGGGGGTATCTCGGACTATACTACTGGAGCAAGAAAATAGGGGGTTTCTCAGTACAATAAGTCAGTCAGGTAAATTAACTGTATTATGCTATTTAACCAATATTTTAAAGTATTTTCTTAAACTTTCATGGCTCTTACAGTACCAAACAGCATGGCAATGCAGATGGCCTGTCGCGGCTACCCTTGCCTGCCGAGATCGAAGAGATAGTACAGGACCCCGTGGAAATATATCATACGGCTGTTATGGAACACTTGCCCATCACCAGCCAATGTATCGAGCGGGAAACACGGAACGACCCGACATTGGCAAGGGTTTACGAATTAACCGTGAAAGGCTGGCCGGCACAGGGTGACACATCATTGCCGGCGTTTTCGGCAAGGAAGGACCAGTTGTCCGTCTGCCGGGGCACATTGATGTGCGGAGCCAGGGTGGTGGCCCCTCAAAAATTACAACATAAAGTGTTGCAGGACTTACACGAAGGTCATCTGGGGGGTGTCAAAATGAAAAGCCTCGCCAGAGCCTACGTCTGGTGGCCCGGCATTGACAGGGACATTGAGGAAGTAGCAAAAGAGTGCCAAGGGTGCCAGATGGTACAGAACGTACCACCACAAGTCCCACTACATCCGTGGGAGTGGCCCTCAACGCCGTGGCAAAGGATCCACGTGGACTTCGCTGGCCCCTTCCTGGATGCGATGTTCCTTATTGTAGTTGTTAAGTATGTGTATTGTATTGAACAATTAACACAAAGACTTAAACGTATAACTCAAACAGGCCTTTACTGGTTGGAGGTAGGGACTGCACATAGGTCTTTACTTCATGCCCACAGGCGGGAACTGAGGGGGATCAGTACCCACAGTACTATTTATACCCCTATGGCCAGGAGTGGTACTGCGTATCACTACGCCCAACAAGTAGTGCAGTCCTGTCCATAGGTTCAAAGTAGCACACATATTACATACACAACATTCCTCCCTTCCTAGCTTTACAGTCATCTCCCCATTTAACATAACGTAATAACATATATACATATATAACTTCAGGTTTACATAACAGAATAACATAGATACATAGATAACTTCATGTCAAAAACAGATCACAGATTCAGTCTCTGCGGAAAACAGTTCACAGATTCAATCTCTGTGGTGTAGTCGGTTCACGTTGCTAGAGTGACTCATTCAATAGTCCTTCCATGGATTTAACAGTTTGAACTTCCGAACTGAATTGGCTCCGTTCGGAGGGACCACATGTGTGATCTGGTAGAGGTGATAATGGTTCAGATGGGTCATCTTCTGTTTTTACTTTTCCTTTTCTGCTTCTTGGAGACTCTCTGGGCTCCATTGTCAGCTGCCACAGCTGCCAGCTGCATGCGCAGTTCCTCCTTCTCTTCCTCCTGTTTCCGTTGTAGAGCCAGCGTCTCCCGATGTTCCGTAGACTTTTGGTGCTCCTCCATGATTTCTGCACTTTGGGAGTCGAAGTTACAAGCTGGGCAGGACAGGACATCGTAATATTCGGTGTCGTCCTGAGCTAGACCAGTGAGAGGGTCGTCTATTTCCTCCATACCTAGCTGGACGTTAGCCAGCTCTTGTTCCAAATCCAGACATCTTTCCTGAAGAGACTTCTTCATGTGTACCTCTGCATCCAGCTTTTTCTGGGCTTTCAGCAAGTCGTTTACTAGTGACCTCATTTGTGATTTTAATACTTCAACTTCCTTTGGAGATTGATTGATCGGACTATGCAATCCCTCTACCGGAGCAGCTGTTTCAGCGGTCTGTTGTTCTACGTTGACGTGAGTCAGCGTACTTTTGGCATCCAAGGGCTGCTCTGTTGCAGTCATCTCAGTCTGTGTTGCCACCTCAGCTCTTCCAATAACCTTTGAGAGCTCCGAACCCCTTTCGTTTGAATATTGAAGTTCATGTTCAAGTTTTTCCCATTTCAGAGTCCTGTCCTTCAGCATATGCAGGAGTTGGCTGACCGTTAACTCCTCTGACATCAGACGTTTTGTGTGCTCCTGCTCCATTTTCTCCATCAGCTGCTTCTGTTGTCTTTCCAGATTCTCCAACTCTATATCAAAGAACTCTTTCGTTGCATTCAACTCTTGCTCAAAACGGCGAAGCATTTGTTCTAATTGCTGTTGTAGTTTGAAATGGAGTTGAGTTCGAGCCCGGTGTCCCTCAGAAATGGGCACATCAGTAGACTTGCCAGACTCAGAATCCACAGTTAAACTATGTTGTTGTTGCTCAGTGGAATTCTGTGCTGAAACTTTGTCTTTTGCACCTGAGTTGGGCTTACCATCATCCGTTCCAGAGTCTGGGCCGACTATCTTCACCGAGTTCTCACTCGTTATTGTTTGTAGGAAATGCCAGTCCATATTCATTTTCCTAATCCACTCCCGTCCTAGTAGTGGAGGACCTCCTTCAGATATCACATATAAGTCCATTATTTGACTGTCTTCGCCCTTGTGGGCCACTGCAACCTCTATTTTCCCGATGGGGTACACTCTTTGCCCCGTGTATGTTTTCAATATAATCCCCGTATCCTGTAGGGGAATATGTTGGAATAACTTTCCGTAATCTTTCTTATTTATGACCGTCAATGCCGATCCAGTGTCCAATTCCAGTTTTACTTGGACTCCTTCTATCTGAAGAGTGACCCAAATTGTCTGGAGGTCTGCACCCTTACCAGCTTTGAGTACTCTTAAGCTAGCCAGTTCATTACAGCTTAAGCTAGCCAGTTCATTACTGCTAGCGTCTGAATCGGACTCCTGTTCGGTCACCTTGTGTACCTTTGCGTATTTTCCTTGCGGTGACTTCTTGTTGCTGGTCTTCTTCCCTGACCTGCATACTCTAGCTATATGTCCAAGCCTACCACAAGTTCTACATTCTTGGTTTTTAAACCAACACTGGTTCTGATCATGCGTTGTCTTTCCACAACGATAACATTTGCCAGAACTCACACCCAATTTGTGTGCACTGAGCTCCGGTGACCGTAGCTGCATTACTGCCGTGCCTCTCGCTGCGGCTTCGTGTGCTGCTGCCATAGTGACCGCCTTCTCAAGCGTCAGCTCATTCTCCTCGAGCAGTCGCTTTTGTGTATCCTGTTTAAATAAACCACACACAAATTTGTCTCGTAGTGCATCTGTCAATCCCGTTCCAAACTGGCAATATTTCGCTAATTTACGCAATTCCAGCAAATATTCAGCATTGCTTTCATGCTGTAGCTGCCTTCTGTCGTAAAATTTAAATCGTTCCGCTAGCATCAGCGGCGTGGGGTTTAGATGATCTTTCAGGACAGTAACAATCTCATCGAACGTCTTATCCGCCGGTTCATCTGGTGATAACAGGTGTTTCAATTGCCCGTACGTCTTCGCACCCATTAAATTTAATAATGTTAGAGCTTTATCTTGGTCACGAATTTTATTGGCCTTACAATAATTTTTTACTCTTTCAACATATATGGCCCAATCTTCGAGGTCACTATCAAAGGTACTAATATTCCCGTGTTTAGGCATTGTAGATTTGCAATTTCTCAGATTTTCTTTTCTTTACTTGTTATCAAAGATGGCGGCTTCCCGCTCTTGCCGTCGTCCTCCGCCCACAAAATGGCGGTTTTCCCGCGCTTGGCGGTCTTCACCCGTCCCCCGACGCCGTCTCCCTTCAGCCCTCGAGTGCGGCCCTTATCTTCGCCGCGATCGATAGCCCGCGCTGTGCACCGCGACTCTCGCACCTTGAGCTTCTGCAGCCGCCGCGCCTTTCAGTCCGAGTGCGGCTCTTATCTTTGGTCCCGATCGCTGGCCCGGCTGCGCCCCTCACTTCAAAGCGGCCCGGCCCTTGTCTGCCGATCGCTATCGCCCTACCTCTCTCTCTTCCCCAGTCCTGTCTTTACTCCGGTTCACAAGCTGATGGAGGCTTCAGGGTCCTAATGCCAGTCTCTTCCAGTCGCTGGAAGCTGTCAGGATTTCTGCTGCCCTTCAGTTTTGAGTGGGGTGTTGAGGATTGAAACCTCTCTTCAACGTCCTGTCTTTGGACGAAGCCGCCTGGAATAACTGCCGCAGGGTAAGAGCCTGACTCGTCGCCAGTGTTAAGTATGTGTATTGTATTGAACAATTAACACAAAGACTTAAACGTATAACTCAAACAGGCCTTTACTGGTTGGAGGTAGGGACTGCACATAGGTCTTTACTTCATGCCCACAGGCGGGAACTGAGGGGGATCAGTACCCACAGTACTATTTATACCCCTATGGCCAGGAGTGGTACTGCGTATCACTACGCCCAACAAGTAGTGCAGTCCTGTCCATAGGTTCAAAGTAGCACACATATTACATACACAACAGTAGTGGACGCCCATTCAAAATGGCCGGAGGTCATAAAGATGTCATCAACGACAGCCGAAAAGACGGTCGCAGTCTTAAGGACCATTTTTGCCCGAAACGGGGTGCCCGAGCAAGTCTGTTCGGACAATGGGCCACAATTTGTGGCAGAAGAATTTCAAGCATTCTTAAAAAGGAATGGAGTGCGACATTATACGTCCGCACCATATCATCCGGCTACAAATGGGCTGGCAGAGCGATTTGTACAGACTTTTAAAAAGGCCATCAAGGTGATGGGGGAGGAAAGGTTGCCACTACAACACAAGGTGGACAACTTCCTATTCGCATACCGTAATGCTGCACATACGGTGACCAACCAGGCTCCCGCCGTCATGTTCTTTAATAGAAGGTTAAGGTCTCGCCTTGAATTGCTCAGACCAAACATTCGGAGAGATGTGGAAAACTGAGTATTTCGTAGGGCTCCTGACAGACAGAAACGGAGCTTCGAGGTGGGGCAGCAAGTGTTGGCCCGTGATTATAGGAATGAAAAGTGGCGGTCTGGTACGATAAAGGCCCGCCAGGGACCCTTGATGTACACAGTTGAGACAGGGGAAGGCATAATCAGACGACATGCTGATCAACTTGTGGAGTCCAGAAACCCAACTGATTCACTACCTCAAACGTCTCAGCACATTGTTACAGTGGAATCACGGCCCAGCTCGTCGTTACAGAGGTCTCAGGATTGCGAGGAGTTCAGCACTCCAGTGATCTCCACGGCACAGGATGTGCCATCAGACACCGACGAGTCCAGCGATGAAGGGGTGACGGAAGTACCGCCGCCTACACCGAGACCGACTAGAGAAAGACGTTATCCTAGTCGAGACAGGAGGCCTCCTCAGAGACTGAATCTATAACATGTTTCTGTTTATATATATATAAGTAGACAACTCTTGATGTAAATATGTTATGTATATTGTGTTACCAAATGTTATTAGCCCTAGTTATGGGGCATCTATTGACTTAATTGCACGGGTACATTTTAATTAAAAGGGGAGGAATGTTGTGTATGTAATAGGTATGTTACTTTAAACCTATGGCCAGGGCAGCACTACTTTGTAGGGCGGAGTGATACCGTAGTACCACTCCTGGCCATAGGGGTATAAATAGTACTGTGGGTACTGATCTCCCCTCAGTTTCCCGCCTGTTGGTATTAAGTAAAGACCTACGTTGAATCTTCCAAGCTGTCTCGTCATTATTGCATTAAGTATAGACACATACTTTATATGTACCGCCCCCTTTTTCCTATTGTGTGTATTGGCTACGCCCCTGTCTTTTGTCATATAAAGGTCTCAAGAGCTGTATGAGTCATTCTATCAGACGAACCCGATGTGGAAAGACCTGCAATGTTCTTAGTGATTAAAAGCCTTTAGTTGAATCCTTTAAACTCCTTGTCTTTGAGTTATTGATGGCACGTCAGTGAGACAGAGTGAGAGAGAGAGGGAGACTGTGGGAGAGAGAGAGCGAGGTGGAGGCTGTGAGACAGAGTGAGAGAGAGAGAGAGAGAGACTGTGGGAGAGAGAGAGCGAGGTGGAGGCTGTGAGACAGAGTGAGAGAGAGGGAGACTGTGGGAGAGAGAGCGCGAGGTGGAGACTGTGAGACAGAGTGAGAGAGAGGGAGTCTGTGGGAGAGAGAGGGCGAGGTGGAGGCTGTGAGACAGAGTGTGAGGGAGAGGAGACTGTGGGAGAGAGAGAGCGAGGGGGAGGCTGTGAGACAGAGTGTGAGAGAGGGAGACTGGGAGAGAGAGAGCGAGGTGGAGGCTGTGAGAGAGAGGGAGACTGTGGGAGAGAGAGAGCGAGGCGGAGGCTGTGAGACAGAGTGAGAGAGAGGGAGACTGTGGGAGAGAGAGAGCGAGGTGGAGGCTGTGAGACAGAGTGAGAGGGAGACTGTGGGAGAGAGAGAGCGAGATGGAGGCTGTGAGACAGAGTGTGAGAGAGAGAGACTGTGGGAGAGAGAGAGCGAGGTGGAGGCTGTGAGACAGAGTGAGAGAGAGGGAGACTGTGGGAGAGAGAGAGCGAGGTGGAGGCTGTGAGACAGAGTGTGAGAGAGGGAGGCTGGGAGAGAGAGAGTGAGGTGGAGGCTGTGAGACAGAGTGTGAGAGAGAGAGAGACTGTGGGAGAGAGAGAGTGAGGTGGAGGCTGTGAGACAGAGCGCGAGAGAGAGAGAGACTGTGGGAGAGAAAGAGCGAGGTGGAGGCTGTGAGACAGAGTGAGAGAGTGGGAGACTGTGGGAGAGAGAGAGCGAGGTGGAGGCTGTGAGACAGAGTGTGAGAGAGGGAGACTGTGGGAGAGAGAGAGCGAGGTGGAGGCTGTGAGACAGAGTGAGAGAGAGGGAGACTGGGAGAGAGAGAGCGAGGTGGAGGCTGTGAGACAGAGTGAGAGAGAGGGAGACTGTGGGAGAGAGAGAGCGAGGTGGAGGCTGTGAGACAGAGTGAGAGAGAGGGAGACTGTGGGGGGAGAGAGAGCGAGGTGGAGGCTGTGAGACAGAGTGAGAGAGAGGGAGACTGTGGGAGAGAGAGAGCGAGGTGGAGGCTGTGAGACAGAGTGAGAGAGAGGGAGACTGTGGGAGAGAGCGAGCGAGGTGGAGGCTGTGAGACAGAGTGTGAGAGAGAGGAGACTGTGGGAGAGAGAGAGCGAGGTGGAGGCTGTGAGACAGAGTGTGAGAGAGGGAGACTGTGGGAGAGAGAGAGCGAGGTGGAGGCTGTGAGACAGAGTGAGAGAGAGAGGAGACTGTGGGAGAGAGAGAGCGAGGTGGAGGCTGTGAGTGTGATGAAATATATGCCTTCATCAGCCCCTGTGTTTTACCTGCTTTGTATTGTGTGTACCGCCCCCTTTTTCCTATTGTGTGTATTGGCTACGCCCCTGTCTTTTGTCATATAAAGGTCTCAAGAGCTGTATGAGTCATTCTATCAGACGAACCCGATGTGGAAAGACCTGCAATGTTCTTAGTGATTAAAAGCCTTTAGTTGAATCCTTTAAACTCCTTGTCTTTGAGTTATTGATGGCAGGCTATGGGCATAGCGCGATCGCTGGCTATGGCCCAGAGGAACTCTGAATCCTGTTCCTCAGGCCACGCGGCCCACTCCGCCTCGTGCGTGCCGTGGGTGCTGCCATCTTGGAAGCCATCTTCACCTCCCAGGTCTCAGGCCAGCCCAGCACCATCGGAGCCCCAGCCCCCACCCAGGAGCCCCACTACTGTCGCGATGCATCGGGGCCCGAAATGCTACTTCTGCGGCCAGGACAAACACTCCAGGCAGCTGTGCCCAGCAAAGGGCACCACCTGTTTTAAAAACGGGAACAAGTTTAAATGCTTGATTGACTGCGGGAGCACCGAAAGCTTTATTCATCCTAGCCTGGTAAAACGACTTTCACTAACGATAGTCCCCACACAGGGCAAAATCGCCATGGCTGATAAGACTCATACCTCAAAAATTACAGGTTTCTGCGCGGTTATGTTGTCGGTAAAAGGCACTGATTACAGAGATTTTAAACTATTGATAATGCCAGATCTCTGTGTGAGCGTGATCTTGGGTCTGGACTTCCAGTGCCACCACCAAAGTATCGCGCTTACCTACGGTGGGTCCCAGCCGCCCCTCACAGTGTGCGGTCTGGCTACCCTGAAGGTCAAGCCGCCCTCTCTGTTCGCCAACCTCGCACCCAACTGTCGACCCATAGCGACCAAGAGTAGGCGGTACAGCTGGGAGGATAGACGGTTCATTGCATCGGAAGTAGAAAGACTCAAGCGGGAGTGTATCATCGAATGCAGTACCAGCCCGTGGCGTGCCCAGGTAGTAGTAGTTAAGGGTAGCGAAAAGAAGCGGTTGGTGATAGATTATAGCCAGATGGTTAATCTATACACCCAGCCAGACGCCTACCCTCTGCCCCGCATAGCGGATATAGTTAACCAAATTGCGCAACACCGGGTGTTTTCCACCATCGACCTAAAATCGGCATACCACCAGCTCCCCATTAGGCCGGAGGACCGTCCATACACCGCCTTCAAGGCGAACGGACGCCTCTACCACTACCTCAGAGTCCCCTTTGGGGTAACGAATGGGGTCTCGGTCTTCCAGCGGGAGATGGACCGCATGGTCGATGAGAACCAGTTAACAGCCACCTACCCATACCGAGACAACGTCACCATCTGCGGCCATGACCAGCAAGACCACGACTCGAACCTCGCGAGATTTCTGAAAACCGCCCTCAGACTCAATCTCACCTACAACGAGGATAAGTGTGTCTTTAGCACCACGCGCCTCTGTATCCTGGGCTGCGTGGTGGAAAACGGGGAAATCGGCCCGGACCCCGACCGATTGCACCCGCTATGGGAGCTACCCCTACCAAACACTCCCAAGGCCCTGAAAAGGTGCCTGGGGTTCTTCTCCTATTACGCCCAATGGGTCCCCAATTATTAGCCTTTTTCTCAAGAACCCTCCAAGGGCCCGAGATCAGGCACTCCTCGGTAGAGAAGGAGGCCCAGGCCATAGTGGAGGCAGTGCGGCACTGGAGGCACTACCTAGCCGGCAAACGCTTCACCCTGCTTACCGACCAGCGGTCGGTAGCCCTCAGAGTGGTTAGCACTGTTGCCTCACAGCGCCAGGGACCCGGGTTCGAATCCGGCCTCGGGCGACTGTCTGTGTGGAGTTTGCACATTCTCCCCGTGTTTACGTGGGTTTCCTCCGGGTGCTCCGGTTTCCTCCCACAGTCCAAAGATGTGCGGGTTAGGTTGATTGGCTATGATAAATTGACCCTTAGTGTTAGGGGGATTAAATACGTGGGATTACGGGGATAGGGTGGGATATGTGTTGGTGTAGGGGTTACGGGGATCGGGTGGGATATGTGTCGGTGCAGGCTCGATGAGCCGAAATGGCCTCTATCTGCACTGTGGGGTT
Organism: Somniosus microcephalus; assembly: GCF_052327205.1. Taxonomy (NCBI): domain Eukaryota; kingdom Metazoa; phylum Chordata; class Chondrichthyes; order Squaliformes; family Somniosidae; genus Somniosus; species Somniosus microcephalus. The sequence goes on along the minus strand of NC_140989.1, from coordinate 212,397,997 downwards.
TCTGTGATTTCTGTGAACAACAAACAGAGGGGGAAGATCAAGAACGACAAAATTCTCAGGTGGCGGATCGAACTCTCCACGTTTGAGTACGACATAATATATAGGCCGGGGGCCCTCAACGAATCCCCCGACGCCCTATCACGAGCGATGTGTGCCAGCATCCAGGGGGACAGGCTACAGGACATCCACAATGGCCTCTGCCACCTGGGGGTCACCCGGCTATTTCACTTTATAAAATCCCATAACCTCCCCTATTCCATCGAGGAGGTCCGGTCGATGACCAGGGACTGCCGCACCTGTGCGGAATGCAAGCCCCATTTTTTCAGGCCCGACCGAGCCCACCTGATCAAAGCTACACGGCCATTCGAGCGCCTGAGCTTAGATTTCAAGGGACCACTCCCCTCCACCGACCGCAATGTGTACTTTCTCAACATTGTGGACGAGTACTCCCGCTTCCCATTCGCCTACCCCTGCCCAGACATGATCAGTGCCACGGTCATCAAGTGCCTCGGCAACCTGTTTTGCACGTTCGGCATGCCTAACTACATCCACACTGACAGGGGGGCGTCGTTCATGAGCGACGAACTGCACCAATACCTGCTGTCGAAGGGGATAGCCACGAGTCGGACCACTAGTTATAACCCCCGGGGTAATGGGCAAGTGGAGAGGGAGAACGCGACAGTGTGGAAGGCGGCCACCTTAGCACTAAGGTCTAAAGGCCTCCCCACCTCCCGCTGGCAAGAGGTCCTCCCAGACGTACTCCACTCAATAAGGTCGCTACTGTGTACTGCTACTAACGCCACTCCTCACGAGAAGATGTTTGCTTTTCCCCGCAAATCAACCTCAGGAGTGTCCATACCCTCGTGGCTCTCCACCCCAGGGACAGACCTATTACGGAAGCATGTCAGGGGCCACAAAATGGCTCCCCTCGTGGAGGCAGTACACCTACTCGGGCCCCACTCCCAGGCACAGAGCCCCGGGCCACACTCCCAGACTGGGAGCCCTGGGCCCCACTCCCAGACTCGGAGCCCCGGGCCCCACTCCCAGACTGAGAGCCCCGGGCCCCACTCCCAGGCTTGGAGCCCCGGGCCCCACTCCCAGACTCGGAGCCCCGGGGCCCCCTCCCAAACTCCCAGCCCCGGGCCCCACTCACAGACTCGGAGGCCCGGGCCCCCCTCCCACACTCGGAGCCCCGGGCCCCATGCCCAGACTCGGAGCCCCAGGCCTCACTCCCAGACTCGGAGCCTCGGGATTCACTCCCAGACTCGGAGCTCCGGGTTCCACTCCAAGACTATGTGCCCCGGGCCCCACTCCCACACTCGGAGCCCCAGGCCCCACTCCCAGATTTGGAAGCCCGGGCCCCAGTCCCACACTTGGTGCCCCGGGCCCCACTCCCAGACTCTGAGCCCCGGGCCTCACTTCCAGACTCGGAGCCTCGGGCTTCACTCCCAGACTCGGAGCTCCGGGCCCCACACCCAGACTGAGAGCCCCGGGCCCCACTCCCAGACTCGGAGCCCCGGGCCCCACTCCCAGACTCGGAGCCCCGGGCCCCACTCCCAGACTCGGAGCCCCGGGCCTCACCCCCAGAGTCGGAGCCTCGGGCTTCACTCCTAGACTCAAGATGTGCGGGTTAGGTTGATTGGCTATGATAAATTGACCCTCAGTGTTAGGGGGATTAAATACGTGGGGTTACGGGGATAGGGTGGGATATGTGTTGGTGTAGGGGTTACGGGGATCGGGTGGGATATGTGTCGGTGCAGGCTCGATGGGCCGAAATGGCCTCTATCTGCACTGTGGGGTTTCTGTGTGATTTCTGTGTGACTCGGAGCTCCGGGCCCCACTCCCAGACAGAGAGCGCCGGGCCCCATTCCCAGACTCGGAGCCCCGGGCCCCACTCCCAGACTCGGAGCCCCGGGCCCCACACGCAGACTCGGAGCCCCGGGCCCCACTCCCAGACACGGTGTCCCGGGCCACACTCCCAGACTCCGAATCCCGGGCTCCACTCCCGGACTGAGAGCCCCGGGCCCCACTCCCAGACTCAGACCCCCGGGCCCCACTTCCAGACTCGGAGCCCCGGGCTCCACTCCCAGACTCGGAGCCCCGGGCCCCACTCCCAGACACAGAGCCCCGGGCCCCACTACCAGACTGGGAGCCCTGGGCCCCACTCCCAGACTGGGTGCCCCGGGCCCCACTCCCAGACACAGAGCCCCGGGCCCCACTCCCAGACTGGGAGCCCTGGGCCCCACTCCCAGACTCGGAGCCCCGGGCCCCACTCCCAGACTCGGAGCCCCGGGCCCCACTGCCACACTCGGAGGCCCGGGCCCCCCTCCCACACACGGGGCCCCGGGCCCCACTACCAGAATCAGAGCCCCGGGCCCCACACCCAGACTATTAGCCCCGGGTCCCATTCCCAGACTCGGAGCCCCGGGCCCCACTCCCAGACTCAGAGCCCCGGGCCCCACTCCCAGACTCCGAGCCCCAGGCCCCACTCCCAGACTCTGAGCCCAGGGACCCACTCCCAGACTCGCAGTTCCGGGTCCCACTCCCAGACTCGAAGCCCTGGGCCCCACTCCCAGACTCGGAGCCCTTGGCCCCACTCCCAGACTCGAAGCCCCGGGACCCACTCCCAGACTGAGAGCCCCGGGCCCCATTCAAAGACTCCGAGCCCCATGCGCCACTCCCAGACCCGGAGACACGTGCCCCATTCCCAGACTCCGAGCCCCGGGCCCCACTCCCAGACTCGCAGTTCCGGGTCCCACTCCCAGACTCGAAGCCCCGGGCCCCACTCCCAGACTCGGAGCCCTTGGCCCCACTCCCAGACTCGGAGCCCCGGGCCCCACTCCCAGACTCGGAGCCCCGGGCCCCACTCCCTGACTCAGAGCATCCGGCCCCACTCCCAGACTCAGAGCCCCGGGCCCCACTCCCAGACTCGGAGCCCCGGGTCCCACTCCCAGACTCGGAGCCCCCTGCCCCACACCCAGACTAGGAGCCCCGGGCCGCACTCCCAGATTCAGAGCCCCGGACCCCACTCCCTGACTCGGAGCCCCCGGCCCCACTCCCAGACTGAGAGCCCCGGGCCACACTCCCAGACTCAGAGCCCCGAGCCCCACTCCCAGATTCGGAGCCCTGGGCCCCACTCCCAGAATCGGAGCCCCAGGCCTCTTTCCCAGACTGGGAGCCCCGGGCCCCACTCCCAGACTTGGATCCCCGGGCCCCACTCCCAGACTCTGAGCCCCGGGACCCTCTACCAGACACCGAGCCCCGGGTCTCACTCCCAGACATGGAGCCCCGGGGCCCACTCCCAGACTCGGAGCCCCGGGCCCCACACCAAGACTCAGAGCCCCGGGCCCCACTCCCAGACTGGGAGCCCCGGGACCCACTCCCAGACTCGGAGCCCCGGGCCCCACTCCCAGTTTCAGAGCCCCGGGCCCCACTCCCAGACTGGGAGCCCCGGGACCGACTCCCAGACTCGGAGCCCCAGGCCTCACTCCCAGACTCGGAGCCCCGGTCCCCACTCCCTGACTCAGAGCATCGGGTCCCACTCCCAGACTCGGAGCCCTTGCCCCACTCCCAGACTCGGAGCCCCTGGACCCACTCCCAGACTGAGAGCCCCGGGCCCCACTCCCAGACTCAGAACCCCCGGCCCCACTCCCAGACTCGGAGCCCCGGGCCCCACTCCCAGACTCGGAGACCTTGGCCCCACTCCCAGACACGGAGCCCCGGGCCCCACTCCCAGACTCGGAGCCCCGGGCCCCACTGCCAGACTCGGAGCCCCGGGCCCCACTCCCAGACACGGTGTCCCGGGCCACACTCCCAGAGTCCGAGTCCCGGGCCCCACTCCCGGACTGAGAGCCCCGGGCCCCACTCCCAGACTCAGAGCCCCGGGCCCCACTTCCAGACTCGGAGCCCCAGGCTCCACTCCCAGACTGGGAGCCCTGGGCCCCACTCCCAGACTGGGTGCCACGGGCCCCACTCCCAGACACAGAGCCCCGGGCCCCACTCCCAGACTGGGAGCCCTGGGCCCCACTCCCATACTCGGAGCCCCGGGCCCCACTCCCAGACTGAGAGCCCCGGGCCCCACTCCCAGACTTGGAGCCCCGGGCCCCACTCCCAGACTCGGAGCCCCGGGCCCCCCTCCCAAACTCCGAGCCCCGGGCCCCACTCACAGACTCGGAGGCCCGGGCCTCCCTCCCACACTCGGAGCCCCGGGCCCCATGCCCAGACTGGGAGCCCCAGGCCACACTCCCAGACTCGGAGCCTCGGGCTTCACTCCCAGACTGGGAGCCCTGGGCCCCACTCCCAGACTCGGAGCCCCGGGCCCCACTCCCAGACTCGGAGCCCCGGGCCCCACTGCCACACTCGGAGGCCCGGGCCCCCCTCCCACACACGGGGCCCCGGGCCCCACTACCAGAATCAGAGCCCCGGGCCCCACACCCAGACTATTAGCCCCGGGTCCCATTCCCAGACTCGGAGCCCCGGGCCCCACTCCCAGACTCAGAGCCCCGGGCCCCACTCCCAGACTCCGAGCCCCAGGCCCCACTCCCAGACTCTGAGCCCAGGGACCCACTCCCAGACTCGCAGTTCCGGGTCCCACTCCCAGACTCGAAGCCCCGGGCCCCACTCCCAGACTCGGAGCCCTTGGCCCCACTCCCAGACTCGAAGCCCCGGGACCCACTCCCAGACTGAGAGCCCCGGGCCCCATTCAAAGACTCCGAGCCCCATGCGCCACTCCCAGACCCGGAGACACGTGCCCCATTCCCAGACTCCGAGCCCCGGGCCCCACTCCCAGACTCGCAGTTCCGTGTCCCACTCCCAGACTCGAAGCCCCGGGCCCCACTCCCAGACTCGGAGCCCTTGGCCCCACTCCCAGACTCGGAGCCCCGGGCCCCACTCCCAGACTCGGAGCCCCGGGCCCCACTCCCTGACTCAGAGCATCCGGCCCCACTCCCAGACTCAGAGCCCCGGGCCCCACTCCCAGACTCGGAGCCCCGGGTCCCACTCCCAGACTCGGAGCACCCTGCCCCACACCCAGACTAGGAGCCCCGGGCCGCACTCCCAGATTCAGAGCCCCGGACCCCACTCCCTGACTCGGAGCCCCCGGCCCCACTCCCAGGCACAGAGCCCCGGGCCACACTCCCAGACTGGGAGCCCTGGGCCCCACTCCCAGACTCGGAGCCCCGGGCCCCACTCCCAGACTGAGAGCCCCGGGCCCCACTCCCAGGCTTGGAGCCCCGGGCCCCACTCCCAGACTCGGAGCCCCGGGGCCCCCTCCCAAACTCCCAGCCCCGGGCCCCACTCACAGACTCGGAGGCCCGGGCCCCCCTCCCACACTCGGAGCCCCGGGCCCCATGCCCAGACTCGGAGCCCCAGGCCTCACTCCCAGACTCGGAGCCTCGGGATTCACTCCCAGACTCGGAGCTCCGGGTTCCACTCCAAGACTATGTGCCCCGGGCCCCACTCCCACACTTGGAGCCCCAGGCCCCACTCCCAGATTTGGAAGCCCGGGCCCCAGTCCCACACTTGGTGCCCCGGGCCCCACACCCAGACTCTGAGCCCCGGGCCTCACTTCCAGACTCGGAGCCTCGGGCTTCACTCCCAGACTCGGAGCTCCGGGCCCCACACCCAGACTGAGAGCCCCGGGCCCCACTCCCAGACTCGGAGCCCCGGGCCCCACTCCCAGACTCGGAGCCCCGGGCCCCACTCCCAGACTCGGAGCCCCGGGCCTCACCCCCAGAGTCGGAGCCTCGGGCTTCACTCCTAGACTCAAGATGTGCGGGTTAGGTTGATTGGCTATGATAAATTGACCCTCAGTGTTAGGGGGATTAAATACGTGGGGTTACGGGGATAGGGTGGGATATGTGTTGGTGTAGGGGTTACGGGGATCGGGTGGGATATGTGTCGGTGCAGGCTCGATGGGCCGAAATGGCCTCTATCTGCACTGTGGGGTTTCTGTGTGATTTCTGTGTGACTCGGAGCTCCGGGTCCCACTCCCAGACTGAGAGCGCCGGGCCCCATTCCCAGACTCGGAGCCCCGGGCCCCACTCCCAGACTCGGAGCCCCGGGCCCCACACGCAGACTCGGAGCCCCGGGCCCCACTCCCAGACACGGTGTCCCGGGCCACACTCCCAGACTCCGAATCCCGGGCTCCACTCCCGGACTGAGAGCCCCGGGCCCCACTCCCAGACTCAGAGCCCCGGGCCCCACTTCCAGACTCGGAGCCCCGGGCTCCACTCCCAGACTCGGAGCCCCGGCCCCACTCCCAGACACAGAGCCCCGGGCCCCACTACCAGACTGGGAGCCCTGGGCCCCACTCCCAGACTGGGTGCCCCGGGCCCCACTCCCAGACACAGAGCCCCGGGCCCCACTCCCAGACTGGGAGCCCTGGGCCCCACTCCCAGACTCGGAGCCCCGGGCCCCACTCCCAGACTCGGAGCCCCGGGCCCCACTGCCACACTCGGAGGCCCGGGCCCCCCTCCCACACACGGGGCCCCGGGCCCCACTACCAGAATCAGAGCCCCGGGCCCCACACCCAGACTATTAGCCCCGGGTCCCATTCCCAGACTCGGAGCCCCGGGCTCCACTCCCAGACTCAGAGCCCCGGGCCCCACTCCCAGACTCCGAGCCCCAGGCCCCACTCCCAGACTCTGAGCCCAGGGACCCACTCCCAGACTCGCAGTTCCGGGTCCCACTCCCAGACTCGAAGCCCCGGGCCCCACTCCCAGACTCGGAGCCCTTGGCCCCACTCCCAGACTCGAAGCCCCGGGACCCACTCCCAGACTGAGAGCCCCGGGCCCCATTCAAAGACTCCGAGCCCCATGCCCCACTCCCAGACCCGGAGACACGTGCCTCATTCCCAGACTCCGAGCCCCGGGCCCCACTCCCAGACTCGCAGTTCCGGGTCCCACTCCCAGACTCGAAGCCCCGGGCCCCACTCCCAGACTCGGAGCCCTTGGCCCCACTCCCAGACTCGGAGCCCCGGGCCCCACTCCCAGACTCGGAGCCCCGGGCCCCACTCCCTGACTCAGAGCATCCGGCCCCACTCCCAGACTCAGAGCCCCGGGCCCCACTCCCAGACTCGGAGCCCCGGGTCCCACTCCCAGACTCGGAGCCCCCTGCCCCACACCCAGACTAGGAGCCCCGGGCCGCTCTCCCAGATTCAGAGCCCCGGACCCCACTCCCTGACTCGGAGCCCCCGGCCCCACTCCCAGACTGAGAGCCCCGGGCCACACTCCCAGACTCAGAGCCCCGAGCCCCACTCCCAGATTCGGAGCCCTGGGCCCCACTCCCAGAATCGGAGCCCCAGGCCTCTTTCCCAGACTGGGAGCCCCGGGCCCCACTCCCAGACTTGGATCCCCGGGCCCCACTCCCAGACTCTGAGCCCCGGGACCCACTACCAGACACCGAGCCCCGGGTCTCACTCCCAGACATGGAGCCCCGGGGCCCACTCCCAGACTCGGAGCCCCGGGCCCCACACCAAGACTCAGAGCCCCGGGCCCCACTCCCAGACTGGGAGCCCCGGGACCCACTCCCAGACTCGGAGCCCCGGGCCCCACTCCCAGTTTCAGAGCCCCGGGCCCCACTCCCAGACTGGGAGCCCCGGGACCGACTCCCAGACTCGGAGCCCCAGGCCTCACTCCCAGACTCGGAGCCCCGGTCCCCACTCCCTGACTCAGAGCATCGGGTCCCACTCCCAGACTCGGAGCCCTTGCCCCACTCCCAGACTCGGAGCCCCTGGACCCACTCCCAGACTGAGAGCCCCGGGCCCCACTCCCAGACTCAGAGCCCCCGGCCCCACTCCCAGACTCGGAGCCCCGGGCCCCACTCCCAGACTCGGAGACCTTGGCCCCACTCCCAGACACGGAGCCCCGGGCCCCACTCCCAGACTCGGAGGCCCGGGCCCCACTGCCAGACTCGGAGCCCCGGGCCCCACTCCCAGACACGGTGTCCCGGGCCACACTCCCAGACTCCGAGTCCCGGGCCCCACTCCCGGACTGAGAGCCCCGGGCCCCACTCCCAGACTCAGAGCCCCGGGCCCCACTTCCAGACTCGGAGCCCCGGGCCCCACTCCCAGGCACAGAGCCCCGGGCCCAACTCCCAGACTGGGAGCCCTGGGCCCCACTCCCAGACTGGGTGCCACGGGCCCCACTCCCAGACACAGAGCCCCGGGCCCCACTCCCAGACTGGGAGCCCTGGGCCCCACTCCCATACTCGGAGCCCCGGGCCCCACTCCCAGACTGAGAGCCCCGGGCCCCACTCCCAGACTTGGAGCCCCGAGCCCCACTCCCAGACTCGGAGCCCCGAGCCCCACTCCCAGACTCGGAGCCCCGGGCCCCACTCTATGACTCAGAGCATCCGGCCCCACTCCCAGACTCAGAGCCCCGGGTCCCACTCCCAGACTCGGAGCCCCCTGCCCCACACCCAGACTAGGAGCCCCGGGCCCCACTCCCAGATTCAGAGCCCCGGACCCCACTCCCTGAATCGGAGCCCCGGGCCCCACTCCCAGACTGAGAGCCCCGGGCCACACTCCCAGACTCAGAGCCCCGAGCCACACTCCCAGATTCGGAGCCCTGGGCCCCACTCCCAGAATCGTTGCCCCAGGCCTCTCTCCCAGACTGGGAGCCCCGGGCCCCACTCCCAGACTCGGATCCCCGGGCCCCACTCCCAGACTCTGAGCCCCGGAACCCACTACCAGACACCGAGCCCCGGGTCTCACTCCCAAACATAGAGCCCCGGGACCCACTCCCAGACTCGGAGCCCCGGGCCCCACACACAGACTCAGAGCCCCGGGCCCCAATCCCAGACTGGGAGCCCCGTGCCCCACTCCCAGACTCGGAGCCCCGGGCCCCACTCCCAGACTGAGAGCCCCGGGCCCCACTCCCAGGCTTGGAGCCCCGGGCCCCACTCCCAGACTCGGAGCCCCGGGGCCCCCTCCCAAACTCCCAGCCCCGGGCCCCACTCACAGACTCGGAGGCCCGGGCCCCCCTCCCACACTCGGAGCCCCGGGCCCCATGCCCAGACTCGGAGCCCCAGGCCTCACTCCCAGACTCGGAGCCTCGGGATTCACTCCCAGACTCGGAGCTCCGGGTTCCACTCCAAGACTATGTGCCCCGGGCCCCACTCCCACACTTGGAGCCCCAGGCCCCACTCCCAGATTTGGAAGCCCGGGCCCCAGTCCCACACTTGGTGCCCCGGGCCCCACTCCCAGACTCTGAGCCCCGGGCCTCACTTCCAGACTCGGAGCCTCGGGCTTCACTCCCAGACTCGGAGCTCCGGGCCCCACACCCAGACTGAGAGCCCCGGGCCCCACTCCCAGACTCGGAGCCCCGGGCCCCACTCCCAGACTCGGAGCCCCGGGCCCCACTCCCAGACTCGGAGCCCCGGGCCTCACCCCCAGAGTCGGAGCCTCGGGCTTCACTCCTAGACTCAAGATGTGCGGGTTAGGTTGATTGGCTATGATAAATTGACCCTCAGTGTTAGGGGGATTAAATACGTGGGGTTACGGGGATAGGGTGGGATATGTGTTGGTGTAGGGGTTACGGGGATCGGGTGGGATATGTGTCGGTGCAGGCTCGATGGGCCGAAATGGCCTCTATCTGCACTGTGGGGTTTCTGTGTGATTTCTGTGTGACTCGGAGCTCCGGGCCCCACTCCCAGACTGAGAGCGCCGGGCCCCATTCCCAGACTCGGAGCCCCGGGCCCCACTCCCAGACTCGGAGCCCCGGGCCCCACACGCAGACTCGGAGCCCCGGGCCCCACTCCCAGACACGGTGTCCCGGGCCACACTCCCAGACTCCGAATCCCGGGCTCCACTCCCGGACTGAGAGCCCCGGGCCCCACTCCCAGACTCAGAGCCCCGGGCCCCACTTCCAGACTCGGAGCCCCGGGCTCCACTCCCAGACTCGGAGCCCCGGCCCCACTCCCAGACACAGAGCCCCGGGCCCCACTACCAGACTGGGAGCCCTGGGCCCCACTCCCAGACTGGGTGCCCCGGGCCCCACTCCCAGACACAGAGCCCCGGGCCCCACTCCCAGACTGGGAGCCCTGGGCCCCACTCCCAGACTCGGAGCCCCGGGCCCCACTCCCAGACTCGGAGCCCCGGGCCCCACTGCCACACTCGGAGGCCCGGGCCCCCCTCCCACACACGGGGCCCCGGGCCCCACTACCAGAATCAGAGCCCCGGGCCCCACACCCAGACTATTAGCCCCGGGTCCCATTCCCAGACTCGGAGCCCCGGGCTCCACTCCCAGACTCAGAGCCCCGGGCCCCACTCCCAGACTCCGAGCCCCAGGCCCCACTCCCAGACTCTGAGCCCAGGGACCCACTCCCAGACTCGCAGTTCCGGGTCCCACTCCCAGACTCGAAGCCCCGGGCCCCACTCCCAGACTCGGAGCCCTTGGCCCCACTCCCAGACTCGAAGCCCCGGGACCCACTCCCAGACTGAGAGCCCCGGGCCCCATTCAAAGACTCCGAGCCCCATGCCCCACTCCCAGACCCGGAGACACGTGCCCCATTCCCAGACTCCGAGCCCCGGGCCCCACTCCCAGACTCGCAGTTCCGGGTCCCACTCCCAGACTCGAAGCCCCGGGCCCCACTCCCAGACTCGGAGCCCTTGGCCCCACTCCCAGACTCGGAGCCCCGGGCCCCACTCCCAGACTCGGAGCCCCGGGCCCCACTCCCTGACTCAGAGCATCCGGCCCCACTCCCAGACTCAGAGCCCCGGGCCCCACTCCCAGACTCGGAGCCCCGGGTCCCACTCCCAGACTCGGAGCCCCCTGCCCCACACCCAGACTAGGAGCCCCGGGCCGCTCTCCCAGATTCAGAGCCCCGGACCCCACTCCCTGACTCGGAGCCCCCGGCCCCACTCCCAGACTGAGAGCCCCGGGCCACACTCCCAGACTCAGAGCCCCGAGCCCCACTCCCAGATTCGGAGCCCTGGGCCCCACTCCCAGAATCGGAGCCCCAGGCCTCTTTCCCAGACTGGGAGCCCCGGGCCCCACTCCCAGACTTGGATCCCCGGGCCCCACTCCCAGACTCTGAGCCCCGGGACCCACTACCAGACACCGAGCCCCGGGTCTCACTCCCAGACATGGAGCCCCGGGGCCCACTCCCAGACTCGGAGCCCCGGGCCCCACACCAAGACTCAGAGCCCCCGGCCCCACTCCCAGATTCGGAGCCCCGGGCCCCACTCCCAGACTCGGAGACCTTGGCCCCACTCCCAGACATGGAGCCCCGGGCCCCACTCCCAGACTCGGAGGCCCGGGCCCCACTGCCAGACTCGGAGCCCCGGGCCCCACTCCCAGACACGGTGTCCCGGGCCACACTCCCAGACTCCGAGTCCCGGGCCCCACTCCCGGACTGAGAGCCCCGGGCCCCACTCCCAGACTCAGAGCCCCGGGCCCCACTTCCAGACTCGGAGCCCCAGGCTCCACTCCCAGACTCGGAGCCCCGGGCCCCACTCCCAGGCACAGAGCCCCGGGCCCAACTCCCAGACTGGGAGCCCTGGGCCCCACTCCCAGACTGGGTGCCACGGGCCCCACTCCCAGACACAGAGCCCCGGGCCCCACTCCCAGACTGGGAGCCCTGGGCCCCACTCCCATACTCGGAGCCCCGGGCCCCACTCCCAGACTGAGAGCCCCGGGCCACACTCCCAGACTCAGAGCCCCGAGCCACACTCCCAGATTCGGAGCCCTGGGCCCCACTCCCAGAATCGTTGCCCCAGGCCTCTCTCCCAGACTGGGAGCCCCGGGCCCCACTCCCAGACTCGGATCCCCGGGCCCCACTCCCAGACTCTGAGCCCCGGAACCCACTACCAGACACCGAGCCCCGGGTCTCACTCCCAAACATAGAGCCCCGGGACCCACTCCCAGACTCGGAGCCCCGGGCCCCACACACAGACTCAGAGCCCCGGGCCCCAATCCCAGACTGGGAGCCCCGGGCCCCACTCCCAGACTCGGAGCCCCGGGCCCCACTCCCAGACTGAGAGCCCCGGGCCCCACTCCCAGGCTTGGAGCCCCGGGCCCCACTCCCAGACTCGGAGCCCCGGGGCCCCCTCCCAAACTCCCAGCCCCGGGCCCCACTCACAGACTCGGAGGCCCGGGCCCCCCTCCCACACTCGGAGCCCCGGGCCCCATGCCCAGACTCGGAGCCCCAGGCCTCACTCCCAGACTCGGAGCCTCGGGATTCACTCCCAGACTCGGAGCTCCGGGTTCCACTCCAAGACTATGTGCCCCGGGCCCCACTCCCACACTTGGAGCCCCAGGCCCCACTCCCAGATTTGGAAGCCCGGGCCCCAGTCCCACACTTGGTGCCCCGGGCCCCACTCCCAGACTCTGAGCCCCGGGCCTCACTTCCAGACTCGGAGCCTCGGGCTTCACTCCCAGACTCGGAGCTCCGGGCCCCACACCCAGACTGAGAGCCCCGGGCCCCACTCCCAGACTCGGAGCCCCGGGCCCCACTCCCAGACTCGGAGCCCCGGGCCCCACTCCCAGACTCGGAGCCCCGGGCCTCACCCCCAGAGTCGGAGCCTCGGGCTTCACTCCTAGACTCAAGATGTGCGGGTTAGGTTGATTGGCTATGATAAATTGACCCTCAGTGTTAGGGGGATTAAATACGTGGGGTTACGGGGATAGGGTGGGATATGTGTTGGTGTAGGGGTTACGGGGATCGGGTGGGATATGTGTCGGTGCAGGCTCGATGGGCCGAAATGGCCTCTATCTGCACTGTGGGGTTTCTGTGTGATTTCTGTGTGACTCGGAGCTCCGGGCCCCACTCCCAGACTGAGAGCGCCGGGCCCCATTCCCAGACTCGGAGCCCCGGGCCCCACTCCCAGACTCGGAGCCCCGGGCCCCACACGCAGACTCGGAGCCCCGGGCCCCACTCCCAGACACGGTGTCCCGGGCCACACTCCCAGACTCCGAATCCCGGGCTCCACTCCCGGAGTGAGAGCCCCGGGCCCCACTCCCAGACTCAGAGCCCCGGGCCCCACTTCCAGACTCGGAGCCCCGGGCTCCACTCCCAGACTCGGAGCCCCGGCCCCACTCCCAGACACAGAGCCCCGGGCCCCACTACCAGACTGGGAGCCCTGGGCCCCACTCCCAGACTGGGTGCCCCGGGCCCCACTCCCAGACACAGAGCCCCGGGCCCCACTCCCAGACTGGGAGCCCTGGGCCCCACTCCCAGACTCGGAGCCCCGGGCCCCACTCCCAGACTCGGAGCCCCGGGCCCCACTGCCACACTCGGAGGCCCGGGCCCCCCTCCCACACACGGGGCCCCGGGCCCCACTACCAGAATCAGAGCCCCGGGCCCCACACCCAGACTATTAGCCCCGGGTCCCATTCCCAGACTCGGAGCCCCGGGCTCCACTCCCAGACTCAGAGCCCCGGGCCCCACTCCCAGACTCCGAGCCCCAGGCCCCACTCCCAGACTCTGAGCCCAGGGACCCACTCCCAGACTCGCAGTTCCGGGTCCCACTCCCAGACTCGAAGCCCCGGGCCCCACTCCCAGACTCGGAGCCCTTGGCCCCACTCCCAGACTCGAAGCCCCGGGACCCACTCCCAGACTGAGAGCCCCGGGCCCCATTCAAAGACTCCGAGCCCCATGCCCCACTCCCAGACCCGGAGACACGTGCCCCATTCCCAGACTCCGAGCCCCGGGCCCCACTCCCAGACTCGCAGTTCCGGGTCCCACTCCCAGACTCGAAGCCCCGGGCCCCACTCCCAGACTCGGAGCCCTTGGCCCCACTCCCAGACTCGGAGCCCCGGGCCCCACTCCCAGACTCGGAGCCCCGGGCCCCACTCCCTGACTCAGAGCATCCGGCCCCACTCCCAGACTCAGAGCCCCGGGCCCCACTCCCAGACTCGGAGCCCCGGGTCCCACTCCCAGACTCGGAGCCCCCTGCCCCACACCCAGACTAGGAGCCCCGGGCCGCTCTCCCAGATTCAGAGCCCCGGACCCCACTCCCTGACTCGGAGCCCCCGGCCCCACTCCCAGACTGAGAGCCCCGGGCCACACTCCCAGACTCAGAGCCCCGAGCCCCACTCCCAGATTCGGAGCCCTGGGCCCCACTCCCAGAATCGGAGCCCCAGGCCTCTTTCCCAGACTGGGAGCCCCGGGCCCCACTCCCAGACTTGGATCCCCGGGCCCCACTCCCAGACTCTGAGCCCCGGGACCCACTACCAGACACCGAGCCCCGGGTCTCACTCCCAGACATGGAGCCCCGGGGCCCACTCCCAGACTCGGAGCCCCGGGCCCCACACCAAGACTCAGAGCCCCGGGCCCCACTCCCAGACTGGGAGCCCCGGGACCCACTCCCAGACTCGGAGCCCCGGGCCCCACTCCCAGTTTCAGAGCCCCGGGCCCCACTCCCAGACTGGGAGCCCCGGGACCGACTCCCAGACTCGGAGCCCCAGGCCTCACTCCCAGACTCGGAGCCCCGGTCCCCACTCCCTGACTCAGAGCATCGGGTCCCACTCCCAGACTCGGAGCCCTTGCCCCACTCCCAGACTCGGAGCCCCTGGACCCACTCCCAGACTGAGAGCCCCGGGCCCCACTCCCAGACTCAGAGCCCCCGGCCCCACTCCCAGACTCGGAGCCCCGGGCCCCACTCCCAGACTCGGAGACCTTGGCCCCACTCCCAGACACGGAGCCCCGGGCCCCACTCCCAGACTCGGAGGCCCGGGCCCCACTGCCAGACTCGGAGCCCCGGGCCCCACTCCCAGACACGGTGTCCCGGGCCACACTCCCAGACTCCGAGTCCCGGGCCCCACTCCCGGACTGAGAGCCCCGGGCCCCACTCCCAGACTCAGAGCCCCGGGCCCCACTTCCAGACTCGGAGCCCCAGGCTCCACTCCCAGACTCGGAGCCCCGGGCCCCACTCCCAGGCACAGAGCCCCGGGCCCAACTCCCAGACTGGGAGCCCTGGGCCCCACTCCCAGACTGGGTGCCACGGGCCCCACTCCCAGACACAGAGCCCCGGGCCCCACTCCCAGACTGGGAGCCCTGGGCCCCACTCCCATACTCGGAGCCCCGGGCCCCACTCCCAGACTGAGAGCCCCGGGCCCCACTCCCAGACTTGGAGCCCCGAGCCCCACTCCCAGACTCGGAGCCCCGGGCCCCACTCTATGACTCAGAGCATCCGGCCCCACTCCCAGACTCAGAGCCCCGGGTCCCACTCCCAGACTCGGAGCCCCCTGCCCCACACCCAGACTAGGAGCCCCGGGCCCCACTCCCAGATTCAGAGCCCCGGACCCCACTCCCTGAATCGGAGCCCCGGGCCCCACTCCCAGACTGAGAGCCCCGGGCCACACTCCCAGACTCAGAGCCCCGAGCCACACTCCCAGATTCGGAGCCCTGGGCCCCACTCCCAGAATCGTTGCCCCAGGCCTCTCTCCCAGACTGGGAGCCCCGGGCCCCACTCCCAGACTCGGATCCCCGGGCCCCACTCCCAGACTCTGAGCCCCGGAACCCACTACCAGACACCGAGCCCCGGGTCTCACTCCCAAACATAGAGCCCCGGGACCCACTCCCAGACTCGGAGCCCCGGGCCCCACACACAGACTCAGAGCCCCGGGCCCCAATCCCAGACTGGGAGCCCCGGGACCCACTCCCAGACTCGGAGCCCCGGGCCCCACTCCCAGTTTCAGAGCCCCGGGCCCCACTCCCAGACTGGGAGCCCCGGGACCCACTTCCAGACTCGGAGCCCCGGGCCCCACTCCCAGACTCGGAGCCCCGGGCCCCCCTCCCAAACTCGGAGCCCCGGGCCCCACTCCCAGACTCGGAGGCCCGGGCCCCCCTCCCACACACGGAGCCCCGGGCCCCACTACAAGAATCAGAGCCCCGGGCCCCACTCCCAGACTCGGAGCCCCGGGCCCCACTCCCAGACTCAGAGCCCCGGGCCCCAATCCCTGACTAGTAGCCCCGGGTCCCATTCCCAGACTCGGAGCCCCGGGCCCCACTCCCAGACTCAGAGCACCGGGCCCCACTCCCAGACACCGAGCCCCGGGTCTCACTCCCAGACATGGAGCCCCGGGACCCACTCCCAGACTCGGAGCCCCGGGCCCCACACCCAGACTCAGAGCCCCGGGCCCCAATCCCAGACTGGGAGCCCCGGGACCCACTCCCAGACTCGGAGCCCCGGGCCCCACTCCCAGTTTCAGAGCACCGGGCCCCACTCCCAGACTGGGAGCCCCGGGACCCACTTCCAGACTCGGAGCCCCGGGCCCCACTCCCAGACTCGGAGCCTCGGGCCCCCCTCCCAAACTCGGAGCCCCGGGCCCCACTCCCAGACTCAGAGGCCCGGGCCCCCCTCCCACACACGGAGCCCCGGGCCCCACTACAAGAATCAGAGCCCCGGGCCCCACTCCCAGACTCAGAGCCCCGGGCCCCAATTCCTGACTAGTAGCCCCGGGTCCCATTCCCAGACTCGGAGCCCCGGGCCCCACTCCCAGACTCAGAGCACCGGGCCCCACTCCCAGACTCCGAGCCCCAGGCCCCACTCCCAGACTCTGAGCCCAGGGCCCCACTCCCAGACTCGCAGTTCCGGGTCACACTCCCAGACTCGAAGCCCCGGGCCCCACTCCCAGACTCGGAGCCCTTGGCCCCACTCCCAGACTCGAAGCCCCGGGACCCACTCCCAGACTGAGAGCCCCGGGCCCCATTCCCAGACTCCGAGCCCCGTGCCCCACTCCCAGACTCGGAGACCCGTGCCCCATTCCCAGACTCCGAGCCCTGGGCCCCACTCCAAGACTCAGAGCCCCGGGCCGCACTCCCAGACTCGGAGCCCCGGGCCCCACTCCCAGACAGGGAGCCCCGGCCCCACTCCCAGACTGGGAGCCCCGGGCCCCACTCCCAGACTCGGTGCCCCGGGCCCCACTCCCAGACTCAGAGCCCCGGGCTCCACTCCCAGACTCGGAGCCCCGGGCCCCACTCCCAGACTTGGAGCCCCGGGCCCCACTCCCAGACTCGGAGCCCCGGGCCCCACTCCCTGACTCAGAGCATCCGGCCCCACTCCCAGACTCAGAGCCCCGGGCCCCACTGCCAGACTCGGAGCCCCGGGTCCCACTCCCAGACTCGGAGCCCCCTGCCCCACACCCAGACTAGGAGCCCTGGGCCCCACTCCCAGACTCGGAGCCCTGGGCCCCACTCCCAGACTCGGAGCCCCGGTCCCCACTCCCAGACTCAGAGCCCCGGGCCCCACTCCCTGACTCAGAGCATCCGGCCCCACTCCCAGAATCAGAGCCCCGGGCCCCACTCCCAGACTCGGAGCCCCGGGTCCCACTCCCAGACTCGGAGCCCCCTGCCCCACACTCAGACTAGGAGCCCCGGGCTCCACTCCCAGATTCAGAGCCCCGGACCCCACTCCCTGACTCGGAGCCCTGGGCCCCACTCCCAGACTGAGAGCCCCGGGCCACACTCCCAGACTCAGAGCCCCGAGCCCCACACCCAGATTCGGAGCCCTGGGCCCCACTCCCAGAATCGGAGCCCCAGGCCTCTCTCCAGACTGGGAGCCCCGGGCCCCACTCCCAGACTCGGATCCCCGGGCCCCACTCCCAGACTCTGAGCCCCGGGACCCACTACCAGACACCGAGCCCCGGGTCTCACTCCCAGACATGGAGCCCCGGGGCCCACTCCCAGACTCGGAGCCCCGGGCCCCACACCAAGACTCAGAGCCCCGGGCCCCACTCCCAGACTGGGAGCCCCGGGACCCACTCCCAGACTCGGAGCCCCGGGCCCCACCCCCAGTTTCAGAGCCGCGGGCCCCACTCCCAGACTGCGAGCCCCGGGACCGACTCCCAGACTCGGAGCCCCAGGCCTCACTCCCAGACTCGGAGCCCCGGTCCCCGCTCCCTGACTCAGAGCATCGGGTCCCACTCCCAGACTCGGAGCCCTTGCCCCACTCCCAGACTCAGAGCCCCGGGCCCCACTCCCAGACTAGTAGCCCCGGGTCCCACTCCCAGACTCGCAGCCTCGGGCCCCACACCCAGACTCCGAGCCCCAGGCCCCACTCCCAGACTCTGAGCCCAGGGCCCCACTCCCAGACTCGCAGTTCCGGGTCTGACTCCCAGACTCGAAGCCCCGGGCCCCACTCCCGGACTCGGAGCCCTTGGCCCCACTCCCAGACTCGAATCCCCGGGACCCACTCACAGACTGAGAGCCCCGGGCCCCATTCCCAGACTCCGAGCCCCGTGCCCCACTCCCAGACTCGGAGCCCCGGGCCCCACTCCCAGACTCGGAGACCTTGGCCCCACTCCCAGACACGGAGCCCCGGGCCCCACTCCCAGACTCGGAGCCCCGGGCCCCACTGCCAGACTCGAAGCCCCGGGCGCCACTCCCAGACACGGTGTCCCGGGCCACACTCCCAGACTCCGAGTCCCGGGCCCCACTCCCGGACTGAGAGCCCCGGGCCCCACTCCCAGACTCAGAGCCCCGGGCCCCACTTCCAGACTCGGAGCCCCAGGCTCCACTCCCAGACTCGGAGCCCCGGGCCCCACTCCCAGGCACAGAGCCCCGGGCCCAACTCCCAGACTGGGAGCCCTGGGCCCCACTCCCAGACTGGGTGCCACGGGCCCCACTCCCAGACACAGAGCCCCGGGCCCCACTCCCAGACTGGGAGCCCTGGGCCCCACTCCCATACTCGGAGCCCCGGGCCCCACTCCCAGACTGAGAGCCCCGGGCCCCACTCCCAGACTTGGAGCCCCGGGCCCCACTCCCAGACTCGGAGCCCCGGGCCCCCCTCCCAAACTCCGAGCCCCGGGCCCCGCTCACAGACTCGGAGGCCCGGGCCTCCCTCCCACACTCGGAGCCCCGGGCCCCATGCCCAGACTGGGAGCCCCAGGCCACACTCCCAGACTCGGAGCCTCGGGCTTCACTCCCAGACTCGGAGCTCCGGGTTCCACTCCAAGACTATGTGCCCCGGGCCCCACTCCCACACTCGGAGCCCCGGGCCCCACTCCCAGATTTGGAGGCCCGGGCCCCAGTCCCACATTTGGAGCCCCGGGCCCCACTCCCAGACTCTGAGCCCCGGGCCTCACTCCCAGACTCGGAGCCTCGGGCTTCACTCCCAGACTCGGAGCTGCGGACCCCACACCCAGACTGAGAGCGCCGGGCCCCACTCCCAGACTCGGAGCCCCGGGCCCCACTCCCAGACTCGGAGCCCCGGGCCCCACTCCCAGACTCGGAGCCCCGGGCCTCACCCCCAGAGTCAGAGCCTCAGGCTTCACTCCTAGACTCAAGATGTGCGGGTTAGGTTGATTGGCTATGATAAATTGACCCTCAGTGTTAGGGGGATTAAATACGTGGGGTTACGGGGATAGGGTGGGATATGTGTTGGTGTAGGGGTTACGGGGATCAGGTGGGATATGTGTCGGTGCATGCTCGATGGGCCGAAATGGCCTCTATCTGCACTGTGGGGTTTCTGTGTGATTTCTGTGTGACTCGGAGCTCCGGGCCCCACTCCCAGACTGAGAGCCCCGGGCCCCATTCCCAGACTCGGAGCCCCGGGCCCCACTCCCAGACTCGGAGCCCCGGGCCCCACACACAGACTCGGAGCCCCGGGCCCCACTCCCAGACACGGTGTCCCCGGCCACACTCCCAGACTCCGAGTCCCGGTCCCCACTCCCGGACTGAGAGCCCCGGGCCCCACTCCCAGACTCAGAGCCCCGGGCCCCACTTCCAGACTCGGAACCCCGGGCTCCACTCCCACACACGGAGCCCCGGGCCCCACTACCAGAATCAGAGCCCCGGGCCCCACTCCCAGACTCAGAGCCCCGGGCCCCACTCCCAGACTAGTAGCCCCAGGTCACATTCCCAGACTCGCAGCCCCGGGCCCCACACCCACACTCCGAGCCCCAGGCCCCACTCCCAGACTCTGAGCCCAGGGCCCCACTCCCAGACTCGCAGTTCCGGGTCCGACTCCCAGACTCGAAGCCCCGGGCCCCACTCCCGGACTCGGAGCCCTTGGCCCCACTCCCAGACTCGAATCCCCGGGACCCACTCCCAGACTGAGAGCCCCGGGCCCCATTCCCAGACTCCGAGCCCCGTGCCCCACTCCCAGACTCGGAGAACCGTGCCCCATTCCCAGACTCCGAGCCCCGGGCCCCACTCCAAGATTCAGAGCCCTGGGCCGCACTCCCAGACTCGGAGCCCCGGGCCCCACTCCCAGACTCAGAGCCCCGGGCTCCACTCCCAGACTCGGAGCCCTGGGCCCCACTCCCAGACTCGGAGCCCCGAGCCCCACTCCCAGACTCGGAGCCCCGGGCCCCACTCCCAGACTCAGAGCCCCGGGCTCCACTCCCAGACTCGGAGCCCTGGGCCCCACTCCCAGACTCGGAGCCCCGAGCCCCACTCCCAGACTCGGAGCCCTGGGCCCCACTCTATGACTCAGAGCATCCGGCCCCACTCCCAGACTCAGAGCCCCGGGTCCCACTCCCAGACTCGGAGCCCCCTGCCCCACACCCAGACTAGGAGCCCCGGGCCCCACTCCCAGATTCAGAGCCCCGGACCCCACTCCCTGAATCGGAGCCCCGGGCCCCACTCCCAGACTGAGAGCCCCGGGCCACACTCCCAGACTCAGAGCCCCGAGCCACACTCCCAGATTCGGAGCCCTGGGCCCCACTCCCAGAATCGTTGCCCCAGGCCTCTCTCCCAGACTGGGAGCCCCGGGCCCCACTCCCAGACTCGGATCCCCGGGCCCCACTCCCAGACTCTGAGCCCCGGAACCCACTACCAGACACCGAGCCCCGGGTCTCACTCCCAGACATGGAGCCCCGGGACCCACTCCCAGACTCGGAGCCCCGGGCCCCACACGCAGACTCAGAGCCCCGGGCCCCAATCCCAGACTGGGAGCCCCGGGACCCACTCCCAGACTCGGAGCCCCGGGCCCCACTCCCAGTTTCAGAGCCCCGGGCCCCACTCCCAGACTGGGAGCCCCGGGACCCACTCCCAGACTCGGAGCCCCGGGCCCCACTCCCAGACTCGGAGCCCCGGGCCCCCCTCCCAAACTCGGAGCCCCGGGCCCCACTCCCAGACTCGGAGGCCCGGGCCCCCCTCCCACACACGGAGCCCCGGGCCCCACTACCAGAATCAGAGCCCCGGGCCCCACTCCCAGACTCAGAGCACCGGGCCCCACTCCCAGACTCCGAGCCCCAGGCCCCACTCCCAGACTCTGAGCCCAGGGCCCCACTCCCAGACTCGCAGTTCCGGGTCACATTCCCAGACTCGAAGCCCCGGGCCCCACTCCCAGACTCGGAGCCCTTGGCCCCACTCCCAGACTCGAAGCCCCGGGACCCACTCCCAGACTGAGAGCCCCGGGCTCCATTCCCAGACTCCGAGCCCCGTGCCCCACTCCCAGACTCGGAGACCCGTGCCCCATTCCCAGACTCCGAGCCCTGGGGCCCACTCCAAGACTCAGACCCCCGGGCCGCACTCCCAGAATCGGAGCCCCGGGCCCCACTCCCAGACAGGGAGCCCCGGCCCCACTCCCAGACTGGGAGCCCCGGGCCCCACTCCCAGACTCGGTGCCCCGGGCCCCACTCCCAGACTCAGAGCCCCGGGCTCCACTGCCAGACTCGGAGCCCCGGGCCCCACTCCCAGACTTGGAGCCCCGGGCCCCACTCCCAGACTCGGAGCCCCGGGCCCCACTCCCTGACTCAGAGCATCCGGCCCCACTCCCAGACTCAGAGCCCCGGGCCCCACTCCCAGACTCGGAGCCCCGGGTCCCACTCCCAGACTCGGAGCCCCCTGCCCCACACCCAGACTAGGAGCCCCCTGCCCCACACCCAGACGAGGAGCCCCGGGCTCCACTCCCAGATTCAGAGCCCCGGACCCCACTCCCAGATTCAGAGCCCCGGACCCCACTCCCAGACTGAGAGCCCCGGGCCAAACTCCCAGACTCAGAGCCCCGAGCCCCACACCCAGATTCGGAGCCCTGGGCCCCACTCCCAGAATCGGAGCCCCAGGCCTCTCTCCCAGACTGGGAGCCCCGGGCCCCACTCCCAGACTCAGAGCCCCGGGCCCCACTCCCAGACTAGTAGCCCCGGGTCCCATTCCCAGACTCGCAGCCTCGGGCCCCACACCCAGACTCCGAGCCCCAGGCCCCACTCCCAGACTCTGAGCCCAGGGCCCCACTCCCAGACTCGCAGTTCCGGGTCCGACTCCCAGACTCGAAGCCCCGGGCCCCACTCCCGGACTCGGAGCCCTTGGCCCCACTCCCAGACTCGAATCCCCGGGACCCACTCACAGACTGAGAGCCCCGGGCCCCATTCCCAGACTCCGAGCCCCGTGCCCCACTCCCAGACTCGGAGAACCGTGCCCCATTCCCAGACTCCGAGCCCTGGGCCCCACTCCAAGACTCAGAGCCCCGGGCCGCACTCCCAGACTCGGAGCCCCGGGCCCCACTCCCAGACTCGGTGCCCTTGCCCCACTCCCAGACTCGGAGCCCCTGGACCCACTCCCAGACTGAGAGCCCCGGGCCCCACTCCCAGACTCGGAGCCCTGGGCCCCACTCCCAGACTCGGAGCACCGGGCCCCACTCCCAGACTCGGAGACCTTGGCCCCACTCCCAGACACGGAGCCCCGGGCCCCACTCCCAGACTCGGAGCCCCGGGCCCCACTGCCAGACTCGGAGCCCCGGGCCCCACTCCCAGACACGGTGTCCCGGGCCACACTCCCAGACTCCGAGTCCCGGGCCCCACTCCCGGACTGAGAGCCCCGGGCCCCACTCCCAGACTCAGAGCCCCGGGCCCCACTTCCAGACTCGGAGCCCCAGGCTCCACTCCCAGACTCGGAGCCCCGGGCCCCACTCCCAGGCACAGAGCCCCGGGCCCAACTCCCAGACTGGGAGCCCTGGGCCCCACTCCCAGACTGGGTGCCACGGGCCCCACTCCCAGACACAGAGCCCCGGGCCCCACTCCCAGACTGGGAGCCCTGGGCCCCACTCCCATACTCGGAGCCCCGGGCCCCACTCCCAGACTGAGAGCCCCGGGCCCCACTCCCAGACTTGGAGCCCCGGGCCCCACTCCCAGACTCGGAGCCCCGGGCCCCACTCCCAGACTCGGAGCCCCGGGCCCCCCTCCCAAACTCCGAGCCCCGGGCCCCACTCACAGACTCGGAGGCCCGGGCCTCCCTCCCACACTCGGAGCCCCGGGCCCCATGCCCAGACTGGGAGCCCCAGGCCACACTCCCAGACTCGGAGCCTCGGGCTTCACTCCCAGACTCGGAGCTCCGGGTTCCACTCCAAGACTATGTGCCCCGGGCCCCACTCCCACACTCGGAGCCCCGGGCCCCACTCCCAGATTTGGAGGCCCGGGCCCCAGTCCCACATTTGGAGCCCCGGGCCCCACTCCCAGACTCTGAGCCCCGGGCCTCACTCCCAGACTCGGAGCCTCGGGCTTCACTCCCAGACTCGGAGCTCCGGGCCCCACACCCAGACTGAGAGCGCCGGGCCCCACTCCCAGACTCGGAGCCCCGGGCCCCACTCCCAGACTCGGAGCCCCGGGCCCCACTCCCAGACTCGGAGCCCCGGGCCCCACTCCCAGACTCAGAGCCCCGGGCCCCACTCCCAGACTAGTAGCCCCGGGTCCCATTCCCAGACTCGCAGCCCCGGGCCCCACACCCAGACTCCGAGCCCCAGGCCCCACTCCCAGACTCTGAGCCCAGGGCCCCACTCCCAGACTCGCAGTTCCGGGTCCGACTCCCAGACTCGAAGCCCCGGGCCCCACTCCCGGACTCGGAGCCCTTGGCCCCACTCCCAGACTCGAATCCCCGGGACCCACTCCCAGACTAAGAGCCCCGGGCCCCATTCCCAGACTCCGAGCCCCGTGCCCCACTCCCAGACTCGGAGAACCGTGCCCCATTCCCAGACTCCGAGCCCCGGGCCCCACTCCAAGACTCAGAGCCCTGGGCCGCACTCCCAGACTCGGAGCCCCGGGCCCCACTCCCAGACAGGGAGCCTCGGCCCCACTCCCAGATTGGGAGCCCCGGGCCCCACTCCCAGACTCGGAGCCCCGGGCCCCACTCCCAGACTCAGAGCCCCGGGCTCCACTCCCAGACTCGGAGCCCTGGGCCCCACTCCCAGACTCGGAGCCCCGAGCCCCACTCCCAGACTCGGAGCCCCGGGCCCCACTCTATGACTCAGAGCATCCGGCCCCACTCCCAGACTCAGAGCCCCGGGTCCCACTCCCAGACTCGGAGCCCCCTGCCCCACACCCAGACTAGGAGCCCCGGGCCCCACTCCCAGATTCAGAGCCCCGGACCCCACTCCCTGAATCGGAGCCCCGGGCCCCACTCCCAGACTGAGAGCCCCGGGCCACACTCCCAGACTCAGAGCCCCGAGCCACACTCCCAGATTCGGAGCCCTGGGCCCCACTCCCAGAATCGTTGCCCCAGGCCTCTCTCCCAGACTGGGAGCCCCGGGCCCCACTCCCAGACCCGGATCCCCGGGCCCCACTCCCAGACTCTGAGCCCCGGAACCCACTACCAGACACCGAGCCCCGGGTCTCACTCCCAGACATGGAGCCCCGGGACCCACTCCCAGACTCGGAGCCCCGGGCCCCACACCCAGACTCAGAGCCCCGGGCCCCAATCCCAGACTGGGAGCCCCGGGACCCACTCCCAGACTCGGAGCCCCGGGCCCCACTCCCAGTTTCAGAGCCCCGGGCCCCACTCCCAGACTGGGAGCCCCGGGACCCACTCCCAGACTCGGAGCCCCGGGCCCCACTCCCAGACTCGGAGCCCCGGGCCCCCCTCCCAAACTCGGAGCCCCGGGCCCCACTCCCAGACTCGGAGGCCCGGGCCCCCCTCCCACACACGGAGCCCCGGGCCCCACTACCAGAATCAGAGCCCCGGGCCCCACTCCCAGACTCAGAGCCCCGGGCCCCAATCCCTGACTAGTAGCCCCGGGTCCCATTCCCAGACTCGGAGCCCCGGGCCCCACTCCCAGACTCAGAGCACCGGGCCCCACTCCCAGACTCCGAGCCCCAGGCCCCACTCCCAGACTCTGAGCCCAGGGCCCCACTCCCAGACTCGCAGTTCCGGGTCACACTCCCAGACTCGAAGCCCCGGGCCCCACTCCCAGACTCGGAGCCCCCTGCCCCACACCCAGACTAGGAGCCCCGGGCCCCACTCCCAGATTCAGAGCCCCGGACCCCACTCCCTGAATCGGAGCCCCGGGCCCCACTCCCAGACTGAGAGCCCCGGGCCACACTCCCAGACTCAGAGCCCCGAGCCACACTCCCAGATTCGGAGCCCTGGGCCCCACTCCCAGAATCGTTGCCCCAGGCCTCTCTCCCAGACTGGGAGCCCCGGGCCCCACTCCCAGACTCGGATCCCCGGGCCCCACTCCCAGACTCTGAGCCCCGGAACCCACTACCAGACACCGAGCCCCGGGTCTCACTCCCAGACATGGAGCCCCGGGACCCACTCCCAGACTCGGAGCCCCGGGCCCCACACGCAGACTCAGAGCCCCGGGCCCCAATCCCAGACTGGGAGCCCCGGGACCCACTCCCAGACTCGGAGCCCCGGGCCCCACTCCCAGTTTCAGAGCCCCGGGCCCCACTCCCAGACTGGGAGCCCCGGGACCCACTCCCAGACTCGGAGCCCCGGGCCCCACTCCCAGACTCGGAGCCCCGGGCCCCCCTCCCAAACTCGGAGCCCCGGGCCCCACTCCCAGACTCTGAGCCCAGGGCCCCACTCCCAGACTCGCAGTTCCGGGTCACACTCCCAGACTCGAAGCCCCGGGCCCCACTCCCAGACTCGGAGCCCTTGGCCCCACTCCCAGACTCGAAGCCCCGGGACCCACTCCCAGACTGAGAGCCCCGGGCCCCATTCAAAGACTCCGAGCCCCATGCGCCACTCCCAGACCCGGAGACACGTGCCCCATTCCCAGACTCCGAGCCCCGGGCCCCACTCCCAGACTCGCAGTTCCGTGTCCCACTCCCAGACTCGAAGCCCCGGGCCCCACTCCCAGACTCGGAGCCCTTGGCCCCACTCCCAGACTCGGAGCCCCGGGCCCCACTCCCAGACTCGGAGCCCCGGGCCCCACTCCCTGACTCAGAGCATCCGGCCCCACTCCCAGACTCAGAGCCCCGGGCCCCACTCCCAGACTCGGAGCCCCGGGTCCCACTCCCAGACTCGGAGCACCCTGCCCCACACCCAGACTAGGAGCCCCGGGCCGCACTCCCAGATTCAGAGCCCCGGACCCCACTCCCTGACTCGGAGCCCCCGGCCCCACTCCCAGGCACAGAGCCCCGGGCCACACTCCCAGACTGGGAGCCCTGGGCCCCACTCCCAGACTCGGAGCCCCGGGCCCCACTCCCAGACTGAGAGCCCCGGGCCCCACTCCCAGGCTTGGAGCCCCGGGCCCCACTCCCAGACTCGGAGCCCCGGGGCCCCCTCCCAAACTCCCAGCCCCGGGCCCCACTCACAGACTCGGAGGCCCGGGCCCCCCTCCCACACTCGGAGCCCCGGGCCCCATGCCCAGACTCGGAGCCCCAGGCCTCACTCCCAGACTCGGAGCCTCGGGATTCACTCCCAGACTCGGAGCTCCGGGTTCCACTCCAAGACTATGTGCCCCGGGCCCCACTCCCACACTTGGAGCCCCAGGCCCCACTCCCAGATTTGGAAGCCCGGGCCCCAGTCCCACACTTGGTGCCCCGGGCCCCACACCCAGACTCTGAGCCCCGGGCCTCACTTCCAGACTCGGAGCCTCGGGCTTCACTCCCAGACTCGGAGCTCCGGGCCCCACACCCAGACTGAGAGCCCCGGGCCCCACTCCCAGACTCGGAGCCCCGGGCCCCACTCCCAGACTCGGAGCCCCGGGCCCCACTCCCAGACTCGGAGCCCCGGGCCTCACCCCCAGAGTCGGAGCCTCGGGCTTCACTCCTAGACTCAAGATGTGCGGGTTAGGTTGATTGGCTATGATAAATTGACCCTCAGTGTTAGGGGGATTAAATACGTGGGGTTACGGGGATAGGGTGGGATATGTGTTGGTGTAGGGGTTACGGGGATCGGGTGGGATATGTGTCGGTGCAGGCTCGATGGGCCGAAATGGCCTCTATCTGCACTGTGGGGTTTCTGTGTGATTTCTGTGTGACTCGGAGCTCCGGGTCCCACTCCCAGACTGAGAGCGCCGGGCCCCATTCCCAGACTCGGAGCCCCGGGCCCCACTCCCAGACTCGGAGCCCCGGGCCCCACACGCAGACTCGGAGCCCCGGGCCCCACTCCCAGACACGGTGTCCCGGGCCACACTCCCAGACTCCGAATCCCGGGCTCCACTCCCGGACTGAGAGCCCCGGGCCCCACTCCCAGACTCAGAGCCCCGGGCCCCACTTCCAGACTCGGAGCCCCGGGCTCCACTCCCAGACTCGGAGCCCCGGCCCCACTCCCAGACACAGAGCCCCGGGCCCCACTACCAGACTGGGAGCCCTGGGCCCCACTCCCAGACTGGGTGCCCCGGGCCCCACTCCCAGACACAGAGCCCCGGGCCCCACTCCCAGACTGGGAGCCCTGGGCCCCACTCCCAGACTCGGAGCCCCGGGCCCCACTCCCAGACTCGGAGCCCCGGGCCCCACTGCCACACTCGGAGGCCCGGGCCCCCCTCCCACACACGGGGCCCCGGGCCCCACTACCAGAATCAGAGCCCCGGGCCCCACACCCAGACTATTAGCCCCGGGTCCCATTCCCAGACTCGGAGCCCCGGGCTCCACTCCCAGACTCAGAGCCCCGGGCCCCACTCCCAGACTCCGAGCCCCAGGCCCCACTCCCAGACTCTGAGCCCAGGGACCCACTCCCAGACTCGCAGTTCCGGGTCCCACTCCCAGACTCGAAGCCCCGGGCCCCACTCCCAGACTCGGAGCCCTTGGCCCCACTCCCAGACTCGAAGCCCCGGGACCCACTCCCAGACTGAGAGCCCCGGGCCCCATTCAAAGACTCCGAGCCCCATGCCCCACTCCCAGACCCGGAGACACGTGCCTCATTCCCAGACTCCGAGCCCCGGGCCCCACTCCCAGACTCGCAGTTCCGGGTCCCACTCCCAGACTCGAAGCCCCGGGCCCCACTCCCAGACTCGGAGCCCTTGGCCCCACTCCCAGACTCGGAGCCCCGGGCCCCACTCCCAGACTCGGAGCCCCGGGCCCCACTCCCTGACTCAGAGCATCCGGCCCCACTCCCAGACTCAGAGCCCCGGGCCCCACTCCCAGACTCGGAGCCCCGGGTCCCACTCCCAGACTCGGAGCCCCCTGCCCCACACCCAGACTAGGAGCCCCGGGCCGCTCTCCCAGATTCAGAGCCCCGGACCCCACTCCCTGACTCGGAGCCCCCGGCCCCACTCCCAGACTGAGAGCCCCGGGCCACACTCCCAGACTCAGAGCCCCGAGCCCCACTCCCAGATTCGGAGCCCTGGGCCCCACTCCCAGAATCGGAGCCCCAGGCCTCTTTCCCAGACTGGGAGCCCCGGGCCCCACTCCCAGACTTGGATCCCCGGGCCCCACTCCCAGACTCTGAGCCCCGGGACCCACTACCAGACACCGAGCCCCGGGTCTCACTCCCAGACATGGAGCCCCGGGGCCCACTCCCAGACTCGGAGCCCCGGGCCCCACACCAAGACTCAGAGCCCCGGGCCCCACTCCCAGACTGGGAGCCCCGGGACCCACTCCCAGACTCGGAGCCCCGGGCCCCACTCCCAGTTTCAGAGCCCCGGGCCCCACTCCCAGACTGGGAGCCCCGGGACCGACTCCCAGACTCGGAGCCCCAGGCCTCACTCCCAGACTCGGAGCCCCGGTCCCCACTCCCTGACTCAGAGCATCGGGTCCCACTCCCAGACTCGGAGCCCTTGCCCCACTCCCAGACTCGGAGCCCCTGGACCCACTCCCAGACTGAGAGCCCCGGGCCCCACTCCCAGACTCAGAGCCCCCGGCCCCACTCCCAGACTCGGAGCCCCGGGCCCCACTCCCAGACTCGGAGACCTTGGCCCCACTCCCAGACACGGAGCCCCGGGCCCCACTCCCAGACTCGGAGGCCCGGGCCCCACTGCCAGACTCGGAGCCCCGGGCCCCACTCCCAGACACGGTGTCCCGGGCCACACTCCCAGACTCCGAGTCCCGGGCCCCACTCCCGGACTGAGAGCCCCGGGCCCCACTCCCAGACTCAGAGCCCCGGGCCCCACTTCCAGACTCGGAGCCCCGGGCCCCACTCCCAGGCACAGAGCCCCGGGCCCAACTCCCAGACTGGGAGCCCTGGGCCCCACTCCCAGACTGGGTGCCACGGGCCCCACTCCCAGACACAGAGCCCCGGGCCCCACTCCCAGACTGGGAGCCCTGGGCCCCACTCCCATACTCGGAGCCCCGGGCCCCACTCCCAGACTGAGAGCCCCGGGCCCCACTCCCAGACTTGGAGCCCCGAGCCCCACTCCCAGACTCGGAGCCCCGAGCCCCACTCCCAGACTCGGAGCCCCGGGCCCCACTCTATGACTCAGAGCATCCGGCCCCACTCCCAGACTCAGAGCCCCGGGTCCCACTCCCAGACTCGGAGCCCCCTGCCCCACACCCAGACTAGGAGCCCCGGGCCCCACTCCCAGATTCAGAGCCCCGGACCCCACTCCCTGAATCGGAGCCCCGGGCCCCACTCCCAGACTGAGAGCCCCGGGCCACACTCCCAGACTCAGAGCCCCGAGCCACACTCCCAGATTCGGAGCCCTGGGCCCCACTCCCAGAATCGTTGCCCCAGGCCTCTCTCCCAGACTGGGAGCCCCGGGCCCCACTCCCAGACTCGGATCCCCGGGCCCCACTCCCAGACTCTGAGCCCCGGAACCCACTACCAGACACCGAGCCCCGGGTCTCACTCCCAAACATAGAGCCCCGGGACCCACTCCCAGACTCGGAGCCCCGGGCCCCACACACAGACTCAGAGCCCCGGGCCCCAATCCCAGACTGGGAGCCCCGTGCCCCACTCCCAGACTCGGAGCCCCGGGCCCCACTCCCAGACTGAGAGCCCCGGGCCCCACTCCCAGGCTTGGAGCCCCGGGCCCCACTCCCAGACTCGGAGCCCCGGGGCCCCCTCCCAAACTCCCAGCCCCGGGCCCCACTCACAGACTCGGAGGCCCGGGCCCCCCTCCCACACTCGGAGCCCCGGGCCCCATGCCCAGACTCGGAGCCCCAGGCCTCACTCCCAGACTCGGAGCCTCGGGATTCACTCCCAGACTCGGAGCTCCGGGTTCCACTCCAAGACTATGTGCCCCGGGCCCCACTCCCACACTTGGAGCCCCAGGCCCCACTCCCAGATTTGGAAGCCCGGGCCCCAGTCCCACACTTGGTGCCCCGGGCCCCACTCCCAGACTCTGAGCCCCGGGCCTCACTTCCAGACTCGGAGCCTCGGGCTTCACTCCCAGACTCGGAGCTCCGGGCCCCACACCCAGACTGAGAGCCCCGGGCCCCACTCCCAGACTCGGAGCCCCGGGCCCCACTCCCAGACTCGGAGCCCCGGGCCCCACTCCCAGACTCGGAGCCCCGGGCCTCACCCCCAGAGTCGGAGCCTCGGGCTTCACTCCTAGACTCAAGATGTGCGGGTTAGGTTGATTGGCTATGATAAATTGACCCTCAGTGTTAGGGGGATTAAATACGTGGGGTTACGGGGATAGGGTGGGATATGTGTTGGTGTAGGGGTTACGGGGATCGGGTGGGATATGTGTCGGTGCAGGCTCGATGGGCCGAAATGGCCTCTATCTGCACTGTGGGGTTTCTGTGTGATTTCTGTGTGACTCGGAGCTCCGGGCCCCACTCCCAGACTGAGAGCGCCGGGCCCCATTCCCAGACTCGGAGCCCCGGGCCCCACTCCCAGACTCGGAGCCCCGGGCCCCACACGCAGACTCGGAGCCCCGGGCCCCACTCCCAGACACGGTGTCCCGGGCCACACTCCCAGACTCCGAATCCCGGGCTCCACTCCCGGACTGAGAGCCCCGGGCCCCACTCCCAGACTCAGAGCCCCGGGCCCCACTTCCAGACTCGGAGCCCCGGGCTCCACTCCCAGACTCGGAGCCCCGGCCCCACTCCCAGACACAGAGCCCCGGGCCCCACTACCAGACTGGGAGCCCTGGGCCCCACTCCCAGACTGGGTGCCCCGGGCCCCACTCCCAGACACAGAGCCCCGGGCCCCACTCCCAGACTGGGAGCCCTGGGCCCCACTCCCAGACTCGGAGCCCCGGGCCCCACTCCCAGACTCGGAGCCCCGGGCCCCACTGCCACACTCGGAGGCCCGGGCCCCCCTCCCACACACGGGGCCCCGGGCCCCACTACCAGAATCAGAGCCCCGGGCCCCACACCCAGACTATTAGCCCCGGGTCCCATTCCCAGACTCGGAGCCCCGGGCTCCACTCCCAGACTCAGAGCCCCGGGCCCCACTCCCAGACTCCGAGCCCCAGGCCCCACTCCCAGACTCTGAGCCCAGGGACCCACTCCCAGACTCGCAGTTCCGGGTCCCACTCCCAGACTCGAAGCCCCGGGCCCCACTCCCA
Source organism: Somniosus microcephalus (assembly GCF_052327205.1). NCBI lineage: Eukaryota > Metazoa > Chordata > Chondrichthyes > Squaliformes > Somniosidae > Somniosus > Somniosus microcephalus. The sequence goes on along the minus strand of NC_140989.1, from coordinate 212,366,499 downwards.
GACTCGGAGCCCTTGGCCCCACTCCCAGACTCGAAGCCCCGGGACCCACTCCCAGACTGAGAGCCCCGGGCCCCATTCAAAGACTCCGAGCCCCATGCCCCACTCCCAGACCCGGAGACACGTGCCCCATTCCCAGACTCCGAGCCCCGGGCCCCACTCCCAGACTCGCAGTTCCGGGTCCCACTCCCAGACTCGAAGCCCCGGGCCCCACTCCCAGACTCGGAGCCCTTGGCCCCACTCCCAGACTCGGAGCCCCGGGCCCCACTCCCAGACTCGGAGCCCCGGGCCCCACTCCCTGACTCAGAGCATCCGGCCCCACTCCCAGACTCAGAGCCCCGGGCCCCACTCCCAGACTCGGAGCCCCGGGTCCCACTCCCAGACTCGGAGCCCCCTGCCCCACACCCAGACTAGGAGCCCCGGGCCGCTCTCCCAGATTCAGAGCCCCGGACCCCACTCCCTGACTCGGAGCCCCCGGCCCCACTCCCAGACTGAGAGCCCCGGGCCACACTCCCAGACTCAGAGCCCCGAGCCCCACTCCCAGATTCGGAGCCCTGGGCCCCACTCCCAGAATCGGAGCCCCAGGCCTCTTTCCCAGACTGGGAGCCCCGGGCCCCACTCCCAGACTTGGATCCCCGGGCCCCACTCCCAGACTCTGAGCCCCGGGACCCACTACCAGACACCGAGCCCCGGGTCTCACTCCCAGACATGGAGCCCCGGGGCCCACTCCCAGACTCGGAGCCCCGGGCCCCACACCAAGACTCAGAGCCCCCGGCCCCACTCCCAGATTCGGAGCCCCGGGCCCCACTCCCAGACTCGGAGACCTTGGCCCCACTCCCAGACATGGAGCCCCGGGCCCCACTCCCAGACTCGGAGGCCCGGGCCCCACTGCCAGACTCGGAGCCCCGGGCCCCACTCCCAGACACGGTGTCCCGGGCCACACTCCCAGACTCCGAGTCCCGGGCCCCACTCCCGGACTGAGAGCCCCGGGCCCCACTCCCAGACTCAGAGCCCCGGGCCCCACTTCCAGACTCGGAGCCCCAGGCTCCACTCCCAGACTCGGAGCCCCGGGCCCCACTCCCAGGCACAGAGCCCCGGGCCCAACTCCCAGACTGGGAGCCCTGGGCCCCACTCCCAGACTGGGTGCCACGGGCCCCACTCCCAGACACAGAGCCCCGGGCCCCACTCCCAGACTGGGAGCCCTGGGCCCCACTCCCATACTCGGAGCCCCGGGCCCCACTCCCAGACTGAGAGCCCCGGGCCACACTCCCAGACTCAGAGCCCCGAGCCACACTCCCAGATTCGGAGCCCTGGGCCCCACTCCCAGAATCGTTGCCCCAGGCCTCTCTCCCAGACTGGGAGCCCCGGGCCCCACTCCCAGACTCGGATCCCCGGGCCCCACTCCCAGACTCTGAGCCCCGGAACCCACTACCAGACACCGAGCCCCGGGTCTCACTCCCAAACATAGAGCCCCGGGACCCACTCCCAGACTCGGAGCCCCGGGCCCCACACACAGACTCAGAGCCCCGGGCCCCAATCCCAGACTGGGAGCCCCGGGCCCCACTCCCAGACTCGGAGCCCCGGGCCCCACTCCCAGACTGAGAGCCCCGGGCCCCACTCCCAGGCTTGGAGCCCCGGGCCCCACTCCCAGACTCGGAGCCCCGGGGCCCCCTCCCAAACTCCCAGCCCCGGGCCCCACTCACAGACTCGGAGGCCCGGGCCCCCCTCCCACACTCGGAGCCCCGGGCCCCATGCCCAGACTCGGAGCCCCAGGCCTCACTCCCAGACTCGGAGCCTCGGGATTCACTCCCAGACTCGGAGCTCCGGGTTCCACTCCAAGACTATGTGCCCCGGGCCCCACTCCCACACTTGGAGCCCCAGGCCCCACTCCCAGATTTGGAAGCCCGGGCCCCAGTCCCACACTTGGTGCCCCGGGCCCCACTCCCAGACTCTGAGCCCCGGGCCTCACTTCCAGACTCGGAGCCTCGGGCTTCACTCCCAGACTCGGAGCTCCGGGCCCCACACCCAGACTGAGAGCCCCGGGCCCCACTCCCAGACTCGGAGCCCCGGGCCCCACTCCCAGACTCGGAGCCCCGGGCCCCACTCCCAGACTCGGAGCCCCGGGCCTCACCCCCAGAGTCGGAGCCTCGGGCTTCACTCCTAGACTCAAGATGTGCGGGTTAGGTTGATTGGCTATGATAAATTGACCCTCAGTGTTAGGGGGATTAAATACGTGGGGTTACGGGGATAGGGTGGGATATGTGTTGGTGTAGGGGTTACGGGGATCGGGTGGGATATGTGTCGGTGCAGGCTCGATGGGCCGAAATGGCCTCTATCTGCACTGTGGGGTTTCTGTGTGATTTCTGTGTGACTCGGAGCTCCGGGCCCCACTCCCAGACTGAGAGCGCCGGGCCCCATTCCCAGACTCGGAGCCCCGGGCCCCACTCCCAGACTCGGAGCCCCGGGCCCCACACGCAGACTCGGAGCCCCGGGCCCCACTCCCAGACACGGTGTCCCGGGCCACACTCCCAGACTCCGAATCCCGGGCTCCACTCCCGGAGTGAGAGCCCCGGGCCCCACTCCCAGACTCAGAGCCCCGGGCCCCACTTCCAGACTCGGAGCCCCGGGCTCCACTCCCAGACTCGGAGCCCCGGCCCCACTCCCAGACACAGAGCCCCGGGCCCCACTACCAGACTGGGAGCCCTGGGCCCCACTCCCAGACTGGGTGCCCCGGGCCCCACTCCCAGACACAGAGCCCCGGGCCCCACTCCCAGACTGGGAGCCCTGGGCCCCACTCCCAGACTCGGAGCCCCGGGCCCCACTCCCAGACTCGGAGCCCCGGGCCCCACTGCCACACTCGGAGGCCCGGGCCCCCCTCCCACACACGGGGCCCCGGGCCCCACTACCAGAATCAGAGCCCCGGGCCCCACACCCAGACTATTAGCCCCGGGTCCCATTCCCAGACTCGGAGCCCCGGGCTCCACTCCCAGACTCAGAGCCCCGGGCCCCACTCCCAGACTCCGAGCCCCAGGCCCCACTCCCAGACTCTGAGCCCAGGGACCCACTCCCAGACTCGCAGTTCCGGGTCCCACTCCCAGACTCGAAGCCCCGGGCCCCACTCCCAGACTCGGAGCCCTTGGCCCCACTCCCAGACTCGAAGCCCCGGGACCCACTCCCAGACTGAGAGCCCCGGGCCCCATTCAAAGACTCCGAGCCCCATGCCCCACTCCCAGACCCGGAGACACGTGCCCCATTCCCAGACTCCGAGCCCCGGGCCCCACTCCCAGACTCGCAGTTCCGGGTCCCACTCCCAGACTCGAAGCCCCGGGCCCCACTCCCAGACTCGGAGCCCTTGGCCCCACTCCCAGACTCGGAGCCCCGGGCCCCACTCCCAGACTCGGAGCCCCGGGCCCCACTCCCTGACTCAGAGCATCCGGCCCCACTCCCAGACTCAGAGCCCCGGGCCCCACTCCCAGACTCGGAGCCCCGGGTCCCACTCCCAGACTCGGAGCCCCCTGCCCCACACCCAGACTAGGAGCCCCGGGCCGCTCTCCCAGATTCAGAGCCCCGGACCCCACTCCCTGACTCGGAGCCCCCGGCCCCACTCCCAGACTGAGAGCCCCGGGCCACACTCCCAGACTCAGAGCCCCGAGCCCCACTCCCAGATTCGGAGCCCTGGGCCCCACTCCCAGAATCGGAGCCCCAGGCCTCTTTCCCAGACTGGGAGCCCCGGGCCCCACTCCCAGACTTGGATCCCCGGGCCCCACTCCCAGACTCTGAGCCCCGGGACCCACTACCAGACACCGAGCCCCGGGTCTCACTCCCAGACATGGAGCCCCGGGGCCCACTCCCAGACTCGGAGCCCCGGGCCCCACACCAAGACTCAGAGCCCCGGGCCCCACTCCCAGACTGGGAGCCCCGGGACCCACTCCCAGACTCGGAGCCCCGGGCCCCACTCCCAGTTTCAGAGCCCCGGGCCCCACTCCCAGACTGGGAGCCCCGGGACCGACTCCCAGACTCGGAGCCCCAGGCCTCACTCCCAGACTCGGAGCCCCGGTCCCCACTCCCTGACTCAGAGCATCGGGTCCCACTCCCAGACTCGGAGCCCTTGCCCCACTCCCAGACTCGGAGCCCCTGGACCCACTCCCAGACTGAGAGCCCCGGGCCCCACTCCCAGACTCAGAGCCCCCGGCCCCACTCCCAGACTCGGAGCCCCGGGCCCCACTCCCAGACTCGGAGACCTTGGCCCCACTCCCAGACACGGAGCCCCGGGCCCCACTCCCAGACTCGGAGGCCCGGGCCCCACTGCCAGACTCGGAGCCCCGGGCCCCACTCCCAGACACGGTGTCCCGGGCCACACTCCCAGACTCCGAGTCCCGGGCCCCACTCCCGGACTGAGAGCCCCGGGCCCCACTCCCAGACTCAGAGCCCCGGGCCCCACTTCCAGACTCGGAGCCCCAGGCTCCACTCCCAGACTCGGAGCCCCGGGCCCCACTCCCAGGCACAGAGCCCCGGGCCCAACTCCCAGACTGGGAGCCCTGGGCCCCACTCCCAGACTGGGTGCCACGGGCCCCACTCCCAGACACAGAGCCCCGGGCCCCACTCCCAGACTGGGAGCCCTGGGCCCCACTCCCATACTCGGAGCCCCGGGCCCCACTCCCAGACTGAGAGCCCCGGGCCCCACTCCCAGACTTGGAGCCCCGAGCCCCACTCCCAGACTCGGAGCCCCGGGCCCCACTCTATGACTCAGAGCATCCGGCCCCACTCCCAGACTCAGAGCCCCGGGTCCCACTCCCAGACTCGGAGCCCCCTGCCCCACACCCAGACTAGGAGCCCCGGGCCCCACTCCCAGATTCAGAGCCCCGGACCCCACTCCCTGAATCGGAGCCCCGGGCCCCACTCCCAGACTGAGAGCCCCGGGCCACACTCCCAGACTCAGAGCCCCGAGCCACACTCCCAGATTCGGAGCCCTGGGCCCCACTCCCAGAATCGTTGCCCCAGGCCTCTCTCCCAGACTGGGAGCCCCGGGCCCCACTCCCAGACTCGGATCCCCGGGCCCCACTCCCAGACTCTGAGCCCCGGAACCCACTACCAGACACCGAGCCCCGGGTCTCACTCCCAAACATAGAGCCCCGGGACCCACTCCCAGACTCGGAGCCCCGGGCCCCACACACAGACTCAGAGCCCCGGGCCCCAATCCCAGACTGGGAGCCCCGGGACCCACTCCCAGACTCGGAGCCCCGGGCCCCACTCCCAGTTTCAGAGCCCCGGGCCCCACTCCCAGACTGGGAGCCCCGGGACCCACTTCCAGACTCGGAGCCCCGGGCCCCACTCCCAGACTCGGAGCCCCGGGCCCCCCTCCCAAACTCGGAGCCCCGGGCCCCACTCCCAGACTCGGAGGCCCGGGCCCCCCTCCCACACACGGAGCCCCGGGCCCCACTACAAGAATCAGAGCCCCGGGCCCCACTCCCAGACTCGGAGCCCCGGGCCCCACTCCCAGACTCAGAGCCCCGGGCCCCAATCCCTGACTAGTAGCCCCGGGTCCCATTCCCAGACTCGGAGCCCCGGGCCCCACTCCCAGACTCAGAGCACCGGGCCCCACTCCCAGACACCGAGCCCCGGGTCTCACTCCCAGACATGGAGCCCCGGGACCCACTCCCAGACTCGGAGCCCCGGGCCCCACACCCAGACTCAGAGCCCCGGGCCCCAATCCCAGACTGGGAGCCCCGGGACCCACTCCCAGACTCGGAGCCCCGGGCCCCACTCCCAGTTTCAGAGCACCGGGCCCCACTCCCAGACTGGGAGCCCCGGGACCCACTTCCAGACTCGGAGCCCCGGGCCCCACTCCCAGACTCGGAGCCTCGGGCCCCCCTCCCAAACTCGGAGCCCCGGGCCCCACTCCCAGACTCAGAGGCCCGGGCCCCCCTCCCACACACGGAGCCCCGGGCCCCACTACAAGAATCAGAGCCCCGGGCCCCACTCCCAGACTCAGAGCCCCGGGCCCCAATTCCTGACTAGTAGCCCCGGGTCCCATTCCCAGACTCGGAGCCCCGGGCCCCACTCCCAGACTCAGAGCACCGGGCCCCACTCCCAGACTCCGAGCCCCAGGCCCCACTCCCAGACTCTGAGCCCAGGGCCCCACTCCCAGACTCGCAGTTCCGGGTCACACTCCCAGACTCGAAGCCCCGGGCCCCACTCCCAGACTCGGAGCCCTTGGCCCCACTCCCAGACTCGAAGCCCCGGGACCCACTCCCAGACTGAGAGCCCCGGGCCCCATTCCCAGACTCCGAGCCCCGTGCCCCACTCCCAGACTCGGAGACCCGTGCCCCATTCCCAGACTCCGAGCCCTGGGCCCCACTCCAAGACTCAGAGCCCCGGGCCGCACTCCCAGACTCGGAGCCCCGGGCCCCACTCCCAGACAGGGAGCCCCGGCCCCACTCCCAGACTGGGAGCCCCGGGCCCCACTCCCAGACTCGGTGCCCCGGGCCCCACTCCCAGACTCAGAGCCCCGGGCTCCACTCCCAGACTCGGAGCCCCGGGCCCCACTCCCAGACTTGGAGCCCCGGGCCCCACTCCCAGACTCGGAGCCCCGGGCCCCACTCCCTGACTCAGAGCATCCGGCCCCACTCCCAGACTCAGAGCCCCGGGCCCCACTGCCAGACTCGGAGCCCCGGGTCCCACTCCCAGACTCGGAGCCCCCTGCCCCACACCCAGACTAGGAGCCCTGGGCCCCACTCCCAGACTCGGAGCCCTGGGCCCCACTCCCAGACTCGGAGCCCCGGTCCCCACTCCCAGACTCAGAGCCCCGGGCCCCACTCCCTGACTCAGAGCATCCGGCCCCACTCCCAGAATCAGAGCCCCGGGCCCCACTCCCAGACTCGGAGCCCCGGGTCCCACTCCCAGACTCGGAGCCCCCTGCCCCACACTCAGACTAGGAGCCCCGGGCTCCACTCCCAGATTCAGAGCCCCGGACCCCACTCCCTGACTCGGAGCCCTGGGCCCCACTCCCAGACTGAGAGCCCCGGGCCACACTCCCAGACTCAGAGCCCCGAGCCCCACACCCAGATTCGGAGCCCTGGGCCCCACTCCCAGAATCGGAGCCCCAGGCCTCTCTCCAGACTGGGAGCCCCGGGCCCCACTCCCAGACTCGGATCCCCGGGCCCCACTCCCAGACTCTGAGCCCCGGGACCCACTACCAGACACCGAGCCCCGGGTCTCACTCCCAGACATGGAGCCCCGGGGCCCACTCCCAGACTCGGAGCCCCGGGCCCCACACCAAGACTCAGAGCCCCGGGCCCCACTCCCAGACTGGGAGCCCCGGGACCCACTCCCAGACTCGGAGCCCCGGGCCCCACCCCCAGTTTCAGAGCCGCGGGCCCCACTCCCAGACTGCGAGCCCCGGGACCGACTCCCAGACTCGGAGCCCCAGGCCTCACTCCCAGACTCGGAGCCCCGGTCCCCGCTCCCTGACTCAGAGCATCGGGTCCCACTCCCAGACTCGGAGCCCTTGCCCCACTCCCAGACTCAGAGCCCCGGGCCCCACTCCCAGACTAGTAGCCCCGGGTCCCACTCCCAGACTCGCAGCCTCGGGCCCCACACCCAGACTCCGAGCCCCAGGCCCCACTCCCAGACTCTGAGCCCAGGGCCCCACTCCCAGACTCGCAGTTCCGGGTCTGACTCCCAGACTCGAAGCCCCGGGCCCCACTCCCGGACTCGGAGCCCTTGGCCCCACTCCCAGACTCGAATCCCCGGGACCCACTCACAGACTGAGAGCCCCGGGCCCCATTCCCAGACTCCGAGCCCCGTGCCCCACTCCCAGACTCGGAGCCCCGGGCCCCACTCCCAGACTCGGAGACCTTGGCCCCACTCCCAGACACGGAGCCCCGGGCCCCACTCCCAGACTCGGAGCCCCGGGCCCCACTGCCAGACTCGAAGCCCCGGGCGCCACTCCCAGACACGGTGTCCCGGGCCACACTCCCAGACTCCGAGTCCCGGGCCCCACTCCCGGACTGAGAGCCCCGGGCCCCACTCCCAGACTCAGAGCCCCGGGCCCCACTTCCAGACTCGGAGCCCCAGGCTCCACTCCCAGACTCGGAGCCCCGGGCCCCACTCCCAGGCACAGAGCCCCGGGCCCAACTCCCAGACTGGGAGCCCTGGGCCCCACTCCCAGACTGGGTGCCACGGGCCCCACTCCCAGACACAGAGCCCCGGGCCCCACTCCCAGACTGGGAGCCCTGGGCCCCACTCCCATACTCGGAGCCCCGGGCCCCACTCCCAGACTGAGAGCCCCGGGCCCCACTCCCAGACTTGGAGCCCCGGGCCCCACTCCCAGACTCGGAGCCCCGGGCCCCCCTCCCAAACTCCGAGCCCCGGGCCCCGCTCACAGACTCGGAGGCCCGGGCCTCCCTCCCACACTCGGAGCCCCGGGCCCCATGCCCAGACTGGGAGCCCCAGGCCACACTCCCAGACTCGGAGCCTCGGGCTTCACTCCCAGACTCGGAGCTCCGGGTTCCACTCCAAGACTATGTGCCCCGGGCCCCACTCCCACACTCGGAGCCCCGGGCCCCACTCCCAGATTTGGAGGCCCGGGCCCCAGTCCCACATTTGGAGCCCCGGGCCCCACTCCCAGACTCTGAGCCCCGGGCCTCACTCCCAGACTCGGAGCCTCGGGCTTCACTCCCAGACTCGGAGCTGCGGACCCCACACCCAGACTGAGAGCGCCGGGCCCCACTCCCAGACTCGGAGCCCCGGGCCCCACTCCCAGACTCGGAGCCCCGGGCCCCACTCCCAGACTCGGAGCCCCGGGCCTCACCCCCAGAGTCAGAGCCTCAGGCTTCACTCCTAGACTCAAGATGTGCGGGTTAGGTTGATTGGCTATGATAAATTGACCCTCAGTGTTAGGGGGATTAAATACGTGGGGTTACGGGGATAGGGTGGGATATGTGTTGGTGTAGGGGTTACGGGGATCAGGTGGGATATGTGTCGGTGCATGCTCGATGGGCCGAAATGGCCTCTATCTGCACTGTGGGGTTTCTGTGTGATTTCTGTGTGACTCGGAGCTCCGGGCCCCACTCCCAGACTGAGAGCCCCGGGCCCCATTCCCAGACTCGGAGCCCCGGGCCCCACTCCCAGACTCGGAGCCCCGGGCCCCACACACAGACTCGGAGCCCCGGGCCCCACTCCCAGACACGGTGTCCCCGGCCACACTCCCAGACTCCGAGTCCCGGTCCCCACTCCCGGACTGAGAGCCCCGGGCCCCACTCCCAGACTCAGAGCCCCGGGCCCCACTTCCAGACTCGGAACCCCGGGCTCCACTCCCACACACGGAGCCCCGGGCCCCACTACCAGAATCAGAGCCCCGGGCCCCACTCCCAGACTCAGAGCCCCGGGCCCCACTCCCAGACTAGTAGCCCCAGGTCACATTCCCAGACTCGCAGCCCCGGGCCCCACACCCACACTCCGAGCCCCAGGCCCCACTCCCAGACTCTGAGCCCAGGGCCCCACTCCCAGACTCGCAGTTCCGGGTCCGACTCCCAGACTCGAAGCCCCGGGCCCCACTCCCGGACTCGGAGCCCTTGGCCCCACTCCCAGACTCGAATCCCCGGGACCCACTCCCAGACTGAGAGCCCCGGGCCCCATTCCCAGACTCCGAGCCCCGTGCCCCACTCCCAGACTCGGAGAACCGTGCCCCATTCCCAGACTCCGAGCCCCGGGCCCCACTCCAAGATTCAGAGCCCTGGGCCGCACTCCCAGACTCGGAGCCCCGGGCCCCACTCCCAGACTCAGAGCCCCGGGCTCCACTCCCAGACTCGGAGCCCTGGGCCCCACTCCCAGACTCGGAGCCCCGAGCCCCACTCCCAGACTCGGAGCCCCGGGCCCCACTCCCAGACTCAGAGCCCCGGGCTCCACTCCCAGACTCGGAGCCCTGGGCCCCACTCCCAGACTCGGAGCCCCGAGCCCCACTCCCAGACTCGGAGCCCTGGGCCCCACTCTATGACTCAGAGCATCCGGCCCCACTCCCAGACTCAGAGCCCCGGGTCCCACTCCCAGACTCGGAGCCCCCTGCCCCACACCCAGACTAGGAGCCCCGGGCCCCACTCCCAGATTCAGAGCCCCGGACCCCACTCCCTGAATCGGAGCCCCGGGCCCCACTCCCAGACTGAGAGCCCCGGGCCACACTCCCAGACTCAGAGCCCCGAGCCACACTCCCAGATTCGGAGCCCTGGGCCCCACTCCCAGAATCGTTGCCCCAGGCCTCTCTCCCAGACTGGGAGCCCCGGGCCCCACTCCCAGACTCGGATCCCCGGGCCCCACTCCCAGACTCTGAGCCCCGGAACCCACTACCAGACACCGAGCCCCGGGTCTCACTCCCAGACATGGAGCCCCGGGACCCACTCCCAGACTCGGAGCCCCGGGCCCCACACGCAGACTCAGAGCCCCGGGCCCCAATCCCAGACTGGGAGCCCCGGGACCCACTCCCAGACTCGGAGCCCCGGGCCCCACTCCCAGTTTCAGAGCCCCGGGCCCCACTCCCAGACTGGGAGCCCCGGGACCCACTCCCAGACTCGGAGCCCCGGGCCCCACTCCCAGACTCGGAGCCCCGGGCCCCCCTCCCAAACTCGGAGCCCCGGGCCCCACTCCCAGACTCGGAGGCCCGGGCCCCCCTCCCACACACGGAGCCCCGGGCCCCACTACCAGAATCAGAGCCCCGGGCCCCACTCCCAGACTCAGAGCACCGGGCCCCACTCCCAGACTCCGAGCCCCAGGCCCCACTCCCAGACTCTGAGCCCAGGGCCCCACTCCCAGACTCGCAGTTCCGGGTCACATTCCCAGACTCGAAGCCCCGGGCCCCACTCCCAGACTCGGAGCCCTTGGCCCCACTCCCAGACTCGAAGCCCCGGGACCCACTCCCAGACTGAGAGCCCCGGGCTCCATTCCCAGACTCCGAGCCCCGTGCCCCACTCCCAGACTCGGAGACCCGTGCCCCATTCCCAGACTCCGAGCCCTGGGGCCCACTCCAAGACTCAGACCCCCGGGCCGCACTCCCAGAATCGGAGCCCCGGGCCCCACTCCCAGACAGGGAGCCCCGGCCCCACTCCCAGACTGGGAGCCCCGGGCCCCACTCCCAGACTCGGTGCCCCGGGCCCCACTCCCAGACTCAGAGCCCCGGGCTCCACTGCCAGACTCGGAGCCCCGGGCCCCACTCCCAGACTTGGAGCCCCGGGCCCCACTCCCAGACTCGGAGCCCCGGGCCCCACTCCCTGACTCAGAGCATCCGGCCCCACTCCCAGACTCAGAGCCCCGGGCCCCACTCCCAGACTCGGAGCCCCGGGTCCCACTCCCAGACTCGGAGCCCCCTGCCCCACACCCAGACTAGGAGCCCCCTGCCCCACACCCAGACGAGGAGCCCCGGGCTCCACTCCCAGATTCAGAGCCCCGGACCCCACTCCCAGATTCAGAGCCCCGGACCCCACTCCCAGACTGAGAGCCCCGGGCCAAACTCCCAGACTCAGAGCCCCGAGCCCCACACCCAGATTCGGAGCCCTGGGCCCCACTCCCAGAATCGGAGCCCCAGGCCTCTCTCCCAGACTGGGAGCCCCGGGCCCCACTCCCAGACTCAGAGCCCCGGGCCCCACTCCCAGACTAGTAGCCCCGGGTCCCATTCCCAGACTCGCAGCCTCGGGCCCCACACCCAGACTCCGAGCCCCAGGCCCCACTCCCAGACTCTGAGCCCAGGGCCCCACTCCCAGACTCGCAGTTCCGGGTCCGACTCCCAGACTCGAAGCCCCGGGCCCCACTCCCGGACTCGGAGCCCTTGGCCCCACTCCCAGACTCGAATCCCCGGGACCCACTCACAGACTGAGAGCCCCGGGCCCCATTCCCAGACTCCGAGCCCCGTGCCCCACTCCCAGACTCGGAGAACCGTGCCCCATTCCCAGACTCCGAGCCCTGGGCCCCACTCCAAGACTCAGAGCCCCGGGCCGCACTCCCAGACTCGGAGCCCCGGGCCCCACTCCCAGACTCGGTGCCCTTGCCCCACTCCCAGACTCGGAGCCCCTGGACCCACTCCCAGACTGAGAGCCCCGGGCCCCACTCCCAGACTCGGAGCCCTGGGCCCCACTCCCAGACTCGGAGCACCGGGCCCCACTCCCAGACTCGGAGACCTTGGCCCCACTCCCAGACACGGAGCCCCGGGCCCCACTCCCAGACTCGGAGCCCCGGGCCCCACTGCCAGACTCGGAGCCCCGGGCCCCACTCCCAGACACGGTGTCCCGGGCCACACTCCCAGACTCCGAGTCCCGGGCCCCACTCCCGGACTGAGAGCCCCGGGCCCCACTCCCAGACTCAGAGCCCCGGGCCCCACTTCCAGACTCGGAGCCCCAGGCTCCACTCCCAGACTCGGAGCCCCGGGCCCCACTCCCAGGCACAGAGCCCCGGGCCCAACTCCCAGACTGGGAGCCCTGGGCCCCACTCCCAGACTGGGTGCCACGGGCCCCACTCCCAGACACAGAGCCCCGGGCCCCACTCCCAGACTGGGAGCCCTGGGCCCCACTCCCATACTCGGAGCCCCGGGCCCCACTCCCAGACTGAGAGCCCCGGGCCCCACTCCCAGACTTGGAGCCCCGGGCCCCACTCCCAGACTCGGAGCCCCGGGCCCCACTCCCAGACTCGGAGCCCCGGGCCCCCCTCCCAAACTCCGAGCCCCGGGCCCCACTCACAGACTCGGAGGCCCGGGCCTCCCTCCCACACTCGGAGCCCCGGGCCCCATGCCCAGACTGGGAGCCCCAGGCCACACTCCCAGACTCGGAGCCTCGGGCTTCACTCCCAGACTCGGAGCTCCGGGTTCCACTCCAAGACTATGTGCCCCGGGCCCCACTCCCACACTCGGAGCCCCGGGCCCCACTCCCAGATTTGGAGGCCCGGGCCCCAGTCCCACATTTGGAGCCCCGGGCCCCACTCCCAGACTCTGAGCCCCGGGCCTCACTCCCAGACTCGGAGCCTCGGGCTTCACTCCCAGACTCGGAGCTCCGGGCCCCACACCCAGACTGAGAGCGCCGGGCCCCACTCCCAGACTCGGAGCCCCGGGCCCCACTCCCAGACTCGGAGCCCCGGGCCCCACTCCCAGACTCGGAGCCCCGGGCCCCACTCCCAGACTCAGAGCCCCGGGCCCCACTCCCAGACTAGTAGCCCCGGGTCCCATTCCCAGACTCGCAGCCCCGGGCCCCACACCCAGACTCCGAGCCCCAGGCCCCACTCCCAGACTCTGAGCCCAGGGCCCCACTCCCAGACTCGCAGTTCCGGGTCCGACTCCCAGACTCGAAGCCCCGGGCCCCACTCCCGGACTCGGAGCCCTTGGCCCCACTCCCAGACTCGAATCCCCGGGACCCACTCCCAGACTAAGAGCCCCGGGCCCCATTCCCAGACTCCGAGCCCCGTGCCCCACTCCCAGACTCGGAGAACCGTGCCCCATTCCCAGACTCCGAGCCCCGGGCCCCACTCCAAGACTCAGAGCCCTGGGCCGCACTCCCAGACTCGGAGCCCCGGGCCCCACTCCCAGACAGGGAGCCTCGGCCCCACTCCCAGATTGGGAGCCCCGGGCCCCACTCCCAGACTCGGAGCCCCGGGCCCCACTCCCAGACTCAGAGCCCCGGGCTCCACTCCCAGACTCGGAGCCCTGGGCCCCACTCCCAGACTCGGAGCCCCGAGCCCCACTCCCAGACTCGGAGCCCCGGGCCCCACTCTATGACTCAGAGCATCCGGCCCCACTCCCAGACTCAGAGCCCCGGGTCCCACTCCCAGACTCGGAGCCCCCTGCCCCACACCCAGACTAGGAGCCCCGGGCCCCACTCCCAGATTCAGAGCCCCGGACCCCACTCCCTGAATCGGAGCCCCGGGCCCCACTCCCAGACTGAGAGCCCCGGGCCACACTCCCAGACTCAGAGCCCCGAGCCACACTCCCAGATTCGGAGCCCTGGGCCCCACTCCCAGAATCGTTGCCCCAGGCCTCTCTCCCAGACTGGGAGCCCCGGGCCCCACTCCCAGACCCGGATCCCCGGGCCCCACTCCCAGACTCTGAGCCCCGGAACCCACTACCAGACACCGAGCCCCGGGTCTCACTCCCAGACATGGAGCCCCGGGACCCACTCCCAGACTCGGAGCCCCGGGCCCCACACCCAGACTCAGAGCCCCGGGCCCCAATCCCAGACTGGGAGCCCCGGGACCCACTCCCAGACTCGGAGCCCCGGGCCCCACTCCCAGTTTCAGAGCCCCGGGCCCCACTCCCAGACTGGGAGCCCCGGGACCCACTCCCAGACTCGGAGCCCCGGGCCCCACTCCCAGACTCGGAGCCCCGGGCCCCCCTCCCAAACTCGGAGCCCCGGGCCCCACTCCCAGACTCGGAGGCCCGGGCCCCCCTCCCACACACGGAGCCCCGGGCCCCACTACCAGAATCAGAGCCCCGGGCCCCACTCCCAGACTCAGAGCCCCGGGCCCCAATCCCTGACTAGTAGCCCCGGGTCCCATTCCCAGACTCGGAGCCCCGGGCCCCACTCCCAGACTCAGAGCACCGGGCCCCACTCCCAGACTCCGAGCCCCAGGCCCCACTCCCAGACTCTGAGCCCAGGGCCCCACTCCCAGACTCGCAGTTCCGGGTCACACTCCCAGACTCGAAGCCCCGGGCCCCACTCCCAGACTCGGAGCCCTTGGCCCCACTCCCAGACTCGAAGCCCCGGGACCCACTCCCAGACTCAGAGCCCCGGGTCCCACTCCCAGACTCGGAGCCCCCTGCCCCACACCCAGACTAGGAGCCCCGGGCCCCACTCCCAGATTCAGAGCCCCGGACCCCACTCCCTGAATCGGAGCCCCGGGCCCCACTCCCAGACTGAGAGCCCCGGGCCACACTCCCAGACTCAGAGCCCCGAGCCACACTCCCAGATTCGGAGCCCTGGGCCCCACTCCCAGAATCGTTGCCCCAGGCCTCTCTCCCAGACTGGGAGCCCCGGGCCCCACTCCCAGACTCGGATCCCCGGGCCCCACTCCCAGACTCTGAGCCCCGGAACCCACTACCAGACACCGAGCCCCGGGTCTCACTCCCAGACATGGAGCCCCGGGACCCACTCCCAGACTCGGAGCCCCGGGCCCCACACGCAGACTCAGAGCCCCGGGCCCCAATCCCAGACTGGGAGCCCCGGGACCCACTCCCAGACTCGGAGCCCCGGGCCCCACTCCCAGTTTCAGAGCCCCGGGCCCCACTCCCAGACTGGGAGCCCCGGGACCCACTCCCAGACTCGGAGCCCCGGGCCCCACTCCCAGACTCGGAGCCCCGGGCCCCCCTCCCAAACTCGGAGCCCCGGGCCCCACTCCCAGACTCTGAGCCCAGGGCCCCACTCCCAGACTCGCAGTTCCGGGTCACACTCCCAGACTCGAAGCCCCGGGCCCCACTCCCAGACTCGGAGCCCTTGGCCCCACTCCCAGACTCGAAGCCCCGGGACCCACTCCCAGACTGAGAGCCCCGGGCTCCATTCCCAGACTCCGAGCCCCGTGCCCCACTCCCAGACTCGGAGACCCGTGCCCCATTCCCAGACTCCGAGCCCTGGGGCCCACTCCAAGACTCAGACCCCCGGGCCGCACTCCCAGAATCGGAGCCCCGGGCCCCACTCCCAGACAGGGAGCCCCGGCCCCACTCCCAGACTGGGAGCCCCGGGCCCCACTCCCAGACTCGGTGCCCCGGGCCCCACTCCCAAACTCAGAGCCCCGGGCTCCACTCCCAGACTCGGAGCCCCGGGCCCCACTCCCAGACTTGGAGCCCCGGGCCCCACTCCCAGACTCGGAGCCCCGGGCCCCACTCCCTGACTCAGAGCATCCGGCCCCACTCCCAGACTCAGAGCCCCGGGCCCCACTCCCAGACTCGGAGCCCCGGGTCCCACTCCCAGACTCGGAGCCCCCTGCCCCACACCCAGACTAGGAGCCCCCTGCCCCACACCCAGACGAGGAGCCCCGGGCTCCACTCCCAGATTCAGAGCCCCGGACCCCACTCCCAGATTCAGAGCCCCGGACCCCACTCCCAGACTGAGAGCCCCGGGCCACACTCCCAGACTCAGAGCCCCGAGCCCCACACCCAGATTCGGAGCCCTGGGCCCCACTCCCAGAATCGGAGCCCCAGGCCTCTCTCCCAGACTGGGAGCCCCGGGCCCCACTCCCAGACTCAGAGCCCCGGGCCCCACTCCCAGACTCGAAGCCCCGGGTCCCATTCCCAGACTCGCAGCCTCGGGCCCCACACCCAGACTCCGAGCCCCAGGCCCCACTCCCAGACTCTGAGCCCAGGGCCCCACTCCCAGACTCGCAGTTCCGGGTCCGACTCCCAGACTCGAAGCCCCGGGCCCCACTCCCGGACTCGGAGCCCTTGGCCCCACTCCCAGACTCGAATCCCCGGGACCCACTCACAGACTGAGAGCCCCGGGCCCCATTCCCAGACTCCGAGCCCCGTGCCCCACTCCCAGACTCGGAGAACCGTGCCCCATTCCCAGACTCCGAGCCCTGGGCCCCACTCCAAGACTCAGAGCCCCGGGCCGCACTCCCAGACTCGGAGCCCCGGGTCCCATCTCCCAGACAGGGAGCCCCGGCCCCACTCCCAGACTGGGAGCCCCGGGCCCCACTCCCAGACTCGGTGCCCTTGCCCCACTCCCAGACTCGGAGCCCCTGGACCCACTCCCAGACTGAGAGCCCCGGGCCCCACTCCCAGACTCAGAACCCCCGGCCCCACTCCCAGACTCGGAGCACCGGGCCCCACTCCCAGACTCGGAGACCTTGGCCCCACTCCCAGACACGGAGCCCCGGGCCCCACTCCCAGACTCGGAGCCCCGGGCCCCACTGCCAGACTCGGAGCCCCGGGCCCCACTCCCAGACACGGTGTCCCGGGCCACACTCCCAGACTCCGAGTCCCGGGCCCCACTCCCGGACTGAGAGCCCCGGGCCCCACTCCCAGACTCAGAGCCCCGGGCCCCACTTCCAGACTCGGAGCCCCAGGCTCCACTCCCAGACTCGGAGCCCCGGGCCTCACTCCCAGGCACAGAGCCCCGGGCCCAACTCCCAGACTGGGAGCCCTGGGCCCCACTCCCAGACTGGGTGCCACGGGCCCCACTCCCAGACACAGAGCCCCGGGCCCCACTCCCAGACTGGGAGCCCTGGGCCCCACTCCCATACTCGGAGCCCCGGGCCCCACTCCCAGACTGAGAGCCCCGGGCCCCACTCCCAGACTTGGAGCCCCGGGCCCCACTCCCAGACTCGGAGCCCCGGGCCCCACTCCCAGACTCGGAGCCCCGGGCCCCCCTCCCAAACTCCGAGCCCCGGGCCCCACTCACAGACTCGGAGGCCCGGGCCTCCCTCCCACACTCGGAGCCCCGGGCCCCATGCCCAGACTGGGAGCCCCAGGCCACACTCCCAGACTCGGAGCCTCGGGCTTCACTCCCAGACTCGGAGCTCCGGGTTCCACTCCAAGACTATGTGCCCCGGGCCCCACTCCCACACTCGGAGCCCCGGGCCCCACTCCCAGATTTGGAGGCCCGGGCCCCAGTCCCACATTTGGAGCCCCGGGCCCCACTCCCAGACTCTGAGCCCCGGGCCTCACTCCCAGACTCGGAGCCTCGGGCTTCACTCCCAGACTCGGAGCTCCGGGCCCCACACCCAGACTGAGAGCGCCGGGCCCCACTCCCAGACTCGGAGCCCCGGGCCTCACCCCCAGAGTCAGAGCCTCAGGCTTCACTCCTAGACTCAAGATGTGCGGGTTAGGTTGATTGGCTATGATAAATTGACCCTCAGTGTTAGGGGGATTAAATACGTGGGGTTACGGGGATAGGGTGGGATATGTGTTGGTGTAGGGGTTACGTGGATCAGGTGGGATATGTGTCGGTGCATGCTCGATGGGCCGAAATGGCCTCTATCTGCACTGTGGGGTTTCTGTGTGATTTCTGTGTGACTCGGAGCTCCGGGCCCCACTCCCAGACTGAGAGCCCCGGGCCCCATTCCCAGACTCGGAGCCCCGGGCCCCACTCCCAGACTCGGAGCCCCGGGCCCCACACGCAGACTCGGAGCCCCGGGCCCCACTCCCAGACACGGTGTCCCCGGCCACACTCCCAGACTCCGAGTCCCGGGCCCCACTCCCGGACTGAGAGCCCCGGGCCCCGCTCCCAGACTCAGAGCCCCGGGCCCCACTTCCAGACTCGGAACCCCGGGCTCCACTCCCAGACTCGGAGCCCCGGGCCCCACTCCCAGACACAGAGCCCCGGGCCCCACTCCCAGACTGGGAGCACTGGGCCCCACTCCCAGACTCGGAGCCCCGGGCCCCCCTCCCACACACGGAGCCCCGGGCCCCACTACCAGAATCAGAGCCCCGGGCCCCACTCCCAGACTCAGAGCCCCGGGCCCCACTCCCAGACTAGTAGCCCCGGGTCCCATTCCCAGACTCGCAGCCCCGGGCCCCACACCCAGACTCCGAGCCCCAGGCCCCACTCCCAGACTCTGAGCCCAGGGCCCCACTCCCAGACTCGCAGTTCCGGGTCCGACTCCCAGACTCGAAGCCCCGGGCCCCACTCCCGGACTCGGAGCCCTTGGCCCCACTCCCAGACTCGAATCCCCGGGACCCACTCCCAGACTAAGAGCCCCGGGCCCCATTCCCAGACTCCGAGCCCCGTGCCCCACTCCCAGACTCGGAGAACCGTGCCCCATTCCCAGACTCCGAGCCCCGGGCCCCACTCCAAGACTCAGAGCCCTGGGCCGCACTCCCAGACTCGGAGCCCCGGGCCCCACTCCCAGACAGGGAGCCTCGGCCCCACTCCCAGATTGGGAGCCCCGGGCCCCACTCCCAGACTCGGAGCCCCGGGCCCCACTCCCAGACTCAGAGCCCCGGGCTCCACTCCCAGACTCGGAGCCCTGGGCCCCACTCCCAGACTCGGAGCCCCGAGCCCCACTCCCAGACTCGGAGCCCCGGGCCCCACTCCCAGACTCGGAGCCCCGGGCCTCACCCCCAGAGTCAGAGCCTCAGGCTTCACTCCTAGACTCAAGATGTGCGGGTTAGGTTGATTGGCTATGATAAATTGACCCTCAGTGTTAGGGGGATTAAATACGTGGGGTTACGGGGATAGGGTGGGATATGTGTTGGTGTAGGGGTTACGGGGATCAGGTGGGATATGTGTCGGTGCATGCTCGATGGGCCGAAATGGCCTCTATCTGCACTGTGGGGTTTCTGTGTGATTTCTGTGTGACTCGGAGCTCCGGGCCCCACTCCCAGACTGAGAGCCCCGGGCCCCATTCCCAGACTCGGAGCCCCGGGCCCCACTCCCAGACTCGGAGCCCCGGGCCCCACACGCAGACTCGGAGCCCCGGGCCCCACTCCCAGACACGGTGTCCCCGGCCACACTCCCAGACTCCGAGTCCCGGTCCCCACTCCCGGACTGAGAGCCCCGGGCCCCACTCCCAGACTCAGAGCCCCGGGCCCCACTTCCAGACTCGGAACCCCGGGCTCCACTCCCAGACTCGGAGCCCCGGGCCCCACTCCCAGACACAGAGCCCCGGGCCCCACTCCCAGACTGGGAGCACTGGGCCCCACTCCCAGACTCGGAGCCCCGGGCCCCCCTCCCACACACGGAGCCCCGGGCCCCACTACCAGAATCAGAGCCCCGGGCCCCACTCCCAGACTCAGAGACCCGGGCCCCACTCCCAGACTAGTAGCCCCAGGTCCCATTCCCAGACTCGCAGCCCCGGGCCCCACACCCACACTCCGAGCCCCAGGCCCCACTCCCAGACTCTGAGCCCAGGGCCCCACTCCCAGACTCGCAGTTCCGGGTCCGACTCCCAGACTCGAAGCCCCGGGCCCCACTCCCGGACTCGGAGCCCTTGGCCCCACTCCCAGATTGGGAGCCCCGGGCCCCACTCCCAGACTCGGAGCCCCGGGCCCCACTCCCAGACTCAGAGCCCCGGGCTCCACTCCCAGACTCGGAGCCCTGGGCCCCACTCCCAGACTCGGAGCCCCGAGCCCCACTCCCAGACTCGGAGCCCTGGGCCCCACTCTATGACTCAGAGCATCCGGCCCCACTCCCAGACTCAGAGCCCCGGGTCCCACTCCCAGACTCGGAGCCCCCTGCCCCACACCCAGACTAGGAGCCCCGGGCCCCACTCCCAGATTCAGAGCCCCGGACCCCACTCCCTGAATCGGAGCCCCGGGCCCCACTCCCAGACTGAGAGCCCCGGGCCACACTCCCAGACTCAGAGCCCCGAGCCACACTCCCAGATTCGGAGCCCTGGGCCCCACTCCCAGAATCGTTGCCCCAGGCCTCTCTCCCAGACTGGGAGCCCCGGGCCCCACTCCCAGACTCGGATCCCCGGGCCCCACTCCCAGACTCTGAGCCCCGGAACCCACTACCAGACACCGAGCCCCGGGTCTCACTCCCAGACATGGAGCCCCGGGACCCACTCCCAGACTCGGAGCCCCGGGCCCCACACGCAGACTCAGAGCCCCGGGCCCCAATCCCAGACTGGGAGCCCCGGGACCCACTCCCAGACTCGGAGCCCCGGGCCCCACTCCCAGTTTCAGAGCCCCGGGCCCCACTCCCAGACTGGGAGCCCCGGGACCCACTCCCAGACTCGGAGCCCCGGGCCCCACTTCCAGACTCGGAACCCCGGGCTCCACTCCCAGACTCGGAGCCCCGGGCCCCACTCCCAGACACAGAGCCCCGGGCCCCACTCCCAGACTGGGAGCACTGGGCCCCACTCCCAGACTCGGAGCCCCGGGCCCCCCTCCCACACACGGAGCCCCGGGCCCCACTACCAGAATCAGAGCCCCGGGCCCCACTCCCAGACTCAGAGCCCCGGGCCCCACTCCCAGACTAGTAGCCCCAGGTCCCATTCCCAGACTCGCAGCCCGGGCCCCACACCCACACTCCGAGCCCCAGGCCCCACTCCCAGACTCTGAGCCCAGGGCCCCACTCCCAGACTCGCAGTTCCGGGTCCGACTCCCAGACTCGAAGCCCCGGGCCCCACTCCCGGACTCGGAGCCCTTGGCCCCACTCCCAGACTCGAATCCCCGGGACCCACTCCCAGACTGAGAGCCCCGGGCCCCATTCCCAGACTCCGAGCCCCGTGCCCCACTCCCAGACTCGGAGAACCGTGCCCCATTCCCAGACTCCGAGCCCCGGGCCCCACTCCAAGACTCAGAGCCCTGGGCCGCACTCCCAGACTCGGAGCCCCGGGCCCCACTCCCAGACAGGGAGCCTCGGCCCCACTCCCAGATTGGGAGCCCCGGGCCCCACTCCCAGACTCGGAGCCCCGGGCCCCACTCCCAGACTCAGAGCCCCGGGCTCCACTCCCAGACTCGGAGCCCTGGGCCCCACTCCCAGACTCGGAGCCCCGAGCCCCACTCCCAGACTCGGAGCCCTGGGCCCCACTCTATGACTCAGAGCATCCGGCCCCACTCCCAGACTCAGAGCCCCGGGTCCCACTCCCAGACTCGGAGCCCCCTGCCCCACACCCAGACTAGGAGCCCCGGGCCCCACTCCCAGATTCAGAGCCCCGGACCCCACTCCCTGAATCGGTGCCCCGGGCCCCACTCCCAGACTGAGAGCCCCGGGCCCCACTCCCGGACTGAGAGCCCCGGGCCCCACTCCCAGACTCAGAGCCCCGGGCCCCACTTCCAGACTCGGAGCCCCAGGCTCCACTCCCAGACTCGGAGCCCCGGGCCCCACTCCCAGGCACAGAGCCCCGGGCCCAACTCCCAGACTGGGAGCCCTGGGCCCCACTCCCAGACTGGGTGCCACGGGCCCCACTCCCAGACACAGAGCCCCGGGCCCCACTCCCAGACTGGGAGCCCTGGGCCCCACTCCCATACTCGGAGCCCCGGGCCCCACTCCCAGACTGAGAGCCCCGGGCCCCACTCCCAGACTTGGAGCCCCGGGCCCCACTCCCAGACTCGGAGCCCCGGGCCCCACTCCCAGACTCGGAGCCCCGGGCCCCCCTCCCAAACTCCGAGCCCCGGGCCCCACTCACAGACTCGGAGGCCCGGGCCTCCCTCCCACACTCGGAGCCCCGGGCCCCATGCCCAGACTGGGAGCCCCAGGCCACACTCCCAGACTCGGAGCCTCGGGCTTCACTCCCAGACTCGGAGCTCCGGGTTCCACTCCAAGACTATGTGCCCCGGGCCCCACTCCCACACTCGGAGCCCCGGGCCCCACTCCCAGATTTGGAGGCCCGGGCCCCAGTCCCACATTTGGAGCCCCGGGCCCCACTCCCAGACTCTGAGCCCCGGGCCTCACTCCCAGACTCGGAGCCTCGGGCTTCACTCCCAGACTCGGAGCTCCGGGCCCCACACCCAGACTGAGAGCGCCGGGCCCCACTCCCAGACTCGGAGCCCCGGGCCCCACTCCCAGACTCGGAGCCCCGGGCCCCACTCCCAGACTCGGAGCCCCGGGCCCCACTCCCAGACTCAGAGCCCCGGGCCCCACTCCCAGACTAGTAGCCCCGGGTCCCATTCCCAGACTCGCAGCCCCGGGCCCCACACCCAGACTCCGAGCCCCAGGCCCCACTCCCAGACTCTGAGCCCAGGGCCCCACTCCCAGACTCGCAGTTCCGGGTCCGACTCCCAGACTCGAAGCCCCGGGCCCCACTCCCGGACTCGGAGCCCTTGGCCCCACTCCCAGACTCGAATCCCCGGGACCCACTCCCAGACTGAGAGCCCCGGGCCCCATTCCCAGACTCCGAGCCCCGTGCCCCACTCCCAGACTCGGAGAACCGTGCCCCATTCCCAGACTCCGAGCCCCGGGCCCCACTCCAAGACTCAGAGCCCTGGGCCGCACTCCCAGACTCGGAGCCCCGGGCCCCACTCCCAGACAGGGAGCCTCGGCCCCACTCCCAGATTGGGAGCCCCGGGCCCCACTCCCAGACTCGGAGCCCCGGGCCCCACTCCCAGACTCAGAGCCCCGGGCTCCACTCCCAGACTCGGAGCCCTGGGCCCCACTCCCAGACTCGGAGCCCCGAGCCCCACTCCCAGACTCGGAGCCCCGGGCCCCACTCCCAGACTCGGAGCCCTGGGCCCCACTCTATGACTCAGAGCATCCGGCCCCACTCCCAGACTCAGAGCCCCGGGTCCCACTCCCAGACTCGGAGCCCCCTGCCCCACACCCAGACTAGGAGCCCCGGGCCCCACTCCCAGATTCAGAGCCCCGGACCCCACTCCCTGAATCGGAGCCCCGGGCCCCACTCCCAGACTGAGAGCCCCGGGCCACACTCCCAGACTCAGAGCCCCGAGCCACACTCCCAGATTCGGAGCCCTGGGCCCCACTCCCAGAATCGTTGCCCCAGGCCTCTCTCCCAGACTGGGAGCCCCGGGCCCCACTCCCAGACTCGGATCCCCGGGCCCCACTCCCAGACTCTGAGCCCCGGAACCCACTACCAGACACCGAGCCCCGGGTCTCACTCCCAGACATGGAGCCCCGGGACCCACTCCCAGACTCGGAGCCCCGGGCCCCACACGCAGACTCAGAGCCCCGGGCCCCAATCCCAGACTGGGAGCCCCGGGACCCACTCCCAGACTCGGAGCCCCGGGCCCCACTCCCAGTTTCAGAGCCCCGGGCCCCACTCCCAGACTGGGAGCCCCGGGACCCACTCCCAGACTCGGAGCCCCGCGCCCCACTCCCAGACTCGGAGCCCCGGGCCCCCCTCCCAAACTCGGAGCCCCGGGCCCCACTCCCAGACTCGGAGGCCCGGGCCCCCCTCCCACACACGGAGCCCCGGGCCCCACTACCAGAATCAGAGCCCCGGGCCCCACTCCCAGACTCAGAGCACCGGGCCCCACTCCCAGACTCCAAGCCCCAGGCCCCACTCCCAGACTCTGAGCCCAGGGCCCCACTCCCAGACTCGCAGTTCCGGGTCACACTCCCAGACTCGAAGCCCCGGGCCCCACTCCCAGACTCGGAGCCCTTGGCCCCACTCCCAGACTCGAAGCCCCGGGACCCACTCCCAGACTGAGAGCCCCGGGCTCCATTCCCAGACTCCGAGCCCCGTGCCCCACTCCCAGACTCGGAGACCCGTGCCCCATTCCCAGACTCCGAGCCCTGGGGCCCACTCCAAGACTCAGACCCCCGGGCCGCACTCCCAGAATCGGAGCCCCGGGCCCCACTCCCAGACAGGGAGCCCCGGCCCCACTCCCAGACTGGGAGCCCCGGGCCCCACTCCCAGACTCGGTGCCCCGGGCCCCACTCCCAGACTCAGAGCCCCGGGCTCCACTCCCAGACTCGGAGCCCCGGGCCCCACTCCCAGACTTGGAGCCCCGGGCCCCACTCCCAGACTCGGAGCCCCGGGCCCCACTCCCTGACTCAGAGCATCCGGCCCCACTCCCAGACTCAGAGCCCCGGGCCCCACTCCCAGACTCGGAGCCCCGGGTCCCACTCCCAGACTCGGAGCCCCCTGCCCCACACCCAGACTAGGAGCCCCCTGCCCCACACCCAGACGAGGAGCCCCGGGCTCCACTCCCAGATTCAGAGCCCCGGACCCCACTCCCAGATTCAGAGCCCCGGACCCCACTCCCAGACTGAGAGCCCCGGGCCACACTCCCAGACTCAGAGCCCCGAGCCCCACACCCAGATTCGGAGCCCTGGGCCCCACTCCCAGAATCGGAGCCCCAGGCCTCTCTCCCAGACTGGGAGCCCCGGGCCCCACTCCCAGACTCAGAGCCCCGGGCCCCACTCCCAGACTAGTAGCCCCGGGTCCCATTCCCAGACTCGCAGCCTCGGGCCCCACACCCAGACTCCGAGCCCCAGGCCCCACTCCCAGACTCTGAGCCCAGGGCCCCACTCCCAGACTCGCATTTCCGGGTCCGACTCCCAGACTCGAAGCCCCGGGCCCCACTCCCGGACTCGGAGCCCTTGGCCCCACTCCCAGACTCGAATCCCCGGGACCCACTCACAGACTGAGAGCCCCGGGCCCCATTCCCAGACTCCGAGCCCCGTGCCCCACTCCCAGACTCGGAGAACCGTGCCCCATTCCCAGACTCCGAGCCCTGGGCTCCACTCCCAGACTCGGAGCCCCGGGCCCCACTCCCAGACACAGAGCCCCGGGCCCCACTCCCAGACTGGGAGCACTGGGCCCCACTCCCAGACTCGGAGCCCCGGGCCCCCCTCCCACACACGGAGCCCCGGGCCCCACTACCAGAATCAGAGCCCCGGGCCCCACTCCCAGACTCAGAGCCCCGGGCCCCACTCCCAGACTAGTAGCCCCAGGTCCCATTCCCAGACTCGCAGCCCCGGGCCCCACACCCACACTCCGAGCCCCAGGCCCCACTCCCAGACTCTGAGCCCAGGGCCCCACTCCCAGACTCGCAGTTCCGGGTCCGACTCCCAGACTCGAAGCCCCGGGCCCCACTCCCGGACTCGGAGCCCTTGGCCCCACTCCCAGACTCGAATCCCCGGGACCCACTCCCAGACTGAGAGCCCCGGGCCCCATTCCCAGACTCCGAGCCCCGTGCCCCACTCCCAGACTCGGAGAACCGTGCCCCATTCCCAGACTCCGAGCCCCGGGCCCCACTCCAAGACTCAGAGCCCTGGGCCGCACTCCCAGACTCGGAGCCCCGGGCCCCACTCCCAGACAGGGAGCCTCGGCCCCACTCCCAGATTGGGAGCCCCGGGCCCCACTCCCAGACTCGGAGCCCCGGGCCCCACTCCCAGACTCAGAGCCCCGGGCTCCACTCCCAGACTCGGAGCCCTGGGCCCCACTCCCAGACTCGGAGCCCCGAGCCCCACTCCCAGACTCGGAGCCCTGGGCCCCACTCTATGACTCAGAGCATCCGGCCCCACTCCCAGACTCAGAGCCCCGGGTCCCACTCCCAGACTCGGAGCCCCCTGCCCCACACCCAGACTAGGAGCCCCGGGCCCCACTCCCAGATTCAGAGCCCCGGACCCCACTCCCTGAATCGGAGCCCCGGGCCCCACTCCCAGACTGAGAGCCCCGGGCCACACTCCCAGACTCAGAGCCCCGAGCCACACTCCCAGACTCCGAGTCCCGGGCCCCACTCCCGGACTGAGAGCCCCGGGCCCCACTCCCAGACTCAGAGCCCCGGGCCCCACTTCCAGACTCGGAGCCCCAGGCTCCACTCCCAGACTCGGAGCCCCGGGCCCCACTCCCAGGCACAGAGCCCCGGGCCCAACTCCCAGACTGGGAGCCCTGGGCCCCACTCCCAGACTGGGTGCCACGGGCCCCACTCCCAGACACAGAGCCCCGGGCCCCACTCCCAGACTGGGAGCCCTGGGCCCCACTCCCATACTCGGAGCCCCGGGCCCCACTCCCAGACTGAGAGCCCCGGGCCCCACTCCCAGACTTGGAGCCCCGGGCCCCACTCCCAGACTCGGAGCCCCGGGCCCCACTCCCAGACTCGGAGCCCCGGGCCCCCCTCCCAAACTCCGAGCCCCGGGCCCCACTCACAGACTCGGAGGCCCGGGCCTCCCTCCCACACTCGGAGCCCCGGGCCCCATGCCCAGACTGGGAGCCCCAGGCCACACTCCCAGACTCGGAGCCTCGGGCTTCACTCCCAGACTCGGAGCTCCGGGTTCCACTCCAAGGCTATGTGCCCCGGGCCCCACTCCCACACTCGGAGCCCCGGGCCCCACTCCCAGATTTGGAGGCCCGGGCCCCAGTCCCACATTTGGAGCCCCGGGCCCCACTCCCAGACTCTGAGCCCCGGGCCTCACTCCCAGACTCGGAGCCTCGGGCTTCACTCCCAGACTCGGAGCTCCGGGCCCCACACCCAGACTGAGAGCGCCGGGCCCCACTCCCAGACTCGGAGCCCCGGGCCCCACTCCCAGACTCGGAGCCCCGGGCCCCACTCCCAGACTCGGAGCCCCGGGCCCCACTCCCAGACTCAGAGCCCCGGGCCCCACTCCCAGACTAGTAGCCCCGGGTCCCACTCCCAGACTCGGAGCCCCGGGCCCCACTCCCAGACTCAGAGCCCCGGGCCCCACTCCCAGACTAGTAGCCCCGGGTCCCATTCCCAGACTCGCAGCCCCGGGCCCCACACCCAGACTCCGAGCCCCAGGCCCCACTCCCAGACTCTGAGCCCAGGGCCCCACTCCCAGACTCGCAGTTCCGGGTCCGACTCCCAGACTCGAAGCCCCGGGCCCCACTCCCGGACTCGGAGCCCTTGGCCCCACTCCCAGACTCGAATCCCCGGGACCCACTCCCAGACTGAGAGCCCCGGGCCCCATTCCCAGACTCCGAGCCCCGTGCCCCACTCCCAGACTCGGAGAACCGTGCCCCATTCCCAGACTCCGAGCCCCGGGCCCCACTCCAAGACTCAGAGCCCTGGGCCGCACTCCCAGACTCGGAGCCCCGGGCCCCACTCCCAGACAGGGAGCCTCGGCCCCACTCCCAGATTGGGAGCCCCGGGCCCCACTCCCAGACTCGGAGCCCCGGGCCCCACTCCCAGACTCAGAGCCCCGGGCTCCACTCCCAGACTCGGAGCCCTGGGCCCCACTCCCAGACTCGGAGCCCCGAGCCCCACTCCCAGACTCGGAGCCCTGGGCCCCACTCTATGACTCAGAGCATCCGGCCCCACTCCCAGACTCAGAGCCCCGGGTCCCACTCCCAGACTCGGAGCCCCCTGCCCCACACCCAGACTCAGAGCCCCGGGCTCCACTCCCAGACTCGGAGCCCTGGGCCCCACTCCCAGACTCGGAGCCCCGAGCCCCACTCCCAGACTCGGAGCCCCGGGCCCCACTCTATGACTCAGAGCATCCGGCCCCACTCCCAGACTCAGAGCCCCGGGTCCCACTCCCAGACTCGGAGCCCCCTGCCCCACACCCAGACTAGGAGCCCCGGGCCCCACTCCCAGATTCAGAGCCCCGGACCCCACTCCCTGAATCGGAGCCCCGGGCCCCACTCCCAGACTGAGAGCCCCGGGCCACACTCCCAGACTCAGAGCCCCGAGCCACACTCCCAGATTCGGAGCCCTGGGCCCCACTCCCAGAATCGTTGCCCCAGGCCTCTCTCCCAGACTGGGAGCCCCGGGCCCCACTCCCAGACTCGGATCCCCGGGCCCCACTCCCAGACTCTGAGCCCCGGAACCCACTACCAGACACCGAGCCCCGGGTCTCACTCCCAGACATGGAGCCCCGGGACCCACTCCCAGACTCGGAGCCCCGGGCCCCACACGCAGACTCAGAGCCCCGGGCCCCAATCCCAGACTGGGAGCCCCGGGACCCACTCCCAGACTCGGAGCCCCGGGCCCCACTCCCAGTTTCAGAGCCCCGGGCCCCACTCCCAGACTGGGAGCCCCGGGACCCACTCCCAGACTCGGAGCCCCGGGCCCCACTCCCAGACTCGGAGCCCCGGGCCCCCCTCCCAAACTCGGAGCCCCGGGCCCCACTCCCAGACTCGGAGGCCCGGGCCCCCCTCCCACACACGGAGCCCCGGGCCCCACTACCAGAATCAGAGCCCCGGGCCCCACTCCCAGACTCAGAGCACCGGGCCCCACTCCCAGACTCCAAGCCCCAGGCCCCACTCCCAGACTCTGAGCCCAGGGCCCCACTCCCAGACTCGCAGTTCCGGGTCACACTCCCAGACTCGAAGCCCCGGGCCCCACTCCCAGACTCGGAGCCCTTGGCCCCACTCCCAGACTCGAAGCCCCGGGACCCACTCCCAGACTGAGAGCCCCGGGCTCCATTCCCAGACTCCGAGCCCTGGGGCCCACTCCAAGACTCAGACCCCCGGGCCGCACTCCCAGAATCGGAGCCCCGGGCCCCACTCCCAGACAGGGAGCCCCGGCCCCACTCCCAGACTGGGAGCCCCGGGCCCCACTCCCAGACTCGGTGCCCCGGGCCCCACTCCCAGACTCAGAGCCCCGGGCTCCACTCCCAGACTCGGAGCCCCGGGCCCCACTCCCAGACTTGGAGCCCCGGGCCCCACTCCCAGACTCGGAGCCCCGGGCCCCACTCCCTGACTCAGAGCATCCGGCCCCACTCCCAGACTCAGAGCCCCGGGCCCCACTCCCAGACTCGGAGCCCCGGGTCCCACTCCCAGACTCGGAGCCCCCTGCCCCACACCCAGACTAGGAGCCCCCTGCCCCACACCCAGACGAGGAGCCCCGGGCTCCACTCCCAGATTCAGAGCCCCGGACCCCACTCCCAGATTCAGAGCCCCGGACCCCCACTCCCAGACTGAGAGCCCCGGGCCACACTCCCAGACTCAGAGCCCCGAGCCCCACACCCAGATTCGGAGCCCTGGGCCCCACTCCCAGAATCGGAGCCCCAGGCCTCTCTCCCAGACTGGGAGCCCCGGGCCCCACTCCCAGACTCAGAGCCCCGGGCCCCACTCCCAGACTCTGAGCCCAGGGCCCCACTCCCAGACTCGCAGTTCCGGGTCCGACTCCCAGACTCGAAGCCCCGGGCCCCACTCCCGGACTCGGAGCCCTTGGCCCCACTCCCAGACTCGAATCCCCGGACCCACTCACAGACTGAGAGCCCCGGGCCCCATTCCCAGACTCCGAGCCCCGTGCCCCACTCCCAGACTCGGAGAACCGTGCCCCATTCCCAGACTCCGAGCCCTGGGCCCCACTCCAAGACTCAGAGCCCCGGGCCGCACTCCCAGACTCGGAGCCCCGGGCCCCACTCCCAGACAGGGAGCCCCGGCCCCACTCCCAGACTGGGAGCCCCGGGCCCCACTCCCAGACTCGGTGCCCTTGCCCCACTCCCAGACTCGGAGCCCCTGGACCCACTCCCAGACTGAGAGCCCCGGGCCCCACTCCCAGACTCAGAACCCCCGGCCCCACTCCCAGACTCGGAGCACCGGGCCCCACTCCCAGACTCGGAGACCTTGGCCCCACTCCCAGACACGGAGCCCCGGGCCCCACTCCCAGACTCGGAGCCCCGGGCCCCACTGCCAGACTCGGAGCCCCGGGCCCCACTCCCAGACACGGTGTCCCGGGCCACAATCCCAGACTCCGAGTCCCGGGCCCCACTCCTGGACTGAGAGCCCCGGGCCCCACTCCCAGACTCAGAGCCCCGGGCCCCACTTCCAGACTCGGAGCCCCAGGCTCCACTCCCAGACTCGGAGCCCCGGGCCCCACTCCCAGGCACAGAGCCCCGGGCCCAACTCCCAGACTGGGAGCCCTGGGCCCCACTCCCAGACTGGGTGCCACGGGCCCCACTCCCAGACACAGAGCCCCGGGCCCCACTCCCAGACTGGGAGCCCTGGGCCCCACTCCCATACTCGGAGCCCCGGGCCCCACTCCCAGACTGAGAGCCCCGGGCCCCACTCCCAGACTTGGAGCCCCGGGCCCCACTCCCAGACTCGGAGCCCCGGGCCCCACTCCCAGACTCGGAGCCCCGGGCCCCCCTCCCAAACTCCGAGCCCCGGGCCCCACTCACAGACTCGGAGGCCCGGGCCTCCCTCCCACACTCGGAGCCCCGGGCCCCATGCCCAGACTGGGAGCCCCAGGCCACACTCCCAGACTCGGAGCCTCGGGCTTCACTCCCAGACTCGGAGCTCCGGGTTCCACTCCAAGACTATGTGCCCCGGGCCCCACTCCCACACTCGGAGCCCCGGGCCCCACTCCCAGATTTGGAGGCCCGAGCCCCAGTCCCACATTTGGAGCCCCGGGCCCCACTCCCAGACTCTGAGCCCCGGGCCTCACTCCCAGACTCGGAGCCTCGGGCTTCACTCCCAGACTCGGAGCTCCGGGCCCCACACCCAGACTGAGAGCGCCGGGCCCCACTCCCAGACTCGGAGCCCCGGGCCCCACTCCCAGACTCGGAGCCCCGGGCCCCACTCCCAGACTCGGAGCCCCGGGCCCCACTCCCAGACTCAGAGCCCCGGGCCCCACTCCCAGACTAGTAGCCCCGGGTCCCATTCCCAGACTCGCAGCCCCGGGCCCCACACCCAGACTCCGAGCCCCAGGCCCCACTCCCAGACTCTGAGCCCAGGGCCCCACTCCCAGACTCGCAGTTCCGGGTCCGACTCCCAGACTCGAAGCCCCGGGCCCCACTCCCGGACTCGGAGCCCTTGGCCCCACTCCCAGACTCGAATCCCCGGGACCCACTCCCAGACTAAGAGCCCCGGGCCCCATTCCCAGACTCCGAGCCCCGTGCCCCACTCCCAGACTCGGAGAACCGTGCCCCATTCCCAGACTCCGAGCCCCGGGCCCCACTCCAAGACTCAGAGCCCTGGGCCGCACTCCCAGACTCGGAGCCCCCGGGCCCCACTCCCAGACAGGGAGCCTCGGCCCCACTCCCAGATTGGGAGCCCCGGGCCCCACTCCCAGACTCGGAGCCCCGGGCCCCACTCCCAGACTCAGAGCCCCGGGCTCCACTCCCAGACTCGGAGCCCTGGGCCCCACTCCCAGACTCGGAGCCCCGAGCCCCACTCCCAGACTCGGAGCCCCGGGCCCCACTCTATGACTCAGAGCATCCGGCCCCACTCCCAGACTCAGAGCCCCGGGCCCCACTCCCAGATTCAGAGCCCCGGACCCCACTCCCTGAATCGGAGCCCCGGGCCCCACTCCCAGACTGAGAGCCCCGGGCCACACTCCCAGACTCAGAGCCCCGAGCCACACTCCCAGATTCGGAGCCCTGGGCCCCACTCCCAGAATCGTTGCCCCAGGCCTCTCTCCCAGACTGGGAGCCCCGGGCCCCACTCCCAGACCCGGATCCCCGGGCCCCACTCCCAGACTCTGAGCCCCGGAACCCACTACCAGACACCGAGCCCCGGGTCTCACTCCCAGACATGGAGCCCCGGGACCCACTCCCAGACTCGGAGCCCCGGGCCCCACACCCAGACTCAGAGCCCCGGGCCCCAATCCCAGACTGGGAGCCCCGGGACCCACTCCCAGACTCGGAGCCCCGGGCCCCACTCCCAGTTTCAGAGCCCCGGGCCCCACTCCCAGACTGGGAGCCCCGGGACCCACTCCCAGACTCGGAGCCCCGGGCCCCACTCCCAGACTCGGAGCCCCGGGCCCCCCTCCCAAACTCGGAGCCCCGGGCCCCACTCCCAGACTCGGAGGCCCGGGCCCCCCTCCCACACACGGAGCCCCGGGCCCCACTACCAGAATCAGAGCCCCGGGCCCCACTCCCAGACTCAGAGCCCCGGGCCCCAATCCCTGACTAGTAGCCCCGGGTCCCATTCCCAGACTCGGAGCCCCGGGCCCCACTCCCAGACTCAGAGCACCGGGCCCCACTCCCAGACTCCGAGCCCCAGGCCCCACTCCCAGACTCTGAGCCCAGGGCCCCACTCCCAGACTCGCAGTTCCGGGTCACACTCCCAGACTCGAAGCCCCGGGCCCCACTCCCAGACTCGGAGCCCTTGGCCCCACTCCCAGACTCGAAGCCCCGGGACCCACTCCCAGACTCAGAGCCCCGGGTCCCACTCCCAGACTCGGAGCCCCCTGCCCCACACCCAGACTCGAAGCCCCGGGCCCCACTCCCAGACTCGGAGCCCTTGGCCCCACTCCCTGAATCGGAGCCCCGGGCCCCACTCCCAGACTGAGAGCCCCGGGCCACACTCCCAGACTCAGAGCCCCGAGCCACACTCCCAGATTCGGAGCCCTGGGCCCCACTCCCAGAATCGTTGCCCCAGGCCTCTCTCCCAGACTGGGAGCCCCGGGCCCCACTCCCAGACTCGGATCCCCGGGCCCCACTCCCAGACTCTGAGCCCCGGAACCCACTACCAGACACCGAGCCCCGGGTCTCACTCCCAGACATGGAGCCCCGGGACCCACTCCCAGACTCGGAGCCCCGGGCCCCACACGCAGACTCAGAGCCCCGGGCCCCAATCCCAGACTGGGAGCCCCGGGACCCACTCCCAGACTCGGAGCCCCGGGCCCCACTCCCAGTTTCAGAGCCCCGGGCCCCACTCCCAGACTGG
Source organism: Somniosus microcephalus (assembly GCF_052327205.1). Classification (NCBI taxonomy): domain Eukaryota; kingdom Metazoa; phylum Chordata; class Chondrichthyes; order Squaliformes; family Somniosidae; genus Somniosus; species Somniosus microcephalus. Next base: position 212,333,613 of record NC_140989.1, on the reverse strand, counting down.
GAGCCCCGGGACCCACTCCCAGACTCGGAGCCCCGGGCCCCACTCCCAGACTCGGAGCCCCGGGCCCCCCTCCCAAACTCGGAGCCCCGGGCCCCACTCCCAGACTCGGAGGCCCGGGCCCCCCCTCCCACACACGGAGCCCCGGGCCCCACTACCAGAATCAGAGCCCCGGGCCCCACTCCCAGACTCAGAGCACCGGGCCCCACTCCCAGACTCCAAGCCCCAGGCCCCACTCCCAGACTCTGAGCCCAGGGCCCCACTCCCAGACTCGCAGTTCCGGGTCACACTCCCAGACTCGAAGCCCCGGGCCCCACTCCCAGACTCGGAGCCCTTGGCCCCACTCCCAGACTCGAAGCCCCGGGACCCACTCCCAGACTGAGAGCCCCGGGCTCCATTCCCAGACTCCGAGCCCTGGGGCCCACTCCAAGACTCAGACCCCCGGGCCGCACTCCCAGAATCGGAGCCCCGGGCCCCACTCCCAGACAGGGAGCCCCGGCCCCACTCCCAGACTGGGAGCCCCGGGCCCCACTCCCAGACTCGGTGCCCCGGGCCCCACTCCCAGACTCAGAGCCCCGGGCTCCACTCCCAGACTCGGAGCCCCGGGCCCCACTCCCAGACTTGGAGCCCCGGGCCCCACTCCCAGACTCGGAGCCCCGGGCCCCACTCCCTGACTCAGAGCATCCGGCCCCACTCCCAGACTCAGAGCCCCGGGCCCCACTCCCAGACTCGGAGCCCCGGGTCCCACTCCCAGACTCGGAGCCCCCTGCCCCACACCCAGACTAGGAGCCCCCTGCCCCACACCCAGACGAGGAGCCCCGGGCTCCACTCCCAGATTCAGAGCCCCGGACCCCACTCCCAGATTCAGAGCCCCGGACCCCACTCCCAGACTGAGAGCCCCGGGCCACACTCCCAGACTCAGAGCCCCGAGCCCCACACCCAGATTCGGAGCCCTGGGCCCCACTCCCAGAATCGGAGCCCCAGGCCTCTCTCCCAGACTGGGAGCCCCGGGCCCCACTCCCAGACTCAGAGCCCCGGGCCCCACTCCCAGACTCTGAGCCCAGGGCCCCACTCCCAGACTCGCAGTTCCGGGTCCGACTCCCAGACTCGAAGCCCCGGGCCCCACTCCCGGACTCGGAGCCCTTGGCCCCACTCCCAGACTCGAATCCCCGGGACCCACTCACAGACTGAGAGCCCCGGGCCCCATTCCCAGACTCCGAGCCCCGTGCCCCACTCCCAGACTCGGAGAACCGTGCCCCATTCCCAGACTCCGAGCCCTGGGCCCCACTCCAAGACTCAGAGCCCCGGGCCGCACTCCCAGACTCGGAGCCCCGGGCCCCACTCCCAGACAGGGAGCCCCGGCCCCACTCCCAGACTGGGAGCCCCGGGCCCCACTCCCAGACTCGGTGCCCTTGCCCCACTCCCAGACTCGGAGCCCCTGGACCCACTCCCAGACTGAGAGCCCCGGGCCCCACTCCCAGACTCAGAACCCCCGGCCCCACTCCCAGACTCGGAGCACCGGGCCCCACTCCCAGACTCGGAGACCTTGGCCCCACTCCCAGACACGGAGCCCCGGGCCCCACTCCCAGACTCGGAGCCCCGGGCCCCACTGCCAGACTCGGAGCCCCGGGCCCCACTCCCAGACACGGTGTCCCGGGCCACAATCCCAGACTCCGAGTCCCGGGCCCCACTCCTGGACTGAGAGCCCCGGGCCCCACTCCCAGACTCAGAGCCCCGGGCCCCACTTCCAGACTCGGAGCCCCAGGCTCCACTCCCAGACTCGGAGCCCCGGGCCCCACTCCCAGGCACAGAGCCCCGGGCCCAACTCCCCAGACTGGGAGCCCTGGGCCCCACTCCCAGACTGGGTGCCACGGGCCCCACTCCCAGACACAGAGCCCCGGGCCCCACTCCCAGACTGGGAGCCCTGGGCCCCACTCCCATACTCGGAGCCCCGGGCCCCACTCCCAGACTGAGAGCCCCGGGCCCCACTCCCAGACTTGGAGCCCCGGCCCCACTCCCAGACTCGGAGCCCCGGGCCCCACTCCCAGACTCGGAGCCCCGGGCCCCCCTCCCAAACTCCGAGCCCCGGGCCCCACTCACAGACTCGGAGGCCCGGGCCTCCCTCCCACACTCGGAGCCCCGGGCCCCATGCCCAGACTGGGAGCCCCAGGCCACACTCCCAGACTCGGAGCCTCGGGCTTCACTCCCAGACTCGGAGCTCCGGGTTCCACTCCAAGACTATGTGCCCCGGGCCCCACTCCCACACTCGGAGCCCCGGGCCCCACTCCCAGATTTGGAGGCCCGAGCCCCAGTCCCACATTTGGAGCCCCGGGCCCCACTCCCAGACTCTGAGCCCCGGGCCTCACTCCCAGACTCGGAGCCTCGGGCTTCACTCCCAGACTCGGAGCTCCGGGCCCCACACCCAGACTGAGAGCGCCGGGCCCCACTCCCAGACTCGGAGCCCCGGGCCCCACTCCCAGACTCGGAGCCCCGGGCCCCACTCCCAGACTCGGAGCCCCGGGCCCCACTCCCAGACTCAGAGCCCCGGGCCCCACTCCCAGACTAGTAGCCCCGGGTCCCATTCCCAGACTCGCAGCCCCGGGCCCCACACCCAGACTCCGAGCCCCAGGCCCCACTCCCAGACTCTGAGCCCAGGGCCCCACTCCCAGACTCGCAGTTCCGGGTCCGACTCCCAGACTCGAAGCCCCGGGCCCCACTCCCGGACTCGGAGCCCTTGGCCCCACTCCCAGACTCGAATCCCCGGGACCCACTCCCAGACTAAGAGCCCCGGGCCCCATTCCCAGACTCCGAGCCCCGTGCCCCACTCCCAGACTCGGAGAACCGTGCCCCATTCCCAGACTCCGAGCCCCGGGCCCCACTCCAAGACTCAGAGCCCTGGGCCGCACTCCCAGACTCGGAGCCCCGGGCCCCACTCCCAGACAGGGAGCCTCGGCCCCACTCCCAGATTGGGAGCCCCGGGCCCCACTCCCAGACTCGGAGCCCCGGGCCCCACTCCCAGACTCAGAGCCCCGGGCTCCACTCCCAGACTCGGAGCCCTGGGCCCCACTCCCAGACTCGGAGCCCCGAGCCCCACTCCCAGACTCGGAGCCCCGGGCCCCACTCTATGACTCAGAGCATCCGGCCCCACTCCCAGACTCAGAGCCCCGGGCCCCACTCCCAGATTCAGAGCCCCGGACCCCACTCCCTGAATCGGAGCCCCGGGCCCCACTCCCAGACTGAGAGCCCCGGGCCACACTCCCAGACTCAGAGCCCCGAGCCACACTCCCAGATTCGGAGCCCTGGGCCCCACTCCCAGAATCGTTGCCCCAGGCCTCTCTCCCAGACTGGGAGCCCCGGGCCCCACTCCCAGACCCGGATCCCCGGGCCCCACTCCCAGACTCTGAGCCCCGGAACCCACTACCAGACACCGAGCCCCGGGTCTCACTCCCAGACATGGAGCCCCGGGACCCACTCCCAGACTCGGAGCCCCGGGCCCCACACCCAGACTCAGAGCCCCGGGCCCCAATCCCAGACTGGGAGCCCCGGGACCCACTCCCAGACTCGGAGCCCCGGGCCCCACTCCCAGTTTCAGAGCCCCGGGCCCCACTCCCAGACTGGGAGCCCCGGGACCCACTCCCAGACTCGGAGCCCCGGGCCCCACTCCCAGACTCGGAGCCCCGGGCCCCCCTCCCAAACTCGGAGCCCCGGGCCCCACTCCCAGACTCGGAGGCCCGGGCCCCCCTCCCACACACGGAGCCCCGGGCCCCACTACCAGAATCAGAGCCCCGGGCCCCACTCCCAGACTCAGAGCCCCGGGCCCCAATCCCTGACTAGTAGCCCCGGGTCCCATTCCCAGACTCGGAGCCCCGGGCCCCACTCCCAGACTCAGAGCACCGGGCCCCACTCCCAGACTCCGAGCCCCAGGCCCCACTCCCAGACTCTGAGCCCAGGGCCCCACTCCCAGACTCGCAGTTCCGGGTCACACTCCCAGACTCGAAGCCCCGGGCCCCACTCCCAGACTCGGAGCCCTTGGCCCCACTCCCAGACTCGAAGCCCCGGGACCCACTCCCAGACTCAGAGCCCCGGGTCCCACTCCCAGACTCGGAGCCCCCTGCCCCACTCCCAGACTAGGAGCCCCGGGCCCCACTCAAAGATTCAGAGCCCCGGACCCCACTCCCTGAATCGGAGTTCCGGCCCCCACTCCCAGACTGAGAGCCCCGGGCCACACTCCCAGACTCAGAGCCCCGAGCCACACTCCCAGATTCGGAGCCCTGGGCCCCACTCCCAGAATCGTTGCCCCAGGCCTCTCTCCCAGACTGGGAGCCCCGGGCCCCACTCCCAGACTCGGATCCCCGGGCCCCACTCCCAGACTCTGAGCCCCGGAACCCACTACCAGACACCGAGCCCCGGGTCTCACTCCCAGACATGGAGCCCCGGGACCCACTCCCAGACTCGGAGCCCCGGGCCCCACACGCAGACTCAGAGCCCCGGGCCCCAATCCCAGACTGGGAGCCCCGGGACCCACTCCCAGACTCGGAGCCCCGGGCCCCACTCCCAGTTTCAGAGCCCCGGGCCCCACTCCCAGACTGGGAGCCCCGGGACCCACTCCCAGACTCGGAGCCCCGGGCCCCACTCCCAGACTCGGAGCCCCGGGCCCCCCCTCCCAAACTCGGAGCCCCGGGCCCCACTCCCAGACTCGGAGGCCCGGGCCCCCCTCCCACACACGGAGCCCCGGGCCCCACTACCAGAATCAGAGCCCCGGGCCCCACTCCCAGACTCAGAGCACCGGGCCCCACTCCCAGACTCCGAGCCCCAGGCCCCACTCCCAGACTCTGAGCCCAGGGCCCCACTCCCAGACTCGCAGTTCCGGGTCACACTCCCAGACTCGAAGCCCCGGGCCCCACTCCCAGACTCGGAGCCCTTGGCCCCACTCCCAGACTCGAAGCCCCGGGACCCACTCCCAGACTGAGAGCCCCGGGCCCCATTCCCAGACTCCGAGCCCCGTGCCCCACTCCCAGACTCGGAGACCCGTGCCCCATTCCCAGACTCCGAGCCCTGGGCCCCACTCCAAGACTCAGAGCCCCGGGCCGCACTCCCAGACTCGGAGCCCCGGGCCCCACTCCCAGACAGGGAGCCCCGGCCCCACTCCCAGACTGGGAGCCCCGGGCCCCACTCCCAGACTCGGTGCCCCGGGCCCCACTCCCAGACTCAGAGCCCCGGGCTCCACTCCCAGACTCGGAGCCCCGGGCCCCACTCCCAGACTTGGAGCCCCGGGCCCCACTCCCAGACTCGGAGCCCCGGGCCCCACTCCCTGACTCAGAGCATCCGGCCCCACTCCCAGACTCAGAGCCCCGGGCCCCACTCCCAGACTCGGAGCCCCGGGTCCCACTCCCAGACTCGGAGCCCCCTGCCCCACACCCAGACTAGGAGCCCCCTGCCCCACACCCAGACGAGGAGCCCCGGGCTCCACTCCCAGATTCAGAGCCCCGGACCCCACTCCCAGATTCAGAGCCCCGGACCCCACTCCCAGACTGAGAGCCCCGGGCCACACTCCCAGACTCAGAGCCCCGAGCCCCACACCCAGATTCGGAGCCCTGGGCCCCACTCCCAGAATCGGAGCCCCAGGCCTCTCTCCCAGACTGGGAGCCCCGGGCCCCACTCCCAGACTCGGATCCCCGGGCCCCACTCCCAGACTCTCAGCCCCGGGACCCACTACCAGACACCGAGCCCCGGGTCTCACTCCCAGATATGGAGCCCCGGGACCCACTCCCAGACTCGGAGCCCCGGGCCCCACACCCAGACTCAGAGCCCCGGGCCCCACTCCGAGACTGGGAGCCCCGGGACCCACTCCCAGACTCGGAGCCCCGGGCCCCACTCCCAGTTTCAGAGCCCTGGGCCCCACTCCCAGACTGGGAGCCCCGGGACCCACTCCCTGACTCGGAGCCCCAGGCCTCACTCCCAGACTCGGAGCCCCAGTCCCCACTCCCTGACTCAGAGCATCCGGCCCCACTCCCAGACTCAGAGCCCCGGGCCCCACTCCCAGACTCGGAGCCCCGGGTCCCACTCCCAGACTCGGAGCCCCCTGCCCCACACCCAGACTAGGAGCCCCGGGCCACACTCCCAGATTCAGAGCCCCGGACCCCACTCCCTGACTCGGAGCCCCGGGCCCCACTCCCAGACTGAGAGCCCCGGGCCACACTCCCAGACTCAGAGCCCCGAGCCCCACTCCCAGATTCGGAGCCCTGGGCCCCACTCCCAGAATCGGAGCCCCAGGCCTCTCTCCCAGACTGGGAGCCCCGGGCCCCACTCCCAGACTTGGATCCCCGGGCCCCACTCCCAGACTCTGAGCCCCGGGACCCACTACCAGACACCGAGCCCCGGGTCTCACTCCCAGATATGGAGCCCCGGGACCCACTCCCAGACTCGGAGCCCCGGGCCCCACACCCAGACTCAGAGCCCCGGGCCCCACTCCGAGACTGGGAGCCCCGGGACCCACTCCCAGACTCGGAGCCCCGGGCCCCACTCCCAGTTTCAGAGCCCTGGGCCCCACTCCCAGACTGGGAGCCCCGGGACCCACTCCCAGACTCGGAGCCCCAGGCCTCACTCCCAGACTCGGAGCCCCAGTCCCCACTCCCTGACTCAGAGCATCCGGCCCCACTCCCAGACTCAGAGCCCCGGGCCCCACTCCCAGACGCGGAGCCCCGGGTCCCACTCCCAGACTCGGAGCCCCCTGCCCCACACCCAGACTAGGAGCCCCGGGCCACACTCCCAGATTCAGAGCCCCGGACCCCACTCCCTGACTCGGAGCCCCGGGCCCCACTCCCAGACTGAGAGCCCCGGGCCACACTCCCAGACTCAGAGCCCCGAGCCCCACTCCCAGATTCGGAGCCCTGGGCCCCACTCCCAGAATCGGAGCCCCAGGCCTCTCTCCCAGACTGGGAGCCCCGGGGCCCACTCCCAGACTCGGAGCCCCGGGCCCCATACCAAGACTCAGAGCCCCGGGCCCCACTCCCAGACTGGGAGCCCCGGGACCGACTCCCAGACTCGGAGCCCAGGCCTCACTCCCAGACTCGGAGCCCCGGTCCCCACTCCCTGACTCAGAGCATCGGGCCCCACTCCCAGACTCGGAGCCCTTGCCCCACTCCCAGACTCGGAGCCCCGGGCCCCACTCCCAGACTCGGAGACCTTGGCCCCACTCCCAGACACGGAGCCCCGGTCCCCACTCCCAGACTCGGAGCCCCGGGCCCCACTGCCAGACTCGGAGCCCCGGGCCCCACTCCCAGACACGGTGTCCCGGGCCACACTCCCAGACTCAGAGCCCCGGGCCCCACTTCCAGACTCAGAGCCCCAGGCTCCACTCCCAGACTCGGAGCCCCGGGCCCCACTCCCACACACAGAGCCCCGGGCCCAACTCCCAGACTGGGAGCCCTGGGCCCCACTCCCAGACTGGGTGCCCCGGGCCCCACTCCCAGACACAGAGCCCCGGGCCCCACTCCCAGACTGGGAGCCCTGGGCCCCACTCCCATACTCGGAGCCCCGGGCCCCACTCCCAGACTGGGAGCCCTGGGCCCCACTCCCAGACTCGGAGCCCCGGGCCCCACTCCCAGACTCGGAGCCCCGGGCCCCCCTCCCAAACTCCGAGCCCCGGGCCCCACTCACAGACTCGGAGGCCCGGGCCTCCCTCCCACACTCGGAGCCCCGGGCCCCATGCCCAGACTGGGAGCCCCAGGCCTCACTCCCAGACTCGGAGCCTCGGGCTTCACTCCCAGACTCGGAGCTCCGGGTTCCACTCCCAAATTTGGAGGCCCGGGCCCCAGTCCCACACTTGGAGCCCCGGGCCCCGCTCCCAGACTCTGAGCCCCGGGCCTCACTCCCAGACTCGGAGCCTCGGGCTTCACACCCAGACTCGGAGCTCCGGGCCCCACACCCAGACTGAGAGCCCCGGGCCCCACTCCCAGACTCGGAGCCCCGGGCCCCACTCCCAGACTCGGAGCCCCGGGCCCCACTCCCAGACTCGGAGCCCCGGGCCTCACCCCCAGTGTCAGAGCCTCGGGCTTCACTCCTAGACTCAAGATGTGCGGGTTTGGTTGATTGGCTATGATAAATTGACCCTCAGTGTTAGGGGGATTAAATACGTGGGGTTACGGGGATAGGGTGGGATATGTGTTGGTGTAGGGGTTACGGGGATCGGGTGGGATATGTGTCGGTGCATGCTCGATGGGCCGAAATGGCCTCTATCTGCACTGTGGGGTTTCTGTGTGATTTCTGTGTGACTCGGAACTCCGGGCCCCACTCCCAGACTGAGAGCCCCGGGCCCCATTCCCAGACTCAGAGCCCCGGGCCCCACTCCCAGACTCGGAGCCCCGGGCCCCACACGCAGACTCGGAGCCCCGGGCCCCACTCCCAGACACGGTGTCCCGGGCCACACTCCCAGACTCCGAGTCCCGGGCCCCACTCCCGGACTGAGAGCCCTGGGCCGCACTCCCAGACTCAGAGACCCGGGCCCCACTTCCAGGCTCGGAGCCCCGGGCTCCACTCCCAGACTCGGAGCCCCGGGCCCCACTCCCAGACACAGAGCCCCGGGCCCCACTCCCAGACTGGGAGCCCCGGGACCCACTCCCAGCCTCGGAGCCCCAGGTCTCACTCCCAGACTGAGAGCCCCGGGCCCCACTCCCAGATTCAGAGCCCCGGTCCCCACTCCCAGACTCGGAGCCCCGGGCCCCACTCCCAGATTCGAACCCCCGGGCCCCACTCCCAGACTCGGAGCCCCAGGCCCAACTCCCAGACTCGGAGCCCCGTGCCCCACTCCCAGACTCGGCACCCCGGGCCCCACACCCAGACTCGGAGCCCCGGGCCCCACTCCCAGACTGTGAGCCCCGTGCCCCACTCCCAGACTCGGAGCCACGAGCCCCACTCCCATACTTGGAGCCCCGGGCCCCACAGCCAAACTTGGAGACCCGGGCCCCAGTCCGAGACTGAGAGCTCCGGGCCCGACTTCCAGACTGTGAGCCCTGGGCCCCACTCCCAATCTCGGAGACCCGGGCCCCACTCCCAAATTCGGAGCCCCGGGCCCCACTCTCAGACTCGGAGACCCGGACCCCACTCCCAGACTCGGAGCCCCAGGCCCCACTCCCAGACTCAGAGCCCCGGGCCCCACTCCCAATCTCGGAGACCCGGGCCCCCCTCCCACACTCGGTGGCCCGGGCACCCCTCCCAGACTCGGAGCCTCGGGACCACCCCCAGGCTCTGAGACCACGGGCCCCACTCCCAGACTCGGAGCCTCGGGCTTCACTCCCAGACTCGGAGCCTCTGGCTTCACTCGTAGAATTGGAGCTCTGGGCTCCACACCCAGACTCGGTGCCCCGAGCCCCACTCCCAGAATGAGAGCCCCAGGCCCCACTCCCAGACACGGAACCCCGGGCCCCACTCCCAGATTCGAAGCCCCGGGCCCCACTCCCAGACTCGGAGACCCAGGCCCAACTTCCAGACTCAGAGCCCCGTGCCCCACTCCCAGACTCGTCGCCCCAGGCCCCACACCCAGACTCGGAGCCCCGGGCCCCACACCCAGACTGTGAACCCCGTGCCCCACTCCCAGACTCGGAGCCCCGAGCCCCACTCCCAGACTTGGAGCCCCGGACCGCACTCCCAGACTCGGAGTCCTTGGCCCCACTCCCAGACTGAGAGCCCCGGGCCCCACTCCCAAGCTCGGAGCCCCGGGCCCCACTCCCAAGCTCGAAGCCCCGGGCCCCACTCCCAGACTGGGAGCCCCGGGCCCCACTCCCAGACTGGGAGCCCCGGGCACCACTCCCACACTGGGAGCCCCGGGCCCCACTCCCTGACTGGGAGCCCCGGGCCCCACTCCCAGACTGAGAGCCCCGGGCCCCACTCCCAGACTCGGAGCTCCGGATGCCACTCCCAGGCTCGGAGCCCCGGGCCCCACTCCCAGACACGGAGCCCCGGGCCTCACTCCCAGACTCGGAGCCACGAGCCCCACTCCCAGACTCGGAGCCCCAGGCCCCACTCCCAGTCTCGGAGCCCCGGGCCCCACTCCCAGACTCGGAGCCCTTGGCCCCACTCCCAGACTCGAAGCCCCGTGCCCCACTCCCAGACTCGAATCCCCAGGCCCAACTCCCAGACTCGGAGCCCCGTGCCCCACTCCCAGACTCGGAGCCCCAGGCCCCACTCCCAGACTCGGAGCCTCTGGCTTCACTCGTAGAATTGGAGCTCTGGGCTCCACACCCAGACTCGGTGCCCCGAGCCCCACTCCCAGAATGAGAGCCCCAGGCCCCACTCCCAGACACGGAGCCCCGTGCCCCATTCCCATACTCGGAGCCCCGGGCCCCACTCCCAGACTGAGAGCCCCGGGCCCCACTCGCAGACTCGGAGCCCCGGGCCCCACTCGCAGACTGGGAGCCCCGGGCCCCACTCCCAGAATGGGAGCCCCGGGAGCCACTCCCACAGTCGGAGCCCCGGGCCCCACTCCCAGACTCGGAGCCCCGGGCCTCACTCCCAGACTCGGAGCCCCGGGCCCCACACCCAGACCCAGAGTCCCGGGCCCCACTCCCAGACACGGAGCCCTTGGCCCCACTCCCAGACTCGAAGCCCCGGGCCCCACTCCCAGACTCGGAGCCCCGGGCCCCACTCCCAGATCGAAGCCCCGGGCCCCACTCCCAGACTCGGAGCCCCAGGCCCAACTCCCAGACTCGGAGCCCCGTGCCCCACTCCCAGACTCGGAGCCCCAGGCCCCACTCCCAGTCTCGGAGCCCCGGGCCCCACTCCCAGACTCGGAGCCCTTGGCCCCACTCCCAGACTCGAAGCCCCGGTCCCCACTCCCAGACACGGAACCCCGGGCCCCACTCCCAGATTCGAAGCCCCGGGCCCCACTGCCAGACTCGGAGACCCAGGCCCAACTTCCAGACTCGGAGCCCCGTGCCCCACTCCCAGACTCGTCGCCCCAGGCCCCACACCCAGACTCGGAGCCCCGGGCCCCACACCCAGACTGTGAACCCCGTGCCCCACTCCCAGACTCGGAGCCCCGAGCCCCACTCCCAGACTTGGAGCCCCGGACCGCACTCCCAGACTCGGAGTCCTTGGCCCCACTCCCAGACTGAGAGCCCCGGGCCCCACTCCCAAGCTCGAAGCCCCGGGCCCCACTCCCAGACTGGGAGCCCCGGGCCCCACTCCCAGACTGGGAGCCCCGGGCACCACTCCCACACTGGGAGCCCCGGGCCCCACTCCCTGACTGGGAGCCCCGGGCCCCACTCCCAGACTGAGAGCCCCGGGCCCCACTCCCAGACTCGGAGCTCCGGGCGCCACTCCCAGGCTCGGAGCCCCGGGCCCCACTCCCAGACACGGAGCCCCGGGCCTCACTCCCAGACTCGGAGCCACGAGCCCCACTCCCAGACTCGGAGCCCCAGGCCCCACTCCCAGTCTCGGAGCCCCGGGCCCCACTCCCAGACTCGGAGCCCTTGGCCCCACTCCCAGACTCGAAGCCCCGGGCCCCACTCCCAGACTCGAATCCCCAGGCCCAACTCCCAGACTCGGAGCCCCGTGCCCCACTCCCAGACTCGGAGCCCCAGGCCCCACTCCCAGTCTCGGAGCCCCGGGCCCCACTCCCAGACTCGGAGCCCTTGGCCCCACTCCCAGACTCGAAGCCCCGGTCCCCACTCCCAGACACGGAACCCCGGGCCCCACTCCCAGATTCGAAGGCCCGGACCCCACTCCGAGACTCGGAGCCCCAGGCCCCACTCCCAGACTCAGAGCCCCGGGGCCCACTCCCACACTCGGTGGCCCGGGCCCCCCTCCCAGACTCGGAGCCTCGGGACCACCCCCAGGCTCTGAGACCACGGGCCCGTCTCCCGGACTCGGAGCCTCGGGCTTCACTCCCAGACTCGGAGCCTCTGGCTTCACTCGTAGACTCGGAGCTCTGGGCTCCATACCCAGACTCGGTGCCCGAGCCCCACTCCCAGACTGAGAGCCCCAGGCCCCACTCCCAGACGCGGAGCCCCGTGCCCCATTCCCATACTCGGAGCCCTGGGCCCCACTCCCAGACTGAGAGCCCCGGGCCCCACTCGCAGACTCGGAGCCCCGGACCCCACTTGCAGACTGGGAGCCCCGGGCCCCACTCCCAGACTGTGAGCCCCGGGAGCCACTCCCACAGTCGGAGCCCCGGGCCCCACTCCCAGACTCGGAGCACCAGGCCCCACTCCCAAACTGAGAGCCCCGGGCCCCACTCCCAGACTGAGAGCTCCGGGCCCCACTCCCAGACTTTTAGCCCCGGGCCCCACTCCCAGACTCGGAGCCCCGGGCCCCACTCCCAGGCTCGGAGCCCCAGGCCTCACTCCCAGACTGAGAACCCCGGTCCCCACTCCCAGACTCAGAGCCACGGGCCCCACTCCCAGACTGGGAGCCCCGGGCCCCACTCCCAGACTCGGAGCCCTTGGCCCCACTCCCAGACTCGAAGCCCCGGTCCCCACTCCCAGACACGGAACCCCGGGCCCCACTCCCAGATTCGAAGCCCCGGGCCCCACTGCCAGACTCGGAGACCCAGGCCCAACTTCCAGACTCGGAGCCCCGTGCCCCACTCCCAGACTCGTCGCCCCAGGCCCCACACCCAGACTCGGAGCCCCGGGCCCCACACCCAGACTGTGAACCCCGTGCCCCACTCCCAGACTCGGAGCCCCGAGCCCCACTCCCAGACTTGGAGCCCCGGACCGCACTCCCAGACTCGGAGTCCTTGGCCCCACTCCCAGACTGAGAGCCCCGGGCCCCACTCCCAAGCTCGAAGCCCCGGGCCCCACTCCCAGACTGGGAGCCCCGGGCCCCACTCCCAGACTGGGAGCCCCGGGCACCACTCCCACACTGGGAGCCCCGGGCCCCACTCCCTGACTGGGAGCCCCGGGCGCCACTCCCAGGCTCGGAGCCCCGGGCCCCACTCCCAGACACGGAGCCCCGGGCCTCACTCCCAGACTCGGAGCCACGAGCCCCACTCCCAGACTCGGAGCCCCAGGCCCCACTCCCAGTCTCGGAGCCCCGGGCCCCACTCCCAGACTCGGAGCCCTTGGCCCCACTCCCAGACTCGAAGCCCCGGGCCCCACTCCCAGACTCGAATCCCCAGGCCCAACTCCCAGACTCGGAGCCCCGTGCCCCACTCCCAGACTCGGAGCCCCAGGCCCCACTCCCAGTCTCGGAGCCCCGGGCCCCACTCCCAGACTCGGAGCCCTTGGCCCCACTCCCAGACTCGAAGCCCCGGTCCCCACTCCCAGACACGGAACCCCGGGCCCCACTCCCAGATTCGAAGGCCCGGACCCCACTCCGAGACTCGGAGCCCCAGGCCCCACTCCCAGACTCAGAGCCCCGGGGCCCACTCCCACACTCGGTGGCCCGGGCCCCCCTCCCAGACTCGGAGCCTCGGGACCACCCCCAGGCTCTGAGACCACGGGCCCGTCTCCCGGACTCGGAGCCTCGGGCTTCACTCCCAGACTCGGAGCCTCTGGCTTCACTCGTAGACTCGGAGCTCTGGGCTCCATACCCAGACTCGGTGCCCGAGCCCCACTCCCAGACTGAGAGCCCCAGGCCCCACTCCCAGACGCGGAGCCCCGTGCCCCATTCCCATACTCGGAGCCCCGGGCCCCACTCCCAGACTGAGAGCCCCGGGCCCCACTCGCAGACTCGGAGCCCCGGACCCCACTTGCAGACTGGGAGCCCCGGGCCCCACTCCCAGACTGTGAGCCCCGGGAGCCACTCCCACAGTCGGAGCCCCGGGCCCCACTCCCAGACTCGGAGCACCAGGCCCCACTCCCAAACTGAGAGCCCCGGGCCCCACTCCCAGACTGAGAGCTCCGGGCCCCACTCCCAGACTTTTAGCCCCGGGCCCCACTCCCAGACTCGGAGCCCCGGGCCCCACTCCCAGGCTCGGAGCCCCAGGCCTCACTCCCAGACTGAGAACCCCGGTCCCCACTCCCAGACTCAGAGCCACGGGCCCCACTCCCAGACTGGGAGCCCCGGGACCCACTCCCAGACTCGGAGCCCCAGGTCTCACTCCCAGACTCGGAGCACCGGGCCCTCTACCAGACCCGGTGTCGCGTGCCCCACTCCCAGACACGGAGCACCGGGCCCCACTCCCAGACTCGGTGCCCCGGGCCCCACTCCCTGACTCACAGCATCGGGCCCCACTCCCAGACTCGGAGCCCCAGACCCCACTCCCAGACTCGGAGCCCCGTGCCCCATTCCCACACTCGGAGCGCCGGGCCCCACTCCCAGACTGGGAGCCCCGTGCCCCACTCCCAGACTCGGAACCCTGGGCCCCACTCCCAGACTCGGAGCCCCGGGCCCCACTCCCAGACTCGGAGCCCCGGGCCCCACTCCCAGACTGAGAACCCCGGGCCCCACTCCCAGACTCGGAGCCCCGGGCCTTACTCCCAGACTGAGAGACCCGGGCCCCACACCCAGACTCCGAGCCCCGGGCCCCACACCCAGACTCCGAGCCCCGGGCCCCACTCCCAGACTCGGAGCCCCGGGCCCCACTCCCAGACTCGGAGCCCTTGCCCCACTCCCAGACTCGGAGCCCCGGGCCCCAATCCCAGACTCGGAGCCCCGGGCCCCACTCCCAGATTCGGAGCCCCGGGCCCCACTCCCAGACTCAGAGCCCCGGGCCCCACTCCCAGACTCGGAGCCCCGGGCCCCCCTCCCGGACTCGGAGCCCCGGGCCCCACTCCCAGACTCGGAGCCCCGGGCCCCACTCCCAGATTCAGAGCCCCGGGCCCCACTCCCAGACTCGGAGCCACGGACCCCACTCCAAGACTCGGAGCCCCGTGCCCCATTCCCAGACTCGGCACCCCGGGCCCCACACCCAGACTGGGAGCCCCGGGCCCCACTCCCAGACTCGGAGCACTGGGCCCCACTCCCAGACTCGGAGCCCCGGGCCCCACTCCCAGACTCGGAGCCCCGGGCCCCACTCCCAGACTGAGAACCCCGGGCCCCACTCCCAGACTCGGAGCCCCGGGCCTTACTCCCAGACTGAGAGACCCGGGCCCCACACCCAGACTCCGAGCCCCGGGCCCCACACCCAGACTCCGAGCCCCAGGCCCCACTCCCAGACTCGGAGCCCCGGGCCCCACTCCCAGACTCGGAGCCCTTGCCCCACTCCCAGACTCAGAGCCCCGGGCCCCAATCCCAGACTCGGAGCCCCGGGCCCCACTCCCAGATTCGGAGCTCCGGGCCCCACTCCCAGACTCAGAGCCCCGGGCCCCACTCCCAGACTCGGAGCCCTGGGCCCCACTCCCGGACTCGGAGCCCCGGGCCCCACTCCCAGACTCGGAGCCCCGGGCCCCACTCCCAGACTCAGAGCCCCGGGCCCCACTCCCAGAATCGGAGCCACGGGCCCCACTCCCAGACTCGGAGCCCCGGCCCCACTCCCAGACTCAGATCCCCGGGCCCCACTCCCAGACGCGGAGCCCCGTGCCCCACACCCAGACTCGGAGCCCTGGGCCCAACCACCAGACTCGGAGCCTTGGGCTCCACTCCCAGAATCAGAGCTCCGGGCTCCACTCTCAGACTCGGAGCCCCGGGCCCCACTCCCAGACTCGATGCCTCCGGCCTCACTCCCCGATTCAGAGCCCCGGCCTCACTCCTAGTCTCCGAGTCCCGGGCCCCACTCCCAGACTCGGAGCCCCGGGCCCCACTCCCAGACTCGGAGCCCCGGGCCTCAATCGCAGACTCGGAGCCCCGGGCCCCCCTCCCACACTCGGAGCCCCGTGCCGCACTCCCAGACTCGGAGCCCCGGGCCCCCCTCCCACACTTGGAGCCCCGGGCCCCACTCCCAGACCCGGAGGTCCGGGCCACCCTCCCACACTCGGTGGCCCGGGCCCCCTCCCAGACTCGAAGCCTCGGGACCACCCCCAGGCTCTGAGACCACGGGCCCCACTCCCAGACTCGGAGCCTCGGGCTTCTCTCCCAGACTCGGAGCCTTTGGCTTCACTTGTAGACTCGGAGCTCTGGGCTCCACACCCAGACTCGTTGCCCCGAGCCCCACTCCCAGACTGAGAGCCGCAGGCCCCACTCGCAGACTCGGAGCCCCGTGCCCCATTCCCATACTCGGAGCCCCGGGCCCCACTCCCAGACTGAGAGCCCCGGGCCCCACACGCAGACTGTGAACCCCGTGCCCCACTCCCAGACTCGGAGCCCCGGGCCCCACTCCCAGACTCGGAGCCCCGGGCCCCACTCCCAGACTCGGAGCCCTTGGCCCCACTCCCAGACTCGAAGCCCCAGGCCCCACTCGCAGACTCGGAGCCCCGTGCCCCATTCCCATACTCGGAGCCCCGGGCCCCACTCCCAGACTGAGAGCCCCGGGCCCCACTCGTAGACTCGGAGCCCCGGGCCCCACTCGCAGACTGGGAGCCCTGGGCCCCACTCCCAGAATGGGAGCCCCGGGAGCCACTCCCACAGTCGGATCCCCGGGCCCCAGACCCAGACTCGGAGCCCCGGGCCTCACTCGCAGACTCGGAGCCCCGGGCCCCACACCCAGACTCGGAGCCCCGGGCCCCACTCCCAGACTCGGAGCCCTTGGCCCCCCTCCCAGACTCGAAGCCCCGGGCCCCACTCCCAGACTCGAACCCCGGGCCCCACACCCAGACTCGGAGCCCCTGGCCCCACTCCCAGATTCGAAGCCCCGGGCCCCACTCCCAGACTCGAAGCCCCGGTCCCCACTCCCAGACTCGGAGCCCCGGGCCCCACTCCCAGATTCGAAGCCCCGGGCCCCACTCCCAGACTCGGAGCCCCAGGCCCAACTCGCAGACTCGGAGGCCCGTGCCCCACTCCCAGACTCGACACCCCGGGCCCCACACCCAGACTCGGAGCCCCGGGCCTCACACCCAGACTGTGAGCCCCGTGCCCCACTCCCAGACTCGGAGCCACGAGCCCCACTCCCATACTTGGAGCCCCGGGCCCCACAGCCAAACTTGGAGACCCGGGCCCCAGTCCGAGACTGAGAGCTCCGGGCCCGACTTCCAGACTGTGAGCCCTGGGCCCCACTCCCAATCTCGGAGACCCGGGCCCCACTCCCAAATTCGGAGCCCTGGGCCCCACTCCCAGACTCGGAGACCCGGACCCCACTCCCAGACTCGGAGCCCCAGGCCCCACTCCCAGACTCAGAGCCCCGGGCCCCACTCCCAAACTCGGAGACCCGGGCCCCCCTCCCACACTCGGAGCCCCGTGCCGCACTCCCAGACTCGGAGCCCCAGGCCCCCCTCCCACACTTGGAGCCCCGGGCCCCACTCCCAGACTCGGAGGCCCGGGCCCCCCTCCCACACTCGGTGGCCCAGGCACCCCTCGCAGACTCGGAGCCTCGGGACCACCCCCAGGCTCTGAGACCAAGGGCCCCACTCCCAGACTCGGAGCCTCTGGCTTCACTCGTAGAATCGGAGCTCTGGGCTCCACACCCAGACTCGGTGCCCCGAGCCCCACTCCCAGAATGAGAGCCCCAGGCCCCACTCCCAGAAACGGAGCCCCGTGCACCATTCGCAGACTGGGAGCCCCGGGCCCCACTCCCAAAATGGGAGCCCCGGGAGCCACTCCCACAGTCGGAGCCCCGGGCCCCATCCCAGACTCGGAGCCCCGGGCCTCACTCGCAGACTCGGAGCCCCGGGCCCCACTCCCAGACTCGGAGCCCCGGGCCCCACTCCCAGATCGAAGCCCCGGGCCCCACTCCCAGACTCGGAGCCCCAGGCCCAACTCCCAGACTCGGAGCCCCGTGCCCCACTCCCAGACTCGGAGCCCCAGACCCCACACCCAGACTCGGAGCCCCGGGCCCCACTCCCAGACTCGGAGCCCTTGGCCCCACTCCCAGACTCGAAGCCCCAGTCCCCACTCCCAGACACGGAACCCCGGGCCCCACTCCCAGATTCGAAGCCCCGGGCCCCACTCCCAGACTCGGAGCCCCAGGCCCAACTTCCAGACTCGGAGCCCCGTGCCCCACTCCCAGACTCAGCGCCCCAGGCCCCACACCCAGACTTGGAGCCCCGGGCCCCACACGCAGACTGTGAACCCCGTGCCCCACTCCCAGACTCGGAGCCCCGAGCCCCACTCCCAGACTTGGAGCCCCGGGCCCCACTCCCAGACTCGGAGCCCCGGGCCTCACTCCCAGATACGGGGCCCTTGGCCCCACTCCCAGACTCGAAGCCCCGGTCCCCACTCCCAGACTCGGAGCCCCGGGCCCCACTCCCAGATTCAAAGCCCCGGGCCCCACTCCCAGACTCGGAGCCCCAGGCCCAACTCCCAGACTCGGAGCCCCGTGCCCCACTCCCAGACTCGGCACCCCGGGCCCCACACCCAGACTCGGAGCCCCGGGCCCCACTCCCAGACTGTGAGCCCCGTGCCCCACTCCCAGACTCGGAGCCACGAGCCCCACTCCCATACTTGGAGCCCCGGGCCCCACAGCCAAACTTGGAGACCCGGGTCCCAGTCCCAGACTGAGAGCTCCGGGCCCGACTTCCAGACTGTGAGCCCTGGGCCCCACTCCCAATCTCGGAGACCCGGGCCCCACTCCCAAATTCGGAGCCCCGGGCCCCACTACCAGACTCGGAGACCCGGATCCCACTCCCAGACTCGGAGCCCCAGGCCCCACTCCCAGACTCAGAGCCCCGGGCCCCACTCCCAAACTCGGAGACCCGGGCCCCCCTCCCACACTCGGAGCCCCGTGCCGCACTCCCAGACTCGGAGCCCCAGGCCCCCCTCCCACATTTGGAGCCCCGGGCCCCACTCCCAGACTCGGAGGCCCGGGCACCCCTCCCAGACTCGGAGCCCTGGGACCACCCCCAGGCTCTGAGACCACGGGCCCCACTCCCAGACTCGGAGCCTCGGGCTTCACTCCCAGACTCGGAGCCTTTGGCTTCACTCGTAGAATCGGAGCTCTGGGCTCCACACCCAGACTCGGTGCCCCGAGCCCCACTCCCAGAATGAGAGCCCCAGGCCTCACTCTCAGACACGGAGCCCCGTGCCCCATTCCCATACGCGGAGCCCCGGGCCCCACTCCCAGACTGAGAGCCCCGGGCCCCACTCGCAGACTCGGAGCCCCGGGCCCCACTCGCAGACTGGGAACCCCGGGCCCCACTCCCAGAATGGGAGCCCCGGGAGCCACTCCCACAGTCGGAGCCCCGGGCCCCACTCGCAGACTCGGAGCCCCGGGCCCCACACCCAGACCCGGAGTCCCGGGCCCCACTCCCAGACACGGAGCCCTTGGCCCCACTCCCAGACTCGAAGCCCCGGGCCCCACTCCCAGACTCGGAGCCCCGGGCCCCACTCCCAGACTCGGAGTCCCGAACCCCACTCCCAGACTCGGAGCCCCGGGCCCCCCTCCCACACTCGGAGCCCCGTGCCGCACTCCCAGACTCGGAGTCCCAGGCCCCCCTCCCACACTTGGAGCCCCGGGCCCCACTCCCAGACTCGAAGGCCCGGGCCCCCCTCCCACACTCGGTGGCCCGGGCACCCCTCCCAGACTCGGAGCCTCGGGACCACCCCCAGGCTCTGAGACCACGGGCCCCACTCCCAGACTCGGAGCCTCGGGTTTCACTCCCAGACTCGGAGCCTCTGGCTTCACTCGTAGACTCGGAGCTCTGGGCTCCACACCCAGACTCGGTGCCCCGAGCCCCACTCCCAGACTGAGAGCCCCAGGCCCCACTCCCAGACTCGGAGCCCCGTGCCCCATTCCCATACTTGGAGCCCCGGGCCCCACTCCCAGACTGAGAGCCCCGGGCCCCACTTGCAGACTCGGAGCCCCGGGCCCAAGTCGCAGACTGGGAGCCCCGGGCCCCACTCCCAGAATGGGAGCCCCGGGCCCCACTCCCAGACTCGGAGCCCCGGGCCTCACTCGCAGACTCGGAGCCCCGGGCCCCCCTCCCACACTCGGAGCCCCGTGCCGCACTCCCAGACTCGGAGCCCCGGGCCCCCCTCCCACACTTGGAGCCCCGGGCCCCACTCCCAGACACGGAGGTCCGGGCCACCCTCCCACACTCGGTGGCCCGGGCCCCCTCCCAGACTCGAAGCCTCGGGACCACCCCCAGGCTCTGAGACCACGGGCCCCACTCCCAGACTCGGAGCCTCGGGCTTCTCTCCCAGACTCGGAGCCTTTGGCTTCACTTGTAGACTCGGAGCTCTGGGCTCCACACCCAGACTCGTTGCCCCGAGCCCCACTCCCAGACTGAGAGCCCCAGGCCCCACTCGCAGACTCGGAGCCCCGTGCCCCATTCCCATACTCGGAGCCCCGGGCCCCACTCCCAGACTGAGAGCCCCGGGCCCCACTCGTAGACTCGGAGCCCCGGGCCCCACTCGCAGACTGGGAGCCCTGGGCCCCACTCCCAGAATGGGAGCCCCGGGAGCCACTCCCACAGTCGGATCCCCGGGCCCCAGACCCAGACTCGGAGCCCCGGGCCTCACTCGCAGACTCGGAGCCCCGGGCCCCACACCCAGACTCGGAGCCCCGGGCCCCACTCCCAGACTCGGAGCCCTTGGCCCCCCTCCCAGATTCGAAGCCCCGGGCCACACTCCCAGACTCGATCCCCGGGCCCCACACCCAGACTCGGAGCCCCGGGCCCCACTCCCAGATTCGAAGCCCCGGGCCCCACTCCCAGACTCGAAGCCCCGGTCCCCACTCCGAGACTCGGAGCCCCGGGCCCCACTCCCAGATTCGAAGCCCCGGGCCCCACTCCCAGACTCGGAGCCCCAGGCCCAACTCGCAGACTCGGAGGCCCGTGCCCCACTCCCAGACTCGGCACCCCGGGCCCCACACCCAGACTCGGAGCCCCGGGCCCCACACCCAGACTGTGAGCCCCGTGCCCCACTCCCAGACTCGGAGCCACGAGCCCCACTCCCATACTCGGAGCCCCGGGCCCCACAGCCAAACTTGGAGACCCGGGCCCCAGTCCGAGACTGAGAGCTCCGGGCCCGACTTCCAGACTGTGAGCCATGGGCCCCACTCCCATACTCGGAGCCCCGGGCCCCACTCCCAGACTGAGAGCCCCGGGCCCCACTCGTAGACTCGGAGCCCCGGGCCCCACTCGCAGACTGGGAGCCCTGGGCCCCACTCCCAGAATGGGAGCCCCGGGAGCCACTCCCACAGTCGGATCCCCGGGCCCCAGACCCAGACTCGGAGCCCCGGGCCTCACTCGCAGACTCGGAGCCCCGGGCCCCACACCCAGACTCGGAGCCCCGGGCCCCACTCCCAGACTCGGAGCCCTTGGCCCCCCTCCCAGACTCGAAGCCCCGGGCCCCACTCCCAGACTCGAACCCCGGGCCCCACACCCAGACTCGGAGCCCCTGGCCCCACTCCCAGATTCGAAGCCCCGGGCCCCACTCCCAGACTCGAAGCCCCGGTCCCCACTCCCAGACTCGGAGCCCCGGGCCCCACTCCCAGATTCGAAGCCCCGGGCCCCACTCCCAGACTCGGAGCCCCAGGCCCAACTCGCAGACTCGGAGGCCCGTGCCCCACTCCCAGACTCGGCACCCCGGGCCCCACACCCAGACTCGGAGCCCCGGGCCCCACACCCAGACTGTGAGCCCCGTGCCCCACTCCCAGACTCGGAGCCACGAGCCCCACTCCCATACTTGGAGCCCCGGGCCCCACAGCCAAACTTGGAGACCCGGGCCCCAGTCCGAGACTGAGAGCTCCGGGCCCGACTTCCAGACTGTGAGCCCTGGGCCCCACTCCCAATCTCGGAGACCCGGGCCCCACTCCCAAATTCGGAGCCCTGGGCCCCACTCCCAGACTCGGAGACCCGGACCCCACTCCCAGACTCGGAGCCCCAGGCCCCACTCCCAGACTCAGAGCCCCGGGCCCCACTCCCAAACTCGGAGACCCGGGCCCCCCTCCCACACTCGGAGCCCCGTGCCGCACTCCCAGACTCGGAGCCCCAGGCCCCCCTCCCACACTTGGAGCCCCGGGCCCCACTCCCAGACTCGGAGGCCCGGGCCCCCCTCCCACACTCGGTGGCCCAGGCACCCCTCGCAGACTCGGAGCCTCGGGACCACCCCCAGGCTCTGAGACCAAGGGCCCCACTCCCAGACTCGGAGCCTCTGGCTTCACTCGTAGAATCGGAGCTCTGGGCTCCACACCCAGACTCGGTGCCCCGAGCCCCACTCCCAGAATGAGAGCCCCAGGCCCCACTCCCAGAAACGGAGCCCCGTGCACCATTCCCACACTCGGAGCCCCGGGCCCCACTCCCAGACTGAGAGCCCCGGGCCCCACTCGCAGACTCGGAGCCCCGGGCCCCATTCGCAGACTGGGAGCCCCGGGCCCCACTCCCAAAATGGGAGCCCCGGGAGCCACTCCCACAGTCGGAGCCCCGGGCCCCATCCCAGACTCGGAGCCCCGGGCCTCACTCGCAGACTCGGAGCCCCGGGCCCCACTCCCAGACTCGGAGCCCCGGGCCCCACTCCCAGATCGAAGCCCCGGGCCCCACTCCCAGACTCGGAGCCCCAGGCCCAACTCCCAGACTCGGAGCCCCGTGCCCCACTCCCAGACTCGGAGCCCCAGACCCCACACCCAGACTCGGAGCCCCGGGCCCCACTCCCAGACTCGGAGCCCTTGGCCCCACTCCCAGACTCGAAGCCCCAGTCCCCACTCCCAGACACGGAACCCCGGGCCCCACTCCCAGATTCGAAGCCCCGGGCCCCACTCCCAGACTCGGAGCCCCAGGCCCAACTTCCAGACTCGGAGCCCCGTGCCCCACTCCCAGACTCAGCGCCCCAGGCCCCACACCCAGACTTGGAGCCCCGGGCCCCACACGCAGACTGTGAACCCCGTGCCCCACTCCCAGACTCGGAGCCCCGAGCCCCACTCCCAGACTTGGAGCCCCGGGCCCCACTCCCAGACTCGGAGCCCCGGGCCCCACTCCCAGATACGGGGCCCTTGGCCCCACTCCCAGACTCGAAGCCCCGGTCCCCACTCCCAGACTCGGAGCCCCGGGCCCCACTCCCAGATTCAAAGCCCCGGGCCCCACTCCCAGACTCGGAGCCCCAGGCCCAACTCCCAGACTCGGAGCCCCGTGCCCCACTCCCAGACTCGGCACCCCGGGCCCCACACCCAGACTCGGAGCCCCGGGC
Source organism: Somniosus microcephalus (assembly GCF_052327205.1). Lineage (NCBI taxonomy): Eukaryota > Metazoa > Chordata > Chondrichthyes > Squaliformes > Somniosidae > Somniosus > Somniosus microcephalus. The sequence continues at coordinate 212,310,522 of NC_140989.1, read as the reverse complement.
CCCACTCCCAGACTGTGAGCCCCGTGCCCCACTCCCAGACTCGGAGCCACGAGCCCCACTCCCATACTTGGAGCCCCGGGCCCCACAGCCAAACTTGGAGACCCGGGTCCCAGTCCCAGACTGAGAGCTCCGGGCCCGACTTCCAGACTGTGAGCCCTGGGCCCCACTCCCAATCTCGGAGACCCGGGCCCCACTCCCAAATTCGGAGCCCCGGGCCCCACTACCAGACTCGGAGACCCGGATCCCACTCCCAGACTCGGAGCCCCAGGCCCCACTCCCAGACTCAGAGCCCCGGGCCCCACTCCCAAACTCGGAGACCCGGGCCCCCCTCCCACACTCGGAGCCCCGTGCCGCACTCCCAGACTCGGAGCCCCAGGCCCCCCTCCCACATTTGGAGCCCCGGGCCCCACTCCCAGACTCGGAGGCCCGGGCACCCCTCCCAGACTCGGAGCCCTGGGACCACCCCCAGGCTCTGAGACCACGGGCCCCACTCCCAGACTCGGAGCCTCGGGCTTCACTCCCAGACTCGGAGCCTTTGGCTTCACTCGTAGAATCGGAGCTCTGGGCTCCACACCCAGACTCGGTGCCCCGAGCCCCACTCCCAGAATGAGAGCCCCAGGCCTCACTCTCAGACACGGAGCCCCGTGCCCCATTCCCATACGCGGAGCCCCGGGCCCCACTCCCAGACTGAGAGCCCCGGGCCCCACTCGCAGACTCGGAGCCCCGGGCCCCACTCGCAGACTGGGAACCCCGGGCCCCACTCCCAGAATGGGAGCCCCGGGAGCCACTCCCACAGTCGGAGCCCCGGGCCCCACTCGCAGACTCGGAGCCCCGGGCCCCACACCCAGACCCGGAGTCCCGGGCCCCACTCCCAGACACGGAGCCCTTGGCCCCACTCCCAGACTCGAAGCCCCGGGCCCCACTCCCAGACTCGGAGCCCCGGGCCCCACTCCCAGACTCGGAGTCCCGAACCCCACTCCCAGACTCGGAGCCCCGGGCACCCCTCCCACACTCGGAGCCCCGTGCCGCACTCCCAGACTCGGAGTCCCAGGCCCCCCTCCCACACTTGGAGCCCCGGGCCCCACTCCCAGACTCGAAGGCCCGGGCCCCCCTCCCACACTCGGTGGCCCGGGCACCCCTCCCAGACTCGGAGCCTCGGGACCACCCCCAGGCTCTGAGACCACGGGCCCCACTCCCAGACTCGGAGCCTCGGGTTTCACTCCCAGACTCGGAGCCTCTGGCTTCACTCGTAGACTCGGAGCTCTGGGCTCCACACCCAGACTCGGTGCCCCGAGCCCCACTCCCAGACTGAGAGCCCCAGGCCCCACTCCCAGACTCGGAGCCCCGTGCCCCATTCCCATACTTGGAGCCCCGGGCCCCACTCCCAGACTGAGAGCCCCGGGCCCCACTTGCAGACTCGGAGCCCCGGGCCCAAGTCGCAGACTGGGAGCCCCGGGCCCCACTCCCAGAATGGGAGCCCCGGGCCCCACTCCCAGACTCGGAGCCCCGGGCCTCACTCGCAGACTCGGAGCCCCGGGCCCCCCTCCCACACTCGGAGCCCCGTGCCGCACTCCCAGACTCGGAGCCCCGGGCCCCCCTCCCACACTTGGAGCCCCGGGCCCCACTCCCAGACACGGAGGTCCGGGCCACCCTCCCACACTCGGTGGCCCGGGCCCCCTCCCAGACTCGAAGCCTCGGGACCACCCCCAGGCTCTGAGACCACGGGCCCCACTCCCAGACTCGGAGCCTCGGGCTTCTCTCCCAGACTCGGAGCCTTTGGCTTCACTTGTAGACTCGGAGCTCTGGGCTCCACACCCAGACTCGTTGCCCCGAGCCCCACTCCCAGACTGAGAGCCCCAGGCCCCACTCGCAGACTCGGAGCCCCGTGCCCCATTCCCATACTCGGAGCCCCGGGCCCCACTCCCAGACTGAGAGCCCCGGGCCCCACTCGTAGACTCGGAGCCCCGGGCCCCACTCGCAGACTGGGAGCCCTGGGCCCCACTCCCAGAATGGGAGCCCCGGGAGCCACTCCCACAGTCGGATCCCCGGGCCCCAGACCCAGACTCGGAGCCCCGGGCCTCACTCGCAGACTCGGAGCCCCGGGCCCCACACCCAGACTCGGAGCCCCGGGCCCCACTCCCAGACTCGGAGCCCTTGGCCCCCCTCCCAGATTCGAAGCCCCGGGCCCCACTCCCAGACTCGAACCCCGGGCCCCACACCCAGACTCGGAGCCCCGGGCCCCACTCCCAGATTCGAAGCCCCGGGCCCCACTCCCAGACTCGACGCCCCGGTCCCCACTCCGAGACTCGGAGCCCCGGGCCCCACTCCCAGATTCGAAGCCCCGGGCCCCACTCCCAGACTCGGAGCCCCAGGCCCAACTCGCAGACTCGGAGGCCCGTGCCCCACTCCCAGACTCGGCACCCCGGGCCCCACACCCAGACTCGGAGCCCCGGGCCCCACACCCAGACTGTGAGCCCCGTGCCCCACTCCCAGACTCGGAGCCACGAGCCCCACTCCCATACTCGGAGCCCCGGGCCCCACAGCCAAACTTGGAGACCCGGGCCCCAGTCCGAGACTGAGAGCTCCGGGCCCGACTTCCAGACTGTGAGCCCTGGGCCCCACTCCCAATCTCGGAGACCCGGGCCCCACTCCCAAATTCGGAGCCCTGGGCCCCACTCCCAGACTCGGAGACCCGGACCCCACTGCCAGACTCGGAGCCCCAGGCCCCACTCCCAGACTCAGAGCCCCGGGCCCCACTCCCAAACTCGGAGACCCGGGCCCCCCTCCCACACTCGGAGCCCCGTGCCGCACTCCCAGACTCGGAGCCCCAGGCCCCCCTCCCACACTTGGAGCCCCGGGCCCCACTCCCAGACTCGGAGGCCCGGGCCCCCCTCCCACACTCGGTGGCCCAGGCACCCCTCCCAGACTCGGAGCCTCGGGACCACCCCCAGGCTCTGAGACCAAGGGCCCCACTCCCAGACTCAGAGCCTCGGGCTTCACTCCCAGACTCGGAGCCTCTGGCTTCACTCGTAGAATCGGAGCTCTGGGCTCCACACCCAGACTCGGTGCCCCGAGCCCCACTCCCAGAATGAGAGCCCCAGGCCCCACTCCCAGAAACGGAGCCCCGTGCCCCATTCCCACACTCGGAGCCCCGGGCCTCACTCCCAGACTCGGTGCCCCGGGCCCCACACCCAGACTCGGAGCCCCGGGCCCCCCTCCCACACTCGGAGCCCCGTGCCGCACTCCCAGGCTCGGAGCCCCGGGCCCCCCTCCCACACTTGGAGCCCCGGGCCCCACTCCCAGACCCGGAGGTCCGGGCCACCCTCCCACACTCGGTGGCCCGGGCCCCCTCCCAGACTCGAAGCCTCGGGACCACCCCCAGGCTCTGAGACCCCGGGCCCCACTCCCAGACTCGGAGCCCCAGGCCCAACTTCCAGACTCGGAGCCCCGTGCCCCACTCCCAGACTCAGCGCCCCAGGCCCCACACCCAGACTCGGAGCCCCGGGCCCCACACGCAGACTGTGAACCCCGTGCCCCACTCCCAGACTCGGAGCCCCGAGCCCCACTCCCAGACTTGGAGCCCCGGGCCCCACTCCCAGACTCGGAGTCCTTGGCCCCACTCCCAGACCGAGAGCCCCGGGCCCCACTCCCAGACTCAAAGCCACGAGCCCCACTCCCAGACTGAGAGCCCCGGGCCCCACTCCCAAGCTCGACGCCCCGTCCCCCACTCCCAGGCTGAGTGCCCTGGGCCCCACTCCCAGACTGGGAGACCCGGGCCCCACTCCCAGACTGGGAGCCCCGGGCCCCACTCCCAGACTGGGAGCCCCGGGCCCCACTCCCAGACTGGGAGCCCCGGGCCCCACTCCCAGACTTGGAGCCCCGGGCCCCACTCCCTGACTGGGAGCCCCGGGCCCCACTCCCAGACTGAGAGCCCCGGGCCCCACTCCCAGACTCGGAGCCCCGGACCCCACTCCCAGACTCGGAGCCCCGGGCCCCCCTCCCACACTCGGAGCCCCGTGCCGCACTCCCAGACTCGGAGGCCCGGGCCCCCCTCCCACACTCGGTGGCCCGGGCCCCCCTCCCAGACTCGGAGCCTCGGGACCACCCCCAGGCTCTGAGACCACGGGCCCCTCTCCCGGACTCGGAGCCTCGGGCTTCACTCCCAGACTCGGCACCTCTGGCTTCACTCGTAGACTCGGAGCTCTGGGCTCCACACCCAGACTCGGTGCCCCGAGCCCCACTCCCAGACTGAGAGCCCCAGGCCCCACTCCCAGACTCGGAGCCCCGTGCCCCATTCCCATACTCGGAGCCCCGGGCCCCACTCCCAGACTCGGAGCCCCGGGCCCCACTCGCAGACTCGGAGCCCCGGACCCCACTCGCAGACTGGGAGCCCCGGGCCCCACTCCCAGACTGGGAGCCCCGGGAGCCACTCCCACAGTCGGAGCCCCGGGCCCCACTCCCAGACTCGGAGCCCCGGGCCCCACTCCCAAACTGAGAGCCCCGGGCCCCACTCCCAGACTGAGCCCCGGGCCCCACTCCCAGACTGATAGCCCCGGGCCCCACTCCCAGACTCGGAGCCCCGGGACACACTCCCAGGCTCGGAGCCCCAGGCCTCACTCCCAGACTGAGAACCCCGGTCCCCACGCCCAGACTCGGAGCCCTGGGCCTCACTCCCAGACACAGAGCCACGGGCCCCACTCCCAGACTGGGAGCCCCGGGACCCACTCCCAGCCTCGGAGCCCCAGGTCTCACTCCCAGACTGAGAGCCCCGGGCCCCACTCCCAGATTCGAAGCCCCGGGCCCCACTCCCAGACTCGGAGCCCCAGGCCCAACTCCCAGACTCGGAGCCCCGTGCCCCACTCCCAGACTCGGCACCCCGGGCCCCACACCCAGACTCGGAGCCCCGGGCCCCACTCCCAGACTGAGAGCCCCGTGCCCCACTCCCAGACTCGGAGCCACGAGCCCCACTCCCATACTTGGAGCCCCGGGCCCCACAGCCAAACTTGGAGACCCAGGCCCCAGTCCCAGACTGAGAGCTCCGGGCCCGACTTTCAGACTGTGAGCCCTGGGCCCCACTCCCAATCTCGGAGACCCGGGCCCCACTCCCAAATTCGGAGCCCCGGGCCCCACTCTCAGACTCGGAGACCCGGACCCCACTCCCAGACTCGGAGCCCCAGGCCCCACTCCCAGACTCAGAGCCCCGGGCCCCACTCCCAATCTCGGAGACCCGGGCCCCCCTCCCACACTCGGTGGCCCGGGCACCCCTCCCAGACTCGGAGCCTCGGGACCACCCCCAGGCTCTGAGACCACGGGCCCCACTCCCAGACTCGGAGCCTCGGGCTTCACTCCCAGACTCGGAGCCTCTGGCTTCACTCGTAGAATTGGAGCTCTGGGCTCCACACCCAGACTCGGTGCCCCGAGCCCCACTCCCAGAATGAGAGCCCCAGGCCCCACTCCCAGACACGGAGCCCCGTGCCCCATTCCCATACTCGGAGCCCCGGGCCCCACTCCCAGACTGAGAGCCCCGGGCCCCACTCGCAGATTCGGAGCCCCGGGCCCCACTCGCAGACTGGGAGCCCCGGGCCCCACTCCCAGAATGGGAGCCCCGGGAGCCACTCCCACAGTCGGAGCCCCGGGCCCCACTCCCAGACTCGGAGCCCCGGGCCTCACTCGCAGACTCAGAGCCCCGGGCCCCACACCCAGACCCGGAGTCCCGGGCCCCACTCCCAGACACGGAGCCCTTGGCCCCACTCCCAGACTCGAAGCCCCGGGCCCCACTCCCAGACTCGGAGCCCCGGGCCCCACTCCCAGATCGAAGCCCCGGGCCCCACTCCCAGACTCGGAGCCCCAGGCCCAACTCCCAGACTCGGAGCCCCGTGCCCCACTCCCAGACTCGGAGCCCCAGGCCCCACACCCAGACTCGGAGCCCCGGGCCCCACTCCCAGACTCGGAGCCCTTGGCCCCACTCCCAGACTCGAAGCCCCGGTCCCCACTCCCAGACACGGAACCCCGGGCCCCACTCCCAGATTCGAAGCCCCGGGCCCCACTCCCAGACTCGGAGCCCCAGGCCCAACTTCCAGACTCGGAGCCCCGTGCCCCACTCCCAGACTCGTCGCCCCAGGCCCCACACCCAGACTCGGAGCCCCGGGCCCCACACCCAGACTGTGAACCCCGTGCCCCACTCCCAGACTCGGAGCCCCGAGCCCCACTCCCAGACTTGGAGCCCCGGACCGCACTCCCAGACTCGGAGTCCTTGGCCCCACTCCCAGACTGAGAGCCCCGGGCCCCACTCCCAAGCTCGAAGCCCCGGGCCCCACTCCCAGACTGGGAGCCCCGGGCCCCACTCCCAGACTGGGAGCCCCGGGCACCACTCCCACACTGGGAGCCCCGGGCCCCACTCCCTGACTGGGAGCCCCGGGCCCCACTCCCAGACTGAGAGCCCCGGGCCCCACTCCCAGACTCGGAGCTCCGGGCGCCACTCCCAGGCTCGGAGCCCCGGGCCCCACACCCAGACACGGAGCCCCGGGCCTCACTCCCAGACTCGGAGCCACGAGTCCCACTCCCAGACTCGGAGCCTCAGGCCCCACTCCCAGTCTCGGAGCCCCGGGCCCCACTCCCAGACTCGGAGCCCTTGGCCCCACTCCCAGACTCGAAGCCCCGGGCCCCACTCCCAGACTCGAATCCCCAGGCCCAACTCCCAGACTCGGAGCCCCGTGCCCCACTCCCAGACTCGGAGCCCCAGGCCCCACTCCCAGTCTCGGAGCCCCGGGCCCCACTCCCAGACTCGGAGCCCTTGGCCCCACTCCCAGACTCGAAGCCCCGGTCCCCACTCCCAGACACGGAACCCCGGGCCCCACTCCCAGACTCAGAGCCCCGGGCCCCACTCCCACACTCGGTGGCCCGGGCCCCCCTCCCAGACTCGGAGCCTCGGGACCACCCCCAGGCTCTGAGACCACGGGCCCGTCTCCCGGACTCGGAGCCTCGGGCTTCACTCCCAGACTCGGAGCCTCTGGCTTCACTCGTAGACTCGGAGCTCTGGGCTCCATACCCAGACTCGGTGCCCCGGGCCTTACTCCCAGACTGAGAGACCCGGGCCCCACACCCAGACTCCGAGCCCCGGGCCCCACACCCAGACTCCGAGCCACGGGCCCCACTCCCAGACTCGGAGCCCCGGGCCCCAGTCCCAGACTCGGAGCCCTTGCCCCACTCCCAGACTCGGAGCCCCGGGCCCCCCTCCCACACTCGGAGCCCCGTGCCGCACTCCCAGACTCGGAGCCCCGGGCCCCCCTCCCGGACTCGGAGCCCCGGGCCCCACTCCCAGACTCGGAGCCCCGGGCCCCACTCCCAGATTCAGAGCCCCGGGCCCCACTCCCAGACTCGGAGCCACGGACCCCACTCCAAGACTCGGAGCCCCGTGCCCCATTCCCAGACTCAGAGCGCCGGGCCCCACTCCCAGACTGGGAGCCCCGGGCCCCACTCCCAGATTCGGAGCCCTGGGCCCCACTCCCAGACTCGGAGCCCCGGGCCCCACTCCCAGACTCGGAGCCCCGGGCCCCACTCCCAGACTGAGAACCCCGGGCCCCACTCCCAGACTCGGAGCCCCGGGCCTTACTCCCAGACTGAGAGACCCGGGCCCCACACCCAGACTCCGAGCCCCGGGCCCCACACCCAGACTCCGAGCCCCAGGCCCCACTCCCAGACTCGGAGCCCCGGGCCCCACTCCCAGACTCGGAGCCCTTGCCCCACTCCCAGACTCGGAGCCCCGGGCCCCAATCCCAGACTCGGAGCCCCGGGCCCCACTCCCAGATTCGGAGCCCCGGGCCCCACTCCCAGACTCAGAGCCCCGGGCCCCACTCCCAGACTCGGAGCCCCGGGCCCCACTCCCGGACTCGGAGCCCCGGGCCCCACTCCCAGACTCGGAGCCCCGGGCCCCACTCCCAGACTCAGAGCCCCGGGCCCCACTCCCAGACTCGGAGCCACGGGCCCCACTCCCAGACTCGGAGCCCCGGCCCCACTCCCAGACTCAGATCCCCGGGCCCCACTCCCAGACGCGGAGCCCCGTGCCCCACACCCAGACTCGGAGCCCTGGGCCCAACCCCCAGACTCGGAGCCTTGGGCTCCACTCCCAGAATCAGAGCTCCGGGCTCCACTCTCAGACTCGGAGCCCCGGGCCCCACTCCCAGACTCGATGCCTCCGGCCTCACTCCCAGATTCAGAGCCCCGGCCTCACTCCTAATCTCCGAGTCCCGGGCCCCACTCCCAGACTCGAAGCACCGGGCCCCACTCACAGACTCTGAGCCCCGGGACCCACTCCCAGAGACTGAGCCCCGGGTCTCACTCCCAGACTCGGAGCCCCGGGCCCCACTCCCAGACTCGGAGCCCCGGGCCCCACTCCCAGACTGGGATCCCCGGGACCCACTCCCAGACTCGGAGCCCCAAGCCCCACTCCCAGACTGGCAGCCCTGGGCCCCACTCCCAGACTCGGAGCCCCGGGTCCCAATCCCAGAATCGGAGCTCCGGGCCCCACACCCAGACTAGGAGCCCGGGGCCCCACTCCCAGATTCAGAGCCCTGGATCCCACTCCCAGACACGGAGCCCTGGGCCCCACTCCCAGACTCGGCGCCCCGGGTCCCACTCCCAGGCTCGGAGCCCCTGGCCCACTCCCAGACTCGGAGACCCGGGCCCCACTCCCACACTCGGAGCCCCGGGCCCCACTCCCAGACTCGGAGCCCCAGGCCCAACTCCCAGACTCGGAGCCCCGGGCACCACACCCAGACTCGGAGCCCCGGGTCCCACTCCCAGACTCGGAGCCCTTGGCCCCACTCCCAGACTCGAAGCCCCGGGCCCCACTCCCAGACTCGGAGCCCCGGGCCCCACTCCCAGATTCAAAGCCCTGGGCCCCACTCCCAGACTCGGAGCCCCAGGCCCCACTCCCAGACTCGGAGCCCCGGGCCCCACTCTCAGACTCGGAGACCCGGACCCCACTCCCAGACTCGGAGCCCCAGGCCCCACTCCCAGACTCAGAGCCCCGGGCCCCACTCCCAATCTCGGAGACCCGGGCCCCCCTCCCACACTCGGTGGCCCGGGCACCCCTCCCAGACTCGGAGCCTCGGGACCACCCCCAGGCTCTGAGACCACGGGCCCCACTCCCAGACTCGGAGCCTCGGGCTTCACTCCCAGACTCGGAGCCTCTGGCTTCACTCGTAGAATTGGAGCTCTGGGCTCCACACCCAGACTCGGTGCCCCGAGCCCCACTCCCAGAATGAGAGCCCCAGGCCCCACTCCCAGACACGGAGCCCCGTGCCCCATTCCCATACTCGGAGCCCCGGGCCCCACTCCCAGACTGAGAGCCCCGGGCCCCACTCGCAGATTCGGAGCCCCGGGCCCCACTCGCAGACTGGGAGCCCCGGGCCCCACTCCCAGAATGGGAGCCCCGGGAGCCACTCCCACAGTCGGAGCCCCGGGCCCCACTCCCAGACTCGGAGCCCCGGGCCTCACTCGCAGACTCGGAGCCCCGGGCCCCACACCCAGACCCGGAGTCCCGGGCCCCACTCCCAGACACGGAGCCCTTGGCCCCACTCCCAGACTCGAAGCCCCGGGCCCCACTCCCAGACTCGGAGCCCCGGGCCCCACTCCCAGATCGAAGCCCCGGGCCCCACTCCCAGACTCGGAGCCCCAGGCCCAACTCCCAGACTCGGAGCCCCGTGCCCCACTCCCAGACTCGGAGCCCCAGGCCCCACACCCAGACTCGGAGCCCCGGGCCCCACTCCCAGACTCGGAGCCCTTGGCCCCACTCCCAGACTCGAAGCCCCGGTCCCCACTCCCAGACACGGAACCCCGGGCCCCACTCCCAGATTCGAAGCCCCGGGCCCCACTCCCAGACTCGGAGCCCCAGGCCCAACTTCCAGACTCGGAGCCCCGTGCCCCACTCCCAGACTCGTCGCCCCAGGCCCCACACCCAGACTCGGAGCCCCGGGCCCCACACCCAGACTGTGAACCCCGTGCCCCACTCCCAGACTCGGAGCCCCGAGCCCCACTCCCAGACTTGGAGCCCCGGACCGCACTCCCAGACTCGGAGTCCTTGGCCCCACTCCCAGACTGAGAGCCCCGGGCCCCACTCCCAAGCTCGCAGCCCCGGGCCCCACTCCCAGACTGGGAGCCCCGGGCCCCACTCCCAGACTGGGAGCCCCGGGCACCACTCCCACACTGGGAGCCCCGGGCCCCACTCCCTGACTGGGAGCCCCGGGCCCCACTCCCAGACTGAGAGCCCCGGGCCCCACTCCCAGACTCGGAGCTCCGGGCGCCACTCCCAGGCTCGGAGCCCCGGGCCCCACACCCAGACACGGAGCCCCGGGCCTCACTCCCAGACTCGGAGCCACGAGCCCCACTCCCAGACTCGGAGCCTCAGGCCCCACTCCCAGTCTCGGAGCCCCGGGCCCCACTCCCAGACTCGGAGCCCTTGGCCCCACTCCCAGACTCGAAGCCCCGGGCCCCACTCCCAGACTCGAATCCCCAGGCCCAACTCCCAGACTCGGAGCCCCGTGCCCCACTCCCAGACTCGGAGCCCCAGGCCCCACTCCCAGTCTCGGAGCCCCGGGCCCCACTCCCAGACTCGGAGCCCTTGGCCCCACTCCCAGACTCGAAGCCCCGGTCCCCACTCCCAGACACGGAACCCCGGGCCCCACTCCCAGACTCAGAGCCCCGGGCCCCACTCCCACACTCGGTGGCCCGGGCCCCCCTCCCAGACTCGGAGCCTCGGGACCACCCCCAGGCTCTGAGACCACGGGCCCGTCTCCCGGACTCGGAGCCTCGGGCTTCACTCCCAGACTCGGAGCCTCTGGCTTCACTCGTAGACTCGGAGCTCTGGGCTCCATACCCAGACTCGGTGCCCCGGGCCTTACTCCCAGACTGAGAGACCCGGGCCCCACACCCAGACTCCGAGCCCCGGGCCCCACACCCAGACTCCGAGCCACGGGCCCCACTCCCAGACTCGGAGCCCCGGGCCCCACTCCCAGACTCGGAGCCCTTGCCCCACTCCCAGACTCGGAGCCCCGGGCCCCCCTCCCACACTCGGAGCCCCGTGCCGCACTCCCAGACTCGGAGCCCCGGGCCCCCCTCCCGGACTCGGAGCCCCGGGCCCCACTCCCAGACTCGGAGCCCCGGGCCCCACTCCCAGATTCAGAGCCCCGGGCCCCACTCCCAGACTCGGAGCCACGGACCCCACTCCAAGACTCGGAGCCCCGTGCCCCATTCCCAGACTCAGAGCGCCGGGCCCCACTCCCAGACTGGGAGCCCCGGGCCCCACTCCCAGATTCGGAGCCCTGGGCCCCACTCCCAGACTCGGAGCCCCGGGCCCCACTCCCAGACTCGGAGCCCCGGGCCCCACTCCCAGACTGAGAACCCCGGGCCCCACTCCCAGACTCGGAGCCCCGGGCCTTACTCCCAGACTGAGAGACCCGGGCCCCACACCCAGACTCCGAGCCCCGGGCCCCACACCCAGACTCCGAGCCCCAGGCCCCACTCCCAGACTCGGAGCCCCGGGCCCCACTCCCAGACTCGGAGCCCTTGCCCCACTCCCAGACTCGGAGCCCCGGGCCCCAATCCCAGACTCGGAGCCCCGGGCCCCACTCCCAGATTCGGAGCCCCGGGCCCCACTCCCAGACTCAGAGCCCCGGGCCCCACTCCCAGACTCGGAGCCCCGGGCCCCACTCCCGGACTCGGAGCCCCGGGCCCCACTCCCAGACTCGGAGCCCCGGGCCCCACTCCCAGACTCGGAGCCCCGTGCCCCACTCCCAGACTCGGAGCCCCGTGCCCCACTCCCAGACTCGGAGCCCCAGGCCCCACTCCCAGTCTCGGAGCCCCGGGCCCCACTCCCAGACTCGGAGCCCTTGGCCCCACTCCCAGACTCGAAGCCCCGGTCCCCACTCCCAGACACGGAACCCCGGGCCCCACTCCCAGACTCAGAGCCCCGGGCCCCACTCCCACACTCCGTGGCCCGGGCCCCCCTCCCAGACTCGGAGCCTCGGGACCACCCCCAGGCTCTGAGACCACGGGCCCGTCTCCCGGACTCGGAGCCTCGGGCTTCACTCCCAGACTCGGAGCCTCTGGCTTCACTCGTAGACTCGGAGCTCTGGGCTCCATACCCAGACTCGGTGCCCCGGGCCTTACTCCCAGACTGAGAGACCCGGGCCCCACACCCAGACTCCGAGCCCCGGGCCCCACACCCAGACTCCGAGCCACGGGCCCCACTCCCAGACTCGGAGCCCCGGGCCCCACTCCCAGACTCGGAGCCCTTGCCCCACTCCCAGACTCGGAGCCCCGGGCCCCCCTCCCACACTCGGAGCCCCGTGCCGCACTCCCAGACTCGGAGCCCCGGGCCCCCCTCCCGGACTCGGAGCCCCGGGCCCCACTCCCAGACTCGGAGCCCCGGGCCCCACTCCCAGATTCAGAGCCCCGGGCCCCACTCCCAGACTCGGAGCCACGGACCCCACTCCAAGACTCGGAGCCCCGTGCCCCATTCCCAGACTCAGAGCGCCGGGCCCCACTCCCAGACTGGGAGCCCCGGGCCCCACTCCCAGATTCGGAGCCCTGGGCCCCACTCCCAGACTCGGAGCCCCGGGCCCCACTCCCAGACTCGGAGCCCCGGGCCCCACTCCCAGACTGAGAACCCCGGGCCCCACTCCCAGACTCGGAGCCCCGGGCCTTACTCCCAGACTGAGAGACCCGGGCCCCACACCCAGACTCCGAGCCCCGGGCCCCACACCCAGACTCCGAGCCCCAGGCCCCACTCCCAGACTCGGAGCCCCGGGCCCCACTCCCAGACTCGGAGCCCTTGCCCCACTCCCAGACTCGGAGCCCCGGGCCCCAATCCCAGACTCGGAGCCCCGGGCCCCACTCCCAGATTCGGAGCCCCGGGCCCCACTCCCAGACTCAGAGCCCCGGGCCCCACTCCCAGACTCGGATCCCGGGCCCCACTCCCGGACTCGGAGCCCCGGGCCCCACTCCCAGACTCGGAGCCCCGGGCCCCACTCCCAGACTCGGAGCCCCGGGCCCCACTCCCAGACTCGGAGCCACGGGCCCCACTCCCAGACTCGGAGCCCCGGCCCCACTCCCAGACTCAGATCCCCGGGCCCCACTCCCAGACGCGGAGCCCCGTGCCCCACACCCAGACTCGGAGCCCTGGGCCCAACCCCCAGACTCGGAGCCTTGGGCTCCACTCCCAGAATCAGAGCTCCGGGCTCCACTCTCAGACTCGGAGCCCCGGGCCCCACTCCCAGACTCGATGCCTCCGGCCTCACTCCCAGATTCAGAGCCCCGGCCTCACTCCTAGTCTCCGAGTCCCGGGCCCCACTCCCAGACTCGAAGCACCGGGCCCCACTCACAGACTCTGAGCCCCGGGACCCACTCCCAGAGACTGAGCCCCGGGTCTCACTCCCAGACTCGGAGCCCCGGGCCCCACTCCCAGACTCGGAGCCCCGGGCCCCACTCCCAGACTGGGATCCCCGGGACCCACTCCCAGACTCGGAGCCCCAAGCCCCACTCCCAGACTGGCAGCCCTGGGCCCCACTCCCAGACTCGGAGCCCCGGGTCCCAATCCCAGAATCGGAGCTCCGGGCCCCACACCCAGACTAGGAGCCCGGGGCCCCACTCCCAGATTCAGAGCCCTGGATCCCACTCCCAGACACGGAGCCCTGGGCCCCACTCCCAGACTCGGCGCCCCGGGTCCCACTCCCAGGCTCGGAGCCCCTGGCCCACTCCCAGACTCGGAGACCCGGGCCCCACTCCCACACTCGGAGCCCCGGGCCCCACTCCCAGACTCGGAGCCCCAGGCCCAACTCCCAGACTCGGAGCCCCGGGCACCACACCCAGACTCGGAGCCCCGGGTCCCACTCCCAGACTCGGAGCCCTTGGCCCCACTCCCAGACTCGAAGCCCCGGGCCCCACTCCCAGACTCGGAGCCCCGGGCCCCACTCCCAGATTCAAAGCCCTGGGCCCCACTCCCAGACTCGGAGCCCCAGGCCCCACTCCCAGACTCGGAGCCCCGGGCCCCACTCTCAGACTCGGAGACCCGGACCCCACTCCCAGACTCGGAGCCCCAGGCCCCACTCCCAGACTCAGAGCCCCGGGCCCCACTCCCAATCTCGGAGACCCGGGCCCCCCTCCCACACTCGGTGGCCCGGGCACCCCTCCCAGACTCGGAGCCTCGGGACCACCCCCAGGCTCTGAGACCACGGGCCCCACTCCCAGACTCGGAGCCTCGGGCTTCACTCCCAGACTCGGAGCCTCTGGCTTCACTCGTAGAATTGGAGCTCTGGGCTCCACACCCAGACTCGGTGCCCCGAGCCCCACTCCCAGAATGAGAGCCCCAGGCCCCACTCCCAGACACGGAGCCCCGTGCCCCATTCCCATACTCGGAGCCCCGGGCCCCACTCCCAGACTGAGAGCCCCGGGCCCCACTCGCAGATTCGGAGCCCCGGGCCCCACTCGCAGACTGGGAGCCCCGGGCCCCACTCCCAGAATGGGAGCCCCGGGAGCCACTCCCACAGTCGGAGCCCCGGGCCCCACTCCCAGACTCGGAGCCCCGGGCCTCACTCGCAGACTCGGAGCCCCGGGCCCCACACCCAGACCCGGAGTCCCGGGCCCCACTCCCAGACACGGAGCCCTTGGCCCCACTCCCAGACTCGAAGCCCCGGGCCCCACTCCCAGACTCGGAGCCCCGGGCCCCACTCCCAGATCGAAGCCCCGGGCCCCACTCCCAGACTCGGAGCCCCAGGCCCAACTCCCAGACTCGGAGCCCCGTGCCCCACTCCCAGACTCGGAGCCCCAGGCCCCACACCCAGACTCGGAGCCCCGGGCCCCACTCCCAGACTCGGAGCCCTTGGCCCCACTCCCAGACTCGAAGCCCCGGTCCCCACTCCCAGACACGGAACCCCGGGCCCCACTCCCAGATTCGAAGCCCCGGGCCCCACTCCCAGACTCGGAGCCCCAGGCCCAACTTCCAGACTCGGAGCCCCGTGCCCCACTCCCAGACTCGTCGCCCCAGGCCCCACACCCAGACTCGGAGCCCCGGGCCCCACACCCAGACTGTGAACCCCGTGCCCCAATCCCAGACTCGGAGCCCCGAGCCCCACTCCCAGACTTGGAGCCCCGGACCGCACTCCCAGACTCGGAGTCCTTGGCCCCACTCCCAGACTGAGAGCCCCGGGCCCCACTCCCAAGCTCGAAGCCCCGGGCCCCACTCCCAGACTGGGAGCCCCGGGCCCCACTCCCAGACTGGGAGCCCCGGGCACCACTCCCACACTGGGAGCCCCGGGCCCCACTCCCTGACTGGGAGCCCCGGGCCCCACTCCCAGACTGAGAGCCCCGGGCCCCACTCCCAGACTCGGAGCTCCGGGCGCCACTCCCAGGCTCGGAGCCCCGGGCCCCACACCCAGACACGGAGCCCCGGGCCTCACTCCCAGACTCGGAGCCACGAGCCCCACTCCCAGACTCGGAGCCTCAGGCCCCACTCCCAGTCTCGGAGCCCCGGGCCCCACTCCCAGACTCGGAGCCCTTGGCCCCACTCCCAGACTCGAAGCCCCGGGCCCCACTCCCAGACTCGAATCCCCAGGCCCAACTCCCAGACTCGGAGCCCCGTGCCCCACTCCCAGACTCGGAGCCCCAGGCCCCACTCCCAGTCTCGGAGCCCCGGGCCCCACTCCCAGACTCGGAGCCCTTGGCCCCACTCCCAGACTCGAAGCCCCGGTCCCCACTCCCAGACACGGAACCCCGGGCCCCACTCCCAGACTCAGAGCCCCGGGCCCCACTCCCACACTCGGTGGCCCGGGCCCCCCTCCCAGACTCGGAGCCTCGGGACCACCCCCAGGCTCTGAGACCACGGGCCCGTCTCCCGGACTCGGAGCCTCGGGCTTCACTCCCAGACTCGGAGCCTCTGGCTTCACTCGTAGACTCGGAGCTCTGGGCTCCATACCCAGACTCGGTGCCCCGGGCCTTACTCCCAGACTGAGAGACCCGGGCCCCACACCCAGACTCCGAGCCCCGGGCCCCACACCCAGACTCCGAGCCACGGGCCCCACTCCCAGACTCGGAGCCCCGGGCCCCACTCCCAGACTCGGAGCCCTTGCCCCACTCCCAGACTCGGAGCCCCGGGCCCCCCTCCCACACTCGGAGCCCCGTGCCGCACTCCCAGACTCGGAGCCCCGGGCCCCCCTCCCGGACTCGGAGCCCCGGGCCCCACTCCCAGACTCGGAGCCCCGGGCCCCACTCCCAGATTCAGAGCCCCGGGCCCCACTCCCAGACTCGGAGCCACGGACCCCACTCCAAGACTCGGAGCCCCGTGCCCCATTCCCAGACTCAGAGCGCCGGGCCCCACTCCCAGACTGGGAGCCCCGGGCCCCACTCCCAGATTCGGAGCCCTGGGCCCCACTCCCAGACTCGGAGCCCCGGGCCCCACTCCCAGACTCGGAGCCCCGGGTCCCACTCCCAGACTGAGAACCCCGGGCCCCACTCCCAGACTCGGAGCCCCGGGCCTTACTCCCAGACTGAGAGACCCGGGCCCCACACCCAGACTCCGAGCCCCGGGCCCCACACCCAGACTCCGAGCCCCAGGCCCCACTCCCAGACTCGGAGCCCCGGGCCCCACTCCCAGACTCGGAGCCCTTGCCCCACTCCCAGACTCGGAGCCCCGGGCCCCAATCCCAGACTCGGAGCCCCGGGCCCCACTCCCAGATTCGGAGCCCCGGGCCCCACTCCCAGACTCAGAGCCCCGGGCCCCACTCCCAGACTCGGAGCCCCGGGCCCCACTCCCGGACTCGGAGCCCCGGGCCCCACTCCCAGACTCGGAGCCCCGGGCCCCACTCCCAGACTCAGAGCCCCGGGCCCCACTCCCAGACTCGGAGCCACGGGCCCCACTCCCAGACTCGGAGCCCCGGCCCCACTCCCAGACTCAGATCCCCGGGCCCCACTCCCAGACGCGGAGCCCCGTGCCCCACACCCAGACTCGGAGCCCTGGGCCCAACCCCCAGACTCGGAGCCTTGGGCTCCACTCCCAGAATCAGAGCTCCGGGCTCCACTCTCAGACTCGGAGCCCCGGGCCCCACTCCCAGGCTCGATGCCTCCGGCCTCACTCCCAGATTCAGAGCCCCGGCCTCACTCCTAGTCTCCGAGTCCCGGGCCCCACTCCCAGACTCGAAGCACCGGGCCCCACTCACAGACTCTGAGCCCCGGGACCCACTCCCAGAGACTGAGCCCCGGGTCTCACTCCCAGACTCGGAGCCCCGGGCCCCACTCCCAGACTCGGAGCCCCGGGCCCCACTCCCAGACTGGAATCCCCGGGACCCACTCCCAGACTCGGAGCCCCAAGCCCCACTCCCAGACTGGCAGCCCTGGGCCCCACTCCCAGACTCGGAGCCCCGGGTCCCAATCCCAGAATCGGAGCTCCGGGCCCCACACCCAGACTAGGAGCCCGGGGCCCCACTCCCAGATTCAGAGCCCTGGATCCCACTCCCAGACACGGAGCCCTGGGCCCCACTCCCAGACTCGGCGCCCCGGGTCCCACTCCCAGGCTCGGAGCCCCTGGCCCACTCCCAGACTCGGAGACCCGGGCCCCACTCCCACACTCGGAGCCCCGGGCCCCACTCCCAGACTCGGAGCCCCAGGCCCAACTCCCAGACTCGGAGCCCCGGGCACCACACCCAGACTCGGAGCCCCGGGTCCCACTCCCAGACTCGGAGCCCTTGGCCCCACTCCCAGACTCGAAGCCCCGGGCCCCACTCCCAGACTCGGAGCCCCGGGCCCCACTCCCAGATTCAAAGCTCTGGGCCCCACTCCCAGACTCGGAGCCCCAGGCCCAACTCCCAGACTCGGAGCCCCGTGCACCACTCCCAGACTCGGAGCCCCGGGTCTCACTCCCAGACTCGGAGCCCGGGGCCCCACTCCCAGACTCAGAGACCCGGGCCTCACTTCCAGACTGAGAGCCCCGGGCCTCACTCCCAGACTGAGAGCCCCGGGCCCCACTCCCAGACTCAGAGCCCGGGCTCCACTCCCAGACTCGGAGCCCCGGGCCTCACTCCCGGACTCAGAGCCCCGGGCCCCACTCCCGGACTCGGAGCCCCAGGCCCCACACCCAGACTGTGAGCCCCGGTCCCCACTCCCAGACTCGGAGCCCCGGGCCCCATTCACAGACTCGGATCCCCGGGCCCCACTCCCAGACTGAGAGCCCTTGGCCCCACTCCCAGACTCGGAGCCCCAGGCCCCACTCCCAGATTCAGAGCCCCGGGCCCTACTCCCAGACTCGGAGCCCCGGGCCCCACTCCCAGACACAGAACCCCGGGCCCCACTCCCAGACTCAGAGACCCGGGCCCCACTCCCAGACTCGGAGCCCCGGGCCCAACTCCCAGACTCGGAGGCCCGGGCCCCACTCCCAGACTCGGAGGCCCGGGCCCCACTCCCAGACTCGGAGCCCCGCCCCCCCTCCCACACTCGGAGCCCCAGGCCCCCCTCCCACACTCGGAGCCCCGGGCCCCACTTGCAGACACGGAGGCCCGGGCCCCCCTCCCACACTCGGAGGCCCGGGCCCCCCTCCCAGACTCGGAGCCCTGGGACCACTCCCAGGCTCTGAGACCATGGGCCCCACTCCCAGACTCGGAGCCTCGGGCTTCACTCCCAGATTCAGAGCCCCGGACCCCACTCCCAGACTCGGAGCCCCGGGTCCCACTCCCTGACTCGGAGCCCCGGGCCCCACACCCAGACTAGGAGCTCCGGGCCCCACTCCCAGATTCAGAGCCCCGGATCCCACTCCCAGACTCGCAGCCCCGGGCCTGTAATGATATCAGCAAATAGTGATGTTATTTGCCTTTTTGATTATCATGTCTTACCAGCATAGTTGCCTGATTGATTACTTATGCCTGACCAGCAGAGATCATGTGACAGAGACAAGCAGTTTGGTTTAGTTTCAGTTTCGTTCTAGATGCATCACTAGCTTGATGTCTCCTGTAAATGCTGTTATAAAGAGTTGAATAGACTTTAGATTAAAAGTCATTCTCTTTCATTAATGTTTCGTCATTGAACCCACAAAGAAATCAATACATGGTGTCAGAAGTGATTGAAAGAGATGAAGAGAAAAAATCTGAAGTTAAATCAGCTCTCCACAAATTAGCAAGCCAAAAGAGAACATCGTTGCTTACCATTGGAGAATAGCTAACGAAGTGAAAAAATGGAAGGTTTACACCCACCGGCGACGCTTCAGTTGACAGGTGATGTGGCTGAAAATTGGAGGAGCTTCAAACAACGTGTAGAGTTGTATTTAGCGGCAATCGGAGCTGACGAGAAAAGTGATAATAAGAAATCGTTAGTGTTCTTACATGTCGTGGGTGATGAAGCGCTGGAGGTGTATAATAACTTCACATTCGCTGCTAATGGAGACAAAATGAAGCTAGATAAAATAATGAAACAGTTTGAGGCCTACTGCATACCTAAACGTAACGTGACGTTTGAGAGGCACAGATTTTTCACATGTGTACAGAAAACAGGTGAGGCTATTGATCAGTATGTGACTGAACTGAGAAACAGAAGCAAATCGTGTGAATTTGGGGGACTGACAGACTCGCTGATAAAAGACAGACTGGTGTGTGGTATTCCGAATAATGGTCTAAGGGAAAGACTGCTAAGAGAGCAAGATCTAAACCTGGGAAAAGCCATAGCACTGTGTAGGGCTACAGAGACCGTGAAGTTGCAGGCAAAGAAGCTGTTCAGTGACAATAGCTGCAACGTGGATGCAGTGAGAAAGAACGGATACAAACCGTTTAACAAAAAGTGTGCCAATGTGAAAAAAGAGGCGTGGCCAGCGAACAAAAATGAAAGGGACAATCGAAAGACATGTAGTCGATGCGGTACACAGCATCAACCAAGAAAGTGTCCAGCATATGGTAAAACATGCAATAGTTGCAACAAAAACAACCATTATGCCCGTTGCTGCAAGAACCAAGTGCAACAAAGCAAGGTCCATGCAATAGATGAAAGCGACATAGAGGAGTTCTATGTAGATGTTGTGTCTGAAAACAAAAAAGAAGAAAGAGACTGGATGTTGACACTAAAAGTGAATGACATACACATTCCATTTAAATTGGATACTGGAGCACAAGTTAACGTGATATCAGAGACTGATTTTAAGAAAATTAGACCCAGACCAAAGATACATGGAATAAAAGTGAAAGTGACAGGATACTCAGGTACTGATATACCAGTGAAAGGAAGATGCATTGTCAAAGTAACACACAAGGACAGAGAGCACACGCTAGCATTAATCGTGGAGCCAAAGGATGTGCAAGCCATACTAGGTTTAAAAGCCTGTGAGAGACTGAACCTGGTAAAGAGAGTCCTCGTTGTGGAAAGCGAAGGAGAGACAGTCTATGATGAACTGAATGTTGCGTACACACCGGGTAAGCTGAGGTATACAGCAGACACGTTGTCCAGAGCTGTTGGCCCAGGAGAGCCCGCAAACACAGTGAAAAGACTGAAGTACAAGGCAAAAGACAGTGGAACTGACTTCTACCAAAGCATGCTTGTATACCGCACAACGCCGCTCGAGTGTGGTATGTCACCAGCCCAACTCCTTATGGGACGTCGGCTAAGGTCAAACCTACCCATCCCGGAGAACCTCCTGAAAACAAAAGAGGTGGAGAAAGTGAGGAAGTTCAAAGAACAACAGAAAGAAAAGCAAAAGTACTACTATGACAGAGGAACACAAAACCTACCTGAACTCCACACTGGTGACCAAGTAAGGTTGAAAGACAAAACAAACACATGGACTCAGAAGGGAACTGTCCTGAGTGAAGTTCAACCAAGATCATACACCATTCAGACAGGTGAGGGTGCTGTTCTGAGAAGAAATCATCGAGATCTTCTCATGGGACCGTCCACAGCAGGTCAAGAGACTGATACTGTTGAACAACCTGATCACACAGCTGAGAACCAATCATCTGAGGCAACAACTCAGATTCAAGGACAATCAATCAGAAAATCCTCAAGACATGTGTAGCCTCCTGAGAGACTCATTGAGCAAATTTAAGGACTATTGTTATAGAAGGAAGTAATGTTATCTTATTCTTTCTTCAAGTTCTAGTGTATTGACATATTTCATGTGAACACACAAAGCAAGGTTAAAAAACCTTGATCATGATAATGATAATGTAAGTTCATTCAGTGTTACAGTTAAAATGCAGATTAATATAAAGAAAACATGTTGTTAGTTAAATGTAAAATACTTTTGTTTTAAGAAAAGGAGATGTAATGATATCAGCAAATAGTAATGTTATTTGCCTGTTTGATTATCATGTCTTACCAGCATAGTTGCCTGATTGATTACTTATGCCTGACCAGCAGAGGTCATGTGACAGGGACAGGCAGTTTGGTTTAGTTTCAGTTTCATTCTAGATGCTTCACAAGCATCGTGTCGCCTGTAAAAGCTGCATAAAAGAGTTGAACAAGCTTTAGATTAAAAGTCATTCTCTTTCATAAATGTCTCGTCATTGAACCCACAAAAAAATCAATACACGGCCCCGCTCCCAGACTCGGTGCCCCGGGCCCCACTCCCAGGCTCGGAGCCCCTGGCCCAATCCCAGACACGGAGGCCCGGGCCCCACTCCCACACTCGGAGCCCCGGGCCTCACTCCCAGGCTCGGAGCCCCGGGCCCCACTCCCACACTCAGAGCCTACGGCCCCACTCCCAGACTCGGAGCCCCGGGCCCCACTCCCAGACTCAGAGCCCCGGACCCCACTCCCAGACTCGGAGCCACGGGCCCCCCTCCCACACTCGGAGCCCCGTGCCGCACTCCCAGACTCGGAGGCCCGGGCCCCCCTCCCACACTCGGTGGCCCGGGCCCCCCTCCCAGACTCGGAGCCTCGGGACCACCCTCAGGCTCTGAGACCACGGGCCCGTCTCCCGGACTCGGAGCCTGGGGCTTCACTCCCAGACTCGGAGCCTCTGGCTTCACTCGTAGACTCGGAGCTTTGGGCTCCACACCCAGACTCGGTGCCCCGAGCCCCACTCACAGACTGAGAGCCCCAGGCCCCACTCCCAGACGCGGAGCCCCGTGCCCCATTCCCATACTCGGAGCCCCGGGCCCCACTCCCAGACTGAGAGCCCCGGGCCCCACTCGTAGACTCGGAGCCCCGGGCCCCACTCGCAGACTGGGAGCCCTGGGCCCCACTCCCAGAATGGGAGCCCCGGGAGCCACTCCCACAGTCGGATCCCCGGGCCCCAGACCCAGACTCGGAGCCCCGGGCCTCACTCGCAGACTCGGAGCCCCGGGCCCCACACCCAGACTCGGAGCCCCGGGCCCCACTCCCAGACTCGGAGCCCTTGGCCCCCCTCCCAGACTCGAAGCCCCGGGCCCCACTCCCAGACTCGAACCCCGGGCCCCACACCCAGACTCGGAGCCCCGGGCCCCACTCCCAGATTCGAAGCCCCGGGCCCCACGCCCAGACTCGAAGCCCCGGTCCCCACTCCCAGACTCGGAGCCCCGGGCCCCACTCCCAGATTCGAAGCCCCGGGCCCCACTCCCAGACTCGGAGCCCCAGGCCCAACTCGCAGACTCGGAGGCCCGTGCCCCACTCCCAGACTCGGCACCCCGGGCCCCACACCCAGACTCGGAGCCCCGGGCCCCACACCCAGACTGTGAGCCCCGTGCCCCACTCCCAGACTCGGAGCCACGAGCCCCACTCCCATACTCGGAGCCCCGGGCCCCACAGCCAAACTTGGAGACCCGGGCCCCAGTCCGAGACTGAGAGCTCCGGGCCCGACTTCCAGACTGTGCGCCCTGGGCCCCACTCCCAATCTCGGAGACCCGGGCCCCACTCCCAAATTCAGAGCCCTGGGCCCCACTCCCAGACTCGGAGACCCGGACCCCACTCCCAGACTCGGAGCCCCAGACCCACTCCCAGACTCAGAGCCCCGGGCCCCACTCCCAAACTCGGAGACCCGGGCCCCCCTCCCACACTCGGAGCCCCGTGCCGCACTCCCAGACTCGGAGCCCCAGGCCCCCCTCCCACACTTGGAGCCCCGGGCCCCACTCCCAGACTCGGAGGCCCGGGCCCCCCTCCCACACTCGGTGGCCCAGGCACCACTCCCAGACTCGGAGCCTCGGGACCACCCCCAGGCTCTGAGACCAAGGGCCCCACTCCCAGACTCGGAGCCTCGGGCTTCACTCCCAGACTCGGAGCCTCTGGCTTCACTCATAGAATCGGAGCTCTGGGCTCCACACCCAGACTCGGTGCCCCGAGCCCCACTCCCAGAATGAGAGCCCCAGGCCCCACTCCCAGAAACGGAGCCCCGTGCCCCATTCCCACACTTGGAGCCCCGGGCCCCACTCCCAGACTGAGAGACCCGGGCCCCACTCGCAGACTTGGAGCCCCGGGCCCCACTCGCAGACTGGGAGCCCCGGGCCCCACTCCCAGAATGGGAGCCCCGGGAGCCACTCCCACAGTCGGAGCCCCGGGCCCCATCCCAGACTCGGAGCCCCGGGCCTCACTCGCAGACTCGGAGCCCCGGGCCCCACTCCCAGACTCGGAGCCCCGGGCCCCACTCCCAGATCGAAGCCCCGGGCCCCACTCCCAGACTCGGAGCCCCAGGCCCAACTCCCAGAATCGGAGCCCCGTGCCCCACTCCCAGACTCGGAGCCCCAGACCCCACACCCAGACTCGGAGCCCCGGGCCCCACTCCCAGAGTCGGAGCCCTTGACCCCACTCCCAGACTCGAAGCCCCGGTCCCCACTCCCAGACACGGAACCCCGGGCCCCACTCCCAGATTCGAAGCCCCGGGCCCCACTCCCAGACTCGGAGCCCCAGGCCCAACTTCCAGACTCGGAGCCCCGTGCCCCACTCCCAGACTCAGCGCCCCAGGCCCCACACCCAGACTCGGAGCCCCGGGCCCCACACGCAGACTGTGAACCCCGTGCCCCACTCCCAGACTCGGAGCCCCGAGCCCCACTCCCAGACTTGGAGCCCCGGGCCCCACTCCCAGACTCGGAGTCCTTGGCCCCACTCCCAGACCGAGAGCCCCGGGCCCCACTCCCAGACTCAAAGCCACGAGCCCCACTCCCAGACTGAGAGCCCCGGGCCCCACTCCCAAGCTCGAAGCCCCGTCCCCCACTCCCAGGCTGAGTGCCCTGGGCCCCACTCCCAGACTGGGAGACCCGGGCCCCACTCCCAGACTGGGAGCCCCGGGCCCCACTCCCAGACTGGGAGCCCCGGGCCCCACTCCCAGACTGGGAGCCCCGGGCCCCACTCCCAGACTTGGAGCCCCGGGCCCCACTCCCTGACTGGGAGCCCCGGGCCCCACTCCCAGACTGAGAGCCCCGGGCCCCACTCCCAGACTCGGAGCCCCGGACCCCACTCCCAGACTCGGAGCCCCGGGCCCCCCTCCCACACTCGGAGCCCCGTGCCGCACTCCCAGACTCGGAGGCCCGGGCCCCCCTCCCACACTCGGTGGCCCGGGCCCCCCTCCCAGACTCGGAGCCTCGGGACCACCCCCAGGCTCTGAGACCACGGGCCCCTCTCCCGGACTCGGAGCCTCGGGCTTCACTCCCAGACTCGGCACCTCTGGCTTCACTCGTAGACTCGGAGCTCTGGGCTCCACACCCAGACTCGGTGCCCCGAGCCCCACTCCCAGACTGAGAGCCCCAGGCCCCACTCCCAGACTCGGAGCCCCGTGCCCCATTCCCATACTCGGAGCCCCGGGCCCCACTCCCAGACTCGGAGCCCCGGGCCCCACTCGCAGACACGGAGCCCCGGACCCCACTCGCAGACTGGGAGCCCCGGGCCCCACTCCCAGACTGGGAGCCCCGGGAGCCACTCCCACAGTCGGAGCCCCGGGCCCCACTCCCAGACTCGGAGCCCCGGGCCCCACTCCCAAACTGAGAGCCCCGGGCCCCACTCCCAGACTGAGAGCCCCGGGCCCCACTCCCAGACTGATAGCCCCGGGCCCCACTCCCAGACTCGGAGCCCCGGGACACACTCCCAGGCTCGGAGCCCCAGGCCTCACTCCCAGACTGAGAACCCCGGTCCCCACTCCCAGACTCGGAGCCCTGGGCCTCACTCCCAGTCACAGAGCCACGGGCCCCACTCCCAGACTGGGAGCCCCGGGACCCACTCCCAGCCTCGGAGCCCCAGGTCTCACTCCCAGACTGAGAGCCCCGGGCCCCACTCCCAGATTCAGAGCCCCGGTCCCCACTCCCAGACTCGGAGCCCCGGGCCCCACTCCCAGATTCGAAGCCCCGGGCCCCACTCCCAGACTCGGAGCCCCAGGCCCAACTCCCAGACTCGGAGCCCCGTGCCCCACTCCCAGACTCGGCACCCCGGGCCCCACACCCAGACTCGGAGCCCCAGGCCCCACTCCCAGACTGTGAGCCCCGTGCCCCACTCCCAGACTCGGAGCCACGAGCCCCACTCCCATACTTGGAGCCCCGGGCCCCACTCCCAGACTCGGAGCCCCGGGCCCCACTCCCAGACTCGGAGCCCCGGGCCCCACTCCCAGACTGAGAACCCCGGGCCCCACTCCCAGACTCGGAGCCCCGGGCCTTACTCCCAGACTGAGAGACCCGGGCCCCACACCCAGACTCCGAGCCCCGGGCCCCACACCCAGACTCCGAGCCCCGGGCCCCACTCCCAGACTCGGAGCCCCGGGCCCCACTCCCAGACTCGGAGCCCTTGCCCCACTCCCAGACTCGGAGCCCCGGGCCCCAATCCCAGACTCGGAGCCCCGGGCCCCACTCCCAGATTCGGAGCCCCGGGCCCCACTCCCAGACTCAGAGCCCCGGGCCCCACTCCCAGACTCGGAGCCCCGGGCCCCCCTCCCGGACTCGGAGCCCCGGGCCCCACTCCCAGACTCGGAGCCCCGGGCCCCACTCCCAGATTCAGAGCCCCGGGCCCCACTCCCAGACTCGGAGCCACGGACCCCACTCCAAGACACGGAGCCCCGTGCCCCATTCCCAGACTCGGAGCGCCGGGCCCCACTCCCAGACTGGGAGCCCCGGGCCCCACTCCCAGACTCGGAGCCCCGGGCCCCACTCCCAGACTCGGAGCCCCGGGCCCCACTCCCAGACTCGGAGCCCCGGGCCCCACTCCCAGACTGAGAACCTCGGGCCCCACTCCCAGACTCGGAGCCCCGGGCCTTACTCCCAGACTGAGAGACCCGGGCCCCACACCCAGACTCCGAGCCCCGGGCCCCACACCCAGACTCCGAGCCCCAGGCCCCACTCCCAGACTCGGAGCCCCGGGCCCCACTCCCAGACTCGGAGCCCTTGCCCCACTCCCAGACTCGGAGCCCCGGGCCCCAATCCCAGACTCGGAGCCCCGGGCCCCACTCCCAGATTCGGAGCCCCGGGCCCCACTCCCAGACTCAGAGCCCCGGGCCCCACTCCCAGACTCGGAGCCCCGGGCCCCACTCCCGGACTCGGAGCCCCGGGTACCACTCCCAGACTCGGAGCCCCGGGCCCCACTCCCAGACTCAGAGCCCCGGGCCCCACTCCCAGACTCGGAGCCACGGGGCCCACTCCCAGACTCGGAGCCCCGGCCCCACTCCCAGACTCAGATCCCCGGGCCCCACTCCCAGACGCGGAGCCCCGTGCCCCACACCCAGACTCGGAGCCCTGGGCCCAACCCCCAGACTCGGAGCCTTGGGCTCCACTCCCAGAATCAGAGCTCCGGGCTCCACTCTCAGACTCGGAGCCCCGGGCCCCACTCCCAGACTCGATGCCTCCGGCCTCACTCCCAGATTCAGAGCCCCGGCCTCACTCCTAGTCTCCGAGTCCCGGGCCCCACTCCCAGACTCGAAGCACTGGGCCCCACTCACAGACTCTGAGCCCCGGGACCCACTCCCAGAGACTGAGCCCCGGGTCTCACTCCCAGACTCGGAGCCCCGGGCCCCACTCCCAGACTCGGAGCCCCGGGCCCCACTCCCAGACTGGGATCCCCGGGACCCACTCCCAGACTCGGAGCCCCAAGCCCCACTCCCAGACTGGCAGCCCTGGGCCCCACTCCCAGACTCGGAGCCCCGGGTCCCAATCCCAGAATCGGAGCTCCGGGCCCCACACCCAGACTAGGAGCCCGGGGCCCCACTCCCAGATTCAGGGCCCTGGATCCCACTCCCAGACACGGAGCCCTGGGCCCCACTCCCAGACTCGGCGCCCCGGGTCCCACTCCCAGGCTCGGAGCCCCTGGCCCACTCCCAGACTCGGAGACCCGGGCCCCACTCCCACACTCGGAGCCCCGGGCCTCACTCCCAGACTCGGTGCCCCGGGCCCCACACCCAGACTTGGAGCCCCTGGCCCCACTCCCAGACTCGGAGCCCCGGGCCCCACTCCCAGATCGAAGCCCCGGGCCCCACTCCCAGACTCGGAGCCCCAGGCCCAACTCCCAGACTCGGAGCCCCGTGCCCCACTCCCAGACTCGGAGCCCCGGGCACCACACCCAGACTCGGAGCCCCGGGTCCCACTCCCAGACTCAGAGCCCTTGGCCCCACTCCCAGACTCGAAGCCCCGGGCCCCACTCCCAGACTCGGAGCCCCGGGCCCCACTCCCAGATTCAAAGCCCTGGGCCCCACTCCCAGACTCGGAGCCCCAGGCCGAACTCCCAGACTCGGAGCCCCGTGCCCCACTCCCAGACTCGGAGCCCCGGGTCTCACTCCCAGACTCGGAGCCCGGGGCCCCACTCCCAGACTCAGAGACCCGGGCCTCACTTCCAGACTGAGAGCCCCGGGCCTCACTCCCAGACTGAGAGCCCCGGGCCCCACTCCCAGACTCAGAGCCCGGGCTCCAATCCCAGACTCGGAGCCCCGGGCCTCACTCCCGGACTCAGAGCCCCGGGCCCCACTCCCGGACTCGGAGCCCCGGGCCCCATTCACAGACTCGGATCCCCGGGCCCCACTCCCAGACTGAGAGCCCTTGGCCCCACTCCCAGACTCGGAGCCCCAGGCCCCACTCCCAGATTCAGAGCCCCGGGCCCTACTCCCAGACTCGGAGCCCCGGGCCCCACTCCCAGACACAGAACCCCGGGCCCCACTCCCAGACTCAGAGACCCGGGCCCCACTCCCAGACTCGGAGCCCCGGGCCCAACTCCCAGACTCGGAGGCCCGGGCCCCACTCCCAGACTCGGAGGCCCGGGCCCCACTCCCAGACTCGGAGCCCCGCCCCCCCTCCCACACTCGGAGCCCCGGACCCCCCTCCCACACTCGGAGCCCCGGGCCCCACTTGCAGACACGGAGGCCCAGGCCCCCCTCCCACACTCGGAGGCCCGGGCCCCCCTCCCAGACTCGGAGCCCTGGGACCACTCCCAGGCTCTGAGACCATGGGCCCCACTCCCAGACTCGGAGCCTCGGGCTTCACTCCCAGATTCAGAGCCCCGGACCCCACTCCCAGACTCGGAGCCCCGGGTCCCACTCCCTGACTCGGAGCCCCGGGCCCCACACCCAGACTAGGAGCTCCGGGCCCCACTCCCAGATTCAGAGCCCCGGATCCCACTCCCAGACTCGGAGCCCCGGGACTGTAATGATATCAGCAAATAGTGATGTTATTTGCCTTTTTGATTATCATGTCTTACCAGCATAGTTGCCTGATTGATTACTTATGCCTGACCAGCAGAGGTCATGTGACAGAGACAAGCAGTTTGGTTTAGTTTCAGTTTCATTCTAGATGCATCACTAGCTTGATGTCTCCTGTAAATGCTGTTATAAAGAGTTGAATAGACTTTAGATTAAAAGTCATTCTCTTTCATTAATTT
Source organism: Somniosus microcephalus (assembly GCF_052327205.1). Classification (NCBI taxonomy): domain Eukaryota; kingdom Metazoa; phylum Chordata; class Chondrichthyes; order Squaliformes; family Somniosidae; genus Somniosus; species Somniosus microcephalus. The sequence continues at coordinate 212,281,749 of NC_140989.1, read as the reverse complement.
TTCGTCATTGAACCCACAAAGAAATCAATACATGGTGTCAGAAGTGATTGAAAGAGATGAAGAGAAAAAATCTGAAGTTAAATCAGCTCTCCACAAATTAGCAAGCCAAAAGAGAACATCGTTGCTTACCATTGGAGAATAGCTAACGAAGTGAAAAAATGGAAGGTTTACACCCACCGGCGACGCTTCAGTTGACAGGTGATGTGGCTGAAAATTGGAGGAGCTTCAAACAACGTGTAGAGTTGTATTTAGCGGCAATCGGAGCTGACGAGAAAAGTGATAATAAGAAATCGTTAGTGTTCTTACATGTCGTGGGTGATGAAGCGCTGGAGGTGTATAATAACTTCACATTCGCTGCTAATGGAGACAAAATGAAGCTAGATAAAATAATGAAACAGTTTGAGGCCTACTGCATACCTAAACGTAACGTGACGTTTGAGAGGCACAGATTTTTCACATGTGTACAGAAAACGGGTGAGGCTATTGATCAGTATGTGACTGAACTGAGAAACAGAAGCAAATCGTGTGAATTTGGGGGACTGACAGACTCGCTGATAAAAGACAGACTGGTGTGTGGTATTCCGAATAATGGTCTAAGGGAAAGACTGCTAAGAGAGCAAGATCTAAACCTGGGAAAAGCCATAGCACTGTGTAGGGCTACAGAGACTGTGAAGTTGCAGGCAAAGAAGCTGTTCAGTGACAATAGCTGCAACGTGGATGCAGTGAGAAAGAACGGATACAAACCGTTTAACAAAAAGTGTGCCAATGTGAAAAAAGAGGCGTGGCCAGCGAACGAAAATGAAAGGGACAATCGAAAGACATGTAGTCGATGCGGTACACAGCATCAACCAAGAAAGTGTCCAGCATATGGTAAAACATGCAATAGTTGCAACAAAAACAACCATTATGCCCGTTGCTGCAAGAACCAAGTGCAACAAAGCAAGGTCCATGCAATAGATGAAAGCGACATAGAGGAGTTCTATGTAGATGTTGTGTCTGAAAACAAAAAAGAAGAAAGAGACTGGATGTTGACACTAAAAGTGAATGACATACACATTCCATTTAAATTGGATACTGGAGCATAAGTTAATGTGATATCAGAGACTGATTTTAAGAAAATTAGACCCAGACCAAAGATACATGGAATAAAAGTGAAAGTGACAGGATACTCAGGTACTGATATACCAGTGAAAGGAAGATGCATTGTCAAAGTAACACACAAGGACAGAGAGCACACGCTAGCATTAATCGTGGAGCCAAAGGATGTGCAAGCCATACTAGGTTTAAAAGCCTGTGAGAGACTGAACCTGGTAAAGAGAGTCCTCGTTGTGGAAAGCGAAGGAGAGACAGTCTATGATGAACTGAATGTTGCGTACACACCGGGTAAGCTGAGGTATACAGCAGACACGTTGTCCAGAGCTGTTGGCCCAGGAGAGCCCGCAAACACAGTGAAAAGACTGAAGTACAAGGCAAAAGACAGTGGAACTGACTTCTACCAAAGCATGCTTGTATACCGCACAACGCCGCTCGAGTGTGGTATGTCACCAGCCCAACTCCTTATGGGACGTCGGCTAAGGTCAAACCTACCCATCCCGGAGCACCTCCTGAAAACAAAAGAGGTGGAGAAAGTGAGGAAGTTCAAAGAACAACAGAAAGAAAAGCAAAAGTACTACTATGACAGAGGAACACAAAACCTACCTGAACTCCACACTGGTGACCAAGTAAGGTTGAAAGACAAAACAAACACATGGACTCAGAAGGGAACTGTCCTGAGTGAAGTTCAACCAAGATCATACACCATTCAGACAGGTGAGGGTGCTGTTCTGAGAAGAAATCATCGAGATCTTCTCATGGGACCGTCCACAGCAGGTCAAGAGACTGATACTGTTGAACAACCTGATCACACAGCTGAGAACCAATCATCTGAGGCAACAACTCAGATTCAAGGACAATCAATCAGAAAATCCTCAAGACACGTGTAGCCTCCTGAGAGACTCATTGAGCAAATTTAAGGACTATTGTTATAGAAGGAAGTAATGTTATCTTATTCTTTCTTCAAGTTCTAGTGTATTGACATATTTCATGTGAACACACAAAGCAAGGTTAAAAAACCTTGATCATGATAATGATAATGTAAGTTCATTCAGTGTTACAGTTAAAATGCAGATTAATATAAAGAAAACATGTTGTTAGTTAAATGTAAAATATTTTTGTTTTAAGAAAAGGAGATGTAATGATATCAGCAAATAGTAATGTTATTTGCCTGTTTGATTATCATGTCTTACCAGCATAGTTGCCTGATTGATTACTTATGCCTGACCAGCAGAGGTCATGTGACAGGGACAGGCAGTTTGGTTTAGTTTCAGTTTCGTTCTAGATGCTTCACAAGCATCGTGTCGCCTGTAAAAGCTGTATAAAAGAGTTGAACAAGCTTTAGATTAAAAGTCATTCTCTTTCATAAATGTCTCGTCATTGAACCCACAAAAAAATCAATACACGGCCCCACTCCCAGACTCGGTGCCCCGGGCCCCACTCCCAGGCTCGGAGCCCCTGGCCCAATCCCAGACACGGAGGCCCGGGCCCCACTCCCACACTCGGAGCCCCGGGCCTCACTCCCAGGCTCGGAGCCCCGGGCCCCACTCCCACACTCAGAGCCTATGGCCCCACTCCCAGACTCGGAGCCCCGGGCCCCACTCCCAGACTCAGAGCCCCGGACCCCACTCCCAGACTCGAAGTCACGGGCCCCCCTCCCACACTCGGAGCCCCGTGCCGCACTCCCAGACTCGGAGGCCCGGGCCCCCCTCCCACACTCAGTGGCCCGGGCCCCCCTCCCAGACTCGGAGCCTCGGGACCACCCCCAGGCTCTGAGACCACGGGCCCGTCTCCCGGACTCGGAGCCTGGGGCTTCACTCCCAGACTCGGAGCCTCTGGCTTCACTCGTAGACTCGGAGCTTTGGGCTCCACACCCAGACTCGGTGCCCCGAGCCCCACTCACAGACTGAGAGCCCCAGGCCCCACTCCCAGACGCGGAGCCCCGTGCCCCATTCCCATACTCGGAGCCCCGGGCCCCACTCCCAGACTGAGAGCCCCGGGCCCCACTCGCAGACTCGGAGCCCCGGACCCCACTCGCAGACTGGGAGCCCCGGGCCCCACTCCCAGACTGGGAGCCCCGGGAGCCACTCCCACAGTCGGAGCCCCGGGACCCACTCCCAGACTCGGAGCACCGGGCCCCACTCCCAAACTGAGAGCCCCGGGCCCCACTCCCAGACTGAGAGCCCCGGGCCCCACTCCCAGACTGATAGCCCCGGGCCCCACTCCCAGACTCGGAGCCCCGGGCCCAACTCCCAGACTCGGAGGCCCGGGCCCCACTCCCAGACTCGGAGGCCCGGGCCCCACTCCCAGACTCGGAGCCCCGGGCCCCCCTCCCACACTCGGAGCCCCGGGCCCCCCTCCCACACTCGGAGCCCCGGGCCCCACTTCCAGACACGGAGGCCCGGGCCCCCCTCCCACACTCGGAGGCCCGGGCCCCCCTCCCAGACTCGGAGCCCTGGGACCACTCCCAGGCTCTGAGACCATGGGCCCCACTCCCAGACTCGGAGCCTCGGGCTTCACTCCCAGATTCAGAGCTCCGGACCCCACTCCCAGACTCGGAGCCCCGGGTTCCACTCCCTGACTCGGAGCCCCGGGCCCCACACCCAGACTAGGAGCCCCGGGCCCCACTCCCAGATTCAGAGCCCCGGATCCCACTCCCAGACTCGGAGCCCCGGGCCTGTAAAATAGTGATGTTATTTGCCTTTTTGATTATCATGTCTTACCAGCATAGTTGCCTGATTGATTACTTATGCCTGACCAGCAGAGGTCATGTGACAGAGACAAGCAGTTTGGTTTAGTTTCAGTTTCGTTCTAGATGCATCACTAGCTTGATGTCTCCTGTAAATGCTGTTATAAAGAGTTGAATAGACTTTAGATTAAAAGTCATTCTCTTTCATTAATTTTTCGTCATTGAACCCACAAAGAAATCAATACATGGTGTCAGAAGTGATTGAAAGAGATGAAGAGAAAAAATCTGAAGTTAAATCAGCTCTCCACAAATTAGCAAGCCAAAAGAGAACATCGTTGCTTACCATTGGAGAATAGCTAACGAAGTGAAAAAATGGAAGGTTTACACCCACCGGCGATGCTTCAATTGACAGGTGATGTGGCTGAAAATTGGAGGAGCTTCAAACAACGTGTAGAGTTGTATTTAGCGGCAATTGGAGCTGACAAGAAAAGTGATAATAAGAAATCGTTAGTGTTCTTACATGTCGTGGGTGATGAAGCGCTGGAGGTGTATAATAACTTCACATTCGCTGCTAATGGAGACAAAATGAAGCTAGATAAAATAATGAAACAGTTTGAGGCCTACTGCATACCTAAACGTAACGTGACGTTTGAGAGGCACAGATTTTTCACATGTGTACAGAAAACGGGTGAGGCTATTGATCAGTATGTGACTGAACTGAGAAACAGAAGCAAATCGTGTGAATTTGGGGGACTGACAGACTCGCTGATAAAAGACAGACTGGTGTGTGGTATTCCGAATAATGGTCTAAGGGAAAGACTGCTAAGAGAGCAAGATCTAGACCTGGGAAAAGCCATAGCACTGTGTAGGGCTACAGAGACTGTGAAGTTGCAGGCAAAGAAGCTGTTCAGTGACAATAGCTGCAAAGTGGATGCAGTGAGAAAGAACGGATACAAACCGTTTAACAAAAAGTGTGCCAATGTGAAAAAAGAGGCGTGGCCAGCGAACGAAAATGAAAGGGACAATCGAAAGACATGTAGTCGATGCGGTACACAGCATCAACCAAGAAAGTGTCCAGCATATGGTAAAACATGCAATAGTTGCAACAAAAACAATCATTATGCCCGTTGCTGCAAGAACCAAGTGCAACAAAGCAAGGTCCATGCAATAGATGAAAGCGACATAGAGGAGTTCTATGTAGATGTTGTGTCTGAAAACAAAAAAGAAGAAAGAGACTGGATGTTGACACTAAAAGTGAATGACATACACATTCCATTTAAATTGGATACTGGAGCACAAGTTAACGTGATATCAGAGACTGATTTTAAGAAAATTAGACCCAGACCAAAGATACATGGAATAAAAGTGAAAGTGACAGGATACTCAGGTACTGATATACCAGTGAAAGGAAGATGCATTGTCAAAGTAACACACAAGGACAGAGAGCACACGCTAGCATTAATCGTGGAGCCAAAGGATGTGCAAGCCATACTAGGTTTAAAAGCCTGTGAGAGACTGAACCTGGTAAAGAGAGTCCTCGTTGTGGAAAGCGAAGGAGAGACAGTCTATGATGAACTGAATGTTGCGTACACACCGGGTAAGCTGAGGTATACAGCAGACACGTTGTCCAGAGCTGTTGGCCCAGGAGAGCCCGCAAACACAGTGAAAAGACTGAAGTACAAGGCAAAAGACAGTGGAACTGACTTCTACCAAAGCATGCTTGTATACCGCACAACGCCGCTCGAGTGTGGTATGTCACCAGCCCAGCTCCTTATGGGACGTCGGCTAAGGTCAAACCTACCCATCCCGGAGAACCTCCTGAAAACAAAAGAGGTGGAGAAAGTGAGGAAGTTCAAAGAACAACAGAAAGAAAAGCAAAAGTACTACTATGACAGAGGAACACAAAACCTACCTGAACTCCACACTGGTGACCAAGTAAGGTTGAAAGACAAAACAAACACATGGACTCAGAAGGGAACTGTCCTGAGTGAAGTTCAACCAAGATCATACACCATTCAGACAGGTGAGGGTGCTGTTCTGAGAAGAAATCATCGAGATCTTCTCATGGGACCGTCCACAGCAGGTCAAGAGACTGATACTGTTGAACAACCTGATCACACAGCTGAGAACCAATCATCTGAGGCAACAACTCAGATTCAAGGACAATCAATCAGAAAATCCTCAAGACACGTGTAGCCTCCTGAGAGACTCATTGAGCAAATTTAAGGACTATTGTTATAGAAGGAAGTAATGTTATCTTATTCTTTCTTCAAGTTCTAGTGTATTGACATATTTCATGTGAACACACAAAGCAAGGTTAAAAAACCTTGATCATGATAATGATAATGTAAGTTCATTCAGTGTTACAGTTAAAATGCAGATTAATATAAAGAAAACATGTTGTTAGTTAAATGTAAAATACTTTTGTTTTAAGAAAAGGAGATGTAATGATATCAGCAAATAGTAATGTTATTTGCCTGTTTGATTATCATGTCTTACCAGCATAGTTGCCTGATTGATTACTTATGCCTGACCAGCAGAGGTCATGTGACAGGGACAGGCAGTTTGGTTTAGTTTCAGTTTCGTTCTAGATGCTTCACAAGCATCGTGTCGCCTGTAAAAGCTGTATAAAAGAGTTGAACAAGCTTTAGATTAAAAGTCATTCTCTTTCATAAATGTCTCGTCATTGAACCCACAAAAAAATCAATACACGGCCCCACTCCCAGACTCGGTGCCCCGGGCCCCACTCCCAGGCTCGGAGCCCCTGGCCCAATCCCAGACACGTAGGCCCGGGCCCCACTCCCACACTCGGAGCCCCGGGCCTCACTCCCAGGCTCGGAGCCCCGGGCCCCACTCCCAGACTCAGAGCCTACGGCCCCACTCCCAGACTCGGAGCCACGGGCCCCACTCCCAGACTCGGAGCCCGGGCTCCACTCCCAGACTCGGTGCCCCGGGCCTCACTCCCAGACTCCGAGTCCCGGGCCCCACTCCCAGACTCAGAGCTCCAGGCCCACTCCCAGACTCGGAGCCCTGGGCCCCATTCCCAGACTCGGTGCCCCGGGCCTCACTCCCAGTTTCCGAGTCCCGGGCCCCGCTCCCAGACTCGGAGCTCCAGGCCCACTCCCAGACTCAAAGACCCAGCCCCACTCCCAAACTCGGAGCTCCGGGCTCCTCTCCCATACTCGGTGCCTCGGGCCTCACTCCCAGACTCCGAGTCCCGGGCCCCACTCCCAGACTCGGAGCCCCGGGCCCCACTCCCAGCCTCGGAGCCCCGGGCCCCACTCCCAGACTCGGAGCCCCGGGCCCCACTCCCAGACTCGGAGCCCCAGGCCCCACTCCCAGACTTAGAGCCCCGGGCCTCACTCCCAGACTGAGAGCCCCGGGCCGCACTCTCAGACTCGGAGCCCCAGGCCCCACTCCCAGATTAAGAGACCCGGGCCCCACTCCCAGACTTGGAGCCCTGGGCCCCACTCCCAGACACGGAGCCCCGGGCCCCACTCCCAGACTCGGAGCCCCGGGCCCCACTCCCAGACTCGGAGCACCGGGCCCCACTCCCAGACTCGGAGCCACGTGCCCCACTCCCAGACTCGGAGCCCCGGGCCCCACTCCCAGACTCGGAGCTCCGGGCCCTTCTCCCGGACTCGGAGCCCCGGGCCCCACTCCCGGGCTCAGAGCCCCGGGCCCCACTCCCAGACTCGGAGCCCCGGGCCTCACTCCCAGATTCAGAGCCCCGGACTCACTCCCAGACTCGGAGCCACGTGCCCCACTCCCAGACTCCGAGCCCCGGGCCCCACTCCCGGACTCGGAGCCCCGGGCCCCACTCCCGGACTCGGAGCCCCGGGCCCCACTCCCGGAGTCGGAGCCCCGGGCCCCACTCCCAGACTCGGAGCCCCGGGCCCCACTCCCGGACTCGGAGCCCCGGTCCCCACTCCCGGACTCGGAGCCCCGGGCCCCACTCCCAGAGTCGGAGCCCCGGGCCCCACTCCCGGGCTCAGAGCCCCGGGCCCCACTCCCGGACTCGGAGCCCCGGGCCCCACTCCCGGACTCGGATCCCCGGGCCCCACTCTCGGACTCGGAGCCCCGGGCCCCACTCCCAGACTCGGAGCCCCGGGCCCCACTCCCAGACTCAGAGCCCCGGGCCCCACTCCCAGACTCGGAGCCCCGGGTCCCACTCCCAGACTCAGAGCCCCGGGCCCCACTCCCAGACTCGGAGCCCCGGGCCCCACTCCCAGACTCGGAGCCCCAGGCCTCACTCCCAAACTCGGAGCCCCGGGCCCCACTCCCAGACTCGGAGCCCCGCGCCCCACTCCCAGACTCGGAGCCCCGGGCGCCACGCCAATACTCGGAGCCCCAGGCCCACTCCCAGACATGGAGCCCCGGGACCCACTCCCACACTCAGAGCCCCGGGCCCCACTCCCAGACTCGGAGCCCCAGGCCCCACTTCCAGAATCGGAGCCTCGGGTTTCACTCCCAGACTCAGAGCCCCGGGCCCCACTCCCAGACTCGGAGCCCCGGGCTCCACTCCCAGACTCGATGCCCCGGGCCTCACTCTGAGACTCAGAGCCCCGGGCCCCACTCCCAGACTCGGAGCCCCGGGCCCCACTCCTAGACTCAGAGCCCCGGGCCCCACTCCCAGACTGCGAGCCCCGGGCCTCACTCCCAGCCTCGGAGCCCCGGGCCCCACTCCCAGACTCGGAGCCCCGGGCCCCACTCCCAGACTCGGAGCCCCGGGCCCCACTCCCAGACTGGGAGCTGTTGAATCCGTGATTCTTAAAGTATTATGTTTTCCAATAACTACACGGAGGCTGTAACTTAACAATCAACAGGTGTTTACTGGAGGAGGGTAGTCTAAAGACTGACAGTACAGAGGCATGCTCAAGGCTTATATACAGGTGTGGTCACTGCCGGTACTACAGTATACAGGAGCTGTAAATGTTGTTCTCTCTTAAAGGTACATACACTACAATTCCTCCCCTTTTAGTTTAACAGTATCCATAACATTCATGTAACAGTTAACACTTTAACATGCACATTAAACTGAAATATTCCATTTATAGATTCAGTCTTTGGGGCGGCTTCCTGATCCATTCTGGATAGCGCCTTTCCTGAGGTTCTTGTTCTTGGTGCGGAGGCGATTCTGGCCCCTTTTCGTCGATTAGTTCATCAGTTTCCGCAGCTACTGTTTCTGAGGTAGATGCTACCGGTATGTCGGGTTCATTCCCAGGTACGCGAGACATGGGGTTGACTCGTTCCTGTGACGCTAGTATCTGATCGACATGGCATCTCACAATGTTCTCCCCGACATCCACTGTGTACATTAATGGCCCCTGCCTTGTGCATATCGTTCCGGGTTGCCATTTCTCTGTTCGGTTGTCACGGGCCAAGATTGGTTGTCCTACGTTGAAGCTCCTTGTCAGCTTCTCATTGATGTGCAGGAATTGTTTATCCTCAACATTTCTTCGCACATTTGGTCTGAGCAAATCCAGACGAGATCTCAACCTTCGGTTAAAGAACATCATGGCCGGGGTCTGATTGGTAACTGCATGTGTCGCATTTCTGTAGGCTAACAGGAAATTGTCCACCTTATGTGTAGTGTATGTACCTTTTAGGAGAGAACTACTTTTACAGCTCCTGTATACTGTAGTACCGGCAGTGACCACACCTGTATATAAGCCTTGAGCATGCCTCTGTACCCCCAGTCTTGACACTACCCTACTCCAGTAAATACCTGTTGATTGCTAAGTTACAGCATCCGTGTAGTTATTGAAAAACATCATACTCTCAGAATCACGGATCTAACAGTGGCGACGAGTGTCGATTCGAATCTACCTGCAACTCTGCATTTCCCTTCGAGGATTCGCTCCGGGAGGGCGGTGGAAGAAAGTCAAGGCCAGAAGCACGGGCGTCGACCACGAGCAACCGCCCAGTCATCCAGCAGAGAGTGAACATCGCAGGGGAGGCTGTGGAGAGCCGGGCTTGGTTCCCCAACCACGACGATCAGCAACAAACTGACAACAGGTACAGCGCAGACCCTTCCCGGACAGCGGCGGCTGGAGCCGACCGACAGCAGAGAAAAAGCCGAGCAGCGTCGACGGGGTAAGATAGAGGGTGAAGCGCACAGGGCGCAGCCGGGGGGTTGAAAACCGAGTGGCGTCGAGGAAAAACAAAAAGGAGAGAGAGAGGGTAAAGCAGCAGCCGGGTTCAGGACCGAGCGGCGGAAACGGGAAAGGTGCACAGAAAAAAAAAAAAAGTGCAGAGCACAGCCAGGGCTCAAGGGCTGAACAGTGTCCGCGGGGAGAAGAAGGGAGAGCACGGGAGATGCTATTGAGCCGCGGGGAAGAAAGAACAGCACAGGAGACGCCATTTTTAGAAGCCGCAGTGGAGAAGAAGGGCGAGCGCGGGAAGAAAGGAAAGCGCGGGAGATGCCATTTTTTCCCAGCGGAGAAGAAGGGAAAGCGCGGGAGACACCATTTTTGACAGTTAAATCACACCCAGGGATGCCGAAGAGTGGCAGTATCTCTACGTTTCACAATGAAGTCGAAGATTGGGCGACATATATGGAACGTATTGAGGTGTACTGCAGGGTGAATGAAGTGCCAGATGCTAGGAAAGCACTGGTTTTGTTAAATTCCATGGGTGCAAAAACTTATGGCTTACTGCAAAACCTAATAACCCCAGAGAAGCCCGTGAATAAGAATTTCGAAAGCATAGTAGAAATCCTACAGGACCACTTAAACCCCACACCGCTGCTGATAGCAGAACGATTTAAGTTCCATAAAAGGAACCAACACAAAGACGAAAGCAATGCTGAGTACTTAACGGAACTGTGCAAGCTATCGAAACACTGCCAGTTTGGAGTGGGACTAGCAGATACATTAAGGGACAAGTTTGTGTGTGGGCTTCAAAGTGAAGGAACCCAGAAACAGCTCCTATCAGAAAAGGACCTTACGCTGGACAAGGCTTTCAGTATAGCAGTATCACACGAAGCTGCCGCAAGGGGCGCTGCAGAGATACAACGGAGACCGCAAGAATATGGCACCAATGAAATGTCCTATGGAACAGGGAAGTGTTATCGCTGCGGCAGAACAACACACGACCAGAAGGATTGTTGGTTCAAGGACCAAGTGTGCAGACAGTGTGGAAAAGCAGGACACATAGCAAGTCTGGGAAGAAAACCAACAGCAAGAAATCTCCACAGGAGAAGTACAAAAAGGTACATAAGGTGATGGACAGTAGTTCAGATGAACAGAAAAGTGATACAGACTCCGGAATCAAGGAGCTGGGTTGTCTGAAACTACATAAGGTAACCAAAATGGAGGATCACCAGGCTATCTGGGTTACACTCAAGATAGACGGAGTCCAAGTGAAAATGGAATTGGACACAGGATCAGCCCTAACAGTCATAAACCAAAGGGACTACAAGCGGCTATTTTCACATATACCCTTGAAAGCTACAGAGATTGTCTTGAAGATGTACAAGGGGCAAAAAGTCTACCCCAAAGGAAAAATAATGGTGAAAGTGATATACAAAGGCCAGGAAATACCTAAAATGGACTTATATGTATTGCAAGATGGAGGACCACCACTGCTAGGACGTGAATGGATCTGGAAGATACAATTAAATTGGCATTCCATACAGGCACTGAAGATTGAGGCCAAAAAGGATGACGACGTCACACCTGGACGACTGTCAAAAATGCTAACTGACGCAAAAGAAGTGTTCCAGGAGGGACTTGGAACACTGAAAGGCATAACAGCAATGATTAAAATAGAGGAAAATGCAAGCCCAAAGTTTCATAAGGCCAGACCAGTGCCTTATGCGATCAGACCAGCCGTCGAAGCAGAGCTGGAAGGGTTGGAACGTTCAGGAGCACTGTCCAAAGTAGACTGGAGCGAGTGGGCTACACCCATCGATCCTGTAATGAAGAGGTCATTGAGTAATACGCCTGGGGAACCAAAGAAGGTTCGCATCTGTAGGGATTTCAGGGTGAGAGTGAACCCAGTCCTTCACACGGTACAATATCCGCTTCCACGAATTGAGGATATTTTCACCTCGCTATCTGGAGGTAAACGCTTCACCAAAATTGATCTAGCCCAGGCGTACTTGCAAATGGAGGTAGAAGAAGCCTCGAAACAATACCTCACGATCAACACTCATAAAGGTCTTTACCAATACAACCGGCTGGTGTTCGGGGTAGCATCGGCTCCGGCTATTTGACAAAGGGCGATGGATCAAGTCCTGCAAGGGATTCCAGGGACCCAGTGTTATTTGGACGACATCCTGGTCACAGGCGAAAATGACAGTGATCACCTCGCCAACCTGGAGAAGGTGCTCACTAGATTAAAGGAATATGGGCTATGAGCTATTCGCCACGAGCGCGAGTTTTTCCAGAAGCAGATCTCGTATTGTGGCCACGTTATTGATGAAGAGGGGTTACATAAGTCCCCTGAAAAGATTGAGGCAGTAGTCAAGGCTCCAGCACCGGAAAATGTGTCACAACTGAGGTCGTTCCTCGGGCTGGTAAACTACTACCATAAGTTCTTACCAAATTTGTCTATGGTATTACACCCACTGAACACCCTACTGCAAACAGGGGTACCATGGAAGTGGAATGACGAACGTAAACGAGCTTTCCAGAAGTGCAAAGAATTGATCACATCAAAAGAGGTGTTGGCCCATTTCAACCCAGCACTACCAATTCATTTGGCATGTGATGCATCAATATAAGAATTCGCAATAATTTACAGTTCTGAAGATCAATTTTTTTGATTAAAGAATCCCTGCTTTTAAATTTCCAGGAATAAAAATGGCTGTCACCACATGGCCAAAGACAAAGGACAATGCTTTGTTTACAAAGCAGTTGAATGCTATTAGCATTTGTTTGTATATCGAGTGGATACATCTGAACTGCAGAAGAGACTATTGTACCTTGAATGGGAAACGTTTAACATTTGAATGGGTTTTAAATCACCCAGCACTGGACAATAGAGCAGTTGTATCTCCTTTTTGTTTCAGCCCAGGGAGCTCCGGAAGACACATTAACCCAGTCTAACCACTTTGAGTTAGCCAATCACAGCTTTCTCTTGTGTATTGGACCCTTTGGGTGGGGAATTTTGCACACAGCCCTTGCAAGGCAGAACGGCAGGGGCCTCACCAGGTATAAAGATAGCGGCTGAGAAGCTATCTCTCTCTCTTACTTCGCTGGACCAAAGGTGAGCAGGGTGTTCTGACTCCTCAACAAGGCAACCTAGCAGGAGTTTGGGGTGGTGATTTAAGGGAATTGCTAAGATTGTTTAAATAACATTGTAGCCATTGTATCCCTCGTTTTCGCCATCTGCAACCCCCTGTTATATAGTTTTACTGTAATTACTGTGTTCGTGTGGTATATTGTGATATTTTGATTATAGTTTCTTTTAGTTAATAAAACTTGATTTTTTTTCTCTCATCCAAACTACGTGTCTGTTTTAATATCAATAATTATAAGCCCTACAGTCAGAACTGGAAGGTGGGGTAGCGATTCGAAACCGTTGTTTTAAAATTGGTTTTATTGGAATTGGTCTGATGTGCAGGCAAAGGCTGTAAGACCAGGAAAATTACTTTAAACCAGTTTAAAGAAGCCCCAAACCCTTACAATGGCGACCGCGGCAGGACTGCAGGCCGTGTTTGATATGATATGTGGTCTGGATCTAGAGAAAGCATCAGTTATTGTCTTTCTTGCTTTCAGTCTGTGGGCAGCCCTGTGGAAGGTAGTGGCAGTGTGTAAGCTGACCTATCGGGGTATAGGTGGCTGGGCTAGGAAGGGTGAGATGGGAGAGCAGGAGGAGTTTAAAGAGGCCAAGAATCGGGAGTCCCAGCTTGAAAAATGCCAGGCAGAGGTAGAACGCCTCAGAGAGGTGTATGAGGCCAGAGCTAGTGGTATGAGGGTACGGGAAGAGAATGCACGCCTCACACTAGAGGTCACAAAATGGCAGGCATTTATAGAGCGCCTTGTGCAGGAAGCCACAGAGGCGAGGGACAGAGAGATGAGGCTACAAGAGGAGAATGCACACCTCACCCAAGAAGCTAGCGAGAGAGAGAGCCATGCGAGAAACGAGGTAGAATTCCTAAAGTACCAAATCACTGAGGCCAGCGAAAATGAGATGAGACTGCGGGAAGAGAATGCCAGGTTTGGTGAAGCAGATCATGGCCCCTGTAGGGCAGAGATAGAAAGCCTTAACATGGCTTTAAAGGCATCAAAGGGAATGATTTGCATGATCAGCCCGAAGGCAGGTCAGCCGGATTTTACTGGCAGCCCAAGTAGAACCATCCCACAGGCAGCACCCAGAACAGTGCTGGATTGGGAATTAGAGACCCCAAGACTGCAGCCCACAGCTCCGAGTCTTGAGGAGCTCTGGCAGCGAGGAGGGGTGGACAATGGGGTGGTAGGAGATCACCAGCAGGTCCCGCTAGGCAGGCGGGGACCAGGACCAGTGTACCCCCTCCAACAACGGAGGTACGGTCCGCCCGTGAGGAGTGAGCCTGAGAATAGGAATCCTCAGCCCACAGCAAGTTCGAGTTCACAGGCAAGCACTGTGGCTTGTGTGGGGGGAGGAGCCATTCATATTCAGAGTAAGCTGTTTAAGCCAGGGAACAGGAAAGGAGAGTTCTGGGACCCCTGTAGAGCAGGTCCAGTAGCAGAAATCCGGGACAAGGGAGGCACACAGGGGATAGTTTTGGCCCCAGATGAAAGGCAGGTCCAAAATTCCCCATTTAAAGCCACCTGGGTGAGGGAACATGAGTTTGCTGTCCATGCAAGTTCAAGTTCACCGCCTGTAAAGACAGGCACTGTGGCCTTCTTAAAGGGACCAGCTTCCCAGCCCACTTCTAGAGTGGTCCCCCCCATGATGTGGGACCCTGCGGGGGCAGGGATAGCAATCCCTCTTGCAGGAGACATAGGGAGGGAGCTGACACCAGGTTTTAAACATGGGGAGGAAAATTTCCAGCCACCAGCAGCGGGTGGTGAGAGTATACCTGCCCCCAGCACAGGAGTGGGCAGGGAAGAGCAGACAAACCCAGAGAGAGATTTGCACCGGCAGGCTGCCAGGTACATTATACAGTGCAGGCTGTTGGCACCAGGGGGAGAAAGTTCCCAGCCAGCTGGGACTGGGACCCAAGCTCAGGGTCCGCCAGCCAAAGTTTCCCCGCATAGAGACACCACTCAGAAAGTCGCAGCGGGTGCCCCAGCCTAAGAAAGCATGGTCACCCACTTTACAGTGGAGTAGGGCGGTCTCCCGAGCCAGGGAGAAGCCAGAGAACAGGGGTCCCCACTCAACAGCCATAAGCTGTGAGGGACCAGAGACAGGAGGCAGTCCAGCTTCGCTGCAGCCAGCAGCAATCTGCAACGGGGCCAGAGATTAGACTGGCCGTCCGGAGACGGGCGGCATTTGAATTATAGCTATGTGTGTGTATATAGCTTGCTTTAAGGTGTATTTTAAGTTTTGTTGATTTAACTGGAAGTTTAAAGTGTTTAAGTTTACATGTGTGCCAAATGTTTGTATTTTTGGTCCGAGGTCAAGGGACCCGACCATGTCTCCACCTAAGGCAGCAGGTCAGTGAGACCTGGCTGCATGTCCTTTTAAGTTTTTGCAGGAGATTGGAAAATGAAGCAGCCATGTTCGCCCAGCCCGAGCTGGGCATCGAATGAAGATACGGATACGGAATGTTGGGGATCACCTCGCCACTGGACGAATCCAGGAGACCCCGCAGCGATTTTCGGGAAAAACCGGACAGGATCCGGAGGAACTTGCCTACTCCTCCTACGGGGAGGAGATGGCCCCAGCTGGGTGGGGCACGGCCCCCAACCCAGCACTATCCTGACCGAAGTTCACTTGCGGGAGACCTCGCTGTTGAGGAGTTATGATGGGGAAGCGCAGGCGCCTGGTCATAGGGACGCATTCCTCGGGGGTGGGTGGTGATGGCCCGGGAAAGATCGTATAGAGGAGGGGGAGACTCAAGAGTCACGTGGGTGCGGTCGGGGGAGGGAGCAACTCACCCGGGGGCCCACGAGCAAAGAGGATAAGTGTGGCTGGGAAGGATGAGTGGGTGGCCGGATCAGTGTGGGGCCAGGGAGAGCCGCCACACAGGCACCCATCATTTTCTGCAGCCAGTCGAGGGAAGACGGGAGGGACTGGGAGTCATGAGATCCCATACTCCCCAGTCTCGGTCTGTGCCAAGGTAAATTTTTAAACATGAGAGGTACCCCGCCTCCACAAAGGGACAAGGGAATGGTTCGGGGCTGGCGGAGCAGGCTGGTCGGTAAATCCATTCTGCCTGTTTTAACGTTTAAGATGATCAAAGGGGGGTGGAAGGTACTTTTACTGCCCGAGTGGGAGGAGCAATACCCACTCGAATTTCGTGACCCATCATCGGCACATGATGATCGGGGTTCATTTAAGCATGTTGTTTAATGATTTTTTGTATTTTGTGTTACAGCCCCAAGTTGAGCAGAGGCGTAGGACCCTCTCCGTGCTTGGGATCGTTTTGATTACATTGTGTAACTAAGATTGCAACATTTTGTAATAACTTATGATGTAAAAAAGTGATTGTAAATTTGGTTTACACTGTATAATTTTACAAGAGTGTAGGGGTATGAGACCCCTATTGAAAACTGAAGTATCTGTAAGATGCCAACCGTACCATGGTTTTTTTTCTTGAATTAAAGGGGAATAGACGGGATGGGGATCAGTGGCAGATAGCTATTAGGTAAATACAGGGGATGGTTGTTTGTGGGGGGTCAGAAATTATTGCTCATTTCTTCAAGAGGATACTACAAGCAAGCTGGAAGTATCCAAGGGCGGACTGTAAGAATTCGCAATAATTTACAGTTCTGAAGATCAATTTTTTTGATTAAAGAATCCCTGGGCGTAGTGCTTTTAAATTTCCAGGGATAAAAATGTCTGTCACCATATGGCCGAAGACAAAGGACAATGCTTTGTTTACAAAGCAATTGAATGCTATTAGCATTTGTTTGTATATCGAGTGGATACATCTAAACGGCAGAAGAGACTTTTGTACCTTGAATGGGAAACGTTTAACATTTGAATGGGTTTTAAATCACCCAGCACTGGACAATAGAGCAGTTGTATCTCCTTTTTGTTTCAGCCCAGGGAGCTCCGGAAGACACATTAACCCAGTCTAACCACTTTGAGTTAGCCAATCACAGCTTTCTCTTGTGTATTGGACCCTTTGGGTGGGGAATTTTGCACACAGCCCTTGCAAGGCAGAACGGCAGGGGCCTCACCAGGTATAAAGATAGCGGCTGAGAAGCTATCTCTCTCTCTTACTTCGCTGGACCAAAGGTGAGCAGGGTGTTCTGACTCCTCAACAAGGCAACCTAGCAGGAGTTTGGGGTGGTGATTTAAGGGAATTGCTAAGATTGTTTAAATAACATTGTAGCCATTGTATCCCTCGTTTTCGCCATCTGCAACCCCCTGTTATATACTTTTACTGTAATTACTGTGTTCGTGTGGTATAGTTTGATATTTTGATTATAGTTTCTTTTAGTTAATAAAACTTGATTTTTTTTCTCTCATCCAAACTACGTGTCTGTTTTAATATCAATAATTATAAGCCCTGCAGTCAGAACTGGAAGGTGGGGTAGCGATTCGAAACCGCTGTTTTAAAATTGGTTTTATTGGAATTGGTCTGATGTGCAGGCAAAGGCTGTAAGACCAGGAAAATTACTTTAAACCAGTTTAAAGAAGCCCCAAACCCTTACATCACCCTATGGTATTGGAACGGTGCTGTCGCACAAATTCCCAGACGGGTTGGAGAGGACAGTAGCCTTTGCGTCTCGGTCACTAACCTCAGCCAAGCGCAACTATGCC
Source organism: Somniosus microcephalus (assembly GCF_052327205.1). Classification (NCBI taxonomy): domain Eukaryota; kingdom Metazoa; phylum Chordata; class Chondrichthyes; order Squaliformes; family Somniosidae; genus Somniosus; species Somniosus microcephalus. The sequence goes on along the minus strand of NC_140989.1, from coordinate 212,264,102 downwards.
CAGATTGACAGGGAGGCCCTCAGCCAAGTATGGGGAGTAAAAAAATTCAACCACTATCTGCATAGGCAGAAGTTCACCTTGCTGACTGACCACCAACCACTTGTCTCCAGCTTTAATCCTAAGAAGGGCATTCCAGTGATGACTGCACAATGGTTACAAAGATGGTCCCTGTTTCTAGGGGCGAATCAATATGAAATCTATATATATAAAAGAGCTCTTCTGTCTGTCTGTCCCGATGTCTGTCCCGATGTCTGTCTGTCTGTCCGTCCGTTCTCTATACGTTTGAAAGTTACAGAGCGTACCGATGCGCGCGTTGCCTCAAAAGAAAGCTTGCGCGTTCGGCCGGACAAAAATCCCACCCGCGGTATCCCAAAAACGTTCAGCATTCCGCTCATTAGCATCTCATTAGCGACCGTGTGACGTCGAGGTCCACCAATCGGACGGCGGGTTCCTTCCTACAGTTGAGTGTCGAGTGACTCGACGATTGACCAATCCTACGCTTCGGTGACCTGACCGGTCGACCAATCGGTGCGTGTGTGGGCGGGCCTTATCCTTCTGAACCGAGGTGAGTGGCCGCCATCTTGATTTTTCACAATTTTTTCCCCCACACTTTCTGTGTGTTAGGGAACTAAGGTAAATATTTTAATGATGTGTTAGGGAATTAAATAACAATTTAATAGGGGGGGGGAGAGCCTCGGGAAATCGCGGGGGGGGGGAGAGCCTCGGGAAATCGCGGGGGGGGAGAGCCTCGGGAAATCACGGGGGGGAGAGCCTCGGGAAATCGCGGGGGGGGAGAGCCTCGGGAAATCGCGGGGGGGGGAGAGCCTCGGGAAATCGCGGGGGGGGGAGAGCCTCGGGAAATCGCGGGGGGGGGGGAAGAGCCTCGGGAAATCGCGGGGTGGGGGCGAGCCTCGGGAAATCGCGGGGCGCTCGCGCCGCCCGCACTGACCGCGCATGCGCCGCCCGCACTGACCGCGCATGCGCCGCCCGCACTGACCGCGCATGCGCCGCCCGCACTGACCGCGCATGCGCCGCCCGCCCGCCCACAGCGGCCGTCCATCAGCCGCGCGATACGCGGGGGACCTCAGCTCCGGACCTCAGGCGCTAGGCAGGGGGAGGGGCCGGAGAGAGGGACAGAGGGGAGTGGGGGAGTGGGGGAGGCGAGGGGAGGGAGGGAGAGGAGGGGAGGGGAGGGAGAGGAGGGGAGGGAGGGGAGGGAGAGGAGGGGAGGGAGAGGAGGGGAGGGAGAGGAGGGAGAGGAGGGGAGGGGAGGGAGGGAGGGGAGGGGAGGGAGGGGAGGGGAGGGAGGGAGGGGAGGGGAGGGAGGGAGGGAGGGAGGGGAGGGGAGGGAGGGATAGGACAGGGAGAGGACATGACAGGGAGAGGGGGGACACACAGGGGCAGGGAGACCAAGTGCCCCAAAATTGCCCACTGACCGCGCATGCGCCGCCCGCCCGCCCACAGCGGCCGTCCATCAGCCGCGCCATACGCGGGGGACCTCAGCTCTGGACCTCAGGCGCTAGGCAGGGGAGGAGGGGCCGGAGAGAGGGACAGAGGGGAGTGGGGGAGCGGGGGTGGGGGTGGGCGAGGGGAGGGAGGGAGGGAGACAGGGGAGGGGAGGGAGAGGAGGGGAGGGGAGGGAGGGAGGGATAGGACAGGGAGAGGACATGACAGGGAGAGGGGGGACACACAGGGGCAGGGAGACCAAGCGCCCCAAAATTGCCCTCGCGCCCCAAAATTGCCCTCGCAATGCGGGGCTCCCAGCTAGTAGAATATAAAGGCACGAAACAGCATGGAAACGCTGCTGGGCTATCACGCCTGCCACTGCCTACTGTGGAGGAAGCACCAGCAGTGGACCCTATCGAGATATTTTATTCGTCAATAATTGAACGATTGCCAGTAACGAATGCGGATATAGAGAAGGAGACCCGCAATGATCCAACGCTGTCTTGGGTATATGATTTGACGGTGAGGGGATGGCCAACACATGGCGACTCACTGTTGCTAGAATTCTCATCCAGAAGAGAACAGCTGTCAGTATGCCAGGGGACAGTGATTGTGTGGATCCAGAGTGGTGATTCCACCCAAGTTAAGGGAGAGAGTGCTAAATGAGCTTCATGAAGGTCATCTAGGGGGAGTGAAAATGAAAAGCCTTGCTAGGGCTTATGTGTGGTGGCCAGGAATCGATCAACAAATCGAGGACCTAACCAAGACCTGCTCAGGATGCCAGAAGGTCCAAAATGCACCACCACATGCCCCTCTACACCCCATGGGAGTGGCCCTCCTCCATGGCAACGGGTGCATATTGATTTTGCTGGTCCATTCATGGACTCAATGTTCTTAATAGCAGTGGATGCTCATTTGAAATGGCCTGAGGTGATAAAAATGTCCTCAACCACTACAGAGAAAACGATTGCAATCCTACGGACCATAGTTTGCCAGGAACGGCTTGCCAGAGCAGATTTGATATGATAATGGACCACAGTTTGTGTCCGAAGAGTTTCGGAAATTTATGAGAAGGAATGGGGTAAGGCATTACACATCTGACCCGTATCACCCAGCCACAAATGGATTGGCTGAGAGGTTCGTACAAACCTTTAAGAAGGCGATAAAGGCCATGTGCGACGATGAAATTCCACTACAGCATAAGGTGGACAATTTCTATTAAGCCTACCGAAATGCGACACATGCAGTTACCAACCAGACCCCAGCCATGATGTTCTTTAAACCGAAGGTTGAGAGCTCGTCTGGATTTGCTCAGACAAATGTGCGAAGAAATGTTGAGGATAAACAATATCCTGCACATCAATGAGAAGCTGACAAGGAGCTTCAACGTAGGACAACCAGTCTTGGCCGTGACTACCGAACAGAGAAATGGCAACCCGGAACGATATGCACAAGGCAGGGGCCATTAATGTACACAGTGGATGTCGGGGAGAACATTGTGAGACGCCACGTCGATCAGATCTTAGCGTCACAGGAACGAGTCAACCCCATGTCTCGCTTACCTGGGGATGAACCTGACATACCGGTAGCATCTACCTCCGAACCAGTCGCAGTGGAAACCGATGAACTAATTGACAAAAAGGGGCCAGAATCGCCTCCGCACCAAGAACAAGAACCTCAGGAAAGGCGCTATCCCGAAAGGATCAGGAAGCCGCCCCAAAGACTGAAACTATAAATGGACTATTGTTGTTTAATGTACCTGTTAAAGTGTTAATTGTTATTTGAATATTATGGGTACTGCTAATCTAAAAGGGGAGGAATTGTAGCGTATGTACCTTTGAGAGAACTACTTTTACAGCTCCTGTATACTGTTATACCGGCAGTGACCACACTTGTATATAAGCCTTGAGCATGCCTCTGTACCCCCAGTCTTGAGACTACCCTACTCCAGTAAATACCTGTTGATTGTTAAGTTACAGCATCCGCGTAGTTATTGAAAAACATCATACTCTCAGAATCACGGATCTCACATTATGCTGTAGTGGAATTTCATCATCGCACATGGCCTTTATCGCCTTTTTAAAGGTTTGTACGAACCTCTCAGCAAATCCATTTGTGGCTGGATGATACCGGGCGGATGTGTAATGCCTTACCCCATTCCTTCTCATAAATTTCCGAAACTCTTCAGACACAAACTGTGGTCCATTATCAGAGCAAATCTGCTCTGGCAAGCCGTTCCTGGCAAATATGGTCCGTAGGACTGCAATCGTTTTCTCTGTAGTGGTTGAGGACATTTTGATCACCTCAGGCCATTTTTGAGTGCGCATCCACTGCTATTAAGAACATTGAGTCCATGAATGGACCAGCAAAATCAATATTGCACCCGTTGCCATGGAGAGGAGGGCCACTCCCATGGGTGTAGAGGGGCATGTGGTGGTGCATTTTGGACCTTCTGGCATCCTGAGCAGCTCTTTGTTAGGTCCTCGATTTGTTGATCGATCCCCGGCCACCACACATAAGCCCTAGCAAGGCTTTTCATTTTTACCCCTCCCAGATGACCTTAGTGAAGCTCATTGAGCACTCTCTCCCTTAGCTTGTGTGGAATTACCACTCGGGATCCACACATCACTGTCCCCTGGCATATTGACAGCTGTTCTCTTCTGGATGAGAATGCTGGCAACAGTGAGTCGCCATGTGTTGGCCATCCCCTCACCGTCAAATCATATACCCGAGACAGTGTCAGATCATTGCGGGTCTCTTTCTCTATATCCGCGTTAGTTACTGGCAATCGTTCAATTATCGACAAATAAAATATTTCGATAGGGGTCCACTGCTGGTGCTTCCTCCACAGTAGGCAGTGGCAGGCGTGATAGCCCATCAGCGTTTCCATGCTGTTTCATGCCTTTATACTCTATTTCATATTGGTTCGCCCCTAGAAAAAGGGACCATCTTTGTAGCCGTTGTGCAGTCATCACCGGAACGCCCTTCTTTGGATTAAAGATGGAGACAAGTGGTTGGTGGTCAGTCAATAAGGTGAACTTCTGCCCACGCAGATAGTGGTTGAATTTTTTACACCCCATACTAGGCTGAGGGCCTCCCTGTCGATCTGGACGTAGTTGCGCTCGGCTGAGGTTAGTGACCGAGACGCAAAGACTACTGGCTTCTCGAACCCGTCTGGGGAATTTGTGCGACAGCACCGCTCCAATACCATAGGGTGATGCATCACATGCCAACCGAATTGGTAGTGCTGGGTTGAAATGGGCCAACACCTCTTTTGATGTGATCAATTCTTTGCACTTCAGGGAAGCTTGTTTACATTCGTCATTCCACTTCCATAGTACCCACCGTTTGCAGCAGGGTGTTCAGTGGGTGTAATACTGTAGACAAATTTGGTAGGAACTTATGGTAGTAGTTCACCAGCCCGAGGAACGACCTCAGTTGTGACACATTTTCCGGTGCTGGAGCCTTGACTACTGCCTCAATCTTTTCAGGGGACTTATGTAACCCCTCTTCATCAATAACGTGGCCACAATACGAGATCTGCTTCTGGAAAAACTCGCACTTGTGGCGATTAGCTCGTAGCCCATATTCCTTTAATCTAGTGAGCACCTTCTCCAGGTTGGCGAGGGTGATCACTGTCATTTTCGCCCGTGACCAGGATGTCGTCCAAATAACACTGGGTCCCTGGTATCCCTTGCAGGACTTGATGCATTGCCCTTTGCCAAATAGCCGGAGCCGATGCTACCCCGAACACCAGCCGGTTGTATTGGTAGAGACCTTTATGAGTGTTGATCGTGAGGTATTGTTTCGAGGCTTCTTCTACCTCCATTTGCAAGTACGCCTGTGCCAGATCAATGTTGGTAGAGCATTTACCTCCAGATAGCGAGGGGCGAAAATATCCTCAATCCGTGGAAGTGGATATTGTACCGTGTGAAGGACTGGGTTCACTGTCACCTTAAAATCCCCACAGATGAGGACCTTCTTTGATTCCCCAGGCGTATTACTCAACGACCTCTTCATTACAGGAATGATGGGTGTAGCCCACTCGCTCCAGTCTACTTTGAACAGTACTCCTGAACGTTCCAGCACTTCCAGCTCTGCTTCGACGGCTGGTCGATCGCATAAGGCACCGGTCTGGCCTTAAAAACTTTGGGCTTGCATTTTCCTCTATTTTAATCGTTGCTGTTATGCCTTTTAGTTTTCCGAGCCCCTCCTGGAACACTTCTTGTGTGTCAGTTAGCATTTTTGACAGTCGTCCAGGTGTGAGGTTGTCATCCTTTTTGGCCTCAACCTTCAGTGCCTGTATGGAATGCCAATCTAATTGTGTCTTCCGGATCCATTCACGTCCTAGTAGTGGTGGTCCTCCATCTGGCAATACATATAGGTCCATTTTAGGTATTTCCTGGCCTTTGTATATCACTTCACCCTTATTTTTCCTTTGGGATTGACTTTTTGCCCGTGTACGTCTTCAAGACAATCTCTGTAGCTTTCAAGGGTATATGTGAAAATAGCCGCTTGTAGTCCCTTTGATTTATGACTGTTAGGGCTGATCCTGTGTCCAATTCCATTTTCACTTGGACTCAGTCTATCTTGAGTATGACCCAGATAGTCTGGTGATCCTCCATTTTGGTTACCTTATGTAGTTTCAGACAACCCAGCTCCTTGATTCCGGAGTCTGTATCACTTTTCTGTTCGTCTGAACTACTGTCCATCACCTTATGTACCTTTTTTGTACTTCTCCTGTGGAGATTTCTTGCTGCTGGTTTTCTTCCCTGACCTGCAGACTCTTGCTATGTGTCCTGCTTTTTCACACTGTCTGCACACTTGGTCCTTGAACCAACAATCCTTCTGGTCGTGTGTTGTTCTGCCGCAGCGATAACACTTCCCTGCTCCATATGACATTTCATTGGTGCCATATTCTTGCGGTCTCCGTTGTATCTCTGCAGCGCCCCGTGCGGCTGCTTCGTGTAATACTGCCATGCTGAAAGCCTTGTCCAGCGTAAGATCCTTTTCTGATAGAAGCCGTTTCTGAGTTCCTTCACTTTGAAGCCCACACACAAACTTGTCCTCTTAACGTATCTGCTAGTCCCAATCTAAACTGGCAGTGTTTCGATAGCTTGCGCAGTTCCGTTAAGTACTCAGCATTACTTTCGTCTTTATGCTGGTTCCTTTTGTGGAACTTAAATCTTTCTGCTATCAGCAGCAGTGTGGGGTTTAAGTGGTCCTGTAGGATTTCCACTATGCTTTCGAAATTCTTATCCACTGGCTTCTCTGGGGTTATTAGGTTTTGCAGTAAGCCATAAGTTTTTGCACCCATGGAATTTAACAAAACCAGTGCTTTCCTAGCATCTGGCACTTCATTCGCCCTGCAGGACACCTCAATGCGTTCCACATATGTCGCCCAATCTTCGACTTCATTGTCGAACGCAGTGATACTGCCACTCTTCGGCATCCCTGGGCGTGATTAAACTGTCTAAAATGGCGTCTCCCGTGCGCTCCCTTCTCCGCTGGCACAAAATGGCGTCTCCCGCGCTTTCCATTCTTCCCGTGCTCGCCCTTCTTCTCCGCTGCGGCTTCTAAAATGGCGTCTCCCTTCTCCGCGGCTCAATGGCGTCTCCCGCGCTTCCTTTCTTTCCCCGTGGACGCTGTTCAGCCCTTGAGCCCTGGCTGTGCTCTGTGCGTTCTGCTGTGTGCCTCTCCCGTTGCCGCCGCTCGGTCCTGAACCCGGCTGCTGCTTTACCCTCTCTCTCTCTTTTTTCGTTTTTCCTCGACGCCGCTCGGTTTTCAACCACCGGCTGCGCCCTGTGCGCTTCACCCTCTCTCTTACCCCGTCGACGCTGCTCGGCTTTTTCTGCCGTCGGTCGGCTCCAGCCGCCGCTGTCCGGGAAGGGTCTGCACTGTACCTGTTGCCAGTCTGTTGCTGGATCTTCGTGGCTGGGGAACCAAGCCCGGCTCTCAACAGTCTCCACTGCGATGTTCACTCTCTGCCGGATGACTGGGCGGTTGCTCGTGGTCGACGCCCGTACTTCGGGCCTCGACTTTCTTCCACCGCCCTCCCGGAGCGAATCGTTGAAAGGAAATGCAGAGTTGCAGGTAGATTCGAATCGACCTCGTCGCCACTTTTGAATCCGTGATTCTTAAAGTATGATGTTTTCCAATAAATACACGGAGGCTGTAACTTAACAATCAACAGGTGTTTACTGGAGTAGGGTAGTCTCAAGACTGGCAGTACAGAGGCATGCTCAAGGCTTATATACAGGTGTGGTCACTGCCGGTACTACAGTATACAGGAGCTGTAAAAGTAGTTCTCTCTTAAAGGTACATACACTACAGGAGCCCCAGGACTCACTCCAAGACTGAGAGCCCCGGACCCCATTCCCGGACTCGGAGCCCCGGGCCCCACTCCCGGTCTCAGAGCCCCGGGCCCCACTCCCAAACTCCGAGTCCCAGGCCCCACTCCCAGGCTTGGAGCTCCAGGCCCACTCCCAGGCGCGGAGCCCTGGGCCCCACCCCCAGACTCGGAGCCTTGGGATTCACTCCCAGACTCGGAGCTCTGGGCTCCACTCCCAGACTCGGTGCCCCGGGCCCCACTCCCAGACTCAGAGACCCGAGCCCCACTCCTAGACTCAGAGCCCTGGGCCCCACACCCAGATTCAGAGCCCCGGGTCTCACTCGCAGACTCGGAGCACCGGGCCCCACTCCCAGACTCGGAGCCCCGGGGCCCACTCACAGACTCGGAGTCCCGGGCCCCACGCACAGACTCAGAGCCCCGGGCCCCACTCCCAGACGCGGAGCCCCGGGTCCCACTCCCAGACTCGGAGTCCCGGGCCCCATTCCCAGACTCGGAGCCCCGGGCCCCACTCCCAGACTCGGAGCCCCGGGCCCCACTCCCAGACTGGGAGCCTCGGGCCTCACTCCCAGACTCGGAGCCCCGGGCCCCACTCCCAGACTCGGAGCCTCGTGCCCCACTCCCAGACTCGGAGCCACGGGCCCCACTCCTGGACTGAGAGACCCGGGCCCCACTCCTAGACTCGGAGCCCCGGGCCCCACTCCCAGACTCGGAGCCCCGGGTCCCACTCCCAGACTCAGAGCCCCGGGCCCCACTCCCAGACTCGGAGCCCCAGGTCCCACTCCCAGACACAGTGCCCCGGGGCCCACTCCCAGACTCGGAGCCTCAGGCTTCACTCCCAGACTCGGAGCCCCGGGCCTCACTCCCAGACTCGGAGCCCCGAGCCCCACTCCCAGACTCGGAGCCCCGGGCCCCACTCCCACACTCGAAGCCCCGGGCCTCACTCCCAGACTCAGAGCCCCAGGCCCCACACCCAGACTCAGAGACCCAGGCCCCACTCCCAGACTCAGAGCCCCAGGCCCCACTCCCAGACTCAGAGCCCCGGGCCCCACTCCCAGACTCGGAGCCTCGGGCCCCACTCCAAGACTCGGAGCCCCGGGCCCCACTCCCAGACTGGGAGCCCCGGGCCCCGCTCCCAGACTCGGAGCCCCGGGCCCCACTCCCAGACTGGGAGCCCCGAGCCCCACTCCCAGGCTCGGAGACCTGGGCCCCACTCCCAGACTCGGAGCCCCAGGCCCCACTCCCAGACTCGGAGACCTGGGACCCACTCCCAGACTCGGAGCCCTGGGCCCCACTCCCAGACTCAGAGACCCGGGCCCCACTCCCCCACTCGGAGCCCCGGGCCTCACTCCCAGACTCGGAGCCCAGGGCTCCACTCCCAGACTCGGTGCCCCGGGCCTCACTCCCAGACTCAGAGCCCCGGGCCCCACTCCCAGACTAGGAGCCCCGGGCCCCACTCCCAGACTGAGAGCCCCGGGCCCCACTCCCAGACTCGGAGCCCCGCGCCCCACTCCCAGACTCGGAGCCCCGGCCCCACTCCCAGACTGAGAGCCCCGGGCCCCACTCCCAGAGTGGGAGCCCCAGGCCTCACTCCCAGACTCGGAGCCCCGGGCCCCACTCGCAGACTCGGAGCCCCGGGCCCCACTCCCAGACTCGGAGCCCCGGGCCCCACTCCCAGACACAGAGCCCCGGGCCCCACTCCCAGACTCGGAGCCCCGGGCCCCACTCCCAGACTCGGAGCCCCGGGCCCCACTCCCAGACTCGGAGCCCCGGGCCCCACTCCCAGACTGGGAGCCCCAGGATCCACTCCCAGACTCGGAGCCCCAGACCCCACTCCCAGTCTCGGAGCCCCGGGCCCCACTCCCAGACTCGGAGCCCCGGGCACCACTCCCAGACTCGGAGCCCCGGGCCCCACTCCCAGACTGGGAGCCCCGGGATCCACTCCCAGACTCGGAGCCCCAGACCCCACTCCCGGACCCAGAGCCCCGGGCCCCACTCCCAGACACAGAGCCCCGGGCCCCACTCCCAGACTCGGAGCCCCAGGCCCCACTCCCAGACTCGGAGCCCCGGGCCCCACATAAGAACATAAGAAATAGGAGCAGGAGTATGCCATACGGCCCCTCGGGCCTGCTCCGCCATTCAATAGGATCAGGCTGATCTGAATCTAGACTCACGTCCACTTCCCTGCCCTCTCCCCGTAACCTCTAATTCCCTTATCTGCTCGGAAACTGTCTATCTCCATTTTAAATTTATTTAATGTTGCAACTTCCACAGCTCTCTGGGGTAGCAAATTCCATAGATTTACTACCCTCTGAGTGAAGAAGTTTCTCCTCAACTCAGTTTTGAAAGGGCAGCCCCTTATTCTAAGATTATGCCCCCTAGTTCTAGTCTCACCCATCAATGGAAACATCCTCCCCGCATCCACCCGATCAAGCCCCCTCACAATCTTATGTGTTTCGATAAGATCGCCTCTCATTCTTCTGAACTCCAATGAGTAGAGTCCCAACCTATTCAACCTTTCCTCATACGTCAACCCCCTCATCTCTGGAATCAACTGAGTGAACCTTCTCTGAACCGCCTCGAGAGCAAGTATATCTTTTCTTAAATATGGAAACCAGAACTGCATGCAGTATTCCAGGTGTGGCCTCACCAATACCTTGTATAACTGCAGCAAGACTTCCCTGTTTTTGTACTGCATCCCCCTTGCAATAAAAGCCAAGATTCCATTGGCCTTCCTGATCACCTGCTGCACCTGCATACTAACTTTTTGTGTTTCATGCACCAGGACCCCCAGATCCCTTTGTGCTGTAGCACTTTGCAGTTTCTCTCCATTTAGATAATAACTTGCTCTTTGATCTTTTCTGCCAAAGTGCATAACCTCACAATTTCCAACATTATATTGCATCTGCCAAATCTCCCAGACTGAGAGCCCCTGGCCCCACTCCCAGACTCGGAGCCCCAGGCCCCACTCCCAGACTCGGAGCCCCGGGCCCCACTCCCAGACTCGAAGCCCCGGGCCCCACTCCCAGACTCAGAGCCCCAGGCTCCACTCCCAGACTCAGAGCCCCGGGCCCCACTCCCAGACTCGAAGCCCCAGGCCCCACTCCCAGACTCGGAGCCCCGGTTCCCACTCCCAGAGTCAGATCCCCGGGCCACACTCCCAGACTCGAAGCCCCGGGCCCCACTCCCAGACTCAGAGCCCCAGGCTCCACTCCCAGACTCAAAGCCCCGGGCCCCACTCCCAAACTGAGAGCCCCGGGCCCCACTCCCAGACTCGAAGCCCCAGGCCCCACTCCCAGACTCGGAGCCCCGGGCCCCAATCCCAGACTGGGAGCCCCGGGCCCCACTCCCAGACTCGGAGCCCCGGGCCCCACTCCCAGACTCGGAGCCCCGAGCCCCACTCCCAGACTCGGAGCCCCGGGCCCCACTCCCAGACTGGGAGCCCCGGGACCCACTCCCAGACTGGGAGCCCCGGGACCCACTCCCAGACTCGGAGCCCCGGGCCCCACTCCCAGACTCAGAGCCCCGGGCCCCACTCCCAGACTCAGAGCCCCGGGCCCCACTCCCAGTCTCGGAGCCCTGGGCCCCACTCCCACTCCCAGACACAGGCCCTACTCCCACTCCCAGTCACTGGCCCTGGGCCCCACTCCCACTCCCAGTCACAGTCCCTGGGTCTCACTCTCACTCCCAGTCACAGGCCCTGGGCCCCACTCCCACTCCCAGTCACAGGCCCTGGGCCCCACTCCCACTCCCAGTCACAGGCCCTGGGCCCCACTCCCACTCCCAGTCACAGGCCCTGGGCCCCACTCCCACTCCCAGTCACAGGCCCTGTGCCCCACTCCCACTCCCAGTCACAGGCCCTGGGCCCCACTCCCACTCCCAGTCACAGGCCCTGGGCCTCACTCCCACTCCCAGTCACAGGCCCTGGGCCTCACTCCCACTCCCAGTCACAGGCCCTGGGCCCCACTCCCACTCCCAGTCACAGGCCCTGGGCCCCACTCCCACTCCCAGTCACAGGCCCTGGGCCCCACTCCCACTCCCAGTCACAGGCCCTGGGCCCCACTCCCACTCCCAGTCACAGGCCCTGGGTCTCACTCTCACTCCCAGTCACAGGCCCTGGGCCCCACTCCCACTCCCAGTCACAGGCCCTGGGTCTCACTCTCACTCCCAGTCACAGGCCCTGGGCCCCACTCCCACTCCCAGTCACAGGCCCTGGGCCTCACTCCCACTCCCAGTCACAGGGCCTGGGCCTCACTCCCACTCCGAGTCACAGGCCCTGGGCCCCACTCCCACTCCCAGTCACAGGCCCTGGGCCTCACTCCCACTCCCAGTCACAGGGCCTGGGCCTCACTCCCACTCCCAGTCACAGGCCCTGGGCCCCACTCCCACTCCCAGTCACAGGGCCTGGGCCTCACTCCCACTCCCAGCCACAGAGCCACGAATTTGGCATGCTGCCTTTAGCGCATCGTAATCAATCCACCAGTCCCCACAGAGTCCATGATAGGGGGGAGTGGACATGGTGTGTGGAAGGAGATTAAATGGACTAATGGGTAAATGGCCTTTTCTTGTTGCAGTTTCTTGATATCTTGAAGTAACTAAAACAAGCGAGAGTTCAGCTCGCTTCTCCGTGTAGGGGGTGGTGTGGGTTGGCGCGTGCGCCCAGTCAGTTATGCCCCTGACTGTTTGTGAGTGGTTCGAATCGCTCCCACGCCCCTGGGTTCTAGACACCGGACTTAGGTACAGGCGGCGATACAGGAAAAACTCGAGTAGACAGGTGGTTCGGTGTAAGCAAACCAAGATTTTATTAAAACAGAAACGAGAACACAGTCTTATGAGAAAATTACTTAGTATAAAATGCAATTACAGGCATATAACACTACAACTATACTTATACAGGCAATGGGGAACACACGGCACATCGAGGGAAAAACAATTACTTTAACAATCCCCTTATCCTTATCCCACCCCTATACCTAACTAGATTAAGCTATGAGGGGCCAGAATTCATGCTCACCAATCCAAAGCAACGCCAACTGTTTAAAAGATGCAGGTTTTGAGGTTTGGTCTTTTGTCCTCTTAGGTACCCCGTCGCCACGTAGTCTCAGGGTGCGGTGCTGGAGCTGCTGCTGCGACACACCTTCTTCTCCTCCGCAACCATCGTCGTCTCGTCGCGATGGGTTCTCTTCTTCTTCTCCCTCGGGCAGTCGGCGGTAACGTTACGTCAATGAGACGATTAGCAGTTTTTACTGCTTAGATTTCACTACCAATCCTTAGAACGCCAGCATATTCGTCATGGCGTGGACACCTGCGTTTGCCGTGTTCAACAAGGGACTTGCCAGCTTAATTGCCCAACCAACTTAGTCTCACTGTCCTCAGATACTTTCTTCCCCGAGCGTCAGCTTATAACTCAGTGCTCGGGTTTTAATTAATACATCTTCTGCTGCCCTTCTCTGCTCTTTGTCGGGTCTACCTTACTCTTCATCTCGATTCGTCTTGTCTCATTCGGTTATTATACAAGCCCTGGGCTGCCTACTCATTTTTGTCTCGCCCCCTTTTTGCGTCCTGGGCGTCCTGGATGACTACGGACTCAGGTCTTGTTTCCCTCCCCTGCAATTGGTATGGTGTCCTTAGCTGTTGAAACTCTGCTATGGGGAGCGAGGAGAGAACCTGCCACGAGGCCAGGGTATGAGTACGGGCAGCCCAAGAGGCCGGAGCCACGAGAGCAGGAGCAAGGGCAAGAGCAAGAGAGCAAGAGAGAGATTGCTACCCAGGGCCTACAGTTATACTCCTTTCGATAGCCCCTTATCTGCGCGCAAAATCAGGTTAGTTCATTGTTCCAATTTTGGCGGGCTGTTTTAAATGATTATAGCAATCTAAAATAACTGTTTTTAGATGGCCGTTTATCACACCTAATGGCCTGATGTCCGGGCTGTATTGTCATTAATGCATTCTAATCAGCCTGTCCAGCCTTGGTGGCTCCCATAAGCTGTTTCCGATTATTTATGCGGACAAACTAATGGCCTCATACTTAGGTTTGATCTGTTCCAATTTAACAAAAATGCATATTCAATGTTTGTTGTCTGGCTTCCAAAACACAAAGTCCTTTTTCACAGAAACTGCATTTTAAGTTTCGATTTCCCCAAAAGCTGCTTGTGCTGCCACAGAGTCCAAGCTTTTAAAAATCTTGCAGGCTTTTGGTCACGAGGTGCGGACGCCATCTTTTGGGTACCCTTTTTAAAATGTCCATGCAGTGTCCCTTTTATTAATAACCTTGGGGGAATGTGGGAATTTTGCAAATCTTACACTCCCCCCTGTGATATTAAAACTTGCTTGAAGTATCAGCCTTACAAGGTGAGCAAAATTTTCTGACCCTCCATAGTCAACCTTCCCCTGTAATTACTTATCTAATATACCCAGGACATATGCACTTCCCATTCTGCGAAAATGTAGTGTACATAAGCATACATAGGATAAATTACAGACTTTTACACACACATCCAAGCATGGAGGGGGTCCAACACCCCTGCACCACTTGGTACACATACATCTTTATTAAACGCGTCACAAAACAAAAGAAAAACCTTTATTAAAAACAACAAACACAAAAAAACCTTTAATCAAAATACAAAGGAAAACTCAAACAGGCATATCTCCCTCCACCTTCACATAATGTTGCTTCCAGATCTTCTGGTTTCGGAACTCTAACAACTGACCTTTTCCCTTACACTGAATGCAAACTAGATACAACACTATCCCTAACTGGCAAACCACGAGAATGTGGGAAGCCAGTCTGATCCACGAAGGAACCTCTATGTTATTGATTCACAATATCCAATATCTTGGTCCCTATCTCTACTGTTTTCTGCTCTAGAGTGTAAAAATGTTTCTGCGAAACTATAACGGCTTTAAGTATTTTGGTAAGGTGTTCAGGGAGAGGGGGGATTTCATAGCCAAAATGCGCTGCGTACTTTTGCAAATTCGTAAAATACTCCTTCACAGTGAGGTGAACAGTGGAGGGTTCAGGAATGGGGACAATTTGTTCCTGGACCACTTGAACTTCTGCCTCGGATTTAAAACAGAAACTGCTGTCACTAACCGGACACCAGCTATGCTGTACATGCTGGTAGTGGGACGTGCCGGTGGTGACACAATATGTCCCACCTCCTATATATGCTACCTGTGGGGGAACATGGCCTTGTGCCATTGCCTCCATGGTACAATTTATAGGTTTTGCGCCAGCAGCTCTGAACCCACACTGTGGTTTTGAATAGGCATTCAAGTGCTGGGGACACAGGATTATGTGTGCTCCCCAGCTCCGGCACCCTGAGAGGTCAGTACCTGTCATAGCGTGCTGCCACTTTATGATGTAAGGTGGGACCACTGTGAAACGAATGTGTGCACCCCCCTGAATGACTCCAATGTTCTCAACCCTGTATACCGGCGCGGGTCGGGCTGTCCTACCCATGACCGGCATCCTAACTACTACTCCCATGATCGTGTGGTTGGGCCTTCCACAATCCACTGGGACTGGGTAGGCTTCGGAAGCTAGCCGGATTTGGCACGGGCTTAATGCATTCTCAAACAAGTGGAGGGCTGCGAGGTGCTTGTTGCTGATCCAGGAGGGGACTAAACCCTGTTTTAAATCCTCCAGATTACTGTGGCCCTCGCCCAGTAAACAGGCCCCGTATAGCACGCACACCTCATTCTGCGCAGCCTGGTCAGAAGCATTTCTGTCCTCCCTTATGAGGGCATTTACCGTCTTTGTGGTGTATGTAACCTGTTCCACCTTAAGAGAACTTAAGCCTGTTCCACCTTAAGAGATGTACTACTTTTTCTGGCTGCTGTATACGTAATACCGGAGGTGACAACCGGTATATAAGCACTGTGTAGTAATATTGTATTTTAGTATAGTCATGACCTCCAACCAGTAAAGACCTGTTGAACTTTAATCTTGTAGTCTGTGTTAGTAATTACAACACGAACACACAGACTTAACAGTGGCGACGAGTCCGATTCTTACCCTGCGGCAGTTTATATCCACGGCGGCTTCCTCCACAGAACGGACGTCGAAGAGAGGCTTCCACACTCATCACCCTGCTGGAAGACACGGCGCGCGGCAGACATCGAGAAACCAGAGTGCAGAAGGCATCCTGAACTCGAAGCCTCCATCAGAGGCTGTCAGCTATCTTCTTTCTTCCTCGGTGGTGGGTAAGCTGGGCAGCGACGCGACCAGAAAGTCGGCCGCATTGGCTGTACAGACGGGGAGGGAAGACGGAGGAATAAGGGCGGTGAGATCGATCGTGACCGGAGATAAGGGCCGGGCCGCATTCGGGCCGAAAGGCGCAGCACGGGGACATCGATCGCGGCTGGTGATAAGGGCCGGGCCGCATTCGGGCTAAAAAGGCGCAGCGTCTGGGGCAACTGAAGGCGCGAGAGCCGCGGTGAAGCGGAGACAGCGTCGGGGGATGGGTGAAGACCGCCAAGCGCAGGAAAACTGCCATTTTGTAGGCGGAGGACGAAGACAAGAACGGGAAGCTGCCATCTTCGATAAAAATAAAAATAAATTAAATTGCAACGATGCCTAAACATGGGAACATTAATACCTTTGATAGCGACATCGAAGATTGGGCCATGTATGTAGAACGCATACAAAATTATTGTAAAGCAAATAAAATTCCAGATGAAGAGAAAGCACTAACATTATTAAACTTAATGGGTGCGAAGACATACGGGCAATTGAAACACCTTTTATCACCAGATGAACCGGCGGATAAGACGTTCGAGGAGATTGTTACTGTCCTGAAAAATCATCTAAACCCCACGCCGCTGATGCTAGCGGAACAATTTAAATTTTACAGCAGAAGGCAGCTGAAGGATGAAAGTAATGCTGAATATTTAATGGAATTGCGTAAGCTGGCAAAGTACTGTCAGTTTGGAACGAGACTGACAGAGGCGCTACGAGATAAATTTGTGTGTGGTTTATTAAAAGAAGATACACAAAAGCGACTGCTCGAGGAGAATGAGCTGACACTTGAGAAAGCGGTCACTATGGCAGCAGCACACGAAGCCGCAGCGAGAGGCACGGCAGTAATGCAGCTACGGTCCCCGGAACTCAGTACAAATAAATTGGGTTTGAGTACTGTAAAATGTTATCATTGTGGAAAGACAACGCACGATCAGAACCAGTGTTGGTTTAAAAACCAAGAATGCAGAACGTGTGGCAGGCTTGGCCACATAGCTAAAGTATGCCGGTCAGGAAAGAAGACCAGCAACAAAAAGTCACCGCAAGGAAAATACATAAAGGTACACAAGGTGACAAAGAACAGTTCGACCGAACAGAAGTCAGATTCAGACGCTAGCAGTAATGAACTGGGTAGCTTAAGAGTACACAACGTTGGTAAGGATGCAGATCTCCAGACAATTTGGGTCACCCTTCAGATAGCAGGAGTCCAAGTAAAGATGGAATTGGACACTGGATCGGCATTGACGGTCATGAATAAGAAAGATTACAAAAGGTTATTCCAACATATTCCCCTACGGGATACGGAGATTATATTGAAAACATACACGGGGCAAAGAGTGTACCCCATTGGAAAGATAGAGGTAAAAGTGGTCCACAAGGGCGAAGAAAGCCAAGTAATGGACTTATATGTGCTACCTGAAGGAGGTCCACCACTACTGGGACGGGAGTGGATTAGGAAAATGAATATGGACTGGCACTCCTTGAAGGCACTAACGGTAGATTCCGGGGAAACAGATGTCAAACCTAAACGATTGTCCAAAATATTGGATGATGCTAAAGAGGTGTTCCAGCAGGGACTGGGAACACTGAGAGGAATTACGGCAAACATCAAGATTGATGAACATGCACACCCAAAAATTTTTTAAAGCCAGACCGGTACCCTATGCAATACGACCTACTGTAGAAGCGGAACTGGAAGCGCTAGAATGTTCAGGTGTACTGTCTAAGGTAGATTGGAGTGAGTGGGCTATGCCCATTGTTCCCGTTATGAAACGTCCTTCGAGCAACAAGCCAGGAGAACCAGGGAAGGTTCGCATCTGTGGAGATTTCAAAATCACCGTTAATCCGGTGCTTCACACGGTGCAGTATCCGCTTCCGCGGATTGAGGATATTTTTGCTTCGTTGTCTGGCGGGAAACACTTCACCAAGATAGACCTGGCGCAGGCGTACTTGCAGATGGAGGTTGAAGAAGAGTCACGCCAATACCTCACGATCAACACGCATCGAGGTTTGTACCGGTACAATAGGTCGGTTTTTGGAGTGGCATCGGCTCCAGCAATTTGGCAGAGGGCCATGGAGCAGGTATTACAGGGAATTCCAGGCACACAATGATACCTGGATGATATTCTGATTACAGGTGATGGTGATGAAGAACACCTCGCAAACTTGGAACTGGTGCTCAACAGACTGAAAGAGTATGGACTTAGAGTTAATCGGCAGAAATGTGAGTTCTTCCAGAAGCGGATCTCGTACTGTGGTCATGTCATTGACCGGGAGGGGCTTCATAAGTCTCCTGACAAGATAGAGGCAGTTGTAAAGGCTCCCGCTCCGGATAATGTCTCTCAGTTGAGGTCGTTTCTAGGATTGATTAACTATTACCATAAATTTCTACCAAATCTATCCACGGTACTGCACCCGCTAAACGCTCTTTTACAGAAGGGGGTACCATGGGAATGGAGCGAAAACTGTAAGAAGGCATTTCGCAAAAGCAAAGAATTGATCACCTCAGAGGAAGTGTTGGCTCACTTCAACCCGACACTGCCTATTCGGTTGGCTTGTGATGCTTCTCCATATGGTATTGGGGCAGTACTCTCACACAAGTTGCCAAATGGCACGGAAAGGCCAGTCGCGTTTGCATCCAGATCATTGACCTTGTTAAATCTGTGAGTTGTTCAAGTAATTAATACTCAGACTTAATCAGTAACAATAAAACAGGTCTTTACTGGTTGGAGGTAGGGACTATACGTAGGTCTTTACTTCATGCCCACAGGTGGGAACTGAGGGGAGATCAGTACCCACAGTACTATTTATACCCCTATGGCCAGGAGTGGTACTGCGTATCACTACGCCCTACAAGTAGTGCAGTCCTGTCCATAGGTTCAAAGTAGCACACATATTACATACACAACATTCCTCCCTTCCTAGCTTTACAGTCATCTCCCCATTTAACATAACGTAATAACATATATACATATATAACTTCAGGTTTACATAACAGAATAACATAGATACATAGATAACTTCATGTCAAAACAGATCACAGATTCAGTCTCTGCGGAAAACAGTTCACAGATTCAATCTCTGTGGTGTAGTCGGTTCATGTTGCTGGAGTGACTCATTCAATAGTCCTTCCATGGATTTAACAGTTTGAACTTCCAAACTGAATTGGCTCCGTTCGGAGGGACCACGTGTGTGATCTGGTAGAGGTAATAATGGTTCAGATGGGTCATCTTCTGTTTCGACTTTTCCTTTTCTGCTTCTTGGAGACTCTCTGGGCTCCACTGTCAGCTGCCAGCTGCATGCGCAGTTCCTCCTTCTCTTCCTCCTTTTTCCGTAGTAGAGCCACCTTCTCCCGATGTTCCGTAGACTTTCAGTGCTCCTCCATGATTTCTGTATGGTGGGAGTCGAAGTTACAAGTTGGGCAGGACAGGACATAGTAATATTCGGTGTCGTCCTGATCTAGGCCAGCGAGAGGGTCTTCTATTTCCTCCATACCCAGCTGGGCGTTAGCCAGCTTTTGTTCCAAGTCCAGACATCTTTCCTGAAGAGACTTCTTCATGCGTACCTCTTCATCCAGCTTTTTCTGGGCTTTCAGCAAGTCGTTTACTAATGACCTCATTTGAGATTTTACTACTTCAACTTCTTTTGGAGATTGATTGATCGGACTATTCAATCCCTCTACCGGAGCAGCTGTTTCAGCGGTCTGTTGTTCTACGTTGACGTGAGTCAGCGTACTTTTGGCATCCAAGGGCTGCTCTGTTGCAGTCATCTCAGTCTGTGTTGCCACCTCAGCTCTTCCAATAACCTTTGAGAGCTCCGAACCCCTTTCGTTTGAATATTGAAGTTCGTGTTCAAGTTTTTCCCATTTCAGAGTCCTGTCCTTCAGCATATGCAGGAGTTGGCTGACCGTTAACTCCTCTGACATCAGACGTTTTGTGTGCTCCTGCTCCATTTGCTCCAGCAGCTGCTTCTGTTGTCTTTCCAGATTCTCCAACTCTATATCAAAGAACTCTTTCGTTGCATTCAACTCTTGCTCAAAACGGTGAAGCATTTGTTCTAATTGCTGTTGTAGTTTGAAATGGAGTTGAGTTCGAGCCCGGTGTCCCTCAGAAATGGGCACATCAGTAGACTTGCCAGACTCAGAATCCACAGTTAAACTATGTTGTTGTTGCTCAGTGGAATTCTGTGCTGAAACTTTGTCTTTTGCACCTGAGTTGGGCTTACCATCATCCATTCCAGAGTCTGGGCCGACTATCTTCACCGAGTTCTCACTCGTTATTGTTTGTAGGAAATGCCAGTCCATATTCATTTTCCTAATCCACTCCCGTCCTAGTAGTGGAGGACCTCCTTCAGATATCACATATAAGCCCATTATTTGACTGTCTTCGCCCTTGTGGACCACTGCAACCTCTATTTTCCCGATGGGGTACACTCTTTGCCCCGTGTATGTTTTCAATATAATCCCCGTATCCTGTAGGGGAATATGTTGGAATAACTTTCCGTAATCTTTCTTATTTATGACCGTCAATGCCGATCCAGTGTCCAATTCCAGTTTTACTTGGACTCCTTCTATCTGAAGAGTGACCCAAATTGTCTGGAGGTCTGCACCCTTACCAGCGTTGAGTACTCTTAAGCTAGCCAGTTCATTACAGCTTAAGCTAGCCAGTTCATTACTGCTAGCGTCTGAATCAGACTCCTGTTCAGTCACCTTGTGTACCTTTGCGTATTTTCCTTGCGGTGACTTCTTGTTGCTGGTCTTCTTCGCTGACCTGCATACTCTAGCTATATGTCCAAGCCTACCACAAGTTCTACATTCTTGGTTTTTAAACCAACACTGGTTCTGATCATGCGTTGTCTTTCCACAACGATAACATTTGCCGGAACTCACACCCAATTTGTGTGCACTGAGCTCCGGTGACCGTAGCTGCATTACTGCCGTGCCTCTCGCTGCGGCTTCGTGTGCTGCTGCCATAGTGACCGCCTTCTCAAGCGTCAGCTCATTCTCCTCGAGCAGTCGCTTTTGTGTATCCTGTTTAAATAAACCACACACAAATTTGTCTCGAAGTGCCTCTGTCAGTCCCGTTCCAAACTGGCAATATTTCGCTAATTTACGCAATTCCAGCAAATATTCAGCATTGCTTTCATGCTGTAGCTGCCTTCTGTCGTAAAATTTAAATCGTTCCGCTAGCATCAGCGGCGTGGGGTTTAGATGATCTTTCAGGACAGTAACAATCTCATCGAACGTCTTATCCGCCGGTTCATCTGGTGATAACAGGTGTTTCAATTGCCCGTATGTCTTCGCACCCATTAAATTTAATAATGTTAGAGCTTTATCTTGGTCACGAATTTTATTGGCCTTACAATAATTTTTTACTCTTTCAACATATATGGCCCAATCTTCGAGGTCACTATCAAAGGTGCTAATATTCCCATGTTTAGGCATTGTCGATTTGCAATTTCTCAGATTTTCTTTTCTTTACTTGTTATCAAAGATGGCGGCTTCCCGCTCTTGCCGTCGTCCTCCGCCCACAAAATGGCGGTTTTCCCGCGCTTGGCGGTCTTCACCCGTCCCCCGACGCCGTCTCCCTTCAGCCCCCGAGTGCGGCCCTTATCTTCGCCGCGATCGCCCGAGTGCGGCCCTTATCAGCGGATGCGATCACTGGATCGCGAAGCGGCTCTCGGCTCTTATCAGGAGATGCGATCGCTCTGTTGAAACGCCTCCCGCTCGAAGCGGCTCTCGCGCCCTATTCCTCCAGCTCCCCCAGCCCCGTTCGTGTGGCCAACGCGGTCGACTGCCTGTCGCGTCGCTGCCCGGCTCAGACAACGGCTTACCCACCACCAAGCTGGAGAAGAAGCTGACGGTCGCCGATGGAGGCTCCGAGGTCAGGATGTTTTCCAATGGGGTGGAGAGGGTGGAAACCTCTCTGCAACGTCCTGGCTGTGGATGAAGCTGCCGTGGAGTGACTGCCGCAGGGTCCGAATCAGACTCGTCGCCAGTGTTAAATCTGTGATTTGTTCAAGTAATTAATACTCAGACTTAATCAGTAACAATAAAACAGGTCTTTACTGGTTGGAGGTAGGGACTATACGTAGGTCTCTACTTCATGCCCACAGGCGGGAACTGAGGGGAGATCAGTACCCACAGTACTATTTATACCCCTATGGCCAGGAGTGGTACTGCGTATCACTACGCCCTACAAGTAGTGCAGTCCTGTCCATAGGTTCAAAGTAGCACACATATTACATACACAACAGACCTCTGCTGAGCGCAACTATGCGCAGATCGATAGGGAGTCTCTCAGCCTTGTATGGGGAGTGAAGAAGTTTAATCATTACCTGCAGGGCCAAAAATTCACACTTCTGACAGACCATCAGCCGTTGGTATCCATTTTTAACCCTAAGAAGGGTGTTTCAGTGATGACAGCACAGCGTCTCCAGAGGTGGTCCCTTTTCCTAGGGGCACATCAATATCAAATAGAATTCAAAGGTACGAAGCAGCATGGCAATGCTGATGGGCTGTCGCGCCTGCCACTACCTGAAGAAGAAGAAACGACGAAAGTTGACCCTGTTGAGTTATTTCATTCGACCATCATCGAGTGTTTACCAGTCACCAATGCAAGTATTGAAAGAGAAACCAGGAACGACCCGACACTGTCCAGAGTCTACGAGGTGACAGTGAAAGGATGGCCAACACGTGGTGATCCTCTGTTACCGGCATTCTCGGCAAGGCGAGACCAGCTGTCCGTCTGCCATGGTACTTTGATGTACGGGACAAGAGTGATTATTCCTCCCAAGTTAAGGGAAAGAGTTCTAAAAGAACTGCATGAAGGTCATCTGGGGGGAGTTAAGATGAAAAGTCTTGCTAGGGCTTATGTATGGTGGCCGGGTATTGACCAACACATAGAGGAGTTGATGAAAAGCTGCGCTGGGTGCCAAAAAGTACAAAATGCACCTCCGATCGCACCACTACACCCATGGGAATGGCCTTCAGCCCCATGGCAACGCGTACATATTGACTTTGCTGGTCCATTCATGGACTCCATGTTCCTAATTGCGGTGGACGCACATTCCAAATGGCCAGAAGTGATCAAGATGAATACCACTACTTCAGAAAAGACAATTGCGGTGTTAAGAACAATATTCGCAAGGAACGGATTGCCAGAACAGATCTGTTCGGACAACGGACCACAGTTCGTGTCGGAAGAATTCCAAAAATTCTTAAAGAAGAATGGGGTGAAACATTATACCTCTGCCCCATATCATCCGGCGACAAACGGGTTGGCCGAGAGATTTGTCCAAACATTCAAAAAGGCAATAAAGGCCATGAACGATGATCAGATTCCGCTACAGCACAAGGTGGACAATTTCCTAATGGCATATCGAAACGCCGCTCATGCAGTGACTAACCAAAGTCCTGCCATGATGTTTTATAACAGGAGGTTGCGGTCCAGGTTGGACTTGTTAAAACCAAATGTGCGGAGGGAAGTGGAAAACAAACAGTTCCGGCATATTAATAACAAGACCACTCGAAGTTTCGACATAGGACAACCAGTGTTGGCAAGGGGCTATGGAAACGAATAATGGCAGTCCGGAACAATTCGGGCCAGACAAGGACCTCTAATGTACACAGTAGATATTGGTAACAATGTGATAAGGCGTCATGCGGATCAACTGGTAGAATCGAGAGCAAGGGTCGAACCCATGGTTGCGACAGAGACAACTGTGGAAGACGTTAATGAACCTGAAGCATCTACCTCGGCAGGGAATGTACCTGAGGATGATAACACCCAATGCATGGGAGACCAACTAGAGGAGTCACCTCAGCAACAGGAATCAGAGACCACTGAAAGGCGTTATCCAAACCGAATCAGAAGGCCTCCTGAGAGACTGAACCTTTGAACTGTTTATATCTGAAGTTATATATGTTATGTTAAATGGGGATATGACTGTTAAGCTAAATAGGGAGGATTGTGGTGTATGTAACCTGTTCCACCTTAAGAGAACTTAAGCCTGTTCCACCTTAAGAGATGTACTACTTTCTCTGGCTGCTGTATATGTTAAGTATGTGTATTGTATTGAACAATTAACACAAAGACTTAAACGTATAACTCAAACAGGTCTTTACTGGTTGGAGGTAGGGACTATACATAGGTCTTTACTTCATGCCCACAGGCGGGAACTGAGGGGGATCAGTACCCACAGTACTATTTATACCCCTATGGCCAGGAGTGGTACTGCGTATCACTACGCCCAACAAGGAGTGCAGTCCTGTCCATAGGTTCAAAGTAGCACACATATTACATACACAACATTCCTCCCTTCCTAGCTTTACAGTCATCTCCCCATTTAACATAACGTAATAACATATATACATATATAACTTCAGGTTTACATAACAGAATAACATAGATACATAGATAACTTCATGTCAAAACAGATCACAGATTCAGTCTCTGCGGAAAACAGTTCACAGATTCAATCTCTGTGGTGTAGTCGGTTCACGTTGTTGGAGTGACTCATTCAATAGTCCTTCCATGGATTTAACAGTTTGAACTTCCGAACTGAATTGGCTCCGTTCGGAGGGACCACGTGTGTGATCTGGTAGAGGTGATAATGGTTCAGATGGGTCATCTTCTGTTTTTACTTTTCCTTTTCTGCTTCTTGGAGACTCTCTGGGCTCCATTGTCAGCTGCCACAGCTGCCAGCTGCATGCGCAGTTCCTCCTTCTCTTCCTCCTGTTTCCGTCGTAGAGCCAGCTTCTCCCGATGTTCCGTAGACTTTTGGTGCTCCTCCATGATTTCTGCACTTTGGGAGTCGAAGTTACAAGCTGGGCAGGACAGGACATCGTAATATTCGGTGTCGTCCTGAGCTAGACCAGTGAGAGGGTCGTCTATTTCCTCCATACCCAGCTGGACGTTAGCCAGCTCTTGTTCCAAATCCAGACATCTTTCCTGAAGAGACTTCTTCATGTGTACCTCTGCATCCAGCTTTTTCTGGGCTTTCAGCAAGTCGTTTACTAGTGACCTCATTTGTGATTTTAATACTTCAACTTCCTTTGGAGATTGATTGATCGGACTATGCAATCCCTCTACCGGAGCAGCTGTTTCAGCGCTCTGTTGTTCTACGTTGACATGAGTCAGCGTACTTTTGGCATCCAAGGGCTGCTCTGTTGCAGTCATCTCAGTCTGTGTTGCCACCTCAGCTCTTCCAATAACCTTTGAGAGCTCCGAACCCCTTTCGTTTGAATATTGAAGTTCATGTTCAAGTTTTTCCCATTTCAGAGTCCTGTCCTTCAGCATATGCAGGAGTTGGCTGACCGTTAACTCCTCTGACATCAGATGTTTTGTGTGCTCCTGCTCCATTTTCTCCATCAGCTGCTTCTGTTGTCTTTCCAGATTCTCCAACTCTATATCAAAGAACTCTTTTGTTGCATTCAACTCTTGCTCAAAACGGCGAAGCATTTGTTCTAATTGCTGTTGTAGTTTGAAATGGAGTTGAGTTCGAGCCCGGTGTCCCTCAGAAATGGGCACATCAGTAGACTTGCCAGACTCAGAATCCACAGTTAAACTATGTTGTTGTTGCTCAGTGGAATTCTGTGCTGAAACTTTGCCTTTTGCACCTGAGTTCGGCTTACCATCATCCGTTCCAGAGTCTGGGCCGACTATCTTCACCGAGTTCTCACTCGTTATTGTTTGTAGGAAATGCCAGTCCATATTCATTTTCCTAATCCACTCCCATCCTAGTAGTGGAGGACCTCCTTCAGATATCACATATAAGCCCATTATTTGACTGTCTTCGCCCTTGTGGACCACTGCAACCTCTATTTTCCCGATGGGGTACACTCTTTGCCCCGTGTATGTTTTCAATATAATCCCCGTATCCTGTAGGGGAATATGTTGGAATAACTTTCCGTAATCTTTCTTATTTATGACCGTCAATGCCGATCCAGTGTCCAATTCCAGTTTTACTTGGACTCCTTCTATCTGAAGAGTGACCCAAATTGTCTGGAGGTCTGCACCCTTACCAGCGTTGAGTACTCTTAAGCTAGCCAGTTCATTACAGCTTAAGCTAGCCAGTTCATTACTGCTAGCGTCTGAATCAGACTCCTGTTCAGTCACCTTGTGTACCTTTGCGTATTTTCCTTGCGGTGACTTCTTGTTGCTGGTCTTCTTCCCTGACCTGCATACTCTAGCTATATGTCCAAGCCTACCACAAGTTCTACATTCTTGGTTTTTAAACCAACACTGGTTCTGATCATGCGTTGTCTTTCCACAACGATAACATTTGCCAGAACTCACACCCAATTTGTGTGCACTGAGCTCCGGTGACCGTAGCTGCATTACTGCCGTGCCTCTCGCTGCGGCTTCGTGTGCTGCTGCCATAGTGACCGCCTTCTCAAGCGTCAGCTCATTCTCCTCGAGCAGTCGCTTTTGTGTATCCTGTTTAAATAAACCACACACAAATTTGTCTCGAAGTGCCTCTGTCAGTCCCATTCCAAACTGGCAATATTTCGCTAATTTACGCAATTCCAGCAAATAATCAGCATTGCTTTCATGCTGTAGCTGCCTTCTGTCGTAAAATTTAAATCGTTCCGCTAGCATCAGCGGCGTGGGGTTTAGATGATCTTTCAGGACAGTAACAATCTCATCGAACGTCTTATCCGCCGGTTCATCTGGTGATAACAGGTGTTTCAATTGCCCGTATGTCTTCGCACCCATTAAATTTAATAATGTTAGAGCTTTATCTTGGTCACGAATTTTATTGGCCTTACAATAATTTTTTACTCTTTCAACATATATGGCCCAATCTTCGAGGTCACTATCAAAGGTGCTAATATTCCCATGTTTAGGCATTGTCGATTTGCAATTTCTCAGATTTTCTTTTCTTTACTTGTTATCAAAGATGGCGGCTTCCCGCTCTTGCCGTCGTCCTCCGCCCACAAAATGGCGGTTTTCCCGCGCTTGGCGGTCTTCACCCGTCCCCCGACGCCGTCTCCCTTCAGCCCCCGAGTGCGGCCCTTATCTTCGCCGCGATCGCCCGAGTGCGGCCCTTATCAGCGGATGCGATCACTGGATCGCGAAGCGGCTCTCGGCTCTTATCAGGAGATGCGATCGCTCTGTTGAAACGCCTCCCGCTCGAAGCGGCTCTCGCGCCCTATTCCTCCAGCTCCCCCAGCCCCGTTCGTGTGGCCAACGCGGTCGACTGCCTGTCGCGTCGCTGCCCGGCTCAGACAACGGCTTACCCACCACCAAGCTGGAGAAGAAGCTGACGGTCGCCGATGGAGGCTCCGAGGTCAGGATGTTTTCCAATGGGGTGGAGAGGGTGGAAACCTCTCTGCAACGTCCTGGCTGTGGATGAAGCTGCCGTGGAGTGACTGCCGCAGGGTCCGAATCAGACTCGTCGCCAGTGTTAAATCTGTGATTTGTTCAAGTAATTAATACTCAGACTTAATCAGTAACAATAAAACAGGTCTTTACTGGTTGGAGGTAGGGACTATACGTAGGTCTCTACTTCATGCCCACAGGCGGGAACTGAGGGGAGATCAGTACCCACAGTACTATTTATACCCCTATGGCCAGGAGTGGTACTGCGTATCACTACGCCCTACAAGTAGTGCAGTCCTGTCCATAGGTTCAAAG
Organism: Somniosus microcephalus; assembly: GCF_052327205.1. Lineage (NCBI taxonomy): Eukaryota > Metazoa > Chordata > Chondrichthyes > Squaliformes > Somniosidae > Somniosus > Somniosus microcephalus. The sequence goes on along the minus strand of NC_140989.1, from coordinate 212,236,426 downwards.
TAGCACACATATTACATACACAACAGACCTCTGCTGAGCGCAACTATGCGCAGATCGATAGGGAGTCTCTCAGCCTTGTATGGGGAGTGAAGAAGTTTAATCATTACCTGCAGGGCCAAAAATTCACACTTCTGACAGACCATCAGCCGTTGGTATCCATTTTTAACCCTAAGAAGGGTGTTTCAGTGATGACAGCACAGCGTCTCCAGAGGTGGTCCCTTTTCCTAGGGGCACATCAATATCAAATAGAATTCAAAGGTACGAAGCAGCATGGCAATGCTGATGGGCTGTCGCGCCTGCCACTACCTGAAGAAGAAGAAACGACGAAAGTTGACCCTGTTGAGTTATTTCATTCGACCATCATCGAGTGTTTACCAGTCACCAATGCAAGTATTGAAAGAGAAACCAGGAACGACCCGACACTGTCCAGAGTCTACGAGGTGACAGTGAAAGGATGGCCAACACGTGGTGATCCTCTGTTACCGGCATTCTCGGCAAGGCGAGACCAGCTGTCCGTCTGCCATGGTACTTTGATGTACGGGACAAGAGTGATTATTCCTCCCAAGTTAAGGGAAAGAGTTCTAAAAGAACTGCATGAAGGTCATCTGGGGGGAGTTAAGATGAAAAGTCTTGCTAGGGCTTATGTATGGTGGCCGGGTATTGACCAACACATAGAGGAGTTGATGAAAAGCTGCGCTGGGTGCCAAAAAGTACAAAATGCACCTCCGATCGCACCACTACACCCATGGGAATGGCCTTCAGCCCCATGGCAACGCGTACATATTGACTTTGCTGGTCCATTCATGGACTCCATGTTCCTAATTGCGGTGGACGCACATTCCAAATGGCCAGAAGTGATCAAGATGAATACCACTACTTCAGAAAAGACAATTGCGGTGTTAAGAACAATATTCGCAAGGAACGGATTGCCAGAACAGATCTGTTCGGACAACGGACCACAGTTCGTGTCGGAAGAATTCCAAAAATTCTTAAAGAAGAATGGGGTGAAACATTATACCTCTGCCCCATATCATCCGGCGACAAACGGGTTGGCCGAGAGATTTGTCCAAACATTCAAAAAGGCAATAAAGGCCATGAACGATGATCAGATTCCGCTACAGCACAAGGTGGACAATTTCCTAATGGCATATCGAAACGCCGCTCATGCAGTGACTAACCAAAGTCCTGCCATGATGTTTTATAACAGGAGGTTGCGGTCCAGGTTGGACTTGTTAAAACCAAATGTGCGGAGGGAAGTGGAAAACAAACAGTTCCGGCATATTAATAACAAGACCACTCGAAGTTTCGACATAGGACAACCAGTGTTGGCAAGGGGCTATGGAAACGAATAATGGCAGTCCGGAACAATTCGGGCCAGACAAGGACCTCTAATGTACACAGTAGATATTGGTAACAATGTGATAAGGCGTCATGCGGATCAACTGGTAGAATCGAGAGCAAGGGTCGAACCCATGGTTGCGACAGAGACAACTGTGGAAGACGTTAATGAACCTGAAGCATCTACCTCGGCAGGGAATGTACCTGAGGATGATAACACCCAATGCATGGGAGACCAACTAGAGGAGTCACCTCAGCAACAGGAATCAGAGACCACTGAAAGGCGTTATCCAAACCGAATCAGAAGGCCTCCTGAGAGACTGAACCTTTGAACTGTTTATATCTGAAGTTATATATGTTATGTTAAATGGGGATATGACTGTTAAGCTAAATAGGGAGGATTGTGGTGTATGTAACCTGTTCCACCTTAAGAGAACTTAAGCCTGTTCCACCTTAAGAGATGTACTACTTTCTCTGGCTGCTGTATATGTTAAGTATGTGTATTGTATTGAACAATTAACACAAAGACTTAAACGTATAACTCAAACAGGTCTTTACTGGTTGGAGGTAGGGACTATACATAGGTCTTTACTTCATGCCCACAGGCGGGAACTGAGGGGGATCAGTACCCACAGTACTATTTATACCCCTATGGCCAGGAGTGGTACTGCGTATCACTACGCCCAACAAGGAGTGCAGTCCTGTCCATAGGTTCAAAGTAGCACACATATTACATACACAACATTCCTCCCTTCCTAGCTTTACAGTCATCTCCCCATTTAACATAACGTAATAACATATATACATATATAACTTCAGGTTTACATAACAGAATAACATAGATACATAGATAACTTCATGTCAAAACAGATCACAGATTCAGTCTCTGCGGAAAACAGTTCACAGATTCAATCTCTGTGGTGTAGTCGGTTCACGTTGTTGGAGTGACTCATTCAATAGTCCTTCCATGGATTTAACAGTTTGAACTTCCGAACTGAATTGGCTCCGTTCGGAGGGACCACGTGTGTGATCTGGTAGAGGTGATAATGGTTCAGATGGGTCATCTTCTGTTTTTACTTTTCCTTTTCTGCTTCTTGGAGACTCTCTGGGCTCCATTGTCAGCTGCCACAGCTGCCAGCTGCATGCGCAGTTCCTCCTTCTCTTCCTCCTGTTTCCGTCGTAGAGCCAGCTTCTCCCGATGTTCCGTAGACTTTTGGTGCTCCTCCATGATTTCTGCACTTTGGGAGTCGAAGTTACAAGCTGGGCAGGACAGGACATCGTAATATTCGGTGTCGTCCTGAGCTAGACCAGTGAGAGGGTCGTCTATTTCCTCCATACCCAGCTGGACGTTAGCCAGCTCTTGTTCCAAATCCAGACATCTTTCCTGAAGAGACTTCTTCATGTGTACCTCTGCATCCAGCTTTTTCTGGGCTTTCAGCAAGTCGTTTACTAGTGACCTCATTTGTGATTTTAATACTTCAACTTCCTTTGGAGATTGATTGATCGGACTATGCAATCCCTCTACCGGAGCAGCTGTTTCAGCGCTCTGTTGTTCTACGTTGACATGAGTCAGCGTACTTTTGGCATCCAAGGGCTGCTCTGTTGCAGTCATCTCAGTCTGTGTTGCCACCTCAGCTCTTCCAATAACCTTTGAGAGCTCCGAACCCCTTTCGTTTGAATATTGAAGTTCATGTTCAAGTTTTTCCCATTTCAGAGTCCTGTCCTTCAGCATATGCAGGAGTTGGCTGACCGTTAACTCCTCTGACATCAGATGTTTTGTGTGCTCCTGCTCCATTTTCTCCATCAGCTGCTTCTGTTGTCTTTCCAGATTCTCCAACTCTATATCAAAGAACTCTTTTGTTGCATTCAACTCTTGCTCAAAACGGCGAAGCATTTGTTCTAATTGCTGTTGTAGTTTGAAATGGAGTTGAGTTCGAGCCCGGTGTCCCTCAGAAATGGGCACATCAGTAGACTTGCCAGACTCAGAATCCACAGTTAAACTATGTTGTTGTTGCTCAGTGGAATTCTGTGCTGAAACTTTGCCTTTTGCACCTGAGTTCGGCTTACCATCATCCGTTCCAGAGTCTGGGCCGACTATCTTCACCGAGTTCTCACTCGTTATTGTTTGTAGGAAATGCCAGTCCATATTCATTTTCCTAATCCACTCCCATCCTAGTAGTGGAGGACCTCCTTCAGATATCACATATAAGCCCATTATTTGACTGTCTTCGCCCTTGTGGACCACTGCAACCTCTATTTTCCCGATGGGGTACACTCTTTGCCCCGTGTATGTTTTCAATATAATCCCCGTATCCTGTAGGGGAATATGTTGGAATAACTTTCCGTAATCTTTCTTATTTATGACCGTCAATGCCGATCCAGTGTCCAATTCCAGTTTTACTTGGACTCCTTCTATCTGAAGAGTGACCCAAATTGTCTGGAGGTCTGCACCCTTACCAGCGTTGAGTACTCTTAAGCTAGCCAGTTCATTACAGCTTAAGCTAGCCAGTTCATTACTGCTAGCGTCTGAATCAGACTCCTGTTCAGTCACCTTGTGTACCTTTGCGTATTTTCCTTGCGGTGACTTCTTGTTGCTGGTCTTCTTCCCTGACCTGCATACTCTAGCTATATGTCCAAGCCTACCACAAGTTCTACATTCTTGGTTTTTAAACCAACACTGGTTCTGATCATGCGTTGTCTTTCCACAACGATAACATTTGCCAGAACTCACACCCAATTTGTGTGCACTGAGCTCCGGTGACCGTAGCTGCATTACTGCCGTGCCTCTCGCTGCGGCTTCGTGTGCTGCTGCCATAGTGACCGCCTTCTCAAGCGTCAGCTCATTCTCCTCGAGCAGTCGCTTTTGTGTATCCTGTTTAAATAAACCACACACAAATTTGTCTCGAAGTGCCTCTGTCAGTCCCATTCCAAACTGGCAATATTTCGCTAATTTACGCAATTCCAGCAAATAATCAGCATTGCTTTCATGCTGTAGCTGCCTTCTGTCGTAAAATTTAAATCGTTCCGCTAGCATCAGCGGCGTGGGGTTTAGATGATCTTTCAGGACAGTAACAATCTCATCGAACGTCTTATCCGCCGGTTCATCTGGTGATAACAGGTGTTTCAATTGCCCGTATGTCTTCTAAACATAAACATAGATTCTAAACATAGAGATAGAAACAGGAGTAGGCCATTTGGCCCTTCGAGCCTGCTCCGCCATTCAATGAGATCATGGCTGATCCTCGTCTGAGATCATAGCTGATCTTACCAGTTCAGTACCCCGTCCCTGCCTTTTCTCCGTAACCCTTAATCCCCTTAGCCTTCAGAAATATATCCAATTCTCTCTTGAAAATATTTATTGAATTAGCCTTCACAGCCCTCTGTGGCAGGGAATTCCACAGGCTCACCACTCTTTGAGTGAAGAAATTCTTCCTCATCTCTGTTTTAAATGATTTGCCCGCTATTTTTAGACTGTGGCCCCTGGTTCTGTGCTCCCTGGCCATTGGAAACATTCTCTCTGAATTCAGCCTGTCCAGGCCTTCGCACCCATTAAATTTAATAATGTTAGTGCTTTATCAGCCTCACGAATTTTATTGGCCTTACAATAATTTTTAACTCGTTCAACATATATGGCCCAATCTTCGAGGTCACTATCAAAGTTACTAATATTCCCGTGTTTAGGCATTGTAGTACTTTATCAGATTTGCAATTTCTCAGATTTTTTTTTTTTACTGTTATCCAAGATGGCGGCTTCCCGCTCTTGCCGTCGTCCTCCGCCCACAAAATGGCGGTTTTCCCGCTTCTGCCTTCTTCCCCAGCGGTTTTCCCGTGAAAAATGGCGGCTTTCCCGCGCTTCTCGCTCTCCCCGCCCACTTCAATGGCGGTTTTCCCGCGCTTCTCATCGCTGACTTTCAGCCCGACTGTGGCTCTTATCTCCTGTGCGATCGCTGGTGCGCCGCCCGCCCGAAACGGTTCTCAGCCCTTATCACCGGTGCGATCGCTGGCCCGCTAAGCGCCTCCCGCTTGAAGCGGCTCCCGGCCTCTGGCTCACCCGCTCGGCGGCTCTTGCTCGCTCCCTCCCGGGCTCTGGCTTACCCGCTCGCGCCCTCCCGGGCTCTGGCTTACCCACGAGGTTATGGAGGCTTCAGGGTCCTAATGCCTGTCGCTTCCAGTCGCTGGAAGCTGTCAGGATTTCTGCTGCCCTTCAGTTTTCAGTGGGGTGTTGAGGATTGGAACCTCTCTTCAACGTCCTGTCTTTGGACGAAGCCGCTGTGGAATAACTGCCGCAGGGTTCGAACCAACTCGTCGCCAGTGTTAAGTATGTGTATTGTATTGAACAATTAACACAAAGACTTAAACGTATAACTCAAACAGGTCTTTACTGGTTGGAGGTAGGGACTATACATAGGTCTTTACTTCATGCCCACAGGCGGGAACTGAGGGGGATCAGTACCCACAGTACTATTTATACCCCTATGGCCAGGAGTGGTACTGCGTATCACTACGCCCAACAAGTAGTGCAGTCCTGTCCATAGGTTCAAAGTAGCACACATATTACATACACAACAGTATACGTAATACCGGTGGTGACCACCGGTATATAAGCACTGTGTAGTAATATTGTATTTTAGTATAGTCATGACCTCCAACCAGTAAAGACCTGTTGAACTTTAATCTTGTAGTCTGTGTTAGTAATTACAACTAGAACACACAGACTTAACAGTCTTTGCGTGCTTCTCCAACTCCGCTATAATCTCCTTTAAATGGACCATCATGGCCTGGTCCTCATGCAACTCCGAGCCCACTACCTTGTTCTCGTCCATTAATATCTTCCTTAACTGTGTTTTTAAACCGTTTATCTGGGTCTGCAGCGCTATGTCATCCAAACTGTTGATGACAGAGGTCTCAGTGTTAAACGCAGTAAAAACATCATTCCATACTCCCCTTCTTTGTCTCCCTGCATTACCCAAAAATTCTCGGTGTGTGGTATACAGTTCGGTTTTGTCGACATTGGCAAAGTCAAACTCATAAAACTTCCTGAACATGTCCTTTAATAGGGCCTGGTATAGCTGCTCTGTTTCTTTGGGGCACCACTCCGGCAAATGTACCTCGGTGAGATTTAAAATCACGGAGGCTACAGCACCTGATCGGTAGGTACTAGTACCAGTGTAAGATTCGCAAAATTTTCATTAAATAATCACGTAGGAAAATAGGGTTAATAAAACAGCTTTATTGACCAAAAGAAGCTTATACAGAGAAACCTTTGATAAAAGGGCACACAAAATGGCCGCCAGACCTCGTGACCAGCTTCTGGGACCATTTGAATTTCTGTTACTGCAAGCCAGACAGGCTTATGGATTGAGGACATTAAAAGCCCACGAAAACCAGTTTCGGGAAGCCGAAACTTATGGAACTGAGCATACATGTTGATTAGATTATAAGTACAGGACAGATTTGGGTGGCAGGATGAGACCCATCAAGAAATGGGCGGACAATTGAACGAACGCTTTAACCCATTACACTGTACAAAGAGAAGCCGTTTAACAGCCATCCAGGGCAATCTCCAGACCGATCAATATACAAGCCGAGTTACGGTGACAAAGCAAAGGCATTATCGGCCCAGGAAGGCCAGTTAAGCTATCACCGACTCCCGTTATGAAGACAAAACACCCCTGCAGAGAGTTCTGCCCGCCAAAATTATTACAAAGACAGGACTATGATTTGGCGGGAGATAAGAATGTTCCAAAAAAAGTATAACTGTGGATTGAGTAAAGTCCATCGGTACTTCTTCGGTTCGGAACGTGTTCGGTTCGTGGTTCGGTAAACGGTGTCCAGCGGGGTGTTCAGCCGTGTGTTCCGCAACTTTGGGAGGTTCGGCCAGGCAAGGCCCAGCCACGACGGGAAGACGACGAGGGAGGCCCGGGTACTTTTGTCGGGAGATCATCGACGACCCAGGCCGGAGAAGAAGACACTCAGGTCCCGGAGTGTGCATCCAGTTCTTCAACATCACATCAGTAACGGATCCATCTGTGGCGAGCGCTCACCAAGGCTGTATCGGCTGCCTCCATCGCAGGAGAACCAAGAGGAAAACAAGCTGCGCCAGAAGCTTCCAAACCCACGTGACGACGGAAAGCTGTGTCGAAAGGCTGCAAAGTTTTTGTCGCAATTTTTGAAGTGGTGAGCATGATCCCGAGTCCCTCAAATCGAAACTTAGTTAGGTTTAGGGGAGGGGGTTCAGGGTAATTGTAACGTGTTACCCCTTTCACGATGTGCCGTGTGTTCCCCATTTCTATAGAGTTAAGTTTATAGATGTGTGCATGCTTGTAGTTGCTTTAATCTGTGCATATGACATGTATTTTATAATGCTGCAAACTGTTCAATAAAGGCATCCATTTCGTGCTATTCGACCTGGTCTATTGAGTTTTCTCTGCACTACAGCTCCCTGCACCTAAGTCCAAGGTCTAGAACCGTAGGGGCGAGTGGGTCGAACCACTCACGGGTAATTATTGCAAGAAGCCTGGCAGGAGACCAGAGCAAGCAAGAGAAACCCCCTACACCAGCCCATTCCCTGGTCCCTTGGTGGTGGTGGGGCACCCTTCTCCGGGTATCCTCACTGCCAGAGCCATGGGCGGGGGCTTGCGGGGACGGGTTACAAGCTCAGTGGCATTGACTGGGATCGGGGAGAATGGGACTGCACACGCCTTCAGGCTGGTATCCCACTTCATCCCCTCCCCGGTGTCGTGCCACTGCCGGTGGAAAACAATGGCTATGCCTACGGGGCAGACTCTCTCTGACCCCCACATACAGATATAAATCCCTTGATCCGGTTCCCACCACTTGTCCCAACACACACTTAATCCTCCATGAGTCCCTGTAATCGTCCGGTGGGTATTGTTCCCCAACCGTTCCCACTCGACTGCGGGGTTCCTCATATCTTTGCTCAGCTTCCTGAGCCGCCACCACCTATCCAGAGGAATGTGTCCCTTACACGTTAAACATACACGCTTCCCTACGGTGACGCTGACCCTTGTGGTAATGACCCGTACCCTGGGGCAGAGGAGGGAGGCCTCCCCATACGTGAATCCAGTTTGGCTGGAGTACTGAGACGAATTGGACCCCAGCCATCCTGGCCACCTTCCCTCGTGGACGTAGACGGCGGTCTCCTCCATCTCCCGTTCACCGCTTCCGTCGGTTGCTACAGGCGCTCTATCTCCCGAGCACCCGTAGATGTGGGAGTCTTCTACATCGCCCCGCCTTTCCAGGCTCAGTCCCATCAGGGCGAGTAGGATTACGATCCCCTTCATCCCGACAGTCTTTCTGTAACAGATAAAAAACATGCAGCCAGATCCCCAAGAGATTCTCTGGCTTGGGTGAAGCATGGTCGGGTCTCGCGACCTCGACCCAAATACATACACTCTTAGCAGATTTCTTACTCAATCTAAACTACCCATCACCTTACTTAACTTAAGCTAAAACACCCAAACTTGAGCTAAATACTTAAACTTAACAATATAAACTTACATTACCTAAACTATGTACATCCGCCGCCCGTCTCCGGGCGGCCAGGCTAATTCCTGGTTGGACTGCGGCACACCGCTTCCCCCGGCGTGGCCGCACCGTCCTTCACTGTTGGTCCCTCGCCGCCCGTGGCGACTAGCTGAGGACCTCTGTCCTTTGACTTCCCCCTAACTCGAGGGGCGGCCTTTGGTAACTGGAGAGCTGGTGACCATGGCTTTCTCGGCTGGGGCGTCCGTGGGGACCTTCTAGGGGCCTTGGTGGGTGCGGCTTTCTTGGCCGATGGGCCTTTAACCCGAACCGCTGCTCCCTCAGGCTTGACCTCTCCCGAACCTGGGCTAGGGGCAGGTAACTCTTCGCAGCCTGCTGCTGCGAGCTGAGAGTCTCCGCCCCCAGGTCCCATGGATGGGTCCGGGGCGGGGTTTTCACCCTCGGGTCCCTCCCCCTCTACACCTGGGTTAGGGGCGGGGTTTTCGCCCTCGGGTTCCTCCCCCTCTACACCTGGGTTAGGGGCGGGGTTTTTGCCCTCGGGTCCCTCCCCCTCGTCTGGATCCCAGAAGAGTGGGGGAGTGTCTCAATTGATGGGCGGGATGGCCCCTCCCTTTAAGCAAGCCACAGCGTCTGCCTGCGCTGCCTGTGAACTCGCTCCTGCTGCAGGCTGAGGATCTTTATCCTCAGACCTTACCCCAACTGGCTGTTTTCCCCTCTCAGGCTGAAACAGCTTGCACTGGTTGATATGAAACCATTTGGTACGCCGGGGCATCTTAACGGCGTATACCATGGGGCTGACTTTATCTACATGACTCCAAACTTCCCATTCGGGCATAGTTTCTCACCATGACCTGATCTCCTACCCCCCTCTCGTGGTGCTTTCGGGGTTCGAGCAGCAATTGGTTACTCCGATGCTGCTTTCCCATGTTCCCAGCCGCCTGCTCGTGGACCTGCTTCAGGTGCTCAAAGAGGTTTCGGGCGAACCTGTCCCGGTTTACCTCCCTGAGCTGACCTTCTGTGAGCACCGGGGCTAGCACTTGGGTGGGGGTCCGCATAACCCTGCCAGTCATCAGCTCATACGGGGAGTATCCCGTGCTTTTCGACTGGCTGGCCCGGATCCCCATCAAAACCAACGGAAGGACCTCGACCCATTTACGGGGCGAGTCCGCCGTTTCCTTCCTCAACCTTTCCTTTAGGGTCCTGTTCATACATTCCACAATCCCCGATGACTGCGGGTTGTGGGCCACGAGCCATTTCCCTTCAATGCCTAGCAGCATAAGGGTGTTCTGCATCACCTGTCGGGTGAAGTGGCTCCACATACTGTGGTAGTCCCCACCGCGAAAACACTTCCCGGACCAGGATCCTGGCTGTGCCCAGAGCTGTGGCTGTTCTGCAGGGGAAGGCCTCTACCCACTTGGTGAACACATCCACCAGGACTAGGCAGTACTTATAGCCTCCCTGGGCAGTGGGCAGGGGCCCGATGTAGTCGACCTGTATCGACTGCCATGGTCCCTCTACCCTCCTGATGTGTCCCATAGATACCTTCCTTTTCACCGATTCACATATTGGACCAACTGTCTGTGTTAAGTCTGTGTGTTCTAGTTGTAATTACTAACACAGACTACAAGATTAAAGTTCAACAGGTCTTTACTGGTTGGAGGTCAGGACTATACTAAATACAATATTACTACACAGTGCTTATATACCGGTGGTCACCACCGGTATTACGTATACAGCAGCCAGAGAAAGTAGTACATCTCTTAAGGTGGAACAGGCTTAAGTTCTCTTAAGGTGGAACAGGTTACATACACCACAATCCTCCCTTTTTAGCTTAACAGTCATATTCCCATTTAACATAACATAATAACATATATAACTTCAGGTATAAACAGTTCAAAGGTTCAGTCTCTCAGGAGGCCTTCTGATTCGGTTTGGATAATGCCTTTCAGTGGTCTCTGATTCCTGTTGCTGAGGTGACTCCTCTAGTTGGTCTCCCATGCATTGGGTGTTATCATCCTCAGGTACATTCCCTGCCGAGGTAGATGCTTCAGGTTCATTAACGTCTTCCACAGTTGTCTCTGTCGCAACCATGGGTTCGACCCTTGCTCTCGATTCTACCAGTTGATCCGCATGACGCCGTATCACATTGTTACCAATATCTACTGTGTACATCAGAGGTCCTTGTCTGGCCCGAATTGTTCCGGACTGCCATTATTCGTTTCCATAGCCCCTTGCCAACACTGGTTGTCCTACGTCGAAACTTTGAGTGGTCTTGTTATTAATATGCCGGAACTGTTTGTTTTCCACTTCCCTCCGCACATTTGGTTTTAACAAGTCCAACCTGGACCGCAACCTCCTGTTATAAAACATCATGGCAGGACGGCACGGTGGCATAGTGGTTAGCATTGTTGCCTCACAGCGCCAGGGACCCGGGTTCGAATCCGGCCTCGGGCGACTGTCTGTGTGGAGTTTGCACATTCTCCTCGTGTTTGCGTGGGTTTCCTCCGGGTGCTCCGGTTTCCTCCCACAGTCCAAAGATGTGCGAGTTAGGTTGATTGGCTATGATAAATTGACCCTTAGTGTTAGGGGGATTAAATACGTGGGGTTACGGGGATAGGGTGGGATATGTGTTGGTGTAGGGGTTACGGGGATCGGGTGGGATATGTGTCGGTGCAGGCTCGATGGGCCGAAATGGCCTCTATCTGCACTGTGGGGATTCTGTGATTCTGTGTGATTCTGTGACTTTGGTTAGTCACTGCATGAGCGGCGTTTCGATATGCCATTAGGAAATTGTCCACCTTGTGCTGTAGCGGAATCTGATCATCGTTCATGGCCTTTATTGCCTTTTTGAATGTTTGGACAAATCTCTCGGCCAACCCGTTTGTCGCCGGATGATATGGGGCAGAGGTATAATGTTTCACCCCATTCTTCTTTAAGAATTTTTGGAATTCTTCCGACACGAACTGTGGTCCGTTGTCCGAACAGATCTGTTCTGGCAATCCGTTCCTTGCGAATATTGTTCTTAACACCGCAATTGTCTTTTCTGAAGTAGTGGTATTCATCTTGATCACTTCTGGCCATTTGGAATGTGCGTCCACCGCAATTAGGAACATGGAGTCCATGAATGGACCAGCAAAGTCAATATGTACGCGTTGCCATGGGGCTGAAGGCCATTCCCATGGGTGTAGTGGTGCGATCGGAGGTGCATTTTGTACTTTTTGGCACCCAGCGCAGCTTTTCATCAACTCCTCTATGTGTTGGTCAATACCCGGCCACCATACATAAGCCCTAGCAAGACTTTTCATCTTAACTCCCCCCAGATGACCTTCATGCAGTTCTTTTAGAACTCTTTCCCTTAACTTGGGAGGAATAATCACTCTTGTCCCGTACATCAAAGTACCATGGCAGACGGACAGCTGGTCTCGCCTTGCCGAGAATGCCGGTAACAGAGGATCACCACGTGTTGGCCATCCTTTCACTGTCACCTCGTAGACTCTGGACAGTGTCGGGTCGTTCCTGGTTTCTCTTTCAATACTTGCATTGGTGACTGGTAAACACTCGATGATGGTCGAATGAAATAACTCAACAGGGTCAACTTTCGTCGTTTCTTCTTCTTCAGGTAGTGGCAGGCGCGACAGCCCATCAGCATTGCCATGCTGCTTCGTACCTTTGAATTCTATTTGATATTGATGTGCCCCTAGGAAAAGGGACCACCTCTGGAGACGCTGTGCTGTCATCACTGAAACACCCTTCTTAGGGTTAAAAATGGATACCAACGGCTGATGGTCTGTCAGAAGTGTGAATTTTTGGCCCTGCAGGTAATGATTAAACTTCTTCACTCCCCATACAAGGCTGAGAGCCTCCCTATCGATCTGCGCATAGTTGCGCTCAGCGGAGGTCAATGATCTGGATGCAAACGCGACTGGCCTTTCCGTGCCATTTGGCAACTTGTGTGAGAGTACTGCCCCAATACCATATGGAGAAGCATCACAAGCCAACCGAATAGGCAGTGTCGGGTTGAAGTGAGCCAACACTTCCTCTGAGGTGATCAATTCTTTGCTTTTGCGAAATGCCTTCTTACAGTTTTTGCTCCATTCCCATGGTACCCCCTTCTGTAAAAGAGCGTTTAGCGGGTGCAGTACCGTGGATAGATTTGGTAGAAATTTATGGTAATAGTTAATCAATCCTGGAAACGACCTCAACTGAGAGACATTATCCGGAGCGGGAGCCTTTACAACTGCCTCTATCTTGTCAGGAGACTTATGAAGCCCCTTCCGGTCAATGACATGACCACAGTACGAGATCCGCTTCTGGAAGAACTCACATTTCTGCCGATTAACTCTAAGTCCATACTCTTTCAGTCTGTTGAGCACCAGTTCCAAGTTTGCGAGGTGTTCTTCATCACCATCACCTGTAATCAGAATATCGTCCAGGTATCATTGTGTGCCTGGAATTCCCTGTAATACCTGCTCCATGGCCCTCTGCCAAATTGCTGGAGCCGATGCCACTCCAAAAACCGACCTATTGTACCGGTACAAACCTCGATGCGTGTTGATCGTGAGGTATTGGCGTGACTCTTCTTCAACCTCCATCTGCAAGTATGCCTGCGCCAGGTCTATCTTGGTGAAGTGTTTCCCGCCAGACAACGAAGCAAAAATATCCTCAATCCGCGGAAGCGGATACTGCACCGTGTGAAGCACCGGATTAATGGTGATTTTGAAATCTCCACAGATGCGAACCTTCCCTGGTTCTCCTGGCTTGTTGCTCGAAGGACGTTTCATAACGGGAACAATGGGCATAGCCCACTCACTCCAATCTACCTTAGACAGTACACCTGAACGTTCTAGCGCTTCCAGTTCCGCTTCTACAGTAGGTCGTATTGCATAGGGTACCGGTCTGGCTGTAAAAAATTTTTGGGTGTGCATGTTCATCAATCTTGATGTTTGCCGTAATTCCTCTCAGTGTTCCCAGTCCCTGCTGGAACACCTCTTTAGCATCATCCAATATTTTGGACAATCGTTTAGGTTTGACATCTGTTTCCCCGGAATCTACCGTTAGTGCCTTCAAGGAGTGCCAGTCCATATTCATTTTCCTAGTCCACTCCCGTCCCAGTAGTGGTGGACCTCCTTCAGGTAGCACATATAAGTCCATTACTTGGCTTTCTTCGCCCTTGTGGACCACTTTTACCTCTATCTTTCCAATGGGGTACACTCTTTGCCCCGTGTATGTTTTCAATATAATCTCCGTATCCCGTAGGGGAATATGTTGGAATAACCTTTTGTAATCTTTCTTATTCATGACCGTCAATGCCGATCCAGTGTCCAATTCCATCTTTACTTGGACTCCTGCTATCTGAAGGGTGACCCAAATTGTCTGGAGATCTGCATCCTTACCAACGTTGTGTACTCTTAAGCTACCCAGTTCATTACTGCTAGCGTCTGAATCTGACTTCTGTTCAGTCGAACTGTTCTTTGTCACCTTGTGTACCTTTATGTATTTTCCTTGCGGTGACTTTTTGTTGCTGGTCTTCTTTCCTGACCGGCATACTTTAGCTATGTGGCCAAGCCTGCCACACATTCTGCATTCTTGGTTTTTAAACCAACACTGGTTCTGATCATGCGTTGTCTTTCCACAACGATAACATTTTACAGTACTCAAACCCAATTTATTTGTACTGAGTTCCGGTGACCGTAGCTGCATTACTGCCGTGCCTCTCACTGCGGCTTCGTGTGCTGCTGCCATAGTGACCGCTTTCTCAAGCGTCAGCTCATTCTCCTCGAGCAGTTGCTTTTGTGTATCTTCTTTTAATAAACCACACACAAATTTATCTCGTAGCGCCTCTGTCAGTCTCGTTCCAAACTGACAGTACTTTGCTAGCTTACACAATTCCATTAAATATTCAGCATTGCTTTCACCCTTCAGCTGCTTTCTGCTGTAAAATTTAAATCGTTCCGCTAGCATCAGCGGCGATGATTTTTCAGGACAGTAACAATCTCCTCGAACGTCTGATCCGCCGGTTCATCTGGTGATAAAAGGTGTTTCAATTGCCCGTATGTCTTCGCACCCATTAAGTTTAATAATGTTAGTGCTTTCTCTTCATCTGGGATTTTATTAGCTTTACAATAATTTTGTATGCGTTCTACATACATGGCCCAATCTTCGATGTCGCTATCAAAGGTATTAATGTTCCCATGTTTAGGCATCGTTGCAATTTAATTTATTTTTATTTTTATCCAAGATGGCAGCTTCCCGCTCTTGTCTTCGTCCTCCGCCTACAAAATGGCGGTTTTCCCGCGCTTGGCAGTCTTCACCCGTCCCCCGACGCTGTCTCCGCTTCACCGCGGCTCTCGCGCCTTCAGTTGCCCCAGACGCTGCGCCTTTTTAGCCCGAATGTGGCCCGGCCCTTATCACCAGCCGCGATCGATGTCCCCGCGCTGCGCCTTTCGGCCCGAATGCGGCCTGGCCCTTATCTCCGGTCGCGATCGATCTCACCGCCCTTATTCCTCCATCTTCCCTCCCCGTCTGTACAGCCAACGTGGCCGACTTTCTGGTCACGTCGCTGCCCGGCTTACCCACCACCAAGGTAGAAAGAAGATAGCTGACAGCCGCTGATGGAGGCTTCGAGTTCAGGATGTCTTCTGCACTCTGGTTTCTCGATGTCTGCCGCGCGACGTGTCTTCCAGCAGGGTGATGAGAGTGGAAGCCTCTCTTCGACGTCCGTTCTGTGGACGAAGCCGCCGTGGATATAAACTGCCGCAGGGTAAGAATCGGACTCGTCGCCACTGTTAAGTCTGTGTGTTCTAGTTGTAATTACTAACACAGACTACAAGATTAAAGTTCAACAGGTCTTTACTGGTTGGAGGTCAGGACTATACTAAATACAATATTACTACACAGTGCTTATATACCGGTGGTCACCACGGGTATTACGTATACAGCAGCCAGAGAAAGTAGTACACCTCTTAAGGTGGAACAGGCTTAAGTTCTCTTAAGGTGGAACAGGTTACATACACCACAGTCTGGGCTGGCTAAAATCCTTTAAACTGTTTGCCATGCACTGATAGAAAATGCTGGGGCTGTTGTGGAAGCCCTGCAGCAAGCAGTTCCACGTGTACAGTTGCCCTTTAAACGCAAAGGCAAACTTGTAATGATCCTCCCTCCTTAACGGGATGGACCAAAACCCATTGGAAATATCCAGCACCGTGAAAGTGGTCGCAGATGCTGGGTCGGGGTTATTCGCAGCGCGCACAAGACAGTCTGCACAGAACTTACGGACATCCTCCCTGAGTCCCGGCCACCATCCCGCCTGTTCCACCCGCTGCCAGGTGGTCTCAGGCCCGGGGTGTCCCGCTCCTGGACCCTCATGGGCCAGTTGAAGGAACTCCCTCCGGTGCTGCTGCGGCACAACCCACTGTTCCCCCCGGAACAGCATGCCCTCTTTTACGGAGAGGGTTGGAGTGCCGTACGGACCCTCTACTCCTTTTCCCTCAGTCACTGCACTGAGGACTGCCTTGAGGACAGGGTCTTGGGCTTGGGCCGTCTTAAGATCCGAGGCTAACGCTACCTCTGCACTCCCTTGGGTCCCGTCCCTACCTCTGACTGCCGCCATGGGTCTGGACCCATACAGGTCCCAGAAAGTGCCTGTGCAGGCACCCTCCTTAGCGAGCATGTCAGCCTGCTGGTTGCCTTGACTGCGGGGCTCTGTGGAGGAATGGGCTTTCACCTTGTGGATGAAAACCTCCCCTTCCTTCCCCACTGCGGCTAGGATCTTTTCCAGCAAGGGTTTCACTGTGAGGGGTCTCCCATCGGCGGAGGTGTATCCGCGGCGGGACCAGATGGCCAGGTACTCCGTACACGAATTGCACGTGAACATGCTGTCCGAGCAAATCGTGTAGGGGGTGGGGAAGATTTCGGGGTGTGTGACCACGTACGCCACCGCGGACAGTTCAGCCTGCTGGGCGCTCATTGTGCTGGGGAGCTTAATCGCCAGGGCAATGTTCGCCGCTGGGTCATAAACTCCACACCCCGTGAGACACTTGCCAGCAGATACCGTGCTGGAACTGTCTACATAGATCTCGCGGCCCGTGGGATGTATCCCGGCCCGTAAACCTATGTTCACTTCCCAAACCCCTTCAATGGAACATTGGTGGGCTGTTCCAGGATATACCAGGTTGGCTTCGAGCTTTGGCACGCAGAGACTCTTCACTCTAAGATCCATCTGTGAGAGGAGCAAGGTCCAGCGGGCAATGCGGGCACTGCTCACTGTTCCACCCTTGATCCTCCCATCCACAAGCATCTGGGTGGGTGTGTGATGGGTGAGGAGGGTGATGGGAGAGGTGATCTCTTCACAGCCCAATGTGTGGACAAGAGGTGCCGCTCACAGTTGGAGTAGCTCCTCTCCACATCCGTAAGTACCCGGGAGGAGTAGACCACTGGCCTCAGCTGGCCGTGCCGCTCTTGGAGCAGCACAGCACTCAGGCTGTCCCCGCTGGCTGCTACCTCCAGGAAAAACTCTTTCCCCCCATCTATGGCCCCTAGAGCTGGTGCGGTCTGCAAGTCCCTTTTGAGCCTGACAAATGCTGCCTGGCAACCCTCATCCCAAAACCACTCCACTCCCTTGTGTAGGAGTCGGAGCAGAGGGGCTGCTGTGGCTGCATAGTCCTCAATAAAGTCTCTACAGTACCCGGTTAGCCTTGGAAATGACCTCACACCCATCACTGTGTTAGGGACTGGTAGTTCTTGTACCGCTTCTCTCCTAGCCTTATCTATGGCCCTTTCTCCAGCACGCATGGTCAGGCCGAGGAATTTCACCTCCTGTTGGCCGATCTGCGCTTTCTTGGGGTTTACCTTGAAACCCTTCTGCCCTAGCAGCTCCAGCAGTTCAGCCAATAGTGGGCCATGCTCCAATTTCGAATCGGTGAACAGGAGCAGGTCATCCACATATTGGACCAACTGTCTGTGTCTTGTTTTGCACAATTTGTACAAAAATAACAAATTGCAGGACAACGGAGTATTACAGTTTAAACTCTTTTATGAAGCATCAGGTCTGTGATCTCAATCATACATCACAGTGGGGACAAGATGGAGTTAGGACACCTAGCCCTGGGTCTTCAAAACAGTAGCAGTCCTTACAGTTATATAAAAAGAAAAAGGGTGGCTAAAGTAAATGTTGGTCCCTTAGAGGATGAGACCGGGAAATTAATGGTGGGAAATATGGAGATGGCAAAAACACTGAATGAATATTTTATATCAGTCTTTACAGTAGAAGGCACTAAGAATATCCCAACACTGGACAAACAGGGGGCTAAAGGGGGGGAGGAACTAAACACGATCAAAATCACTAAGGAAGTGGTACTCGGTAAAATAATGGGACTCAAGGCGGATAAATCACCTGGACCTGATGGCTTACATCCTAGGGTCTTGAGGGAAGTGGCGGTAGGGATTGTGGATGCATTGGTAATAATTTTCCAAAACTCCCTGGACTCGGCAAAGGTCCCGGCAGACTGGAAAACTGCTAATGTAACACCCTTATTTAAAAAGGGCAGTAGACAGAAGGCTGGAAACGATAGACCGGTTAGCCTAACATCTGTGGTAGGTAAAATTTTGGAGTCCATTATTAAGGAGACAGTAACAGGGCATTTGGATAATCATAATTTAATAGGACAAAGTCAGCATGGTTTTATGAAGGGGAAGTCATGTTTGACAAATTTGCTGGAGTTCTTTGAGGAAGTAACATATAGGGTGGATAAAGGGGAACCAGTGGACGTAGTGTATTTAGACTTCCAAAAGGCATTTGACAAGGTGCCACACAAAAGATTATTGCTTAAGATAAAAAATCACGGGATTGGGGGTAATATTCTGGCATGGATAGAGGATTGGCTATCTAACAGAAGGCAGAGAGTTGGGATAAATGGTTCATTCTCAGACTGGCAATCAGTATCTAGTGGTGTTCCGCAGGGGTCAGTGCTGGGTCCCCAACTCTTTACAATCTATATTAACGATTTGGAGGAGGGGACCGAGTGTAACATATCAAAGTTTGCAGATGATACTAAGATGGGAGGGAAAGTAGTGAGTGAGGAGGACATAAAAAACCTGCAAGGGGACATAGACAGGCTAAGTAAGTGGGCAGAGATTTGGCAGATGGAATACAATACTGGAAAGTGTGAGGTTATGCACTTTGGCAGGAAAAATCGTAGAGCAAGTTATTATCTTAATGGCAAGAAACTGGAAAGTACTGAAGTACAAAGGGATCTGGGGGTCCTGGTGTACGAAACTCAAAAGGTTAGTATGCAGGTGCAGCAAGTGATTAAGAAGGCCAATGGAATGTTGGCTTTCATTGCTAGGGGGATAGAATATAAAAATAGGGCGGTATTGCTTCAGTTGTACAAGGTATTGGTGAGACCGCACCTGGAATACTGCGTACAGTTTTGGTGTCCATACTTAAGAAAAGACATACTTGCTCTCGAGTCAGTACAAAGAAGGTTCACTCGGTTAATCCCAGGGATGAGGGGATGGACATATGAGCAGAGGTTGAGTAGATTGGGACTCTACTCATTGGAGTTCAGAAGAATGAGAGGCGATCTTATTGAAACATATAAGATTGTGAAGGGGTTGGATCGGGTGGATGCGGGGAGGATGTTCCCGATGATGGGTGAAACTAGAACTAGGGGGCATAGTCTTAGAATAAGGGGCTGCTCTTTCAAAACTGAGATGAGGAGGAACTACTTCACTCAGAGGGTGGTAGGTCCATGGAATATGCTGCCCCAAAAAGCTGTAGAAGCTACATCATTACATAAATTTAAAACAGAAATAGACAGTTCCCTAGAAGTAAAGGGAATAAAGGGTTATGGGGAGCGGGCAGGAATTTGGACATGAGTCTAGGTTCGGATCGGTCATGGCCCTGTGGGTAGCAGAGTGGGCCCAGGGGCCATGTAGCCTGATCCTGCTCCTATTTCGTGTGTCTAATTCTGTTAGATTCAGGAGATGGTTCAGTGATAGTAGATTGGCGGTTAGGATCAGATCAGCCATGATCTTATTGAATGGTGGAGCAGGCTCGAGGGGCCGATTGGCCTACTCCTGCTCCTATTTCTTATGTTCTTATGTTCTTATGACCTGTCATAGTATCTCTTTTGGTGTTGCTGTCTCTGTACACGTTTTGCATGCACTTGCTTGCAGCTGACGACCTCTGGCTGCAGCTGCTGGTTGGTGCTTGGAAGGATTGAGTGAAGTCTGCGGCTCATCAACAGCTGTGCTGGTGACTTGAAGTTGTCAACCGGAGTGTTGCGGTACTCAAGGAGACAGATGTAGGGGTCTCTTTTGTCCGCTTTGGCTTTGTCCATGAGTGTTTTTGCAATCTTGACAGTTTTTTCAGCAAGGCCATTACTTTGGGGGTACTGTGGGCTTGATGTGACATGTGTGAAATCCCATGCCGTGGCAAACGACTCAAACTCTTTTGATTTGTATTGGGGGCCATTGTCTGAGACTAAAGTCTCTACAATGCTATGCCTGGCAAAGGCTGCCTTTAGCTTATGGATCACAGCTGCAGATGTGGTGCTGTGAAGCTTGTCCAGTTCAAGAAATCTGCTTTAGTAATCAACAGTCACTATGTAGTCCTCGTTGTTCCATGTGAACAGATCCGTTGCCACAACCTGCCAGGGCCTGTCTGGGATATGGTGAGGTATCATGGGCTCTTTGACATTTGACGGGCGGCGTTCTAGACAAGTGGAACATTTTCTGACAATGTCCTCAATGTGTTTGCACATTCCGGGCCAAAACATAATGTCACGTGCTCTTTGTTTGCATTTTTCCATGCCCATATGTCCAGCAAGAATTTTTGTCAACATCTCTTCTCTGAGACTGGTAGGAATGATGATTTTCTCCCCTTTGAAGACGATTCTGTTGATTTGTGACAGTTCGTCTCTGTGGTTCCAGAATTCAGATATGCTCTGAGGGCATTTCCTCCTTTCCTCAGGCCATCCTTCATGTATAACTTTGCTCAGCAGTGTGAGTTGTGCATCTTTCTCTGTTCCTGCTCGGATCTCCTTCAGTTTTGAGTCACTCACAGGTAAGCTGTTGTACACCATGTGCACCTGCACATCCATGCCTTCACTGAGGCTGCTGTCCTGGTAGCTAAGAGACTTTCTGGAGAGTGTGTCTGTGACAGGAATGTCTTTGCCTGGATGGTGAATGATTGGGAAGTTGTACTTCTGTAGCTGATGGATCATTCTCTGTAGCCTTGGTGGGGCTGCGGCTAGTGGTTTCCTCATGATTGACTCGAGGGGCTTGTGGTCGGATTCCACAATAACTTGTTGGCCATAGACGTACTGATGGAAACGCTTACATCCAAACAGAATTGCATATAGCTCTTCCTCGATTTGAGCATAGTTGATTTCACTGTCTGTGAGAGATCTGGAAGCGTAGCCAATGGGCTTTCCTTCTTGCAGTAATACTGCACCTAGCCCGTACTTTGACGCGTCCACTTGTAGTCTGAGCTCTTTGTTGGGGTTAAAGTAGGCAAGAACTGGTCCTGGTCCTCTGGTGATTAGGAATTTCATTTTCTGAAATGTTGTGTCATGTTGTTTGTCCCACAGGAACTCATTGGATTGTTTGAGCAACTGGCGTGTGATAAATCCAGAAAGTGGAACAAGGAACTCAAAGAGGCTAGATGTTAGAATTAACACGAGTATTTTATTAACAACTGGGAAATCCGTTTACAGACAGCCTGCATCAGCATCCTGGCATTCCACCTTGTGCTGACCTTAACAGGAAGCAAACCTCTGACCTTAGTAGCAGCATTGGCTACAGCACTGTTGTGTCTGTGTGTTGATAGAGACACTGAAGACAGGAGTTGGTTTGATAGGTGTTTACTAAACAAAGTCTGGAGGGGAACTAACGGATACAACACAATACTCAGGCTTATATAGCCGAGTGGCCATTACCGGCATTACAGTACACATGGGGCTCTTAAAGGCACATACACTACAATTACCACCTGGTGGATAACCTTAATCATAACATCCCAGATTACTTCATCCCTCCCCCCTTAAGATTTCAGTGTGAATTTCTTAACAACCAACCATTCCTGAGGGTCACATAAGGAGTCTCCATTCATCATGTTCCATACTTGACGAATCTAACAGTTCAGTATCAATCTCTCTGGTGGTTTGTGATACCTTTCTGAACGTCTAACAGTAAAGTCCCTGCTTGTTTGTGGTGAAGCCACCAGCTGCTCCTGAGCAGTGCTCAGAGTATCTGACTCTGCAACGATGGTTACCTCTTGACAGATAGGTTCCTGTGGAATTATCTCTGTCCCTGGTGGTGGCACCACAGATGCACTTGGATAACTGGGGGCAACCCTGTCTTCAGTCATTGCATCTGGAACCTTCATGTCTGCGTACTACCCTACCATCTCTCAACATGACCTTGTATGATACTGGACCTATCATTGAGTCTATGAAGCCAGGAATCCACTTTGGTCCATAACTGAAATTCCTGGTAAGGATCGCATCTCCTTCTCCAAAACTTCGGCTCTTTGTTCTTTTGTCATGGTTCTCTTTTTGTTTGTTTTGTCTGTTTTCCATTTTCCTTTTTAGGTCTGGGTGGACAAGGTCAAGAGTGGGGCGTAGTCTATGACCTAATAACATCTCAGCAGGAGAGAGTCCTGTGGTGGATTGAGGTGTTATTCTGTAGCTGAACAGAACCCGTGACACTTTGGCTGCTAAACTCCCTTCTGCACCTTTTTTTCATCATCTCCTTAAATGTTTGTACGGCTCTCTCTGCAAGTCCATTCGAGGATGGATGATATGGAGCCGAGGTCACCTGCACTATGCCATTTTTTCTCAAAAACACTTTTGTCTCTGTACTCACAAAACAAATGGCATTGTCACTCACCACGATCTCCGGTAGCCCTTGATTACTGAAGCTCAAACGCAGGCAGTCTATAGTAGTAGTGGCGGAAACAGAATTTACAGGATAAACATCCATCCATTTGGAATGTGCATCAATGATTATGAGGAACATCTTCCCCATGAATGGACCCGCATAATCTACATGTAATCTTCTCCATGGTTTATCCGGCCACTCCCAGGGGGGGAGAGGAGCCGCTGCTGGTGCCTTCTGGTGTTCCTGACAAGTGGTGCATGTCTTGACTAGATTTTCTATCTCCTCATCTAGCTTTGGCCACCACAAGTAACTCCTAGCCAAGGCTTTCATATGCGAGACCCCAGGATGACACTGATGTAGTTGCTCTAGGATAGACTGTCGTGCTGGCTGTGGAATAATCACTCGTGCTCCCCACAACACGCAACCATCCTGCACACTCAGCTCTGTTTTCCTGACACTGTAGGGTGTGAAGTCAGCCCCTTCCGGATGCTGTGGCCATCCCCTCACCACATATTCTCGAACTCTAGACAGTACTGGATCTTTACCTGTCCATGTTCTTACTTGCTCTGCAGTCACAAGTGCCGTGTCAGTGTCCTCCAACATCAAAACTCTGTCCTCTGGAGCTGCATGGATAGGTGTTCCTGGCAGTGGAAGACAGCTTAAGGCATGGTATTTGCCCGCCTTGTAAATGATGACATACTCATATGCCCTCAACGTCACTGCCCACCTCTGGATCCGGGGTGACACCATCTGTGGAACTACTTTCATTTCATTGAAAAGAGAGAGAAGAGGTTTATGATCGGTGCATATGGTGAACTTCCTGCCATATATGTACTTGTGGAACCTCTGTAACCCAAACATTACTGCTAACCCCTCTTTGTCTAACAGGAATAGTTTTTTTCCGCTGGTGTTAGAGTTCGGGACATAAACCCTATTGGTCTTTCAGTTCCATCTTCCATGCAGTGTGAAAGAACTGCCCCCACCCCGTAAGGTGAAGCATCACAGGAGAGAATGATGTCTTTCTCTGCATTGCAGTGAACCAGCACATCCGACGACAGCATCAGTTTCTTGGACAGTTCAAATGAAACCGCCTGCTCCTCTCCCCACTGCGACTATGTCTCCTTGCGCAGTAGTTTGTGAAGAGGTGCTAACACAGTTGACAAGTTTGGTAAAAACCTGTTATAATAGTTCAGCAGTCCTAGGTAAGCTTTTAACTCAGCCACATTTGTAGGAGCAGGGGCGTCCTGCAGTGCTTGTACCTTCTCCTTGAGCGGATGGAGCCCGGTGGCATCCACTCTGTGTCCCAGGAACACTGCCTCATTCCCCAGGAAAGTGCACTTACTCCTCTTGAGCCGGAACCCTGCCCTCTCCAATCTCTGTAGTACCTCTCTCAGAGTGCTCAGATGCTCCTGGTCGGTTCTTCCCGTCACCAGAATGTCATCCAGATAGATGGAAACATGTGGAATCCCTTGCAGTACACCTTCGATTGTCCTCTGGAAGATAGCTGGACTAGATGAGACACCAAACGGTAAGCAGTTATATGTAAACAAGCCCTTGTGTGTATTTATGGTGACATACTCCTTTGATTCATCATCCAGTGTAATCTGCAAGTAGGCATGACTCATATCCAACTTTGTGAATTTCTTTCCTCCAGCCAGGTTTGCAAAGAGATCCTCTGTTTTGGGAATAGGATACTGCTCTAGTTTGGACACCCGATTGACAGTCAATTTATAGTCTCCACAGAGTCTTACCGAATTGTCCGGTTTTAAAACAGGTACTATGGGAGCTGCCCATTCCGAACATTTCACTGGCTCCAGTATGTTCTCTCTCAATAGACGGTCAAGCTCAGCCTCTACCTTTGGCTTCATGGCATAAGGCACAGGTCGCTGTTTAAAAAACCTTGGTGGTGCCTCCTTGTCTACATAAATCTTAGCTGGGGGGCCATTAAATGTGCCAAGTTCCTCCTTGAACACACTCTCATGTTCACTCAACACTTCTTGCAAAGTCAACTGTTTGCCCGCATCTATTTGATGTACTGCTCCCCAGTCTAATTTAAGTTATTTTATCCAGCCCCGACCTAACAGGTTTGGCCCGGTACCCAATACTATAACTACAGGTAGCTGTTCCACTGTGTCCCTGTGTTGCACAGTTACCTTAGCTGTACCTAATGTCGCTACTCGTTCACCTGTATATGTTTTAAGATGCAGGGAGCAAGGCTTTAACTCTGGAACTTTTGCATGGTTCCACAATTTTGAGTACTCTGCCATGTTCATTATGGTCACGCCGCACCCTGTATCCACTTCAAAGTTCACCTTAGAGTCATTTACTGTCAGTTGCAATGTGATAGGAGCCACTTTTGGAATGTTCTCTAACATGCTATACATTATGAACATGTCCTCTTCTTCCTCAGCTTCCCCGCTGATGTGGTGTGCTCCATGTTTTTTCACTTCCCTCCCTTGGTTTTGCTGTCCTCCCCCTTTTGGTTTGGATTCCTCCACAGGTGATTTTGCCCTGCAAGCTCATTTTATGTGTCCTTGTTTCCCACACTTGTAGCACTTTTCCTCCAGAAACCAGCATTCACTCGCCAGGTGATCGCCCTTGCATCTATAACATGCCTTCACATGCTCACGTTGTGGTTTCTGATGCATGTTCAACTTGTGCACAACAACCTGACCTGCAACCTGCGTAGCATTAGCCCTGTCTGAACCCTGTATTTCTTTTACATCTCGGTTCACTGTCTCTATGGCTTGAGCAAGTTCCAATGCTTTTTCATAAGTAAGCCCAGTCTCGGATAATAATCTACGCTGCATTCAGTTGTCCATAATTCCGCAAACTAGCCTATCTTGCAGCATTTCCTTCAGGTTGTTCCCATAATTGCAATCTTGTGCTAATTTATGCAACACTGCTACATAGTCCATTACGCTCTCTTCCTCTTTCCTGTTCCTTGAATTAAACTTGAACCACTGTACAATCTCACTAGGCTTATGGTTGAAATGTTCTTTTAGCAAAGCCACTAATTCAACAAATGATTTGTCTCCAGGCTTTTCAGGACTGAGCAGATTTTTCATCAAACTGTAGGTTTGGCTTCCCACTGAACTAAGCAGAATGGCTTTCCTTTTTCCGGCATCATTTATTTCATTTGCTTCGAAAAAATAACCCAACACTTCACAGTATTCTTCCCAGGTTTGTGCTTGAATATCAAAAGCGGAAACCGTTCCTACCGTGGCAGCCATGCTCTCTTCCAACTTGTAGCTAACTTTAGCTCATGATTTTGTTGTTTAAACATCCCGGCAGACTTTTCTTCTTTATGCAGGGTCCTTTAGTTGCCTCGTCGCCAAATGTGATAAATCCAGAAAGTGGAACAAGGAACTCAAACAGGCTAGATGTTAGAATTAACACGAGTACTTTATTAACAACTGGGAAACCCGTTTACAGACAGCCTGCATCAGCATCCTGGCATTCCACCTTGTGCTGACCTTAACAGGAAGCAAACCTCTGACCTTAGTAGCAGCATTGGCTACAGCACCCCCTGGTGGATAACCTTAATCATAACATCCCAGATTACTATATGACGCATGGGTGCGTTGATTTCGGAGAGGCTCGGGGCAAACTTGGCTAAGTAGTTAACCATGCCTAGTACTGTCTCTAGCTCTGCACGGTTCTTCGGCGGCTCCATCTTCTTGATAGTGGAGATTTTCTCTGGATCCGGCTTAATGCCATCAGTTGAGAGGCGATGCCCGAAATAACTGATCTCGGTGGATCCGATTATGCTTTTCTCGGGGTTGAGCCGAATACCTTTCTCCTGTAATCTTTGTAGCATCGCACGGAGGTTCCTGTCATGTTCCTCTCTATTCCTGCCATAGATGAGGATGTCGTCTACGATTGCGACTACTCCGTCGAGGCCTTCATAGGTTTCGTCGATCTTCCGCTGGAATTCATCCTGAGCTGAGATAAGACCAAATGGTAAACGCAGAAATCGGTAGCGTCCAAATGGTGTGTTGAACATTGTTAGCTTAGATGACTCTTCCATGAGCTTGATAGTCCAGTATCCTGATTGTGCGTCCATTACACTGAAGTAACGTCCTCCCACTAGCTTGGGTGTGATGTCATCTAGCATTGGTAGCGGGTAGTGAGGGCGTTTGATAGCCTTGTTCAAATCTCTGGGGTCGAGACAGACTCTGAGCTTGCCTGTACATGGTTTCTCAACCACTGCTAACGCGTTGACCCACTCTGTCGGTTCTGTTTCCCAGACGATGATTTCTGCATTCTCCATGCTCTGCAGCTCCTCCTTCAGGCAACTACATAGAGCAAGGGGTATCCTTCTCGGTGGGCAAACCACAGGGGTTGCTGCTGGGTCAAGGTGAATAGTGCATTCACCTGGGAATAGTCCGATTCCTTTGAAAACGTCAGCAAACTCCTCCATGACTGTCTGCTTCTCAACTGGTGCTGTCAATGATAACACTAGCTTGACGAGGTCCATGTCTAAACATGCCTTTAGACCTAGCACTGGAGGTGCTCGAGTGTCAACAATGTAAAAGTCCAACATCATGTTGCTTTCTTTGTACTTGCATTTCATCACGCATGTGCATTTTACAATGAGCTGCTCACCCCCATAGCTGGTCAGTCTGCGTGAGGTGGGCTGTAGCTCACACTCATCCTTCAAGCTGTGATACTCACTCAGAGGAATTACATTAACCTGAGCTCCAGTGTCTAGTTTAAACCTAAGCTCTGTGCCCTGTTTTCCTATCTCAATATCGGCAAAGGCTTGCTCAGTCTCTGAAATCTGTTTTTTCCATGACACAGAATCAATAAACAGTTCCTCTGCATTTGGCTCTCTATCTGGCATTTGGCTCACTCACTGTGTATACTGTTTTTCCAAAAACAGTCCTGCAAACTTTAGCAAAGTGGTTCCGTTTACCACATTTAGTACATTGCCTTCTTTTGGCGGGGCAATGCTCCTTTTCTCCATGTATCTTGTTTCCACAATATCCACAGTTTTTGAAGCGTTTTATGTCTGTGTCGCTCATTTTTAAAACTCTCTCTGTTCTTTCTGTTCTGAAACACGCTCTCTGGGCAGTGTTCTTTGGTGTGTGTCTATTAACTGTGTGCACTGTCTCTTCACTCGAGCTGCTCGTGGCGCCGGTTATGGTTTTCAACTGTGCTTGGGCTATCTTGTGCAATCTAGCTATGTCCATAGCTTTGTCCAGCGTTAGCCCGGACCCAACATTCAAAAGTTTCTCTCTCACTTTAGCTGAATGTATTCCAAACACAATGCGGTCTCTGACCATCTCATCTTTATCTGCATATGCACAGTCATTTACCAGCAGTTTTAACTCAGTCATGAACTGTTCAAACGACTCACTAGCTCCTTGTACTTTCTCCTAAAACTTGTACCTAGCGAATATCGTATTTGTCTTGGGCATCACATATGATTCAAAACGGTCAAAATAACTTTTCAGTACCTTTGCTTTATCCGCGGTGAGAGACCATGTGTTAAAAATGTCTCTCCCTTTTTCTCCGATCCACAGGAGTAGGTAGCTGCATCTTTCTTCCTCCCCTTTGCTTTTCAGCGGACGCGAGAACATCAACTGCACGTGTTGCTTGAACTTGCACCATTCTCTATGTAAGTTCAAAGATTCCCAATTCATTCGAGGTAAGGGAGCTCCAACGATGTCCATTTCAAATCCCTGTTCTGACACCATGTCTTGTTTTGCACACTTCGTACAAAAATAATAAATTGCAGGACAACGGAGTATTACAGTTTAAACTCTTTTATGAAGCATCAGGTCTGTGATCTCAATCATACATCACAGTGGGGACATGATGGAGTTAGGACCCCTAGCCCTGGGTCTTCAAAACAATAGCAGTCCTTACAGAGGGGAGGCAGTGTTAATTCACTAGACTAGTAAGCCAGAGGCTCAGTCAAATGCTCTGAGGATATGGGTTCAAATCCCACCACGACAGCTGGTGGAATTTAAATTCAATTCAATTTAATTCTGGAATTAAATGTTAGTCTTAGTAATGGCGACCATGATACCATTGTCGATTGTTGCAAAAACCCATCTGGTTCACGAATGTCCTTTAGGGACGAAATCTGCTGTCCTTACCTGGTCTGGCCTACATGTGACTCCAGACCCACAGCAATGTGGTTGACTCTTAATGCCCTCTGAAATGGCCTAGCAAGCCACTCAGTTGTAAACAACCGCTACAAAAAACAATAAGAATAAAACCGGACGGACCACCCGGCACCGGAAACGACAATGACAACGGCAAACCCAGCCCTGTCGACCCTGCAAAGTCCTCCTTACCAACATCTGGGGCTTGTGCCAAAATTGGGAGAGCTGTCCCACAGACTAGTCAAGCAACAGCCTGACATAGTCATAATTACCGAATCATACCTTACAACCAATGTCCCAGACACCACCATCACCATCCCTGGGTATGTCCTGTCCCACCAGCAGGACAGACCCACCAGAGGTGGTGGCACCGTGGTATACAGTCGGGAGGGAGTAGCCCTGGGAGTCCTCAACATTGACTCAGGGTCTCATGGCATCAAGTCAAACATGGGCAAGGAAACCTCCTGCTGATTACCACCTACCGCCCTCCCTCAGCTGATGAATCAGTACTCCTTCATGTTGAATACCAATTGGAAGAAGCACTGAGAGTAGCAAGGGCACAAAATGCCCTCTGGGTGGGGGACTTCAATGTCCATCACCAAGAGTGGCTCGGTAGCACCACAACTGGCCGAGTCCTAAAGGACATAGCTGCCAGACTGGGTCTGCGACAGGTGGTGAGGGAACCAACAAGAGGGAAAAACCTACTTGATCTCGTCCTCATCAATCTACCTGTTGCAGATGCATCTGTCCATGACAGCATTGGTGGAAGTGACCACCGCACAGTCCTTGTGGAGACGAAGTCCTGTCTTCATGTTGAGGATACCCTCCACCGTGCTAAATGGGACAGATTTCGAACAGATCTGGCAACTCAAAACTGGGCATCCATGAGGCACTGTGGGCCATCAGCAGCAGCAGAATTGTATTCAACCACAATCTGTAACCTCATGGCCCGGCATATCCCTCACTCTACCATTACCATCAACCCTGGTTTAACGAAGAGTGCAGGAGAGCATGCCGGGAACAGCACCAGGCATACCAAAAAATGAGGTGTCAACCTGGTGAGGCTACAATACAGGACTACTTGCATGCCAAACAACGGAAGCAACATGCGATAGACAGAGCTAAGCGATCTCACAACCATCGGATCAAATCAAAGCTCTGCAATCCTGCCACATCCAGTTGTGAGTGGTGGTGGACAATTAAACAGTTAACAGGAGGAGGAGGCTCCAAAAATATCCCCATCCTCAATGATGGTGGAGCCCAGCACGTGAGTGCAAAAGACAAGGCTGAAGCATTTGCAACTATCTTCAGCCAGAAGTGCCGAGTGGATGATCCATCTCGGCCTCCTCCTGAGGTCCCCAGCATCACAGATGCCAGTCTTCAGCCCATTCAATTCACTCCACGTGATGTCAAGAAATGGCTGAAGACACTGGATACTGCAAAGGCTATGGGCCCTGACAACATTCCGGCAATAGTACTGAAGACTTGTGCTCCAGAACTAGCTGCGCCCCTAGCCAAGCTGTTCCAGTACAGCTACAACACTGGCATCTACCCGGCAATGTGGAAAATTGCCCAAGTATGTCCTGTCTACAAAAAGCAGGACAAATCCGACCCTGTGGCGACACGCCACCACTGGACATAATCCGCTCACGGCGGCACGGACAGTCTAAGCAGAAGCCCCCAGCCGGGGGCCCTTTCCTCCAGCAACTTGTTTCCCGCAGGGACAGGCTGCCGGGAGCACTTCCTGTCTGGGAAGTATTTAAGTGGATGCGCGGGCTTTTCTAGTAGCTGTTTGCCATGTGGTTAGAATAAAGCAGTTGTGTTTTCCATAGCTCTGGTCTCGACTCCCACGTTTGCCGCGGTATCTCAACACTGGTGACCCCGACGCTCAGGACGAATCCTAAGCTAGCATGGCGGATACAAACGCAGTCACGGTTAAATTACCAGACTGTTGGGAGAACCTCGCCGAAGCCTGGTTCGTTCAAGCTGAGTCCAGATTCCGGCTGAAAGGCATTACAGTCGACGCCACGAAGTATGACTACCTCGTCGCCTCGCTCACCTACGCTACAGTCCCCAAGGTTTGGGCAGCGCTGCAGGATCCACCAACGGATGGCAAGTACGAACATCTGAAGGCTGCGCTACTTAAAAAATTTCAAACGTCCTCTTACCAGCGCCACTGCCAACTCCTGGACCTCCCCAGCCTTGGTGACACTTCACCATCAGACCTGCTCTCCCACATGCTGTCCCTCTCAGACGACAAAAATCCCAGCGCCCTTTTTCGCACGCTTTTCATTCGGCAGCTCCCCGCCACCATCCGCCCGCTCATTGTGGAGTCTGGCTCCACGGATCTGAATGATATAGCCGAAAAGGCCGACCGGCTGCTCTCTGCACAGGCCGCTCGCGACGTCGCGCCCGACCTCACGGCAACGACCACGCGGTCTTCCCGGCATGTTAGGCCCGACCGCCCTACCACTCCGGGTCACTGCTACTACCACACCCGTTTTGGCGCTAGGGCTCAACGCTGCACGCCGCCGTGTACCTTCAAAACCCCCCCCGCACCGGCCCCCGCGATGGCCGCGGGGCAGAAGGAGCCCCTACTGTACGTCACCGATGACAGAACCAACCGCCGATTCCTGTGCGACACAGGGGCCCAGCACAGCATCACCCCCACCTCCGCCCTCGAGATCCAACGCGGCACACGGGGTATCACACTGGCTGCAGCCAATGGCTCTGCCATCCGCACATATGGCACCCGCATGGTCACGCTCGACCTCGCGGGCCGCCGCTACCGCTGGGAGTTCCTCACAGCCAAGGTCCTCTGCCCACTCATCGGCGCCGACTTCCTACGCGCCCACGGCCTCCTCGTCGACATTCCGAGGCACCGCCTCGTCGACATCAACACTATGGCCCCCATCCCCAGCGCCATTACCCCGGCCCGTTCGGCCGGCCTGACGACCTACTGCCTCGCCAACGCCACGGACGACTACTCGGCACTCCTAGCTGAGTTTCCCGCCCTCACTAACCCGACCTTTTCGGCCAAAGTCGCAAAGCACGGTGTGGAACACTATATCCCCACCACCGGCCCCCCAGTTTCTGCCCACGCCCGCAGACTCAACCCGGCCAAGCTGGAAATCGCGCGGGCCGAGTTCGCCACCATGGAACAACTCGGCATCATCCGCCGCTCCAGCAGCCCTTGGGCCTCGCCCCTCCACATCGCCCCCAAGCCCGGCGGAGGCTGGCGCCCTTGCGGGGACTACCGCCGCCTCAACGACGCCACCACCCCCGATCGATACCCGGTGCCACACATCCAGGACTTCTCGGCCCGACTGGCCGGACGAACCGTCTTTTCCAAAGTCGACCTGGTGCGCGGTTACCACCAAGTCCCCGTACACCCCGCGGACATCCCCAAAACGGCCGTCATCACCCCATTCGGCCTGTTCGAGTTCCTGAGGATGCCCTTCGGCCTCAAGAATGCAGCACAGGCTTTCCAGCGCCTTATGGACTCAGTCCTCCGGGACCTGAACTTCCTATTCGTCTATCTAGACGACATTCTCGTGGCCAGCTCCTCCAAACAGGAACACCTCGAACACCTTCGCATCCTGTTCGGGCGCCTAGCCCAACACGGGCTCATCCTCAACCCGGCGAAGTGCCAATTCGGCCTAACCGAGATCGATTTTCTCGGTCACCACATCACCCCTGCTGGGGCCGTCCCCCTGCCCAACAAGGTGCAGGCCGTCCAGCAATTTCCCCGCCCCACAACCATCAAGGGCCTCCAAGAGTTCCTCGGGATGGTGAACTTCTACAATAGGTTCATCCCCAGAGCTGCAGCCCTCATGAAGCCCTTATACGACTCCCTCCGAGGGAAATCCGGCAAGATGGACGTAGCCTGGACCACTGACACGGCAGCCGCCTTCGACGCCACCAAAAACGCGCTCGCCGACGCCACTCTGCTCGCGCACCCGAAGGCCGATGCCCGGGTCGCGCTCACCACGGACGCCTCCGACCACGCGGTTGGGGCCGTGTTCGAGCAGTGGGTCAATGGCGCGTGGCAGCCACTTGCCTTCTACAGCCGCCAACTGCGCCCCCCGGAGGTCAAATACTCCACTTTCGACCGCGAGCTTCTCGCGCTCCACCTGTCGGTCCGCCATTTCAGGTTCCTCCTGGAAGGCCGCCACTTCACCGCGTATGTGGACCACAAGCCACTCACGTACGCGATGACCAAGCGCACCGAACCCTGGTCCGCTAGGCAGCAACGCCAGCTCGCGGCCGTGTCCGAGTTTACTACAGACATCCAGCACGTCTCCGGTAGAGACAACGTGGTCGCCGACTGCCTTTCCCGTCCCGCCGTCTGTGCGAATCACCTCGCGGTCGACTACGTGCAACTAGCAGCGGCCCAGCTCACAGACCCAGACCTCCTCTCGGCGGCTACCAGCCTGCCAGGGCTACGCCTAGCCAAGGTCGCGCACGGGCCCGAAGCCACGGCAGTCACTTGCGACGTCTCACTCGGCCAACCCAGGCCGGTCGTCCCTGAGACCTGGCGCCGCCGCATTTTCGACGCGCTCCACGGGCTCTCTCACCCGGGTTCCCGCGCATCCGTCAAACTCCTCTCCAAACGCTTCGTCTGGCGCGGCCTCAGCTGAGATGTTCGGACTTGGGCCACCTCCTGCCTCGCCTGCCAACGGGCTAAGGTACAGCTGCACACCAAAGCACCCCTGGGAGACTTCGAGGTACCCAGCCGCCGCTTCGACCACGTACACGTCGACATCGTCGGTCCCCTGCCGCCATCGCAAGGCCAAACTTATCTCCTCACGATGGTCGACCGCTACACACGCTGGCCTGAGGCAGTGCCGCTGACCTCCACCACCACAGCCGACATCGCCAGGGCGTTCGTTAACACCTGGGTTGCGAGGTTCGGCGTACCGGCCGACATAACCTCCGACAGAGGCGCCCAGTTCACCTCCGAACTCTGGACGGCCACAGCACGCAACCTCGGGGTGACGCTCCACCGCACCACGGCGTACCACCCACAGGCCAACGGGCTTTGTGAATGCTTCCACAGGTCACTCAAGGCCTCACTCCGCGCCGGCCTGCAGGACAGTACCTGGACTGACCGCCTACCGTGGGTGCTACTCGGCCTACGCACCGCGGTCAAGGAAGACCTCCAGTCCTCGGCAGCGGAGTTAGTCTACGGACAACCGCTGCGCATCCCAGGCGAATTCCTCCCGGAGCCTAACAAGCCTTGGTCGGCCGAACAGCAGCGGCTCAACTCTTTCTCTTCCGCTCAGCAGTTCGCCCCACTTCCGGTCAACCGACACAGCGAACTCGCACCTCACGTCCCGCCAAATTTACAGCAGGCGCGCTTCATCTTCGTGCGACACGACGCACACCGCGGGCCCCTGCGACCCCCGTACGATGGACCGTACGAGGTACTACAAACCGGGGACAAGGTCTTCAAGCTGCGACTCGGCGACAGGGTCGACACAGTCTCCATCGACCGGCTGAAACCAGCACACACAGAACCAGGGGAACAGGTCCCCATGGCCCAGCCTCCAACTAGAGGCCGTCCCCCCGGCAAGCCAGCACAGCCGGCGGCGAACCGCCCGACCCAACCAACTAGACCGGCGACCACTCAGAGCCGCTGCGGCAGAACCATTAGACCACCGTCACGACTCGTCCACTCCTCCTAAGCGGATTCTGGGGGGAGCTCTGTGGCGACGCGCCACCACTGGACATAATCCGCTCACGGCAGCACGGACAGTCTAAGCAGAAGCCCCCAGCCGGGGGCCCTTTCCTCCAGCAACTTGTTTCCCGCAGGGACAGGCTGCCGGGAGCACTTCCTGTCTGGGAAGTATTTAAGTGGATGCGCGGGCTTTTCTAGTAGCTGTTTGCCATGTGGTTAGAATAAAGCAGTTGTGTTTTCAATAGCTCTGGTCTCGACTCCCACGTTTGCCGCGGTATCTCAACAACCCAGCCAATTACCGTCCCATCAGTCTACTATCAATCATCAGCAAAGTGATGGAAGGTGTCGTCGACAGTGCTATCAAGTGGCACTTCCTCAGCAATAACCTGCTAACTGACGCCCAGTTTGGGTTCCACCAGGGCCACTCAGCTCCTGACCTCATTACAGTCTTGGTCCAAACATGGATAAAAGAGCTGAACTCAAGAGGTGAGAGTGACTGCCCTTGACATCAAGGCAGCATTTGATCAAGTGTGGCATCAAGGCACCCTAGCAAAACTGAAGTCAATGGGAATCAAGGGGAAAACTCTCCATTGGTTGGAATCATACCTAGCACAAAGGTTGTTGGAGGTCATTCATCTCAATCACATGACATCACTGCAGGAGTTCCTCAGGGCAGTGTCCTAGACCCAACCATCTTCAGCTGTTTCATCAATGACCTTTCCTCCATCATAAGGTCAGAAGTGGGGATGTTCGCTGATGATTGCACACTGTTCAGCACCATTCGAGACTCGTCAGATACTGACGCAGTACGTGTCCATATGCAGCAAGACCTGGACAACATTCAGACTTGGGCTGACAAGTGGCAAGTAACATTCGCACCACACAAGTGCCAGGCAATGACCATCTCCAACAAGCGAGACTCTAACCATCTCCCCTTGACATTCAATGGCATTACCATCGCTGAATCCTCCACTATCAACATCCTGAGGGTTACCATTGATCAGAAACTGAATTGGACCAGCCATATAAATACTGTGGCTACAAGAGCAGGCCAGAGGCTGGGAATTCTGCGGCGAGTGTCTCACCTCCTGACTCCCCAAAGCCTTTCCACCATCTACAAGGCACAAGTCAGGAGTGTGATGGAATACTCTCCACTTGCCTGGATGAGGGATGAGTGCAGCTCCAACAACACTCAAGAAGCTCGACACCATTCAGGATAAAGCAGCCCCTTGATTGGCACTCCATCCACCACCTTCAACATTCACTCCCTCCACCACTGGTGCACTGTGGCTGCAGTGTGTACCATCTACAAGATGCACTGCAGCAACTCGCCAAAGCTCCTTCAACAGCACCTTCCAAACCCGCGACCTCTACCACTTAGAAGGACAAGGGCAGCAGACGCATGGGAACATCACCACCTACAAGTTCCCCTCCAAGCCACACACAGAATCACAGAATCACAGAAACCCCACAGTGCAGATAGAGGCCATTTCGGCCCATCGAGCCTGCACCGACACATATCCCACCCGATCCCCGTAACCCCGACACCAACACATATCCCACCCTATCCCCGTAACCCCACGTATTTAATCCCCCTAACACTAAGGGTCAATTTATCATAGCCAATCAACCTAACCCGCACATCTTTGGACTGTGGGAGGAAACCGGAGCACCCGGAGGAAACCCACGCAAACAGGGGGAGAATGTGCAAACTCCACACAGACAGTCACCCGAGGCCGGATTCGAACCCGGGTCCCTGGCGCTGTGAGGCAACAGTGCTAACCACTATGCCACCATGCTGACTTGGACCTGTATCGCCGTTCCTTCACTGTCACTGGGCCAAAATCCTGGAACTCCCTTCCTAACAGCATTGTGGGTGTACCTACACCATATGGACTGCAGCGGTTCAAGAAGGTGGCTCACCACCATCTTCTCAAGGGCAATTAGGGATGGGCACTAAATGCAGGCCTAGCCAGCCAGCGACACCCACATCCCATCAATGAATAATAATAAAAAGATGCCTGCAGGCCAATGACAACTCAGCATGTGATCACATGTGAATATAATAGGTATTCCTTACAGATGCCTGCGGGCCAATGATAATTCAATATGCAAATGTTACAGTCTGGGCTGGCTAAAATCCTTTAAACTGTTTGCCATGCACTGATGGAAAATGCTGGGGCTGTTGTGGAAGCCCTGCGGCAAGCAGCTCCACGTGTACTGTTGCCCTTTAAACGTAAAGGCAAACTTGTACTGATCCTCCCTCCTTAAAGGGATGGACCAAAACCTGTTGGTAATATCCAGCACCGTGAAAGTGGTCCCGGATGCTGAAATACTTCCTGTCAGGTCGGCAACTGCTGCTACTGTGGGTGCACAGGCTGGGATGTTACTATTGAGCACTCGATAGTCCACCGTGGGCCTCCAGGAATTGTCCGGCTTTTTAACCGGTCACAATGGAGAATTCACATGGGTAGCTATCGGTCTCAGAACTCCCTGCTGTACTAAAGAGGAGATGGCTGCTTCCATGTCTTGCTGTGGTTCCCTGGGGAAGTTATACTGTTTCTGTGGTCGGGCCATGGGGTCCCCGTCTACGCTGACCTCAAAGCCATTGACCCTCCCGCAGTCGTGCTTGTGTGTGGCAAATGTGGCCAGGTGGGCCTGCACAAATGCCTGGAACTCCCGTGGGGTATTGCTGACCATAAGCTCGAGGTTATAACCCTCTTTGGGCTTCATGGTGCAGAGGGTCCCCTTCCCTTCCTTTCCTGGGATCACTACTACCTCACCGTTCTTTACTTTACCTGCCCCCCATAAGCAATGATTTCTCAAATCCACTAGGATCCCGTGGCCTACAATAAAGTCAGCTCCCAGGAACCCTCTTCCACCCTCCACCTCCCATTTCATCAGGACACAGGTCCACTTAGAGCGGAGCGGTCCTAACCGAATGGTGAACGGGATGGAAAACGAGCCAGCCGGTTCTTTGCCTGTGAACCCCGACAGACTGTATGGGACCCCGTTAGATCGAGGCAAGGTGGTGGGGTTAGCTGAGTAGACCACGGTGCATGATGCCCCCGTGTCCAACAGATAGGTCCCCTTCACCTTTTCTACCTCCATCTCCAAGAGGGGTCTTTTCCATTCATCATACCGGAGAGAACACAGGTAAACAGGCTGCACTGGCTCTAGTCAGGGCTGTGGGTTGGGTGGGGCTGATGGGGTCAGAGCACCGGTAGCGGCTGCTACTCTCCCCTGGCCAGTCAATAAGGACTTCATGGTGTCCAAAAGTGACTCGACCTCTGCGGGAGGGATTCCTACCCCCGCCTTTTGGGCTGGGGCTGTGGAATTCTTTCCCTTGTTATCTTTCCAAGGGTTTTTGTGCTCCTTCCGCCAGTGACCATCCTTTCCGCACCTGTAACAATTCGTCTTTGTGTTGGGGGGGTTACTCCCTTCCTGGTGCCACTCTTTCCTACCCGGTCCGAGCTTCAGCTCATGCACCTTCCCCTTGGGTGGGTGTGCATCGGCTCCCTGTAGTGTCCGTGTGTTGATAAAGATACTGAAGACAGGAGTTGGTTCATAGGTATTTACTAAGCAAAGTCTGGGGGAGGGGATCTAAAGGATATGCACAATACACAGGCTTATATAGCCCAAGTGGCAATTACCGGCATTACGCACACCTGGGGCTCTTAAAGGCACATACACCACAATTCCTCCCCTTTTAGCTAACCAGTACATCATATTTTAAGTAATTATTAATTACATGTTATATGCAAAATAATATACATTGTTGTAATTAATTAATTATAAGTTAGTCTCTCAGGAGGCTTCCTGACTCGGTCCGGATAACGCCTCGGGGGTGTAGTAGGTTCTTCTGGCAAGGCTGATTCGACTTGAATGCCAGTGTCGGGTTCATCGGGTTCCAGTATCACCGGATCGGAGGTAGATATGGGTATCTCTACTTCATCATTAGATGTATAGAGTGGTGGTGTAGGTTGTCCCTTTTTGGATGACTTTATGATTTGGTCAGCATGGCGCCTTATTATGCTTTCTCCGATGTCCACGGTATACATCAGTGGTCCTAGTCGTGTGCAGATAGTTCCAGGCTGCCATTTCTCGGTACGGTAGTCCCGGGCCAAAACCTGTTGGCCTATCTGGAAGGCCCTAGTTGGCCTTTCATTCATGCCTTGAAACTGTCGGTTCTCCACGTCCCTTCTGATGTTGGGCTTGACCAAATCCAGCCGGCATCTTAGGTTTCTATTGAAGAACATCATGGCGGGAGTTTGGTTGGTAACCATATGTGTTGCATTCCTGTATGCAAATAAGAAGTTATCCACCTGGTGCTGAAATTTTATGTCTTCATTACCCATGGCCTTTATGGCCTTCTTGAAGGTCTGGACAAACCTTTCAGCCAATCCATTGGTGGCGGGATGGTACGGGGCAGACGTGTAGTGCTTAACCCCATTGTTTTTTAAGAACTTTCTGAATTCTTCGGACACAAATTGCGGTCCATTATCAGAACAGATCTGTTCTGGTAGCCCATTCCTGGCAAATATGGTCCTTAACACTGTGGTGGTTTTTTCCGTGGTGGTGGAGGACATCTTTATTACCTCCGGCCACTTGGAGTGTGCATCAACCGCGATTAAGAACATTGAGTCCATAAATGGACCAGCAAAGTCGATGTGTACCCTTTGCCAGGGAGATGAGGGCCATTCCCATGGATGTAGAGGGGCTTGTGGTGGAGCGTTTTGGACCTTCTGGCATCCTAGGCAGCTCTTGGTCATTTCTTCGATGTCTCCATCGATACCTGGCCACCATACAAATGCCCTGGCTAGGTTCTTCATTTTCACTCCACCGAGATGCCCTTCGTGAAGCTCCTTTAGCACTTTATCCTGGAGTTTGGGTGGAATCACCACTCTGGATCCACACATCAAGGTTCCTCGGCACACTGACAGCTGTTCTCTTCTTTGCGAGAATGCTGGCAACAGTGGTCCGCCATGTGCTGGCCATCCCTTCACTGTTAAATCGTAGACCCGTGAGAGAGTCGGGTCATTTCTTGTCTCCCTTTCAATGGCAGAATTTGTCACTGGTAGACATTCCACTATGGGACCATCGCTGTAGCCTTTGTGCTGTCATAATGGGAACACCATTTTTAGGGTTGAATATGGAGATGAGGGGTTGATGGTCAGTCAACAAGGTAAATTTTTGTCCGTGTAGGTAATCGTTGAATTTCTTTACTCCCCATACCAGGCTGAGTGCTTCCCTGTCGATTTGGGCATAGTTACGCTCAGCTGAGTTCAATGAGCGTGATGCAAAAGCTATCGGCCGTTCTGAGCCATCAGGGAATCTATGTGATAATATCGCTCCTACGCCGTAAGGGGATGCATCGCACGCCAGTCTGATTGGCAGTGATGGGTTGTAATGAGCCAAAACTTCCTTGGACGTGATCAAGCCTTTACATTTATGGAAGGCACGTTTACAGTCCTCGCTCCATTCCCAAATTACTCCCGTTTGTAGCAGTTCGTTAAGAGGGTGCAGAACAGTTAACAAGTTCGGTAAAAATTTATGGTAGTAATTTATCAATCCCAGGAACGACCTTAATTGTGAAACATTTTCAGGTGCTGGGGCTTTTATGACTGCCTCAATTTTTTCAGGTGACTTATGCAACCCTTCCTTATTTATTATGTGGCCACAATATGATATTTGATTTCGGAAAAATTCGCAGTTGGGGCGATTTGCTCGTAGGCCCCGTTCTCTCAGCCTAGTGAGCACCTGCTCTAAATTGGCAAGGTGCTCGTTGTCGTTTTCTCCTGTTACAAGGATGTCGTCTAGGTAGCATTGAGTCCCCGGAAACCCTTGGAGGACTTGCTCCATAGCTCTTTGCCAGATAGCTGGAGCGGATGCTACTCCAAAAACCAGTCGATTGTACTGGTACAGACCTTTGTGTGTATTTATCGTGAGATATTTTTTAGAGGCCTCTTCAACCTCCATCTGTAGGTATGCCTGTGCCAAGTCAATTTTGGTGAAACATTTCCCTCCGGATAGTGAGGCGAAAATATCTTCTATCCTCGGAAGAGGATACTGTACCGTGTGAAGGACCGGGTTTACAGTCACCTTGAAGTCTCCACAGATGCAAATTTTTCTCTGTTCTTCAGATCCATCACCCTTCAATGCTTTCTTCATGACTGGGATGATGGGTGTTGCCCACTCGCTCCAATCTATTTTAGATAATACGCCTGCCTTTTCCAAATTCTCCAGCTCTGCCTCGACTGCTGGACGAATTGCGTATGCCACCGGTCTTGCCTTAAAAAACTTGGGAATTGCTGCATCTTCCACTTTTATTGAGGCGGTGATGCCTTTCAAGGTTCCTAGTTTCTCTTGAAACACTTCCTTGGCGTTGGCCAAGATGTCTTTTAATCGTCCAGGTATGACGTCATCATCATTTTTTTTCTTACAGGTCACCATCAGTGCCTGAATGGAGTGTCAGTCTAAACGTATTTTCCTGATCCATTCACGTCCCAACAGCGGTGGACCACCATCTTGTAGAACGTATAAATACAACTTCTGTATTTCCTTGCCGTTGTATACAACAGGCACCCTTATTTTTCCTTTGGGGTATACTTTCTGCCCCGTATATGTTTTCAAGATAATGGATGTGTCTTTTAAAGGTATATGCGGAAATAGCCGCTCGTAATCCCGTCGATTTATGACGGTCAGAGCTGATCCTGTATCTAGCTCCATTTTAACTGGGGACCCTGCTATTGTGAGGGTAACCCAAATGGTCTGGTAATCTTCTTTGGCAATTACATTATGTAATTTGAGAGAGCTTAGTCTCTTGTTCCCGGAGTCACTATCACTCTTCTGGTCTTCGGAGCTACTGTCCGTCATCATTTGTACCTTTCTGTGCTTTTCCTTATTGATTCTTTTCCCGTTAGTGGATTTTTTATTTTCAGATCGGCACACACGTGGAATGTGTCCCATCTTTCCGCATCACCTGCATGCTTTTTCCTTGAACCAGCAGTCCCTCTGGTCATGGGTGGATCTGCCGCAGCGATAACATCTCTCGAAACCCTGTGTCATTTCATGGGTGCCGAAGTCCTGTGGCCTTTGCTGTATCTTTGCAGCTCCTATTGCACTGAAAGCCTTGTCCAGTGTTAAATCTTTCTCAGAAGATACCTTTTTTTGTGTTTCTACACTTAGGGGATCACAGATGAATTTGTCTCGCAGAGAATCTGCCAGTCCTGCCTCGAATTGGCAGTGTAGGGTATCAACAATCTCCTCAAAATTCTTGTCCATCGGTTCGGCTGGAGTGATTAAGTTTCGTAACAGCTTGTATGTCTTTGCGCCCATTAGATCCAGAAGCACTGAAGCTTTTTTTTCATCTTCTATTCCATTTGCGGTGCAATATACCTCCACTCTTTCCACATATGTGGTCCAATCCTCTATCTCGTTATCAAAAACATCAATATTGCCAAAATTAGGCTCTTTTTCGCTATCAAAAGCATCCATATTGCCAGACTTAGGCATTTCAGAAAAGATATGGCGCTTCCCGCGCTTTTTTTTTCTTTTCTGTAACAAGATATGGTGCTTCCCGTGCTTTCCCGCCACTGCTGCCGATAACAACGCTGTTTACTGCGGTTCCCGTTCTCTTTATGTTTTTTAATTTACTGTTGGAGACTCGTTCCCGCCGGAGGTCTGAACGCTGACCTGCTTGCCGCGCCGGCCGTCTCCTGAGTGCTCCCTCCCAGTCCATTATTGC
The DNA here is from genome assembly GCF_052327205.1 of Somniosus microcephalus. Classification (NCBI taxonomy): domain Eukaryota; kingdom Metazoa; phylum Chordata; class Chondrichthyes; order Squaliformes; family Somniosidae; genus Somniosus; species Somniosus microcephalus. Next base: position 212,194,158 of record NC_140989.1, on the reverse strand, counting down.
TTGCCTCTGATTTCGCTGCCAATCTCAGCTGTAGAGCCCGCCGCTGGAGCCCCAGCCTGACGCCCAGGAAGGATTAGCGCAGTACCTGCCACCAGCTTGGCCTGCTGGTGAAACCACAGTTTTTCTCACTTCCTTGAGTCTTCTGGACGCCGGAGGAATCGATGTCCTTGAGGTGCTGCCGAATTGCAGGTAAGTCCGTTTCCACTTCGTCGCCACTGTAGTGTCCATGTGTTGATAAAGACACTGAAGACAGGAGTTGGTTCATAGGTATTTACTAAGCAAAGTCTGGGGGGGGGTTTCTAAAGGATATACACAATACACAGGCTTATATAGCCCAAGTGGCAATTACCGGCATTACGCACACCTGGGGCTCTTAAAGGCACATACACCACACTCCCCTACCATTTTTATAGGCTAGAGTTAACTGCCTGATCACCGTAAGTTCGGTGGTCTGGGAATTTTTGGGGTCGAACCAGACTTCTGCCTTGGCCCGGACTTGTGGCAAGCTGTTCGCCACCAGGCAACGGAGCCGATGGGCCAGGGAATCCCCGTTCAGGAACGCCTGGTTCGGCGCTCCCGAACAGGCCCTCCGGTACACCGGCCATAGCCGGTCCGCGAAAGCCTGCGGGGTTTCCCCTGCGTGCTGGACCGTCTTCTCCACACGGGAGAAAGGACTTCCCTCATTCATCCCCATGGCCTCCAGAACTGCATCCCTAAGCTCCTCGTACCCGCTCTGTCCCCTCTTACACTCGTCAGAGAGGGATTGGAGGAGACTACTCTCCAGGAAGAATAGCAGCATCTTGGCCTGCTCAGCGCCATCCAGTCGTTGACGCTGGCTGCCTGCTCTATGTCCCTGAAGTGGATCGAGGGGTCTCCCTTTTCGGACAGCTTCGGGATATGGTTGACCATAGCCCTGAGCTGTTGGGTGCTATAGGGTAATACGAACTGGTTTTGGAGGGGTCCCTCAACGTCGCCATTGACAGGTGGGCCGAACCTCCGATGCCGTGCTGGGCACATCGGTCCCGGCTCCGACCTCTCTGGCAGGGGTTGCTCCACCTCTGGCTCCACTCCCCCTTGCTGCCAAACCTCGCTGAAACTTGGCGCTACGGGTGGTGGTCATGAGATCTCCTCTCTCTCAACCGGGTCGTCCCTGGGCACTACCGGTGACATTGGAACTGTCCTCCCCTTGTTCCCCATAAAATCCGCCTGACCTGCCTTCAGGCTTATGAGGCATACCATGCCTTTTGCCTTCCGGAGGGCCCGGCTCAGATTTTCTATCCGCTCTTTACAGGAGCCGTGGTCTGCCTCCTCAAACCCCTGTTTGCTTGCTAGCTTGTAAGCGGCCTTTACCTCCTGTACTTTCTCTTCCTGTTCCCTAATCTGCCTTACCAAGCGGGCGTTCTTCTCCCGCAATCTTAACTCATTTCCCTTGGCCTCGGTGACTTGGCACCGTAGGTATTCCAACTGGGCCTTGTGTTCTCCCATTAAATGCACTCTCTCCTGATTCAAGGCCTGCAAAGCTACTAATAACTTTTCCCCTGCTAGAGCCTTATCCTGGATCTCCAGGGCTGACTCCCTTAACTTGGTTGCCTGTGCTGCAACGAGTCTGTCCAAAAGCTGGACCTGCTTTTTAAAACACATCAGCCAAACTGCCTTCTCTAAGGACTTCTTGTGTTCCTTTCCTGCTGTCCACTTAGCTGCTGCATCTACCAGATGCCCAGCCCTTAACAGAGTGGTGATCCACTTCTTAGTGATATTCACCTTGCTAAACACATAATCAGAAATCCTTTCCTCCATCATGGTTTGCTCATCCGAACCATTGTCTACTGTATCGCAACACTGTTACTGGTGTCCTGCCGCGGTCACCATTTTCTGTAGGGGGTGGCGGGTGTGGCGCGTGCGCCCAGTCAGTTATGCCCCTGACTGTTTGTGAGTGGTTCAAATCGCTCCCACACCCCTGGGTTCTAGACACCGGACTTAGGTACAGGCGGCGATACAGAAAAACTCGAGTAGACAGGTGGTTCGGTGTGAGCAAACCAAGATTTTATTAAAACAGAAACGAGAACACAGTCTTATGAGAAAATTACTTAGTATAAAATGCAATTACAGGCATATAACACTACAACTATACTTATACAGGCAATGGGGAACACACGGCACATCGAGGGAAAAACAATTACTTTAACAATCCCCTTATCCTTATCCCACCCCTATACCTAACTAGATTAAGCTATGAGGGGCCAGAATTCATGCTCACCAATCCAAAGCAACGCCAACTGTTTAACGGATGCAGGTTTTGAGGTTTGGTCTTTTGTCCTCTTAGGTACCCCGTCGCCACGTGGTCTCAGGGTGCGGTGCTGGAGCTGCTGCTGTGACACACCTTCTTCTCCTCCGCTACCGTCGTCGTCTCGTCGGGCAGTCGTCGGCGGTAACGTTACGCCAATGAGACGATTAGCAGTTTTTACTGCTTAGATTTCACTACCAATCCTTAGAACGCCAGCATATTCGTCATGGCGTGGACATCTGCGTTTGCAGTGTTCAACAAGAGGCTTGCCAGCTTAATTGCGGGGTTCGCCCAACCAACTTAGTCTCACTGTCCTCAGATACTTTCTTCCCCGAGCGTCAGCTTGTAACTCAGCGCTCGGGTTTTAATTATTACATCTTCTGCTGCCCTTCTCTGCTCTTTGTCGGGTCTACCTTACTCTTCGTCTCGATTCGTCTTGTCTCGTTCAGTTACTATACAAGCCCTGGGCTGCCTACTCAGTTTCGTCTCGCCCCCTTTTTGCATCCTGGGCGTCCTGGATGACTATAGACTCAGGTCTCGTTCCCCTCCCCTACAATTGGTATGGTGTCCTTAGCTGTTGAAACTCTGCTACGGGGAGTGAGGAGAGAACCCGCCACGAGGCCAGGGCACGAGTACGGGCAGCCCAAGAGGCCGGAGCCACAAGAGCAGGAGCAAGGGCAAGAGCAAGAGAGCAAGAGAGAAATTGCTACCCGGGGCCTACAGTTATACTCCTTTCGATAGCCCCTTATCTGCGCGCAAAATCAGGTTAGTTCATTGTTCCAATTTTGGTGGGCTGTTTTAAATGATTATAGCAATCTAAAATAACTGTTTTTAGATGGCCGTTTATCACACCTAATTGTCATTAATGCAGTCTAATCGGCCTGTCCAGCCTTGGTGGCTCCCATAAGCTGTTTCCGATTATTTATGCGGACAAACTAATGGCCTCAAGCATAGGCCTAACTGGTTTGATCTGTTCCAATTTAACAAAAATGCATATTCAATGTTTGCTGTCTGGCTTCCAAAACACAAAGTCCTTTTTCACAGAAACTGCATTTTAAGTTTCGATTTCCCCAAAAGCTGCTTGTGCTGCCACAGACTCCAAGCTTTTAAAAATCTTGCAGGCTTTTGGTCACGAGGTGCGGACGCCATCTTTTGGGTACCCTGTTTAAAATGTCCATACAGGGTCCCTTTATTAATAACCTTGGGGGAATGTGGAAATTTTGCGAATCTTACACCCGTGACCTTGGAAGTTACGGATGGGTGAAAGAGGAAACTGTGTCCCACTCTCCTGAACTGTTTCCGCCCACTTCTGGCGTGGCCCGTGGTGGCTAGAAAAATGGTAATGAGGCAGATCGTGCTGTCAATCAGTGTGCATCGCTGAATTGACGCACAACCTGCTATTTTGGACGTCGCCCCTCGAATATACATCTCTCCAAAGCACGCACAGGTGAAAGTTCATTCAGCTGCACAACGGACCCCCCACCAGCAATACTTAAAGGGACACACGCAACTTTCAGGTAAGTTTTGATTTTTGCTTTTGTACTGGGTCCTGTACAGCTTATTGGAGTAGTGACTTTGTGTAAGACATTTAAAAAGTTGTTACAGTGTGCAGGGAGTGCTGCTGGACATTTGCAAGGGTTTGGCTCCTAAAGGAAGGCCTCTGAGAACACCACTTGCTCCCAGTCCCGGGGGCTCTAGTTGCAGTCCCCCTTGGGCTGCAGCATGACATGGAGATGGACCAGAGGCAGCAAAGGGGACAAGCTGCTCGCAGAGGGAGGAGGAAGCAGAAGAGGAGGAAGCAGGCGAGGAGGAGGAGGAAACGGAAAGAAGGAGGCACCCGGGATATCTGGGATTGAATCATCCGCCTGTGTTACCAGTGACCACAATGCCAATTCCCATTTCAACATTTGTCCCACACCTTACCTTCCCTCTTTTACTGACCAGCACAGCGCCCTCTTTGCCACAATGCCAAAATAAAAGCCACCACAAAGCAAACTTTTGAATACAACTTTATCCATATATGCATCCAATATTACATCAAAAAATCAACTAATCGCTCTTGTATATTCCCTCAGTAACTGTCTGGCGTGTACCTTTCCCTATCCTAATGCTCCTACGCAGTGCTACCCCAGTGGCTGCAGCATGGTTGGTGGAAGGCTGCTGACTTTCAGTGGGGGAGATTTTAAAATGGCCTTGCTGGTCGACCTCAAGGAGCTGGTGGCTGGAGTGTGAAATCGAGTGACGGTGTTTCTTCTTCTTCACTCTTCTCTCCTTCTTCTTATTAAACCACTGGCTGGACGGTCTGGATTTGTTGGGTCTCTGAAATGAGGAAGGCACAAGGGTAGAGTTGTGGTGAGGGAAGGCGGGTAAATCAAGAGCTGCATGTTTACACCATGTGCAGCTTGTAAATCAGAAGAGATTGTGGGATGAGGGGGAAGTGGGATAGAAACATAGAAAGATAGAAGATAGGAGCAGGAGTAGGCCATTCGACCCGTCAAGCCTGTTCTGCCATTTAATGAGATCATGGCTGATCATCCAAATTCAGTACCCTGTGTAATGATATCAGCAAATAGTGATGTTATTTGCCGGTTTGATTATCATGCCTTACCAGCATAGTTGCAGGTATTGATTACTTATGCCTGACCAGCAGAGGTCATGTGACCGAGACAAGCAAGGCAGTTTAGGTTTAGTTTCAGTTTCGTTCTAGATGCATCACTAGCTTGATGTCTCCTGTAAATGCTGTATAAAGAGTTGAACAGACTTTAGATTAAAACTCATTCTCTTTCATAAATGTCTCGTCATTGAACCCACAAAGAAATCAATACATGGTGTCAGAAGTGATTGAAAGAGATGAAGAGAAAAAATCTGAAGTTAAATCAGCTCTCCACAAATTAGCAAGCCAAAAGAGAACATCGTTATTAGAGAATAGCTAACGAAGTGAAAAATGGAAGGTTTACTCCCACCGGCGATGCTTCAGATGACAGGTAATGTGGCTGAAAATTGGAGGAGGTTCAAACAACGTGTGGGGCTGTATTTAGCGGCAATCGGAGCTGACGAGAAAAGTAATAAAAAGAAATCGTCACTGTTCTTACATGTCATGGGTGATGAAGCGCTGGAGGTGTATAATAACTTCACATTCGCTGTTGATGGAGACAAAATGAAACTAGATAAAATAATGGAACGGTTTGAGGCCTGCTGCATACCTAAACGTAACGTGACGTTTGAGAGGCACAGATTTTTCACATGTGTACAGAAAACGGGTGAGACTATTGATCAGTATGTGACTGAACTGAGAAACCGAAGCAAAACATGTGAATTTGGGGGACTGACAGACTCGCTGATAAAAGACAGACTGGTGTGTGGTATTCCAGATAATGGTCTAAGGGAAAGACTGCTAAGAGAGCAAGATCTAGACCTGGGAAAAGCCATAGCACTGTGTAGGGCTACAGAGACTGTGAAGTCGCAAGCAAAAGAGCTGTTCAGTGACAGTAGCTGCAACGTGGATGCAGTGAGTAAGAACGGATACAAACCATTTAACAAAAAGAGCGCCAATGTGAAAGAGGCGTGGCCAGCGAACAAAAATGAAAGGGACAATCGAAAGTCATGTAGTCGATGTGGTACACAGCATCCACCAAGAAAGTGTCCAGCATATGGTAAAACATGCAATAGTTGCAACAAGAACAACCATTATGCCCGTTGCTGTAAGAACCAAGCGCAACAAAGCAAGGTCCATACAGTAGATGAAAGCAAGATAGAGGAGTTCTATGTAGATGTTGTGTCTGAAAACAAGAAAGAAGAAAGAGACTGGATGTTGACACTAAAAGTGAATGACATACACATTCCATTTAAATTGGATACTGGAGCACAAGTTAATGTGATATCAGAGACTGATTTTAAGAAAATTAGACCCAGACCAAAGATACATGGAATAAAAGTGAAAGTGACAGGATACTCAGGTACTGAAATACCAGTGAAAGGAAGATGCATTGTCAAAGTAACACACAAGGACAGAGAGCACACGCTAGCATTAATCGTGGTGCCAAAGGATGTGCAAGCCATACTAGGTTTAAAAGCCTGTGAGAGACTGAACCTGGTAAAGAGAGTCCTCGTTGTGGAAAGCGAAGGAGAGACAGTCTATGATGAACTGAATGTTGCGTACACACCGGGTAAGCTGATGTATACAGCAGACATGTTGTCCAGAGCTGTTGACCCAGGAGAGCCCGCAAACACAGTGAAAAGACGGATGTACAAGGCAAAAGACAGTGGAACTGACTTCTACCAGAGCATGCTTGTATACCGCACAACGCTGCTCGAGTGTGGTAAGTCACCAGCCCAACTCCTGATGGGACGTCGGCTAAGGTCAAACCTACCCATCCCAGAGAACCTCCTGAAAACAAAAGAGGGGGAGAAAGTGAGGAAGTTCAAAGAACAACAGAAAGAAAAGCAAAAGTACTACTATGACAGAGGAACACAAAACCTACCTGAACTCCACACTGGTGACCAAGTAAGGTTCAAAGACAAAACAAACACATGGACTCAGAAGGGAACTGTCCTGAGTGAAGTTCAACCAAGATCATACACCATTCAGACAGATGAGTGTGCTGTTCTGAGAAGAAATCATCGAGATCTTCTCATGGGACCAGACACAGCAGGTCAAGAGACTGATACTGTTGAACAACCTGATCACACAGCTGAGAGCCAATCATCTGAGGCAACAACTCAGATTCAAGGACAATCAATCAGAAAATCCTCAAGACACGTGAAGCCTCCTGAGAGACTCATTGAGCAAATTTAAGGACTAATGTTACAGAAGGAAGTAATGTTATCTTATTCTTTCTTCAAGTTCTAGTGTATTTACATATTTCATGTGAACACACAAAGCAAGGTTAAAAAACCTTGATCATGATAATGATAATGTAAGTTCATTAAGTGTTACAGTTAAAATGCAGATTAATACAAAGAAAACATGTTGTTAGTTAAAAGTAAAATACTTTTGTTTTAAGAAAAGGAGATGTAATGATATCAGCAAATAGTGATGTTATTTGCCGGTTTGATTATCATGCCTTACCAGCATAGTTGCAGGTATTGATTACTTATGCCTGACCAGCAGAGGTCATGTGACCGAGACAAGCAAGGCAGTTTAGGTTTAGTTTCAGTTGCGTTCTAGATGCATCACGAGCTTGATGTCTCCTGTAAATGCTGTATAAAGAGTTGAACGGACTTTAGATTAAAACTCATTCTCTTTCATAAATGTCTCGTCATTGAACCCACAAAGAAATCAATACACCCTGTCTCTGCTTTCTCCCCATAACCCTTGATCCCTTTAGCCTTAAGAAATATATCTAACTCCTTCTTGAATATATTTAATGAATTGGCCTCAACTGCCTTCTGTGATAGAGAATTCCACAGTTTCATCTCTCTCTGGGTGAAAAAATTCCTCCTCATCTCAGTCCTAAATGGCTTACCCCTTATCCTTAGACTGTGATCCTTGGTTCTGGACTCCCCCGCCATCGGGAACATCCTTCCTGCATCTAGTCTGTCTAGTCCTGATAGAATTTTATAAGTTTCAATGAGATCCCCTCTCATTCTTCTAAACTCTAGCGAATATAAGCCTAATCGACCCAATCTCTCTTCATACGTCATTCCTGCCATCCTAGGTGTCAGTCTGGTGAATCTTCACTGCACTCCCCCCTTGGCAAGAGCATCCTTCCTCAGATAAGGTGACCAAAACTGTACACAATACTCAAGGTGTGGTCTCACCAAGGCCCTGTATAACTGCAGCAAGACATCTTTGCTCCTGTACTCGAATCCTCTCGCTATGAAGGCCAACATACCATTTGCCTTCTTAACCGCCTACTGTACCTGCGTGCTTACCTTCAGCGACTGCTGCACAAGGACACCCAGGTCTCGTTGCAATTCCCCTTTTCCCAATCTATTGCCATTCAGATAATAATCTGTCTACCTGTTTTTGCCACCAAAGTGGATAACCTCGCATTTATCCACATTATACTGCATCTGCCGTGCATCTGCCCAATCACCCAACCTGTCCAAATCATACTGGAGTTTCTCTGCATCCTCCTCACAGCACACACGCCCACCCAGCTTTGTGCCGTCTGCAAACTTGGAGATATTACATCTAGTTCCCTCGTCTAGGTCATTAATATATATTGTGAATAGCTGGGGTCCTACCACCGATCCCTGTGGTACCCAATTAGTCCCTGCCTGCCACTCGGAAAAAGATCCGTTTATTCCAACTTTTTGCTTCCTGTCTGCCAACCAGTTCTCTATCCAAGTCAGTACCTTACCCCTAATCCCATGTGCATTAACTTTGCACGCTAATCTCTTATGACCTTATCGAAAGGCTTCTGAAAGTCCAAATACACCACATCCACTGGTTCTCCCTTATCTATCCTACCAGTTACATCCTCAAAAAATTCCAGTAGATTAGTCAAGCATGATTTACCTTTTGTAAATCCATGTTGACTTTGTCCGATCCTGTCACTGTTTTCCAAGTGCTCTGCTATTACATCTTTTATAATGGACTCTAGCATTTTCCCCACTACTGATGCCAGGCTTACCGGTCTATAATTCCCCGTTTTCTCTCTACCACCTTTTTTAAATAGTGGGGTTACATTAGCTACCCTCCAATCCATGGGAACTGTTCCAGAGTCTGTAGAATTTTGGAAGATGACCAGCAATGCATCTACTATTTCTAGGGCTACTTCCTTAAGTACCCCAGGACGTAGATTATCAGGCCCTGGGGATTGTTGGAGGAAAATTTAAAATGGCACCGTAGTGCCTGCTGAAATACTTGACATTTATTGACATTTTGCAGACACTGGCATAACAGACAGCTGACTTGATCTGCTTGCACCAACTTGTGATATCACTTGTACAGACGTAAGACAGGAACGGCTGGTCAACTGTTGGGGTAAAACTGTAAGAGTGAAAAATTATGTTTAGGAAGAACAAGGGAGGTAAAGGGTGTTTAAGGGCGGGGTTACGCAACTGGCAGGACATAGGTATCACTGTGAGAATAGGGTTGCAAAATACCAACATGTCACATGAAAGAAGCTCGCTAACAGTAATATAATTAAGTTGTTTGTGAAAGAAGCTAGCTAACGGTATAATAATATAATTAACTTGTTTTTGACAGAATGTGATTAAGGGTTGCTAAGGTATCGGATTGGCCAAAGTTGAAGGATGCTAAAGTACCAGATTGGCCAAGGAATTAATGTAATAACTGCTGATATGGTACCTTTCCTGTTTTTAAACTGTATAAAAGAAGCTCGGCTACTATTGTAAAACCGAGAAGCTGGCAGCTGAGACCGCGGGATCTACTGTTTTTCTTCTCCCAGAGCACTCTGTACATTAAACTGTGCATTTTTACTTCTCTCAAACTATTTGGTTGTGTGAGTTTATTCACATAAGTCTAAGTTGGGTAACGTGTCGACCTCGTATATCACTTGGAACGCTCAGGCTCCAATTAGACCCTAACAAATTGGCGTAGTCAGGCAGGAACAGCTCGGAGGGTGCCGGAGCACCCAGAGGTGATCTCGGGCGAGTTGTCAAACTTTTGACCGTCCATCAATTAGCGACGCTAGACGGGTGACACCGGAGCACCGACTGATCAAAAGAACAAGAAAGGTGTTTGACGAGAGGTGAGAATTCACAGTTAACCGAAAGTTTGTGGTATTCTTTGTTTGTTTGTATCTCATAGGGCATTTATAAGGATCATAAGGTAAAACTCGTAGACGTCACTTATATTATGTCCGTGTATAATTGAGAAACGGAGTGCAGGAGTTGATTATAACAAGTCTTTACTGAATGGAGACAACCTGGAAACTGAAACTACAGAAGCCTGCTAGGGCCTTTTATACAGGGGTGGTCACTGCCGGTACTGCAGTCTGAGACCAGTTATTCCCTTAAAGGTACATACACAACAATTCCTCCCCTTTTAGATAAACAGTACATAACATTCATTTAACAACTAAATAATAACAAATTACAATTACAATTACGGTTGCTAGATACATTGGTTGAAGTTAAGCAATTATAAGTTCAGTCTTTGAGGAGGCTTCCTGATTCTGTCTGGATAATGCCTCTTTGGGATATCAGGTTCTTCTGGCAAGGTTGAGTCGGGATCAATGTCGTTGTTTGGTTCGTCTGCTTCCAATATCACCGATTCTGCGGTAGATGCAATTGGTACTTCGGTTTCATCGCCAGGTATATCAGATCGTGGTGTGGAGTTGACGTTTTCCAGTGACTCTAGAATCTGGTCAGCATGGCGTCTTACAATGCTCTCTCCAATGTCCACGGTATACATTAGAGGTCCTTGCCGTGTACAGATCGTTCCTGGCTGCCATTTCTCTGTGCGGTAGTCCCGGGCCTAAACTGGTTGACCTATCTTAAAACTCCTGGTTGGCCTTTCATTCATACTCTGAAACTGTCTGTTCTCCACATCTCTTCTGACGTTTGGCTTAACCAAATCCAAGCGGCGTCGTAGTCTTCGATTGAAGAACATCATGGCTGGAGTTTGGTTGGTAACCGCATGTGTCGCATTCCGGTAGGCAAACAAGAAGTTATCCACCTTGTGTTGTAGGGGTATATCTTCATTACACATTGCCTTGATAGCCTTCTTGAATGTTTGAACAAACCTCTCGGCCAATCCATTAGTGGCTGGATGATATGGGGCGGATGTGTAATGCTTAACACCATTGTTCTTTAAGAACCTCCGGAACTCTTCAGACACAAACTGTGGTCCATTGTCAGAGCAAATCTGTTCAGGCAGCCCATTCCTGGCGAATATGGTTCGTAAGACTGTGATAGTTCTTTCTGTGGTGGTTGAGGACATTTTTATTACCTCTGGCCACTTTGAATGTGCATCCACCGCAATTAAAAACATCGAGTCCATAAAGGGACCAACATAATCAATGTGCACCCTTTGCCATGGAGATGAGGGCCACTCCCATGGATGTAGAGGGGCTTGTGGTGGGGCGTTTTAGACCTTCTGGCATCCTGCACAGCTCTTGGTCATCTCTTCGATTTCTCTATCGATTCCCGGCCACCACACAAACACTCTGGCTAAGTTCTTCATTTTTACCTCTCCCAGATGACCCTCATGAAGCTCATTGAGCACTCTATCCTTCAATTTGGGTGGAATTACTACTCTGGATCCACACATCAAGGTTCCTCTGCACACTGACAGCTGTTCTCTTCTCGGCGAGAATGCTGGCAGCAGTGGTTCGCCATGTGCTGGCCATCCCTTCACCGTTAAATCATAGACCCAGGAGAGTGTCGGGTCACTTCGTGTTTCCTTCTCTATGTTTGCATTCGTCACAGGGAGACATTCGACTATAGTCGAGTGGAATAACTCCACTGGATCCACTGCCAGTTCTTCTTCCACCGTCGGCAACGGTAGGCGCGACAATCCATCAGCATTCCCATGCTGTTTAGTTCCTTTGTACTCGATGTCATATTGGTGTGCCCCTCGGAAAAGGGACCACCTCTGTAGCCGTTGTGCCGTCATTATCGGTACGCCCTTCTGAGGGTTGAAAATGGAGACGAGAGGTTGATGATCAGTTAGTAGAGTAAATTTCTGACCGTGCAGGTAGTGATTGAACTTCTTCACCCCCCACACCAGGCTGAGGGCCTCTCTGTCAATCTGGGCATAGTTACGCTTGGCTGAAGTTAACGAGCGTGATGCAAAAGCTATCGGCCTCTCTGAACCATCAAGGAATTTACGTGACAGTACCGCCCCAATGCCATAGGGAGACGCATCACACGCCAGACTTATCGGTAGTGATGGGTTGTAGTGAGCCAATACTTCTCTTGAAGTGATTAGGTCTGTTGTGTATGTAATATGTGTGCTACTTTGAACCTATGGACAGGACTGCACTACTTGTTGGGCGTAGTGATACGCAGTACCACTCCTGGCCATAGGGGTATAAATAGTACTGTGGGTACTGATCTCCCCTCAGTTCCCGCCTGTGGGCATGAAGTAAAGACCTACGTATAGTCCCTACCTCCAACCAGTAAAGACCTGTTTTATTGTTACTGATTAAGTCTGAGTATTAATTACTTGAACAACTCACAGATTTAACACTGGCGACGAGTCTGATTCGGACCCTGCGGCAGTCACTCCACGGCAGCTTCGTCCACAGCCAGGACGTTGCAGAGAGGTTTCCACCCTCTCCACCCCACTGGAAGACATCCTGACCTCGGAGCCTCCATCGGCGACCGTCAGCTTCTTCTCCAGCTTGGTGGTGGGTAAGCCGTTGTCTGAGCCGGGCAGCGACGCGACAGGCAGTCGACCGCGTTGGCCGCACGAACGGGGCTGGGGGAGCTGGAGGAATAGGGCGCGAGAGCCGCTTCGAGCGGGAGGCGTTTCAATGGAGCGATCGCATCTCCTGATAAGAGCCGAGAGCCGCTTCACGATCCAGCGATCGCATCCGCTGATAAGGGCCGCACTCGGGCGATCGCGGCGAAGATAAGGGCCGCACTCGGGGGCTGAAGGGAGACGGCGTTGGGGGACGGGTGAAGACCACCAAGCGCGGGAAAACCGCCATTTTGTGGGCGGAGGACGACGGCAAGAGCGGGAAGCCGCCATCTTGGATAGCAGTAAAAAAAAAAAAAATCTGAGAAATTGCAAATCTACAATGCCTAAACACGGGAATATTAGCACCTTTGATAGTGACCTCGAAGATTGGGCCATATATGTTGAAAGAGTAAAAAATTATTGTAAGGCCAATAAAATTCATGACCAAGATAAAGCTCTAACATTATTAAATTTAATGGGTGCGAAGACATACGGGCAATTGAAACACCTGTTATCACCAGATGAACCGGCGGATAAGACGTTCGATGAGATTGTTACTGTCCTGAAAGATCATCTAAACCCCACGCCGCTGATGCTAGCGGAACGATTTAAATTTTACGACAGAAGGCAGCTACAGCATGAAAGCAATGCTGATTATTTGCTGGAATTGCGTAAATTAGCGAAATATTGCCAGTTTGGAACGGGACTGACAGAGGCACTTCGAGACAAATTTGTGTGTGGTTTATTTAAACAGGATACACAAAAGCGACTGCTCGAGGAGAATGAGCTGACGCTTGAGAAGGCGGTCACTATGGCAGCAGCACACGAAGCCGCAGCGAGAGGCACGGCAGTAATGCAGCTACGGTCACCGGAGCTCAGTGCACACAAATTGGGTGTGAGTTCTGGCAAATGTTATCGTTGTGGAAAGACAACGCATGATCAGAACCAGTGTTGGTTTAAAAACCAAGAATGTAGAACTTGTGGTAGGCTTGGACATATAGCTAGAGTATGCAGGTCAGCGAAGAAGACCAGCAACAAGAAGTCACCGCAAGGAAAATACGCAAAGGTACACAAGGTGACCGAACAGGAGTCCGATTCAGACGCTAGCAGTAATGAACTGGCTAGCTTAAGAGTACTCAACGCTGGTAAGGGTGCAGACCTCCAGACAATTTGGGTCACTCTTCAGATAGAAGGAGTCCAAGTAAAACTGGAATTGGACACTGGATCGGCATTGACGGTCATAAATAAGAAAGATTACGAAAAGTTATTCCAACATATTCCCCTACAGGATACGGGGATTATATTGGAAACATACACGGGGCAAAGAGTGTACCCCATCGGGAAAATAGAGGTTGCAGTGGTCCACAAGGGCGAAGACAGTCAAATAATGGACTTATATGTGATATCTGAAGGAGGTCCTCCACTACTAGGACGGGAGTGGATTAGGAAAATGAATATGGACTGGCATTTCCTACAAACAATAACGAGTGAGAACTCGGTGAAGATAGTCGGCCCAGACTCTGGAACGGATGATGGTAAGCCCAACTCAGGTGCAAAAGACAAAGTTTCAGCACAGAATTCCACTGAGCAACAACAACATAGTTTAACTGTGGATTCTGAGTCTGGCAAGTCTACTGATGTGCCCATTTCTGAGGGACACCGGGCTCGAACTCAACTCCATTTCAAACTACAACAGCAATTAGAACAAATGCTTCGCCGTTGTGAGCAAGAGTTGAATGCAATGAAAGAGTTCTTTGATATAGAGTTGGAGAATCTGGAAAGACAACAGAAGCAGCTGATGGAGAAAATGGAACAGGAGCACAGAAAACGTCTGATGTCAGAGGAGTTAACGGTCAGCCAACTCCTGCATATGCTGAAGGACAGGACTCTGAAATGGGAAAATTCAATATTCAAACGAAAGGGGTTCGGAGCTCTCAAAGGTTATTGGAAGAGCTGAGGTGGCAACACAGACTGAGATGACTGCAACAGAGCAGCCCTTGGATGCCAAAAGTACGCTGACTCACGTCAACGTAGAACAACAGACCGCTGAAACAGCTGCTCCGGTAGAGGGATTGCATAGTCCGATCAATCAATCTCCAAAGGAAGTTGAAGTATTAAAATCACAAATGAGGTCACTAGTAAACGACTTGCTGAAAGCCCAGAAAAAGCTGGATGCAGAGGTACACATGAAGAAGTCTCTTCAGGAAAGATGTCTGGATTTGGAACAAGAGCTGGCTAACGTCCAGCTGGGTATGGAGGAAATAGACGACCCTCTCACTGGTCTAGCTCAGGACGACACCGAATATTACTATGACCTGGTGGACGACACCGAATATTACGATGTCCTGTCCTGCCCAGCTTGTAACTTCGACTCCCAAAGTGCAGAAATCATGGAGGAGCACCAAAAGTCTACGGAACATCAGGAGAAGCTGGCTCTACGACGGAAACAGGAGGAAGAGAAGGAGGAACTGCGCATGCAGCTGGCAGCTGTGGCAGCTGACAATGGAGCCCAGAGAGTCTCCAAGAAGCAGAAAAGGAAAAGTAAAAACAGAAGATGACCCATCTGAACCATTATCACCTCTACCAGATCACACACGTGGTCCCTCCGAACGGAGCCAATTCAGTTCGGAAGTTCAAACTGTTAAATCCATGGAAGGACTATTGAATGAGTCACTCCAGCAACGTGAACCGACTCCACCACAGAGATTGAATCTGTGAACTGTTTTCCGCAGAGACTGAATCTGTGATCTGTTTTGACATGAAGTTATCTATGTATCTATGTTATTCTGTTATGTAAACCTGAAGTTATATATGTATATATGTTATTACGTTATGTTAAATGGGGAGATGACTGTAAAGCTAGGAAGGGAGGAATGTTGTGTATGTAATATGTGTGCTACTTTGAACCTATGGACAGGACTGCACTACTTGTTGGGCGTAGTGATACGCAGTACCACTCCTGGCCATAGGGGTATAAATAGTACTGTGGGTACTGATCTCCCCTCAGTTCCCGCCTGTGGGCATGAAGTAAAGACCTACGTATAGTCCCTACCTCCAACCAGTAAAGACCTGTTTTATTGTTACTGATTAAGTCTGAGTATTAATTACTTGAACAACTCACAGATTTAACAAGGTCCTTACTCTTCTGAAAGGCCCGCTTACATTCATCGCTCCATTTCCATGCTACTCCCGTTCGTAGTAGGGCATTCAGTGGATGCAGAATTGTGGACAAATTCGGCAAAAATTTATGGTAGTAATTCACCAATCCGAGGAATGACCTCAGTTGCGACACATTTTCAGGCGCTGGAGCCTTAACTACTGCTTCAATTTTGTCAGGGGACTTATGCAACCCCTCTTCATCAATCACGTGGCCACAATACGATATCCGTTTCTTAAAAAACTCACACTTGGGGCGATTGGCTCGTAGCCCATGTTCACGTACTCTAGTGAGCACCTGCTCTAGGTTGGCAAGGTGTTCACTGTCATCTTCACCTGTCACTAGGATGTCGTCCAAGTAACACTGAGTCCCCGGAATCCCTTGCAGGCCTTGTTCCATCGCTCTTTGCCATATCGCCGGAGCTGATGCTACTCCGAATACCAGTCGATTATACTGGTAAAGACCTTTGTGAGTGTTTATCGTGAGATACTTCCTAGAGGATTCTTCAACCTCCATCTGCAAATATACTTGTGCTAGGTCAATTTTTGTAAAATGCTTCCCTCCAGATAGTGAGGCGAAGATATCTTCTATCCTTGGAAGAGGATATTGTACTGTGTGAAGGACTGGGTTCACCGTCACCTTGAAGTCCCCACAGATGCGAACCTTCCTTGGCTCCTCAGACTTATTCTTTAACGTTTTCTTCATGACAGGAATGATGGGTGTCACCCACTCGCTCCAGTCTACCTTAGATAACATGCCTGCATTCTCCAGATTCTCCAGCTCTGCCTCGACGGCTGGGCGAATTGCATATGGTACCGGTCTTGCTTTGAAAAACTTGGGAATTGCATTCTCCTCTATTTTTATCAAGGCGGTTATGCCTTTAAGAGTGCCCAGTTCTTGTTGAAATACCTTTTTGGCGTCAGCTAAGATTGTTGACAATCGTCCAGGAGTGACGTCATCATCCTTTTTACCAGCCACCGTCAGTGCCTGAATGGAGTGCCAGTCTAAACTTATCTTTCTGATCCATTCACGTCCCAATAACGGTGGTCCACCATCTTGCAGAATGTAGAGATACAATTTCCGTATTTTCTTGCCGTTGTATTCGACAGGCACCCTTATTTTTCCTCTGGGGTATATTTTTTGCCCCGTATACGTCCTCAAGACAATGGATGTCTCTCTCAAGGGTATGTGTGAGAACAGCCGCTCGTAGTCTCATCGATTGATGACGGTTAGAGCTGATCCTGTATCCAATTCCATTTTGACTTGGGACCCTGCTATCGTGAGGGTGACCCAAATGGTTCGGTGATCCTCTTTTGCGATTACGTTGTGAAGTTTGAGACAGCTTAGTCTCTTGTTCCCGGATTCACTATCGCTCATCTGGTCTTCGGAACTACTGTCCATCATCTTTTGTACTTTCCTGTACGGTTCCTTAGTAGCCTTTTTGTTGTCGCTGGTCTTCTTCTCAGACCTGCAAACTCGTGCAATGTGTCCCATCTTTCCGCATTGCCTGCATATTTTGTCCTTGGACCAGCAGTCCTTCTGGTCATGGTTTGTTCTGCCGCAGCGATAACATTTTGCAAATCCCCGTGTCATTTCGTGGGTGCCGTATTCCTGTGGCTTTTGTTGTATTTCCGCAGCTCCCCTTGCTGCTGCTTCGTACGATACTGCCACGCTGAAAGCCTTATCTAGCGTCAGCTCTTTCTCTGAGAGTAACCTCTTCTGGGTTCCTTCACTCAGGAGTCCACAGACAAATTTGTCCCGTAAGGTATCTGCCAGTCCTGCTCCGAACTGGCTGTGCTTTGATACCTTGCGTAGTTCCGTAAGGTAATCAGCATTGCTCTCATTTTTATGCTGATTTCTCCTGTGGAATTTAAATCTTTCTGCTATCAGCAGCGGTGTAGGATTTAGGTGTTCCTGTAGGATAGCAACAATTTCGTTAAAACTCTTCGCCTTCGGTTTGGCTGGAGTAATCAGGTCCCGCAATAGGCCGTACGTTCTTGTGCCCATTAAATTTAGCAATACAGATGCCTTTTTCTCATCGGCTATTTCGTTTGCCTCGCAATATACCTCGACTCTTTCCACATACGTGGTCCAGTCTTCTATTGCATTATTGAAGGCAGTGATATCGCCAGTCTTTGGCATCTTGAAAATCTAAGATGGCGCCTCCCGCACTTTTCCTTCGTCCCCGATGGATCAAAATGGCGCCTCCCGCGCTTTTCCTTCTTCCCCGCCGAGTTAAGATGGTGCCTCCCGTGCTTTCCCACCACTGCCGCTGCTGCCAACGCTGTTGCTGGTGATTATATTTATTTTACTATCCTGTAATGGCGACGCCCTATGGTCTTCACGCCTCCCCGATCGCTGCTGCCAACGCCGCTCTCCACGGTATTTTTATTTTTCTATCGCGCTTCAATATTTGCTCCGTTAATTGAAGAACCGTTCCCGTCATGGAGCGGACCCTCTGGGACACTTCCCTCCCTCTTCTTAGGTCTGAACGCTGCCCGGCATCGAAACACCGGCCGTGCCCTGTGTGCTCCAACCTCTCTCTCTCTCTTTGCTTCCCGACTCGTTGCCCGGCCCCGTTGCAGAGCCACCCGATTGAGCTCTAGCCCGCCGCAGCCCAGGAAGGATCAGTGCACTACCTGCCACCAGCCCGATTAGCTGGGAAACCACAGACTGGAGAACCAAGCCTGGCTCTCGACAGTCTCTCCTGCACTTTTCAATTCGATGACTTGGAGGGCGGTTGCCCACGGTTGACGCCCGTTTCTCGAGTTCTTTTGGATTATTTTTTTTTCTTTCTTCTGGCTTCGACCTTCAATAACGTCGTCTGAGGTGCTGCCGAGTTGCAGGTAAGTTCATTTCTTACTCGTCGCCAGTATTATGTCCGTGTATAATTGAGACACGGACTGCAGGAGTTGATTATAACAAGTCTTTACTGAATGGAGACAACCTGGAAACTGAAACTACAGAAGCCTGCTAGGGCCTTTTATGCAGGGGTGGTCACTGCCGGTACTGCAGTCTGAGACCAGTTATTCCCTTAAAGGTACATACACAACAACTTACTACCTTCGGAGTTGGACCGGCAGAAGGTCCCGGGGAACCACCGATACATAGGTTGCACGTATGCTCGCTTCTCTTCATAAGGAGGACGTACCTCTGACAACACAGGGTAAGGAGGGGATTTACAAGATGACAGGTAAGGGTCAAACATGGGGGCCTTCGGGCTCCCTTAGTAATCAGTATATGGCTGATAGGAGAACCCTAATAAAAAAAATGCGTTGAGATGGATGGGATACGAGTCAGACATTGGTAGCACAAAGAGAATGGTGGGAAAAGGAGAAAAAGGACAAGACTAAAAAGGCAGGAATACTCTTGGTCCACCAATTGGTTGGCTTACAAGAAGCCATTGAAAAATGTAAGATTGGAACCGAAATTCCACCAGAATGTTTCCTGCCCCACAAGAGGGGAGAACACACTGGATCAAGTCTACACGAGCATTCACAGAATCACAGAAATCACAGAAACCCCACAGTGCAGATAGAGGCCATTTCGGCCCATCGAGCCTGCACCGACACATATCCCACCCGATCCCCGTAACCCCTGCACCAACACATATCCCACCCTATCCCCGTAACCCCACGTATTTAATCCCCCTAACACTAAGGGTCAATTTATCATAGCCAATCAACCTAACTCGCACATCTTTGGACTGTGGGAGGAAACCGGAGCACCCGGAGGAAACCCACGCAAACACGGGGAGAATGTGCAAACTCCACACAGACAGTCGCCCGAGGCCAGATTCGAACCCGGGTCCCTGGCGCTGTGAGGCAACAGTGCTAACACACTGGATCAAGCATTGTAGACGCTTATAAGGCCATTCCCTGCCCCCACCTTGGGAAGTCTAAGTTAGAAGCCAAAGACGTCAAAATTAGGGAACTAGAGAAGAAACTCGAGTATTTAGAATCAAGTAAAAATACGTATGGAATGATGCCAGTATTGGGAGATATGGGAGAACCCGTCCCACCCTATGAAGAAAAAACAGCCGCCACGGCCCCAAGTACGGGGGAAGAGGCAGGAATTGAAACATTTGCCATGGCCCCTGTGGCACGGGGAGGCACGATAGCCGCCCCCTCTGCAAAATGGACATCTACACCCCACCACACGCTAATGCCAAACTAGCACTGAAGGACCTCTACAGGGCCATCAGCGAACAACAAACTGCGCACCCAGATGGAGCTTTTATCGTCGCGGGGGACTTCAATCACATAAACCTAAAAACTGTACTACCGAAATTCCATCAGAATGTTTCCTGCCCCACAAGAGAGAAGAACACACTGGATCAAGTCTACACGAGCATTGTAGACGCTTATAAGGCCATTCCCTGCCCCCACCTTGGGAAGTCTGACCACCTCTCCCTGTTTCTAGCCCCGGCATACAAACCGCTCACCAAAAGAGTGAGAACATCAGTGAGATCAGTGAAAGTATGGCCAGAGGGGGCAGTCTCGGAGCTTCAGGATTGCTTCGAACGCACTGATTGGGGCATGTTTGCCCATAATGACATCGAGGAATACGCATCCACAGTGCTATTCTACATTAACAGTTGTGTCGAGGTCGTCACGACCCATAAAAATATCAGGACATACCCCAACCAGAAACCCTGGATGAACGGAGAGGTCCGCTCGCTGTTGAAAGCACGTGACGCAGCATTTAAATCTGGCGACGCGGCGGCTTACAGTGCAGCTAGGACCAACCTAAAAAAGGGTATCAGGACTGCCAAAAGGAAACAGACACTGCGGATAGAGGATCATTTCCACAACAACTCGGCATCCAGTCCATCACTGACTACAAGAGCAAAAACACCAGCCCCCCGGTTAGCGATGCATCCCTTCCGGAGGAGCTTAACAACTTCTACGCTCACTTCGACAGGGACAACAGGGAGCTGGCTACCAAAGCCTTGCCACCCCCGGAAGACCAGGTGCTCACTCTGTCGACCTCCGACGTAAGGGCTGTTCTACGCGGAGTGTGAACACGAAAGGCTGCTGGACCGGATAGCATCCCTGGACGGGTACTCAAGGAATGTGCTGATCAGCTGGCTGATGTCTTCACCGCCATCTTCAATCTGTCATTGGCCCAGGCAGTAGTCCCTACATGCTTCAAGACCGCTACCATTATTCCTGTGCCAAAACAAACGGCTGTGACGTGCCTGAACGACTATTGACCTGTCGCACTCACACCCATCATAATGAAGTGTTTTGAGAGACTGGTCCTGGCTCACATCAAAGCCAGTGTTCCCGCCTCTCTTGACCAACACCAGTTTGCCTATCATGCAAACAGATCAACGGAGGATGCAATCACAACTGCTCTTCATTCTGCACTGAAACACTTAGATGGTAAAGAGACCTACATCAGAATGCTGTTCATAGACTACAGCTCAGCATTCAACACTATCGTCCCCAACAAGCTGGCCACCAAACTCCACACTCTTGGCCTGAACACTTCCCTCTGCAACTGGACCCTGGACTTCCTAATAAACAGACCCCAGTCTGTCAAATTAGGTAACCACACCTCCCCCTCCCTGACCCTGAACACGGGGGCCCCACAAGGATGTGTGCTGAGCCCCCTCCTCTACTCCCTCTTCACCCACGACTGTGTGGCTGTTCATGGTTCCAACACCATCATCAAGTTTGCGGATGATACCACGGTAGTAGGCCAGATCACCAACAACGATGAGTCAGCCTACAGGGAGGAGGTCCAGCATCTCGTGAAGTGGTGCGCCGATAACAACCTGGCCCTTAACATCAAGAAAACCAAAGAAATCATTGTGGACTTCAGGAAGTCTAAAGGCGGAAGTCACCCCCCCCATCCACATCAATGGAGCTGTGGTGGAAAGGGTGGACAGCTTTAAGTTCCTTGGAGTCCACATCACGGAAGACCTCTCCTGGTCCCTCAATACCTCCTCTCTGGTGAAGAAGGCCCAGCAGCGCCTATATTTCCTAAGGAGGCTGAAGGGATGTAACCTGTCACCCCTGATCCTCTCTAACTTTTACCGCTGCACAATAGAGAGCATCCTGACGAACTGTATCACAGTATGGTATGGCAGCTGTAGCTACTATGACCGGAAAGCCCTGCAGCGGGTAGTCAAAACTGCCCAACGCATTACTGGCACCCGGCTACCGACCATAGAGCACATATACCAGAAACGCTGTTTACGGAGGTCACGGTCCATCATCAAAGACCCTACCCACCCCAGCCACAGTCTGTTCGCCCTCCTGCCATCTGGGAGACGCTACAGATGCATTCGCACCCGAACGACCAGATTTAGGAACAGCTTCTTTCCCAGGGCTGTCATCCTACTGAACTCCACAAACAAACTCTAAAGCCTGCACATCTGCCAATGCACTTTATTATGGTTATGTTTATGTTAATGTATTACAAACCAAATGAATGTTGAATGTTTAAATGTCTTAATCTAAATGTACACTCTCGGGAGTCGCAAGCCTACATTTCGTTGTACTGCACTTGTGCACTAACAATGACAATAAAGTTGATTCTGATTCTGATTATGATTATGATTCACGCCAGGTGATAGACAACAGATAATGCAATTTTTGGGATCATTAAAACCCCGTAGCAATAATAGAGTTCTGGAAAAACTTAGAACGAACATGGCAAAGTCACCAATTACATACTAGAGATGTACATCAATTAGTGAGAGCAGCCTGTCCCGCGGACAGATGGAGGCTTATGGGGCAGGGAGCCGCACCACCTACCCAATTTAGGGATGGCCAGTGGGCACTTCAATTGCCTCACACTACTGAAGTAAATGCATTGCAGGCAATTTTTATACCATTTAAGGCAGAAGTACAAAGGGTGTTGGGGGCAGCACAGACAAACTGGAATAAAATCACAGCTTTGGTGAACGATTGTTTACGATATACGAAGAGAGTTTGGGCCAAATTAACCCCCAAATGGAAGACACTGCCTTTGTACAATTATTTAAAGATGGGTTGACAACCGAACACCAAAGGATCCTAAAAATGGGAGTTGTGGCTGCTAATACCTATGATGCAGTTGTCCAATGGGCATGCTCTGTAGATGCCCTGGAGGCCCAACAATCCCACGCGGTCCGTATCAAGCAAGAAAAGGTAGCAGCCGTACAAGAAACGGCCAGGAAGCACGACCCAAAATGAAGGGAAATTGTCACAATTGTGGGAAACAAGGACACTTTGCTAAAGAATGTAGAGCCCCACGACAGGAATGCTCATTTTGTAAAAAGAGGTCACACATGGGAAAAATGTTATAGTAGATTAAATCAAGAACAGGGAAAAATGACCAGTGATGAATACCGAGAACTCCAAGCCTTTAGGGATGCTCAGGACGGAGGGCACTGACATGCAGCGGCCCCCGTAATTAAAGATAAGGGAGATAGTAGAATTTATGTGTCCGCACTAGTAGGGGGCCGACAGTGTAACATGCTAGTGGACACTGGCGCATCTATGTCTATAACCGATTTACCTTTACCCATCACAAAAACTAAAATTTATTTGACCGGATTAGGGGGAACAAAGACCCCCGCCTTTTTAAGTACAGTACAAGTGGTCGAATTAGATGGCCATTTGATCCCGATGAGATTTTATGTGTGTAAAAATAATGAAGGAACTATAATGGGAAATGACCTTATGAGGGAATATAAAATCCTGATTGACTGTCATAAAGGAAAATTGATCTGGCCTAGACAGGATGGAAGTAAAACTGAAGTAAACCAATATGCTGCAAATTGCACTAAAATAGCAACTGCTAAACCTCTTTTCCGGGATTGGAAATTAGAAACTGGTAATTTTGGAACAATATGTAATGCCGTAAAAGGCGTATGGGCAGAGGATAAATTAGATACCGGAAAAGTAAGAATGGAACCAATTAAAATCCCTGGACCAGAGCATAAACCACATAGACAATACCCAATAAAACCCGAAGCTAAGAAAGCAATTACGGAAATAATTAAAACATTGGAAGAACAGGGAGTAGTGCGTAAAACGGAAAGCACAACCAATTCCCCTACCTGGCCGGTAGGAAAACCCGACGGAACTTGGAGATTAACTATTGACTATACCGCTTTAAATAAAGTAACACCAAAGTTACATCCTATTGTAGCAAGTCCAGCGACAATATTAAATGGGTTAAGCGCAGAACATAAAGTTTTCACGGTATTAGATATTGCAAATGGATTCTGGTCATTACCTTTGGACCCAGAATCCCAGGAGAAATTTGCGTTCACTATAGGAGATACGCAATACACATGGACCCGCTTGCCACAAGGGTTCCATAACAGTCCGGCTATATTCCATAGAGTCATGCAGTCTCTACTGGAGACAGTTGACCTCCCGAAGGGAAGTACTATTCTACAATATGTGGATGACCTCCTCATTGCTTCAGAGAAGGAGGAAGACCACAATTGTGCACTCTATTTGGTGTTACGAGCACTAAATAGTAAAGGGTTTAAAGTGAACCCCAAAAAAGCGCAAGTTGGGAAATCAGAAGTAACCTATTTGGGTCATAAAATTTCACAAGGAACTAAAACAATGCCAGAAGATAGAAAAGCGGCTATACGGGCTATGCCCAGACCCAGTACAGTTAGAGGAGTTAGGAAAGTATTAGGACTCTTTAACTATAGTAGGAACTTCATCCCCAACTTTGCTAAAATAGCGGAGCCAATACAAAGATTAGTAAAAGGAGGGAAAGCGGCCCTCGATCAGATAGAATGGGGATCGGAATAAGAAAATGCGTATACCGAACTAAAAACTGCCTTAACATTAGCTCCAGGATTAGGATTACCCAATATAGGTAAGCCATTTCACATCTATTGTGAAAATGAAGGAGGCTTCTACGCTGCGGTAGTCACTCAAGGCCACGGGGGTGATAATAGACCGGTAGCCTATTATTCCACACGACGATGTCCGGCAGCAGCCGGACTTTCTCGGTGTGTAGCTGCCCTGGATTGTGCAGCATGGGCAGTAAAGGTTAGTGAGCCCATCGTAGTGACAGGAGAAATTATCCTCCATACCAAACACACCTTGGTAGAAATGTTAAATACCGGAAGATTAAGGTCAGTTTCAAATATGAGGAGGGCAAGATGGGAAGCCGTATTAGTACCAACGGATAAATCAGTACGAATAATTCGGGACACCGGAGTTAACCCAGCCGCAGGAATGTTAAACGAAGGAGAACCACATAAGTGTGGAGATATAGATGAGGAAGCTGAGGAAAGTTGGACTAAGGAAGAAGCTTTGGAACAGACAGAAGAGGTCTTCTATGTAGATGGATCCCGCAAATATATTAATGGCTTACCCAGAACAGGCTGGGCAATAGTGGACAATACTCTTAAAACAGTAAAATCCGGGCGATTAGAAGGAGGACTATCCGCACAGGTTGCGGAGATAGTCGCCCTAACCAAAGCCCTTGAATTAGCAGAAGGAAAAACTGTCAATATTTATACAGATAGCCGGTACGCCTTTGGGGTAGTACACGACTATATGACAGCCTGGGGAAGACGTGGATTTGTAACCACTACTGGGGAACCTATTAAACATCAACAATGAATAAGAGCCTTATTAGATGCGGCGGCAAAACCAAGTAAGGTAGCCGTTATAAAAATAAAGGCACACCAGAAGGCCCCAGAACAGGGTAACCCTGACTGGCTAAATCAACAGGGTAATCAGGCGGCCGATTTGGCGGCCAAGGCAGCTCTAGAATTAGAGGAAGAGGAAGACAGTTATCCCGTAGGGAGCGTACAAATGGAAGAAATTGAAATACAGAAATTGCAGAAAGATACACCGCCAGTAGAAAAGGATGAATGGAAACAGAAAGGGGCAGTACAAGGATCAGATGGAATCTGGAGGAAGGATACTAAAGTATTAGCACCAGAGTGTGTAAGGTTAACGTTACTGGATCTGCATCATGGCCTGACGCATTCAGGATGAGATGCCATGCAGGAAGCTCTCTCAAGAGATTGGTGGTGGCCTGGAATGGGAAGAGATATAGCAAAACACTGTCACCGGTGTGTGATGTGTGCACAATATAATCCAGGCAGGCCTGTAAAAATTAGAATGGCACATCAGCCTCGACCTAGGGGACCTTGGGAACACTTACAAATTGACTTTACTGGCCCCCTGCCATCATCACACGGAAAAATATATTGTTTAGTAATAATTGATCAGTTTACAAGAGGCTTTTCCTACCCGAAATTGTACCGCATTAACAGTTGCACGTCTTTTGGCAGAAGAAGTTATCACAAGGTGGGGAGTACCATTGCAAATAGATTCTGATCAAGGAACGCACTTTACTGGAACAGTGGTAAAAACCATTTGCAAATTGATGGGAATCAAACAGAAATTCCACACACCCTACCACCCCAAAGCTCCGGGATGGTAGAGAGAATGAACAGAACTTTGAAATTAGCTCTGGCCAAAGCTATAGCCGAAACTGGAAAAACATGGGTGGAGGTTGATGGGCCTTCAATAACCACAAAACTAGAAGTTATAGACTTAAACAAGTTGGTTTTTAATCACTAAGATCAGAGCTAACATCTCAACACGCTGACTGGTTCACAGGAATGAGTCATACAGATCCTGGGATCTTTATGTAAGAGAAGTCAGGGGCAGAGCCAAGAGCCAAGACCTGGAACCTCCCAGGTTAGTCGGGAAAGAGGACGTGAAACTATACACAGTGGGGGAGGGTAATATACATGAGTGCAAAACGAATACAGGATCAAGACAAACAGATTTCATTACATTCACCCCTTCTATAGATTTAGTCCATCGGGGTGATGTTTCTTAAAAGTTGGTATAAGTGAGTCTGTCAGGAGGTTTTGCAGTTCTCAGTGATCAGCGCAAAGCCGGTTGGGGTGCCTCTAGGGGAGTGGATTCTGGTTCCTCCACTGTCCGGGCCTCCGCAGTGTCTTCCAGGTTATCTGCAGTGTCCTCCAGGTTAAAGTTGGGTATTGATACTGTTAAGTCTGTGTGTTCCAGTTATATTTAAGGTCAATTACTGACACAGACTACAAGAATAACTTTTCAATAGGTCTTTACTATTCGGAGGTTAGGGCTGTACTACCCAGCAAATTACTACACAGCACTTATATACCGGTGTGGTCACCACCGGTATTACCGTATACAGCAGCCAGAGAAAGTAGTACATCTCTTAAGGTGGAACAGGTTTATTTTTTCTTAAGGTGGAACAAGTTACATACACCAAAATCCTCCCTTTTTAGCTTAACAGTTATATCCCCATTTAACATAACATAATAACATATGTACATATACAACTTCATGTAGAAACAGTTCAAAGGTTCAGTCTCTCAGGAGGCCTCCTGATTCGAGTTGGATAACGCCTTTCAGGGGTCTCTGATTCTTGTTGCTGAGGTGACTCCTCTAGTTGGTCTCTTATGTCTTGGACATCATCATCAGGTACATTCACTGCCGAGGTAGATGCTTCAGGTTCACTAACTTCTTCCACGGTTGTCTCTGTCGTAACCATGGGTTCGACCCTTGTTCTCGATTCTACCAGTTGGTCAGCATGACGCCGTATTACATTTTTACCAACATCTACCGTGTACATCAGGGGTCCTTGTCTGGCCCGAATTGTTCCGGATTGCCATTTCTCGTTTCCATAGTCCCTGGCCAACACTGGTTGTCCTACCTCGAAACTCCGAGTGGTCTTGTTATTTATATGCTGGAACTGTTTGTTTTCAACTTCCCTCCGCACATTTGGTTTTAACAAGTCCAACCTGGACCGCAACCTCCTGTTATAAAACATCATGGCAGGACTTTGGTTTGTCACTGCATGAGCGGCGTTTCGATATGCCAGTAGAAACTTGTCCACCTTATGTTGTAGTGGAATCTGATCTTCGCTCATGGCCTTTATTGCCTTTTTGAATGTTTGTACAAATCTCTCGGCCAACCCATTTGTAGCCGGATGATATGGGGCAGAGGTATAATGTTTCACCCCATTCTTCTTTAAGAATTTTTGGAATTCTTCTGACACGAACTGTGGTCCGTTGTCGGAACATATTTGTTCTGGCAATCCGTTCCTTGCGAATATCGTTCTTAACACCGCAATTGTCTTTTTTGAAGTAGTGGTAGTCATCTTGATCACTTCTGGCCATTTAGAATGTGCGTCCACCGCAATTAGAAACATGGAGTCCATGAATGGACCAGCAAAGTCAATATGTACGCGTTGCCATGGGGCTGAAGGCCATTCCCATGGATGCAGCGGTGCAATCGAAGGTGCATTTTGCACTTTTTGGCACCCTGAGCAGCTTTTCGTCAGCTCCTCTATCTGTTGGTCGATACCCGGCCACCACACATAAGCCCTAGCAAGGCTTTTCATCTTGACTCCCCCCAGATGACCTTCATGCAGTTCCTTTAGAACTCTTTCCCTTAACTTAGGAGGAATAATCACTCTCGTTCCATACATCAATGTTCCTTGACAGACGGACAGCTGGTCTCGTCTTGCCGAGAATGTCGGTAACAGAGAATCACCATGTGCTGGCCATCCCTTCACTGTCACCTCGTAGACTCGGGACAGTGTCGGGTCGTTCCTGGTTTCTCTTTCAATACTTGCATTGGTGACTGGTAAACACTCGATGATGGTCGAGTGAAATAACTCAACAGGGTCAACCTTCGTTGTCTCCTCTTCTTCAGGTAGTGGCAGGCGCGACAGCCCATCAGCATTACCATGCTGCTTTGTACCTTTGAATTCTATCTGATATTGATGTGCCCCTAGGAAAAGGGACCATCTCTGGAGTCTCTGTGCTGTCATCACCGACACACCCTTCTTAGGGTTAAAAATGGATACCAACGGCTGATGGTCTGTCAGAAGCGTAAACTTTTGGCCCTGCAGGTAATGATTAAACTTCTTTACTCCCCACACAAGGCTGAGAGCCTCCCTATCTATCTGAGCATAGTTGCGCTCAGCGGAGGTCAATGATCTGGATGCGAACGTGACTGGCCTCTCCGTGCCATTTGGCAACTTGTGTGAGCGTACTGCCCCAATACCATATGGAGAAGCATCACAAGCCAAACGAATAGGCAGTGTTGGGTTGAAGTGAGCCAACACTTCCTCTGAGGTTATCAGTTCCTTGCTTTTGCGAAAGGCCTTCTTACAGTCCTCGCTCCACTCCCATGGTACTCCCTTCTGCAAAAGAGCGTTCAGCGGGTGCAGTACCGTGGATAAATTTGGCAGAAACTTATGGTAATAGTTAATCAATCCTAGGAACGACCTCAACTGAGATACATTAACCGGAGCGGGAGCCTTCACAACCGCTTCGATCTTGT
Source organism: Somniosus microcephalus (assembly GCF_052327205.1). Taxonomy (NCBI): domain Eukaryota; kingdom Metazoa; phylum Chordata; class Chondrichthyes; order Squaliformes; family Somniosidae; genus Somniosus; species Somniosus microcephalus. The sequence continues at coordinate 212,165,071 of NC_140989.1, read as the reverse complement.
CAGGAGACTTATGAAGTCCCTCCTGGTCAATGACATGCCCACAGTACGAGATCCGCTTCTGAAAGAACTCACATTTCTGCCGATTAACTCAAAGTCCATATTCTTTCAATCTGATGAGCACCAGTTCCAAATTTGCGAGGTGTTCCTCGTCACCATCTCCTGTAATCAGAATATCGTCCAGGTAACATTGTGTGCCTGGAATTCCCTGTAATACCTGCTCCATGGCCCTCTGCCAAATTGCTGGAGCCGATGCCACTCCAAAAACCAGTCTATTATACCGGTACAAGCCTCTATGCATGTTGATCATGAGGTACTGGTGTGACTCTTCCTCAACTTCCATCTGTAAGTACGCCTGCGCCAGGTCTATCTTGGTGAAGTGTTTCCCGCCCGACAATGAAGCGAAGATATCCTCAATCCGCGGAAGCGGATACTGCACCGTGTGAAGCACCGGATTAACAGTGATCTTGAAATCTCCACAGATGCGAACCTTCCCTGGTTCTCCCGGCTTGTTGCTCGAAGGACGTTTCATCACGGGAACAATGGGCGTAGTCCACTCACTCCAGTCTACCTTAGGCAGTACTCCTGAATGTTCTAGTGCTTCCAGCTCCGCTTCCACAGCAGGTCGTATTGCATAGGGTACCGGTCTGGCTTTGAAGAATTTTGGTTGTGCATGTTCTTCAATCTTGATGTTTGCCGTAATTCCTCTCAGTGTTCCCAGTCCCTGCTGGAACACCTCTTTAGCATCGTCCAATATTCTGGACAATCGTTTAGGTTTGACATCTGTTTCCCTGGCATCTACCGTTAGTGCTTTTAAGGAATGCCAGTCCATATTCATTTTCCTAATCCACTCCCGTCCCAGCAGTGGTGGACCTCCTTCAGGTAGCACATATAAGTCCATTCCTCGGCTTTCTTTGCCCTTGTGGACCACCTTTACCTCTATCTTTCCGATGGGGTATACTCTTTGCCCCGTGTGTGTTTTCAATACAATCTCCGTATCCCGTAGGGGAATATGTTGGAATAACCTTTTGTAATCTTTCTTATTCATGACCGTCAATTCCGATCCAGTGTCCAATTCCATCTTCACTTGGACTCCTGCTATCTGAAGTGTGACCCAAATTGTCTCGAGGTCTGCTTCCTTACCAACGTTGTGTACTCTTAAGCTACCCAGTTCATTACTGCTGGCGTCTGAATCTGACTTCTGTTCGTTCGAACTGTTCTCTGTCACCTCGTGTACCTTTCTGTACTTTCCCTGCGGTGACTTTTTGTTGCTGGTCTTCTCTCCTGACCGGCATACTTTAGCTATGTGACCAAGCCTGCCACATTTTCTGCATTCCTTATTTTTGAACCAGCACTGGTTCTGATCGTGCGTTGTCTTTTCACAACGATAACATTTTACTGTACCCAAGACCATTTGATTTGTGCTGAGTTCCGGTGACCGTAGCTGCATTACCGCCGTGCCTCTCACTGCGGCTTCGTGTGATGCTGCCATAGCGACAGCTTTATCAAGCGTCAGCTCATTCTCCTCAAGCAGTCGTTTTTGTGTCTCTGCTTTTAACAATCCACACACAAATTTATCTCTTAGCGCATCTGTTAGTCCTGTTCCAAACTGACAGTACTTTGCTAGCTTACGCAATTCAATTAAAAATTCAGCATTGCTTTCATCTTTCAGCTGCTTTCTGCTGTAAAATTTAAATCGTTCCGCTAGCATCAGCGGCGTGGGGCTTAAATGATTTTTCAGGACGGTAACAATATCCACGAAAGTCTTATCCGCCGGTTTCTCTGGTGATAGAAGGTGTTTCAATTGCCCGTATGTCTTCGCACCCATTAAGTTTAATAAGGTTAGTGCTTTCTCCCCATCTGGTATCTTATTTGCTCTACAATAAACTTCTATGCGTTCTACATACGTGGTCCAATCTTCGATGTCGCTATCAAAAGTATTAATGTTCCCATGTTTAGGCATCTTTGCAATTTTTGTTTTTCCAAAATGGTGGCTTCCCGCGCTTGGCGGTCTTTCCCGCGCTCGGCTTCTTCACCCGCTGGCTGCAATGGCGATTGCTGTGCTGCTGCCGGTCTCGCCTCCCCAGTGGTTAACAACTCCCCCGACGCTGCTTCTACTCCACCGCGGTTCCCGTGGGCATTCGCGCTTCCCTGCCGTCGCGCCTCGCAGCCCTTCTTGCAGCCCGGTTATGTGCACCCGCTGTGTTCTAATTCACCGCGGCTCTCGCGCCTTCAGCTGCCCCAGTCGCTGCGCCTTTCGGCCCGAATGCGGCCCGGCCCTTTTCACCGGCCGCGGTCGATTTCACCTCCCTCTTTCCTCCGTCTTCCCTCCCCTTCGCTACAGCCAACGCGGCCGACTTTCGCTGATTGGCTTACCCACCACCGTGGTAGAAGGAAGATAGCTGTCTGCCGCTGATGGGGGCTTCGAGTTCAGAATTTCTCTTCTTCACTCCGGGTCCTCGATGCCTCCCGCGCGACGTGCTGTTCAGCAGGATGATGAGGGTGGATGCCTCTTCTCGACGCCCATTCTGAGGATGAACCTGCCGTGGATGTAAACTGCCGCAGGGTAAGATCGGACTCGTCGCCACTGTTAAGTCTGTGTGTTCCAGTTATATTTAAGGTCAATTACTGACACAGACTACAAGAATAACTTTTCAATAGGTCTTTACTATTCGGAGGTTAGGGCTGTACTACCCAGCAAATTACTACACAGCACTTATATACCGGTGTGGTCACCACCGGTATTACCGTATACAGCAGCCAGAGAAAGTAGTACATCTCTTAAGGTGGAACAGGTTTAAGTTCTCTTAAGGTGGAACAAGTTACATACACCACAGATACCTCTGGGCTTCCTGTCTCTTTGTAGTGTAGGCCTCCATCGGGTAGTCTCCCATCGTTCTCTCCGCTCCCCGAGGGAGCGAGGTCTTTTATGGAAACACTGTCCTCTCGCCCGTCAGAGTATTCGATATAGGCATACTGAGGGTTTGCATGGAGGAGCTGTATCTTTTCCACAAGGGGGTCCGTTTTAAGGCCTCTCACGTGCTTCCGCAATAGTACTGTCCCCAGAGACGTCAGCCACGCGGGGAGAGATATGCCCGAGGTGGATTTCCGGGGGAAAACGAACATCTTTTCGTGAGGGGTAGCGTTAGTGGCAGTACATAACAGAGACCTCATGGAGTGGAGCACGTCTGGGAGGACTTCCTGCCAGCGGGAGGTCGGAAGGCCTTTTGACTTTAAGGCTAATGTGACAGCCTTCCAAACAGTAGCTGTTAAGTATGTGTATTGTATTGAACAATTAACACAAAGACTTAAACGTATAACTCAAACAGGTCTTTACTGGTTGGAGGTAGGGACTATACATAGGTCTTTACTTCATGCCCACAGGCGGGAACTGAGGGGAGATCAGTACCCACAGTACTATTTATACCCCTATGGCCAGGAGTGGTACTGCGTATCACTACGCCCTACAAGTAGTGCAGTCCTGTCCATAGGTTCAAAGTAGCACACATATTACATACACAACATTCCTCCCTTCTTAGCTTTACAGTCAACTCCCCATTTAACATAACGTAATAACATATATACATATATAACTTCAGGTTTACATAACAGAATAACATAGATACATAGATAACTTCATGTCAAAACAGATCACAGATTCAGTCTCTGCGGAAAACAGTTCACAGATTCAATCTCTGTGGTGTAGTCGGTTCACATTGCTGGAGTGACTCATTCAATAGTCCTTCCATGGATTTAACAGTTTGAACTTCCGAACTGAATTGGCTCCGTTCGGAGGGACCACGTGTGTGATCTGGTAGAGGTGATAATGGTTCAGATGGGTCATCTTCTGTTTTTACTTTTCCTTTTCTGCTTCTTGGAGACTCTCTGGGCTCCATTGTCAGCTGCCACAGCTGCCAGCTGCATGCGCAGTTCCTCCTTCTCTTCCTCCTGTTTCCGTCGTAGAGCCAGCTTCTCCCGATGTTCCGTAGACTTTTGGTGCTCCTCCATGATTTCTGCACTTTGGGAGTCGAAGTTACAAGCTGGGCAGGACAGGACATCGTAATATTCGGTGTCGTCCACCAGGTCATGGTAATATTCGGTGTCGTCCTGAGCTAGACCAGTGAGAGGGTCGTCTATTTCCTCCATACCCAGCTGGACGTTAGCCAGCTCTTGTTCCAAATCCAGACATCTTTCCTGAAGAGACTTCTTCATGTGTACCTCTGCATCCAGCTTTTTCTGGGCTTTCAGCAAGTCGTTTACTAGTGACCTCATTTGTGATTTTAATACTTCAACTTCCTTTGGAGATTGATTGATCGGACTATGCAATCCCTCTACCGGAGCAGCTGTTTCAGCGGTCTGTTGTTCTACATTGACGTGAGTCAGCGTACTTTTGGCATCCAAGGGCTGCTCTGTTGCAGTCGTTTCAGTCTGTGTCGTCACATCAGCCATCTCAATGACTTTTGAGAGCTCCGAACCCTTTTCCTTTGAAGATCGCAGCTCGTGTTCAAGTTTTTCCCATTTCAGAGTCTTGTCCCTCAGCATATGAAGGAGTTGGCTGACCGTTAACTCTTCTGACATCAGACGTTTTGTGTGCTCCTGCTCCATTTTCTCCATCAGCTGCTTCTGTTGTCTTTCCAGATTCTCCAACTCTATATCAAAGAACTCTTTCGTTGCATTCAACTCTTGCTCAAAACGGCGAAGCATTTGTTCTAATTGCTGTTGTAGTTTGAAATGGAGTTGAGTTCGAGCCTGGTGTCCCTCAGAAATGGGCACATCAGTAGACTTGCCAGACTCAGAATCCACAGTTAAACTATGTTGTTGTTGCTCAGTGGAATTCTGTGCTGAAACTTTGTCTTTTGCACCTGAGTTGGGCTTACCATCATCCGTTCCAGAGTCTGGGCCGACTATCTTCACCGAGTTCTCACTCGTTATTGTTTGTAGGAAATGCCAGTCCATATTCATTTTCCTAATCCACTCCCGTCCTAGTAGTGGAGGACCTCCTTCAGAAATCACATATAAGTCCATTATTTGACTGTCTTCGCCCTTGTGGACCACTGCAACCTCTATTTTCCCGATGGGGTACACTCTTTGCCCCGTGTATGTTTTCAATATAGTCCCCGTATCCTGTAGGGGAATATGTTGGAATAACTTTCCGTAATCTTTCTTATTTATGACCGTCAATGCCGATCCAGTGTCCAATTCCAGTTTTACTTGGACTCCTTCTATCTGAAGAGTGACCCAAATTGTCTGGAGGTCTGCACCCTTACCAGCGTTGAGTACTCTTAAGCTAGCCAGTTCATTACAGCTTAAGCTAGCCAGTTCATTACTGCTAGCGTCTGAATCGGACTCCTGTTCGGTCACCTTGTGTACCTTTGCGTATTTTCCTTGCGGTGACTCCTTGTTGCTGGTCTTCTTCCCTGACCTGCATACTCTAGCTATATGTCCAAGCCTACCACAAGTTCTACATTCTTGGTTTTTAAACCAACACTGGTTCTGATCATGCGTTGTCTTTCCACAACGATAACATTTGCCAGAACTCACACCCAATTTGTGTGCACTGAGCTCCGGTGACCGTAGCTGCATTACTGCCGTGCCTCTCGCTGCGGCTTCGTGTGCTGCTGCCATAGTGACCGCCTTCTCAAGCGTCAGCTCATTCTCCTCGAGCAGTCGCTTTTGTGTATCCTGTTTAAATAAACCACACACAAATTTGTCTCGTAGTGCATCTGTCAGTCCCGTTCCAAACTGGCAATATTTCGCTAATTTACGCAATTCCAGCAAATATTCAGCATTGCTTTCATGCTGTAGCTGCCTTGTGTCGTAAAATTTAAATCGTTCCGCTAGCATCAGCGGCGTGGGGTTTAGATGATCTTTCAGGACAGTAACAATCTCATCGAACGTCTTATCCGCCGGTTCATCTGGTGATAACAGGTGTTTCAATTGCCCGTATGTCTTCGCATCCATTAAATTTAATAATGTTAGAGCTTTATCTTGGTCACGAATTTTATTGGCCTTACAATAATTTTTTACTCTTTCAACATATATGGCCCAATCTTCGAGGTCACTATCAAAGGTGCTAATATTCCCGTGTTTAGGCATTGTAGATTTGCAATTTCTCAGATTTTATTTTGTTTACTTGTTATCAAAGATGGCGGCTTCCCGCTCTTGCCGTTGTCCTCCGCCCACAAAATGGCGGTTTTCCCGCGCTTGGCGGTCTTCACCCGTCCCCCGACGCCGTCTCCCTTCAGCCCCCGAGTGCGGCCCTTATCTTCGCCGCGATCGCCTGAGTGCGGCCCTTATCAGCGGATGCGATCGCTGGATCGCGAAGTGGCTCCCGACCGAAGCGGCTCTTGCTCGCTCCCTCCCGGGCTCTGGCTTACCCGCTCGCGCGTTTCACCGCGGCTCTTATCAGGGATTGCGATCGCCCTTATCTTCTCCAACTTCCCCAGCCCTGTCTTTGCAGCCAACGCTGCACGGCTTACCCCACCACCTAGGTTGAACAAGGAAACTGCAGAAAGACTTCTGTCAGTCGCTGGAAGCTGTCAGGATGGCTGCTGCACTCAAGTGCTCAGTCGCTGATGGAGGCTTCAGAGTCCTAAAGCCTGTCGCTTCTAGTGGGGTGGTGATGTTTGAAACCTCTCTTCAACTGCCGCAGGGTAGGAACCTGACTCGTCGCCAGTGTTAAGTATGTGTATTGTATTGAACAATTAACACAAAGACTTAAACGTATAACTCAAACAGGTCTTTACTGGTTGGAGGTAGGGACTATACATAGGTCTTTACTTCATGCCCACAGGCGGGAACTGAGGGGAGATCAGTACCCACAGTACTATTTATACCCCTATGGCCAGGAGTGGTACTGCGTATCACTACGCCCTACAAGTAGTGCAGTCCTGTCCATAGGTTCAAAGTAGCACACATATTACATACACAACAGTAGCATTCTCCCTTTTCACTTGCCCATTACCCCGGGGGTTGTAGCTAGTGGTTCTGCTAGTGGCTATCCCCTTCGAGAGCAAGAACTGGCGCAGCTCGTCACTCATGAATGATGTCCCCCTATCGCTGTGTATGTAGTTCGGCATGCCAAACATGCAGAATAGATTACAGAGACACTTGATGACCGTGGCACTTGTCATGTCTGGGCAGGGAATGGCGAAGGGGAAGTGGGAATATTCATCAATGATATTGAGGAAGTATACGTTACGGTCGGCAGAGGGAAGGGGTCCCTTGAAGTCCAGACTTAGGCGCTCGAATGGCCGTGTGGCTTTGATAAGGTGTGCACGGTCAGGCCTGTAGAAACGAGGCTTGCATTCCGCACAGATGCGGCAGGCTCTGGTCATTGCCCTGACCTCCTCGATGGAGTGGGGCAGATTGCGGGACTTTATGAAATGGTATAGTCGGGTGACCCCTGGGTGACAGAGGTCGTTGTGGAGACCCTGTAATTTGTCCGTATGAATGCTGGCACACATTCCCCGCGATAGGGCGTCTGGGGGTTCATTAAGGGCTCCCGGCCTGTACATAATATCACAGTCGAACGTGGATAGTTCGATCCTCCACCTGAGTATTTTGTCATTCTTGATTTTCCCCCTTTGTTTGTTATTAAACATGAAAGCCACCGACCGCTGGTCGGTGAGCAGGGTGAAACGTTTGCCGGCTAGGTAGTGTCTCCAGTGCCGCACTGCCTCCACTATAGCCTGTGCCTCCTTCTCGACAGAAGAGTGCCTGATTTCAGGTCCTTGAAGGGTTCGGGAGAAGAAGGCCACAGGTCTCCCAGCCTGATTGAGGGTCGCAGCTAAGGCAAAGTCTGACGCATCGCTTTCGACTTGAAAGGGAATGCATTCGTCCACTGCACACACTGCAGCCCTTTCAATGTCCTGTTTAATACTGGTGAAAGCCTCCCGAGCTTCAGCTGATAGTGGGAAGGACGTCGATTTAATGAGGGGTCGGGCCTTATCAGAGTAATTGGGCACCCATTGGGCATGATACGAAAAAAATCCCAGGCACCTTTTTAAAGCTTTGGGATTGTGTGGCAGGGGCAGTTCCTTTAGGGGGCGTAATCGGTCAGGGTCCGGTCCAATTACCCCATCTTCCACCACACAGCCGAGGATACAGAGACGGGTTGTGTTGAAGACACATTTGTCTTCGTTGTAGGTTAGATTCAGCTTTAGGGCAGTTATTAAAAATCTCGCAAGATTTAGATCGTGGTCTTGCTGGTTGTGCCTGCAGATAGTGACATTGTCCAGATAGGGGTAGGTAGCTTGTAGTTTATTCTCGTCAACCATGCGGTCCATCTCACGTTGGAAGACCGAGACCCCATTTGTTACTCCGAAGGGCACTCTGAGAAAATGGTAGAGGCGCCCGTTCGCCTCGAAGGCGGTGTATGGGCGGTCCTCCGTTCTAATGGGGAGCTGGTGATACGCGGATTTGAGGTCGATAGTCGAGAAGACTCGGTATTGCGCAATCTGGTTGACCATTTCTGATATGCGGGGTAAAGGGTAGGCGTCCAGCTGGGTATAAATATTAACAGTCTGGCTGTAGTCAATTACCATCCGTTTCTTTTCGCTATTTTTAACTATGACTACTTGGGCACGCCACGGGCTGGTACTGCATTCAATAATGCCTTCCCGCAGGAGTCTGTCCACTTCCGCCTTGATAAAGTGTCTGTCTTCCAGACTGCACCGTCTACTTTTGGTCGCTATGGGCCTACAGTTCGGAGCGAGATTAGCGAATAAAGAGGCCTGCTGATTTTTAAGGTTGATAGGCCACAGACTGTGAGTGGCGGCTGGGACCCGCCATATGCTAGCGTGACACTTTCGTGGTGGCACTGGAAGTCCAGGCCCAAGATTACATTAACACAGAGTTCTGGCATCACGAGGAGTTTAAAATCCTTGTAGCCCGTGCCTTTTACAGTCAGTGTTACCACACAGTAGCCCAAAATGTCCGAAGTGTGGGGCTTAGCAGCCATAGCAATTCTGCTCCGTGTAGGGGTTACCGTTAATGAGTGCCGCCGTACCAGGCTAGGGTGGATAAAACTCTCGGTACTCCCACAGTCAATTAAACATTTCGTTAAATTCCCGTTTACCTGTATGTCCATCATGGATTTTGTCAACGGGTGTGGCCTGGATTGATCCACCGTGATCGAAGCCACTGTTGGGCCCTGGGCGGCCGTTGAGTCGGGAAAAGATGGCGGATCCCAAGATGGCGGCCCGCACGGCACGCACGAGGCAGTGACGGAGTTGGAAATCGGATTCCCCCTGCAGACTTTGCTAAAATGCCCCTTTTCCTTACATTTGAAGCATGTAGCGTCCTTCGCTGGGCATCGTTGTCTGGGGTGCTTGGCCTGGCCGCAGAAGTAGCATTTCGGGCCTCGAGACATTGCCGCTGTAGTAGGACTCCTGGGTGAACTTCTGTGTGGGGACTCCGGCGGCGTAGAGCTGGTCTGAGACCTGGATGGGAAAGATGGCTGATTCCAAGATGGCGGCCCCCTCGGCACGCATGAGGCAGTGAGGGCCGCATGGCCGGAAGAATAAGAGTCAGAGTTTTTCTGGGCCACGTCCAGCGATCGCGCAGTGGCCACTGCCTTTTTTAAGTCCAGGACCTCCTTCTCCAGCAGTCTCTGCCGGATATAATTCGATTTGAGGCCCGTGATGAAGGAATCGCGGACCAATTCGTCAGAGTACGCGTTGGCCGTCACGGCCTTGCAGTTACAGTCCCGGACCAGGTCCTTTAGGCCCTGTAAGAAATCGTCCATTGATTCCTCTGGTCGCTGCCTGCGTGTAGCCAGCAGATGTCTGGCGTACACTTCGTTTACCGGCCTCTGGTATTGGGCCTTCAGGATAGTGATGGCCTCCGTGTAAGAGGTGGCGTCCCAGATGAACGAATAAATCCGATGATTTACGCGAGTAGTCAGTAGACTCAGTTTATCTACCTCGCTAGCGGATGAGGCCCCCGCGAAGAGTTCGAAGCATTTGAGCCAGTGTCCAAATTGATTTGATGCTTCAGCAGAATGTGGATCCAAGTCCAGACGCTCTGGTTTTAGGAGTCGATCCATCCTAGTATTCTTTAGTGATTAAAATTGATGGGCCTTCAATAACCACAAAACTAGAAGTTATAGACTTAAACAAGTTGGCTTTTAATCACTAAGATCAGAGCTAACATCTCAACACGCCGACTGGTTCACAGGAATGAGTCATACAGATCCTGGTATCTTTATGTAAGAGAAGTCAGGGGCGGAGCCAAGAGCCAAGACCTGGAACCTCCCAGGTTAGTTGGGAAAGAGGAAGTGAAACTATACACAGTGGGGGAGAGTAATATACATGAGTGCAAAACGAATACAGGATCAAGGCAAACAGATTTCATTACAGAGGTGTTACCCATAATATTAATGAAGTTGAGAGCAACTTCCAATCGTACCACTGGACTAACCCCTTATGAACTAATGACAGGACGAGCAATGCAATTACCAGAAGGCATTATAACAGGTGGAGCAGATGTGGGGCCCTTAAAAGACAGGCTAAAACGATATGTGTTGGAACTAAGTAACCAACTAAAAGAAATGAGGGCGGGGGTTAGGAATCGTCAACAGGAAAGGGACGAGGAGCTGAAATTACAAATGCTCCCCGAGGTTCCACCCGCTGGATCTAAGGTAATGTTAAAAAACTTACCTGGAAAACCGGAATTTGCCCCAAAATGGTCTGGACCCTATGAGGTTATAATCAGTGGAGACACCTGTGCCTGTCTGGACATAAGGGGTGTAGGAAAGTGGAAACATTGGACCCAATTAAAAGTCTATAACCCATAAATTGTTCCCGAGAGAAAAAAAACATGTAATTTAAACCTACAGATTGAATACATAGAAACATAGAAACATAGAAGATAGGAGCAGGAGTAGGCCATTCGGCCCTTTGAGCCTGCTCCGCCATTCAACGAGATTATGGCTGATCATCCAAACCCTAGCACCCGGTCCCTACACCGACAGCCATCCCACGCAAGCCCTATCCCCGTAACCCCGTAACCCCACGTATTTAATCCCCCCTAACACTAAGGGCCAATTTTTATCATGGCCAATCAACCTAACCCGCACATCTTTGGACTGTGGGAGGAAACCGGAGCACCCGGAGAAAACCCACGCATACATGGGGAGAATGTGCAAACTCCACACAGACAGTCACCCGAGGCCAGATTTGAACCCATGTCCCTGGCGCTGTGAGGCAACTGCAAGCAAAAGGTGACAGCCCCAAAACAACATGAGGCTGTTAAGTGTTTTATGTATAGTTGCGTTAATTGGTATTGTCACGGAAGGTATACTTAACTCCCACAAGAAAAGGGAGCTGCATGTAAATACGGTTTTATATATGTCATATAAGTATGCCAAACTGAGTGGGATAGATGCCTGTTGGGTATGTAGCCATACTCCCACTCATGCGAAAGGAGGGATACCCTTGCGACCAATACCCTTGAACCTCACAGATATGGCAGAATGGATAATTAATAAAAATCGTACGAAACAGAAAAATACCACCTTATCCACCTTCGGAAAAACATGGGAACAGAAATGGACTAGCCTAAGGAATGAGTTCCGGGGGGGAGGATATTCGTTAGAAAATTTTAAAGAATGGTATAAGCCAACATATGATTATACGAAAGAACCCCCCTTTTTAGTCCTTACCAATACGTCAGGAAAGGGCCAGCCGATCGGGGAGATATGTTGGGAGCGCGGTACAGAACAGACTGAAGGGATCAGAATTGATGTGGGAAAAAGTCATTGTATACAAAATTTTACCACATATAATGCAGGAAATTCCATGGAAAGCTGGTGGATCAATACCACCAATTTGATGAATTTGACCAATAATAAACCATGGAATAGGACCAGGCGAACAGATACTGACAACCAGATGGGTTTTACCGTCTTCCGTGCCAACATAAACCCCGAACAACCGGGACAGATAATGACAGCCTATAATGGGACATACTTCATATGCGGTCATAGAGCATACCCCTGGCTACGAGAGAATTGGGCAGGATCATGCTATTTGGGGTATGTAGTACCATACGTACAAGACCACCACAAGCATAGTCGTACTAAAAGAGAACTTCCCACCTGGCAGGTGGTACTAGGAGCTATGTTCCCCACGACTGGAATAGTGTTTACTTCTCAAGAAATATGGTTATTGGCAACCATAATTGAGGGAGTAGCCAATGACATGGCTGAATCCCTGAGAGAGATGAGTGCCGAAATGGTAGCCCTAAGAACTGTTGCCCTACAAAATAGAATGGCACTAGATTACCTACTAGCTGCACAGGGAGGTACATGTGCCATGATCGGAGCAGAATGCTGTACATATATCCCAGAGAGTTCTGAAAATATTACCAACCTAGCGGACCATATTCAAAAACAAGTAGCTTTGCTCCATCAATCCAATATTGGAGGCGGATGGTTTGATTGGTTACTGGGAGGATCAGGCTGGGGTGCTTGGCTAATGCAAATGATATTGATCATAGTTGTGATATGTATACTGCTGTGCTGTGCATTGAGTATCATTAAAATGTGCTGTCAAACTGCCGTGAAAGCTGTGCTGCCAGTAGCTTCTGTCGAAGAATACACCGACCTCCTGCCCAGAAATACGGGTGAAGAAGAAGAAACGTATGATGACATGGCCAGAACGGCCGGTTCTCATGAGATGAGTCAGTGGTTGTAAACCAACCCTGTGAAGAAACGAAGAACGATGGTCATTTGGGAGCAAGAGGATCGTGCTCCAGGACCAAAAGGAGGGGCTGTTGGAGGAAAGTTTTAAATGGCACCGTAGTGCCTGCTGAAATACTTGACATTTATTGACATTTTGCAGACACTGGCATAACAGACAGCTGACTTGATCTGCTTGCACCAACTTGTGATATCACTTGTACAGACGTAAGACAGGAACGGCTAGTCAACTGTTGGGGTAAAACTGTAAGAGCGAAAAATTATGTTTAGGAAGAACAAGGGAGGTAAAGGGTGTTTAAGGGTGGGGTTACGCAACTGGCAGGACATAGGTATCACTGTGAGAATAGGGTTGCGAAATACCAACATGTCACATGAAAGAAGCTCGCTAACAGTAATATAATTAAGTTGTTTGTGAAAGAAGCTAGCTAATGGTATAATAATATAATTAACTTGTTTTTGACAGAATGTGATTAAGGGTTGCTAAGGTATCGGATTGGCCAAAGCTGAAGGATGCTAAAGTACCAGATTGGCCAAGGAATTAATGTAATAACTGCTGATATGGTACCTTTCCTGTTTTTAAACTGTATAAAAGAAGCTCGGCTACTATTGTAAAACCGAGAAGCTGGCAGCTGAGACCGCGGGGTCTACTGTTCTTCTTCTCCCAGAGCGCTCTGTACGTTAAACTGTGCATTTTTACCTCTCTCAAACCATTTGGTTGTGTGAGTTTATTCACATAAGTCTAAGTTGGGTAACGCGTCGACCTCGTATATCACTTGGCCCGCTCAGGCTCCAATTAGACCCTAACAGGGATTTATCGGCCTTCAACCCCGACAATTTCCCTAACACCATTTCCCTACAAATACTAATTTCATTCAATTCCTCCCTCTCATTAGACCCTATGTTCCCCGACATCTCTGGGAGGTTACTTGTGTCCTCCTTTGTGAAGACAGAACCAAAGTATTTAGTTAATTGGTCTGCCATTTCTTTGTTCCCCATTATAAATTCCCCTGATTCTGACTGCAAGGGATCTACGCTTGACTTCACCAATTTTTTTCTCTTCATATATCTATAGAAGCTTTTACAGTCAGTTTTTATGTCCCCTGCAAGCTTACTCTCATATTCTATTTTCCCCCTCTTAATTAATCCCTTTGTCCTCCTTTGCTGAATCCTAAACTGCTCCCAATCCTCAGGTTTGCTGCTTTTTCTGGCCAATTTATATGTCCTCTCCTTGGATCTTATGCTATCCCTAATTTCCCTTTTTAGCCATGGTTGAGTCACCTTTTTTGTTTTATTTTTATGCCAAACAGGGATAAACAAATTCTGTAGTTCACCCATGCGATCTTTAAATGTTTGCCATTGTCTATCCACCGTCAACCCTTTAAGTAACATTCCCCAATCCATCATAGCCAACTCGCACCTCATACCATCATAGTTTCCTTTATTTCAATTCAGGACCCTAGTCTCTGAGTCAATTACTTCACTCTCCATTTTAATGAAGAATTCTATCATATTATGATCGCTCCTCCCCAAGGGGCCTCGCACAACAAGATTGCTAATTAATCTGTTCTCATTACATAATAGACAGCCTAAGATGGCCTGATCTCTACACATTGGTCCAGGAAACCATCCCGTATACACTCTAGGAATTCCTCCTCCACAGTATTATTACTAATTAGGTTAGCCCAATCTATGTGTAGATTAAAGTCACCCATGATAACTGATGTGCCATTTAATGCCATCCCCAATCTCAGCATTACTGTTTGGGGGACTGTATACAACTACCACTAATGTTTTCTGCCCCTTGGTATTTCTCAGCTCTACCCATACAGATTCCACATCATCAGAGCTAATATCCTTCCTTACTATTGTGTTAATCTCCTCTTTAACCAGCAATGCTACCCCACCGCCTTTTCCTTTTTGTCTGTCCTTCCTGAATACTGAATACCCCTGGATGTTGAATTCCCAGCCTTGGTCACCCTGGAGCCATGTCTCCGTAATCCCAATTATATCATATCTGTTTACATCTATTTGCGCAGCTAATTCATCCACCTTATTACAAATGCTCCTCGCATTAAGACACAAAGCCTTCAGGCTTATTTTTTTAACACTCTTAGTCCTTTTAGAATTATTATTTACTGTAGCCCTGTTTGATTTACACCCTTGATTTCTATGCCTTCCACTTTTACTTTTCTCCTTCCTGTATTTTGTTTCTATCCTTGCTTCCCTTTCCTCTATCTCCCTGCACAGGTTCCCAACCCCCTGCCATTTCAGTTTAAACCCTCCCCAACAGCACTAGCACACACTCCCCCTAGAACATCAGTCCCAGTCCCGCCCAGGTGCAAACCATGCAGTTTGTATTGGTCCCACCTCCCCCAGAACCAGTTCCAATGTCCCAGGAATTTGAATCCCTCCCCCTTGCACCATTCCTCTAGCCACGTATTCATCTGAAATATCCTTCTATTTCTACTCTGACTAGCACATGGCACTGGTAGCAATCCTGAGATTACTACCTTTGAGGTCCTTTTTTTTATTTATCTCCTAACTCCCTATATTCAGCTTTTAGGACCTCATCCCATTTTTTACCTATATCGTTGGTACCTATATGCACCACGACAGTTGGCTGTTCACCCTCCCCCTCCAGAATGCCCTGCAGCTGCCCCGAGACATCCTTGGCCCTTGCACCAGGGAGGCAACATACCATCCTGGAGTCTCATTTGCGGCCACAGAAATGCCTATCTATTCCCCTTACAATAGAATCCCCTATCACTGTAGCTCTCCCGCTCTTTTTCTTCCCGTCCTGTGCAGCAGAGCCACCCATGGTGCCAGGAAGTTGGCTGCTGCTGCCTTCCCCCAATAAGCCATCTCCCTCAACAATATCCAAAGTGGTGTATCTGTTTGAGAGGGGGATGGCCACAAGGGACCCCTGCACTACCTGCCTGCACCTACTACTCTGCCTGGCAGTCACCCATTCCCTTCCTGCCTGTGCAGCCTTTACCTGCGGTGTGACCAACTCATTAAACGTGCTATCCACAATGTCCTCAGCATCGCGAATGCTCCAGTATGTATCCATTCGCAGCTCCAGCACCACAATGCAGTCTGCCAGTAGCTGCATTGGATACACTTCCCACACACATGGTCATCAGGGACACAGGAAGTGTCCCTTATTTCCCACATAGTGCAGGAGGAGCATGCCACGGGGCCGAGCTGTGCTGTCATTACGTACCCTTTAATTAATTTAAATAAAATTAAATCAAATCAATACCACTAATTACACTACAATTAAATGATATGCTCAAGGGCCCTTTTTTACTAGAACTCCACACTACACAACAGAGACCTTAGAAACTATAACCACAAAAATTAAGTCCTTCTAAACTTTATAAACTATTAACCTTAACTTTCAAACTATAGAGTAATATAAATACTCACCTGGCCATACTCACCCAATCAGCTGCTTCCCCTTGCCCGTGTCACTTTTTGGATTGTGACGTGGCACTGGAATGCTGCCGCTGGTCTGCAAGATTGGTAAGCCTCTGAAAAAAAGCCCGCGAAACTGAGTTTCAATACTCACTGTTCTCTGCTGTTGCTCCCGACACCGGCCTCTGAAATAAAGCCCGCGAAAGTGACTTTAAATACTCACTGTTCTCTGCTGCTATTCCTGACACTGGCCTCTGTAAAAAAGCCCGCGATGTGAGAAGGAGGATAACGTATGAGGATACCGGCACCTTGTATTTTTTCAGCCAATGCCGCTGGCCACCGGCTCAGTCATGCCCCTGCCAAGAATGGCCAGCACCGTCTCCTCCAATGGGGTGAGGTGATGCAGGCGAGCCTGTCCACCGCCAGTTAAGGTCTGCTGGCCCCAGTTTTGCTCCACCTTTTCCTGCAAGAGAAAGGGAAGTGTGTCAGTGAGTGTGGTGTAATGTGTTTGGGTGATGTGGCTATCATGGTTGAATAACTGACTGTGTTCAAGCAGTGAGATGTGGGTGTCAGGCTTGTATCAGTGCTAAGTGTGTGTGTGTGAGGTGAAGGTAGGAATGTGAGGTGTGCCTCGTCATTGCTCGAGATTGTTGGTAGGTGAGTGATGGGGGGTCCTGCAGTGAGCAGTGTGTGAGGCTAGTGATGCAGTTGGTAGGAGACGGCTTTTGAAGATGCATTCACTGACCTTGACCACTCGTCTGAGGTCATTAAACTTCTTTGGGCACTGGAGCCAGGTGGTGGGGGCATCACTGCTGGCAGTGACTGCCTCAGCAATTTCGTCCCACATCCTTTTTTCTGGAGGGCCTCCTGGTCCCCTGGCCCCTAATGATAGAGGACCTCTCTTCGAGTGTTCACCCCCTGCATAAAGGCCTTGAGTGCTGCGTCCATGACCCTAGGTGCCCTTTCCCTGACCTGTTGAGCCATTTGGGTTTGTGCTGACGTACATTTAACATTTATCATCACCAGAAGGAAGCTCATCTTTAAGACGTGCAGACTACCTTTAAGAAGTGCAGGTTAGCGCTAAGTAAAGCTAGCCTCGCATGAACATCGCAAACTTCAGCCCCCTGCTAAGCACACAGCCAGTCAGCAGCACCTTCAGCGCTGGGCTGCCCTGTAGTCATGTACAGTAACAGGCAGCTCGAATCAGTGTGTGGATATGTGCTGCCTGAACTCCTTTCAATGGGCCCGGGCAGATCATGCATCGCAATCCCCGCGCCCATTTTTGAGCTTAATTGACTTTCATCCCCTGCCCCCCAGAATCTCAGCACAGGCTCTTCTTCAAATGGGCTCCTGTTTAAGGGTTCACGGGGGGTGGGCGGGTGTGTCGGTCACCGGTGAGCCTGGGTCCGCAGTCCTAGCTGGTCCTAGCTGCTGTTATTCTGGCTGATTGGACGGTTATTATTAGAGGCTCAGACCACAGCAGAAATCCCCAGTGCAAAAAATAACTGAAAAGACTGTCAGATCGGAAGAATGAAGCTTCACCAACAGAGGAAGTGAAAGAGGGGGGTTGGTGCAGCTGTACATTTGCTAATTGAACCGCGCTCTCAGCCTAGAATCTTACAGCACGGAAGGAGGCCATTTGGCCCATCATGCCTGTGCCGGCTCCTTGAAAGAGCTTCCCAATTAGTCCCACTCCCCCTCTCTTTCCCCGTAACCCAGCAAATTGTTTTTATTCAAGTATATATCTAATTCCCTCTTGTGAACACGGGCCCACAACACTAGACTGCCCCTAACTTGAGCACGAAGTTGGCATCTCGTTCATTCACTGGAACAAGAAAAGCCTGTTGTGGGAAATGGAGCTCAGGGCTGCAAACATTCCCTCTCCTCTCCTGAGGAAGGCTTCATGCTGGGGGACAGTTCCATGGGCCCCGACAGCACATTCCGACCTCACCCACTTCCCCATTCCACGTGTGTAAGACTGGAGCCTGTCAGCAGGATATCTGACTGCAGAGGGCATCACCACTGTATCTAATTCTGTCCTCACCCCAAATCCACACACAACTTGCATTTATCTCCTGCCTTTAATGTACAAAAGGTCTCGAGGCGCTTCACATAGCTGCTGCAAGAACGGGGTGTGGGGGGACGTTAGGAAGGGTGATTGAAGACTTGGGTGAAAGGATGGTGTTTGATGGAGGAGAGAGAACTGGAGAGGGGGAGGGATTAAGGCCGGGAGTTCAGAGAGCAGGGCCTCGGCACCTGAAGGCTCTGCCATCTTTGGTGGGATGAAGGAAGCAGCGATGGGCAGGAGGCCAGAGTCAGAGAGAGAAGGGTGTGGCAGGGAATGTAGCTCAGCAGGACGCAGACGTACGGTGGAGCCAGGCCATGAGGGGAATCAGAGAGAAGGCTTTCAAATTCGATGTGTTGGGGGATGAGGGAGACAGCATAGGTCAGTGAGGTCAGGGGTAGTAGGTCAGTGATGTCAGGGGAAGTTTCGGAACGGCACTTGGTGTGAGGCAGGGTATGGATCACTGCATTTCGGGCAAGTTGGGATTCATGGAATGTGGATGAAGGAAGCCGGGAGAGGACATCGGAATAATTGAGCTTGGAGATGAGACAAACAGCGATAGGGGTTTCTTCTGTCAAGGGGCTGATGTAGACTGGAGGTGGGCAATGTTGTGGAGATGGAAATAAGAGGCCGATGAGATGGAGAGAATGTGGGGTTTGAAGCTCAGCTATTGGGAGACCAACAGGAAGGAAGCCCATATTTACTGATCCCTATTGGGGGACCAATAGGAAGGAGGCCTGTGTTTACTGGTCCCTATTGGAGGACCAATAGGAAGGAGCCATGTTTACTGATCCATATTGGGGGATCAGTGGGACATGGACCCCATGGTAGACGTGTGAATGTTTGATTGTCCGCACCTGATCCCAGTAAAAACACCATGACCCGGAGCCGGGCCATGGACGGGGAAGGAGATGGGAAGGGATTCGAACATGTTCTGAGTGGACAGGATGGGTCAGTGGGTCAGACCCTGTTCTATCGCTCCAGCTCACACTGATGGGGTGAGGATCTCCTCTCTCTGCTGGGCCTTCATGAAATGAGCTTTCTGTCAAAGCCAGTCCCCAGTGAGAATAGGTCAACAGCACAGAATGGCCCTTAATTAGACAATAAACAACCAGTCTACTGAGAGAGGTCAAAGGATGGCCACTGTGGGGAATGGGGCCTTAATCCAGGATAAGGCACGCTCTGGATCAAGGGTTAACATCCATTGGTGGGGGCGAGGTGGAGGCTGTGTAACAGATTGAGAGAGAAGGAGATTGTGTGAAAGTGGGAGAGAGAGGGAGACTGTGGGTAAGAAGGAGAGAGGTGGAGGCTGAGAGCCAGAGAGACGGAGACAGAGGGAGAGAGATGGAGGCAGTGAGACTGAGACAGGGAGAGAGGCTGAGAGACAGAGGGAGGAGAGGCAGTGAGACATAGTGACAGAGAGAGGGGGAGGGTGAGACGGAGGGAGAGAGAGAGAGAGAGAGAGAGAGAAGAGGAAGTGAAATGTGCTGACGTGGTTTCTCTGGGTGATGACATTTACATACTGAGGGCCGGACAGTGAGGCTCTCGCAGGCTGCAGGTTTATAAAGCAGAGCCCAGTGAAGGGGCAGTTTACCAGTAACCAGGCACAGGGGACAGGAGCAGGCACCATGATTTCACCCGTCCAGCTGATCTGGCCTCTGGCTTTCTGCGTCACAGGTACGAATCTCTCTCCTTCCACGTTTAATATCTCCCTGCTGTCGATTTCTGTCCAATTCTACTGACTTGTGATTGAAGGGAAGATGCTGAAACTAGAGGAATGCTGACTGTCTCGAGCAATATCTCATTTTACACCGTCTTTTTGTGACAGTGCTTACTTCACTTTCTTCCTCTATTTCCCCTCAGGTATCAGTGGGGGACATCATCATGACCCAGTCTCCCCCGGTGCTGTCAGTGAGTCAGGGACAGACCGCGACCATCACCTGTACCGCCAGCTCATCCATTAGCTACTACCTTGCTTGGTACCAGCAGAAAGCCGGCCAGAAACCCGCTCTCCTGATCTATTCAGCAACAACTCGTTTCACGGGAACCTCGGAGCGTTTCACCGGCAGTCAACAGTCCAACACATTCACCCTGACCATCAGCAATGTGCAGAGTGAGGATGTGGCCAACTATTATTGTCAGCAATATAACAGCTTCCCTCTACACAGTGAGACACAGCCTTACAAAAACCTCAATACACACAGCACCACCTCCTGTTCTGACTCACCCCACAGTTATATATATAAATATAATAATGGACACACAGCACCGCCTCCTGTACTGACTCACCCCACAGTTATATATAATACTAGCTGGAGTGCCCGGCGGTGCCGAGGCTATTTCGAGACCATGTTGTTGTTGGAAGAGAGAGAGAGAGCGACTGGGGGGAAGAGAGAGAGCGACTGGTGGGAAGAGAGAGAGCGACTGGTGGGAAGAGAGAGAGCGACTGGGGGTAAGAGAGAGAGCGACTGGGGGGAAGAGAGAGAGCGACTGGTGGGAAGAGAGAGAGCGACTGGGGGGAAGAGAGAGAGCGACTGGGGGAAGAGAGAGAGCGACTGGGGGGAAGAGAGAGAGCGACTGGGGGGGAAGAGAGAGCGCGACTGGGGAAGAGAGAGCGCGACTGGGGGGAAGAGAGAGCGACTGGGGGGAAGAGAGAGAGTGACTGGGGGGAAGAGAGAGAGCGACTGGGGGGGAAGAGAGAGAGCGACTGGGGGGAAGAGAGAGAGCAACTGGGGGGGAAGAGAGAGAGCGACTGGGGGGAAGAGAGAGAGCGACTGGGGGGAAGAGAGAGAGCGACTGGGGGGAAGAGAGCGAGCGACTGGGGGGAAGAGAGAGCGCGACTGGGGGGGAAGAGAGAAAGCGACTGGGGGGAAGAGAGAAAGCGACTGGGGGGAAGAGAGAAAGCGACTGGGGGGAAGAGAGAAAGCGACTGGGGGGGAAGAGGGAGAGCGACTGGGGGGGAAGAGAGAGAGCGACTGGGGGGGAAGAGAGAGAGCAACTGGGGGGGAAGAGAGAGAGCGACTGGGGGGGAAGAGAGAGGGCGACTGGGGGGGGGAGAGAGAGAGCGACTGGGGGGAAGAGAGAGAGCGACTGGGGGGAAGAGAGAGAGCGACTGGGGGGAAGAGAGAGAGCGACTGGGGGGAAGAGAGAGAGCGACGGGGGAAGAGAGAGAGCGACTGGGTGGGAAGAGAGAGAGCGACTGGGGGGGAAGAGAGAGAGCGACGGGGGGAAGAGAGAGAGCGACTGGGGGGGAAGAGAGAGTGCGACTGGGGGGGAAGAGAGAGTGCGACTGGGGGGGGAAGAGAGAGAGCGACTGGGGGGGAAGAGAAAGTGCGGGGAAGAGAAAGTGCGACTGGGGGGGAAGGTGGCCCGATGGACCCCTGCGAAGGAAGGAAGAAGGTAAGCTCTCCCTCCCTGTCCCACCCCCTCACTCTTTCCCTCCCTGTCCCACCCTCCTCACTCTTTCCCTCCCTCACCCTCTCCCTCCCCCTCCCCATCTCTCCCTGCTTTACTCTCCCTCCCCCACTCCTCACGCTCTCCCCTCCTCTCCCCTCTCTCTCGTCTCCTGCTTCTCTCCTGCTTCGCCTCTCTCTCCCTCCCTCCCCCCTCCTCCCACTCCTCCCCCACCCTCCCTCTCTCCCCCTCTCCCCCACCCTCTCTCTCTCTCCCCCCCCACCCTCTCTCTCTCTCCCCTCCACCCCACCCTCGTCTCTCTCTCCCCTCCCCCCCACCCTCTCTCTCTCTCCCCCCACCCCCCACCCACTCTCTCCCCCTCCCCCCACCCTCTCTCTCTCCCCCTCCCTCTCTCTCCCCCTCCCCCCCCTCTCTCTCCCCCCTCCCCTCTCCCTCCCCCCTCCCCTCTCCCCCCTCCCCACACCCTCTCTCCCCCCTCCCCCCACCCCTCCTCTCTCCCCCCCTCCCCCTCTCCCCTCTCTCTCCTCCCCTCCCCCCACCTCCCTCTCTCCCCCCCCTCCCCCCACCCTCCTCTCCCCCCTCCCCCCACCCTCTCTCTCCCCCCCTCTCTCTCCCCCCCACCCCTCTCTCTCTCCCCCCTCCCCCACCCTCTCTCTCTCCCCCTCCCTCTCTCTCTCCCCCCTCCCCCCACCCTCTCTCTCTTCCCCCAACCCCCACCCTCTCTCTCTTCCCCCCATGCCCCACCCTCTCTCTCTTCCCCCGCACCCCCACCCTCTCTCTCTTCCCCCCACCCCCACCCCTCTCTCTCTTCCCCCCACCCTCTCTCTCTTCCCCCCACCCTCTCTCTCTTCCCTCTCCCTCCTTGCCCCTCTCCCTCCCTGCCCCTCTCCCTCCCTGCCCCTCTCCCTCTCCCCCCTCCCTATTTCTCTGTCTCTCTGACGTCTGTTCCCCTCTGTCGCTCTCAGTTTTTTCTTCTGCCATGGTGCCCGATTTGCTACTCCAGGCCCCGCCGTCCGCCCGCTCTCCCGGGGCAAGGTAAGAGCCGGGCTCCGGCCCCACACCGCCAGGGATCAGCACCCGAGGAACCCGCCCACCGCCCAACGTGAAACAAAGACCCTCCTCACCTGTCACGGAGTTGAAGTCTCCGAAAGCGGCCACGGTGCGCCGGGCCTCTTCCCCCGCACATTCAGGAGGTGCGGGGGAAGAGAGAGAGAGAGACAGACTGGGGGGGGGGGGTGAGTTAGACGCCGCCGCGCACCTGCTCCGCGGAGCTCCATGCCGCCACCGCCGCACCAGCCTTTACTAAGATGGCGGCGGTAGCGGCGCTCGGCTGAGGCCCCGCCCCTCCAGCCTTCACAAAGATGGCGGCGATCGGGGGCCGCTTGTTGACTGGGGCCAGGAGGTGCCTAGCTCGGGCGTGGGTGCGGAGAGGAGGCCGAGGCTTCGAGGCCTACCTGCAAAAGCGGGGAAAGGTAGGAAAATTAATGAGATTAGATGAAAGATTTAGAAAGTAATTAACTTTTTTTTTAAACTATTTCTGAAAGCAATTAACTTTTTTTAAAAAAGAATTTCTGTTTTAAAAGGAACTTTTTTTTTAAAGACGCAGAAAGCGGGAAAAAGAAATGAAAAGTTTGGAATCAAGATGGCGGCGACTCACCTCGGTTCAGAACGATAAGGCCCGCCCACACAGGCACCGATTGGTGGACCGTCAGGTCCACCGAAGCGTAGGATTGGTCAATCGGTCCCGTCACTCAACCGTAGAAGGGCCCGGCCCGCACGCGCCAGGAAGCCGCCGTACGATTGGTCGACCCTCGACGTCACTCGATGCTAATGAGCGGATAATGAGCGGAATTTTGAATGTTTTTTGGATACCGTGGGCACAATTTTTGTCTCATCGAAAAGTAAATATGCTTATGACCATTCCGGAATCGTAAGCTTTCTTTTGATGTGACACACGTGTAGGTACGCTCTATAACTTGAGAGTGTATAGCCGGACAGACAGACAGACAAACGGAAGGCCAGAAGTGCCGTTTTTATATATAGATAGATAATAATGGACACACAGCATCGCCTCCTGTACTGACTCACCCCACAGTTATCTATCTATCTATCTATATATATAAAGCGGTTCTTCTGTCTGTCATGCCGTCTGTCTGTATTGAATAAACTCGAAAGTTATAGAGCGTACCTACACGTGTGTTACGTCGAAAGAAAGCTGACGATTCCAGAACCGTCCTAAGCGTATTTACGTTTCGGCCCGGACAAAAAATTGCGCCCGCGGTATCCAAAAAACGTTCAACATTCCCGCTCATTATCCGCTCATTAGCATCGAGTGACGTCAAGGTCAACCAATCGTACGGCGGCTTCCTGGCGCGTGCGGCCGGGCCCCTCCTACGGTCGAGTGACGGGACGATTGACCAATCCTATGCTTTGGTGACCCGACGGTCGACCAATCGGTGCGTGTGTGGGCAGGCCTTATCGTTCATCGTTCTGAACCGAGGTGAGTCGCCGCCATCTTGATTCTAAACTTTTCATTTCTTTTTCCGCCTTTCTGCGTCTTTAAAAAAAAAAGTTCCTTTTAAAAACAGAAATTTCTTTTTAAAAAAAGTTAATTACTTTCAGAAATTGTTTTAAAAAAAAGTTAATTACTTTCTAAATTTTTCATCTAATCTCATTAATTTTCCTACCTTTCCCCGTTTTTGCAGGTAGGCCTCTAAGCCTGGGCGTCTGTTGCCAGCCATGCTGGACCCTAGGCAATTGTTTTGTGGCAAGCTCCTCCCACCCTTCGGTCTCCCCCATCACGCGATGGTTGACCAATCCTATGGCGTGTGTGGGGCGGGGCCTGATGCTAAATAAGACAGAATAAATAAAAGTTACTTCAGTCTTCGCGAGCACTGGAGTGACTGCAGCAACTATTGCAACGTAAGTGAAGAGATAGAGAATAAATAATTCAGTTTTTATATCTTCTAACTTTATATCTTCTTTCCTTAAAAAACTTTCGATTTTCAAAAGGCGAAAGTTTTTTTAAGGAAAGAAGATATAAAGTTAGAAGATATACAAAAGCCGAAAGTTTTTAAGGAAAGAACATATAAAGTTAGAAGATTTCCGATTTTGTACTTTGCAGGTACTTTTTCTAAAAGTAAAGAAATTTTACAGTTTTTTATCAAGAAAATTTTTTATTCCATGCTTCCAACCGACATGAGAAAATGGCCGCCGGCTTCTTCATGCAC